>NW_022681468.1:48063625-49415625 GCF_009764315.1 Trachypithecus francoisi
TAGCATTCAAGGGTTTATCTTATCATTTGTTCAGGTCAGTAAATATTTATTGAGCACCTACTGTGCACTATCCTAGGCATGTGAGGTACATCAGTGAATGAGGCTCCAGACATTGCTGAGCTTACATCCCAGCAGGTGAAAGCAGACAATCAACATAATTAATAAACCAATTCTACAATACATTAGAAAGTGATAAGTGTTTTGGGAGGGGAAAATAGATCAGCGAAAAAAAGGAGTTGGTGAGAAAGAGTTTCAGTTTTAAATATGGTGACCAGAATGGCAGCGTAAGCCTTATATTTGTGTGACCTGTGCAGTTGCCCAGGGCTCACTAGCCTCCAGAAGAGTCTATACTTGGTTTAATGCCCTGCTGTCATTGTCTTGAAATTCTTGATAATTTTATCTTTGAAATTGTGTTCTGCTAAGTGAAGTCTGATGGGATAATGGAGCATGTAAGCAAGCAGAGGAGATATGCACAGTATGCATGTCTGCCATGTTGGTTGACATTCTAATTGAAACTACATTGGTATATTCATTTGGAGGAGATTGGTGTTTTTATAATATTAAGTTATTTCTATCATAGACCATAGTGTAACTTTTCATCTGGTTTTATGTTCTTTAGTGATATTGTTTAGATTTTTTTAAAATTTAAGGTAAGCACATTTTACATTTATTTGAATTTAAATTCTCTTTGGGGCTGGGTACGGTGGCTCACACCTGTAATTCCAGCATTTTGGGAGGCTGAAGTAGGTGGATCACCTGAGGTCAGGAGTTCGAAACCAGCCTGGCCAACATGGTGAAACCCTGTCTCTACTAAAAATACAAAAATTAGCCAGCACTGTAGTGCACACACCTGTAGTCCCAGCTGCTCAGGAGGCTGAGGCAGGAGAATAGCTTGAACTCAGGAGGTGGAGGTTGCAGCGAGCGGGGATCACACTGCTGCACTCCAGCCTGGGTGACAGAGTGAGCGAGACTCTGTCTCAAAAAAAAAAAAAATTAAATTAAATTAATAAATAAACAAAAAATTCCATGTGGGTTTATTCTTAGGATTTTGGGAAACAGTTGTTTCAATGCAAGCCCCATCTTTTTCATATTAAAAACAAGCATTTTGTCCTTTGACATATAATCATAGGGGAAGAAAGAAAGTTTTAGAGAAATATACAATGAGAAACAAAGTAGTCTATTGTTTCCTGGCATATTGTCTTTCTAACTGACCTTTGCTTGCAAGTTTATTTTTTTCACTGAAAACCTTTCAGAGGAAAAGGAATCAGTGAGTTTCATAGAGTAGCAATGGATAAGACAAGGTCAGTACTGGCCATGAGAACAGACTGCCCTGTGTGGTTACTTCTTCTTATAGCCGTGGTTGTCAACAAGACCAAAGAGAAGTAACCAGAGGTCACTGACCTTGTGGCCTCTTGGGTGGGGTCTACATATGTACTTTTGACACTGATGGCCAATGAGGAGTGAATGCTAAGAGCAGCACAAGCAGGGGCCACAAGAGCTGATGTGATGTATGGTCCAGACCTGATTTGTGCAAACCAGAGGAAATGGAGCTCATGCCAGATCAAGGCTGTAAACCTTGTAACCCACAACAGACACATTTACTTGGCAGAAATATTTTGCATCGCAGTGTGAAATGTGCCAAGGCACAGAGATGGGAAAGCTAGATGAAAAATAAGAGCAACAGCATCATGGCAGAAAGACGTGGACATTCTAGACTAAAATGAAGTGGATACAGAAATGCTTAGTATGCTGCTACAGCCCTCCAGCATAGTGATTCACAAAAGCAATCAACCAGGCTAGGACATGCAGGGATAACGAGAGGAGGAGAGGCACAGAGAGGAAGCCCAAGATTAGGTCTGAGACTGACTATCCACTCTGGGCTAGGAGAAAATACCTAGCATTAGAGAAAATGTATGGAATACAGTATTTTAGTGGTGCGTAGACCAATCACTTTAGTGAATCCACCTGTCATTTACTCATACAGATATTCTTACTAATTCCTTTGTTTACTGTGGTCAAAATCTTCATTCGGATGTTAGAATAAACAAAGAAGTGTTCCATACCCAACAAACTTTCAAGCCATAATATTGATTCCAACCAGGACATTTAATTATCAGGCCCCAGTTTTGTAGACCACTGCAGATTTGAGGGTATGGAGAGGTAGAATGGGAGGGTTTTGTTCAGATCCAGGAATTGCAACACTACTCTTAAGTATTTATTGTTCAGCTAAGCATTGAGTGAACCACAGGCAGGGAAAGAAGTATGTCAAACTGCATATGTGAAATAACAGAGAAAGAAATGTTACCAGCATATTTTCAAACAAAAGACATGAAAACGGCGGCTCTTCTGGGTATGGAAAAAATTTTCCTTTTCCTACATATTGACAGCCAGAGGGGGTTATTATTGAGAATATGGGTAAAGTTGCCACCAGTTTCTGCTGGTACTCATGTTTAAAAAGAAACTATGGAAACCAGGAGAAGGAATATTAATTAAGTTCAAATTTGGAATGTCTTTGCCAGGAGCAAATGAATGAATTCAATGAAGCAAACTGTTGGGTTGTAATTCAGTGTTTTGTTAGTATTTTAATAGAATGCTGAACTTTTCAGAAATTAATACTTTGTTTTAATAATCTTATTAAAACATTTTTCTTGATAAGATTGGTCCTGGAATGTGATTTTTTTTTTTTTTAATTTAAAGAACCAGTATATATTTTCTTTCTTTTTCACAATTTTAAATATTCTTATTGGTTATGACTAAAAAATGTTTAATACATTTAAAAATATTAATACATTTACATGTTAATAAAAAGCACAAGAAAATAATAGACAAGTAAAATGTCTTTCCCCCTCCAAACTTTCAGTCTCCTTCTACCTCTAGATGAAGAAACCTGTTATCGGTTTATTGTGGATACTTTAGAGATACTATTTGCACTTAACTATTGGCCTACAAGGGCCTCAACTATTTCAAGGCCCTTTGATGATTACGTCTTTTGAGTTTTATTTGCTAAGAACACATGCTTTTTAAAAGAATATTTTCTAATAGTGAAAGTAATATGGATGCCTGGAGAGGGTAATGCTAATGAGAAAATACAAAATGGGGAAATTATTCACCTGAATAAATCTGGAGAGTTTACAAGTAAAGCTTCACTGGTCACTGCAGGGTTTAAAGGAAGTTTCCACTTTACAATGTAAATATGTTGTGGTCGTCTTAGTTCTTAGACTAATTTGCTTCTTTCTGGTGGGGAGGATAGCAATGTTGAGAAAACACTGACGAAACCGAAAATCGGCTCCATTTAAATGTGAAGCTGCGTTCTAAACACAAGCATAGTCTGCTGAAGGGCTCTGAACATTAAGCTGCGTGCCTTGCTGAGTTTTATTCCAAATAGACAACAGCAGATGGTAACAATGCACTTCTCATAGATGGTAGGAGGGAGGCAGTCTTGTTTCAAGTAATACTATTTCTGGGCGATAATCCAAAATGCGCAGTAGGCAGAAGTTAAAAGGAAGCGCTTGCTTTTAGGTTTTAAAAATATATCCCTTAATCCTGGGTGATGATTGACAATCATGATTTAGAGTATGAGGGGCAGCTCTTTAATCCGGCAAGTTTGATGTTATTTGCGTATCTAGTAGGGCTTTTATTCAACTAAAACTAAGTGGAAGCCTGTGCAATTGATGCCGCATTTCAGAATTGATTCTTGGCCTGGTACTCTATTTACAGATTAGTAAGTACACAGGATCTGTCCTCCTCCTCATCTTTTGAAATTTAAAGGTTCTAAAAGGCACATTTACAATTAAAATATTTCTTGCTGTGTAAGAGTATGACTAGGAGATGACTTTTTTCTGTATAATTTAATTTCTTGAGAAAAGAAGCAGTCTATAAGATTATATTAATCCTGATTTGATTATCAAACTATGATATTAGCTATTGGTATTTATACATGATTAAAATGTTGTCATTATTGACTTCATGTGGTTTGTTTGTTATAAGTTGTTTGTTTGTTGAAATTTTAATGAATTACCTCCAAGTCTCTTGCTCCTATTAGGTTTCTAGCAAAACTTTTCTAAGGAATAGATCAATGTTAAGCCATTATATTACAATTGTTTTATCAGCTGTGACAATAATTTGATCACACATTAAAATAAAATTAGTTAAATCATAAACTCCAAAACAAGATATCATTAAGAAAGGAAAATATACAGGAATGAAAGTTAACAGACAAATTTTACAGCAATTAACAGGAGTGATTTTTTTTTTTTTTTTGAGGCACTTAAGCTCTGCGGTCAATGTCTTTGTCACAGTTCCATTTGACAAAGCGAAATAGACTACATGTGAAGCCCAAGTGATACAGTGTCTTTCCTATATTCTCATGATGTTTTAAATTATGTAATTTTTGGAAAATGTTTAAGAAGTTAAATGCAAAATACAGAAAAATTTGGAAAATACAGAAAAGTATAAAAAGAAAATAAACATTACCTTCATTCCCAACAGTCACTATTGTGCATCATCTTCTATTTTTCTTATATTTTGTTGCAAGGATTTAGATTTCAGGGCTAAAATGTACTTCCCAGGAGACATCCTGGCTGCTAGGAGTGTGTAGAAGCATTCAAAATGGGTTCCTCTGGAGTTGATGTGAGTGACACAACCTGCTACAGGTTTGGTCTGTGTTTTGTAAGCTGCGTCAGCAGAGCTTTCTATTAAAACCCCAGTGATGGGATCCTTTGTGTTTAGAATATACTCTAACCTAGTAAGTGCATGTTGATAATACCTCTTTCTGTTAACATTTCAAAAGCCCATTTTGCTGTAGTATCATGCATTTGATATTTAAAAGCTAATAAATCCAAGTGATAGTAAGAAAATGTTATTGATATATTCATTGCAAAATGTTCTTCAAACCAAATTTTGTTTTTGCCTTTGTACTCACAGTTTCGTGCCAGTAAATGACTGGGTGATTGCTACAGTGAAAACACTGCTTGCCTCAGCTTTGCTTAATTAATTCATAATGACAACATAGGTAATTTATTAATGAAGATTGGATATAGAGGAGTATAGTAGTTGGATCTAAATCTACAGCTCGAAAAGTCAAGGCCCTTTCTCCCCAGCCAGCGATGGCTATCATCCTAGAAACCTACACTGTTGGTTTTTCCTTTGCCTAGAATGCTCTTCTCCTACCTACTTCCCACCCTCAGGTCTCACACTGCAGCTCTTCCTTCCAGAAACTGCTCAAGTGTCTCCATGAAGCTTTTGGCTACTGCCCCCTCCCCAAGGTCCTGGCCCCTTCCTCTCCACTGCCAGGGCACTACACACACAAACACACACACACCCCTCCACACAGCTCTCATCACCTTTGGTTTCCATGATTTGTTTACTGTCTGTCTCCTCCTTACCTGTGAGCTCTCTCAGTCTAGCACAGCATTAAATAATGGTTTGTTGACTGAATGACTTACTAAAATAGATGAATAAACAAACGAATGGTTGAATTTGCCGATGAGATAAGGGTACCCACCACCCAGCATGTGTCTAGCACATAGTACACATAGGAGCAATGACCATCTCTGATGCTATTACTTTTACTGAATAGTTACCAGACATTGCATTCAGTGCTTTAATGAATTACTCATTTATGGTCATCTTATTGCTATCCATATTTTACAGAAGAGGTAACCAATAGCTCACAGGGCAGGCACTCAAACCCATGCTGTCTTATTCCAAAGCCTATGTACTTGGCAATATTAAATATTCTGCTGCCTTTTTCTACAGGAGGCAGTCAATACTTGAATGAATGAGTGATGAATGCTTCCCCTCTATGAAAGAAGCTATGGTAAGTGGAAGTTACAGTAAGCACCTACCACCAGGTGCATAGCAAGTGCTCAATAAATGGCAGTGCTATTGGCTTTGTTATTTTATCGTATGGTCTCCCTCAGAACAACCAATCCAAATAGCATCATTGAAAATCAGACATGGTATTAGGGCTGGATTGAGATATGTAAGCACCCAGTATGTTGAAAATCATGGTTCAACATTTATTTAGTGAGGAGTGATCAATACTGGCAAGGATGTTTTGTCTTGCTTTTTTTTTTTTTTTCTTTTTTGAGAAGGAGTCTCACTCTGTTGCCCAAGCTGGAGTGCAGTGGCACGATCTCAGCTCACTGCAAGCTCTGCCTCCCGGGTTCACGCCATTCTCCTGCCTTAGCCTACCGAGTAGCTGAGACTACAGGTGCCCGCCACCACGCCCGGCTAATTTTTTGGTAGTTTTAGTAGAGACGGGGTTTCACCATGTTAGCCAGGATGGTCTCGATCTCCTGACCTCGTGATCCACCCATCTTGGCCTCCCAAAGTGCTGGGATTACAGGTGTGAGCCACCATGCCCGGCCTGTTTTCCTTTCTTTTCCCTTCTCCATTTTAATCTCTTCTGAAAGGTGATCTACTTTAGTAGAAATGGGACCATGTTATATTTTGTCCTTTGTGTTAGGATGCATAAAGAACTGAGTTCACTGGCAACATATTTCCATGTTTTTTGTTTTGTTTTGTTTTCTTAGCATTTCTAAATGCCACAGGCATTTGTCTGATTGAACCACCCTATAATCTGGCCTTGAATAAAAAATGATATTATGACAAGAGCCAAAAAATGTCTCAAAAACCAGGTGATCTACTTGGCTCAGAGATTCTCAGCCCTAGTTTTGAATCAGCTCATTTGGGGAATTTAAAAAATCTTCAGATTCCCAGCACCCAATCTCAGAGTTTCTGATTAAGGAGAACTGGAGGGTTGTGGTTGACACATGTACTTTAAAGTAACTCAGTCCTATGAATCAGGATGAGAAGACTGTGTCCAGAACTAAGGAGACAAAGTACATAGAGGCCTCTTCTATGTCTGGCATATAAATATAAATACAAACCTTTCTTACCTTGAAACCCCCTAAGTAGGATGGCAGATAGAAAAAGACAGTAAGGATTTATTTCCAGCCTTGTCTAGGGGAGAGGGGAATCTGACTGGGGCTATGCAAATCATTTGCACAGACATAGTTCAGTGGTTTCACAAATTTGGCTTTTTTTTGGAATCACCTGTGGTAGTTTTAAAAATCTGCAAAAACCATAATCTGAGTTCATTGGCAACACATTTCTGTAGTATTTTTAGCATCCCTAAGATATTCATGCCACGGGCTCCCATCTCTGGCGATTCTGATCCAATTTATTGGGGGCGTGGTCCAGGTATCAGGATTCTTGAAAGCTCCCAGGTGATTCTAATGTGCAGAAGAGTTTAAGAACCACTGGTCTGGTTGAAGAGACTGCATCAGACCTGGAATAACTGACTCTTTTTGGCAATTTCCTTTCAACGAAGGTATCCTCTTGGATTGCTCTTTCTGCCACTCTCGAAGCCTAACTCTCAGTAAGCAGGCCTCTGTTTCAAAGGCAAGAAGAAGGGAGTACAGTGAGTACGGCTAAAATGTTGGAGTCTCTGGTTTCCTAGAAGTTCTAGATGGGACCTCTGAAGGATTTTGTGGAGGTACTTTTTTTAATGTACCTTTGCTCCATCCTTATTCTCACAAAGAGAGCTCCTGACTTGTTAGGCTGACCAAGAGGAGTAGTCTGTTTGGCAGTCAGAGATCTCAGTAAAAGGGAGTACAGCAGGGTTATGACTTATGTGGTATATTAGTATGAGCCAGCTCATGAGGGCCTGATCACCCTCTGGTGCAATAGTAAAACTCTGGTTCAGAGCCTGCAAAACTGAGAACCACAACTTGCTTTCTCAGTGATCCTAACAAATTGCTATCCTATGAGGCTTGTCAAGAAAAGGACAGCCATCTCAGATCATCTCTTCTAGAGAATGACCTGGGAACCATTTCCAAAGCATTTACTATGTTAAATAAATCAGGGCACTTTACTCCCTTAGCTGAATGCTAAAAGTTATAGACAGAGATTTGGTCAGACCTAAGAAGGAAAACAGCCTGCCATCATGGAGAGAAAAAAGAAATAACGGTCTGTTTGCCACGAACATGAACACCAGTCAAAGGATGGTGTGTCTGAGAGGGAAACCATGAGACAGAGTGATTCTAAACCAAATGCAGGTGTCTGAATGACCTCATTGCTGAACTCATGAAGCTCACTAATTAAGATGACATTCACCTCTGCAGGGAGTAATTTCTTTTTCTTTCTTTCTTTTTTTTTTTTTTGAGATAGAGTCTTGCTCTGTCACCCAGGCTGGAGTACAGTGGCACAATCTCGGCTCACTGCAAGTTCCGCCTCCTGGGTTCACACCATTCTCCTGCCTCAGCTTCCCGAGTAGCTGGGACTATAGACGCCCGCCACCATGCCCGGTTAATTTTTGTATTTTGTTTAGTAGAGACAGGGTTTCACCATGTTAGCCAGGATGGTCTCGATCTCCTGACCTCGTGATCTGCCCGCCTTGGCCTCCCAAAGTGCTGGAATTACAAGCGTGAGCCACCACACCCGGCCTGCAGGGAGTAATTTCAACAAAGGAGTCTTCTCTTCTCTAACTCTTCCTCTTTTCTTCATTGATCATGTAGCCTGCCTAAATGTCCCACTACTAAGACTTTGTTATGATATAAAATACAAATATTTTGGGAAAGAGTAATATAATAAGCCTTCTCATCAATGTATGTGTAGTGATTTCCAACCCTGGCTGCATGTTAGAATCACTCGGAAGAGAGGAGTTGTTTTTGTTTGTTAGTTTTTAAATACCAATGCTAGAGCTTCACTGTCAGAGATTCTGATTTAACTAGTTTAACAAAACAAATTTAACAATTTGTTGTTGTTTTTAGGTGATTTTTAATATGAAGCCAAAGTTGGGACCCATTGGTCTAGAGTGTGAAAAACATCATATTCTTCCTGGAGGGCAGATTTTGACTGGGAAGGAAAGAAAACTGAGTCTTTAGCCAAAAGGAGGTAGGAAGAAGTACCTGGGATTTTTATAAGAGATGGGGAAAGTGGAGATTAGGAAGAGAGGTAGTGCTGAAAATAAACGTTTGTCAGTTTTGCCTAGGGCTGGCTCGACTCAGGACATAATAGTGATAAGAAGCAAGGAGGAGAATGAGCTTATGAGAAAAGTGCATCTTCATGAATACATTTTTTTTTTTCCTTTTTTGAGAGGGAGTCTCGTTCTGTTGCCCAGGCTGGAGTGCAGTGGTGTGATCTTGGCTCACTGCAACATCCACCTCCTGGGTTCAAGTGATTGTCCTGCCTCAGCCTCCCGAATAGCTGGGATTACAGGCACTCACCACCATGCCCAGCTAATTTTTGTATTTTTGGTAAAGATGAGGTTTCCAGGTTGGCCAGGTTGGCCAGGCTGGTCTCAAACTCCTGACCTCAGGTGATCTGCCTCCTTCGGCCTCCCAAAGTGCTGGGATTACAGGAGTGACCCACCGCTCCCAGCCATGAATACATATCTAAATCTGTTTCAAATAAGTATTCTTTTAATTATTCTTTGAGTTTCCAGCACTGGAAACTGACCACCTTCAACTAAAGCAGTTTTAGTTCCTGTAGCACTTGTTCTTCCTGGATAACTCTAAAATAAAAATTTTAGCAAAATGGAGAATTAAAATATATCTCTGGGAGAGTGGTGGTGAGCATTCTGCTTAAGGATCTCTCAGGATAGTTTATGTAAGAATCTTTAAGTGTGCTCTCAGAGAAATAAGTCTCAATCTATTATTGTGAAATGACTATGTAAACATCTGTCTTTTTTTTTTTTAAAGAACATTCCAGTTATATCTTGTTTTTGTTTACTTCTCCATCGTTTGCTGGCCAAACAGCTTTCCCCTGGCCCTGTTGTCTTGTTACTTTGCTTGGCATGAAGAATTTTAATGAGTTTTGTTGGTTGCTCTCCTGACTTTTGTTACAAACCATTTCTCAGGGCTGCTGTTGTACATCTGTTCCTTGGCCTCTGAGAGGCAGTATGGCATCATGCATCGAGCTTGTGCGGCCTGGGTTTGAATCTCAGATCTTTGACCTTGGGCAAACTTTATTGGATTTCTATTTCCTCATCCGTAAAATGGGAATGATACTAACACTAACACTCACAGAATCGTAAGAACTGAATGAGAATACATGTGAAAATTACTCTGTCAACCATAGCATGCTGTGCAAGGGATTTTTCTCCCCCTTCATTGGCCCATCCCACAGGGAAGAACTGTTAAAAGTTCTTCAGAAGCACATGAAAAAAGCCTGGATTGTTTGGGGATATTTTTACACCATCAGCTCCTGGTCTGCGCATCATTTCAGAACAGAATTACTGAGATCATCGTCTAGCCTGCCTGAGGTCACAGCTCAAGGGTCATTGGCACCAGCCTCTGGGAACATCATCCATTGGATGCTCTGCCCCAGAATCTGGCATCAGATTTGTATGGGCTACTGGGTTTTGTTGATCTGACTTTAGATAGGGCTCTAGATTAAGTCACTCTAGCTTGTGATAATCAGACAGTGAGCTGTGTAGATTTTGAGGATGTCAGACCAGAGTTTCCTCTTAGAATCAACATCTTAGCTGTAGTCTACCCGTCTTTCAGCCCTTAAAGGACCCCATTCTTGATATATAACTCCCTGGGGATGTGAGAGTCTACCAAGGCTTCAATACGAAGCAAACTTCAAGCAAGAGCTTTATTGTTAGGATTTGTGGTGGTTCATCAATACTATATGATGGAATCTGACACGTAAATACGATTCAGGAGGAAACAGGAGTTTATATTTTCCCATTCGAAGGCTTTCCTAGTGTTGATCTGAAACAGCAGTGATTCTCAAAGTATGATGCCCAGGCCAGCAGTATCAGCATCAACATCAGCACCAACATCAAGATAATGTGTTAGAAATGCAAATAAATCACTGGCCCCACCCCCAGATTACAAACACTGAGGGTGAGGCTCAGCTGTGTTGAGCAAACCGTCCAGGTGATGCTGATGCTTATTAAAGTTTGAGAACCACTGATCTAGAAGCTGTGGCCACCTGTGTTTTCTCTTGGTTCTTTAGAAGTAGAGATGATGATCTTCAGGGTATTCTCTCAGGTACCTTCCTTGTAGTCAGCCCCTTGGGGAATTGAGCTTTGAAATGTATTGGTTGCTGTCTACTATATTGATAAAAAGTTGTAAACTACTTGAATTTGCAAACTATGTCTTTTCTTAGAGTATGCCTCAATTCTTTTAATCTATTAAATCCCAGGGCAAAACTTTCAGCCTGGTTGGTAGTAGTGGGAGAGGAAGACAGGATTAGGAGGAAAAAGTGAGGCATTGTCTGGAATTCTGTAGTTCACAAATGAATCCATTGAGGAGTGGGAGGATGATTAGGATGCCAGAGAAGTAAGAAGTTGTGGGTCCTGTTTACCTGGGTAGTTGGCTGTGACAAAGCACGGGTTTGATTAGAGTCATAAATTGTTATTTTAGGCCAGGCATGGTGGCTCAGGCCTGTAATTCCAGCACTTTGAGAGACTGAGGCAGGTGGATCACCAGAGGTCAGGAGTTTGAGACCAGTCTGGCCAACATGGTAAAACCCTGTCTCTGCTAAAAATACAAAAATTAGCTGGGCATGGTGGCACGCACCTGTAATCCCAACTACTTGGGAGGCTGAGGCAGGAGAACCGCTTGAACTGGGAGGGACAGAGCGAGACTCTGTTTCAAAAAAGAAAATGTTTTTTTAAGTTAGTTAATTTATTTTTATTATAAATGGATCTAATTTATAGTTGTATATATGTGGTAAAAAGTAATGTTGTGATTTATGAATACAATGTGGAATCATTAAGCGAAACTAAGTTACATATCCAGCACTTCAAATACTTATTATTTTTGTGATGAGAACATTTGAAATTTACTCTGAGCAATTTTGAAATTCACTGCACTGTGCAATAGCTCTCAAAAGAAAATAACTTATTCATCATATCTAACTGAGGCTTTGTGCCCTTTGACCATTAGCTACACATTTCCCCCATCCCATTACCCCTGGTAACCACCATTCTACTCTCTGCTTCTATGAGTTTGATTGTTTTAGACTCCATGTGTAAGTGAGAACATGTGGCATTTAGCTTTCTGTGCCTGGCTCTTTTCATTTAGCATAATGTTCTCCAATTTCATCTATTTTGTTGCAAATGATAACATTTCTCTTTTTTAAGGCTGAATAGCATTGCATTGTCTGTATATGCTACATTTTCTTTATCCATTTATCTGTTGACAGACACTTAGGTTGATTCCATAACGTGGCTATTGTGAGTAATGCTACACTGAACATGGGATGCAGGCATCTCTTCCACATACTGATTTAAAATCTTTTGGGTAAATGCTGGATCACATGATTATTTTATTTTTAATTTTTTTGAGGAATATCTATACAGTTTTCCATGATGGCTTTAGCAGTTTACATTCCCACCAATAGAGTCATAATTTTGATTCAGTTCCAAGGTTTAGACATGTAAAGAACAGAGGCCAGGGCAGCCTGCCTAATTGAGTTTAATTTCTGATCAGAATGTTATATAAGTGGAAAGCATTTCCTTTATTTTTAAAGTCACTTTAACCTTCCTGAACTAGAGACAATGTAACTTGGTAGAAAGAAGACTGACCTGTGTTCAGAGCCATGTGTTCTAGTCCTGCCTTCCTACCAGCTTGCTGTGTATAGTGGGCAAGGCAGCTCTCCGGACCTTTGTTCCCACAATTGTAAAAAGGGGTTTGACTCCACGATCCCTCAGGTCTCCCTTCCAGCTCTGAAGTTCATGGATTAATTCCTCCATGTCCCAAAAGTACTTGGTACTCATCTCAGTTGTCTGCTTCCCTCTTAATGGCACAAACTTAATGGCTGCCATAGGATTCTCCATCTGAGGAGCTGTTCTCTCAAAGTGTCGTTTCATCAACTTCCTGGGTTCAGCTGCTTTTACTTTCAGGATTCACAATTTTGGGAAGAAAAGCCTATCATTTCTCTTCCTGGGTAAATGTGCATTTTGTTATCTGACCTCAAGAAATAGCATGAAATTAACTTATTTCCCCTACCCTTGGTTAAAAGAAACGTAATTTTGTTCTGTGGCTCTTCACACGTTTCGTAATATCTGACCATAAATAGTTTTAGGAGTAGAGAGGGTCAAGCAAATAAAACAGGTTTGCCCATAGGCTGGGAAAAAAATTCGGCCCAACAAATTTAAATTGCCTTTCCTTTGATCATAACGCATATTGGTGGCCTCAAGGAGGATAGTACCAGTGTGCTAAAGGCTAAAATTTCCATTTCTATCACTTTACCCACTGGAGTGGCTATCTGAAGGACTGCTGGTCATATTCTCTAAGTAGGGCTTTGTGTCAGTTTCTGCTTTCAGAATGTGCTAGAGATCTGTGTAAAATGGCACTTTTTAGCAATAGCTAATAATGTATATTTTCTTGTTTTGCATATGATCACCCCTCTGATATTAACATCTGACTAGTCACATTAGGGAGGCATAGGAAAAACACTTTTCTTACTTTATTATTATTCTTGAGTCCTAAAAGATTATTTCTCAGGTTCTAATTGATAAGACAGAGAAATTCAAGACCTACAAATTCAAAGGCAGTTTCTGAATGTTATTCAACTCTAAGATTCTATGAGATAAGTCCAAGACTAAGTAAGATTTCCCTCTTCATTTAATGATGAATTCAAGACTCTGCTGTGTGGTAATAAGCCCTGTATCAAAGCTTTAATGATAAAGTGAAAATACTAGATTCTTTCATTCCTTCGCCAACAAATACTTAAGAGAGAGAGACAGTGAGCTCTGGCTTTCACGCCATTTTAAGCCTTTCTTTTGTCATCATTACCCATCATAATGTGACAAGTAGGGGCTGAAAAAAATAAATTGGCTAAAATATGGGTCACAGGGTTACAAGAAAATGGCCAGAGCAAGCTTGTTCGACTAGCTACTGAGTACTAAAAATGAACCATCCAAATCCATCCCTTTGCCAACCCGTGGTGATTTTTTCACTCTGACTTATGTTATCAATAGGAATAATTCTAGGTCTGGTGACTGTGTAGGACTGACAGGACAATGACAGCAGTTCCAAATTTCTCCCAGATAATTGCCTCTCCTTTCTTTGGCTGGTGTTGAGATTGGCCTGGGAGGCTCCTGGAAGGTGGGATCCCACTCTCTATGTCCCTGCTTCCCAGAGTTTTCCCTGAGGCCTCACCCTTTTCCTAGGGAAGATAAGAACTTTGCCCAGGCCCATCTGAGCATGAGGGCTGGGGGAAGACAGGACCTCATTGCCAATCTTGGTATATTCGAACTAATGAGTAATGAGGGTTTTCTCTATTTAGACTGCTAGCACAACTAGAGATAAGAAAATGCTTCAGTTATGTTTAAATTGAGTTGCAAATACAAGTAACATACTCCTGAAAAAAAAATTCTAATTTTGATTAAACCTTTAATTTATTCTCTATCTCATTTTCTTGTTGCAGCTTTACATGATGGTAGGTTGTGGCCATTTTCATGATCTCCTTTTTTTCAGATGAGGAACCTGAGGCACAGAATAGGCAAATGGCTTGTCCAAGATAACACAGCAAGACAGCAATGGAGATGAGATGAGAGTAACTGCTTGCGATTAGCCCAAATCCTTTTCCACCTGTACTTTGAAGCAATGAATGTCAGGTAGCATGTCAGTTATATATCTGAGATGCTGACCATTTTTTTCTCCTCCCCCACACAAAGTAGTCCAAACAATGGTCTAGCATTAATAAAAACAGAAACACTTTGTTAAAATAACAAATGTGAATTGGACTCAAAAGGTGACAGATTTTTATGTATGTGCCCAAAGTTTCAGAGATGGTTTTATTCATGGCCATGAGTCCAGCACATGCTTTTGTAATTCCCAAGCTCTGCTTCTTCAACCCCAGTATGCTTCAACCTCAAGAAGTCCCCCTTGTTACCCTCTTTAAGTTCATAGGTAAAGCTGTGTTTCATTTTGTTTACTGAGAATGTTTTGAAATTATTTTGTGTCTAGGAGAGATTGGAATGGATTGGAAAACATTAACCTGTCTCATTATCACATAGCCAAATGCTATTTAAATGAGCAATTATTTGAAGTAGTCCAAAGCAGTATTTTTTTTCCTCTAAGGAAGAATCAATTTTATCACTATTTATTTCCCCAATTCTTTTATCTTCACCTTCAAAGAAATGGAGATTTATTATTTTTTTTTAAGTTGAAGTCTCACTCTGTCACCCAGGCTGGAATGCAGTGGCACGGCCAGGGCTCATTGCAGCATTGACCTCCCAGGCTCAAGCAATCTTCCCACCTCAGCCTCCTGAGTAGCTGGGACTACAGGTGTGTACCACCATGCCTGGCTAATTTTTTTTATTTTTCATAGAGACTGGGCCTCACCATGTTGCTTAGGCTGATCTTGAATTCCTGGGCTCAAATGATCCTCCCACCTCGCCCTCTCAAAGTACTTGGATTACAAGCTACTGCGCCTAGGGAAGATTTTATATTAACCTGTTAATTGCTTTTCTTCACTTATTCTTTATTATTTAAATCAACCAGGCAAATATTAATCTTTCTAGTCTGAGACTATGGGAATAAAGAATGAATGATTTGATCTTATAACTTGAATACACTCTGCAGAAAGTAAACTAGTAAAAATATCTTAGTATCTGAGTTCAAGGTTGAGTTTCAGTGATTTGACTTTAAAGTATAGGAATAAAAAATCAACTGTTTAGAACAGTGTATCCTGAGTTCTGTACATCAAGTGTAGTGTTTTTGTAAGGCTTAGAGTAGACCTACTAAGAAGCTTCTTTTTGATAATAAAAATCCATGTTGCAAGCTGTGTCCTGTATTTTTCATCTAGGACACAGGTCAGCAAATTTTTTCTATAAAAGGCCAGATAGTAAATATACTAGGTTTTGTGGGCCATACGGTCTCTGTCACAACTGCTCAACTCAGTCACTGTGGTGCAAAAGTAGCTGTAGACAATATATAAATAAAGGAGCATGGCTGTGTTCCAATAAAACATTTACAAAGAAAAACAGTGGGCTAGATTTTGGCCCAAGGGCCATGGTTTGCTGACTTCTAATCAAAGAATTTTTTCGGGTAAATTTGTTATATTATTCTGCTTTGGAGGAAAAATATGAAGGTCAGTCAGCTGTAGACAAGAAGCTATCACTTCACAACTCTGACTTCTGTGATTCAGTCTCCAGAACTATGCTTTAAAAAGAGAGACTTCCTGCTCTTGAATTAGGAATTAGAATGAGTGATTAGGAGAATTTTAAGTGATTCATTTAAAAATACAACTTTTAAATGGGGTTTGTTTCTCATAAAAAATGTATCACATATGTGCATGTTTATATGTATATCTCCATTGTATCTATGCTTCTAAAATATACCTGTCTAATATGCTGGAAACTCTGTAATGACTGCTGCAAACTTTATTTTTGTTAGCTGCATTCACAAATAACAAGACTGGGTTCCTCATTGTCCTTCTGTAGGCACCAAGTGAAACAGACATCCCAAATCCAGCATATGTCTGATTCCAGAGTTGGTCTGTTCCAGGTGAGAGCTGTCCACAGGGCAGTATGTGGGTATCTGTTATGCTAAGACTGCCCCCTGCCAAAGTGGTCATTTGCTCGGTTGTTTAATCAAAGTAAAGAGATGGTAATCAGAGCCCAGGTCATGAATGCAAGAACTGGAGTCTGGTAAGGGCTATCAAGTGGACAAGTTAGGTAGATGGATAAGAGAGGTTTAGCAAACTGAAAGAAGGAAGATGGAGCAAGGTGTAATACTGATAAGAGAGCAGTTCAGAGGCAAATTCTGTGAATCCTGAATTTCATGTCTTTTGGGATATCGCTTTGCAAAGTTGCCCTTGCACCATTTCCTGACTGGAGGCAGGCTTTCATAAGAACTATCCTGAGGGTTATGCAGTGACCCATTCTAGGGATTTGTAGGTTCCTGAGGGATCCAGTTCACCTCGGATTCCATAGAATAAAGTGGACTGGCCAGAATGAACGCTGGTAAAACTGTCATCAAACCAGTATTAAGCACAAAATCTCCTTTAATTGTTTGTTAGTGGCATTTTCAACATGCATTCGGGGTTGAGGTATCCCTGGAGGCAGTCAAAGTTAAAAGCAAGAGCTCTGCCATTTGGCTCTCAGGGTTCAAATGGCAGCTCCACCACTTATTAGTGTATAATGGTAATGTATAAAATAACCCAATCTTTCTCAAATCATCTACTCTGTAAGATAGTCTATTCTTCTTTCTAAAAGGTTGTGTGTGCCTGCCTGCCCACCTACTGCCCCACCTCCCCACCCCAAGTATTTTGCTGCCACAAATTGCTGGGTGGAATCATATGAATTCTAAATTACTTTTAAAAATTGACATTGCTTTGCTGCAAGCCAACTACTTCATAAGCTGTGTCAGCTAAAGGTCTCCCCACCAGTTAGTCTGAAGAAGTTTTTGCTGTCATATCTGTCCTGTTAATTTAAGCAGAAACTGTAATTAGATGTAAGTGGTCTTGTTCCCACAGAAATGAATGGCAGCATCTGTAGAGAGACAACCGTTCCAAACCCTTTTGGCTACTGGTGCTCTACAAGTTAGCAGTATGGAGTGAGGCCCAGATCCAGACTTCTGTCGGCCTAATTTTATATCTGTGGACGCACAATACTAAATCCAATATTTCTAATGCCTTGCTGTGATGGGTGCAAAGCCAAGCACATTCCAGACTTTTATGCTGGTGGCTCCCCCTGAGAAGGACACACTGCTAGTGTGTGTGTTGGGGGGGTGTGGTGTGGGGGATGTTCTATTTCCCTAGTACCTTAGCATCGACAGGAAAAATAAATAGAGGTTTCATAAGTAGCTATGTGGAAAACCAGATAATCAGAAAAAGTTGATGCCTGTATTTATAACTAAGCAATTGAATCACAAAGATATTTTGTACTTTTGTTTACTTCTCTGATAAAGGAACGTACTACTTGTATTCTGAAAGTCTGGCCAATAATAGAGCTAACTGCAAGAGCCTCCTGTGTATACAGGGATATATTTCAGAGAGCAGTATCTATGGCAGACAGGTTCATTTCCAGGCGGTTAAAGAAATCTGTGTGGAGATAGTGCATAGTGCACTAAAGCTTCAACAAGCAATGAAACCAGCAGCTGTTGAGTGTCTCTCCTTTATCCATACCACACTAGATGCTTTGGGCTTGAGGTATGCAGGAGCCATAGAATGCATGATTCTTCCTTTCAGTGGACTTGCAATTTGGTTGAAGGTTAAAACATACAAATTTAAAAAAATACTGTATAGAATTGAGAAGAAGAAGTAGAGTAAAACTCTCTCCATAATAAGAAAAGCATAATCCAGAAAATTCACTGGCTTAAAATCTGATGTTATATTACAAGATTAATGAAATAACTAGAATGAAGTTGCCCAACTAGCCAACCAACTGGGAGTTGCAGTGGTCTGTGCCATCTACCTCCGTCCTGATCCTGGCCACAGTTTGGTGTCACCTGGTGGCATGTGTCCATTCCAGCTTAAAGATACATGGAAAGCTTCTGGGTCCTGTGGTGGGCAGAACTTCCAGGAAAGATGCAGTGATTCCAATATAGACAAGAGTCTATATTGGTACCTGATAGTGTTTTAGAATTTTTGGCAGTAGAGAAAAAGCTTTTCACAGGTAGATATTTAGCTGTATCCATCCATGACTTAAGACACCATCAACTGTGACATGTTTGGATGTGAGGCCCAGCAAATGAGAGAAAGACACATACACACACACGCACACACACACAGAAAGAGAGAGAGAACCCCAATATTCACCTAAGAACTAACTTATCTTGGATTTTTTAATTTAAAAAACCGGGCTTTTCCTTTTATATAAGCACAACAGCTTTGCCTGGGATTTTGATTTCAGTTAAGTCTCAATCAGGCAAACTACAGATACTCAAGGGATCAAGACAGGAAATCTAAGTTTATAGCAATTGTGTAACTCATTTTTAGTAAAGGCTTACCTTCTGGTTGATTCACTTGTTATTACCTCTTCCCTTGGTGATTTTGTCTACTCCTCCCTATGGTTTATGCTTTGCTTTTTTAATGTAGTGCATTTTAATCTTTAAAGTGCTATGCAGGCAAGAATTAATCTCTGGTGGAATTTTTCCATTTTATCAATGGAGGAGATAACAGAGAAGGTGTAGATAGATTGTCTGGGACTCCAAAGTGGAAATGTTTTCAGAGCTGGAGTCAGTGAGCAGTCCCAGCCCTAGAAATCCCAAGGCAGTATTAACATTTCTGTTTGCCCCTGTATTATAAATCTTCTTGAACCAAGTTTGTGGGTATGTGTGTTTGTTTGGTGATGGGAGAAGGGGATGAGAGATGACCAATGGATAGAGTTCAAATGATGTGTTTTCACTTGGTCCTATTAAAAAACAGAAACGGGCCAGGTGCGGTGGCTCACACCTGTAATCCCAGCACTTTGTGAGGCCAAGGCGGGTGGATCACTTGAGGCCAGGAGTTCGAGACCAGCCTAGCCAACATGGCGAAATCCTGTCTCTACTAAAAACACAAAATTTGAATGGGTATGGTGGTGCATGCCTGTAATCCCAACTACTTGAGAGGCTGAGGCACAAAAATTGCTTGAACCAGGGAGGCAGAGGCAGCAGTGAGCTGAGATCACACCACTGAATTCCAGCCTGGATGACAGAGGGAGACTCTGTCATCAACAACAACAACAACAACACCAAAAAACAAAAAATCAGCACTTGAGCAAGAAACTGCTGACAGCATCAGTGATAATAGAAAGAGCTCCAGACAATTACCCCTTTGGGGGTATACTGCCATCTATAAAAACAGAAACAGGGATCATTTACTAACCAACTATGCCTTGCCATATGCCTGAAACTGAATCTGATGGCTTTATAATGGCCACTGAATTTCTCAAATGTCCAGTATCTTAGATAAAAGAGGCTGGGAGAGACATCGGGACTTGTCATAGCTCATTTAAGTAAGAGGCAGAAGAGTGACCCAGATCCAGGCACATCATAGCTACTTCAAAAGCGAGGGCAAGATGCAGATCTTGGATGGCTCTAATATCACGTGATCCTACAACATCTGAAAGGGGATAATTTCATGAGTCAGAATGGAAGACAAGGAACCATTGAAGAGTAGATCCTGGCAGGGATTGCTCACTGAGTTAAGAGCAGTGGTTCTCAATCTTGATTCCACATCAGCATCACCTCAGGAAGTTAAGTAAAGTCCTGATGCTCTAGCCCATCTCCAGACACATTTAAACATGGGGGAGGGGCCCAGACGTCAGCCTTTTAAAACTTCCCCTGGTGATTCCAATGTGCAGCCAAGGTAGAGTACAACTGCTTTAGACTTAGGAATTCATGCCAATGACCTTCCTTTCTGGAGGTTGTTTGATACACCCTCCTCTCCTTCTCCCAGACTTCATCTCCCTGTGCTCTTGCAAGCAATTGGGAAGGACAGCAATGTTCATCTTCCTTATTTTTTCTCCTTCCCCTTTGCAATAGAGCGTGATTGCTATAAGGATGGGGAAGAAAGAAAATTAATAACAACAGGCATGAACAACAAATATTGGCAACAGGTTTATTCCTGACAAAGACTTAGCAGTGCATAATCATGACATGCCAAAACATTAGCAAGAAGACTACTCACGCGTGACTTGCTTGGGTAGCTTTGCCAGCAGTTATCAACAGGCTCTTGGGAGTAACTTCCACCCAATGCAGCTCCTCAAACAGAGGATGTTGTGGCTTTACTTTAGGGGAAGAAACAAAAGCGGTGTGCAATGTCAAAGCATTCCCATGTTCACAATGACCCAACACCATATGGGATTCTATGAGCTAGAAAATAGTTGATTAAAATTTCCACCCTCTCCACAGACCCAAAGGGATTTTATCCCTAAATCTGGCATACTTAAACTGTGGCAACTTCTTGAGGTGGATTTTATCCTCATGATAAATGATGGGTTCTTGTTCAGAGTTAGGCTCCTTGATTTGGAACCTGATTTCAAACTCTCTAATGGATGGAAATCCACATTCTTTGGAACAATAAGCATGGCAGAATTATGAGCAAATATCTGGATAGTATTATGTTTAAAATGTAAATACATTTCAGTAGTAAAGTGAGGAGCAGGGTAGTGTTTGGTAAATTATTTCCAGGATTTCCCTAAATTCTAAATGTGTAAAAAGTAGCTTTTAAATGAGTCAGTCTTTTCTTAATGGGTGAGACAGTAATAGTGAATGTGCAAATCTAGATGTTTCCAAATTTAGGAGCTGTTCCCCAACTCAGACTATCAAAGAGAATAAAAGATCGTTTTACACTTTTCCCAACATTTTGAGTTTCAGTTATTAGTGAACAACACAGCAGAAAGTCATGCTTTTAATAACTTTAACTTTTTTCTTATATCAGAAAAATGCAAAAATAAAAAATATTTAGCTCAGTGATCCATCACAAAGAACATTTGTGGATCTACCACCAGGCCAAGAAATAGAATATTGGAAGCCTTTCTATAGTAAATTTTTCATGTAGGAAAAGGCCACCATTTTGAAATTCTCTCTTTCCATTTGGAAAAGTAAGAAAATAAATAGCTCAGGCCTTTTTTTTTTAATTCCTTTTCAGCTTTACATGTCACCTCAATTTTTAACAGCAAAGGAGAGCAAGGGAAGTGGCTCAGCTAGCAAGATTTTTTTCCCGTTTTTCTCTTTCTCGGGTCTTTTTTCTGTCTACTCATTCCTCAAATTCTGTCTCACAAAGAGCCCAAACTGGTTTGGCAAATGCCAAAATGTGCTTAGAGGATGGCAGAATGAGGAGAAATGGACAACATTCTCTTAGCTGGTAAGGGGGTGATATGTGTGTGTGGATGGGTGGGGGGTTGGTGGTGAATGGATACTGGGAATACATTAGTAAGTCTTATCCTATGCATGATTAATTGACTTGAACTGAATTTTTAAAATAGCATAAATTGAATGTGGGTAGGGGTGAGTGTCACTACATCTTAACCTCATAAAATGAGTAAGACAGTCTACAAAACGTTCAAATGTATTGAAAGACCTTTTGGAAGTC
The DNA here is from genome assembly GCF_009764315.1 of Trachypithecus francoisi. Lineage (NCBI taxonomy): Eukaryota > Metazoa > Chordata > Mammalia > Primates > Cercopithecidae > Trachypithecus > Trachypithecus francoisi. Next base: position 48,085,619 of record NW_022681468.1, read on the forward strand.
TTTTTTTTTTTTTTTTTTTTTTTTGAGATGGATTCTCGCTCTGTCTCCCAGGCTGGAGTGCAGTGGCATGATCTTGGCTCATTGCAACCTCCACCTCTTGGGTTCAAGCGATTCTTCTACTTCAGTCTCCCAAGTAGCTGGGATTACAGGTGTGCACCACCACACCCAGCTAATTTTTGTATTTGTAGTAGAGATGGGATTTCACCGTGTTGGCCAGGCTGCTCTCTAACTCCTGATCTCAGGTGATTCGCCCGCCTCAGCCTCCCAAAGTGCTGGGATTACAGGCGTGAGCCACCACGCCCAGCCTGAAAGTCTTATTTAAAGACTATGTATGTGTCAGTTATGGAAAGCACTGCTTTGACCCCGGAAGATTCCTAATGCCTTAGGTGGTAGTAGTGGCTGAGGTGGAGGGGAAGGAATCTGAAAGGAAGGAAAAGCTGAAATCATCTGTTAGGGTGGGGGTTAGCCTTTCTCATGGCTCTTTGCTGAAATCCTAATCTTTTTTTCACTCAAATCTGAGAGGGTCATATTCAGACCTGCTCCATGTAGGGCAGAGCCAGAGGAGACTGAGATGAGTTAGAACAGTCATACTAGGCCATGAGAAGGGTCAGTGTGCTGGCCCCGCTGCTACTGGCAGTGCCTACCTGGGTGGTGAATGTGACAAGGAGGAAAAAGTAGCCTGAGGCCAAGCAGAGAGAGTGGTTGGTCCTTTAAAGTGTTAGATGACCTAAAAGAAAAAGGTAACCTTAACACAAAGTCTAAGGAACATGAAGACGAGGTCAGCAGAGCACCACAGTGTGAGGCAATGCCCAGATGTGTAGGCCAGCTGAGAGAGAAGGAAGTGATTTTTAGAGAACAGTAACAGAAAAGATCTAGAGATTTTACTTAATAAAATTTACTTCTGGCAACCTTATGATGTGATTAGGTATTCTGAAATAATACCTGTTTCTGAATCTCAGTTTAAAATCCACTCTGGGATTGTCCATAGTAGAAGTACTGAAATCTGATTCCATCCAGCAGAGTGCTGTCCATTCCAGCCACCACGCTCAGGGACTAGTCCACGCTCAGGGACTACTCACAGGGCTGGGTCAGATGTGGGTCAGCTGACCCTCCTACTCCTGACTGATACTATTGATTCTGAGTTTGTGGTTCCTCAGCTGACTCCTGAGGTTTATGACTGATTACAACCACTCATACTCACCAGGCTTTACGAAAGGACAGGTGGATTCAAGCTGCGCTCTCCAACTTCCCTCCTTCTGTCAGTGGGGACACCAGATTAGTCATCTTTTTATCCTTAATGCCTCCATTTCCTTTGCTCCCATGTCCTTTATTAGACATTTCTTTTTTTTTTTTTTTTTTTTGAGACAGAGTCTTGCTCTGCCGCCCAGGCTGGAGTGCAGTGGCTGGATCTCAGCTCACTGCAAGCTCTGCCTCCTGGGTTTAGGCCATTCTCCTGCCTCAGCCTCCCGAGTAGCTGGGACTACAGGCGGCTGCCACCTCGCCTGGCTAGTTTTTTGTATTTTTTAGTAGAGATGGGGTTTCACCGTGTTAGCCAGGATGGTCTCGATCTCCTGACCTCGTGATCCGCCCGTCTCGGCCTCCCAAAGTGCTGGGATTACAGGCTTGAGCCACCGCGCCCGGCCTAGACATTTGTTTTTAATGTCTCTAATCCAGGACTGCCTGTGTCATCTTAGAGACCTAGGGCAAGAATATAATAGTGGCGTGTATACTCCATATCTAAGCATTTGAAAGTTATAAAAAATCAAGCTTACAAACCATTGACTAAATTACATTCCTTTTTCCCTTGAAAAATACCTTCATGATAACATGGTTTGGGTAAAGCTATAATTTACATATGACTGAAAGTTGGCCAAATGTCAAAGGCAATAGAATTTAATTGTAATTATACATGTCTGGGTGTTCTGTTGATGGGCTGGCACTGTTTAGATGAGTGATAAAATAAAGATATACATATTTCATAAGTCATTATGTGTGAATTTAATACAATTAATTTTTCTTGGCTTCTTTTCAGTCAAATCACCAATTATTTTGTTATAATCAAGATTTTCATGCAACTTGTATTAATAGTAACTACCTGAAAGATTAAAAATAAAATGAAGTTGTATTCAAGAATACATTTGAATGTATTTTCAGAAAAAGTATAACTTGAGGTAGACATTGACAAATTAAGATATTTTTACCAAAAATAAAAATTATTTATCAATGTGTTTTCAAAAAGGTTTTTCTAAAATATTTAAATTTAACTATTAAAGTTAAAAGCTAAAATACAAATAATATAAATATTTTAAAGCAAAATTATTTATATAAAACTGACAAGTTAATTCAATTTTTATTTACATTTCTAAGAAGTTTATTGAATAATTTTGTAAGAATGAAACTGGGCACAAAATCTTTAGTGTATTACATAGATATTATATCTAGATCCTCAAATGTGAGAGTAATATAAATTATTTAATACAAAATATTCCTCAGCTCTCACTAATCATGAGGACTCTGAAACCATGGATGGAAACACAAAGAGAAGCACAAAAATGGACTCTCAACGCTGCTGAGCAAAATATTTTGTTATGCAAAAATCTGTGTCTTCTATGTGGCGAGGAAGTGACTGCATTTTCTTGATCGCAAGCACTTCTGCTGCTCGGGCCCTCTTGTACTGCAAAGCGGTATGTTTCTAATGTTGGCAGAAGCGCAAACTGCAAACCTTCATGGTTGATGCCTGAACATCACTGCATTTCATTCACCTTAAGGGAATAGGACAAAAAGGGTGGAAAAGCGTTTCCCTGAGGCCTACAGAGTGGATTTTTAGAGAACATTCAACCCAGAAAGACATGTCCATGTGCTCATTACTAAATTGACTAAATTTAATTGTTTGAATTTTTGCAATATATGGAGGCTTCTAAAACCTTGGATCCCAGGCGGGGGCCTTCTTGCCTGGGCTAAGGGTGGAGCTGTTTTGAGATGGCTCTTCCTCTCCTTTCCCCAAGTCTCTGCCTTAGTCCTGGATCTTTCTTATTTTATGCCTTGATTTTGATCTAGCCCTAACTACCTATGGATTTGTCTCTTGCTAATCCATCTGAATCACCTGTAAGATGAATCTGAAAATGTTCTGTGTCCTACATGTTATTTCTTTGCCTTAGAACTTACAGTAGTTACTATCTCTTACTGGATCAAACCCCACATTGTGAACCTGCTATTCAGGGGTCTCCATTAACAGACTATATTACCTTACCAAGTTCATTTTGCTGGTTTCCTAACATATACCCTTTGCTTAAGCCATTTCATTTGTGACCCCAAACTTGTAGTTCTCATTATTCTCTGAGTAACTTTGCTCAAATGTGCCCCTACTATTTTTGTCCATGTAGTCTTGGCTAAGATAATATCAACCATCCTGTAGTTTGCACGCTCAAGTTCTGTTTGGTGGTTTGTGAATTCTTCTAGCTAGTTTGCATTTTGTTTTCCTCAATGTAAGTTGTCCAAAGATAGTGTAATTTTCTTTTCCTTTTTCTTTTTTTTGAAATGGAGTCTCACTCTGTTGTCCAGGCTGGAGTGCAGCAGCCCAATCTTGGCTCACTACAACCTCCAGCCTCCCGGGTTCAAGTGATTCTTCTGCCTCAGCCTCCTGAGTAGCTGGAATCACAGGTGGCTGCCACCACATCTGGCTAATTTTCGTATTTTTAGTAGAGATAGGTTTTTGTCGTGTTGGCCAAGATTGTCTCGAACTCCTGACCTCAGGTGATCTGCCACCTCAGCCTCCCAAAGTTCTGGGATTACAGGCATCGCCCAGCCATTGTTCTTTTAAAAACATAATATATTAATTACAAGAATCAATATAAAACATTGAGAACTATATGAACTAACATGTAAAACTTCCTTCATCACTTCTACACTTATTTCCCAGAAGGCCCTATCAAGAATCTGATTTGTTTATTCAGACCTGTTTAAATGCACAAATGCTTACATTTTTGTATACACGTTTTTTAAAAACAAAAAATAATTATCTGAAATATTGTCTTTTGTGATTTGCTTTATCATGGGCATCCATGCCAGTGCATCAGAATCTCAAGCTTTAAAAGCTAGACATAATGAATATTATGTCTGTAATATCTCATCTGTAAATGAGGATAATAATAGTATATATTTCAAAAAATTGTGGTGGAGATGAAAAAGATTGACACTTTAAATACTTAGAACTATGTCTAGCACTTAATAAGAACCAATAAATGTTGCTTATTTAATAATAATAACAATTATAATATTTATAGTGATTATTTATCCATTTCCTTGCTGGTAGACATTTGTTTTCTCCAATTTGTTATTTTTACAATTAATGCTAAAATAAACATCCTTACATATATCTTTGCACACTAAGTGATGATACTAATTCATCCTTCCACCAACTGTGTGAAAGAATCTTGTATGGTAATTTTAAAATGTGGCCAGAGGATGATGGCTCATGCTTGTAACCCCAACACTTCAGGAGTCTGAGTCAGGAGGACCACTTGAGGTCAGGAGTTTGAAACCAGTCTTGGCAACAGGGCAAAACCCCATCTCTACAAAAAGTATAAAAATTAGCAAGGCATGATGGTGCACACCTGTGGTGCTAACTACTTGGGATGCTGAGATGGGAGGATCACTTGAGCCCAGGAGGTTGAGGCTATAGTGAGCCGTGATTGCATTACTGCACTCCAGCCCAGGCTAGAGTGAGATCCTGTCTCAATTAAAAAAAAAAAAAAAAGTTATGTTTCTGATTATAAAGTAATACATGCTTATTATAAAGAATTTGAAAAACATAAAAAATGACAAAAAAACTAAACCCTATCCTAACCCTACCCTTTAGAGATAAAATCATTGCTAACGATTTAATGTGTTTCATTGGGGATTATTTTACTTGGTACACTTATATTTTTAAATATAATATTATAGAAAAAGCACTTGCCCATGACATTAAATATTTTATCACATAAATATAACATCATTTACTGTTTTCCATTTGTTGGTTATTTAAGTTATTCCTAATTTTTCATCATAAACATAAGTCTGTATCTAATTTTTGAACATAGGATTTTGCTAACATTTCAGTTCTACTTAACACAGGAAGAATAGAAACTTTTGATGCTGTGGTGCTTTCCAGGAAGATTGCCAGCAACATCAGAGAGCACCCATTCCAGGAATGGCTTGCAGAAGTCAGCTCCACTTTTCCCATCTGGAAACATCCCACCCATCACTGCTTCCCCACCCTCTCCTCATACCCTCAACTGCAGATAACATACTAGACATTCTGTCGTGAAGACTCCGCTGGCCCATATGCAAGACTCTCTCCGCATTCGCAGCTTATCACATAATATCATTTCCTGCTCTTCACAATCTTCTTTTCAAATGCTTTAAGGCAGTACTTCATCCTTTTTTCAGACATCTCCTTAGTGAACCATGTAAGATTAGCATCTCAGTGAATCTAAATTCTCTTTTCTGCCCAGGCAGGTACTAGCATGTGACATTGGGCAAGCATTTATCCCTTGTATGTGACAGTGTCCTACTCAGTGAACTAGAGGCATGTGTGAGAGAGGCTGTTTTGCAATATGGTAGTTAGTACCAACAAATGGAATAAAAACACCACGAAATAATTTGGAAGATATAAATTCACATGTACGTGTGCCTATGATAATAAGATATGGCTCGTAATTTTGTTGCCCATATTGAAAGAGTGGCCTAGTTTGTTGACCAAGCTGATTTTAGTATTTTCTTCAGCTCTGAACACTGACTTTATTTTGTAGTGTAACCTTAGAATAAGGTAGACAGTGAGAAGGGGATTAAAGAAGAGAAGCAGCCAGCAGGTAATGACTGAAGAAACCTGAAGCATATTCTACCTATCAGGTGTGTTGATGGTTTTGGCCAAGAATTCACATACAAGGAAGTCAGGTACAAAATACCACAATTTCTTTAGCTGCAGGCGGAGAGTTTATGTCAGTTCCTTTTTTCCCCTGCTTTCATCCATATGCAAGCAAGTGATAACATGTACTAAGTTAAATAATGCATGGTACTTCAACTATTCTTACTTTCTATCCTTTGGTTATTGTAATTACATGTAATTTTGTGACGGATTTTCTATTTTTTAAGAAATCGCACTTTTGTACTTGATCCAGCTAACAGGATTTTCTTACATTACTTCATAAAGAGACCATCTTTTAAACTTCTAATGTTATTTCTTATTCATTAGTACATTTGCCTGTGGGGTATGTTCATAAATGGGTTAAAGTTACAAAGTTATGCTTATAAAAGCTCATGGTAATTTGGAGTATCAGGAGGATTTATTAATTTTGAAATCTTAAAAGAGCAAAAGCTAAAATGAGATTGGATTAAATATATTCTTGCATGCAGTTATTCTAAACACCCTTAAGGACCAAAGACTAACTTACAGCGGACATTATGCAAATGTGAATATATCTCTAAGTGCCTCGTAGGCTTGCTGATGTAATATTTTACATGGTTAGTTAAGTACATCAAGTAAAAGGTTTGACCTTGATAGAGTGTAAAGGTGCTTATTTCAAAACAACTCAGTGATTTTCCAGGCCATTGCAGAATAATCAACGTAAGGTGAATGAAATCAAGAATCTCGTCATCAGCATTTTAGTCGGCCAAGCATCTGCTGCACAGGAAACCAAATATATTCTTTATAACATGTCCATATCTTTCATTTTGTATTTGTCTTGCAAATATCACACATGTTTGAATGTTTGCTGGGGACCACACTGTTGCAGTGTGAAGAAACAATTCCCAGGCATGGCTGATCGCAAGAATCATCTGGGGAAGTTTTAAAAAATATAGGTCTCTAGGTTTCATGAAGATCCATTTTATCAGATTTTTTTGAGGATAGCCCCAAGAATTATGAGGTTTTGTTTTTGTTTTTGTTTTTGTTTTTTTCTTTAAAGCTTCCCCACATGAATTGACCATCTGGTTTAGGAACCATCAGAAGCCTCACTCACTGCAATTTGAAAACATGATGTGATATGATTGCATGTTTCCTTTTGGCCACATCATCATCTCAATAGGATAAGGAGTGGATATGCTTTTCTGAGATTTACAATTTCTATGTTAATAGGAGAAGAACAAAGTGTTAATGTGAGCATTATGACTTAGATTCTAGAAACTCAAAACAGGGAGGTCATTTTGGTGATCATCAGCTCACCCATTATTAATTGGCATCTACTTGTGGCACCTATGTTTAGGGTTGGCAGAAAGTAGGGAAAGAGTTTAGGTAGGAGGAGACAGGAAATCTAAACATTCCCTACCTTACCTCTGCCTCAAATGGAATATCTTCCCTCTCAAAAATAACTTAAATAAATCCATTAATCAGTAATCATTAATTGATCACTAATGCATGTAATCGGTCACTTTAAAAATGCTTACTCAGCACATATTTATGGAGCAGTGTTCTGTTTGTCAAGGGGTCAGTGGTTTTAGCAACTTTCTCTCTCCTGCTCATTAGCAACAAGGTGAGGAGAAAGTAGAACATAAATCTGATAGGAAAACTTATTTTAGAAGAAATTATTCTCAGTGTGTAGGGACCAGGAGGGATGCAAATTCCTCATTTTGAGTCCACTGCATTCTTCCTCATCTTAATAGGAAATGTTGGTATTTCTTTGTAATCATTTTAAGCATTACTAATGCCCCAGCAGACTGAAGTGGGGACCATTGGCAGGTGGAGAAAACTGACGATGGTGGAAATGAAATGTAATTTCTTCCACTGTAATTCTCCACAAGCTGTGTAAACTCTCCGCAGTTAAATAAACACTTTTAAAGACAAAGAGTTTACATTTTCATCCAAACACTGCTGGTAACAACTGCTCACTTTCACTCTTTTGGAGCTTTCCCAAACAGCGAGGAGATTTGCATTTTCTCTAATAGTCTCAGCAGTATGCTTCCTTCCAAAAAGAGAGAGAAAATGAAAACCTTGCATTTCCCTGAATGCTGAGTAAAATCACACGACTATATTCCAGGTGGCCTAGTGGACAAATATGCAATTACTATTGTTATTTATTGAGTTATACGGCAAACTTCCCAAGCATTTGAACTTCATACACTACCAGGTAAAATGACGTCATTGCCTGCGTACCAATAGGAGAGACCTTAAGTCAATTTTTCACAATAGCCAGGGGACCACTGAACATTTTCTTAAATTGGAGTCAGTGGGAGAAAATCCTACACCCAGAGCCAGTGAAAATGTGAAAGAAATGCACATGCACAGAACGTGGACTTTCATTTCTGGAGGGCTGTAGCTTTCTAAGCTTTACAATTGTGTTAGGGAAATAGAACATCTAAAGAGAATAAATGTGGATATTTAATTTCTACTCAATCACATTCCTAAAATGAAGCCCTAAAGTGAGCAAAATGTAAAGGAGATATATGGATTATGAGTGACAGTGAATCTGCTGGCATCTTAATCTTGGGATTTCCAACCTCCAGAACTGTAAAAAATAATTGTTTGTTGTTTAAGCCACATAGTCTATGACATATTTGCTATAGCAACCTGAGCCAACTAAGACAAGTTTGATTGTATACAAGACATCACGGTGGCTGGAAGGAAGAACCTGGAAAGTCTGCTTTGGGGGATGGCATTGGCAGGCATGCTAAAGAGCAAACAGTTGAAAAACATCTCATGGAGGGAAGGACATTCAGGTAGAAATGGCTGTGCAAAGCACAGACAGTTGAAATAGGGAATTCTAGGTCATTTGATACCCAGAGCATGGGGCAGAGAGGAAGGAGGAGAATCTATCTGGAGAGTTTATTCTCCAGGCAGTCCTGGTAAAGGATTCTGATCATGGCTCAACACGACCTGATTGGCAACTGTGAAGAATGCATTGGAGTGTGTTGCAGTCTGAGGCGGAACAATGAGAAAGATCAGCTAAGATCTGATTATCTGACATGAACACAAATTGTGTAACCCAGGGTGGAAGGAGAATAGTGGCCATCAAACTTTGCTGCATGTTATGTAGGTGATCTGTAAGTCTACAGGTTTAATGTAGTAAATCTTAGCATTTACTATGGTCTTACTCAGGGCTTTATCTCTGGTCTGAGCAACTGATGAGTTCTCAAGTGTGTGAGTGATCTCTTTAAGACCCACCTCCAGAGCCACCTCTTCCTCCATAAAGCCTGCCTTGGGCCGAATTGTTTTCCACCTCCACAGTGCCTCCCCCCATGCCTCAGGTACACCTCGGTTACAGCACTTGCCTTGCTGGACTGTAAGTGCTTCTCTCCATGCGTGGCTTCTCTGCTAGCACACAAGCTCCATGAGATCAGGGGCTACAACTTATCTCTGCATACCCAAAGCTGGACAGTGGTACCCAGGACACAGCAGGGACTCTGAGGCTTACTGATGGAATGAAAGCAGCCCCAATTAATCAGCAATGTAGATCCACGTGTCTCTGTACTCATCAGGGAAGGACAGGGTGAAGAACCGCAGAAAGGACCTCTGTTTCTCCAGCTTTATTTGCTGTATTGATGATGGGGAGGTGAAGTGAAGGAAAAGTTTTATGTGCAGAAGATGAGAAACAAGCATACTTGCAAAGAAAGAAAACGTGTTTTCAAGCATTTCAGATTCAATTAGTGGCCTCCGGTTGAGTTAAACAAGAGAAAGCAACAAGGGGAGAACCAAAAAACAGGTACTTGACAGATTTCCTTTAATGTTTTCCTGTCCCTTGATGTACTGTCTTCTTGTGGAAGTATCAATATTGTGTGTATACAGGGAGAAAAGCATCATCTTCAAATTGTAATGAATCTAAAATGAAAACAAGCCACACAGTTGGCCAACACTGCTTTAAAATTGCACATCAAGAACACTCCCAGTGACAAACACTTTCAAGGCAAACAAACCAAACAGAAATTAAAAAATCTCTGTGGGGTATAAATATGTAATTACACTCACACAGGGAGCATTTTATCAGGTAAACCATCCCACTTTGTTAATTGAAATGCTCTAGCACTGGGCTTTTTTGACAAAGCATCTGAATATGTATGTATATGGTGTAGACACGCTGTTTCACCGCAGCTCTTCCTAGCTGGGGTGAACAGCCTCAAAGCCATTTTTCCGTGCAGCTGGGAGGTCAGTTCTCTAAGCCTTCCTTTTGTTTGTTTGCTTCTATTTCCATCTAGCTGAATGTCACCAGGATGCAAACTGGTTTGGAATTCTAAATATCTGTCCAAAACACAGCTATTTTAAAATTAGGACTAATACTTGATTTTTATATAACTCATTTAAAATGCATAGATAAGCAATTCTCTTTGGTAATTTAAAAATGTTGGAACAACCAAAAACAGAGATGTTCTAAGAACGTACATTGGTATGGCATGGTGGAAGAATGTCCTGAATTCGACTTCAGACTCCGCCTCTGACTATGGCCGTAGGTCACATTAAAACATTGCTGCCTTAGTTTTCTCATCTAAACTGAAAGTTATTCTATGAGTGCTAAAAATTCCTTTTTACTCCAGCAAATCCTACATTATCTCATAGTACTGCATTTGCTTGAGAGTTTTTTGAGCAGTTGGATCATGAATTCAAGGACATCTTTGTTAAACGTTTGGAAAGTTGCTCAAATGAGGCTTCATCTCCCTCCTCTGGTGTGTTTAGGGCTGTGGCCTTTCTTCAGGCCCTGGCATGGCCAGTGCTGAGCCACAGGCCTCAGAGTCACTACTCTAGACTTCTGGGTGATCTCAGTGTCCTACCTATGAACATACTGCAGAGGTCTGTTCTGCGATGGGAGAGGCACAGGGTGGTATCTGGGGGGTGTCAGAGTAGAAATCCAAGTTCCAACATACGGATCTCATAGTATAGGTGGAACTCACTCTGGATTCTCTAGCCCTCCAATCCTAATGTTCCCTAGAGCTTCTGTGTAAATGACCACAAATTGGATGGTATAGAAACTTATTCTTTCTAACTGAAACATTCTTTCTCAATTCCGGAGGCTAGATGTCTGAAGTCAAGGGGGCAGCAGGGCCATGCTTTCTTTAAAAGCTCAGGTGAGATTCTGTTCCTGGCCTCTCCCAGCTTCTGTGGCTCCAGGCATTCTATGGCTTACAGCTGTATCACTCCCATCTCTGTTGACGTGGTCACTCACTGCCTCCTCTTCTGCCTTTCTGTGTTTTCTTATAAGAATACTTATTGGATTTAGGGCCCACTTTGGTAATCTAGTATGATCTCCTCTCAAGATCTTTAACTTACCTACACCTGCAAAGATCCCTTTTTCAATCTTAGTAAGGTAAGATTCACAGGTGCCAGGGATTTGGATGTGGACGTATCTGTTTAGGGGCATCATTCAGCTCTGTACACCTAATCTCTGTCCCAAGACTTCTAAACAGTAGCATAGAAAGTCTGGCTCTAGTTATTAAAGGCATATATAAATTATTCTCATATGATTTACCACCAAATCACCTTAGCCTCTACCTTGTTTATGAGGACCCATTGGAAAGTAGCAGGAATAAGACATGAATGTCTTTGAAATTTAATGAGGTGAGAGGACACATGGGTACTGAGTCTGGTGTTAAGCACTTCTGATCTCTGCTAGCCACCATGGGTACCACAAAGATGTCTAAGAGATGGCCCTGTCCTTCAATAATTCACAATGCAATACAATGAACAGGCATCAGAACCAGAGATACAGGGGGAAAGCAAAGTGAGATCTATTTCGAATGGGGTAAGCCAGCAACTAGGTCCTCCCTCCCTACCCTAGTTGTCAAATATTTCTTCTAAAACACTCTTCTCAGGCTGGGGGAGTGGAGAGGCAGCTAAAACGTGTCTTCTATAAAGATAATTCCATCAGATCCTGTCACAAGTAAGGTCCTTTGAGGAGCAGACTCTGAAATGGAGATGAATACACGGCATGTTTATTAGGAGTGCTTTGGGGATCAACAACCGTGGAAAGGGAAGGGTGAGGACTGGGCAAGTGGGAGAAGTTAGGCTGTGATACAGTCTCCATCAATGTCTCAGGTGACCTCTTAGGAGCTCTGGAGTGAAGATGATTCTTCAGAGTGGTGCTTAGATGGGCCAGGACCTATGAACCACACATCAATCAATTTGATATGAGGTATCCTGTATAGAGAAGCTCTCTTCAGCCAGGATCTTCCCAGAGAGGCTGACAGCCAAGGGCACTGTGTCAACAAAACCCCAGCAGCTGGGAGAAGAGCTTCTTCAGTGCTGAAGGAGGATCTGGGCTGGCACATCACAGCATCCAATTCAGATCCTTGCTCAGGCTAAACCAAATTCCATGTCACTATTCCACAAACTTCACATTTTTTGAAGATGAATCCTACCCAAAATGTTGAGCCTATCTAGATAGGTTCCTCTGTCTGGTTACATTCATCAATGTATTAAATGAGAAGAGAGCATGACCTGTGCTGTAAAACAGGGCTATGACCAGTCAAAGGCATTCAAGGCAAAAAGAAGCTTGGTCTTTAAAAATTCTCATTGCACACATCCAAGGCATTGCCAGTTCCGCTAGGTGGGGTGATGGGACAATGCCTCCAGGTGCCTCCACAATTGGACATTACTTTCATCGTGTGTTACTCTCTCTAGACAAATGCACACACAACTGGAAAATTCTCTCAACCTGGAGAGAAGGAGGGAAATTTGAGTAACTAGTTCTGTCTCTGTGTCAGTTTATACCCCAGGAACATGGGGTGTAAGGTCAGGTGGACACACAGTAAACATTAATCTCTTTTACCCACTACCTCTTATCCTCATTTTGTGGAAGCAGCTTTTCCTGCTTCTCCCAGTTTTCCAATATAAGCCCCGAGGCCTTGACATTTCTAGTTTGTTTGTTTAGAGATGTGGTCCACCTCTGTCTCACAGAGCTGGAGTGCAGTGGCACATTCATAGCTCACTGCAGTCTCAAACCCTTGGGCTTAAGCAATCCTCCAACCTCAGCCTCCCAAGTAGCTGGGATTATAGAAGTGAGCCTGCTAGTTTTTTATTTTGTGACATATCTGGCTACAGAGTCTGCACTTTTCCAGGACAATCTGTGTACTCATTGTTTACCAGACTATCGGGCTCCATATCCCAGCTGGAGGATTTATCCACCAAGTGCTCCTGGGCAAATTACCTCACCCCTCTGTGATATGGTTTGTTTTTGTAAAATGGTCATAATAATAATCGTGTATAATATATATAACTGACATATATATGCTATACCTATAATGTGCATATTATTGATATATATACACATGAAATATGTATGTGTGTATATATAGTTATATATTAACGGAAATTAATATGTTGATAAACAGCACTATTCTTGGCTCAAAGTAAGTGCCCAATGTTAGCCATTATTAATATCATTTCATTTTCATAATCACCAAGGTGTCCTCAGGTGTCTTCCTCTATGAGGCTGACAGTAAACGTTCCAGTCTTCTCATCTTTGCTCATTCTTTATCATGACCTCTTCTTGAGCTCTCTCTTCCACCCTCCTTGGTGGAGACTCCCTGACCCCACCACCATACAGCCATCTTTCCCATCTCTGCACTCCTATAGAACTTTTCTCCTGGATGCCAGACCTTGCCTTCTGTGTTGCATCATTAGTCATCATGCCACATGTGTGTTTTTGGTGTATCCAGTATAAGGTGAGTTGCTCATTGTCAGGTTGAAAATTGAGATCAAATATTGTCAGTGATGAGCTGAGACTCATAATACTGAGGTGAGTATAAAAGAATAGGTGGCTGTTTACAATAAGTTCAAGTCCCCCAGCCTAGATGAATTCTATGTCAATTGCTCTGTTTTCTAGTCGTTTCCTTCCTTGCTTTTCCCACCATAGTGTCCTACCTGCTGGACAAAATTCCCAGAAACTCCTTCCCTCCTTCCTTCTTTAGGTTCCTTTCCCCTCCTGCTCCTTCACCCCTCCTTCATTTCTTTCTTTTGTAAATATTTATTGTTCAACTTTCATGCACAGAGCACAGGAGATCCTTTGGTGAGTAGGCTGAGTAGGGTCCTTGTCCTCCGGGTATTTACAGTTCAACAGGGAAGACAAAAGTAGGCAAGTGTGGTATGACATGGATGTTGATAAGGAAGTTTGGGAAACCATAGAAGTACACAACTGGGACACTGCTCCTCCCAGGGGAGGGAGAATTTCTCAGGAAAAACCTCAGGCTGTATAATGAAAACAAGAAATGTGAAAAACTAGAGGCATCGTAGGTGGAGATAAAAGACTCCTCCAACATCTTCCCTTTTCCTATTCTTGACCTTTTTCTCCACAGCTTTGGACTGAGTGGTACCTGCCTTTAGCTCATTCAACAAATATCCACGGAATGACTGTTGTGTGTCAGACACTACACAACGAGCAGAGACACAACAGTGAATAAGACAGAAACAGCTCCCTGCCCTCATGGAGCTAACGGTTCTATCCTAGGCCGGCCTGAATTTGGTGATGTGTAGGACAGTGTATGAGTTCTAGGCATTTCACATGTATTATGTTATTTAATCCTTGTGATAGCCCTCTGTGGTAAGTACTATCATTGTCTTTGTTTTATTGATAAGAAAAATGTGGCACAAAGAGGACAAATAACTTACTCAAGGTTCAATAGCTAGTTCGAACCTGGACTGTGCCACTAATAGCTGTGCAGCCTTGGCCAAGTTACTTAATCTTTACAACAACCTTATAAGATAGGGTCTATTCTTATCCACATTTTATAGGTGAGACAACTGAGGCACAGACAGATTAATCCATCAGAACACTTAGCATCATGCCAAATGATGGGTGCCATTATTATTATTATTATTATCGAGGAAAAAGGTAGGAGAATGGAGAAGTTCCAGAAGCCTGGAGATGAGCAAATTTGGTTCCATTTTTAATAAGTGTATGATTCTACCAACTGTAATCTGATGAGCTGACATAGGTACTGAGTAAGATTCTATTACAGGTGGTTGAAAGAATTATTTGTGAGTCATTAAAAAGGTAGCGTAGGGCACTTGCATTCACAAAGAGCAAGTTCTCTCCTCTAACTGTTTCTCACATTGCATTAAATATGTTAGGTAGACATGTCTTAATAGCAGCATATAAAGTAAACCATAGGGATTTTGTTTGACAATAGGCACAATGTATTTAGTCTGCTTGGCTTGTCATAAAAAAAATCACAGACTGGGTGACTTAAATGACAGACATTTATTTTCTCACAGTTCTAGAAGTCCATCATCAAGGTGTTGGAGAGTTTGGTTTCTGGCAAGGGCTATTCTCTTGGCTTGCAGATGGCCCACTTCCTTTTTTTTTTTTTTGAGATGGAGTCTCGCTCTGTCGCCCAGGCTGGAGTGTAGTGGCGTGATCTCGGCTCACTGCAAGCTCCGCCTCCTGAGTTCATGCCATTCTCCTGCCTCAGCCTCCTGACTAGCTGGGACTACAGGCGCCTGCCACCACGCCCAGCTAATTTTTTGTGTTTTTAGTAGAGACGGGGTTTCACCATGTTAACCAGGATGGTCTCAATCTCCTGACCTCATGATCCACCTGCCTCGGCCTCCCAAAGTGCTGGGATTACAGGCGTGAACCACCACACCCGGCCACAGATGGCCAGCTTCTTGTTGCATCTTCACATGTCCTTTCCTTTGTGCACATGTAGAGAGAAAGAGAAAAAGAGAGCTTCTTTTTATAAGAATAGCAATCCTATTGGATTATGGCCCAACCCTAATGTCTTTATTTAATTTAATTACCTTCATGTAGAACCTATCCCAAAATACAGTCATGTTGGGGGATAGGACTTCAACCTATGAATTTTGGAGGGACATAATTTAGTTCATAATATTCCACTTCTAGTCCCACAAAATTCATGTCCTGCTCACATGCAAAATACAGCCACCTCATCCCAACAGCCCCCAAAGTCTTAACCCGTTCTGACATCAATTTCAAGTCTGAAGTGTTATCCAGAGATCATCTAAATCAGGTATGGGTGAGACTTGAGGTATGATCAATCCTGAGGCAATATTTCTCTCCAGATGTAAACCTGTGAAACCAAGTAAGTTATGTGCTTTTTAATACAATAGTAGAATAGTTAGAAGATAGCCATTTGCATTCTAAAAGGGAGACATTGAAAAGAAGGAAAGGATGACAAGTTCCAAGCAAGTCTAAAATTTAGGAAGGCAAATCTCATTAGATATTCAGGCTGGAGAACAATCCTCTGGCTGGATACTCTGCCTTCCAGGCCACTGGGACAGTGATATCACCCCCATGTCCCCAGGCAGTGGTCTGCTCCCACCCCTGAGGCTTTCTGTGCGGGCCATCGGGCCTGCTGAAATGGAGAGGCCTCACCCTCTGAAACCATGGAGGAAGCACTCTTGCCCCATGGGCCTGTGGTGACAGTGGCAGCCTTGATGATGTCTGGATCACTTTTGGGGTCGTTTCTCTCTTTTCTTGAAGGATAAAGTATGTTTGCAGTTAAATAGCTTTATGGGCCAGGCGTGGAGGCTCATGCCTGTAATCCCAGCACTTTGGGAGACCAAGGCAGGTGGATCACTTGAGGTCAGTAGTTTGAGATCAGCCTAGCCAACGTGGTAAAATCTTGTCTCTATTAAAAATACAAAAATTAGCCAGGTGTGGTGGCACACTCTTGTAATTCCTGGGAGGCAAAGGCAGGAGAATTGCTTGAACGTGGGAGGGAGGCAGAGGTTACCGTGAGCTGAGATTGCACCACTGCACTCCAGCCTGGGTGACAGAGCAAGACTCTGTCTCAAAACAAACAAAAGAAAACAAAACCCAAATAACTTTATTATCTCATCCTGTAGGATCCCAGAAGTTCAACAGCCGTCCTTCATTCCATCCTTTTTTTCTCTCTGTCTGCTTTAGTCTCAGCTTGCAGTGTTTCTGCTGTTATCATCCCATCTACATCTCTGACTTTTGTTGAGATGACTGATTAAATCTGTGCTTCACATCCAAACCAATTTCCTATCAAAGGGTTGCTCAGCCTCACTTGCAATGTTCTCTTCAAAAGTTATCTTCTCTTCCTAAGTTCTCTGTTTTTTGTTTTTTGGGTTTTTTTTTTTTTTTTTTTTTTTTGCAATATGAGGAGGCTGAGCATTTTCCAAATCTCCAAGTCTAGTTTCTTTTTGCTTAACAATTCCCTTCAATGTATCTCTCCCCTCTCATATTTTACTATAAGTGATAAGGGGAAACCATGCTGCTACTTCAAAACTTTGCTTAGGCATCTTAGTTAAATATCAGTTTCATCACCCACAAGTTCCACCTCCCACAAAACCCTAGAACAACGGCCCTGATGTTTTTGGCACCAGGAACCAGGTTCATGAAGACTCTTTTTCCACAGACTGAGGGGTTGGGGAGGGTTTGGGATGAAACTGTTTCACCTCAGATCATCAGGCACTGATTAGATTCTCATAAGGAGTGTACAACTAAATCCCTCACATGCGCAGGTCACAATAGGGTCTGTGCTCCTATGAGAATCTAATACCACTGCTGATCTGGCAAGAGGCAGAGCTCAGGTAGCAATGCTTACTTGCCTGCCACACACCTCCCACTGTGCAGCCTGGTTCCTAACAGGCCACAGACTGGTACCAGTCTGCAGCCCAGGGACTGGGAACCCCTACTCCAGAACACATTTCAGCCAAGTTCTTTAACACTTTATAACAACAATCACCTTTTCTCACTTTCTGATAACCTATTTTTCATTTTGGTCTGAGACCTCACCAGAATGGCCTTTAACATCCATATTTCTACCAACATCCTGTTCACAATGATATATGTAAAGCTGAATGATATATGTAAACCTTGAACAATGCAGGGGTTGGGGCACCGACCCCCCCGCCCGCCATGTAGTCAAAACTCTGTATAACTTTTCACTCTCCCAAAACTTTACTAATAGCCTACTGTTGACCAGAAGCCTCACCAATAACATAAACAGTTGATTGACACATATTTTGTAAGTTAAGTGTATTATATACTTGTATTCTTACAATAAAGTAATGTAGAGAAAAGAAAATGTTAAGAAAATCATAAGGAAGAGAAGCTGTATTTACTATTCATTCAGTGAAAGTGGATCATCATAAAGGTTTTCATCCTCATCTTCCCACCGAATAGGCTGTGGAGGAGGAGGAAGAGGAGGGATTGGTCTTACTGTCTCAGGAGTGGCAGAGGCAGAAGAACATCTGCATAGAAGTGGACACAAATAAAACCTATGTTATTCGAGGGTTAGCTGTACTTTCTAAGATAATAGAGGATTTTCCTATAGCTCTCCTCTTTTCTTTCTGAGGCCTCATTAGAGTCCTGTAATATCACCTTTAGTATCCATATGTATATGGATATATATTTTTTTAGTATCCATATATATGGAAATATTATATATTATATATATATATATTTAAACCAATAATCCCTTCAAGGCAATCTAGCCTTTTTCTAACACCACCTCAAAACTCTTTGGTATAGTCCTGTAACCCAGTTCCAAAGCCACTTCCATATTTTTAGGTTTTTGTTATAGCAGTCCCCATACTTCACAGTACCACACTCTGAATCAACCTGCTGACTCTGCCATAACCAAATACCACAGACTAGATGACTTAAACAGCAGACACTTATTTTCTTACAGTTCTGGAGGCTAGAAGTCTATAATCAGGGGGCCAGAAAATTTGGTTTCTGGTAGTGGCTCTCTTCCTGGCTTGCGGAGGGTCACACCTTCTTCCTGAGTGCATTATACACAGGTAGAGAGAGAGAAAGCTTGGTCGCTCTTCCTCTCCTTATAAAGGCACCAGTCCTATTAAGTTAGGGTCCTACCCTTATGACCTCATTTAAACTTAATCATCCTTGTAGGTCCTATTTCAAAATCAGTCACATTGGGTGTTAGAGCTTCAACAAGGGTATACCCTTGGAGGGGGACACAATTCCATTCATAACACACAACATGATAGTCATCAGTGTGACATAGCTACAGAAAACACCAACTCACCTTTAAAACATTGATATATTATTATGTTAGTAGAAGGATGGTGCTCTGAACACTGTATCTTATCTCATTTGACTATGGGTGCCTCACTTGAAAATGGGAAGGGAAAATAAACATTGAGCATATCCTACCTATGGTATCTTATTTAATCCTCATGACAACCCTGTACATTGTCGGTATTACAGGTCCCACTTGAAAAACTTAGTGAGCAGTCTGTTACCTAAAATCACCCTGGGTATCTTGCCAGGTTAGCCAGCTAAGTGAGTGGAGAAGCTGGGGTTTGAACCCCCCAAAAAAGAATGATGGGAATATGGGGTCTTACTGAAAAGAGAAACTATGAGGAAAGGTTGGAGATATTGGATGGTTATTCTGGGAAAAGAGAATTTCAATAGGCTCATTTACTATGACTCCAGAAGATAGTGCATAGATGAATTGGTGGAAATTACAGGGAAGAAGTTTTGGAATTAATATATACAGGTGGTCCTTCATATCTGCAGGTTCCTCACAGAGGGATGACGATGTGAAGGCAGCCATGACATGATGGAGGCAGAGACTGGACTGATGCAGCAGAAAGTCAAGGAGCAATGAGGATTGACAGCCACCACCAGAAGCTAGAGAGTGGCAAGGAAGGATTCGGCCCAGATCTCAGAGGAAGCATGGCCCTGCCAGCACTTTGATTTTGGATGTGAAGCCTCCAGAACTGTGAGACAATACATTTCTGATATTGTCAGCCACACAGCTTGTGGCACTTTGTTATAGCAGCCCCAGGAAACTAATATGCTGTTGGCCCTTTGTATCCATGGGTTCCATATCTGGGAATTCAACCAACCATGGATCAAAAATATTGGGGGAGGCCGGGTGCCATGGCTCACGCCTGTAATCCCAGCACGTTGGGAGGCCAAGATGGGCAGATCACAAAGTCAGGATATCGAGACCATCCTGGCTAACACGATGAAACCTTGTCTCTACTAAAAATAAAAAATAAAAAAAAAATTAGCCGGACGTGGTGGGACATGCCTGTAGCCCCAGCTACTTGGAAGGCTGAGGCAGGAGAATTGCTTGAACCTGGGAGTTGGAGGTTGCAGTGAGCCAAGATCATGGCACTGCACTCCAGTCTGGGTGACGAAGCGAGACTCCGTCTCAGAAAAAAAAAAAATTGGGGTAAAATCAATAAAAAATAACAATACCCTGCAGATACTGAGGGATGCCTGTGTAAAAATTTGCTAAAATTTCCAACTCTCCAAAATAGAGCAGATCTTTTAGGCAGCGTATTATGGTGCTCTTTGTTGGAGGTGTTCAAAAGTTCTGTTGGGGGAGACAACACAGTGAAAAGCGTCAAATGAACTGAAATGGTGAGTGGGCTTAAATGTTCTCCACTCTTCCAGGTTTTATGAAATTTTCTGTTATGATAGAAGGAATTTCACAAGAGCAAATTTTGGAACATGAAATTCTGAATATTTTAACCTCTGGGCAATAGAGTACTTCAAAAAATGTATCTGGCACATAATTGTTGCTAATTGGCTTCTACATGTTTTCTTATGTGAAGATGGAGTCAATTTAGTGGGAATCTATTTGAATTAAGTTATTAGAATAAAAAGCTCATAAGAGCCATCTCTATTTATGACAGCTGGAAACTATATCCCAAGTATGCCCTTGTAATTACATTTAGAGTTGCTTATCTAGGGCACATCAAAGAATTAGATGCAAGTGGTCATTGCACTAATGAAATGCTTATCTTCCTCTGCTCATCATACTGAAGAGCTTTTAGAAATGTCTATTTGGACTCTTCTTCCACTAGTAATTACTTGAATGGATGTCAGGGCTCCCAAGCTCTATTAAATGAAAAGAGAGACCCAGATTAATTCTGTTTCTATGTAATAAGTATGTTTGAAAGCAGAGAAAACAATTTCCAACATACTCATAAATAGATCCAGATTGAGATGCATGAAAGAATAATACTCCTTCGTCCAAAGATACCTACTTTATAAATAAGAAAGCAAAAATAAGGCTTGAGATCTTCTGGTGAACCTAAAATTAAACTTGCATCATTGCTCTTCCATTAAGTATTTTCCATAAATTTAAGATATGTGGGTTATGACAATTCTCCAGATATGCTTGCACTCCATTGTTTGGATTTCGAATGTGTTTGGGCCTGACAGCTCTTGGTTAAAACCTCTTGTGAGCCAAAAATACTTCTGGCTGCCATGCCCATCCCACCCATCCAAATGTTTCTGGCAAATACGCTCAATGGGCAAAAGCTAAAATCCCCCAAGAGCTCCTGGCCTGGGGAAACTTTTGCCAATACTTTATTTATCCTTAGTATCAAAAATAAATGCTCACTTTAAAAAAGAAAGATCACAGCAAGTTTCCCCAGTTGGAGAATACTAGCAAATAAAACAAAACTTTAATGAAAATTGAAAGTGGTTGGACTACCAAAAGACATTCAGATGGAGTGAAAACATTTTAATTATTCAGAGGAACTTTTGACTTCCTATGACCTTTCAGGGTGCCTGGGACCTTGAGGCCAACTTTTGCTTTTCTTAGCCCTGCTTTATGTCTTAAAATTCCAGCTTCCGTTTTTGCCTTGTATCTCAAGCCTCCTCTTCCTGCCCATCAGCCTATTTCTTTATCTAAAAGAAGGCTTCAAGCAACTAGTCTAAGAAAACACTCTGCAGGGATTGCTCTGCATGGGTACTAATTATTTTAAGCCACATTTGTTTGTTATGTTTTACCTGCTGGGGTGAGCCTCACTTGCCATGCAAGCTGCCACAGGCCAGCTTTTGCTTGGAACCCAAACACGTGTTGATTCCACCATGACATGAAGACTCAGTGAGAGGAGCATATTGGGCTGTTTAGTGTTGCCATTGCATTACAAACCAAACATGATGTCAGCTTTCGACAATTTCCTTTGAAGAACTTAGCCGTTGACTGAACGTGGAGGGAAAAATTTATACTCAATTGAGTAACTTGATGCTGGCTAGAGAGCTGAGAATATCATTGACACGTGAAGAATTTGAATGATGCTGGAGGGCTCTGTGTTTTACTTTCAGAAATTCTCAGGTTGGGTCAAGTGTACAAGATGATTACTACCCAGTCAGGAGGCCAGGAAACCTCATATATACACGTCTGCAATTTGATAGGGAGACTCCAGGCATAATCTCTACAAACAAACTACTTCTTCAGAACTGTTGTGTGAAATGGCTTTTGTCTACTTTTCTTTTGGGATGATGGACTGAGTGACAAATCAATAATCATGCTGTTCTGTTTGTGGATGATGTCTGTGAAGTAAGTGACTGTGTTGTGATTTTTGAGGGGCTCTGAAACTTCGTTTTGGTTCCAAGTCCCTGCAAAACATCTTCCTTTCTAATCCTGTGAGGCTCTGAAATACTTTGACAACTCTCAGGGTTAGAAGGAACCTCTGAGATCAATGTACTTCTACTTTCTTCTCAGGGAAGGGAATCTCCTCTATAACAGTTTCATGCAGGTACCCAGATTTCTTACACTGTAATTATCTAAAAGAGGAGTCATATAAGGATGTCAAATATTCCAAGCAATCGCTGTTACTGTCCTCTAATTTGCTCATGACAGACATTATCAATGAATCTTGATCCTCTTTCCAGCGGATCCCAGCCCCAGGGCCTTAGAAACCTTTCTCAGACTGCTACCTTAGACTCTTCTCTATGCTGCTACCATCTATCCTTTAGTGCTGGGCAAGAGAAAGTTCCATTTTCCACTCCTATTTTAAGGCATCAAGTCCTTCACCTACATCAATTCAATTAGCCATGCATCTAGTAGGCCTGGAAAGAAGATTTGCAGGACATGTGGATTTTCCTCTCAGTATTTTTTCTAACTAAAGTTTTTGTTTCTGTTTTACATAGTTGTGATATGTATGTACCAATTTTAATTTAACATGAGAAGCATATTTCAATATTATAAGCACTTGATACACATAACGTTAAAGGCATGTATAATATTGCATATAATTTGATTATTATTTAACTATTTCCTCATTTTGAATATTTAGTTTCCTTTGAATTTTTTCTATTATAAATAATGTTATAAATATGAGGAAATTAAATTTTACATATAGAGATTTTTTTCATATTTGGGATTATTTCCTTAGGCTAGATTATGAGAAGTGGATTTATTTTAAGACTCTTAATAGATGACTCAGCTGTTTTCCAATGGGTTATATCAATTTATACTCCAATCATGTATTAAATTACCTATTTCATCAACCCCTTGCCAACTTCACATATATCTTAAAATGTATAGGCAACAATTGAAGTTGAAGTTGCTTTTCTGGGATTCTTGACATCTGTGATTTGGTGTGGTGTGCTCATCCCTCTGTGCCATACTGCCTTCTGCTAGGGGGCTATCAGGTCTCTGGGGCATTTAGAACCTTTCCCTGATTTTCTAGGAATTGGCCTGTGAATTTCCCTGTTGTTAGGTCAGAGATTACAGTTCTCTTTGCCCTCTGTATAAATTAATAGCTTGATTTTCTGCTTCCAACATCTTCTGTCCTCACCACTAATAGTAAGAACAATTACTACTGCTGCTACAAGTACTACTGATTGAGCTGTAGTTCTGTACTGAGTGTGATTCTAAGTACTCCACAGGTAATATTTCATTTAGATCTTACTGCAACGCATTGAAGTAAGTGTTATCATCCCCAGTCCACAAATGAGTATAATTAAGTGAAACTTTGAGAAGCTCAGTAACTTCCCCTAGGATATTCAACTGCTAAGTAGTAGAACTGAGAACTGAATTGGGGCTCTACCTTATTTCCCGTCCCAGACTTTAAACCACTCTGTGTTATGCCTCTACATCTCTGAGCTACCCACCTCTAACTCAGTGTGTCCTTTGGCTCTGGAATCAATCCAGTTCTGAGTTAAGGAAAATTAAGGCCCTCTAGCCCAGCATCTGAAATCACTGTTGTTGCTAGACCAGCTCTGATTTTGTGCTCGATTCACACTAAATGGACTTTTGCCCAGTAATGTTACTGAGAAGACACTAGGAGAACTAAGGCTGATGAGAACATTCACTACAAGGCAGCCTTTGCAAACAATGAAAGAAGGTTGTCCCAGGGTGGTAACATAGTTTGTGTTTCCTCTCTCAATAGCAAAATCTAGCTACACTTCAGCTTCTGCTTCTGCCTTTTTCTTGTGAACAAATCCCCACCTTATTCCCAATTCCAGTGACTATGCTTTTTCCTTAGTCTTGATAACTCCCTAGTAGCTTAGTTCCTGTAAGATCTGCAAAGGAATCATAAAATCTACCTACTAAATAGTGACAGGAAAGGGGGAGAGGGGAACGCAAGTAGAAAAAACCTTGAGAGCTTGTGAATATAAGGTGAAATATAAGGCTACATTCATTCACATGGTGATACTCACCCGTGGATCTGGGCTCAAATTATGCCAAGTACTTATGGAGCTAGTCTAAGAGTTTGCTGGGATAGTTCTTGAACACCTGAATTTGAAGATGGCTTCTGAAATAACGTAAAGATATCAGAACTCCCTTGGCATACAAGAAGGGGTCAGAAAGCTCAAGGGTGTGAGAATGTTAGAATAGATTTATGATGTATAAACTCACAGCCCATCACCTGACTATATACCCTAGCAGAGTCTAGAGAACACTTTTCATTTTGGTAAAAATAAATGCACTGGTTAGTGGGACAGTCACATCTTTGACATACTTGGTACTAGCTATATTGTGTAAGCCGAGGCTCAGACTGGGTAATACTGCCATGACATTGAATTCTTTACTGCCAAATAGGGTTAATGGGACTGGGGAATGGCAGAGACCAAGTGGTAACTCTGAACTGGGTATAATGATACCCTGGTGCTCTGCGCAGATCCGTTGTCCAGGGCCAATGCACCTTGCTATTGAGAATATTGGTTAACAGCCCACAGGTGTGTCTTTCACGGGAAAATGCCTCATACAGTTTGCTAGGCATTGGTCTGAGGCTGATAACTGGATATGCAAAGGTCTGTCCCCTTGCCTTAATTTTGTGCAACTCTGAAGTGCCATATTGGTTCTAGAGCTCTCTGTTGAATTAACTGAGGCCTCAGTGACAACCGCATTGTAAGTTAGTGTCATCCTCACCGACTCTGCCCTCTTAATTTCCCTCAGGTGCATCTCCTGAAAGCACTCCCAACAGGTCTTCCGTATGCAGCTTTTCAGCACAGAGTGTGTTTCCAGGGGACACAATAGAAGACAACTGGTTCCACAAGTGTCCTAAGAACCAGATGCTAATATGAGATTTGGGGGCTGGATGATTCGCCAGCTACCTGGCAATGAGAACACCATCACTGATAACAGGTGAAGTATGGTTAGCCCCCAGCATGCTGTCACAATGCAATTTAAAAACAATTCGCCAGTGGTCAAGTGGGAAGGGAGATGGTGGGTGGGGATGCACTGTCGGGTGTAGTATCTCTGTTGCCTAGAAGGCATGAGAGAGATTATCCTACGAGGACAATGGAGTTGTGTGGCTACTGTGGAGTATTATTGATTAGTTGAAGAGGAAATGTCAGGCTTGAGCAATTAATGACCAATTCAAAGCAAAATATGAAAGCCAGAGGGCCTGCTGGGTAGCATTTAAGGGGACCCTAATGTCTTGCAGCCAAAGCCCAGACAGAAAGGAGGACCAGGTTCAAGACTTAATCATAAAAGCAGTGAAACTTCTAGTCAAAATCAGTGTGGAACCCCATGATTTGAGATGGGACTGTCTGGGTGTATGTATATAAAAACCTTGAACTCCCAAATTCCCTGAAACTACTGGATTGACAGAAGGGATCCCTCCTTTTTGTCAGAAGATAATGGAACACCTTTATTGAAGGGCATGATGAAAACTTAGATCATGCAGGTGCCTTTAAAGACTAAGCTTATCTCTCTCTTACCTGCCCACCTATCCCACCCCCAACCTCCCTTTCTATAACCATACCAATATTAAAGATCAAATCTCAGCATAGCACACTGGGAATGTGCTAGGGCAGCTAAGGAAGGAGACTAAATACAGAAGGGAAGATATGGCTTGGAGAGTATACTTGGGATTGGTTCCTGAGGGTGCTAAATCAAGGGGATAGAACACAAAGTTGAAAAATAGTTTATTGAAATGGTAGCAATCTTTTTGTGATTCAGGATTTAATAACCTGTCAAGAACCCCAGAGCTGGTGCTAATGAGAGCTCCTGGAAGCTTCTTGGAAGCTCAATGGCCACACTAAGTGAAGAAGTACCAGAGGTGCCATGGTAGGTAGTGGAGGAAAGAACTGAAGGACATAAATAAGGGAGAATGCTGAAATGGATACACTACATAAGTTTAAAAACTCCCACTAACATATTTATGTTACCTTCCACTGGAAGGTAAGGGGCATCAGAATCCTTGAGATACTCAGTGGTGACTATCCTCTTACCCAGCTTGGGTCAAGGATGATGGTGGACATACTATTACAGAACCAGGCTGTCTGCAAGCAATGCAGTTTTGGTTAGCAGTGCTTAAACATCAGAAGCAAGGGAGGTGCACTTACTGAAATTAGCAGTAAGGCCAGAGTCGTGCCAAGGGAGGTCTAACTTGCAGGAAGCTATGAGATAGCTAAATAGCAGGAGCAGGTGGCACTGTTGCATACAATCGTGCAAGGGAAGAATATGGTTGGTGCTCAGTATAACCACTGGTGTGGCTCTGGATTTTTTTTTTTTTTTTTTCTGAGGTGGGATCTCACTCCGTCACCCAGGCTGGAGTGCAATGGCATGATCTCAGCACGATCAGGCAATCCTCCCACTTCAGCCTCCCAAGTAGCTGAGACCACAGGCGTGCACCACCATGCCCAGATAATTTTTTTGTAGAGATGGTGTGTGGGGGGAGTGGATTCCCGATGTTGCCCAGGCTGGTCTTGAATTCCTGGGCTCAAGTGATATACCCACCTTGGCTTCCCAAAGTGCTGGATTATAGGCATGAGGCACCTGCCTGACCCTGGCTCTGGATGCTTCTATGCCTAATTTTAACAATAAATAGAAAAATACAGTAGTTATAGCCTTAAAAATGAGAGTCAGGATCATCTCACCAGACAACTGCTTAGGCCAGCAGAATTGGTGAGGGGCGAGGTGTGCCTAGATCAACAGAAAGGTGAAGGGAATTCAAAATGGATGATAGAAGAAGGGGATGATGAGTAGTAGTTATGGCCTCCTAATTGCACTCTGTGTCAGGGGAGGAGTAACCTGACATGTATTCAGGGTATGTACATAGGCTCATGGGCCATGGAAAATAGTTTGGTTGACTAGTGAGTGGTCCAGAAGGAACAGGACTGGAAGATTGGCAATAGGTTAGTCTGGGTAAGAGGCATGTGAAAACCCTGTGGAAGTGGCACAAAGTGTGTATACCTTCAAGTCCTTGTGAATATCATCCAGAGGGCACCTACCATGGAGGAGGCTCTTCACAAACAGGTGAGGAGTCTACCCATCCAGTAGAGGCCAGCTAGCCTTTTCCCCTAGCCATCTTCATGCTTGTTAGTGGCCCCATGAATTCAGTGGCCATTGTAGAAGGAATTGAAGTTGTACCTGGCCCAGTAACATGGGTCTCTCTCATTAAAGCTCATCTAGCTGCTGCCACTGCTGAGTCCAAACTGCCAGCAATGGAGACAGACACTGAGCCCTCCATCTGCCACTATTCCTCAGAGAAACCAGCCAGCCACTTGGTGGTAGGTTACCTGCATTTGACCTCTTTACCTGGGAGGGGTGGAATTCAGCCTTACTGTAAAGAGTACATACTTTGAATGTTGGTCTGCCTCACCTGCCTGCAGGGCCTCCACTGTCACCACCATCTGATCCATCCTTATCATTTCTCTCATAAATGCTCTTAGGCTAAGTGACCCATTTTCTGGCAAAAGAGATATGAAAATAGACTCATGACCAAAGAATAACGGTGTGCCTCATCACCCAGAAATACAGAATAAAGTGTTACCAGTGTTTCTTTAATCACAGAGTCTGTGATTAAATGGTAGATGAATCTTTGGAAGGTTCAGCTAAGGTGTGGGTTGAACTGGGGATACTTTGCATGATTGTGGCACTGTCTTCTGGAAAATGGTATATGTATTGAACAATGGGATGGTATATGGTACTTTATCTCCAATAGCTAGAATATATGAGAAGTAAGGGTGGAGGTTAGGGCATTTCCACTATCACACTTAATGACCCTCTTGTAAAATTTAGTGTTCTTGTTAGCAGAACATGTGATATATACAGCTGCCCCTCAGTTCCTGGATACCCAAGGATACCAGAATCCACGGTGTTCATCCCTTATACAAAATGGCATAGCATTTGTACATAATCTACTCACATCTTCCTGTATACTTTAAGTCATGTCTAGCTTACTTACAATGCCTAATACTACGTAAATGTGATATAAATAGTTGTTATACTGTATTTTAAAAGTTGTACTATTTCATTGTTGTATTGTTTTGTTTTATTGCTTTTTCTGAACACTTTTGAACCACAGTTGGTTGAATCTGCAGATGTGGAACCTGCAGATACAGAGGACTGACTGTATTATATATTATATATAATTTATACATGTAATATGTGTATGTGTATGTTATATATATGTGTGTGTGTATATATATAATGTGTGTGTATATATATATATATAATGGCCATGCTGTAAAGCATCAATTCGAGACCCTAAAGGTTGCAAATATGCCTTTCATTTAAAGCAATGTGTTACGTTTATGCCAATTTAATCTTTAACATTAATAAAAGGCCAATTATACTCTTCAAGAGTAAGATGTTTTACGAGAAAATGACAAAAAGATACATGTAATCATTGCAATGCCAGTTTACCATCAGATAGAACGTGCAGTAATCCTTTTAGCAAGCTTAAGCTTTTACATATTAATGTCAACATTGGAGAGTGGGAAGATGCCTTTTACAGCATTGCTGAGGTCCTTCCAATGCAGAAATGTCTCTGCTGCTTGGCCTGATTACTAGCATGTGCTGGGGAGAATAACGCTGTTTTGTGGGCTCTTCCCTCCTCACTACTGAGGCCTGGGGTGGTTTTTTAAATGCAATGCTGTACAGAGATTAATAATGAGGAGGGGAAAAATTCATTTAGATGTTTGACAACATCTCTGTGACACTCAGTATGGGTCTCATATGGAGTGGATTTGCCCTGCAGAGAAACGCTAGCAATACCTTATTCTTAAACATACGATTAACCAGCTGCCAGAGACAACAGAACATTTAAAACTCCTATTCCAATCACCAAGTTACCATCTATAGGTCTCAGAGCTACTAAAATGTATTTAAAAGTGAGCCGCAAGACACAACGTGTGTTTCCTTATATGTAAGACACAGGGCGTGAGCCAGATGAGAACCTTGAGAATCCCTTTCTGAACTACAGCTTCACTGTGTAAAGGCAAATAAAGTAACAGAGAAAAGCAAGCTGTTGACTCAGGGAAGTGAATAAGAAACAGAATACATCAATGGTAAGTCCAAACACAAATTCTTTTCATGGCGAAACAATTAAGGCTGTTCTCATCCTTTCTGAAAGCTGAGCTGAGGAGTCATCTGAAGATATTCGTTCCCGGATATCTGCTAGAGGAAATATCTACCTTTCTTTTAAGCTTGAAAATTACAGAGCAGACAACTCAACTGTCAATGAAGAGTGGCAAGGATAACTAAATGTGAAAATCTATTTGGCAATGAAAATGAGCAGGGAACAATGCAGGTAAATCTCACAATGTTGAGCAAAAGAAAGACACAAAAGAATACACACATACACACCATATAGGCTGGGCACAGTGGCTCCTGCCTGTAATCCCAGAACTTTGGGAGGCTGAGGAGGGTGGATCGCTTGAGCCCATGAGTTCAAGAACAACCTGGGGAACATGGTGAAACCCCATTTCTGCAAATAATGCAAAGTTAGTTGGGGATGGTGGTGTGCACTTGTAGTTCCAGATACTCAGGAGGCTGAGATGGGAGGATCAGTTGAGCTTGGAAAGTTGAGACTGCAGTGAGCCATGGTCACCTCACTGCACTCCAGCCTTGGTGACAGAGTGAGACCATGTCTCAAAAAAATAACACAAAAAATACACACATACATATTATATGGGTTACCTTTGGTGGCTCATGCTTGTAATTCCAGCACGTTGAGAGGTCAAGGTGGGTGAATTGCTTGAGCCTAGAAGTTTAAGACCAGCCTGGGCAACACAGCAAGATGTCATCTCTACAAAATATTTAAAAATTAGCTGGGCCTGGGGGCAGGTGCCTATGTTCCCAGCTTCTCAGGAGGCTGAAGTAGGAGGATCACTTGAGGCCAGGAGTTCAAGCTTGCAGTGAGTATGATAGTGTCACTGCACTCCAGCCTGGGCAACAGAGAAAGACCCTGTCTCAAAAAAATATTTTTTAAGTATACATAAAATATAAAAAAAAAGTTTTTTAACTATACTGGACTATATTGTTTAGAATGGAGGCATAAGAGATGGAATTCTAGGGAGAAATGAGAAAATAAGCATCACAGAACTCAGGACGGCACTTGCACGCTTGCTTCTGGATGGTGCAGAAGGAGGTTACCACTGGGGAAGGGCCCCCACTCACATTCTCTTTCTTGACCTGGATGGTGGTTACATGCTGTTTGTTTAATAACTGTTTTATAAATATTATAAATATATTGTGTATATTTTTCTGTATGGGTATTGTTTTCCAATTTAAAAAAAGAGAGGTATAGAGAAAAATATACTTAAAAACAGTGTATTGTGTTACCCAGAACTATCTCATTTTAACATGTTCTTTTAAAAATAAAATAAATGGAGCCAGGCACGGTGGCTCACACCTGTAATCCTAGCACTTTGGGAGGCCGAGGCAGGCAAATCAGTTGAGATCAGGAGTTTGAGACCAGCCTGGCCAACATGATGAAACTCTGTCTCTACTAAAAATACAAAAATTAGCCAGGCATAGTAGCGACTGCCTGTATTCCCAGCTACTCAAGAGGCTGAGGCAGGAGAATCACTTGAACCCAGGAGGTAGAGGTTGCAGTGAGCTGAGATTGTGCCACTGCACTCCAGTCTGGGTGACAGAGTGAGACTCCATCTCAAACAAATAAACAAACAAACAAACAAAAACAAACCAAACAAAATATAAAATAAAATAAATGGGATTCTACAGATGCAATGAGTTCTTCTCCATGCATTCCCTTGACCCATCCTCCTTCCCCCTCATTTGAAGCAACTACAGCATGAACTTGGTGTGTAATCTTCCTGTCCTTGTTTTTATAATTTTACTATACATGGATATACATGAATAACTTATTGTGGATTTTTGAAATTTACATTAATTCTCTGTGACACATGTATTATTCTGGCAACATGTTTGTGAGACCTACCCATGTTGCACACATCAAAGGGCTCGGCTTCTCTGTGTCTGTTTCTTCATCAACAAATGTGATGAAAATAATGGTCTCTATCACACTGAGCTGTTGAGAGGTTGAAATGCGTTAATATTTATGAAGTTTCTTATACATAGAAACTTCTTAGGATATATGTGCCTAAATAAATGGTCTAGCTGACTAACTTCACCTGCTGCATAGGGTGCCATCAAATGAATATTTCCTCATCCATTTCTCCACTGATGAACATTCAGGGGTTTCCCATATTTAGAATTATAAACAAGACTGTAATTAATAGCTGTATATTCCTGCCTTTTGAAAACATTTATTTGGCATCTCCTGCAGACCTACAGGGGCAGGCATATTTTTTGGCTCTGACTTTGATAAGAACCAGAACCGGAAGGAGCCCCAGACAAGGACCATTTCAAGTGTCCATCACATGCTGAATGTGAGCAGGGCCTCATGTCTTTGAGAGCTCAAGGGCAGTAGTTAAAGCCTGGGGCTTTTAAGGATGAAGCTCAAGAGGACACGCAAACTATCGCAAGGACAGAAAACCAAACACCGCATGTTCTCACTCATAGATGGGAATTGAACAATGAGATCACTTGGGCACAGGAAGGGGAACATCACACACCGGGGCCTGTCATGGGGTGGGGGGAGCGGGGAGGGATAGCATTAGGAGATATACCTGATATAAATGACGAGTTAATGGGTGCAGCACACCAACATGGCACATGTATACATGTGTAACAAACCTGCACATTGTGCACATGTACCCTAGAACTTAAAGCATAATTTTAAAAAAAAGGACACGGGGGAGGAAGGGGATCATCAACATATACTGGGCACTTAGTCTTAAGTATTTTGTCTACTTTATCTCATTGCTATAGATGGCACATATTGTCTTCATTTTTCAGATGAGAAAATTGAGGCTTGATAAGTTAAAGAATGGGCCGGGTGTGGTGGCTCATGCCTCCCAGCACTTAGGGAGGCAGAGGTGGGAGGATGGCTTGAGCCTAGGCGTTTGAGACCTCCCTAATGTAGCGAGGCCTTGTTCTCCACAAAAAGGCGGGTGGGGAAAGACACACAGAGAAAAAAGTTAAAGAACGTGATTAAGAACACATGGATTATAAGGGGAGGAGCTGGAATTCAAAATTACTAATGAAAAATTGAAGGATTTAAGGTCAGAAAAAAATGGGTTAACAGTTTACCTCAGAGGTAATACATACATTAATTAGCTTCATTTAGCCATCCCACAATGTAGACATATTTGGAAACATCATGTACACCATAAACATATACAATTTATCATTGTCAAACAAAATAATAGTAAAAATTTAACCCCTCTGCAAGAAAAAAAGAATAGAACACACATATAAATATCCTGGGTGCATGTGATAAATACAGATGATGAGGATGATGATGACGATGATGGTTAATACAATTTCCACAAGGTGAAAATCTGCATCACAAACGGATTGTGTTTGGCTGCAAAATAAACTTCAAGGAATATTGGCTTAATTAAAAAAAATAATAAGCAAAACCAAACAACGGAACAAGTTTACCTCAAAAGGGGGAATAAGAAAGAATAATTGGATCAACCCCAAAGGCCTGCATCTTGTAGCAATCCCAGCCACACTTAGGCTGGGGCCCAGACAGGGCTTCTCTCTCCAGATCATGTTGAGCCTTGATCAGCATCTTTGCCTAACTCTGCCCTTTGCAAAGGCCCAAATTGTTCTGGGGATTTTAAGAGGATGGGGAGCAAGGGAAGAACTGGGGTGAGAGAACAGAAAGGGATATGCTACAGAGATGATTATTGAAAGTTGACAGCTGCCAAACACACTGTGTCCCTGGCAACACCTGTTGAGTGTGCCGCGGTGGTGGGGAGGGTGAGATGAAGAAAGACAGCTGTCTACATGCCAACAGCAGCAGGATGCTGTGCTGGGCTCGTGCTCTGCCAGCAGAAGAGGAGCCAAACTCGCTGGCCCAGATTCAAATGGCTGGGTGTCCACTGAGTTTGCCAGTGAATAAGCCCAGGGAATACATTTGCATTAACACCGCTCAGCCACCTCCCTCGCTCCTGCCTCCCATCCCTCCCCCGCTGCATGCAACATCGTTCTTCTTCCCAGAATGTCATCTTCAGGCTGCTTTTCAGAACCTGTATTTCAGTGAAACATGAGGTTAGGCAGATGCTGTCCTGAATTGCCTCGAAGGAAGCCAGCATCAGTAGTCGAGAGCAAGACAAAAAGCTCCATCTCAGGTTTTTGGCAGTTGGCTAGAAAAATATGCTAGGTAATTTTTAATTTTTTTGTGTATGTGAAAAGAAAGAATAGATGGGGTTTTACATTTTATCTCATGCAAACATTATTCTCACCCAGACCCTTCCTTTATTTGAACAACTTAAAAGCTGGGGAATTCTCAGCTAAGCTGGGAGAGTTTTACAATGGCAGTGGAATGTTACTGGGAAAGTTTAGTTCTGCCTGCAAAATTGTTTCCTAAGATGGAGAAGTGTCAGATATGTCTAATTTCTTCTTATCTTTTTTCAGGGCTCCAGGGAGACCCTGGAGGAATAAAAAGTCTCATATCTGGATGAGGAAGTTTTTCTCTGCACAGACCACTGTTAGTGATTTGGAAAAGAAATCTCTCTCTATATATATTATAGCATATATCATTTCAGCCACTTCATGCCAGCATGCATTAGAGGTGGCGAGAGAGATAAAGCCTTAAGGAAGAGAGAAGCTTTGTGGATTACTGTTCTGATAGCCTTTCTCCCAGAGGTCTTAATGAGTGATTAGGCCTCAAATGATAGAAATTATCCCATTCTTCTTTGTGACCTTCCAACCTTGCCCATGAAAAACCCCAAAACCAAACAATTACATTTCTTGGAAAAGGCTTTCATTTCTATGTTGTCCTTGTGAAAGAAGATAATCAACACTTACTCCTCATTCCTTTCTTTCTCAATGTAAATATTTTTGGAGTAGCTTTTAGTTGAAATAATTAAGTAATGTTAGAAATTGTCAGATAAACAACATGCTTTGAGTAAAATATTTATTTTAGGAATTTACCTTACAAATACACATATATGTATATAAAGACACATGTTGAAGAATATTCACTACAGTATTTTTTTTCAAGTTCACTACCGCAAAAGTCTAAAGAATAACCTATGGCCCATCCATAGAGCATTTTTTTTTTTTTTTTTTTTGAGATGGAGTCTCACTCTGTCGCCCAGGCTGGAGTGCAGTGGCCAGATCTCAGCTCACTGCAAGCTCCGCCTCCTGGGTTTACGCCATTCTCCTGCCTCAGCCTCCCGAGTAGCTGGGACTACAGGCGCCTGCCACCTCGCCCAGCTAGTTTTTTGTATTTTTTAGTAGAGACGGGGCATACAGCATATTTTTTTATTGATAGTGCAGCCATACAAACACTACTATGCAACTGGTTAAAAAGAGTGAGTTGGTTTCATATGTATAGACATGGGCTAACCTCCAAGACATATTAAGGGCAAAATGTAAGGTGTAGAATAATGTGTACAGCATGCTATCATATTTATGTAAATAAAAAGAAAATATACATCTATGCATATCCACATTGACTCATTCTGGAAGAGTGAACAAGAAGCACCTAACAGGCAGTTACCTCTAGGAATGCGAGCCCAGTGATGGGAGGTGGGAGACCAAGATTTTACTGTTTATTGTTTTTGTACTGTTTGAATTTTTTCTATTACCATGTAATGTGTCACATTTTCAAAATAATTTTAAAAAGTAAACTAATAAAATTTATTCCTAAGCTCTAAATTGAATATTAGAATTTTTAATTTCTAAGTTCTTTTATTTTTAAACTAGTTGTGTATGATATCACACACCATTGGCTATTACTACATATTAGTAACTTGATTCATTGAATCTGCCTGGTTGGTGACTGATTAGAAAATATGAGCCACTGTAGTCAAAAGATCCATTCTGAGTATAAATTGAGATGATTTTTTTTCCTTAGTCACACAAATCAGCTCAAATACGTTGTTGCTCACTGTCAATGAAATAAGATGGCTTTTAAGGACTTAATTGCCATAATTCTGCAATAGCATTTGGATGCTGTATTAGTCCATTCTCACACTGCTATACATGCATACCTGAGACTGGGTAATTTGTAAGAAAAGAGGTTTTAATTAGCTCATGGTTCTGTGGGCTGTACAGGCTTCTGCTTCTGGGGAGGCCTCAGAAAACTTACAATCATGGCGGAAAGTGAAGGGGAAGCAGGCACATCTTCACATGACTGGCAGGATAGAAAGAGATAGTGAAGAGGAAGTGCTACACACTTCCAAACAACCAGATCTTGTGAGAACTCACTATTATGAGAACAGAAAAGGGGAAATCCACCCCCATGATCCAATCACCTGCCACCAGATTCTTCCCCCAACATTGGGGATTACAATTCAACATGAGATTTGGTTGGAGACATGAAGCCAAACCATACAAGGCCTCCAAATCCTTATATTGAATTTTGAAAGCATTTTGATGCTTTCAGCTTGCCTTATTCTTGTACATACATACCCACCTGACTCCATTTCTAATAAATAATGGGAGGACTGGTGAAAATTTTCATGGACTTAGGATCACACTTGTCATATTTATCTACCTTCCCAGCAAAATGCTCTCTTTTGTCTCCTTCTCCCTTCCACCTTTCACTCCACAGAAAGCAAGTCAAATAAATACATTGAGAGAGGGGAAGTTTTGCCCATAGAGTTAGTAAGATATCAAAATTATAATACTGTTCTTGAATCAAAGTATGTGGAACTTTAAATCAGAGGTAAGCTTGTTCCCTTTGGGGGATTTGGGGTCAGAAAATCTGAGTTTCTGTCAAATTAACCTCCTGATTCTCCTAGTTTCAGTTTGTAATATAATGGTGTCTGTCCATCTGTGGGACTGATGGGAGGATCAAATGAGCTAATGGCTAATGATAGAGCCCTTTGGAGCTGTAATGCTCTATTAGTTATTTTTATTAAATATCACAAATATTTTGGGTAAAAAATAGATTGTTTCAAAGTTCTTCTGCTGAATTCAATTTCTGTACAATGCTTAGAATGAAAGGTTTCAGTATTTTCAAGTTAATCTGTGTATCTGCCTTTGACAAGGGCCTTCTCCTAAGAGAACTGGTACTGTGGCAACATCCAATCAGAGTGAGCCTGAAAAATGTAACACAATGCTTGATGGAGACAATGCTTAGAAAACTGAACTGAGCTTATTGTGGTGGGTTTACGTGTGCACAAGGATACAATCCTGGAAAGTACAAATAAATTTGATGAGGTGACAATTTTATGCTTTCATAATCTTAAATTCATTCAAACAATTTTGATTTAGGCAAATTAAGTTGTAAGTGGAGTCCCTTGATTGTCTTTCTTCCTTTTCAGAAATAAAGATTAAGATGTATGACTCATTAAACACCACCCTTTAATTTCATTTGTTTGGCATTTTACTTGATAAACCACCAATTCCTAATTTATATTGCTCTCATTTCATCTACAATATTTTTCTGCCTAACTTTTTTTTTTTTTTTTTTTGGAGATAGGGTCTCGCTCTGTTGCCCAGGCTGGGATGCAGTGGCTTGATCTCGGTGCATTGCAGCCTCAGCCTTTTGGACTCAAGCGATCCTCCTGCCTCAGCCTCCTGAGTAGCTGGGACTATAGGCATGTATCACCACACCTGGCTAATTTTTGCTTTTTAATAGAGATGAGGTTTTACCATATTGCCCAGCCTGGTCTTGAGCTCCTGGACTCAAGTGATCTGCTCATCTCAGCCTCCCAAAAAGCTGGATTTATAGGTGTGAGCCACCATTCCTGGCCACATTTGACTTTAAATGCAGTGGTTTTAAGTTAGGATGCTTCTAAGTCGTTATACCCTATCTTTCAGAGCAAAGGTTTTAAAAAATATTTTCTTGGCCAGGTGCAGTGGCACACACCTGTAATCCCAGTACTTTGGGAGGTTGAGGTGAGTGGATCACCTGAGGTCAGGAGTTCGAGATCAGCCGATCAACATGATGAAACCCCGTCTCTACTAAATACAACAAATTAGCCGGGTGTGGTGGCATATGCCTGAAATCCCAGCTACTTAGGAGGCCGAGGCAGGAGAATTGCTTGAACCCGGTAGGTGGAGACTGCAGTGAGCCGAGATCGCACCATTACACTCCAGCCCGGGCAACAAGAGTGAAATTCTGTCTAAAATATACATATATATCTGTCTAAAATATATATATTTACATATATCTGTTCTAAAATATAGATTTATATATATCTGTCTAAAATATATATTTATATCTGTCTAAAAATAAATATCTGTCTGAAATATATGTATTTGTATATCTGTCTAAAATACATATATTTATATATATCTGCCTAAAAAATATATATTTTATATATGTCTAAAAAAGTACTTATATATGTCTAAAATATATGGATTTATGTATATCTGTCTAAAATATACATATTTATGTATATCTGTCTAAAATATATGTCTAAAACACATATATTTTATATATGTCTAAAATATATATTTATATGTCTAAAAATACATTTGTATCTGTCTAAAATACATATATTTTAATATATGTCTAAAATATTTATATATCTGTCATATATATGTCATATATATATATGTCATATATATATGTCATATATATATGTCATATATATATATGTCATATATATATGTCATATATATATATATATATCCTTAAGTGATGGAATAATACTTGGTTCAAAGGAAATAGTACACAAATATCCAATATGTTAAAAAGGCAAAAGTGGAACTGGAGTGAAGGAGGGATGGCGTGTGTGTGTGTGTGTGTGTGTGTGTGTGTGTGCATGTTTCTTTAAAGGGTGTGGAGGTCAGCTTATATCCTTGGGCTGACCCTTCTCCACTGCTCACTTGTGACTGTTTCCATTAATGGCCAGTGAAATGAGAAGAGTATTCTCATGACGTGAGATCCTTACGCTGAGGCTGCACTATAATAATGAGTTAGATCCACCTCTCTATCTTGCACAGATACTAAAAAAAAGAGCTGAGTGGAAATTCCGGAGACAGAAATGTATCCTGTGGGATTTCTTTTACAGCTCTGTGGTCATTATGAATCATGCCAGGATTACAAAGTTTGGGATTTGAAGACATTTATAATAGAAAATACAGGAGAATTTGCGATGACTGGGTTGAGAGACAGGCTCACAGAAAAAAAAAAAAAAAAAAAAAAGCAGGTGGCTGTTACAGTAGTTAATTTCTGAACTTCTATGTACAAAGATGAAGTGAAAGCCATTCTATATTGAAAAACACTATGATATGTTCAGCTTATTCTGCACTTAGAGGAACTTAATATATGTCTAAAATATTTATATATCTGTCATATATATGTCATATATATCCTTAAGTGATGGAATAATACTTGGTTCAAAGGAAATAGTACACAAATATCCAATATGTTAAAAAGGCAAAAGTGGAACTGGAGTGAAGGAGGGATGGCGTGTGATATAAATATTGTATGTTTCCATTTTATTTGCATGTCATTATATAATGACATTTCCATCTCTGGCCATAGGTCATCCTACTTCTTATTTGATGTAATATAATAGAATTAATAGCTATTTATCCTAAAATGCATATTAAATTAAGATTTTTTATGTTCCGTGCTCCTCTGCTCAAGTAAATTCAAATGTGTATAGACTGAAAGGCAATTTACATATGGCATTGTTAGTCTGCAGTGTTTAAGAAAAGTGTTGGAATATTTATTTCACAAAGAGAAACCAAGAACTATTGAAAGTCTTTTCTGCTTGCTAAAGGAAAAAGCAGAGCTCACTTTGTAACTCTTCTGATAGAGGACCATGTATGTCTCGTGGTATATTTAATATGAAAAAAAAATCAAGTGGCAATCTTTATTTAACTTAGACTAGGTGTTAGGAATTATCTTTCATAAGCTTTTCATCTTAGGAAGGTGTCATATAAAGTTGATTCAAAAATCTTCACCTACTAGTTATATCTTTGTTCTAATCATTCTGTTCTTTGCATATACTTAAAGCTTTTGTATTTATATTTCATATTTTATCTTTTTTTGTTTTTCTTAATATGTTGCCTCAAAAAGGTAAGGTATTTTATATGTGCATATTCTGTCTCTATAACTAGACCATTAATTCCATGAGGGCTGGGACTTCTTCAATGTCCCCAGAGAATACCAAGTCCAGTCTTCTGCACTAAATAATCTATGCAGGAAGTATGTGTTTATTGTCACTTGGCACATTCATACTTCTGAATGTTCGAGCGCTCCCCAACTTGCTCCTTTGGTTTGCACTCAGGGCAAACAAACTGATTCACTAGACTGAATAAGCAACAGTCAATAGGAAGGTAAATCTGTTGCTACAGAAATAACAAAATGTACATTAAAGGAAATACAAGTGGTTTTTGCATTATCCATTTTCTGCTGTTCTAGAATAGAAATCATTACATTCATTATGAAGATGCAATATTTCCCAATAGATTCCAAACATCCATGACTTTAGAAATGTTAAATAGATTACTTGAGCCCAGGACTTCAAGGCTATAGTGAGCCATGATTGTGCCACTGCACTCCAGCCTGGGTGACAGAATGAGACCCTGTCTCAAAGAAAAAAAAAAGTCAATTGTCTTGTCTCACAGGAGAAATTGGTTGGTTTGGTATAGCTTTATGCATTTTTATAAAGTGCTTTAATTCTTTTCGTTATAGTCTGGCAGATCCAGAGGGATTTTTGTCATTGTTGTTTTGTAGTTGCTGTTTTTGAGATGGAGTGTCCCTCTGTCTCCCAAGCTGGAGTGCAGTGGCATGATCTTGGCTCACTGCAACCTCTGCCTCCTGGGTTCAAGTGATTCTCCTGCCTCAGCCCCCCCGAGTAGCTGGTACTACAGGCATGTGCCACCATACCTGTCTAATTTTTGTGTTTTTAGTACAGATGGGTTTTGCCATGTTGGCTAGGCTGGTCTCGAACTCCTGACCTCAGGTGATTTGCCTGCCTTGGCCTCCTAAAGTGCTGAGATTACAGGCATGAACCACCGTGACTGGTCCAGAGGGTGTGAAGGTGGCTAGATGTAGTTTTATAATAGGCATTATTTTTATTGTTATTTTCAATTTGTGTTTCACTTTTAGTATTATTCCTTTTGGCTATAACATAAGGAAGTTGTCCTGTCTTCCTTTATTGAAGTTGGTCAGATCTTGTATCTTCTTCCCAGCCCCTCTTCCAGCAGCAGGTTTCTACAAGGATGTACAATGTACCGGAGGTCAGACCTGGGTTTGAGTCCTTTGCTACCCAGTTATGTGACCACGTAACCCTGGGCAAGTTTCTTAACTTTGTATTCTTCAATTTCCTCATCTATAAAATGAAGATAATAGAGATCATGAGGATTAAGTAAGATCATGAATGTTAAATACTTAGTACAGTTCCAGATGCACAGGAAATACTTGATAAACGTTAGCTGGGCTGGTTGTGGTGGCTCAGGCCTGTAATCCTAGCACTTTGGGAGAGTGAGGAAGGAGGATCACTTGACGCCAGGAGTTTGAGACCAGCCTGAGTAAAATAGCAAGACCTCATCTCTACAAAATAATCATAATAATAAATTAACTGGTCCTGGTGGTGTGTGCCTGTAGTCCCAGCCACTCAGGAGGCTGAGGCAGGAGGAGAACTTTTGCCCAGGAGTTCAAGGCTGCAGTGAGCTATGATGGCACTGCTGCACTCCAGCCTGGCCATAAAATACAACCCTGTTTCTAATTAAAAAAAAAAAATAATAATAGGCTGGGTGCAGTGACTCACACCTGCAATCTCAGCACTTTGGGAGGCCGAGGCGGGTAGATCACTTGAGGTCAGGAGTTCAAGACTATCCTGGCCAACATGGTGAAACCCCATCTCTACTAAAAATACAAAAGTTAGCTGGGTGTGGTGGCGCACGCCTGTAGTCCCAGCTACTTGGGAGGCTGAGGCAGGCGAATCACTTGAACCCAGGAGACAGAGGTTGCAGTGAGCTGAGATCGTGCCACTGCACTCCAGCCTGGGTAACAGAGCGAGACTCTGTCTCAAAATAATAATAATAATAATAATAATAATAAATGTTAGCTGTTCTGATTAGTAGATGCTCTGCTAAGTGGTAACTTGATTCCCAGAAAGGATGACTCTGCTCTTCAACTCTAGCCACTTCTCTGGATACAGATCATGGAAAGTGTGCCTGTGATTCTCTCTACCTTCATTTGGTGGAAGAACCCACACAAATCTGTCAGTGAATGTAAACCAATGGTAAGGTAGGATCTTTGGAAGTGCACGCATCCCTCTGTATGGGGGATTGGTTCTAGGACCCCAGTGGACTCTAAAACCTGTGGATGATCAAGTCCCTGATATAAAATGGTGTAGTGTTTGCATATAACCTACTTCACATCCTCCCATGTACTTTAAATTACTCCAGATTACTTTTTTTTTTTGAAACAGAGTTTTGCTCTGTCACCCAGGCTAGAGTACAGTGGCATGATCTTGGCTCACTGCAACCTCTGCTTCCCAGGTTCAAGCAATTCTCATGCCTCAGACTCCCAAGCAGCTGGGATTACAAGTATGCACCACCATGCCTGGCTAATTTTTTGTATTTTTTGGTAGAGACGGGGTTTCACCATGTTGGGCAGGCTTCTAGATTACTTATAATACTCAACACAATGTAAGTGCTATGTAAGTAGTTGTTATACTGTATTCTTTTAAAATTTGTATTATTTTTTGTCGTTGTATTTTTAAATCATTTTTCCCCAATATTTTTGATCCACTGTTTGTTGAATCTGCAGTTGCA
The DNA here is from genome assembly GCF_009764315.1 of Trachypithecus francoisi. NCBI lineage: Eukaryota > Metazoa > Chordata > Mammalia > Primates > Cercopithecidae > Trachypithecus > Trachypithecus francoisi. The sequence continues at coordinate 48,127,757 of NW_022681468.1, forward strand.
GGGCTGGCAGATGCAAGCAGCCAACTGTACTTGCAAGAAATCTAATAGTGGGTTGTGTTTGAGTAGCAACAGCATTTAGCAGGAGGCTCATTGTAATGTGATGCTTGGGTTTCTAGCCATGGGACTTTCTTAGGAATCAGAACATTTTGTTCCCCACCCTGTGTCCAAATGTTTCATTGTTCAATTCCCACCTATGAGTAAGAACATGCGGTGTTTGGTTTTCTGTCCTTGCGATAGTTTGCTCAGATTGATGGTTTCCAGCTTTATCCATGTCCCTACAAAGGACATGAACTCATCCTTTTTTATGGCTTCATAGTATTCCATGGTGTTTTTGTGCCACATTTTCTGTTGTGGGGTAGGGGGAGCGGGGAGGGTTAGCACTAGGAGATATACCTAATGTAAATGGTGAGTTAATGGGGGTAGCACACCAACATGGCACATGTATACATATGTAACAAACCTGCATGTTGTGCACATGTACCCTGGAACTTAAAGTATAATAATAATTAAAAAAAAGAAGTCAGAGCATTTTACACCAAAGGGCTTTGATGCCTACTCCCCTTAGGTGATGTCTGAGGTAAATTTTCTTGCTCTGAATCCTACTCTCAAATCGTTTTTCTGTAGTAAGATCTCCAGGATATTTTCAGCTCTTTCCACATCTTCTTGCTCATCTCCTAATCCTGGAGGGGCTTCCATTTGGATGGGAGATCTGCCCAGTCCCTCTCCAGGGCATGAAGTGATACCATGTGAACTGAAGCACTCACAGACACCCCTCAAATCAATAAGGTTGAAAAACTCTCCAGCACCACATTGCTTGTTGAAAATCCAGATCATTGAGATGGTAGTCACACGGTCAATCTGTCAGCATGAAGTTCGGACTACTGAGAAATGAAAAATGTTAAGTGATTTGGAGCAGTGCAGAGAAAAAACCTAAAAATGGGTCCCAGAGCTTCTTCATCTTCTTGTTCTCCTCAGTCATTGTTCCTTAGCCTTAATTTCAATGTTAAATTTTAGACATTGTAAATCTTCCATTGCTGTTCACTTCTTTCTAATCTTTTTAAAAACTAAAATAGTATTTAATTTCTTTTTGAAAATTAAACAATACTAAAGTACCAAAAAGAAAAAATATATAAATTCACTGTCTAGAAATAGCAATTGTTGACTTAGTGGCATATTTGCTATTAATATTTTTAAATAAAAAAATGCTGAATATATAAAATCACCCTAAATTCAATCACCCAAGTGTAGTAGTGTTACGATTACATTGGATAAATATTTTCAGATATCTTTCTGTATATACACACAACATACAGAGAGAGGAAGACAGAGAGAGAACGAAATGCTTTCCAATAACTGGGACTATATCAAGAATTTATATTTTTAATAAAATAAAAACAAACTACATGTAATTTTCCCTTTATTTAATGGAAGAAAAAAGAGACTTTAGGAATTATTGAACCTGTTTTTTCACTTTAAGATTTAATATTTTGCAGCCAGGCACAGTGGCTCAGGCCTGTAATCCCAGCATTTTGGAAGACTGAGGCAGATGGATCACTTGAGGTCAGGAGTTCGAGACCAGCCTGGCCAACATGGTGAAACCTCATCTCTACTAAAAATACAAAAATTAGCTGGGCGTGGTGGTGCACACCTGTAGTCTCAGCTACTCTGAAGGCTGAGGCAGAAAAATTGCTTGAACCTGGGAGGGTTGCAGTGAGCTCAGATTGCACCACTACACTAGAGCCTAGGCGACTCAAAAAAAAAAAAAAAAAGTTTAATATTTTCAGAAATGGTTATAACAAATTTTGAATTGGAGTTATGTATGTTTTAGTATCAGATATTATCAATTAAGCTTTTGCTGTGAAATAAGAGGATATTAGCACTCTTACATGTACTCTCATCTCTTCTGTCACCTCCCAATTTTTATGTTTTTATTGGTACAAAGCCCATGTTTATAATATTGAGATTCTGATCTTTGAGAATGCATCATATTAATTCATTTAATACATGCAAATAAATATTATGCTCACTTCAGTCCTTTTACAACAGCATCTCCAGTCTAAGTTATATATTTTGATTAATCTCATAATAGGATAGATTTAATTGTCAAGTAGTTTTTTCTAACAAGGGTGTATGAATGCTGCATTTCTGAGGATTTTTTTTTTTCTAGTTTGAGAATATCTACTGGTAGCTTTCATACAAGAACATTTGGCTCCTTAGAGATGATTTTCTTAGATTGCATTTTCTTTTCTTCAGAACTTTGATCTGTATGAGCAGATTTGTGTAACCACCGCCATATAGATATAGAACTACATCACCATCAAAGATCCCGTTTGTGCTGGCTCTTCATGGTCATACCCATATTTCTTTTCCACCTCCATGCCTAACCCCTGACAGCCACTAGACTATTCTCCATCTCTATAATTTTGTCATTTTGAGAATAAATTTCAAAAATTTATATAAATGGAATCACACAGTATGCAAGCTTTCAGGTTTTGGTGTGTGTTTTTTTTCATTCAGTATAATACCTTTGAGATCCAGTTAGGATCTTTTCTTTATTGTGCAATGTAGACATTCACTGGTTTTCCTTCTCCTTTTGATAAAAGCATCCTAATTTTCCTCTAGAGGATTCCTCTTTCTCCATTCTCAGTCTACTCACGAACATACCCACAACCCCATTCTCCTGGGATGGTCACAGGACCAAGACCTGTTCTCAATTTCCTCTCCATGTGAGGGTGCAGAGGCAGGAGTGGAGTCAGGTATTATACTCACTACAGTATACTATGTTAAGTCTTCTAGTGGTGACAATATAAAGAATGAGAGTGAAAATAATAAGATTCTGACAAGGAAGTTGGAAAGCCTTCCCCAGAAAGTGATATTTAGGTTGACTCTTGAAGGCTGAGTAATTTCTTCTAGTGGAGAAAGTGGAGAGGACAGTAAGTCATTATTATCGCCAGTGAAAGATTAAGAACAGATACCCACATCCATATGTTAAAAGACATATGGAAAAACATGAAGATTATGTGTGCCGTGGTCTGAAATTACCCTGAAAGTCAGAAAAATCCATAAACTAACCATCTAGTGCTACTCGATTTAGAAAGATAATTATTTGGCCAGGCACAGTGGCTCACGCTTGTAGTCCCAGCACTTTGGGAGGCCGAGGCAGGTGGATCACCTGAGGTCAGGGAGTTTAAGACCAGCCTGGCCAAGATGGCAAAACCCCATCTCTACTAATAATACAAAAATTAGCTAGGTGTGGTGGCATAAACCTGTAATCCCAGCTACTTGAGTGGCTGAGGCTGGAGAATCGCTTGAACCTGGGAGGCAGAGGTTGCTGTGAGCTGAGATTGTATCATTGCACTCCAGCCTGGGTGACAGCGTAAAACTCTGTCTCCAAAAAATAAAAATTAAAAAATAATGTTAAAAAAGAAAGATAATTATTTAGCTAAGAATATTCACTTTGATTAAAGGCTATTAACAAATGAAATTATGTTTGAATTTGAAAAGCATGTTCAAATTTTATGAAATATTTTTATAAATATTCTTGCTTTTTTGACTTATTTTGTTAGTGTAAATTTATAGTAGCAGAATGTATAAGTCCACTTTCAAGGTTTTTGGTATGTATTGCCAGATTGTCCCTGGCAAAGATTGTATGTGTGGTCAGGGTCACCAGCAGCCATGCTAGTGCCCCTTACGTTGCATGTCAGCAACTCTGTATATAAAATGGTCCCAATAATCTGATGGGGAAACCCAGTACCTCATTTTGTGTTGTTCTTCTCTTCCTCTCCTTTTCCTTCTCATTAAAATAAGCAAACAAACTGCTATGGTTTGAATGTTTGCCCCCCTCCAAAACTCATGTTTAAATTTAATTGCCATTGTAACAGTATGAAGGTGGCTCAACCCTATGGGTGGGATTGATGCCATTATTAAGGGAGGAGTTTGGCCCTCTCTCTCCTTCTCCCACCCTTTCACCTTCTACCATGGGATAACACAGCAAGAAGGCCCTCACCAAATTTTGGCTCCTTGATCTCGGATTTTCCAGTCTCCAAAACAATGAGCCAGTGAATTTCTACTTATTAGAAATTACCCAGTCTCAGGTATTCTGTTACAACAACACAAATGAGTTAATGAACATGAACTAAGACACAAAACAAAAAGACAAGAAAACAAGAAAACAAAGCCTCCCCAAACTATTGTGTATGTATGTATGTATGTGTGTGTGTGTATATATATATTTTTATCTTTGCCCAAAAGATTACTATTTTATTCTTTTGATTTCTTTAGTTCAGTATTATTATCCACACATGTTCCTTATCATGATGTTAAATGTAAATATGGATTTAAAGCTGCAGTTAGCCTTAAAAGGAAAAAAATTATGTCCTTTGCAGCAACATGGATGCAGCTGGAGACCATTATCCTAAGTGAACTGACACAGAAACAGTATACCACTTGTTCTCACTTATAAGTGGGAGCTAAACACTGGCTATACACAGACACAAAGATGGAAACAATAGACACCCAGAATTTCAAAAGAAGTGGGGAAAAGCTACCTCTTGGGTACTATGTTCACTATTTGGGTGATGAGATCAATAGAAGTCCGAACTTCAGCATCATGCAATGTATCCATGTAACAAACCTGCACATGTACCCCCTGAATCTTAAAAAAAAAAAAAAAAATTTCAAGCTGTAGTTATTCTTCAAGTGTTTTCAGATGTTTCTGGGGCTGAAACTGAATCAGATGGCATGTTTCACATGTGTTTTGACTGTAATTTCTGTAGCATTTGCTATAGTGACACTCTTAGAAATAGAAGGGGCTAGCGTCACACCCTTAAACATGTCATGGATGGCTGCTCCCTGGCAATCTGTATATGGTCTGTGTCTGTGCTATAAGTTATCAGAGCTTATTTGATTGCTACATCTGGATACACGAAGTCTCTCTTCAAACAACCACAGGGCTCATTGCTATTATTAATCTGTCTCTGTTGCCAGATTCATAGCTCCAGAGTAAGAAAATATTATCTGAGCAAATATTTAAGCAGAATTCTCTACACTGTTATGCTTCATTAAAAAAGAGTTTTCATTCAGTTTGTTCTGAAGTAAAGTGAAATGCTCCAAATAAATGTACTCTCCGGTGTTCCCCAGCATTTTTTTTCCACAGTAGGAAGGCAAGGGCTTCTCAGGAAGAAAGGTTTTATGATGATAAGTTCTCATCTCTTATCCACGCCCCTCTACCAGAATTTGGTCTGTGGCAGTAAAACACTGTGACTGAAAGGTAGTATAGCAGTGTAGTTTGTGTACACACTTACACAAAGTGGTTAAATATGAGTGACATTATTCTACCATTTGTCAAAGCATGTACTTTGGATTGGCCACTCAACACTTAACTTCCACCTTATGTGCTTTCTTATGCTGCAGACATATTTGGCTATTTGACTGGATTAGAAAGCATAAAAGTAGAGTACATCTGTGCAGTATTCTAAGGCAATATGGTGCCAAGACTCTGATACTAAGTCATAGAGTCTTTCCTTCTTTCTTCTACCTTGGTTGTTCCTACTTACTCCTTAGCTGAATGTACATAGAACATGTACATGGTATACAGAGCACCAGGTGTAAAAAGACTGTAAAAAAAACTTGACTATTGAAATTATTGATATGAATAAGCTGTGTTGGTCTAATAAACTGGTGTGAATTAATGCAAAAACTCTAAGAAGTGTTCCTCAAGTATTTAATCACTAACTTTTTTTTAACCTTTATTTTCAGTTCGGGGTACAAGTGCAGGTTTGTTACATAGGTAAACACGTGTCATGGGGGTTTGTTGTACAGATTATTTCATCGCCCAGGTATTAAGCCTAGTGCCCACTGGTTGTTTTTCTTAACCCTCTCCCTCTTCTCACCTTCCACCCTCCAAAAGTCCCCAGTGTGTGTTGTTCCCCTCTATGTATCCATGTGTTCTCATCATTTAGCTCCCACTTATAAGTAAGAATACGTGATATTTGGTTTTCTGTTCCTGTGTTAGTTTGCTAAGGATGATGGCCTCAGCTCCATCCATGTCCCTGCAAAGGACATGATTGCATTCTTTTTCATGGCTGCATAGTATTCTATGGTATATACATTGTCTTTATCCAGACTATCACTGATGAGCATTTATGTTGATTCCATGTCTTTGCTATTGTGAATAGTGCTGCAATGAACATAAGCATGCATGGTACTTAATCACTAACATTTTTAAGGGTATTGGATAACTTGTATTTCTGATGTGTTTGACATTGGCATAGATGATGTTTTTTCTTTTTTTTTTTCGCAGACTTTTCAGAGATGAATAATGTTTTTTCTTAAAAGCAGTTGTTTGAGCAGCAGTGTCTTTCAGCTGGTCTTGTTTGTGTCAATAAATGCCTGTTGTTCATGTTACTATTGGTAATAATCTGATCAGTGGAAGAAATGTCAATCAGCAAATGGAGAGTCCTGGAATGGTAAGCCTTTCAACCTCTAATTTGGTCCCTCTCAGGTAAGGAAAATTTGGAGGCAATAAACCAGATGCTTTCTTTCTTAATAATTTTCTTTCTTACATTTTTACATCCATGCCAAGTGTAAAAATGACTGTTGCTAGCCCCTCCCACCATATTTTTATATTACAGCTTTGTGGAATAAAGGCCATGGAGTCCTGTTCTAAGTCTCCAGAAAGGCTACACTATCAGTGTCTTCAGGCAGATGACTCAGTCCTATCATTTAGTAACTTCAGTGAAAGTCGCCGCATGTTTTTGTCATGGATTTCTTGAGAATCTGTTGGAGGCAAGTCGTATGTATTTTTTTTCAACACACATATTAAAGGAAAGTTACAATTTATTATTTTGGATCAAAAACTTGTGTTTAGAACTACAGATAAAAATATCAAACTTTTATCTTATATTTTAAAATAGACATTTTATTATATTAAGAAAAAACATCTAGCTCTATCTTGTTATTTCTTTATCACAAAGAAGAGAGAAGTGAAATTCGTATTTAAAAGGCTGTGGAACATTGTGCATTTAAAGTACTCAGCAAGTTATTCCCTAAAGCACTCCATATGATATGTAAATCTTTTGATCTTTCACATAATACATGACTACTATAAAGAATAATGAATACAAGCTTGGAAAATACAATATTGATGGTCAATGCAGTGCACTTAGCCACAATTATTATTTGCATGCCTTTGCAACGTAACTGGAGGGGATACTTCTATGAATATGTTAAGAACATGCCAGTCTCTGCTAAAGAAAGATTTAATTGTATAAGAAGGACTTCCCCCCCCCCCACCGCTTTTCCCTTCCTCCAGTTATTTTTTTTCAAAAACCATTTTCTCAAGATAGAAAAAACTCTTTGGGAAAGGGTAGAATTGACTAGAATTTAAAAAGAGAAGCCCTGCTACCCCTTTGTTATTAATTACCATGGGATGAGTAGAATAAGTTGGCTTTGCAAACTGTCACTCTATGATACCTTGCAGAAAGAATATTTAAATCATGATAAGCTGTTCTTTATGAAAATCTTTATTTAAAACTCACTTCAGCATTTAAACAAAATTTTGTTCTGACGGTTTAGTTCAGAGAATAGTTGAATCAATGTTTTTGAATGTTTTAGAAATTACAAATACTGTTTGAACTTGTTCAATATCATTTATTTGAAGTAAACAAGCCATCATCTTTTTATACAGCAGTGAAAATTTTGATATTTGAGTTCACTTGGTTTTAGTCAAAATAATGAATTATTTTGTGGTGGCTGGTGGTGTTTATGATATGATAGGACCCGGTTAGTTAATCCAGTCCTAAGAGTGCAGAACTGCTGGCTAAGAACAAATGGCTCACTGGTAGAGGCAATATAACAATTATTTTAAAGTAGTTATACAAATGGTAAGAAAAATTGATTTCCATGATGGAATATGTGATCCCAGGAAATTAGTATCTTAATCTGCACAGGGACATGAATACTTAAAACTCTGCTAGGATGCATGGAACTCTACTTGGATGCATGGTTATACTGAGCCATTTAAACTTCAGGTTTTAAGAGTATATGAAGAGATTTTGATTCTAAAATTTGTGTGAAAATGTAAAAAACCTAGAATATCTAATAAGATCTTGAAAAGGAAGAACAAATTTGTAAGACTTCCTCCTCTGTTTTCGTGACTTATTACAAAGTTACAGTGATCAAGACAGTATGATATTGGCATTTGGACAGATAAATAGACATTGGAACAGAAGAAAGAGCCTCACATTTGTGGTCATTTGATTTTTGATAAAGGCACCAAAGGAGTCCAATGGGAGAAAGAAAGTCTTTTCAACAAATGGTGCTGAAATAACTGGATATTCATATGGGAGAAAAATAAGAACCTTGATTCTACATCACACCACATACAAAAATCAATTCAAGATAAAGAGTAAACCTGATTGTAAGAGTTAGAACTTTTAAAATTTTCAAGAATTATAGGATAAAATTTTGCAACCTGAGTGTAGGCAAAAGTTTCTTAGCTAAACAGAATTTTGAGCAATGTAACACTGTTACTTCCTTATTTAAAGACAAATGACAATTTCCTTATTTAAGCCAACAAATGACAATGGAATGATTTAGTCTTAGAAAACTGTACAGACATCATTGCAAAAATTGGTAGTATTCAAACAGTGGCTGAGACTGTCCTATGAACAGAGAGATTGAAATTTCAAAAATGATGCAACAAAATCCTTCCAGTGCTTGAAGAACATCACCATTGAGCAATGATTCAATTCAAAGATGTTAACACTGAAAAGTAGCGAACTGGCAAACTAAAAACAAGAATTTCTTTTTCAGATTGGCAAAATCACAGTTAATGACAGTAAGGCCCTTCTAATGACATATGTTTATTTCAATGGTGAGTGTGGATTGCAAGATGAGATGCTGTTTGTAAAATCTTTAGAAACTAACTATATTCGAGCATCTACTTTTGCTACTCTAAAAATTTGGTGTGATGAACGAAACACAAGTACCGTTGGAGACTTAGGTGTCTTGTGCTTCTGGTGGAGCTAGTTCCATGACTGGAAAACATAAAGGTTTATAGACAACCTAAGAAAAGTACGTCCTGAAGTTTTTGCAATAAACTGCATTGTGCATCATATAGACATCAACTGGCTTCAAAACTATTTATTAGCTCAGTGTTTATCACTGTTTCAATATAGTAATTAAAACAATCAATAAAATGAAGTCACATAGCAAATATGATCATCTTCAGAGACTTTTGTTTTGATAAAGAACAACATGTCAGGCTTCTTCTGCATACAGAAGTCAGACGGATTTCTAAAGGAAACTAACAAGATATGTAGAATTGTTTTTTTTTTTTTTTTTTTTTTTTTTTGAGACAGGTTCTCTCTCTGTTGCCCAGATTGGAGTGCAGTGGCACAATCTCAGTTTACTGCAACCTCCGCCTCCCGGGTTCAACTGATTCTTCTGCCTCAGCCTCCCGAGTAGCTGGGGCTACAGGCACATGCCACCATGCCCTGCTAATTTTTTGTATTTTTAGTACACACGAGGTTTCACTATGTTAACCAGGATGGTCTCAATCTCCTGACCTCGTGATCCACCCGCCTTGGCCTCCCAAAGTGTTGGGATTACAGGCGTGAGCCACTGCGCCTGGCCAATTTGTGCTCTTTAAAGATGAAATGAAAAATAGATTTTTAGATTTATTTTCTTTGGAAGTGAAGCCATGGATGTTAGATCCAGCTAGAAGCAATGCTCAGTCAGCTGTGGAGGAAATTCAAATAGAACTCACTGAATCAAAATATAATGAGGAGCGCAAACATAAATTTGAAAACAGTGAAATAGCTGAGTGTGGGGATCAAAATAACTAAATTTCTTTTTTCAATAATGTGATCTGAAATGACAAAAGTACTTCTTTGTTTTCTAGCATCTTACATGGTTAAAAGTGGTTTTGGTTCAGTAAGTAATATATTAGCAAAGTAAAGAAACAGAATTGATATGTTCAAGCAGAGACATTAGTATTAAACTTACTAACATCACACTGAACACTGGATTTTTAGTTAAACGACATCAGGCTTAGGTATCCCATTGATTCATTCTTGAGTATGTTAACTTCTTTTGTAAACTAGTTAATTTAAATGTTTTTTTCCCTCCCATCAAGTAAAAGGTAGAAGTTAAATTTACTAAAATCAACTTTTAAAATTTAAAATTCATTTAATTTTTTCAATTACTTTTGTTAGAAAAATCAGTTTTAAGTAATTTTAAAAATGTATTGCATTGCTATTATTATTATATGTTAATAAATTGCCAACATTCATATATAGGTTATAAGTACATATATAACATAAAAATTACTCAGAAAATAAAATAATAAGGTTAAATGTCAATACCTATACATTTTTAAATTTTATTTTTAAGTTAAAAGCTTTTAGTCATTCTTAACCTTGCATTGAATAAAAAGAGTAAGTTTTATACTTTTTTACATGGAAAGCACAGATATACATACAACACATAAACAAATATACAATATATCTGTGTTATTAAAATTTCTTAGAGTGAAGTAAATAGAAAAAAAGGGTCTAAAAAGGCTGCCTGGAAGGCCGATAATGTAAAAAAGATAGAGAAACATCATACTAAGGTATTATAAAAGTGTTTTGAAAAATAAGATAGAGAAACATCATACTAAGGTATTATAAAAGTGTTTCGAAAAATAAGATAGAGAAACATCATACAAAGGTATTATAAAAGTGTTTTGAAAAATAAGATAGAGAAACATCATAATAAGGTATTATAAAAGTATTTTGAAAAATATTCTTTCAAAGTCAAATCATTACAAAACAGAAAGGAATTGAGGTAAACGTTTGCTACGTTGCTGTCTCACCCCAAATCAACAGTTAGGGAATTGTCTCTATCTAAGTGGAACTTATTGTTAATCTCTGTAAGGGGCTGGACTATGATTAATACATTAAATATTCAGATTATCCCCATGGGAGGCCATTTATAAACACTTATTTTAAAACTTTCATCCTTCATTTTAAAAAAAGTCAACATTGGCTGGATGTGGTGGCTCACGCCTGTAATCCCAGCACTTTGGGAGGCCGGGGTGGGCGGATTACCTGAGGCCAGGAGTTTGAGACCAGCCTGGCCAGCATGGTGAAAACCCGTCTCCACCAAAAATACAAAAATTAGCTGGGTGTGGTGGTACGCGCCTATAGTCTCAGCTACTCGGGAGGCTGAGACAGGAGAATTGCTTGAACCCAGGAGATGGAGGTTGCAGTGAGACAAGATTGTGCCACTGCACTCCAGCCTGGGTGAGAGAGTACGACTCCATCTCAAAAAAAAAATTAATATTTTTCACCACTGATTAGTTTCATATAAATGATTCATTCGTAAAAAGTAAATTATATATGTTTACCTTATAACAAATTATACCTTTTGAAACCTATTTTCACTCTATGTTTTATATACCAACTGACTGATTATTCTTTAGTAACTTATTGTAACTGACTACACTTTCCACACTTACATTTTTTCAGTTATCCAGTAGTTTATGGTAATTGGCCTAGCACTATAATTTTTTTCTGGAGGGCATGTGGGGGTGAGGTGGTGATTAGAGGAGCCTGAAGGAATTTGTAAGGGAAAAAGAATTAATTCTAAACAAGAAAATTTTATTCATTTATTGTACTGACAAAGATGATTTTTTATGAGTTATTGTTTGCTAAGTGCTGACAACGATTGTTGGTTCATATAAAAGTATGTTTTAGTTAGTGTATTATACATGGGCCTCCTCAGTAACTTACCCTCCAAAAGGTAAAAGAATCTTTTTAGAGATTAAATCCTGCAGATATAGTGTCTTAAAAACAAAACTTTTGTTTTGTTTTGTTTTGTTTTTTATACTTAAAGTTCTGGGATACATGTGCAGAACGTGCAGGTTTGTTACATAGGCATACACATGCCATGGTGGTTTGCTGCACCCGTCAACCTGCCACCTACATTAGGTATTTCTTCTAATGCTATCCCTCCCCTAGCCCACCACCTGCCAACAGGCCCCGGTGTGTGATGTTCCCCTCCCTGTGTCCATGTGTTCTCATTGTTCAACTCCTACTTATAAGTGAGAACATGTGGTGCTTGGTTTTCTGTTCTCGTGTTAGTTTGCTAAGAATGATGCTTTCCAGCTTCATTCATGTCCCTGCAAAGGACATGAACTCATCCTTTTTGATGGCTGCATAATATTTCATGGTGTATATGTGCCACATTTTCTTTATCCAGTCTATTATTGGTGAGCATTTGGGTTGGTTCCAAATCTTTGCTATTGTGAACACTGCTGCAATAAACATACATGTGTATGTGTCTTTATAGTAGAATTATTTATAATCCTTTGGGTATATACCCAGTAACGGGATTGCTGGGTCAAATGTTATTTCTGGTTCTAGATCCTTGAGGAATCACCACACTGTCTTCTGCAATGGTTGAACTAATTTACACTCCCACCAACAGTGTAAAAGCATTGGTATTTATTTCTCCATGTCCTCTCCAGCATCTGTTGTTTCCTGACTTTTTAATGATCGCCATTCTAACTGGCGTGAGATGATATTTCATTGTGGTTTTGATTTGCATTTATCTAATGACCAGTGATGAGGAGCTTACTTTCATATATTTGTTGCCCGCATAAACGTCTTCTTTTGAAAAGTGTCTGTTCATATCCTTTGCCCACTTTTTGATGGGATTATTTGTTTTTTTCTTGTAAATTTGTTCTTTGTAGATTCTGTATATTAACGCTTTGTCAGATGGATAGATTGCAAAAATGTTTCGCCCATTCTATAGGTTGCCTGTTCATATGACAATAGTTTCTTTTGCTGTGCAGAAGCTCTTTAGTTTAATAAGATCCCACTTGTCAGTTTTGGCTTTTATTGCAATTGCTTTTGGTGTTTTAGTCAGGAACTCATTGCCAATGCCTATGTCCTGAAGAGTATTGCCTAGGTTTTCTTCATGGGTTTTTATAGTTTTGGTCTTATGTATAAATCTTTAATCCATCTTGAGTTAATTTTTGTATAATATGTAAGGAAGAGTTCCAGTTTCAGTTTTCTGCATATGGCTAGCCAGTTTTCCAACACCATTTATTAAATAGGAAATCCTTTCCCCATTACTTGTTTTTGTCAGGTTTGTCAAAGATCAGATGGCTGTAGATGTGTGGTGTTATTTCTGAGGCCTCTGTTCTGTTCCATTGGTCTATACATCTGTTTTGGTACCAGTACCATGCTCTTTTGGTTACTGTAGCCTTGTAGTGTAGTTTGAAGTCTGGTAGTGTGATGCCTCCAGCTTTGTTTGTTTTGCTTAGGACTGTCTTGGCTATGCAGGTTCTTTTTTGGTTCCATATGAAATTTAAAGTAGTTTTTTTCTAATTCTGTGAAAAAAGTCAATGGTAGCTTGATGGGAGTAGCACCGAATCTATAAATTACTTTGGGCATTATGGCCATTTTCACAATACTGATTCTTCCTATCCATGAGCATGGAATTTATTTCCATTTGTTTGTGTCCTCCCTTATTTACTTGAACAGTGGTCTGTAGTTCTCCTTGAAGAGGTCCTTCAAATCCCGTGTAGGTTGTATTCCTAGGTATTCTATTCTCTTTGTAGCAATTGTGAATGGGAGTTCACCAATGATTTGGCTCTCTGTTTGTCTATTATTGGAGTATAGGAATGCTTGTGATTTTTGCACATTGATTTTGTATCCTGAGACTTTGCTTATCAGCTTAAGGAGATTTTGGACTGAGACGATGGGGTTTTCTAAATATTTCTAAATATCTGAATTGTTTTAAACAATCATGTCATCTGCAAACAGAGATAATTTGACTTCCTCTCTTCCTATTTGAATACTCTTTATTTCTTTCTCTTGCCTGATTGCCCTGGCTAGAACTTCCAATACTATATTGAATAGGAGTGGTGAGAGAGGGCATCATTGTCTTGTGCCAGTTTTCAAAGGGAATGCTTCCAGCTTTTGCCTATTTAGTATGATATTGGCTGTGGTTTCATCATAAATAGCTGTTATTACTTTGAGATACGTTCCATCAATACCTAGCTTACTGAGTGTTTTTAGCATAAGGGGTGTTGAATTTTATTGAAGGCCTTTTCTGCATTTATTGAGATAATCATGTGGTTTTTGTCATTGGTTCTGTTTATGTGATGGATTATATTTATTGATTTGCGTATGTTGAACCAGTCTTGGATCCCAGAGATGAGCCGACTTGATTGTGGTGGATACACTTTTTGATGTGTTCCTGGATTTGGGTTGCAAATATTCTATTGAGGATTTTTCACATTGATGTTCATCAGATATATTGGCCTGAAATTTCTTTTTTGTTGTGTCTCTGCCAGGTTTTCTTTCTTTTTTTTTTTTTTTTGGAGGCAGAGTCTCGCTCTGTCGCCCAGGCTGGAGTGCAGTGGCTGGATCTCAGCTCACTGCAAGCTCCGCCTCCCGGGTTCCCGCCATTCTCCTGCCTCAGCCTCCCGAGTAACTGGGACTACAGGCGCCGGCCACGCCCGGCTAGATTTTTGTATTTTTTAGTAGAGACGGGGTTTCACCGTGTTAGCCAGGATGGTCTCGATCTCCTGACCTCGTGATCCGCCCGTCTCGGCCTCCCAAAGTGCTGGGATTACAGGCTTGAGCCACCGCGCCCGGCCTCTGCCAGGTTTTCATATCAGGATGATGCTGGCCTCATAAAATGAGTTAGGAAGAGTTTCTCTTTTTCTATTGTTTGGAATAGTTTCAGAAGGAATGGTACCAGCTCCTGTGTGTACCTCTGGTAGAATTCAGCTGTGAATCTGTCTGGTCCTGGGCTTTTTTTGGTTGGTAGGCTATTAATTACTGCCTCAATTTCAGAACATGTTATTGGTCTATTCAGGGATACAAGTTCTTCCTGGTTTAGTTTTGGGAGGCTGTATGTGTCCAGGAATTTATCCATTTGGTCTAGATTTTCTAGTTTATTTGTGTAGAGGTGTTTATAGTATTCTCTGATGGTAGTTTGTATTTCTCTGGGATATTGTGATATCCCCTTTATCATTTTTTTATTGTGTTTATTTGATTCTTCTCTCTTTATTCTTTATTTATCTGGCTAGTGGTCTATCTATTTTGTTAATCTTTTCAAAAAACGAGCTTCTGGTTTCACTGATTTTTTTGAAGGATTTTTTGTGTCTCTATCTCCTTCAGTTCTGCTCTGATCTTAGTTATTTCTTGTCTTCTGCAAGCTTTTGAATTTGTTTGTTCTTGCTTCTCTAGTTCTTTTAATTGTGATGTTAGGATGTCAATTTTAGATCTTTCTCACTCTTTCCTGTGGGCATTTAGTGCTATAAATTTCCCTCTAAACACTACTTTAGCTGTGTCCTGGGATCACAATTAGTGATCTCTAAATCACTAATTTAGAGATTTTGGAATGTTGTGTTTTTGTTCTCACTGGTTTCAAAGAACATCTTTATTTCTGCCTTAATTTCATTATTTACCCAGTAATTATTCAGAGTAGGTTGTTCAGTTTCCATGTAGTTGTGTGGTTTTGAGCGAGCTTCTTAATCCTGAGTTCTAATTTGATTGCACTGTTGCCTGAGAGACTGTTTGTTATGATTTCTATTCTTTTGCATTTGCTGAGGAGCGTTTTGCTTCTAATTATGTGGTCAATTTTAGAATAAGTGTCACGTGGTGCTGAGAAGAATGTATATTCTGTTGATTTGGGGTGAAGAGTTCTGTAGATGTCTATTAGGTCCGGTTGGCACAGAGCTGAATTCAACCATTGCAGAAGACAGTGTTGTGATTCCTCAAATATCTAGAACCAGAAATAACATTTGACCCAGCAATCCCATTACTGGGTATATACCCAAAGGTTTATAAATCATTCTACTATAAAGACACATGCACATGTATGTTTATTGCAGCACTGTTCACAATAGCAAATATTTGGAACCTGAATATCTTTGTTAATTTTCTGTATTGTTGATCTGTCTAATATTGACAGTGGGGTGTTAATATCTCCCACTATTATTGTGTGACAGTCTATGTCTCTTTGTAGGTCTCTAAGAACTTGCTTTATGAATCTGGGTACTCCTGTCTTGGGTGCATCTATATTTAAGATAGCTCTTCTTATTGCATTGATCCCTTTACCATTATGTGATGCCCTTCTTTGTCTTTTTTGATCTTTGTTGGTTAAAAGTTTGTTTTATCAGAGACTAGGATTGCAACACCTGCTTTTTTTTTTTTTTTTTTTTTTTTTTTTTTTTTTTTTTTGCTTTCCATTTGCTTGGTAAATCTTCCTTCATCTCTTTATTTTGAGCCTATGTGTGCCTTTGTTCATGAGATGGGTCTTCTGAATACAGCACACCGATAGGTCTTGACTCTTTATCCAATTTGCCAGTCTGTATCTTTTAATTGGAGTATTTAGCCCATTTACATTTAAGGTTAATATTGTTATGTGTGAATTTGATCCTGTCATTATGATTCTAGCTGATTATTTTGCCCATTAGTTGATGCAGTTTCTTCAGAATGTCGATGGTGTTTTCAATTTGGTATGTTTTTGCAGTGGCTGGTACTGGTTTTTCCTTTCCATATTTAGTGCACCCTTCAGGAGCTCTTGTAAGGCAGCCCTGCTGGTGACAAAATCTCTCAGCATTTGCTTGTCTGTAAAGGATTTTATTTCTCCTTCACTTATGCAGCTTGGCTGGATATGAAATTCTGGGTTGAAAATTCTTTTCTTTAAGAATGTTGAATATTTGCCCCCACTTTCTTCTGGCTTGTAGGGTTTCTGCAGAGAGATCCGCTGTTAGTGTGATGGGCTTCCTTTTGTGGGTAACCCGACCTTTCTCTCTGGTTGCCTTTAATATTTTTTCCTACATTTCAACCTTGGTGAATCTGATGATTATGTGTCTTGGGATTGCTTTTCTCAAGGAGTATCTTTGTGGTATTCTCTGTATTTTCTGAATTTGAATGTTGGCCTGTCTCGCTTGGTTGGAGAACTTCTCCTGGGTAATATCGTGAAGTGTGTTTTCCAACTTGGTTTCATTCTCCCCGTCACTTTCAGGCACACTATTCCAATGTAGGTTTGGTCTTTTCACATAGTCCCATATTTCTAGGAGGTTTTGTTTGTTCCTTTTCATTCTTTTTTCTTTAATCCTGTCTTCACACTTTATTTCATTAAGTCGATCTTCAATCTCTGATATCCTTTCTTCTGCTTGATCGATTCAGCTATTGATATTTGTGTATCATGAAGTTCTTGTGCTGTGTTTTTCAGCTTCACCAGGTCGTTTATGTTCTTCTCTAAACTGGTTATTCTAGTTAGCAATTCCTCTAACCTTTTATCAAGGTTCTTAGCTTCCTTGCATTGGGTTAGAAGATGGTCCTTTAGCTTGGAGGAGTTTGTTATTACCCACCTTCTGAAGCCTACTTCTGTCAATTCATCAAACTCATTCTCCATCCAATTTTGTTCCCTTGCTGATGAGGAGTTGTGATCCTTTCAAGGTGTTGAGGCATTCTGGTTTTTGGAATTTTCAGCCTTTTTGCACTGGTTTTTCCTCATCTTCTTGAATTTATCTACTTTTGGTGTTTGATGTTGGTGACCTTCAGATGCGATTTCTGTGTGGACATCCTTTTTGTTGATGTTGATGCTGTTCCTTTCTTTTTGTCAGTTTTCCTTTGGACAGTCAGACCCTGCTGCTGCATGTCTACTGGAGTTTGCTGGAGATTCACTCCAGACCCTGTTTGCCTGGGTATCCCTAGCACAGGCTGCAGAATAGCAAAGATTGCTGCCTGTTTCTTCTTCTGGGACGAAAGCTTCGTCCCAGAGGGGTACCCACCAGATGCCAGCCAGAGCTCTCCTGTATGAGATGTCTGTCGACCCTTGCTGGGAGGTGTGGCCCAATCAGGAGGCATGGGGTCAGGGACCCACTTGAGAAGGTAGTCTGTCCCTTAGCAGAGCTTGAGAGCTGTGCTGGGAGATCCACTGCTCTCTTCAGAGGTAGCAGGCAGCAATGTTTAAGTCTGCTGAAGCTGCACCCACAGCTGCCCCTTCTCCCAGGTGCTCTGTCCCAGGGAAATGGGAGTTTTATCTATAAATCCCTGACTGGGGTTGCTGCTTTTCTTTCAGAGATACCCTTCCCAGAGAGGAGGAATCTAGAGAGGCAGTCTGGCTATAGCACCTTTGCCAAGCTATGGTGGCCTCCACCCAGTCTGAACTTTTTGGGCAGCTTTATTCACACTGTGAAGGGAAAACCACCTACTCAAGCTTCAGTAATGGCGGACGCCCCTCACCCTACCAATCTCAAGCATCCCAGGTCAACTTCAGACTGCTGTGCTGGCAGTGAGAATTTGAAGCCAGTGGATTTTAGCTTGCTGGGCTCCATGGGGGTGGGATCCACTGACCACTTGGCTCCCTGGCTTCAGCCCCCTTTCCAGGGGAGTGGATGGTTCTGTCTCACAGGTATTCCAGGTGCCACTGGGGTATGAAAAAAAATCTCCTGCACTTAACTCGGTATCTGGCCAAACAGCCGCCCAGTTTTGTGCTTCAAACCCAGAGCCCTGGTCATGTAGGCACATGAGGGAATCTCCTGGTCTGCGGGTTGCAAAGACTGTGGGAAAAGCATAGTATCTGGGCTGGAGTGCACAGTCCCTCACAGCACAGTCCCTCACAGCTTCCTTGGCTTGACGAGGAAGTTCCCTGACCCCTTGCGCTTTCCAAGTGAGGCGACGCCCCACTCTGCTTCGGGTCGCCCTCAGTGGGCTGCACCCACTTTCTAACCAGTCCCAATGAGATGACCTGGGTATCTCAGTTGGAAATGCAGAAATCACCCATCTTCTGCATTGATCTCTCTGGAAGCTGCAGACTGGAATTGTTACTATCTGGCCATCTTGCCAGCCACCTCACAAAACTTTTTATATTGTGATTTTTAAAGCCAGAAGGTGTAGACAGAGGGCAATTTCATATACAAGTTTTTTCATTCATAAATGTTTTACAATTTCTCTTCTATTTGATGACATATTAAATAAGAGTGTCTGTGAGGATAACACAATACTATGTTATTCTTCTAAAAAGGCCGGTTCATTCCATTTTACCTTCTAAATTATCCTTAAAGAGATTTTTTTAAAAAGCAAGATTAGCAGACTTCCCCCTTCTTTCTGTTAAACTCAGGACTTTGATAACTATTGATTTCTTTCAATATTTTACCATATACTATTATGCCATCAGATTTCATGTCAGTACAATTGCCTCTTGTAAAATCTAGTGGTCACTGGATAAACTTTTCTATTTTTTAACTTTTATGTTAGGTTCAGGAGTACATCTGCAGATTTGTTATATAGGTAAACTCATGTCACGGGGTTTGGTGTACAGATTATTTCATCACCCATGTACTAAGCCTAGTTAGTACCCAATAGTTATTTTTCTAATCCTCTCCCTCTTCCCACCCTACATGCTCAAGCAGGCCCTAGTGTCTGTTGTTCCCCTCCTTGTGTCCATGTGTTCTTATAATTTAGCTCCCACTTGTAAGTGAAAACATGCAGTATTTGGTTTTTTGTTCCTGAGTTAGTTTGCTAAGGATAATGGCCTCCAGCTCTATCCATGTTCCTGCTGAGGATACAATCTTGCTCTTTTTTATGGCTGCATAGTATTCCATGGTGTATATGTACTACGTTTTATGTATTCCATCTGCCATTAATGGTCATTTAGGTTGATTCTATGTCTTTGCTATTGTAAATAGTGCTGCAATTAACATACACATGCATGTATTTTTATGGTAGAATGATTTATATTCCTTTAGGTAAATGCCCAGTAATGGGATTGCTGGGTCAAATGGTAGTTCTGTTTTCAGCTCTGTGAGCAATTGCTACTGCTTTCTGCAATAGTTGAACCAATTTATACTCTCATCAACAGTGTATAAGTGTTTCCTTTGGCAAACTTTTGCCAAGTCACTCAAAACCTAGAAGCCTAAATAACAATTCGAATCTCTAAGCAAATTTTCAATTATGTTTCAATCATTGAAAGCATTTGGATGCTGCTGCTGACCGAAGGCCTTAATATTAACTTGAGACACATCTAGCAAAGAACTAAAAACACATTCAGAGAAAGTTTGTGCAAGAATATTGACACTAACATTGGTTCTTCCTCAATCTAACTTTAGTCCTCATCTGAGAAAAAAAATTCATTTGCAAAATGTGACCTTTGTTCAATCCAACCAATTTATTTTGATTCATTTCAGAGTTGTATTCTAAAACATTTTCTAAATAGAAATTAGAAAGAAAAGATTCATTCATGAAACCATCTTTTGAGGAATTTCTTGGACCATGTATTTGAAGCAGTATCTCCCAACTCTTTCAGCTGCTATACCCTTGAAACTAGGAACCATAGAAAAGGTAAATAGTAAGCTTTAAGACTGAGGTCACGTGTCTGGGATTTAGCATCTAGATTTGCTTGCCACAGTGATGGAATCTCTGCTTTTTAAAATAGCCAGTTGCAAGACCCTGAAGCTGGATCCCATAAATGGGAACACCCAAGGTCAGCAGCATCTACGAGTCCTCTGTGTATGTCTTGTATATTTCTATTACAAGGATCCATTTTTGTGTGTTTTTGTACCTATGCACTTTCCTGACCTCAAATGTGAAAGAGAGACAATTTAAAGCATATTTATATCAAATCACTTGAATATTTAGAAAAATAAAATTGTATCCATTGCTACAAACTCTAGGCATGAGAAAATACTCATTCTGGTTTGTCCTGTTAATTTTAAAATGTCTCGTTATCACAGCAAATATCACATTGTAAACTCTTTCTAGTATTAGTAAGATGCAGAACACTTTCTAGAAGAAATACAAACAAATCTTATGCATGTTTATATATCACAGTGTTTTCAGGACTCAGCTTCCTTTGGAGAAGACTTCTTTTGTTTTGTTTTGAATCAACTCATAATTACACCAACAAACACTACTTTCACTGTAGCAACGAAACAGATGGATATCCAGATGCACCCACTGGAAAATTTACAAAAACAACAACCAAGATCCAAATTTCTCTGTGTTTTTGTTTGTTTGAAAAAAGACAAGGCGTTGGAAGGTTGAGAGTAGAAAGTGTAAATTAGATCTCATCAAGATTAGGAAGGAAGATATTCTGGATAGGTCTATATTTTGCTTATGCAAACAGAAAAATGAAGAAAAAATTATATTCCAGCTTGAAACTGGTTATACTTTGATCTAATCTCATCTTTTCTGACATATAGGAAGAGTTCAGCCCATCTGATAACTGTATTGGGTAAAAGTTTAGTTGCTTTAACAAAGAAGTCTTAAATACAGCAGCTTAAAAAAGAGTGTTCTGGAGAGAGCATTTCCTGGTGGTAAGATGGTTTCTATTCCATAAGGTCATTCAGGAACCCATATTGTTGTTCTACCATTCGTTAGGGTCCTTGCTTGCACAATCAAAGCTGGCTTGTGGTTACGTCCATGTTCCAGCTTATAGGAATGGGAGAGGCATCCTGGGGCAAGTGGCTTGTCTTTAAAGTTGGAGATCTCAGGAGTTGCTCACCTCTTATTGGCCTGAACTTAGTCACATAGCCACGCCCGCATGCAAGAGAGGCTGACAATATAGTCTTTAGCTGGGCACCTACGTGCTTGGCTTAAACTCTAGTACTGTAGAATGGGAGAACAGAATTTTGTGGACAACCAGAAATTTTTTAGTCTTTGTGGGATACTCTAATACAAACACTATAATGCTGAGCTTGAACTCATGGCTTAAGCAATGAATGGTTAAACTGTACTAATGGTCATATTGCAGAATAAGGGAAATAGAATGCAATCTATTTCAAATGAATCTTTTACAGAAATGGAGTAATGCATAAAGATAATAAAAGACCTAGAGCTTAAATAAACACATTTGTATAGAAGGTGATGTGTTGCAAGACAAATGAAAGTCAGTTGCTTTACCATGCCTCTATCCAAATGAAAATAAGGTCACCCCTGATTCTAAGAAGTTCATATAGGAAAGGGAAAGAATTCTAATTAGGATTAAGAACATTATCTCTCTTCAAATGTCTGCAAGCATACAATATTGGTTCTGTCTATGGCTATACCTATAATTTTGCAATATGACTTTTTTTTTTTAAAGGAGGAGACAATTTGGTAAACTGATAACTAATTTAGATAATGCTAATTGTATTGGGTGGAAGGTGATTAGGAAAGTTATAAAAGAAACCTCCAGTGTGCTCTGCATGGGATATTATTGAAAACATGAATATTGTGTAAAGCTGTCATCCCTTCCCCAAAAGAGATGATTCCTGGCTGTGCTTGTATTATACAAGATCCGAAGAAAAGGAGTTGGGGGCAGGGGTGGAGGACATAATGGTTAGGCTGATTTGGGATACTTTGGAATCCCTCTTTAATTCCTTTCTGTGAATGGTGCATATATACTTGTACACACATGTGACTTAATTGTGCAACATCATCACCTGACTTTATATCAAAAATCATGCTTTGCATGTGGATTAACAGTATAAATTTACTTCTTTCTTAGTGAAATACAGATAGCCTTGCATACTAAGTAAACACTCTAATTTTAGCTATGCCCATAATTAGCTGCCTTCGAATATTGTGGGACACATATACCCCTTGTTGTGGAAGCGTTGCTCTTATCAATCAGTTTTTGGAGGGTTTGTCCAATATATGTTTCCCATTAGATAAGCATAATGTATATGATGGTTAATTTTACATGTCAACCTGACTGGATTAAGGGATACCTAGGTAGCTGGTACTATGGATTGAGTGTCACTGCCAAAACTCATGTTGAAATTTAATTGCCACTGTGACACTATTGAGAGGAGGGTTTTGTTCTTTTTTTAAAATTTTAAGTTTAGAGATACATGTGCGGGCTTGTTCTATAGGTAAACTTGTGTCATGGGGGTTTGTTGTACAGATTATTTAATCACCCAGATATTAAGTCTGGTACCCATTAGTTGTTTTTCTTGATCCTCTCTCTCCTCGCACCCTTCACTCTCTAGTAGGCTCCAGTCTCTGTTGTTTCCCTCTACGTGTCCATGTGTTCTCATCATTTGCCTCCCACTTGTAAGTGAGAACATGCGGTATTTGGTTTTCTGCTCCTGCGTTAGTTTGCCAAGGACAATGGCCTCCAGCTTCATCCATGTCCTTGCAAAGCATATGATCTCATTCTTTATTATGGCTACATAGTATTACATGGCGTATTTACCACATTTCTTTATCCAGTCTGTCATTGATAGGCATTTAGCTTGATTTCATATCTTTGCCATTGTGAGTCATGTTTCAATTGACATGCGTATGTACGTGTCTTTATAATAGAACAATTTATATTCCTTTGGGGATATACCCAGTGATGGGATTGCTGGGTTGAATGATATTTCTGTCTTTAGGTCTTTGAGGAATTGTCATACTGTTTTCCACAATGGTTGAACTAATTTACTCTAAGAGATTGGGTTTTTAAGAAGTGATTAGGTCATGGGGGCACCACCCTTGTGAATGGATCAGTACCTTTATTGTGAAAGAGGATTTGTTATCATTTTGTTGTAAAAGTGTGTTCTTTCACATGTGTGTCCTCCTTACCCTTTCACTCTTCCACCATGTTTTGATGCAGCAAGAAGGCCTTCACCTAATGCTGAGCAGACATCACTGCCATGCTCCTGGACTTCTCAGCCTCCGGAACTAAACTTCTTTTATTTATAAATTACTCAGTCTGTGGTATTTTGTTATAGCAACAGAAAATTGGCTAAGAGTACTGGTATAGCATTATTTCTGTGTGTGTATCTCTGAGGGTGTTTCTGGAGGAGACTGGGGTATGAACTGGTGGACTGAGTGGGAAAGACCTGCCCTTAATATGGGTGCCACCATCCAATCAACTGAGGACCTGGATAGAACAAAAAGGAAGAGGAAAGATAAATTCTCTCTCTCTCACCTGGAACTGGGACACCCTTTGTCTCCTGACCTTGGATATCAGAGCTCCAGATTCTCCAATTCTCTGGTGCCAGAGGATTGCACCAGAGGCCACCATGTTCTCAGGCCTTTGGCCTCTCAGACTGAGAGTTACACCATTGGTTTCCCTAGATCTGAGGCCTTTGGACTTGGCCTGAGTCACACTATTTTCCTCCTTGGTTCTCCAGTTTGCAGATGATCTGTTGAGGGACTTTTAGCTGCTATAGTCATATGAGCCAACCCCCCTAATAAATGCCCTCTCATATATCTATTTATCGATATATTCTATTGATTTTGTCTCTGACTAACACAGTGTGCTAATCTCCAGAAGTATGGTATGCTATACAGAATCTGTCTGGTATTATTTGGGGTAATCATATTTTCTTCATGTCATGTTATAGTCAACAGTGAAGATATGGTAACTGTCCCATGAGCACTCAATCAAGCAAAAGATGCGTCCTTTAACTTCTAAAATTCAAATCAAACAATCTCTCTGAACTAGTTATTTTCTGTTCTTCCCTTCCTCACGTGCTGATCCATTCTCCACTCTTTTCTGCCTTGCTTTGTGCCGTGGGAGGATCATATCTCCCAAGCTCCCTTGCTCATGGACTTCTGGTTAGACTTAGCTAATCTTTGGAGCACAGAGGATGAGAGTAATAGTTTGGGGTAGTTCTTCCTGGCTGTCTCCTTCTTTCCATGCTCTAGCTCAGGCTACAGTTGGCTCTCTCTATGAACACAACTCCCGCTGGGTGTGCCTTTTCTACTGTTTCATCTCTCATTGTGTTCTAGTGAACTTATTTCTTCTCTTTGACCTTTCAGTTTTGAGGTGGTAACAGCTGTCCACTGTAGCAAGTGTCTGAGTACCTCACCATCTGTTGTTAATCCTGTAAACCACCCCATACCTCTATAAGTAATACTTTTCTTAAGGTTTCTTTATTTGAACCACTTGGGGTGAATTTTATTTCCTGCCACACCATGACAGGGAAAGTAGAAGACAAGTTTTGTGTTGATCTCCGTTCTATAGATTCTGGAAAGAGTTATCCATGCTCACTCTGTGTAGTTTCCTTTATTTATTTCTCTCTTGAACTCATTCCAACAAGTCACTGCCCCATCACTTCACTGAATCTGCCCTTGCCAAAGTCACCAAACACATTAATTAATAAAACCCAGTGGTCATTTCTCAGCCTTCATCTTACTTGATCTTTCAGTTGCATTGGACACACTTAACCATTCCATCCTCCTTGAAATCTTCTCTTCGCTTGGCTTTCTAGACCTCACACTCTACTGACGTTTCCAATACCTCATTAGCCAGTCTTAGTATCTTTTGCTGGATCCTCCTTGTGACAGAGCCTGGAGAGCTATTTACCAAGCCTGCTTTCTACTTTTTTATGGACACTTATTTAGACTGCATTTCTGAATCTCCCTTGCAGTTTAGAGAGGCCGTAGAGGTACCACTTCCAGATACGGCCCCTAAAATCTAAAATCTTCTTCCATGCTGTTTCCCTCTCCTCACACAATGCAAATGTTCATGATGACCTTGAAAACCATGGATTGAAGATGGAGGAATCACAAAATGGAAGAAGAGTCACTTACCAATCAGGAACACCCATTGTGAACTTCATGTGAATTGCAAATAAACTATGGCATTTGAATCATTATTCCTTTTTGGTTTTGTTTGTTAGAGTAGGCAGTATTCTCAAACTCATCTACTCCTTAGCTGTCTGTCCCCTTAGTGCTGGGTGCCCAGGGCTCAGTCCTTGAGTCTCTTCTTTTTCTATGCTCTTTCCCTTGTGACTTCATGAGTCTCATGGCTTTAAATACCATTGATATTTTTTGTCAGCCTCACCCTTCCAGTTGCTCAGGATAAAAACCATTTTTTGAACCCCACATCTGATCTGCCCATAAATCCTACTGGCTCTGCCTTCCCACTATATTCAATATCTGTCCCCTTCTTACCATCTCCACAGTGATCACACCGGTCTAATATCTGCACCTGGAATACTGCAATAGCCTTTTACTGGTCTCCCTGCTTCTGTCCTTGGCTTTCCAGTCTGTCCTTAACATAGGCACCAAAATGACTTATGGTAAAATCAGATCATGTCACTCCTCCCTCAGAACTTTTATAGTTTTGCCTCCTATGCTGAAAAAGCACAGGAGCCCTATGCCAACCAGCCATGGTTAGTTAGCTCTTTGCCCTCATTTTCCACTACTGTGCATTTCAATGCCCCTGCCACGCCAGTCCCTCTGCTGTTCCTCTTTTCACATTCTGCAGGGCACTTTTTTCCTCCATTTTCTGCCCCCACAATGGTGTCTGACATCTGACCTGGGTCCCTGACCACCTCGACTCAAATCTTACCTCATCAGCAAGGTTTCCCTGACCATCCAATTAAATTGCAACCCCTCAGCACACACTCCCTTCTCTTCCTTTCTTTCCATTCTTTCTCCATAGCAGTTATCACCATCATACACACGATTTGTTTGAGTAAATTGTCTTGTTTCTTTCATCTCCCCTGTGTTTCATCTCAGTGCAGGCAGGGATTTTTGTTTTGTTCTCTGCTGTATTTCAGCACCCAGAGCAGGGCTTGGCACACGTAGAAGTGCTCGAGAAATGTTTGTGAAATGAATGAATGAATGAGTGAGTGAGTTTTCTCCACCCCTTTTAAGCCAGAGAGAAAAATCCAAGTTTTAAAGTTCTCCCTAAAAAAGCAGAACGCATATCACTGCCCCATAAGAGAAGCAACATGGAGGAGATGGGCATGACCTGAGAGCACAGCCACCACCTTAGCCTCGTCAGCAAGCCCAAAAGAGAGAGATGGCTCTGGAGGCACTACAGGGGCGGGAGGAGTTCAACACAGGCCATGCTCCATGCTCACACAGTGGGTCAATGACAACCCTCTAGTGCTCTTTAACTGCCAGGAAGCGCCTGGGCTTCTGGGTCTTCCACAGGCACTGCAACCTGGTGCTGAAGGATGTGAAAAAGATGTGGGCCTAAGTCCCCAAGAACAGGAAGGCAAGGAAAAGTCCAAGCCAGTCAACAATGAGTGCTACATCTCCAAAGGGTTCATGCACGAGGACTCAATCATCGTGGTCCTGAAGAAATAACCTGCTCATCAAAGCAAGTAGGCACCTTCTCCTCACAGGCAGAACTCGCTCCCTTGGCCTGCAAAGACCTGGCTTTTGTGATGGAAATTACAAAGTCCTGTGCTTTTTGTTTAAAAACAAAAAAAAAAGTAGACAGTACATTAAAGGAAGGAAGGGAGAAGAGAGGGAAGAAAGGAAGGAAGGAAGGAAGAGAGGGAGGAAGGGAGGGAGGGAGAAGGGAGGGAGGGAGGGAAGAAGGAAAGAAAAGGAAGACTGCTGGCGGTTTTGCAATGTGACAGAAAATACTCTGCACCATTACCAAACAGCATGTTCACAGCCCTCAAAATCGAACCCATCCCAATAATCCTGCTGAAAGAGCCATTTGGAGATTGGGGTCCTCTGACCAGCATTCCAAGAACTGTAGCAAGCAGGCATTTGAAGCTAGTGTTGGCAGATTTAGCAGAGCAATACGTTAACCAAGTGTGTCTTTATTTTGTGTAATATCAATGGTTATAATTTTATTGCTTTTAAAAATGTATTTGATTTTTCTTTGTAAAGATAGTATATACTCAGTATACTTAAATTGGAAAATATACAAAAAGGATTAAAGAAAACAGAGTGAGAAAGGAAGAAAAAAATAGAAAGGAAAGATGGAAGGAATATTTATTGCCACAAAGACATAAACAATTAAAATACTGCTGCATGACCTATGACCTTTTTTTCTTACATTAAAAAATGTCCTCTTTCAATGGCCTTCATAAGTTGAATCACATCAAATCCCGAACCAGAGCTGCTCTTGTTTCTTGCTACATACACTTGGCAATCAGTTCAATCATCATAATTATCCTGTCATCAGCAGCATTTAAAGACAGATGGGGCCATTCAGACATTATAAACAGCCCAATGTGCAGATTTCAGTTACCTGTTTTCTCCATGTGAAATAACCATTCCAGTTACGTGGCAGTAATGAAACATTTCTTACTGAACAACCGTGAGAGATTAAAGATGGTTTTGGCCTTGCCTGTGAGTAATGACGTCCAATGATGTAGAGGGGTAATTATTGTGAAGACTTAATTCCTGTGTCATCAGGTATTTATAGATATACTAAGCATTCTACTGATTAAACAGCATTCAAGGTGACTAAACATTAACTGTGATTGACAGTTTACAGCTCAGACAGACTAAAAAGATTAAATAACATTAGAAAGTGGCAGGTGCCTTCTTTCCCCTCAGGGCATTTTGCCCTGTGAGGAAAACGATTGAGACTTCTAATAATATTGCTAACAAGTAAGTTCTGAACTGTTTGCTTGCAGCAGTCATATTCCAGTAAGGAATGCAAATCCTGTTATGCATCTTTTTCATCTTGGTGAGGTTGCAATGGCTATAAAAGTGAGATAGAAGGTAAAGGAAAGTATAACTTCCTTTAAGACTTAAAATACCCTGAAACATGTCCAACTTCTAGGGGCAGATAATGTTTCAAAGCTGTTAGCCAAGATCAATTTGTTTTATATCTGATACATTCTCTCTCAGAAATAGAGCCAAGATTATCCCAAATTCAGTTATTCATAATTTCAGGTAACCAACATTACTTCTCTATAAAATTTCCCCGTAGCCGAGCCTTCAGTTATTTTACATGATTCCTAATTACATATCTATGCATGGCTTACCTCAGCCTCTATCTTTTTCTTTTTCTAGAAGGTTCAGAGATTTTTTTTTTTTTACCATCTCCTCTTTAAGCTGGATGCCATTGCTTCCTACAAAACCATAATCATAAAGACGTACATGCTGTGGTTCTTTGAACTTTATGAAATATTTCTTCTTTTCTCTTTTATCTCATGGCAATGGTAGTACCTAGGCATAGGGTTATCATGAATGCTAGAGGAAAGAATGCCCGTGAAGTGTTTGGCAAAGTGCTTGCCCCGTATCATTTGCCAAATATTTTGAGCCATTTTAATGAATTAATTTGCAGTATTTCATCCTTATTATAGCCTCATAAATTGGATAAGGTAAGCAGTATTGCTTTTGTTTAATGGTTGAAAAATCTAAGGCACAAAGGTTGAGTGGCTTTCCTAAAGTAAAAAGACTCTTGAAGAACTGAGTGGAAATTAGAATCCAAACCTGCTGGTTCCCAACCTAAGTGTGTTCCCTAGAGTCTCTAACCAGAGATCCCCAACCTTTTGGATACCAGGGACTGGTTTCATGGAAGACAGTTTTTCCATGGACCGGGGGAGGGAGGGATGATTTGGGGATGATTCAAGCATATTACATTTATTGTGCACCTTATTTCTATTATTATTACATTGTAATATACAATGAAATAATTTTACAACTCATCATAATGTAGAATCACTGGGAGCCCAGAGCTTGTTTTTCTGCAACTAGACGGTACCATCTGGGGATGATGGGAGACCGACAGATCATCAGGCATTAGATTCTCATAAAGAGCATGCAACCCAGCTCCCTCACTTGTGCAGTTCACAGTAGGGTTTGCGCTCCTATGAGAACCTAATGCTGCTGCTGATCTGATGGGAGGCAAAGCTCAGGCACTAATGCGAGTGATGGGCAGCGGCTGTAAATCCAGATGAAGTTTCGCTCGCTCTTCCACCACTCACCTCCTGCTATGTGGCCTGGTCCCTAACAGGCCACAGACTGAGATCGGGAGGTTGGGGACCCCTGTTGTCACGCTATTGCTCTGGAGTGAAAGATGCCCCTGGATTTATTTCTCCATGTCTTATCCCTTAAGGCTTCACTAGTAGCACAATGCTCCCCACCAGTGCTCCCACCAACCCCTTTTCTCCCCCTTCCGTTTCTCTCCTCTTAAGACTGTTCTGTGCTCATTAAGAGCATAAGCTTTGCTCCATGGCAGATCTGGTTTGAATTCTGGTTCTGGCTCTTAATAGCTGTGTACAAAATGGACATAGGATAGTTGTGAGGATTAAAGAAAGTGAAACATTGCTTACGTAGTACCTGGCTCATGGAAAGCACCCCATGCATTATTTTCATTGTTATTATTATTATTCCTAGATAAACTACAGAGCTGTGCCGCTGTACCTGCTGCCATATCCACCTCTCTACACCAGCTGTCTCCTTGGGCTCCAGCCAACCTGGCTTATGGCCTCAGTGCTCCACTGAAACTCCTGATCTCTCTGTCAATGAATACCTTCTTCTGACCTATCCAGGACTTCTCTCCTGCCTGGGATACTGTGGATCCATCCCTCTCTATTGGACATTTTTCAGCCTTGGCATCAGTGCACCCTACCTTGGTAGTTTTCCTGATACAGGGCTCCCTCTTCTTCCGACAGCAGTGCTTCTCCCATCTCATCCTGAGCCCTGCTTGTCCCTGCAGACAAAGTCTTGGACTTACTATTCTCCTCTTCAACTATATCCTACAAGGCTCATGGTTTTATTTACCACCTTGTATTCACCATCTCTGCTTCCAGAATAATTAGTTGGCTTATTCCTATGCATATATAATTATAAATACAATTTTTTTCTCTATCTCTGAAGGCTAGGAGAGAACAACTGAAGAAATATGATTAGCACTGTTGGCAGGATACAAAATGAAAAATTCCTAAGCATCATCCACATCATTTAAACTATGCTTTGCGAACCTTCAGAGATGCAGACCCCTGTGGGTCTCATCCCTTTAGTGAAGGTGTCCAGTAGCAGCATAAGAAAGCAGTTCTCCCATCTCCTTCCAGGCAGAGTCTTAGCAATCTCTTAAAAGGTTGGAAACTTATGAGTAAACAAGGCTTAACTCCAGTACTCATGTTCCATTTGGAGTCCCATTGAAGCGGCAGTAAATTGAAACACATATAAACGCCCCAGTCCTGCTGGGCACCCCTGGAGCAAGTGAGTCATGGGCCTGTTTGAATAACCAATCTTGCTGCCACTATCTCAACACTGGAAACCATTCTTATAACTTACTCTATGGAATCCTATAGTACTAAAAGCCCCTTTAAAATCTCAGAACCCACCTCCCCATTCTTGTGGTCTCCCTCCCACATGTGTGCCATGGTATATCTCTCTGTACAGCATGCTCTATACGTGCTATTACTCAGGGGTGTTGTTGTTTGCCCCCAGCCATTCTGAATACCTTGTTCCAAAGACATAGACACCGAAAAACTATGACCATTGACACAAAGTGGTTCTAACAAGGAAGAAATTTGAGGCCAAAGGGTGGGAACTCTGGAGCCTCTTCCTGCTTCTCCAGTTTGGTGCCTGGAGAGACCGTAAGTATGGTATAGACATGCATGTCAGTGCCCTTTTACATGGAAAATAGGAAATGAATTCCAAACAATACTGGAAACAGCTGACCCTTTTAGCACAATGCTTAAATATGCTAGTGCTGAGCCAAGGCAGCATGTGCAGAGTAAATATTTTAATCCCTAATTAATCACTTTGGTTAGATTGGTAAAACACAAGTCTAATGAAAATAATTTGAAATTTCCTTCATGAATAATTGCCTTGTTCGGGGAATTGTGGGAAGAGTCAACTGACTGACCTTCCATTCTTAGTCAGCTGTACTGCTCTGAGACTTAATTTGTGTCCTTCAACCCCTTCCAGTCACCGTCATGAGATTACAAATACCTTTCGTGCAGTTTAGCAGCAACTATGCAATATGACAGTTAAGTCAGCAGAGAGGTAAAGAACCAAGCAACTCCTTGCTTTCTCGCCGTGGAGTCTTACAGTACTCAATAGAGGGGAGAGTGTCTTCGCGACCCTGCATTCTTTTATTAGGTTGTGAGCATGATGGATTGCTCCAGGTTATTGAACTGTTCCTGTTTCTTTTTAATTAGAAACTTGAATAATAAGGTGCCCAGGGTTTGGGCATTTACAAAGGGGAGAGAAAGAATTTTCCAGCTCCGAGTGCTGAATGCTATCCTGATTAGCACTATGCCACCAGATTTAATTACTTCTTTGAGTAAATCAAATCTTGCTCAGAGGGCAATGTTCCTGGGTGTGCAGAGAACAAAGGTTAAGCCACCTTACTAGTTACCTGTTCAGACATGTTGGAACCTGTTAGATTTGGGTTGTGGGTATGTTCTATTCCATCCCGCTTGCCTGCCTATTCTTCTTCACTTTCTCCCCAGTGCCCCTCAACCCCCTTCCAGCAATGAATGTATTGCTTATCTGGTTGGAATGTCACTAGGAGTGATGACTGGCACTGTGCCATATGGCTGGTGCACTCTGGCTCACACTGCAATCATTGCTAAAAATTGCCTGGTCCACCAGTCAGTTTGGCCAGTTCTGTGGACTGTCAAAGTCCACCTGGTGGACCATCTGCCACCTCCCCCTGGAGGTTCCTTCTCTCTTTTGTTTTCCAGTCTGGTCTTCCTCCTCAATCTTGCTCTTTTCTTTGGGAGATTCAAATATTTGGGGGAATTCTGCTTTAGTTTCCCAGCAATCAGGAGGACATGATGTTCTTGGGTTGCTGGAACGCATTTGGATAATAATACCTTAACTCTTTGTTGTCCTGCAGTTACCTTGCACAATAGCTAATAACTGGCTTAAGAAGCTTGGTTACAGCATAGAAAAATACTGCTCAAATGAAAAAGCATAGAAGTAGGCAACTTGTAACCCAGGTGATAATTGAGTCAAAATTTGGAGCAGATTTGGTGTCTCTATTCACAAATGGAATTAACTACATTCCATGCCAAAAGGGTTATGGAAGTCCTCCCATTTTACAGGATAAGAGGCATAGAGAATTGGAAGCCAAACCATTGGTATTCACTATATTTTTGACCATTATGCATGTGTGGAGGGATAACTGTGAATCTAACAGCATAATAAGTAGTTAAGTATAACTAGCTGAATGTAGCATTGTCTTAATGATCATCTTTAAAAATAACTCTAAAGAATTACTTTCCAGAACTCCCACTGCCAGATCTCTGAATCAAAGGGTTGCCAGCAACAAGTCTAATTCAGGGGGAAATGGCAGAAAGAGGAGACTGGGCTGCAGAAGGAAAACTTCGACTGCTTTATCAAGGTCTCCAGGTTGGGTCCTGCTCATGACATCTACAGAGTGTTTGCCCTTTCTGGCCAGCATACATGTGCAAGGAAAAGAGTAAAAGTGACTGCTTCCTCTTCCAGGCTGCCTTGTGCTGCTGGACTACCTTTCATCCTAGCCACCCTACCCTATTTGGGAGGTCTCCATAAAACAGGTCCGGGACTATTTTTGGAATCATATGTGTTCACTCTTGCTTTTCCTGACTTTTTTGACTTAAATGAGTTGGGTCAAAAGTATGAATATAAAAATGTCCTTTGTGATTATCTGGCCTTGTGTTTTCAGAGTCATTGGATAGGATTTGGACTATAGAAGTTCCCCCTGCAAGTTAACCCTACACTGGAGCCTATTCTATCTATTACCTGCAAGTCTTTTTTTTTTTTTTCTTGAGACTGAGTCTTGCTGTGTCACACAGGCTGGAGTGCAGTGGTGTGAACTCGGCTCACTGCAAGCTCTGCCTCCCAGGTTCACGCCATTCTCCTGCCTCAGCCTCCCAAGTAGCTGGGACTACAGGCGCCTGCCACCACGCCTGGCTAATTTTTTTTTTTTTTTTAGTAGAGACAGGGTTTCACCATGTTAGCCAGGATGGTCTCGACCTCCTGACCTCGTGATCCGCCCACCTCAGCCTCCCACAGTGCTGGAATTACAGACATGAGCCACCGCGGCTGGCCCTGCAAGTCTTAATTTATAAGTGTGTTCATTTATTGGGCACCTACTGGACACCACGTATTGTGCTGGGCGCTGCCTTAACTAAACATAGCCCCTACTCGATTTCAGCTTTCCTCAACACTACAATTTAA
Source organism: Trachypithecus francoisi (assembly GCF_009764315.1). Classification (NCBI taxonomy): domain Eukaryota; kingdom Metazoa; phylum Chordata; class Mammalia; order Primates; family Cercopithecidae; genus Trachypithecus; species Trachypithecus francoisi. The sequence goes on from NW_022681468.1 coordinate 48,161,578, forward strand.
TTCCCTCTTCCAGCCTCTTCAGTTATTTTAAGACCTACCATTCAGTAGGTCATTCATACATGTCTGCCTTCTCTCCAACACTGACCCTTTAGTCTTAAAGTCCTTTGCTGGCTGTACCTGGAAACACAGTGAAACTGAGACTACACTCTACCACTTTACAGAGAGACACATAGATATAGGTATGGATATATAAATAGATAGATACATCTTTTTTTTTTTTTTTAACAGAGTCTCACTCTGTCCCCCAGGCTCGGAGTGCAGTGGCGCAATCTCGGCTTGCTGCAACCTCTGCCTCCCAGATTCAAGCGATTCTCCTGCCTCAGCCTCCTGAGTAGCTGGGATTACAGGCATGCACCACAACACCCGGCTAATTTTTATATTTTTAGTAGAGACGGGGTTTCACCTTGTTGCTCAGGTTGGTCTCAAACTCCTGAGCTCAGGTGATCCGCCTGCCTTGGCCTCCCAAAATGCTGGGATTACAGGCGTGAGTCACCGCTCCTGACCTAGATAGATAAATCTTTTGGTGCAAGCTGTTAGGTGGCATGGCAAAACTACATTAGAAGACATGTGAGAGGTCTTGAAGTCCTTCTCTCACGGGAGTTCATAGGCTTAAGTGACTTACTCAAGATCACAGCTAATTGTGTTGAAGCTGAGACTTGAAAACTGGCTTGTAACTCCTAGTCATTGCTTTTTCTAACACACTGTGATGTTTGGCTTGGATAGCTTAAGGTCTATGTGCTGATTACTTCTACTATCCAATCATTTAAAAAAAAGGTAAAATATCAAGATTCAAAATTGAAATAATAATAAAAAAATGTATGAAACCTTCTGATTTAATCTCTCCTCAGCATACCCAAAATATATTCACAAAATGTTGGCACTTTTTACTGATTTTTCCTTGGGATAGCCACTCTAGGCAACGGCCCAGAACTTGGCTGTCGTCAACACTGGAGAGAATCCAGCCCTTCCTGTCTCTTCTCCTATCCTGTTTTAATTACTTGAGTGGCACTTCTTCATCAGCTGAGTTTGTATATAAGGCTGAATACCTGGCCCAGTGCCAGGGCCACCTCTTGGACTAGGTAAAACCCTGGGTCTGAGTTTGGAGGCCAAGTGGTGAGTCCCTCTTGTCGTCTCAGCCTTTCCTAATGACAGTTTCAGGAGGAACAAAACTTTCCTCCCTTAATAAACCTACCTAGTTTCCAGAAATCAGCTTATCAAACTTGAAGCACACTAAGCTTGCTTTTTTGGGCAGATATCTCATTCATAGACTGTTCCTTTTCTTTATTCATATCTTAAAGGCAGTTTCTTTTTTTTTCTTTTCTTTTTTTTTTTTTTGAGACAGATTTTCACTCTGTTGCCCAGGCTGGAGTGCAGTGGTGCGTTCTTGGCTCACTGCAACCTCCACCTCCCAGGTTCAAGTGATTCTGCTGCCTCAGCCTCCTGAGTAGCTGAGACTATGGGTGTGCACCATCATGCCTGGCTAATGTTTACACTCGGCACATTTTTGTATTTTTAGTAGAAACGGGGTTTCACCATATCGGCCAGGCTGGTCTTGAACTCCTGACCTCACAATCTGCTTGTTAAAGGCAACTTTCTTATTGATTTGCTGTTTGTTTTCATCAGAGTGACTAACATTTTTTTTTAATATAGCCATGAGTTCTGAAAATAATCACATATTGAAATCTTCAAATCATTTGGGCCTGTGAAATCAGGTCACCATTATGAAAATGTACACATCACAGCACTTGACACATGAATCCCACTTTGCTGTGTTTTTGAGTCATTGTTAGAAGCCAGGATCGGGGAGGAGTAGATAACAGGGGAAGACGCTGTCAAGGTCAAATAATTTAGGCTGTGGATTGAGGAATGGAAGGGAGACTGGATGTCAGGTGGTTTGGGGAAATTAAAGGACTAGCCCCCAGAATGAGGCTCCCTAACGACGTAATTGCTGTGGAAAATGGTAAAATTTGGTAAAAATTTCATCCCCAGAGCTGCTGCTGGTGGGGCTGGTCTCCTAGGGTTTTAAATCCTGAGTCAACTTGTCTTCCCTCTCATTCATGATAGTGCCCTTGAGGGTATCATTTTATTTGGGAAGGTCTGAGGACCGTGGAGGAAAGCAGTTCTCCTTTTTGTCTTACCCTCCATGCAGATGAGACTTACAGGGAAGGCAGGTTTGCATTCAATACAAATAAGAACATTTTAACAATTAGTGAAGATCAGTCAGCTGAGGCGTACGATGAGCTCTCTGGCATTGGAAGTAAGAGGCTTAAAGACTATCTTTCAAGGATTCAGAAAGAGACATCCTGCTTGGGTAAGAAGTTGGATTACATAACTGAAGATTCATATAACCAAGAGGACTGGGATTCCCTGAATATCTTAACTCTTACCAACTCTGTGTTATAGCTTTAAGTATTTTATTTAATTCCATCTCCTAATTGACTCATTAGTGTCATGAAGGCCAATGGCAACTGCTTCCAGGACTGGGTTTTGGAGGCCTCAGGTAGGCTCCACAGATTAGAAACATACACAATTACAGCTTCACACTTTTGCTTAAGGCTGTGTTCCCTAGTCAAATGTAACCACTCTGGGAAAAGCAAACCACTAAGTGTTAACAGCCATCTAATATCCATACACTAAGGCATAATTACCGAGTTGTATGATTAAGAGAACAAGTTTTTTTATGTGATTTCCTGGGTTGGAATCCTTGTGTGAATTCTGGCAAATCTCAATCCTGGTCCTTAAAATATGCATAAGAATAATGCCTACCTTATAAGGCTCCTGTGAGAATTAAATGACGATCCATGTATTGTGCTTAGACTGGGGACTGGCAGAAAGCAAGAGACAGTAAACATTAATTATTGTTTACTCCTTGGTTTGAATGGTTCAATCCAACTCTTTCTTGAGAGTAAGTTTGGCTGTGTGTGGGTGAAGGAGGAGGGAGGATTTTTGCATTAGGGAGGGAGGTTATTTGAAGAGCTGGAGATGGGAACCAAGGGGAAAGAAGGCTGAAGAAAGCAGAAACAGAGAGCACTGGAGACAGAAGCACCTGCTCCGCAATTTCGTCCAGCAAGGTCCAGCCCCAGCTAGTTTTCTGACTTTCCATTTTGATGAGGAAACCCCAGATAAAACGTTTTGAGAATTCAGTTGCCCATCATCTCTGCAGACTTAAAATGCATAGAAAACACACCAGTTTTTCAATCTTTAGGCTTTTCCCCTCCCAAGTTAAACAAGTCAGGGAGAATTAAAGTCTCTTAACAGAACGCATTCACCATAAAGGTTTAATCTACTTCCTGAAAAATTATCCATGGATTTTAATTAAGTTCTCCTAAATGCCAGTGAACCCAGAGGGTTCCAAACAAAGGAAGAGAAGCAGCCTGCCAGGCTGTGTTCTCCGGCGCCTTTCACCAGCTTCTCGGAGATAAGTTAAGGGGAGCAGTACGTACTTTTGTCTTTCTCATGACTAGGCCCAGCTTTATCACAACTTATGTTGTGGTATGAAGAAAGTCTTTGAAGACTCCTTTAGTAGTTGTTTTAACAACACGGGACTCAGCCTTGCTTTTAGCGACTCCCCACTCCCAGCCCCACCTCACTCTCTGCTTATGTGCAGTTTAAAAATTAATTTAGAATACAGTGAGATCAGCAAAACAAGGGCATTAGATGATGTCCCCCAGAAATGGACTTCTTGTACTCCAACAATGTTCTTAGAAACACATGTGAGTTTCTTTGCACTCAAATTAAGGAGGATTAAAGCAGCTAGACAGTTGTTGCTCAGTTCCTTTGGATCATGTGGCCAAAGCTGAAAAGCCTTAAGTTGCTGGCATGAGCCTAAGTCAGTTGCCTGATCTCCGAATTAATTTTTGAATTAAATGATTGTCCCCCCCTCCCTTTTTTCTTCTAATTGAGACTTTCATTGAAAAATGCTTAGCAAACAGATGGAAAAACCCAGAACAAAAGGCCGTTGTGAAATAATAAAATAAAGGTCATTTGAAACAGTTTTAGGTTAGCACTAGAAGTATAATGAAGCCCTACATTTAATTATATTTTTTATTAACTATAAAAATATTTAAAAATAAATAATCAGCACTGTGGTTTGAAACTAAAGAATGGTTGGAAATAGCCTAGATCATTTAATAGTTCACTTTTGTGAGCTTCTCATCTTCCTAGAGACTCAGAACAAAGGCTCTTTGGCAGAATACTTTCATGTTTAATTTTAGAATAACAATGACATTATCTTACAGATCTTAAAGTTTTAACTATCTGAATACTTGTAAAATGTTTCAATATAATAATATAAAAAGAGATATAATTTTAAAATTCAAAAATGAGAAAGATCTACAAACTTAACAACAGTAAGGACAGGCAAGTGTTAGAGTAAAGGAGTGATATTCTAAAAGTAAAGGCTTATTTAAGACAAATAAGCAAATAAACAAAATGCTAACTTTCAGGATGCACAAAAGTCTCAATTATGCTAAAGGTTTAGATTCAAGATATCCAGGAAAAAGCTTCACACTGAAAAAACAATGCAATATTGGGTAGTTATGCAGATTTCAAAATGTTAAAAAAGTCAACTTGATCAATAAAACAGCCCTGAAGCCCTTGATACTGGCTGAGATAAAAATAGTTTGCCCAATCAAATTTATTTAGACCAGTCACATTTCATCAGACCCATGATAAGACTTACTGCATGTGAAGTCTGGGGTTTTATGATTTTTGTCGTGCCAAGACCTCTTCATGAATTGAGAAGAGAGAAAGGAATAGATGTGAATAAACATCATTTCTTCCTTAGGTGCTGGAAAGACTTTCTGTGGCTCAATGGACTGTAACAAAATTTTCAGAGCTCCTCAGATATGCTGGTTATACTAACGTAGGGTTAAGTTATAGCAACTTTATTAATGGAGAGTCATGGGTTGGGGCAGGGGATGGACAAGTGGAATAGCAATTGAAAAATAGAGTTGTTACCTAGAATCTCCAGACATGGCTCTTTCAACGTGCTTTAATGTCAGTTTTGAAAAGGTTGACAGGCCGGGCGCGGTGGCTCATGCCTGTAATCCCACCACTTTGGGAGGCCGAGGCGGGCAGATCACAAGGTCAGGAGATCAAGACCACGGTGAAATCCCGTATCTACTAAAAATACAAAAAATTAGCCGGGCGCGGTGGCGGGCGCCTGTAGTCCCAGCTACTCAGGAGGCTGAGGCAAGAGAATGGCGTGAACCCGGGAGGCGGAGCTTGCAGTGAGCCGAGATCGCGCCACTGCACTCCAGCCTGGGTGACAGAGCGAGACTCTGTCTCAAAAAAAAAAAAAAAAAAAAAAAGTTTAAAAAAAAAATTAAAAGGTTGACTAAAGACTCCTTGGCGATTAACTTGTATGCAAATTCCAATAGAACCTTAATGATTCACTCTTTTTCTTGCCATATTGAAGTTCTCTCTTTACTGATCCAGTTGCAGGGATAATCATTTATAGGGCTCTGCCTTCATGACCTAATCACCCCTCAAGAGCCTCAGCTCCCAATACCGTTACACTGGGGTTAGGATCTCAACATATGAATTTTGGAGGGACACAAATATTCAGTCCATAACAACCACGATTGACCATGATAGAGGTAAAATAGAAAACAGGAGAGGAGCAAAAAGAGTAGAGATGAGAAATGTCTGCTGTTTAAAAGATAGAAGCAGATGGAGTCTGCAAAGTATAGACCAAGGGTTGGCTTTTTCTGTAAAGGATCAGATAGTAGATATTTTGGACCTTGTAGGCCATATGGTATCTGTCACAATGATTCAACTCTGCCTTTACAGTGTGAAAACAGCCATAGACAATGTGGAAATGAGTATGTCTGTGTTCAATGAACTTTATCAATGATGAGCTAGATTTGGCCTATAGGCTGTATTGCTAACCTGCGCATATAGAATAATAATTTGTGTAGATTTAAATGAGAAAGCAAAGAATCACTAAAACTTAGTTATTATAGAGTAGTCTTATCTCTTCATTTAGTGGGCCTATCAGTCTGCTAGATTAAGTTAAATAGGGTTAATATTATGGATTTGGATTTCACCAGGACACCTAAGAAATTCTTTCCTTATTTTCTTACAAACAAGATGGAGAAATCATCTTGGATTTGAGAACAATCCATTAGTAACTGATTAAACAACCCTGCCCAAAAAGGGCTATAGCGGTCCTGGGTGTGTGTGAACTCAAATCTGCTTCTTATCCTTCTGCTCTTCTGTTCTTTATCTCCGGGGTTGACCTAAACAGGTTGTGTTTCCCAAGCTCCTTCATCAGCGGCTTCCAGCTAAGTTAGGTGAACAGGGGAAGGCTAGCACGGCTGCATCTCCTGCTTGGCTCTGACCTTTTCCTGAAGGGTTCATCTGACATTGCTCCCTTGGTTATGCCAGCCTATGAGTGACAGTGGCTTCCCACTCTTGCTGCTTTCTGGGTTGCCTTATCATTCTCTGGTTGGCTTCTCAGATCTTCTGTTTTCTGTGAAACAGCTCCCCTGTATTAAATTCTCTGTGTTTTAAATGCTCAGGGTGGTTTCCGTTTTCCTGGTTGGACCTTGACTGACACAGGCACTAACATGAATGTCACTCCTGGAGGGAGGTTTAGACTCCACTGTTGCCAGGCTCTCTTGTCTGCTCTTACCATTTTTATCAATAACTTGGATGATGATGTAGCTGGGATGCTAATCACATTTGCAAATGGCCTGCAGCTCATTGGAAAAGCTATCTGCTGGATGGCAGAATCAGAATTTTAAAATATCTCAATGGGCCAAATCTAACAAGAAGGAATTTAATCAGAAAAATGTAAAGTCCCGTACTTGGGTCCAAAAAATAATAGCAAGTATAGGCTGGGGAAATTGTAACATAATAGCATGTGAATGTTTCAGGTATTCCTATTGACATCAAAATGAAGTAAAGGTTTACAATAAAATGAACAACAAAGGAAGCACTGGTTGCATTAACACTTTAGTGCAGATTAAAAGGGAGCCAACTGGAACTATTCTCTTCTTTATTGGTCAGACTACTTTTGGAGTCTTATGTTTAGTTTGGGGCACACTTTGAAAGCAACATAGACAAAGTACTTTGGGACACAGGAGAATGTCAGAACAATAAGAGGAAGTAAGAGTTATTGAAGGAAACTAGAAAGAAGCAGTCAGGGAGATGAATGGGAATAAAATACTTCCGTGTCTAAAAGGGTTAAAAAGGTACCATATCAGCAGTGGTTCTATGGAATGAATACATTAGCTGATACTTCTGAAAAGGCAGAGGTTGCTTTTTCTCCCTCTGTAGCACACTCTACCATCTTACATATGCATATTAGAAAAATTTTTCTTATGTCTATACCAAAATTATCTTGCGCTAGTGAAAGTCCTGATGCAGTCATTGTTGAAACGAAAGCTCAATTTTGCATTTAATCAATGGCTCAGGAATCTGAGACTTATTCTTATTCTAGATACTTATTCCTTTTGCAGCCCTGGAAAACTTTTTAACTGTGTCCATTTCCTCACCAAAAGAAACTGCTAAGCAGGCTCTGTTATACATTTAGCAAATACTGGACTTCCAGAGCTTAGTGAAGGTTTTTGGTTTTCTTCCCTTTTCTGCTTCTTACTATTTACATGTTATGCAGAAATCAGGGGCACAAACAGCATGGGGTTTCTCTGCAGATGTGATGAGAAGAAATGAGTAAGAGAAAACTAGAATGAAATAAAGAATGATTGCCTTGATATTCCATACAGGAGCTGACACCCAGCCTCGTTAGAGCTGCTGATATTGCTGTTTATCACATATTTTCTTCTTTTGTTTCTTGGGTTGGGAGACTTTTATAGGCTGAATACTTAGTCTGCATTGTGCTCTAACAGAAACTTCAGGTTCTATTTTTGTGTAATTTTGAACATCAAGTTGTTGTTTCTTTCAACTCTGATTTTTAGCTGTGGGACACCTTTGGTCTGGTCTGCTTCCTGGGTAACCACTTCCTTCTCTTGCTTCTTTGGGAAGAAATTAAGAAATTGACTGACTCTTTTCTGTTCTGACAAAAATCAACCTACTGAACAAATAACCTAGAGTCAGGAGTCACCTTTTCCTGATGTGGCCCAATAATGTTAAACTCGTTAACACACTGGATATTTCAGTGTGTTTAGCATGGACCGATAAAAAAGAAATGTTGAATAATGTTTAACCTGATATTTTGTGCTATTTTGACGTATTTAGGAAAAACCATGGGTGTTGCTGGCTTTAACATACTTTTAATGTTTTGGGATACACTTTCTGTGTGATACGGTCATATACTTAACGCATTCTAAAATAATTCATGGAATTCTAGAATAAGAACACTAGGTTTTTAGTAGTACATATATTACATTGTTAGTTTTAAAAATATTATAACCAATGAGATCTTAATGATTATTCAATTTCTGTCACAGGTAAGGTTAGGTAAAGCCCAGATAGGTTAAGTGAGTCCCCTATGATTTCCAGCTAGAGTTAGGCTTGGAACTCAAGAATCTTGGGTTCTTTCTCTTAGGTCTGCATGCTTTCTGCTATACTATCCTTAGGAAACTCTGTTATCTCCTTACCCACAATTTCATGTGTAGATAAAATAAAGTGAAAATCATAAATAGTACTATAATGACATAAAACAATACTTCTGTCAGCTCAGAATTGGGACTTGTCTACAATTCTGTTCTAGTGAACAGAAAATGGATATGAATTTGTAGACATCACTTGCTTCATTTGTGCTAAGATGCATCATTATGAAATTTTATTTTATATTTACTGAAAGCGCTTCTTTAGACTTATAGTGACACCAATTTTTATAATATCTTACACTTGTATATAAATAAAAATAAAATGTAAGCAAAACTAATGGTCCTTCTAACACATCTTTACATGCAATGTTCAATTTTGAATTATTTTTGGACTTGCAGTTGCTGTTACACATGTTTTTCCAACCAGCATTCTCATCAAGATTATCAGTGATGAAGTATTTCTGAAAAGAGTATTACAGTCTCTGGAGTTTTTTCCTAAGCCACTGACATCCATTCTGCAAGTTCTGAGGAACATGTTCAGGTAAAGGCAATGTGTTCGGGTAGAGAACATGTTTGAGTAGTGTCTCAACTGCCATCTGGTGACAGCAAGTTTAAGATGTATTCTGATTGCAGAGATGCTAAATGCTGAAAAAATTAAAGAAAAGAAGAAAGGATGGAAGGAAGGAAAAAAGAAAAGAAAGAAGGAGAAATAGGAAGAAAAGAAGGAAGAAGTTCTAGAATGAATGAAATATGGCATGTCATTTGGCAATTTTAGCATTTCTTCCCCATTTAGCGTGAGAACATGTGTGTATGTGTGTTTGGGAAGTGCTGCCAGCCATCCTCCCCAGGCCCTTTAAGTAAGGACATTTGCAAAGCAGAGTGAATGCGGCTCACATATAGTTGAAGGTAAATCTGAGAGACAGAGAATTTAAATGACATTTGCTCCTGGATTTAGCTGTGCCTGAAGTTACTTAAATGAGAAGTGGGACTTCTCACTTAAGAGAGCAGATCAAATACCTTTTAAGGCTTACACTAGCTTGACTTGGTTCTCTTTCACTAGCACCCAACAAATGTTGACTAATAGATTGGGAAATCTGATGCATATTAAAGGAATATTCTATAGACTTCAACATTTACAGGAGAGTAAAAAGAAAGGTTTGTTTGGTTGCAATGTTAGATAATTGTCTCCATGAACAGGGACCAAGAAAAATATTCGGGAAACATCTTAGTCCTTTCTTGGACTAAGAAAGGCCTAAGACAAATGACAAAGTTTTTAAACAAAGTTGAAATTTTGAAATGTAGTATGGAAAGTACATTCTGAAACCTAGCCTCTCTTTGCCAGTAGAGCTAAGCCAGTGCTCCTTCCTGGTGCAGACTGCTGGCATGCTGGGGTGGGTCGTTGTGGCACTGTGCAACTGAGAATGAGCAGAGGCTTACCCTCTTCCACAGGAGGCTTCCACGGACGTTGCCCTTGCTGGGGATGACCGCCCAGTGGAAACCTATTTGTCATCCCTGGCTAACACATAGGAGGTAATGAAAAAGAAAAGAAAAAGAAAGGTAACACTTGGTTTCTCCCACTCCTTTCACTGTGCATGATGCCTGAGGAAAGATTAGAATCTATTCACTCCTTTTACCTTGCACAGAAATGTCTATGTCCTGCTCAGGGTTGTTTGGAAGGCATTCCTCTAAGGAAGGCTAGAGTTCGGCTGACAGTAATGTATGTGTGTATGTGTGTATTCACCCAACAGCGACGGTAACTATATAATTTGTCGTTATGGTAGAAGACCACAGAGGGCCTGGAGAGAGGGAGGAATGGAGGGAGTGTCATTGGATCAAGATTTCTGAGCCGGTGAAAACAGGATCGAGGCAGTAGTAAGAGGCAAACAGAGTCGTGCGGAGAGGGTCAGGGCTTTGGACTCTGACTTCTGTGTGACTTTCCTTTAAGGGCCAGAAGGATGGCTGGGCTGATTTTCTGGCTGAGATTGAACAGTACTGGGAAGGCTGGGGAAAGGAAAAGATAAGGAAGCACAATGTAGAAGCAGGTGATGTTCCTTCTTGAAGCCCTCACATCCGCACTGGGAGATCTCTTTATAACATTTCTGGGTACTCATCACCAAAGCTGACCTTGGCTGTTAAGGCTGTTTCAAGTCCTACCCATGCCTGCCCTTCTCGGTGAGGGTCTTGTTCAAAGCTTACCTCTCAGTCCTACCTCTCCTTTCATTCCTTCGGCCAGTGTCATCTCCTGGGTGGCCAGAATGTTGGTCAAGTTCATTTGTATACTAATCATTGTTCTTAACTTATGAACTTATAGCTCTCAAAATTATATTATGTGAAACATAAGATATTTGGTACTAAAACAATATGGGTGTTGGAGACCTATCAACCTAGGTTCAAATCCTCATGCTCACTATATTGTTCTGGGAACGCTATCTAACCTGTCAGATTCTGCATCTGTGTAATGGGAAAACTCACGTCTATTTTACACAAAAGTGTATATAAACGGCTTAGGCTAGTGGTTGGCTCCAAGTGGATGCTAAGTAATTATCTCTTGCTTTGTCTCTTTCAAATTCCTCAAAATCATAGATCATTATTCCCTATTTAATAATTAGTAGGCAGTTGTTCTCACTTGGCTGGAATTCATGTAAAGGAATGGGATAAAGTAATTTTAAACATCAGCTTAATTTTTAAAATCAACTTCTTGGCAATTCTGCTTCAAATTACATTGTATTTGTTATTTGAAGTAAAACAAGAATTCATATTTAGACTTTTCACTCGTAGAACAAAAAATTAAATATTTTACCTGCTTCGAATAATGTTTGATGTTAAAACAGTGATTGACTATGTCCTAGCATTACAAAAGGGCCAGCTGGCTGCTCTGTAGCAAAAGCTACCACGAAAACGAGGACAGCAGCGGATTTCTATGGTTTTGTTCTTTACAGAATGGAGGTAGATCATGAATAGTGGTCACAGTTTAAGAATGTTAGAAAGTTAAAGATAAGAATAAAAAGGGATGTTAAGCCATTTATTCAAAAGTACAAAATCAGAATTCTTCAGGCACGTGCCAACAGACATAGGCCTGTGGGGATCTGAACCTACAAGCCAAAGGCATCTCAGCAGAACTTGAGTTTTTTGTTTGTTTGTGTTCTTTCTATAACGATTTCACATCAATAGGAAGGTAAGGTAATTGTATTAATAAGAACAGGGCTAAATAATTTTCCCTAGAGAATTGTTCAGTTTACTTCTGGTTCATATCTGAGAGTTGAGAGAATCCAAGGAAAAGAAAGGAGCCAGAAATGGTTCTAAGAGGGCTTGAAGGGAGGAGGCTTTCCTCTTGCCTCTCGGCAGCAGCCCTCCCCAAATGAGGAGAAGAGAAAAGCCAATTCACTGATGAGGAAATGTTTAATGAACTTCTCAGAATACCCACCACTGCCTGAATTAACCAAATGTGCACCAAGCTGATAATAGACAAACAACCCGCTTCAGCTTTGAGAAGCCTGGTTCTTGCCCCCCTCATGTAAAACAATTTCTTTCTCCTTTAACACAGTTTCTTCCTGGAGACTGTTTTCAGTGGGAGATAATGCACAGAAGGTGTACAATACCACTGGTTGTCAAAGAAAAGAGGCTGGGGTCCCTTCTAGTGGGTGGTAGGTAAGAATTACTAATCCAATCTGCTTGAGTTAACTCAAAACAAGGATTAGTGTAAAGTTCCAGAATATGTTAATCTTCCTTTATAGAAGTAAACTTCGGCACTGCCACCAACGCCATGGTTTATAGTTCCTGGGAAAAATGAGCCAATTAAACTTGAGAGGGAAAAAGAATCTTGCCCAAGTTTACTGATTGTTACCTAATACTTGGAGTTGCTTTGATTCTTGATTATTTGGCTTTGTGTCTAAGACACAGGAAATAAAACATCATTTATTATTCATTAGAATGTTCCTAAATACAGTATACCTCCTAATTAAACACACACTCTTGCGCGCTGGTATTTTTCTTCTCCTACCTTATTAAAGAGGCTGTTTAAAATGGCTTTTGTATATAGCTGATCTTGCTTTGCCAAATGTGTCCATCAATATTAATATACTTTTTTCAAAAACACATCTTTAGAGCTTACATGATTAATGAATGGAACAAATTGTTAGTTATTTGGATTTGACCCACTTGGTAGAGATTTTCAAAAGGAAAAACAGGTTCTTTTTTTCAGAGTAAAAACATAGGAAAGACTAGTAAAATATCTCGCCTTCTCCCTGTCAATTTGACACTCATTTTGGGGGATATTTTTGCATCTAAAATTGCTGACATTAACTTAATTTTAATTAAGCTTTTGATATCTGAAAAATTGAAGTTATTTGCTTTCATTTATTTATTTATTTGCTTTAGACAGGTAATGACTGGCTTACTGAAGTATTGGATCAGGAATAGAAGTTGCAGAATATCAATTACTTTGATCATTAGTGATCAGATAGTTATCTAAAAACGACTCAAATAACTCGATAACAACAACAAACATAAGGTGCAGGAACACCTTACATATTCCCCTATTTAAGCAATTTAAAATCAGTTTTAAGGTTTAGTTTGTGCTGTTTAAAACTAATAGGGACATGCTCATGTAACATTTCAAGATATCCTAAGTTAGCGTATATGTTAAAATACCTTCTATGGAGATTTTTTTTTAAGAATTTTTTGGGAAACTCTAATGTTTCAATTAATGAAATTTGCAATGAGATCACTATATTTTGAAATTCTGTATCTTTCAAAGAACATATTTTCATTATTAATTTAAATGTCAGGTTCCAGAATAATTTTTTAAAATGGTGTATTTAAATTTATTTTTACTATTCAGATTTAACAACTTGATAACTTAAGCCAAATTCCATTTTCTCTTAGCAGGTTTTTTTATCTTGTTTTATTGTTCAACAGCAAATTAAAGAAAGGAAATGAACATTGGAAAAGTTACTAAAGTTCAAAACGTCGATTCTCTTTTCTCAACAGTGTCCGTGTATAAACTCCCCACACATCACTGGGAGCAGTCTCCCTCGAATAGGCTTACATGAATGCGATTCAAGAACTTGGGCTTTTTGGTATAGAGAGTCTAGCAATGTTCTTGAAGATCTGGAAATTGTTTACATTCCAAGTATATGAAAATGTCTATGTGTTGTTGTTATTGTTGTGTGTATGTGTGTGTGTAATTTTTGGATTTTATTTGCGATATCAGTATGCAAATATATTTATTACAAGTTGAATCTCATTGAAATGAAAATGAAAAGGCAATACTATTCCTTTAATATGGTTCACTAACCCTGTTCACACTGAGTTACTGATGCTCAGTAGGAGTTTGCCAACATCAGTTCTACTCAACCCTTGATGATTATGGAGGATTTAATTATAATTGAAAATGTAAAAAAAAAAAAAAAAAAGACAAACGAAATCTAATCCAAAAATCAATTTTGCATAGAATTTAATAACAGATAAAAGCTTAAAATTCCATAACTAACAAATGAGAAATATCAGCACTAGGAAATAAGACTTTAGTTTCCAGGATCAATCCCACTACCTGTGTAGATGCATCCTGACCTCGCTTGTTTCATCAGCACATGACAAAGGCATTGGTCTCACACTGAGGCATGGTAAATACATTATGAAGTAAAGACAAACATTATAAACAGGACAGACACTGAGAGGCAAAGGCACAAACAAGGCTGCAAGCAAACAGTTTCTCCCTCTCTTGTATGTAGGCAGATTTCCCTGGAAACACAGTCACTAGTTTTTAGATTCTTGCTTTTTTTTTTCTTTTTTTCCAAGACAGAGTCTTGTTCTCTCACCCAGGCTGGAGTGCAGTGGCGCGCTCTTGGCTGACTACAACCTCTGCCTCCAGGGTTCAAGCGATTCTCCTGCCTCAGCCTCCCAAGTAGCTGGGATTACAAGCATATGCCACCATGCTGACTAATTTTTGTCTTCTTAGTAGAGAGAGAGGTGGTTTCACCATGTTGGCCAGGCTGGTCTCGAACTCTTGACCTCGTGATCCACCCACCTCGGCCTCCCAAAGTGCTGGGATTACAGGTGTGAGCCACCATGCCTGGCCCATATTCTTGCTTTTGTGCCTGCTGTGAAATGTATGGGTAACAGCCTTCAGTGGTCGCCCATGAAGTTAAAACAGCTCAGGAATGGTTTATTTCTCAGATGCTTCTTCTGTATTTGCCACGCACACCAACAGAAAAACCACAGGAAAGAGTCAGTGAAGTTTCCTGCATTTTTCCTTGTTTGGCTTGAATGCCCGCAATAGGGACTCAGGAGCGTCGATCTGCCCTCTGTTTTATTCATAATATGAACCTTCTGATACATTACAGAAAAAGTTAGCAAATATTATTTACAGTGTAGCATGTGTTTCCATTATATTTTCTTGATGCAGCAGTCTGGGTTATGAGAAAGCTGACATTTTAGTTGTTTTTTTTTAAGCATGGACAGTGATAAAATATCAAGATTTATGAAAAAGCATCCACTTCAAGAAAAAGTTACTGCTACAGTTTTAAAGGATGACTTGAAATTGCTGGTATGTCCTTAATAGTGAACCAAACTTTCCCATTAGGAGGCCATTAGGACTTTGATGACAATTTCAGTGTTTACCAGCCAGGCCTCCTCACTAGGTTCTTCTGCAAATAAATAAACAGTCCCTCTCCCCAGTGTCCCAGCTGTCCCCAGGGGAGGAGCCCCTGGCTGGTGTGCAGGGCATCTGACTCCTTCTCCTTTGGGTAACACTAGTAATAATGTAACTGTATTACGGTCCTGGATGGAAAGGAGCAGCGGATCATTTGCTTGAAAACACGACCTTTTAATTTAAACAAAAGCCTTGAAAAAATAAAAGTGGGTCTTAAATGCAGTTTAATCAGTCAGGCGAGAGATGTCTAATGAAGCTGCCAGACGGATTTGTAGCCAGGCTGTCACTTCGGCCATCATGTTTACAGCTCCGGGAGTGAGATTAGCACTGGGTGAAGGCACCAACTTGGTCAAAATTTCCCGTGTCTGGGATGGCTGTAAATTTTGACAATTTGACAAATTATTTTGTTGCAGTGATGATGGTTTGGAAAACCTGACATGTAAGAATTTACTTCTTTGATCTTTGCTTCTTTCCACTGGCCCTAGAGAGCATTATATCATTGCAACAAAAGGTAACAACCAAAACCAAAACATTGATAAATGGATTTTTACATTATATATATATATATATATATATTATATATATATATATATATATATATATATATATAAAATACTATTCTTTCAAGGAAAACTTGCCATTTTGGCCCATACTTCAGCTAAAAGTTCTTTCCAAAGGTTTTTTTTATGGAGGAAAATCACCTGTGTATCAGTATGACAATATCATGTCATAGTTATTATATACAATTTGAATTTTCATTGCATTGTACCTTTTACCATCAGGAAAAATGCCGTCCTGTCTGGGAAGTGTTTAAGTAAGTATTGGGGAATTCAAGTTAGTATTTTACTGTATTAGTATTCTTTCTTAGCACTGTTAGACAAGCCAAATCATAATTTTCTTTTGAAACAAATGTGCCCTCAGTGTATACTTGAAAACATGCAATCAAAAGGAGTGGTCAGAAAACTTAAGAAGAATAGAAACTTTTAAATTATTGTTTTTCAGTAATTAAAAAAAAATTTCCTTTAATTGTTTCGAGCTAAAATAATGCAGCTTGCATTATTACAGGAAAGGGAATAATTGCCCTGGGAAAAAAGAATGGTTGGGTCTTTTTATTTCTTTCCTTCTTTTTTGGGTTTGCCATATTTATTTGCTGCAAATGCCATGCAGTTGTGCATAAGCATTAATATTATCCACTTTGTTTCCTCTTAATAATACAGGGAAGCCTCAGCTTAATCTCTCACTCATTTCATGCCTAAAGCACAAGTGTATTGCTTTTGTTTTACTACATGTTTCATTCCATCTGTTGGGAGCCTGGTAAGTCAATATTTATCACATTTATAGATTCTGAATCACTAGGGGAAAAAAATCACTTCTGGGAAAAAATATGTGCGTCAATCATTCTCGACTATCCTAAAGTTTAAAAGTGTTGTCTCTGTGATGTTAACTTTGGTCTTTCGAGCTAAAATAATGCAGCTTGCATTATTTTTTAATTAAAGCAATTTTAAACTACATGTTTTCAAAATTTTTCATTTTCCCCAAACCTCTCTGTAATTGCCTTGTCATGATTATCATTTTCCTTTCACTGTTGCTTTCTATGGAAGCCCCGGGAAAGAGTTACTAAAAATTAAATTTCATGCTTGCATGTGTTTCTGTGATCTGCAGCGTGTATGATCTCTGAGTGGAAAACTTCTCTGAAAATAAATGGATTACCCTTTTTACTACACTGTCTGATGTCTCTTCAGCAGATAGCATTGCTTCCCTGTGATCTCTAACCCACTGCAATTGAAATGACAAGCGTTGAAATGGGGGCCTCACGGTGGCGCCCTCTGCCTTTGCCGGCCCCTTCTGCAGCACGGAACGGTTCACACCGCAGAGCACCGGTTCTCAAACTGGAATAATGCCTGGACCCCCTTGGAAAGGATAGAATCATCTTCAGAAACCCCACAACACATCAGTGGAGTCCACTTTGAGAAATGCTGACCTAAAAATTAGAATCTTATTCTATTAAAATGTCTTACATTTGAGAATTATCACTGGAAAGTTCCATCTTTAGAACTGCCAAAAGGTTGAGTTTTTACATCTTTACTCTGCTATTGAAACAAAACTATTAAAATTATTTTAAATATCCTGAAAGTCTGACTCCTGAAAACGTGTCCATAGATCCCTGCTTGAAAAACCTGCCGGAGTACCTGCTTTTCCTTGCATTTGTTGGCAGAAGATGAGCGTTTGACCTTTTACAAACTGCTCTGTAAATATCATCATTGCTTAGTTTGTGAAAGACTAATGTGTTTCCACTAACAAAACTGTCTTTCCAGGGTTGCTGCTTTCTAGAATAATGCTTGTTTTCCTACTGGGCTTTCTGTTGCTGGTGTTTTTTTAAAAGGCAACCAAATTTATCTGAGGGATTGCACTTTGAGGCAATCCAGGGACTCTTAATGAAGAACTGATGAGAAAGCCAAAGTCTCTGGTTGAAAAAAAAATGTGACAAAGTAGCAGATCTCAAAAATATTAACCAAGTAGATTCTCTCATATTTGGTACTTTAAACTCAAACTGCTTTCTAAACAGTATTTGTAAGCAAATGTTAAAAGTATTTTTTTCCAGGTTTACTGCTTCTATATTAAACAGATAATATGAACAAACCATAGAGTTGGCTTTTCTGTCCTCACAGCAATCAACAAGTGTGGAATTTTTCTTTTTAAGAAGAAACACCAAAATAAATGATTCCTCTAAAGGATCTAGTATTCTAAAAAGGGTGAATAAAGAAAGTTTAGAAGATTGATATTTCTGTAACATAACTCATATGTTCTTGTTTGTAACAGAGGAAGGAAATAAACCAGTTGATAGTACTATTTGTAAAAGATATTTGAAATAAAGTCTTTGGCTAGGAAAATCAAGCCATATTGCTCAAAGGTACTAGGTTTCCTTTAGTCCTTCATGGCTCTTGGAATTCTAATGAGCTTACAACCACAGGTGAAGCTGGCAAAAGTTGTCTATCTTTGAGCCAATCCACACACCTCGAAAACAAATATATAATAGTTATTCATGTGTCACTGTGGGAATGTACCATAAAACCAACAGAAAGAAAAATAATAAACATGTCATACAATAAGCATATGCTATGATGCGTGGCTTCAGATTTTCAATAGCTGAGCTTTATTACAATAACCGCAACATGAACAGCTTTGGGAAACACAGCAATAAGGCCGATATGTAGCCGAAAGAATCCAGCAGTCCAATGGTCTGCTTTTCAAACCCAGCTATCTGTGTTGGGCTAGAGTTAAGGGCTTTGTACCAGAAGCCTTTGTTCATCCTAGCAGCTTCACAGATATAAATAAAGCTAGTTTGCCTGGACTGAAATTCATTTTTGATATGTCATTAAAGTTTTGTAAGTGAATTATTTATTATGAATCTCAGAAAGGATTCTATTTTAATTAACCTGATATGTGATCATGCTGTATATTCTAGAAGACCCCAAGTAATCTGTTATAAAAGCCTAAAAATTAGGAAAATGTGCATTTCCCAAGAGGCTCAACATGCCTTTTGTGTAAGAATTAGGTAGCAGTTCTTTTAGGTGGTTATTACTTGGTGGGCTTAAAATACTGCAGCAAAAATGATTTAAAATTTTTATATAAAATGAAGATGATGTCCTCAATTTCCTACAGTGTTATTTTAAATTTTAAATCTTCAGCAATTTTCAAAAAAATTTAACCTTTTAGTAATTTCTTATAGTTTACATATGTAATCCCACTGTGCTAATATTATTTTATTTAACCAGAATATGGTAGCTAGAGACAGGGATTTTGTTTCTTCTCTTGTATCCTCAGCACTTAGGTCAGTACCTGACATGTACTAGGAACCCAATAAATATTTGTTGAATGAATAAATAAATGAATATTATGTCAAGCTGATAGAGGGCATAAATTGTAGTGGTATTAATTACATGAAGATGGTAATTATGGTTATCAAAGTAAAAACAGATACTGCCTTTTGGTGTTTGCACTTCCCAAAGTGGGAACCAGCAGCATCTGGCCTTTTAAAATATTCTTTTATCTAGCAGAACTGATTTATTCTTCTCTGACTTGGAAAACTTTCAGCTTCCAAAGAAGATTTTTCTTAAATGAATCCTTACCAGGGAAATGTCTATTTTTAAGCAAACCATAAAGAATTCATTAGTTTATATGATTGTTGCTTTGGCTCTTTCCCATAATATTTTTGTTTTTTTGTGTAGCCAGGGAGCGTGGTTTCACCTGTGATCTACAGAGTTAAAGTGCAGGTTGTGTCTGATGTGGAAGAACCCCCACATGAATGTCTCATATCACCTACCGGGCATTAGCCTTTAGGTATACATGGAGGTTTTCTGGCAAAAAAAAATAAATAAATAAGTAAATAAAGTGTCTACCAGACTTATAAAGAAGAATTAAGTATTTGCTCTTTTAGAAATTCATTCTATTATGAAATCTTAGCAGTCACATATGTCAAACCTTTTATTTTTCTGTGAAGTAGAATGGCACGCATACTAGGGACAAAAGAACTATTGGCGATGACTGAAATATTTAACAGTGCAGTCTAAGTGGAGGAGAGATATTTCAACTACAAGTAACTACTGTCCCCAGACTTGCACAAGGCACTTTGGGTAATTCAAAGCAGAGGAAAATAAGGGATCTGACTTACAGGACTTGTAGTGAATTGAGGAAGTAAAGCCCGCGTACATGTGCAAGCACACACACATACACACAGACAAATTAATAGGAGAATAATTAAAAACAACACATGAATAATAATAATTGCAAGATGGCAAGATTAAAAGCTTATATAGAAATCCATGAGTACAAAGTGGCTTCCGAGAGTGGGATTCATCAGGAAAAGCCCTCTGAAGTAGTGGGATTTGAGCAGAGCTTGTTAAATGCAATATTTTATGTTGCCTTTTGTTCAACAAACATTTGTGAAGTGCCTCTGTGGGTTGGGTTCCGGGTTCGCAAAGGGCTGGGATGTCAAGATGAACAGGACAAGGTCGGATTCCCAAGTCTTGCTGTTCATTTTGCCATCAGCCCAGGTTATATTCTTAATTATATCACAGAATTTTTAGTTCAATATTTCCAGATCTAGGGACTGATGCTGATTTTCTGGTCACTACAAGAGCAAGAAAAATTAGAAGAACAATTGAGGCTGTTATCTAAGGTGGATCATCATAGCTGATGTAGAAAAGAAAACCCAAAAATTCTGTACTAAAAGGAGCATAACTGAGGTCTCAGGCACATGTGCCTGAAACTCATCTAGCAGTTTGGCCTATTCTATCAAAAAGTATCCAGGCCAATTATTTGCTATTTTGCTTACAAGACTTGCTTTATTGAACTTTTTAGTTAGTGGAGTGGTTGTTATACAGATGCAGATTTAAAAGTTTCCTCCAAATTTTCACTGATGTTTTCAATCTATAGTACTCATAATGTTATATTAAATAATTTTAAAGATTTTTTATTTTTTTCATGGAGGAAGGTTTTTATAGTTTTTTGAATTGTCACATTTTAAAAACAAAAATTGCCTGTGACATACAAGTCCTCCTTTTTCTTCTAGCTGCCATACCCACCACTGACCACCCTCTGTGAATATCTTTTCTGTGTATTTTCTGGCCTCTCTTCCCCAAACGTTTTCTGGTTGCTGCCCCCTCACTTCTCTGGTCTTTTATGATTGCATCTAAATGTTGCTAACTGTCAGAGGTCTTTGCCTAGTTCTACTGATGCATCCACAGTGTATTTCAAAATCCCTACTTAGTTTATTTAGTTTTCTCACATCTCAAAACTAGTGTATCTGAAATTAGCCGGGCATCGTGGTGCACGCCTGTAGTCCCAGCTACTCTGGAGGCTGAGGCACAAGAATCGCTTGAACCCAGGAGGCAGAGGTTGCAGTGAGCCGAGATCATGCTACTGCACTCCAGCCTGGGCAACAGAGCGAGACCCTGTCTCAAAAAAAAAACAACCCCAAAAAACAACAAAAAAGCAGTGTATCCAATATGGAATTTACTCTGTTCTCTTCTAAACGTGCTTCCTTGTCTACTCACCCTTTCTTTGCCAGTGTTACCATTTTCCAACCTCCCCGCTGAAATGGCACCCCATTTTGCAGGTTTTCTGCCTACTTTTCCAATACTTCTTTCTCAGTCTCTTTTGTCAGTCTTCTTCTGCCGCTCACTCCCTGAACATGTGTTAGCTGGAGTTCTGTCCCAGCTTCTTCTTTCTTGTCACCCCCTTTGGTTTTCCATGGTGTGCTCTCTCAAACCTGTGTCTCCAGCCCAGATCCCCATATCAATGTGTACAAC
Source organism: Trachypithecus francoisi (assembly GCF_009764315.1). Classification (NCBI taxonomy): domain Eukaryota; kingdom Metazoa; phylum Chordata; class Mammalia; order Primates; family Cercopithecidae; genus Trachypithecus; species Trachypithecus francoisi. The sequence goes on from NW_022681468.1 coordinate 48,183,057, forward strand.
ACTGTATTCATCATTTCTCCCCAATGCCACCCTCTCCCCCACTCACCACATGCACCTTCTTGTGTATTCAGTGGCTAGAACGAATGCCTGGCCATTCACTCCAGAAATCTGGGTATCACCCTCAACTCCTTCCCATACTCCTTCCCACACTTGCTCAGTCCTATCAGTCAGACTTCTTTTGTGTCTCTGGAACATAAACTCTTCTCCCAACCCCTATTACCAGAGACTTATTTTAGGCCCTCATCAGTTCTTATCTGGATTTCCAAGATACCATCTTGGTTAATACTCCTATCAGCCCATTTTCCCGAAGGAAAAAACTGAGGCTTAATGACATTAAGTAATTATTGCTTATTTTCAAATCTTGACACTTGCTGGTGCCAAGATTTGAACATAGAAAGTCCAGCTCTCGGATCCTCACTCTTAAGTACAAATTATACCACTTCTCTGCTTTGGGAAAAGGAAGAGGGCAATTAGATGGTATATTCTATTTCTTTGCTACTCAAGTGTGGGCCAGAGACCTGCAACATCACATTATCTGGGACTTTGCTAGAAATGCTGAATCTCAGAGCCACCCAGGCCTCCTGAATCAGAATCTGCAATTCAGCAACATGTCCAGGTGTTTCATGTGCTTGTGAAGCCCTGCTTTAGTCCAGGTGTGGAGAGTGCTGTGTAAGTGCATGTAATTAAAACCAATGCTAGCCTTCAGGCCCCCCCTTCTTTAATTTCCTCTCCAATAGACTTATCTGTGGTTTGAGGAAGGAATTTTTGTTTTAAGACAGAAGCACTTCTAACCAATGACAATGCATCTTTCTAACACAGGTCAAGAAAGCTTTGGGGACACATAAGAAGAGAAGTGGGGAACTGGGGTCACAGCTGTGTGACTTGAAGAATATTTGCTCACTTCAGGGTGCCAGCTCCATGCCCCGCCACACCCTGCACTGTTTTCTACCAATGCGAACAGGGGAAGGAATGCATAAAGGCATTTCTAAGAGGGTGCCTAATATGGAGGGGAAATATAGCCCCTCCCATAGGTTTCTTACACTGGCCTGATGACTGAGTCGTACTCATTTATACTCATGAAACAGAGGAGAATAACCAAGACTCAAGTGTAGAGTAAGTTGGCAATAGATGTAATCACAAGACCCAAGAATTCCTAACTCTTATTCCCTGGCTGTAGCTATGGGACCACGCACGTGAAATCATCTTTTGTACTGATTATTGAGTCCTCCCTTATAAAAATCTTGCCCTGGGACTCCTTGTCTCCGTCCCTGAGGCCACGCACGTGGAGGAAATCATGAATGCCACGTCATCTGCTGTGTAGGGGAAAGATTTACTTTCTGTATTTGCACTGACATCTATAGTCTGTGTCTGTAGTCTTCCTTGATGCCTCAGAACTATATCCAAAGGTTGCCATTGTCTTACAGCTTATATAAGAAAATCCTTATCTTGGCTTTACAATTAACACAGTGCTAAATGGCAATATTGATGAGTTTGGGAAGAGAACCAGAAGTCTAGGGAAAATGTGAATGAATATCTTTCTTTAAAAGGCAGGCTCAGTGAAATTTATACCACTGGATCCAATCCCATTAAAACGGGTTGTAAAAAAATAAAGTTTCCAGGCTGCTAAGCTGCTTTTATGTGGCCGTGGCATCTCTGCACGCAGCTTGTATGTTTGGGATGCTTCAATTCCAAATCAAGCTTGTGCAAAGGTAGACCTCAGATCCGCTGTCTGCACTTAGACGTCTTCCAAGAGAAACACCCGCCAACTCAATCATTGTCTGACTAAGAGACCCTGGAGTCCTCAGATGGGGAAGAAGGAAAAGTTAAATCAAGCAATTTCATACGTACCTGTGACTCATTGTGAAATCTAAGCTGCAGAAAACTGACAGCAGGAACAGAGGATGCTGACCTAATTTGCCAGAACAAAGGTAGGATTTACTTTTTTGGTTGTGAATTTTTTTTTCTTTATTAAATCAGAGGAGTTTAATGAACATTAGTTCTTAAGGAAACAGGAGGCAGATAACTGAGGGTGGAGCCGGGTCTCCTTTATCCTCCCTCTTCCCTGCCTGGCCCAGTCACCAGGCCTCAGCTGAAACCTTCAAAACCCTTATCTGCCCACTGAAGTGGCAGACTTCTTTAACCTTTGACCTAAATTGTGTTTGAACTTTCATCTTGAGGAAGCAAAGTTTTAACATTAAGCCACTAAAGACTTCAAAAGCCCTGGATTTATGTCCTGTTCTTTAGCAAGAATCCCAATACCCTTGTCTTTGACCAACAAATAAAGTGGAGCTTGTTCGTCCCAATTCTAGTAGTGATATGCTAGGTGAAGAATTATAATCAAGAGGAGGGTATTTATAGCGCTTGATGCATTTTAATAGATAAGCTTCCCAAGAGACAAATCAAAGGAAAGATTTCCCTAAAGTTTTCAAGACTTTTTATTTGGAAGTCTTATTTTTATTCACAGAATAAATGTGAACATTACTTAAGAGGGACTTTCATTTCTGCCTCCACGAGAGTATCTGAGGAATTTTAAAGTAAGTCATGTTAACATTTTGGGGTCCAAAATGAGAAAGGCCAAATTGAGAAAGTCCAAAAACAATACAATATCTCACAATCTTTTTAGAACCGATTGCATTTGAAAAAACAATGACTATTTTAATGGATCGTCCTTTATATTCTCGCCTAAATTCACAGAGGATTTGCACTTAGCCATAAACATGCTCAGATGAGGACATGCCTTAAAGAGAATATCTGAAGGGCAAAGTAAGTCTGAGAGGATTAACAGCAGAATAAAACCCAGATTAAATCAGATAACCAAGGAAAAATTAGTAGAACTAGAAACATTTTAATGTCTGTAACAGGGAAACAACAACCTCAGTGCCCTGAAAAAAGAGGGATGCCCAACAGATTTAAATCAAAGGCCAAAACTAACTTTGATTTATATCTGTAGCTCTTATGACTCGCTCCTTTTTTAAAAAAAAATTTACATTAGTTTTATTTGTCCTGTCAGTTAAAGTAACTGAGGCTGCCAAATCACTGTCATTTCTTATAACTGATTACTCTCCCCTTCCCATGGCTGTCATATGTGTCTCAAGTGTATTTGTCTTTGGAATGTTGTTCCTTTATTGCCTTTTGTGGGACCTGTCTTGCTCTGGCATTTTTACTGTGGTAGACACATTGCTGTATTACAGTAAGCCAAAGGTCATCTACACAGCCATCAATTCTAAGAATAATTTTTTGGTTAATAAAAGTAATTTTCTTAGCTAAGGGCTACTTGCTGTGAGAAGGATTTATATTTGCCAGATCACATTTTCTAGAAAGTGATAGAATGTCAACCATTGAACTATAATTTATGACGCTATAATAGTTTGTTAAAAACCAAATTTTCCTTCTTTAACGTGGCTTTTGAATACAGTAATAAAGTTGAGTGAGGGTAAGTGACATGATGAAGCAAAAACATGTTTTGGGAAAATGTGTAACAAATGTTATTTGCTTCCTGGCTTAGAAAGCACCTAAGCAGAGAGAACAGAGGGTGTGTGTTGATTAAGCCCAGGAGTTGGAGCTACAGAGATATGGAATGGAAAACTGTCTCAGCCATCTGTAGTGATCTTAGACAACTTAATTAACTTCTCTCAGCTGGGGCTTTTTCATCTGTAAAATGGGCATGGCAATAGTACCTACCTCCTAGGTTTATTTGGAGAAAGAAATGGGATTTGCACAAAAAGTATTTGGGTCTGTAAATGTGTATCTGCCAGGCGAGGCTGCTTATACAGCATTGACACACAGCCCCACATTCTCAAGGGCTTAAAACAACTGAGCAGCTCTTGTCAATGCTGATGTCCACTGCAGATTTATGGGGTGCCGGTGGTCGTCTGCCCATCGAAGTCATTCAGGGGTCCAGGTGATGGAGCAGCCCCTCCTCAGATTTTGTTGCTTACATGCAGAGGAGAAGTGCAGTCTGCAGTTTTTCTGCCAGCAATTATGAAAAGCTCAGCCCAGAAGTGACACATATCACCTATCATCAAACTCATTGGCCAGAACCAGTCTTATGACCCCACGTACTCACAGGGGACAAGAAGGCAGATGTACCAGAGGCAGAGAGCTGGAAATAGTTGAACAGCACTAATGGAGACCACAAATGTTTTTTACACATACATATGTATACATTTGTGGGAGGAAAGAGAGAGAGAGAACCCAATTCACTCTCTTTCTATAGGTGAAGCAGAGAGAGTTACTCCAGATCAGTGTTCAAGTACCATGGTCACAGTCAGGTAACCAGACAGCTGCAGGAGCAGGAGCCACCCCACTGAATACCCCAGGTAATTTAAGGAAAAATGTGGATCAAAAGGGAGGAGTTTCCCCAACAACAGGGATGAAGCCCTTCCACCATTGCTACTAGATATTTAGTGGAACAGCATTATTGGAAATATTTTTTTTCAGTAAGTCATTGCAGTGCACATACAATATTTGGCAAGAAAGAGTCTGTATGAGTGACCTTATCCATCAGCCAAAACACCACCTGGAGTGGCAGCTGTTGGGTAACGGGGCACTCAGATGCAATTGGGGGTTGGGCAAAATCCACATCTGATGTAACCCTGGGCGAGTCACTTTAACCCTCAGATCTCCAGCGTCCTCACATGTGAAGTGGGAATAAGACTAGACTTGGCAGGAGGTTTGGGTCACAGGGAACAGATGAGATTTTACTCAGAACTCTGGAAGCACGTTGGAGAACCACTGGCACAAACAGGCACTCAACAATGTTCATTCATTCATTCACTCCATCAGAGTTACAGATCGTCTCCATCTGCCCTCTTTAGAAAATGCAATATTCTATGGGGACGGGGCGCGGTGGCTCAAGCCTGTAATCCCAGCACTTTGGGAGGCCGAGACGGGGGGATCACGAGGTCAGGAGATCGAGACCATCCTGGCTAACACGGTGAAACCCTGTCTCTACTAAAAAAAATACAAAAAACTAGCCGGGCGAGGTGGCGGGCGCCTGTAGTCCCAGCTACTCAGGAGGCCGAGGCAGGAGAATGGCGTGAACCCGGGAGGCGGAACTTGCAGTGAGCTGAGATCCGGCCACTGCACTCCAGCCTGGGCGACAGAGCGAGACTCCGTCTCAAAAAAAAAAAAAAAAAAAAAAAAGAAAATGCAACATTCTTTTCAGTTCTCTTAATGCAGTCGTTTTCAGAAACGGAGTTTCCCAAATGAAGTCTGCCCAGGTTAAATGGCGATGTGCACAGTAAGGCAAAATGCCAAGGGTCTCAGCAGCAGGCACAGCAGGTCTGAGCTTTCAAGGTATCCTTGGGCCCTTGGACACAGGTCATAGTTGCAGTCCTAACCCAACTGGTGGGTCGGAGCAGGTCAGGGGAGGCCCTAGCTAACTGGCAATGGTATCAACTAACCAGGGGCTCTGCAGCCCTGCCACACTCTGAGCCACCGGCACAGCCATTTCCCTGGAGAGGTGTTTGGCTGCGAGAGCTGTGGGCTGGGTGTCAGCTGGACCTGGGTTCTGGTCCTGATTCTGCTGCTGGGTTGCCTTGCTCAAGCCACGTAACCTCTCTGGTCTTCAGTTTCCTTTTGTGTAAAATCTCTGAATCGGGTTGCTGGTTTTCAAACTTCTTTTCCCCATCTTCAGAACTGAAGGAAATCTTGCAGTTCCCAAGTTAAAACAAATACAGGCAGGCAGAGGTGCTCTGAGTGCTGAGCTCCAAGGTCTCTTCTGGAAATCTTCAGCTCCTTGTGTTTCCTTCACGCCTCCTGCTGGAGTCTGAAAACCCAAGAACATTCATTTCCTTATGTAGAGACTCAACCAGCCTTTATTGGGATGTGAGAGGGAGCTTGCATTCATCCACTGTCCCCTTCACTGTGAATGAATTGGTCGGTTTGCATTTGGTCACCTCTGTAGAACTGGAGGGAACAGGATACAGACAGAAAAGATTAGGCCAGAGGAACAACTGCCCAGGAGTTAGGGGCAGGAGGAGAACAGCTTCGCTGCTGGGGGTGTCTCACGTGGGTCAGAATCGCTCATGATGGCCTCAGGGACCAGGAAGTTATGAGCAGAGACCCTTGGTGAGGTCTACATACCAAAATTTTGCCTGAAGATGATCCTTATTTTAGACAGCCAATTTAAAGTAGGAGGAAAGCAAAAGGAATGTTACTGAATTGGTGTCAGAGAGGAGGAAGCATCAGTGAATATCAATTTGTTCTGTTCGGAGCGGGAGCAGTTCCCTCCATTTTCAACTGCAACTTCCTCTCTTCTTTGCTTTCCTCCCAGGAGCAGCCCATGGAGGCGACCTGCGAATGGACCACACGAGGCAGCTAACATTTTTTGCACACTTATTTTATATAAACTCTGTGCTTGGCAATCTGCACACATTGTTTAAGTCAACCATTCGCAACCCTCCAAAGAAGGTTAGAGACTGTTACTCTATCCTCATCCTAACATCTCTAGCTGGGAAAACAGTGTTGGAAATTGAGTTAAGAAAATTCACACAGAGCCAAAAATTTAAACTTCACACATGTCTGACTCTAACTCCTGTGTTTTTAAATCAGTATGCTCTCTTCTCTCCCAGGTTCCTTCTCTCCATCTTCTCAATTTCATTGGTGCTAGAAATAAAAATTAACTGAAGGAAAAGAAGAAAGAGAAAAATGTCGAATTTCTGTTTTGTCATCAATTTTGCCACATATTAATACATCTGCTCATGTGTTTTTCCTACTTAAACCCACCTTTGCCTTTGTATTGCCTACAAAGGAAAGTTCATCTTTCTTAGTCTTTGTTTTCCAAAACACTTACTGTCTGATACCACATCCTTTCCAGATTTATGCCATATCACCAAGAACAGCACCACCCACCTAACTTCTTACTATTTCCCGAACACATATATGCACCGTCATACTTCTGTGCCTTTGCTCATTTTGTTCCTTTTGCCTGGAATTCCCTTTCTTTGTTCATTTGTTTGGCAGTTCCACATGTATTAAGCTCCTACTATGTACCAGGCCCTGGAGCTAGAAAGGTGAATAAATCCAGGTCTCTCACATCCAGCTTACAGTCTGGTGGGGCACACAAAGAGGTAAAAGGGCAATTATAACACAGTGGGAGTGTGTAAGTTTTGACAACTCACAGGAGAGACCTACCCCGGATTTGGAGGTAGGGAAGCGAGGTTCAGGGAATGATGACTTCTCATAGGAGGTAATGTCTTAGCTGGGACTTGAAAAATGGGAAGGAGGAAGAGCTTTTCCTAGACATGCAAGAAGGAACAAGAGAACTGGTGAATATTTGAAACTAAAACTTTAGAAAGTGGATTAATTGACAGCAAGTGAGAGGAGGAACAAACGAAGCTGGGAGGGGCTTTTGGGTCATGTTAAAAATGTTTGGATTTTTAAGTTGAGAAAATGGAGAGCTACTGAGGGGTTTGGCTACTTAAGCGGGAAAGTGACATAATCACATTTGCAGCTGTGGTAATACCAATCTGAAAATAGCTCAGGGAAGACGTCGCACACTTAAATGTTTCCCAGCTTTTGAGTGAAACTGGTCCAGGGTAAGAAAACACATAGGAAAATTCTCATTTCTTCAAAGAAAAATGTATTTCCTCCCATTTTTTTAAAGAAACATGTGGGCCTATTGATTTTTTTATTTTTTCATTTTTAAGGGATTCAAGGAATGATTAAAAGAAATATTTCACTTTCTTCTTAGCTATAAGAGTCTAACAGAAAATACTTAGATTAGTGGCAATGCTTTACTTGTCACAGTGTTGGGCAGAATACGGGGTAGGGGACTGTGGTGAACTGTGGTGAGCAGGCTCCGTCTAAGAGAAGAAGCCCCCACTTCACTCCAGCTGTCTGTTTTCGTGCAAGAAAGTAGGTCAAATCTAGACCTTCTGCTCTTTCAAAGAAATCCAGAGATCAAATCTTAATGTAAAAATCTACCGATTTTAAAAATTGACCGAAAACCAAAAATGAAACCAAGAAGCTTAGAATTGCCAGATTTAGCAAATAAAAGAACAGGATGCCATGTGAAATTCGAATATCAAATAAACAATCAATGCTTCTTAGTATAAGTATATTCCCACTATTGCATGAGATATATTAAAGTATGATTTGCCATTGATCTGAAATTGGAATTTAACAGGGTGTCCTGTATCTTGGCTGGCAACCCTAGGTCAAACAAAATATGCACATGAATCACATTAGGTATGTCAGCCACCAGCTGGCAACTTGTGGTGTTGATTGGTGATTCTAGACTTTATCTGAAGAGTGTTGTCTTTTATAGCAAATAAGTCATGTCATCATTTTCACTATGCTAAAATAAAATTTATAGATAGTACAACCTCTTTAATCATAATATTTCAAAAATCAACCGAAGGCCTAATTATAAAGAATAAATAAAAAGAAAATTATTTCAATATGTGATTGCTTGGTAACACTACACTAGTAACTGGCAAGACATCTGAGAGTTGTGAAAGACATATGGGTGCCCCAGGTACTACGGGGCATCTAGCTCCCTGGAACCTGACTATCAAACGCTCACACTGCGTTATAATCTTTGTGATAACCAAAAATACTGCACCCCATTTTCAAAATCTCCCCTAGATGCAGTGCCGTCTTCAGCGATAAAGAGCAGTTAGTGAAAGGATTCACAGGAAAAAGGCAGAGGCTGGGACTTGAAGCTGGGAGATCAATTTTAAATAGAAATAGAGCAGGCATGGTGGCTCACAACTGTAATCCCAGCCCTTTGGGAGGCCGAGGCAGGAAAACTGCTCAAGGCCAGAAGTAGCTATGATTGTGCCACTGCTCTCCAGCCTGGGCAATATACCAAGACCCTGTCTCCTGTAGTCCTAGCTGCTCAGGAGGCTGAGACAGGAAGATCCCTTGAGCCACGGGTAGCTATAATTGCACCACTGCACTCTAGCATGGAAGGCAGAGCTAGACCCTATCTCTAAATAAGTAAGTAGCCAGGCACAGTGGCTCTCACCTGTAATCCCAGCACTTTGGGAGGTGAAGGTGGGCGGATCACTTGAGGTCAGGAGTTTGAGACCAGCCTGGCCAACATGGTGAAACCCCATCTCTACTAAAAATACAAAAATCAGCTGGACATGGTGGTGTGTGTCTGTACTCCCAGCTACTCAGGAGGCTGAGGCTGGAGAATGGCTTGAACCCAGGAAGCGGAGGTTGCAGTGAGCCAAGATCGTCTCAGTGCACTCCAGTCTGGGCAACAGAGTAAGACTCTGTCTCAAAATAAATAAATAAATATAATAGGAATGGCTGGAGAACCAACTAGAAGTGGGAAAAGAAAGGATGAAGGGTCAAGTGGGAGCATTCAAATAGATAAGCAAGATGGGAACAGGATTTGTTTTGGAATGAATTAATCCTATTTCTTGAGTTTTAGATTTAGATTTCTGTGTGAGATCTAAGAGGAGCAGTCTGTTAGTCTGTGAAATCCATGAGTGCTGTGGTCTGAGACGGCCACAGAACACTGGGAATTCGCAGCACATTGTGTGTATGTGATGAAGTTATGGGAATGGATGAGATCGCTCCCAGGATGGCTATAGGTAGGAGATGACTTAGTTCATGGACATAGCCCTGCGAACACCAACTTTCATGAGATGTCCAGCCTTTTTCATGGAGGAATGAAGGAGTTTCCAGAATGAAAGTGGGAAATCCAGGAAAAAGTGATGTCACAGAAAGCATGGGAGGAGAAATGGGTGGAACCGACTGCAGAGAAGACAGATTCTACAGGGAAGATAAACAAGAGAAGAATTGAACAATGTCCAGTCAGGGGGTCTCTGGTGAGCTGAGTGACTGCAGTTTCAGTGCAGGGGTAGGTGTGGAATCCCTTTTAGAGTTGATGAGAAAATGCAGACAGGGAGCATAGGCCACTTAAATAGCGGCATGGCTGTGAAGGAGTATGAACTCCTTTCTGCCTTTTAGGGTCCTCCTTATATGAGATCTCTGAACTTTCCTTTACTTTTGGTATCTTTTAGGATGCCTTTGCTAATAATTAACAGAAAAATGAACCCAGACTGGCTTAAAAAGTAAAATTCAATAGTGGATTAAGGCTACTGAAAAAGTCCAGCAATGATGTGTGCTTCGGGCATGATTTGATCAAGGCTTTAGATCCAGTTCTCATAATTTTTTCCTATGTGTCTTAGATTTGCCCTCAGACTAGCTTCCCAATTTTTTAAGTTTATTTCACAAATAGTTATTGAACACCTACTGCATGCCAAGAACTTTTCTAGGCCCTTGAGATATAGCAGTAAAATACAACTGATAAAGATTCCTGACCTTGATACTTGGTGTCAGGTGGTGGCACATACCTGTAGTCCCAGCTTCTTGGGAGGCTAAGGCAAGAGGATTGCTTGAGCACAGGAGTTTAAGGCCAACCTGGGCAACTTGGCAAGACCACATGTCTAAAAATGATTCTTGTCCTTGTGGAGCATATGTTCAAATGGGGAAAGATATCCTGTAAAAATGTATATACATATATACAGACACATACATAAAATCATAATATGTGACATGGTTTGGCTGTGTCCCCACCCAAGTCTCTCCCATAATTCCCACATGTTGTGAGAGAGACCTGGTGGGAGGTAATGGAATCATGGGGGCAGGTCTTTCCTGTGCTGTTCTCATGATAGTGAATAAGTCTCACGAGATCTGATGGTTTTATAAAGGGAGTTCCCCTGCACATGCACTCTCTTGCCTGCCGCCATGCAAGATGTGACTTTGCTCCTCCTTTGCCTTCTACCGTGATGGTGAGGGCTCCCCAGCCATGTGGAACTGTAAGTCCATTAAACCTCTTTTCTTTATAAATTTCCCAATCTCAGGTGTGTCTTTATTAGCAGCACAAGAACAGACTAATACAGTATGTTAAATGATGATAAAGTCTATGAAAAAAGAAAAACAGTTCAGAGTACAGAGGATTGGTAATATAAGAAGGGCTAGGTTGTCATTTATAGAAGGTGGTCAAGAAAGGCTTCACCAAGAAAGTGGCATTTGAGTGGACATAAGGATATGGCAGAGTGAGATGCATGAATAGCTTTGGGAAGGGTATTGCAGCCAGAGAAACAACCAGCACAAAGACCACAGACAGGAGCATCCAGCATGTCTGAACAGCATCAGGGAGGCCAGTGTAGCTGGGATGGAATAAGTGAAGGAGTAGTAGTGGGAGATTAGATCAGGGAAGCAATAGAGGCCCAAATTTATGAGCCCATAGCAAGGTCTTTTCATCAGCAGGATGTCGAGCCCAAGAGTAAATGATACAACTCAAAGTGTAAGAGGATCTCTCTGGCTGCTGTGTTGAAAAGGGACTGCAGCGGAATGAGAGTGGTATCTGAGAAACCACTCAGGAGGCTCTTTCAATGACCCAGGGAAGTGGTGATAGTGGCTGGGCTGGGGTGGTTGCTGTGGAGGTGATAGACATAGTAGGATTTTGGAAAAGTTTGAACATAGTGCTAACAGGATTTGCTGACAGACTGGATGGAGAGGACAGAAGAGTCGAGAATCACTCCAGGCATTTCTGCCTAAGCCACTATCTGAGATGGGGAAGGCTGTTGGTAGGAACAGGTTTGGGAGGAAGATCCAGACTTGAGTTTTGGACGTGTTAAATTTTAGAAGCCTATTAGACATCCTGGGGTAGCTGTTAAGTGAGCAGAGGGCCCTAGGAGTCTGCATTTGGAAGAGAAATATAGATGGGTGATATCTATTTCAGATTTGAAAGCAGGCACATAATATTAAAGTCGCAAGACTGAAGGAATCACAAAGGAAGTGAGAGTAGGTAGAGAAGGAAAGAAGACCAAAGACTGAGTCATGGATCCCTCAGACACTGAAAGGCCTGGAAGAAGGGTGGACTGGAAAAAGAGATTAAGAAGTCTCATGATAGAAAGAAACGAGTGGGAGATATAGGGCATCTTTCAAACATAAGTACCAGATTTCCCTCTGGCTGGATTGAATTAGGTTCCTTGAATCGGTCCCTGTAGCCGATGGAAAATAGTAGACAAAGTCCATTTTTTAACTAATCATTTGAAAAGGTCTTGTTTTGTGCAGAAGGGCTTATACTTATGGGGACTTACCTGTGGAACTTACTCCCAGAACTTACTCCCTCCCCGAGGGGGGGGGGGGGTGGTCAATTCCTCACAATCCTACCCGATGGTAAAACTGAATATTGGGAAGCAACAGATAAAGCGAACCCACCATCTTGCCACACATTTTCCAGGGGATCAATTTTTCTCATGTACCCACAGATCCTTTCGTTCATATTGATACTTGTATACTTATTATATTAAAAAACAGTTGGCTATCTGTTTACTGATTTCTGCCCAGATTATAAGCTTTTTGAAGAACTGTGTCTTACTCATCTTTGAACCCCAGGACCCCTAGCCTCAGTGAATATTTGTTGAAGTGAGTTAAATATGAACATGTGAGAGTGTGTACACGTCTGGTTTCTCTGGGTCCTCCTGGGTGACGTTAAACCTCAAAGTTACAAGAAAAAATTTTAAACCCTTAGAATACTTTTTGATCCATCTGTAAAATGTAATGTAACCACATAGACCATCACCTTATTAAATTGAATGTATGAAACTATTTCTTAATAGTTGTGGCTGCAAGGACAATCAGTTCTTACACAGTTTTGAGACAGAGAAATTTAAAAGAACCCTTTGGTATTTTGGGTACACACACACACATACGCACACACGGAACTTATAGTTGAGAGTTCATAAAATAGCCTAATGAACCTATACTGTAAGGACCTATAAGCTGATTGTATATGCTTTGGGCTGGATGTTTATGTCCAGCCCCCTCCAATTCATATGTTGAAACCCTAGCCCCCAGGGTGATGGTATTTGGAAGTCAGGCCTTTGGGAGGTAATCAGAGTAAGATGAGGTCCTGAGGGTAACATCCTCATGATGGGTTAATGTAGTTGTAAAAAGAGGAAAACAGTACAAAGTTTCAGTTAGATAGGAGGACTAAATTATTGTATTCTACTGAAGAGTGTAAAGAGTATAGTTAATAATAATGTATTGTGTATTTCAAAATATCTAAAAGAAAATTTTAAATGTCCTTACCACAAAGAAATGATAAACATTTGAGGTGATAGCTGTGTTAATTAGCCTGATTTCAATATACATCCTTCTACAATGAATTCATGTATCAAAACATCACATTTAGTCCATCAATAGATACAATCATTAATTTGTCAAATAAAAAGATGATAATACTTTTTCATGTTTATTTTTTGAGATGGAGTCTTGCTCTGTTGCTCTGTTGAGACTAGAGTGTAGTGGCTCAATCATGGCTTATTGAAGCTTCAGCCTCCCAGGCTCAAGAGATCCTTCTGCTTCAGTCTCCTGAGTAGCTGGGACCACAGGCACATGTCACCATGCCCGGCTAATTTTTAAAAATATTTTGTAGCGATGGGTCTCACTGTGTTGCTCAGGCTAGTCTCGAACTCCTAAGCTCAAGTGATCCTCCCACCTCAGACTCCCAAAGTGCTGGCATTATAAGACATGTGCCACCATGCCCAGCCACAATAAAACTTTTTTTAAAAAAAGAGGAGAAGAAAAGCTGTCACTGCAAGTGCTCTGCTATAGGTGTTTTCTCTATATCATTATGATCTTTTGTTAAACATGATTTTTCACATAGCTTATCTGAATCTATACAGTGAGCTATATTATTAAAGGATTCTAGCTAACTTTGTGCTTGGCCACAAGTAAAGCAACCTAGACTTTCTTAGAAAAGAATAGAAATACCAGAATATTTTTTCTGTCTAGTATTTGAGTGAAAAAAAAAATGGCAAAACATAAAATAGAACATCCAAAACACTATCAAGTATATTATATTCATTCATTCAGTCTATCATTGACTTTGTATTTTTTGGAAATATTTTTCCCTTGTTAACTTTTCCCATGGACATATTAGACTATATTTATCCACATGGGTATTTTTGGAAATGTAAGCACTAATGTAACTTCTTTAAATTACAAAAGATTCTGAAGGTTTGTGTGTTTGCTTGTTTGTTTTTAGAAAATGATGGGGATACCTTAGGAACAATATTTTTGAACATTTGAAGGCATTTGATACACAAAAATATTTGATTCTTATCAAATAAATTGTCAGTATTTAAAATTTCCCTTTGAAGGCAAGCTATTTAGTTCTTATAAAAAGCAATGCTTTTTATAAGATATAAAGGATGAAGATATAAAGAAACACCAGTCACAGCTATGGAATCTCTGAGCTCAACCTGGACAGGGTGCTTGACAGTTCTTGGGTTATTAAGCGAGTCACCAGTTGTGCTAGGCCAGACTCTCTTTACAGTGAAATAAAAAAGAGGACACATCTGAAAAACCAGATAATATAATGAATAAGACATTTGGTAAATAAGAGCAATTAAAAATCAAAAACAGCACACATCTGAAAAAACAGATAATAGAGCAGGTAAGACATTAGGTAAATATGACCAAATAATTGTGTTGTAAACCTCTACCTGAATCAGGCATCCAGGAGGCAATTCTACTTCAAGTGCTTTTTTTCCCTCCCTTTACTAGATCTAGTTAGACTTTTGAAAAATTAAGGTAAACTCCAGAGGTCACAAAGAAGTTGCCTTGTTGTGTTCTCTGGCCTAGAATGAGGCTGGAAATTGGGTGTGCACTTTCAGTTGGAACTTTCCTTAGCACAGCCCCCTTCTCTATTTCTGAGGTGACCCAACGAAGAAGAAATGGGACAGCAGAGAGTTGAAAGTGTACAAGGCAGATGCCCTGAGAGATCACATGTTCTCCCTGTTGGACAGACAGGAGACTTGAGCTGGATGTTTGGTCGGTGGGGCAGCGCTGCTTGGTGGCAAGGAGAACGGGTCTGTTTTATGCTGTTATTATTCTCTATTCACTTGCAGGGCGTTTGGATCGGTCTCTCTCTCTCTCTCTCTCTGTTTTTTTTTTGTCCTTGAAAATGGCATTAAGTGATTCTGTGTATGTGCATTTGAGGAAGCCAGTGCAATATCCTATTAATCCGCTGAGTAACTTCAACAACTTGAAAACGATCAGAGCATGGCTGGTGACCACACTGGTCGGTTTGTGAGAGCTTTACTGAAGGGCCACGCGAGTCATTCCATTTAAGGGATCTCCCCTTCTGTGGCCACCCATGCCTCCTTTGCCCAACAGCTTGGCGGCCTCCCTGGGGTCCATTGTAACCATCCTTCCAGGACACTGGGTCGGTTCGGGGGCAATTGTTGCCTTCTTCTCCCTCCAGGGAGCAACTTCTCTTCATAAGGATTCTTTTTCCCAGCAAGAAAAGATGACCTGGAAATTTGATAGTGCCAGAGTTACAAACTATACTTTCTCAAGAGAGAAATACTACCTTTTAGAAACTAGCTTTTATCCTGCTGAGAAACTGTACTGTGTTGCGGGGATTGTCTCTTATTAGAGCCGTGTGAGCTGGGGGAAGCATGTAGGGCTATCTTCCACACACCAAAAAGGCTGCAGGAATCGTGTATGACCCTGAAAAGAAACTGCCGTAGTACTTAGTGGGGAGGTAGGGAAAGACAAAGATGTCAACATAAGCCAGTACATTCCTCGCGCAGAATGAGCCTGCATACTCTTAAACACACCGGGAGAAGAGTTCTCAAGGTTTTGAAACTCCTAGTGATGGTGGAGTTCTTGGCTCACTTCCTAAAGCATTATGAGGCATTATAAACGTCCTTCGAATTCACGCAGTCCTATAAGAACACCAACAAAAAAATTGTTATGGGGATTTTAGTATTTAATCTTCAGGGGGTCCAAAGCCTTATTTGCCATTTCTCAATAAAAAACAAATCTTTATACTAAGACTAGGGTAAAGGGGATTGGGAAATCATTTTGTAACAAAAAAGTACTACACCATTAGTCAAATAGTATTCATTGAGCACTCACTATGTGCCAGGCATTGTAGCAGGGAGTGGGGTCATGAGGGTGACTCTGGCAAGCCTGGGCCCTATCCTCATGACACTTACATTCTAGTGGGCAGCAAAGGTGCAGAGCAAGTGTACTGAGCTAATTGTGTAATAGAAGACACGAGGTTAGCTTGCAGCCTCCCAATTCAGAGATCTCGAAGAACATCTTCTTGTTGGATTTAGACATGCAGTATCCTGGAAGAGGACTGCAGTCTTAAAAATGCTCCTGATTCCGCCGGGCGCGGTGGCTCACGCCTGTAATCCCAGCCCTTTGGGAGGCTGAGGCAGGCGGATCACTAGGTCAGGAGTTGAGACCATCCTGGCTAACACGCTGAAACCCCGTCTCTATTAAAAATACAAAAAACTAGCCCGGCGCGGTGGCGGGCGCCTGTAGTACCAGCTACTCCGGAGGCTGAGGCAGGAGAATGCCATGAACCCGGGAGGCGGGGCTTGCAGTGAGCGGTGATCGCGCCACTGCACTCCAGCCTGGGCGACAGAGGGAGACTCCGTCTCAAACAAAACAAAACAAAACAAAAAAAAGCCTCCTGATTCATTCTTTCCCAGCAAGATGCTCTTGGGACATGTAGGACCTTGGGCAACACTTTTTTCTTCTTAGGGAATCTGAATGTCTCTGTTATTCCTACGAAATACCTCACTGAGAATGTGTGTTGCCTTAAGAGGCTGTTATATATTCTTCTTTGGATTTTCAGATATACGCTTCCCACAACATCTTCTCACAATCTTTTTTATTCTTTTTTTTTTTTTTTTTTTTTTTCTTTTTTTCTTTTTTATTATACTTAAGTTCTAGGGTACATGTGCATAACGTTTATATCATGTATAACTCCCCAATGCAATCCCTCCCTCCTCCCCCTCCCATGATAGGCCCCAGTGTGTGATGTTCCCCTTCCCGAGTCCAAGTGATCTCATTGTTCAGTTCCCACCTATGAGTGAGAACATGCGGTGTTTGGTTTCTCTTCTTGTGATAGTTTGCTAAGAATGATGGTTTCCAGCTGCATCCATGTCCCTACAAAGGACGCAAACTCATCCTTTTTGATGGCTGCATAGTATTCCATGGTGTATATGTGCCACATTTTCTTAATCCAGTCTGTCACAGATGGACATTTGGGTTGATTCCAAGTCTTTGCTATTGTGAATAGTGCCGCAATAAACATACGTGTGCATGTGTCTTTGTAGTAGAGTAATTTATAATCCTTTGGGTATATACCCAGTAGTGGGATGGCTGGGTCATATGGTACATCTAGTTCTAGATCCTTGAGGAATCGCCATACTGTTTTCCATAATGGTTGAACTAGTTTACAATCCCACCAACAGTGTAAAAGTGTTCCTATTTCTCCACATCCTCTCCAACATCTATTGTTTCCTGACTTCTTAATGATTGCCATTCTAACTGGTGTGAGATGGTATCTCATTGTGGTTTTGATTTGCATTTCTCTGATGGCGAGTGATGATGAGCATTTTTTCATGTGTCTGTTGGCTGTATGGATGTCTTCTTTTGAGAAATGTCTGTTCATATCCTTTGCCCACTTTTTGATGGGGTTGTTTGTTTTTTTCTTGTATATTTGTTTGAGTTCTTTGTAGATTCTGGATATTAGCCCTTTGTCAGATGAGTAGGTTGCAAAAATTTTCTCCCATTCTGTAGGTTGCCTGTTCACTCTGATGGTAGTTTCTTTAGCTGTGCAAAAGCTCTTTAGTTTAATGAGATCCCATTTGTCAATTTTGGCTTTTGCTGCCGTTGCTTTTGGTGTTTTAGACATGAAGTCCTTGCCCATGCCTATGTCCTGAATGGTACTACCTAGATTTTCTTCTAGGGTTTTTATGGTATTAGGTCTAACATTTAAGTCTCTAATCCATCTTGAATTAATTTTCGTATAAGGGGTAAGGAAAGGATCCAGTTTCAGCTTTCTACTTATGGCTAGCCAATTTTCCCAGCACCATTTATTAAATAGGGAATCCTTTCCCCATTTCTTGTTTTTGTCAGGTTTGTCAAAGATCAGATGGCTGTAGATGTGTGGTATTATTTCTGAGGACTCTGTTCTGTTCCATTGGTCTATTTCTCTGTTGTGGTACCAGTACCATGCTGTTTTGGTTACTGTAGCCTTGTAGTATAGTTTGAAGTCAGGTAGCGTGACGCCTCCAGCTTTGTCCTTTTGACTTAGGATTGTCTTGGCAATGCGGGCTCTTTTTTGGTTCCATATGAACTTTAAAGCAGTTTTTTCCAATTCTGTGAAGAAAGTCATTGGTAGCTTGATGGGGATGGCATTGAATCTATAAATCACCTTGGGCAGTATGGCCATTTTCACGATATTGATTCTTCCTATCCATGAGCATGGTATGTTCTTCCATTTGTTTGTGTCCTCTTTGATTTCACTGAGCAGTGGTTTGTAGTTCTCCTTGAAGAGGTCCTTTACATCCCTTGTAAGCTGGATTCCTAGGTATTTTATTCTCTTTGAAGCAATTGTGAATGGAAGTTCATTCCTGATTGGCTCTCTGCTTGTCTGTTACTGGTGTATAAGAATGCTTGTGATTTTTGCACATTAATTTTGTATCCTGAGACTTTGCTGAAGTTGCTTATCAGCTTAAGGAGATTTTGGGCTGAGACGATGGGTTTTTCTAAATATACAATCATGTCATCTGCAAACAGGGACAATTTGACTTCTTCTTTTCCTAACTGGATACCCTTGATTTCTTTCTCTTGCCTGATTGCCCTAGCCAGAACTTCCAACACTATGTTGAATAGGAGTGGTGAGAGAGGGCATCCCTGTCTTGTGCCAGTTTTCAAAGGGAATTTTTCCAGTTTTTGCCCATTCAGTATGATATTAGCTGTGGGTTTGTCATAAATAGCTCTTATTATTTTGAGGTACGTTCCATCAATACCGAATTTATTGAGCGTTTTTAGCATAAAGGGCTGTTGAATTTTGTCAAAAGCCTTTTCTGCATCTATTGAGATAATCATGTGGTTCTTGTCTTTGGTTCTGTTTATATGCTGGATTACGTTTATTGATTTGCGAATGTTGAACCAGCCTTGCATCCCAGGGATGAAGCCCACTTGATCATGGTGGATAAGCTTTTTGATGTGCTGCTGAATCCGGTTTGCCAGTATTTTATTGAGAATTTTTGCATCGATGTTCATCAGGGATATTGGTCTAAAATTCTCTTTTTTTGTTGTGTCTCTGCCAGGCTTTGGTATCAGGATGATGTTGGCCTCATAAAATGAGTTAGGGAGGATTCCCTCTTTTTCTATTGATTGGAATAGTTTCAGAAGGAATGGTACCAGCTCCTCCTTGTACCTCTGGTAGAATTCAGCTGTGAATCCATCTGGTCCTGGACTTTTTTTCGTGGGTAGGCTATTAATTGTTGCCTCAATTTCAGAGCCTGCTATTGGTCTATTCAGGGATTCAACTTCTTCCTGGTTCAGTCTTGGGAGAGTGTAAGTGTCCAGGAAATTATCCATTTCTTCTAGATTTTCTAGTTGATTTGCGTAGAGGCATTTATAGTATTCTCTGATGGTTGTTTGTATTTCTGTGGGGTCGGTGGTGATATCCCCTTTATCATTTTTTATTGCGTCTATTTGATTCCTCTCTCTTTTCTTCTTTATTAGTCTAGCTAGCGGTCTGTCAATTTTGTTGATCTTTTCAAAAAACCAACTCCTGGATTCATTGATTTTTTGGAGGGTTTTTTGTGACTCTATCTCCTTCAGTTCTGCTCTGATCTTAGTTATTTCTTGCCTTCTGCTAGCTTTTGAATGTGTTTGCTCTTGCCTCTCTAGTTCTTTTAATTGTGATGTTAAGTGTCAATTTTAGATCTTTCCTGCTTTCTCTTGTGGGCATTTAGTGCTATAAATTTCCCTCTACACACTGCTTTAAATGTGTCCCAGAGATTCTGGTATGTTGTATCTTTGTTCTCATTGGTTTCAAAGAACATCTTTATTTCTGCTTTCATTTCGTTATGTACCCAGTAGTCATTCAGGAGCAGGTTGTTCAGTTTCCATGTAGTTGAGCGGTTTTGATTGAGTTTCTTAGTCCTGAGTTCTAGTTTGATTGCACTGTGGTCTGAGAGACAGTTTGTTATAATTTCTGTTCTTGTACATTTGCTGAGGAGTGCTTTACTTCCAATTATGTGGTCAATTTTGGAATAAGTGCGATGTGGTGCTGAGAAGAATGTATATTCTGTTGATTTGGGGTGGAGAGTTCTATAGATGTCTATTAGGTCCGCTTGGTGCAGAGATGAGTTCAATTCCTGGATATCCTTGTTAACTTTCTGTCTCGTTGATCTGTCTAATGTTGACAGTGGAGTGTTGAAATCTCCCATTATTATTGTATGGGAGTCTAAGTCTCTTTGTAGGTCTCTAAGGACTTGCTTTATGAATCTGGGTGCTCCTGTATTGGGTGCATATATATTTAGGAGAGTTAGCTCTTCCTGTTGAATTGATCCCTTTACCATTATGTAATGGCCTTCTTTGTCTCTTTTGATCTTTGATGGTTTAAAGTCTGTTTTATCAGAGACTAGGATTGCAACCCCTGCTTTTTTTTGTTCTCCATTTGCTTGGTAGATCTTTCTCCATCCCTTTATTTTGAGCCTATGTATGTCTCTGCATGTGAGATGGGTCTCCTGAATACAGCAGACTGATGGGTCTTGACTCTTGATCCAGTTTGCCAGTCTGTGTCTTTTAATTGGAGCATTTAGTCCATTGACATTTAAGGTTAATATTGTTATGTGTGAACTTGATCCTGTCATTATGATATTAACTGGTTATTTTGCTCGTTAGTTGATGCAGTTTCTTCCTAGCCTCGATGGTCTTTACATTTTGGCATGTTTTTGCAATGGCTGGTACCGGTTGTTCCTTTCCATGTTTAGGGCTTCCTTCAGGGTCTCTTGTAAGGCAGGCCTGGTGGTGACAAAATCTCTAAGCATTTGCTTATCTGTAAAGGATTTTATTTCTCCTTCACTGATGAAGCTTAGTTTGGCTGGATATGAAATTCTGGGTTGAAAATTCTTTTCTTTAAGAACGTTGAATATTGGCCCCCACTCTCTTCTGGCTTGTAGAGTTTCTGCCGAGAGATCTGCTGTTAGTCTGATGGGCTTCCCTTTGTGGGTAACCCGACCTTTCTCTCTGGCTGCCCTTAAGATTTTTTCCTTCATTTCAACTTTGGTGAATCTGGCAATTATGTGTCTTGGAGTTGCTCTTCTGGAGGAGTATCTTTGTGGCGTTCTCTGTATTTCCTGAATTTGAATGTTGGCCTGCCCTACTAGGTTGGGGAAGTTCTCCTGGATGATATCCTGAAGAGTGTTTTCCAACTTGGTTCCATTTTCCCCCTCACTTTCAGGCACCCCAATCAGACGTAGATTTGGTCTTTTTACATAATCCCATACTTCTTGCAGGCTTTGTTCATTTCTTTTTCTTCTTTTTTCTTTTGGTTTCTCTTCTCGCTTCATTTCATTCATTTGATCCTCAATCGCTGATACTCTTTCTTCCAGTTGATCAAGTCGGTTACTGAAGCTTGTGCATTTGTCACGTATTTCTCGTGTCATGGTTTTCATCTCTGTCATTTCGTTTATGATCTTCTCTGCATTAATTAGTCTAGCTGTCAATTCTTCCACTTTTTTTTCAAGATTTTTAGTTTCTTTGCGCTGGGTACGTAATTCCTCCTTTAGCTCTGAGAAGTTTGATGGACTGAAGCCTTCTTCTCTCATCTCGTCAAAGTCATTCTCTGACCAGCTTTGATCCGTTGCTGGCGATGGGCTGCGCTCCTTTGCAGGGGGAGATGCGCTCTTATTTTTTGAATTTCCAGCTTTTCTGCCCTGCTTTTTCCCCATCTTTGTGGTTTTATCTGTCTCTGGTCTTTGATGATGGTGACGTACTGATGGGTTTTGGTATAGGTGTCCTTCCTGTTTGATAGTTTTCCGTCTGACAGTCAGAAGGACTGTCTGTTGGTCTGTTGGAGATTGCTTGAGGTCCACTCCAGACCCTGTTTGCCTGGGTATCAGCAGCAGAGGTTGCCAAAGATAGAATATTGCTGAACAGCGAGTGTACCTGTCTGATTCTTCCTTTGGAAGTTTCCTCTCAGGGATGACTCCACCCTGTGAGGTGTGGGGTGTCAGACTGCCCCTAGTGGGGGATGTCTCCCAGCTAGGCTACTCAGGGGTCAGGGACCCACCTGAGCAGGCAGTCTGTCCGTTCTCGGATCTCAACCTCCGCGTTGGGAGATCCACGGCTCTCCCCAAAGCTGTCAGACAGAGTCGTTCGCCTCTGCACCGCCCCCGCTGCTTTCCCTATTGGACCTCAGCTGTGCGCTGTCCCCAGAGGTGGAGTCTACAGAGACAGGCAGGTTTCCTTGAGCTGCTGTGAGCTCCACCCAGTTCGAGCTTCCCAGCGGCTTTGTTTACCTACTTAAGCCTCAGCAATGGCGGGCGCCCCTCCCCCAGCCTCGCTGCTGCCTTGCGGATAGATCGCCGCAGACGGCTGTGTTAGCAGTGAGGGAGGCTCCGTGGGCGTGGGACCCTCCCGGCCAGGTGTGGGATATATTCTCCTGGTGTGCCTGTTTCCTTAAAGCGCAGTATTGGGGTGGGAGTTACGCGATTTTCCAGGTGTTATGTGTCTCAGTTCCCCTGGCTAGGAAAACGGATTTCCTTCCCCCTTGCGCTTCCAGGTGAGGCGATGCCTCGCCCTGCTTCAGCTCACGCTGGTCAGGCTGCAGCAGCTGACCAGCACCGATTGTCCGGCACTCCCTAGAGAGATGACCCCAGTACCTCAGTTGAAAATGCAGAAATCACCGGTCTTCTGTGTTACTGGCGCTGGGAGTTGGAGACTGGAGCTGTTCCTATTCGGCCATCTTGCTCCCTGTTTTTATTCTATAAAGTTTTTTATCATCTCAAAAATCTGTGTCTGTCTACAAGTTAAGCTAAGTATCTCCAGATAACTCTCCCAGTCAGAGATACAAGATCTCAATTTCTAAAAAATAATAAATGTTCATATTAGCAAACTTGGACAATGTCCACTTGTACCAAAACTATGAGCAGGAACATTGATTTTCTTCAACTGAAAATCTGTGCTAATAATTTTAAGTTTACTTTTACATTTTAATTAGGGAAATTTTCAAATATACACAAAAGTGGAGAAGACAGTTTAGTGAACCCTAATGTACCCATCACTAAGCTTCAAGAGTCATTACAATTTTGCCAATTTTATTTCATTGGTATAGCTTCCCCCACCAAGTACAGACACCTTTTTTCCCTTTTAAATTTTGGAGTATCAAAATCAAATTCCAGACATTGTATAATTTTAATCACAAATATCTTAGTAGAGAGAGAAGGATACTTTAATTGTAACATGCCATTACTACAACTAACGGAATAAACAAAAAAATTTTTAGTATCATGTAACATGACCCAGAATCAAGTTCCTCTGACTGACCTAAAATATGAATTTTTGTAGTTTGTTCAAATCAGGATCCAAAATAGGACCAAACATCATACTTGGTTGTTATATTTCTTAAATTTATTTTAATCTATAATACATCCCTCCTTCCATTTTTTTGCACCATTTAGTTTTTAAAAGGACTAGGTTTTTTTTTTTTTTTGAGACAGAGTCTGGCTGTGTCACCCAGGCTGGAGTGCAGTGGTGCGATCTCGGCTCACTGCAACCTCTATCTCCCAGATTCAAGCAGTTTTCCTGCCTCAGCCTCCTGAGTAGCTGAGACCACCGGCATGCACCATCACACACAGCTAATTTTTGTATTTGTAGAAGAGACGGGGTTTCACCATCAAGAGATGGTAGCGACCATCTCTTGACCTCGTTATCTGTTAACGAGGTCAAGTGTTGGGATTACAGGCGTGAGCCACCATGCCCGGCCTAATCTTACTGATTTTCTCACATTCTGATTTGTCTATTAGCTCCCTGGTGACATTGTTCAGCTTATTTTTCTATCCCCCTATATTATTTGTTAACTGTTAGGTATATAAACTTGATTAGATTTAAGTTTCCCACCTTCCTTTCTTCCTTCCTTCCTTCCCTTTCCTTTCCTTCCTTTCCTTCCTTCCCTGTTTCTTTCCTTCCCTCCTTCCTTCCTGTCTTTCTTTCTTCAAGAATATTTATGGGTAGTGCCAGGTACATCCTAATGTATCACAATACAAGACACATAATGTCTGATTGTCCCACTTTTAGTGGTGCTAAAACTTAATCCAGGGGCCCAAGTGCTGCCACACTGATACAACCATTATAAAGTTCGCCATCAATTTTTCACCTCATGGCTTTCACATTCTTTGATGATCTTTGCATGGATCCATTTTTTTTTTATCGTGAATGAATTTCAATTATAATATTACATTTCATCAACCATTATTTTGAATCTCAAACTCTCTTAGTAAATTTTTCTACTAGAAATATCCTACATAGTACTATATTGAATTTTTAATTTAAATGTTTTATAATTATGAAATGTGTCCACTACAGAAAGTTTGGCATATGTAAAGTATAAATTTGAAATAAAGTCACCCCCAATTTTTCCACCAAAAGATAATCATTTCTAGGGTTTCAATGTATTCATTTTGATCTTTCTTTCAGACAGCATATTGAAACAAAACAGTACCACAGTATACTATGTTTGTACCCTTTTTGCTCTTAGTAATCTATTTTGGACATCTTTTCATATTAAAAAATACCAGATTCACACCATTACTTTTAATGGCATATTTTAATTTTCTTGAAACATATTCATAAAAATGAAACGCTGGAATGAAAGATGCTAACAAAGTTTAAGCTTTTGATATTTATTTTCAAGACTCCTACTAGAGAGTTTTCCCATCTGAAATGTGTTATGAGTACTAATTTCTCTACATCTTTGGTAACACTGAATATTATAATTTTTGTAGTTTTTGCTAATTTGATCCAAAAGTGTTTTCTGCCCAGTTATATGGTTTTGATTAATTGCCAGAGATTAAAGTTATTCATATGTTTGTTATTTCTTTGTATTTTTCTTCTGTGAATTTCCTATTTATGTATTCTGTCAATTCTTCTATGAGCATGCTTATACTTTTATTTCTGTTTCAGATATTTTATTTTTCTTATTCTGACATTAGGGTATGAGAAGTACAAAAGATCTACAAGTACCAGAAAGTTCTGTATAATTTTGAGGTAGTTTAAAAAAATACAAGAGAATAAAACAATGTTTTTAGTAATATTCATCTCTACAGATCTGAGTGACTGTCCACTTGAAACATCGCTGTAGAAGTGGTAAAAAATGATTTCATTGTGATTATGTTAAAATTTTTTATGTCTCTTTCACTTGTTTTAGGAAATCTGTTTTCTGACATTTATACTGGATGGACTCTTCACCTCTATTTTGCTGAGGCCCGATTCCCTGCCTCTTCAGGGCTTCAATGATGACATTTTTGTTTTTACAGTCAGCTTGTGATGTTTTGTCCAAAGGAAGATTCTGAAAACAGCTTCAGCAGCAAGAAAAGCTGGACATAAATTTATTGTTATTGTCCTTTCCAGTGTAAAAAAAAAAGTTGAAAAATACTGATGACTTTTTCTTAGTGTTAATTTCTCTTCCTACAAGGATTTAATTTCATACTCAGGCTGAGGATGAATTATCTTTGATGCGTTTTTTTTTTCCCCCAAAGTATTTTTTAAAAGCTTTCTTGAAAAGATGAATTCTTCTTCCTAGCCCTAGGATTCTGAGTAAAGATGACATCCTGGAACAGGAGAAGTCCGGGTTTATCTTTCTACTTTCTTACCTAGTAACCTGTTGGACTTAGAGAGTTGAGATCTCCACGGACGTTCAGTAAATCTAGGAATGGCTGACATTAAAAAACAAAAACAAAAACAAAAACAAAACTCACTTTGTTTAGTCACAGATAATAATCACAATGCCAGAAGGTTATAGACACAAAGGCCAAAAGAACAAAGGAAAGCCACATCAGAGGCTGCCTGACAGCTTAAGACATTTTTTTCCCTCTGCTTAATAACAAATAAGTTATCATTGTCATCATCTTCCAAGCACCTCTCCTTTTTCTTCTCTTGCCTCTCTTAACCTCTTTGGGAGACTTGTCTTCTCTTGATGTGAAGTAATGTGATGAATGGTGAAAGGACTTGGAAGGCTTCTGGGTTTTAAAACTGCCAGGAGAAGAGCAGGTTTTGGGGCCCCTAGGAAAATCCTCATCCACTTCACATGTCTGTCAGCCTTCCTGTGCTTCTCCCAGTTTCTGTTCTTGTTCTTCATTTCTTTTTGTGTTTCCTTATTTTATTGAGGCCACCTGTTGCTTTTCCACGAGGCATGGCCCTTCCTTATATAATGATGGGGGTTCTCATTTGCTGTTTTTATCTAAGGTAGCTTGGATGGCTCTGGGATATCTCCATTTTTCTTCAGTACTTTTATTTTTTGTTTTAGTCTCTTTTCTCTCTCCTGAATTTCGTATTTGTCATCGTAGTAGCAGATGAATGGAGATATTGGAGACGGGTCATACACTTCTCTTTCTGGACACTTGTGCCCATAATTGCCTTTTGCATGCAGTGACAGTAATATGCTAAGGCTGATGGTCTTGAAGGGGTCTTTGGCTTTTTGGATGGTCCAGGTTTGGTCGTTAGGTGATATTGCCTCCAGATTTCTGTGCAAGTATCTGTATAGTGACCTAACATATGACATCAGGCACACTCTTTATCCCAACAATGTCTGAAAAGACATGAGTGGTCTAACATCTTAGGCACAGGACAGTATTCGCAAAGGGGGGCTGGCCAGGAATACAGGAGATGTCCTCTCCTGGAGCACAGGAAGCAGTGATGAACTTTTCCTGGTAAGGGGCAGTTTTTTGTTAAATGGCCACATTTGTCACAATTTCTACAGATAATGTTTTTGTTGGCTGAATAATATCTCTGGGTGCGTCTTCCAGGTGATTTGTTATTAGCTATCTGGGCCTCAATATCTTTGTCACTGATGAACCAGTTTATACAATCTTCTCCTTCAGTAACAGAGTTTTCACATCCTGCAAGGTTGAGAAGGATATCATCATCTCTATCATCTACTTCACATCCCAGTAGCATCCAGCTTTCCACATTATCGCCCTCTGAAATGGTGCTTTCTTCCTCTTCACTTGAAGTGACCTCTATAATCATGAGCTCTCGGATTACACCTGATCTCTCTTCAATATCACTCTTGCATTTCTTATCAACCAGCTCATTAGATTGAAGAGAAGCAGAAGGACCATGGGTATTTTCTTGTGCTTGAACTCTAACATTCTTTCCTTTACATCTATAAATACTATCTTCATCAGACAGTGATGACCTCTGAGCCATCTGACAACTGGATGACCTCACTATCTGAAAGGACAATTAGCCTCTTCTGATTTGGTTTACTACTCGAAGATTCCAAATTCCCAGAGTTCTTTTCTTCATGTTCTTCTTCCCTAATGACATCACCAAGATCTTGGGCATAATAAATTCAGCTATAGAGTTGAAATTCCACCTCACTATCAACACTCATTTCACTAGATAACTCATCTTGATAAAGATCATATTCGTATGCTTCTATAATCTCACAGCCACCAAACATCATAAAAAGTCAGTAACCTTGATGTGCTGGCTGCAACTTACTTTTCTTAATAAATTATAATGATGTAATATTAATCACTTATCTGTCATATTTCAAATATATTTTGCCAGTTTGTCATTTTAAAATTTTTGTTTATGACTTTTTAATGTTCAGAAGTTTTAAATATTTATGTCATCTATTAAAAATAATATATATTTTTTTCTTCGTGATTTCTTCCATGGCATTAACATTCCCCATCCCAAGATTGGTGTAAATATTTGC
The DNA here is from genome assembly GCF_009764315.1 of Trachypithecus francoisi. Taxonomy (NCBI): domain Eukaryota; kingdom Metazoa; phylum Chordata; class Mammalia; order Primates; family Cercopithecidae; genus Trachypithecus; species Trachypithecus francoisi. The sequence continues at coordinate 48,210,808 of NW_022681468.1, forward strand.
CCATAATTCCTTCAACAGTTTTGGGGTTTTGTTTTCATATTTTACTTTCAATTCCTTAGCCTATGTTGAATTTTTTGGCTGTAATTTAATGTAAAGATCTGATTGGATTTCACCACCACCCTCCATCCCCCGCATATTCTCATTTTCCCCACCTCCATTGTTTGTTTGAATAATCTATTCCAACTGATATGCTTTTTCTTTCTTTCTTTTTGTTTTTTATTGAGGTGGAATTTCACCCTGTTGCTCAGGCTGGAGTACAATGGTGCAGTCCCTGCTCACCACAACCTTGGCCTCCCGGGCTCAAGCGATTCTCCTGCCTCAGCCTCCTGAGTAGCTGGGATGACAGGCGCCCACCACCATGCCCAGCTAATTTTTGTATTTTTAGTACAGACTGGGTTTCACCATGTTAGCCAGGCTGGTTTCAAACTCCTGACCTCAAATGACCCACCCACTTTGGCCTCCCAAAGTGCTGGGATTACAGGTGTGAGCCACCACACCAGCCTGATACACTTCTAATGCACTCGTTTCTGAACTATCTTTTCTGTAACACTGATCTGTCAGACAGTACTTATACAAGTAACACACGTAAATGTTGCAGCTCTAGTATGTTTTAAGATCTGGAGAACTTTCCTTATATTATAGCTGCTTTCTTAACTACCTATTTAATATGTATTAAATAGGTATTTCTTAATACCTATTTACTGATGACTCCCAACTTATGTCTGGCTCTAATTTCCAGAGTTGTACGTCTATATATCTATTGAACCTCTCCTCTCAAATGTGTAATAGACATCCATTCATTCATTCAGCAGTATTTATTAAGCACCCACTCTCTTCCAGGCATTGTTCTAGGCGCTTGGAATAAATCAGTGAATCACGCAATGATCCCTGCCAATTAATTAACAGTTTCATTCTTACAACAACTTTATGAAGCAAATAAATTATTATTTCTATTATAGTTCACGTATGAGGAAAATGACACACAGAGAGGTTAAATGACTTACTCAGGGTCACACAGCTAGTAGGTGGTGAATCTGGGATTCAAACTCAAGTCATTTCTTCCAGAGTCCTTGCCTTTAATCACTTTCTCAAACTCAACATGTCCAAAACAGAAGTATGGATTCCTCTGTCACATTTAGTTCTCAGACTTTCTCCATTTTAATAAATGACTATACCATTCGAGCATATACCTGCTTGAGTCAAAAACCTAGGAATCATTCACGACTCCCTTTTCCCTCACTCTCCATATTCAGTAGATGAGCAAGTTCTATCAATTTTATCATCAACAAATATATCTCTAATTCCACCACTTCTGACCATCTCTGGTCCTCCAACCTAGACCAAGCATTGTCATCTTCTGCCTGCACCATTACACCTTCTAAAGATTCTCCCTATTTCTGTTCTTTCCCTTTTCACACAACTGGCAGTGAAGACTTCAAAAAATATCAATAGCATCCCATCACTCTTATGATCAAAATACAGTCAAATTATACTATAAACACTTACAGAGAAAAACAGAAATTGCCCCACCCTTCCCCACCTTCGTGGTACCTGTTCCTTGGTGGCAACTGCTCTGTGTTGTTTTGGCTCTTTCTTCTGTCATTTACATCCATATCTCTAAAGTATGTACTAATACAACTAGTTTTAAAATTTCAGTTGTGGACACCATCAGTCAATTTCAATGACTTCCTAGTAGAGTAGAGGAATATTTAGCTCTTCTATAACTGCCTGCACCCCAAACACACACTTCCTCTCTCTTCTACCAATGTAGGTATATCTCAACTTTTATTATTTTGGTTACATTATTTTGACTATGCAAATGTTATTCATACTTCCTTAGTGTACTAGGACTTTACTTCCTATTTTTGTGAAACTTTTTGTTTTACTTCCTTTTTATAAAACTTTTCCTAGACTTAATAATTGCTTCATTTTTTCTTTGCTTGTATTTCTTCCCCAGGTACTTAACACTAATTCTTATTTAAACTCTCTGGTAGAGCTGTAAATCTCTTCTCAATGTAACCAGGTATATAGAATAACCTATAAATTCATTTTTTCCCCTGGAAAACATCTTCTTAGATCCCTTCTTTCTCTATGATCTGCCACACTACTGTCGTTTTGTGAGTCTGCTTCATGATCTTCCCAGGAATTCTGTTGCTTTTTAACCTGTTTTTAGCTCTTCTTATCTGTATCTCATGTCTTACTCTCATTTGGCTTAAATTCATTTCGAAGGAATACATTTTCCAGTAGCTTTCTGAGGAAGTAGGCATGAATGGTGAAATAAAAATATGCTTCTTGGCCAGGTTCGGTGGCTCGTGCCTGAAATCCCAGCACTTTGGGAGGGCAAAAATTAGCCAGGTGTGGTGGTGGGTGCCTGTAATTCCAGCTACTTGGGAGGCTGAATCAGGAGAATCTCTTGAACCCAGGAGGCAGAGGTTGCAGTGACCTGAGATCGCACCACTGCACTCCAGCCTGGGCGACAGAGTGAGACTCTGCCCCAAAAAACAAACAAACAAACAAACAAACAAAAAAAACGGTTCTTGTAACTCCTCATAATTGATCATTATTGTAATTTGTTATACAATTCTAGATGTGATATCATTTTGATTTGAATCATTATGATTGAGTGTTCTGATGTCCTTCCAATTCTTGATCCTTTATAGCCCTTCTGCTCTTTTCTATGAGTTTTTAGAAGCGTCTGTTTATTCCTGAAATTCTCATATTTCACAACATTTTCATCCTCCTCAAAGGTTTCTTCATGTCACTGGGTAATTAATTTTTTTTCTTCTCCCCCAAACCCTGTCCTTATAGATTTGGGACAAATTTGCTCTCTGTCCCTATAAATTATTTTCTATAGTTTCATAAAAATGGAATAATATATAAAATCACTTCCGTACCTGGCTTCCTCAGCATAATTATTTCGACATTTATCAGGTTTTTTTAAAGTATCAGTAGTTTCTTTTCATTGATGAGTAGAAGTCAGTTACATGGATTTATCACATTTTGTTTATCTCTTCACCTAGTCATGGACATTTGGGCTGTTTCCAGTTTTTGCTGTCATAATAAAGCTGTCATAAGCATTAGTGTACAATTCATTTATTAGACATATATTTCTTTATTCATCAGTTAATATTTAGAATTAGAATTGTTTAGTCATATAGTAGGGGCTTCTTTACATTTTAAAAAAACTGTCAAAAGTTTTCCAAACTTGTGCTATTTTACATTTTCACTGTCACTGTACGAGATTTCCAATTGTTGTATATCCTTGGCATTCTCAGTCTTCTCAATTGTAGTGAATTCTAGTGGATATATAGTTCCATCTCGCTGTGATTTTAAATTACATTTCCCAGGTAGCTAATTACTTTGAGCATTTATTCGTGTATTTTTTTTTTTTTTTTTTTTTGAGATGGAGTCTCACTCTGTCACCCAGGCTGGAGTGCAGTGGCGCGATCTTGGCTCACTGCAAGCTTCGCCTCCCGGGTTCACGCCATTCCCCTGCCTCAGCCTCCCGAGTACCTGGGATTACAGGCATGTGCCATCACATCACATCCAGATAATTTTTCTATTTTTAGTAGAGGCTGGGTTTCACCATGTTGGCCAGGCTGGTCTTGAACACCTGATCTCAAGTGATCCACCCATCTCGGCCTCCCAAAGTGCTGGGAAAGCCACCGCACCTGACCCATTTGTATATCTTCTTTTGTGATTTTTTTCTACTCAAATATTTGGCCCCCTTTTTTTATTGGGCTGTTTGTTTTCTTCTTGTTGAGTTATGAATGATATTTATATAGCTGAGATGCAAGACCTTTGTCAGATATGTGCATTGCAAATATTTTCTTGTAGTCTGTGGTTTGTCTTATGTGTTGTAATCTGCTTACATTGTTGTTGGAAATTATCTTTCAAAGAGCAAAAGGTTTCAATTTTCATATGTCATACAGGTTTTATAGCTATGTTCTTAAATAAATGCCTTAATATTCTAAGTTATTTCATTATTCTAAATGAAATTTTGGCATCATTCTGTTGCTTTTTATTGCTATAATAATAAGTTATATGTACATTATAACTGGATGCCTCGCCAGGTTCCCCTCTTCAGTAGTTTTTAAACTTATGTTTCTTAGGTATTCAACTCTATGATCAGCAAGAACAAATACATTTAGCTTTTTTATTTTCTGGTATCTATATTGGTTATTTCCATTTTATTTTCTTCTCCTAATATTTTTTCTTAAACCTACAAAACAACATTGAATTGGCTTTTTTTCTGGTTTTAATAGGACTGTCCTTTAGTGTTTTATCATCTAGAAAGTCATTTGCATTTAATTTTTAGCCAATAATTATAATTGTGTTCACACAGTTTTGATCTGTTCTATGTAGAGGTTTTTGAAATTAGAAATCACTATTACATTTTATTAAAGGTGCTTTAGTATTTGATATTATTTTTCTTACATAATATAATAAATTATATATATGTTTTTAATATTGAACCCTTGCATTGTTGGATGGCCATACAATATTATTCTTTTAATATATTGCTGGGTTCAATTTGTTTATATTTCATTTAGAATTTCTACATTAATACTATAAATTAGATTAATGCTCCCTCTCCCATAGTGATCTCTTCTTCTTGACTGTCTTTATCAAATTTTAGTATTACACTTATATAAACATCACAAAACAAATTGGGGTGCTTTCCATCTTTTATTATAATCTGAAATAATGTAAACGATATTAGAATTATCTCTGCTAACTGTTAGATTGCATTCAGCTGTAAGATCAACACTTTTAATTTTTAAATTTTTTAAAACTTTCAGACATGTATTTACTTTCCCACGTCACCACATCACAGTATGATTATGAGTGGCTAAGTCTTATATCCCTTCAGGAAAACAGCACTATTGAGTGACTATGGCATCCTTTGGAGAACTTCAATCTCTTGTCATAGCCTTTAGAGTTCCTGGCTTCAAGGCCTGCAAACTCTCTTTGAAATGACCTATTGAATACTTTTCTTTCAATAAAAAAGCTTCAGCTATTAAATAATCAGATTTTTTTAGTGCCACATCTTCAATTACCTTTGTAATATTTTACATAGCAATTACTCTTTTAAAGTTTTTTTATTTCTTCTTGGGTTAATTTTGCTCATTTTGTTAGTAAGTCATTTCTTCTAGGTTATCAAATTGCTGTCACAGATTTTTACATGGTGTTTCTTATAATTATTTTCATCTCTTTTGTTTTGTATTTATTTGTAGCTCTGTACTTCCCATTCTTAATCTTGCATGTTTTCTATCTCAACAAATCGCAGTTTATTTATTTTATTGCTGTTTTCATAGCATCAGTATTTGGCTTTTCTCTTCTATTTTGGTGTTTTCTGTTCTATTAATTTTATCTTTTGTCTTTGCTAATTCCTACTACTTACTTTCTTTGGTTTATTTTATTTTTCTGTTACTGATTCTTCCTTTTTTTTTTTTTTTAGATGGAGTCTCACTGTGTCATCCAGGCTGGAGTGCAGTGGCTCGATCTCCGCTCACTGCAACCTCCGCCTCCCAGGTTCAAGGGATTCTACTACCTCAGCCTCCTGAGTAGCCAGGACTACAGATGCCCCACCACTATGACCAGCTAATATATATATATGTGCGTGTGTGTATGTGTGTGTGTGTGTGTGTGTGTATGTGTATATATATATATATATATATATATATATAGTTGTATTTTTAGTACAGACGGGGTTTTTTGCTATGTTGCCCATGCTGGTCTCGAACTCCTGACCTCAAGTGATCCACCTGCCTCAGCCTCCCAAAGTGCTGGTATCACAGGCATGAGCCACTGTGCCTGGCCTCTTTTACTAATTCTTAAGATGGGCATATTCATTTGCTGGAGCTGCAATGAGAATGGCTTAAACAACAGAATTTTATTTTCTCAGAGTTACAGATGCTAGAGTCCAAGATCAAAGTGTCAGCACATTTGGTTTCTTCTGAGGACTCTCCTTGACTTCCAGATGGTTGCCTCTATACTGTGTCCTCACATGGCATCATCCCTTGGTAAGTGTGTTGTGTGCGTCCTAATCTCCTCTTCTTATAAGAACACTAGTCGTATTGGATTAGACCCACTGTGGGAGCTCATTTTACCTTAATTACCTCTTTCAAGGCCCTATTTCCAAACGCAGTCACTTTCTGAGGTTCTGAGGGGTAGGATTTCAACACGTGAATTTTGGGGGAGACTTTATTCAGCCCATAACAATGGGTCTAAATTATTTGATTTTTTATTTTCTTTAAACATGAAGGAATTCGAGGCTATACATTTTTCTCTGACTATAAATTAAACTGTTTTAATACAAAATATTCAATGTGAATCATTCCCCTTTCCATGCTTTCTAGATAGCATATAATTTCAGTTTTAAATGTCTCTTTGATGCTGGAGTTAAGAGAGTGTTTCGTAACTTCCAAAATGTTTTCAGTCAACATGTTATTACTTATTTCTAATTTTGTTGTGGCCTGTGAGTGTTCTATATTTTAATGTTTTTAAGGGTTTTCTTTGTAGTCAAATACATATATCATCAATATTTGTACTATTTATATTCCTACAAAAATTCATACTCTATGTCAGTAGGATAGAAATTACACATGATTTTATTAATCTACTTTATTGTTATATTATTCAATTCCTCTATGTCCTTACTTATCTTTTTGTGTAGTGAATCTTTCTACTTCTGAAAGGGATGTTTTAAAAATTACAACTATAATTTTATTAGGTTTTTGCATTTCTACAAGCTCTTTTTAACCTATTCGGCTGCAAAGTTATTTGATGTGTATGTTTGTGACTATCGTATCTCCTCTATAAACTGTGTTTTTTTAATTGTCTCTATTCATGTCCTTCTTAAAATGCTACCTGGTAACAGCCTGTATGATGCCACAGTCTCCTAGTTTGGATCCATGTCTTTGCCTACTCCTTAAACATACATGTTCCTCTGTATTCTGATCTTCCTGTCCTCCTCCTGTAAGCACAAATAAATACACATCTCTCACCCAGATCTCTCTTCGGAGCTCAAGACTCATACAACTCATTTCCGCCTAGATTGTTGTCTTGAATGCAGCACACGCAGCTCAAAAGCAAAATTCTCCTCCTTCACCCTGAACCTGCCTTTTCTCTCTTTAAAACGTTACTTTTAGATTTTTTTCTTATAAACAAAACATTGCTCAGTTTTGTTTTTCCACTAATCTGACATTACATAATCCAAGCAAACTGCCTAATGTGGTTCCTGACAGGTTGCGAGTTCTCCAAAAATTTAGCTACTATTATCAATAGAATCCAAGTTTACATCAACTGTCAGTTGCCACTTCATGCTGTCAGGAGGTACTTTTTTGCCACATTACCACAGTAGTGTTGGCTCTTTGATCTTTTATGAACACAAGAAAAAGACAATTAAATCTCAACTCACATACTGTGGGATAAAACATGTCTTGCACTGTGCTATAGTGGGAATCAAGGAATGGGCATGGTTTAGCACTTCTTTCCAATGGTCCAATAATTTACTTGACTCCATTAGTTGCATTCTTGAGTTCCAGTGACACGACCAATTTAAAATAGTTTTTGGATGAATCAAACAGAACTATAATGAACAGCCTAAATTTTTTGTTTCTTCTTTGAATCCTAGTTGATGGCAGAGAGCATGTTTACTTGCTGATTGGGTGGTAGATTTGACCACTGTTTAAGAATCAGCTCCAGAAATTTGATTTTGCAGAAAACTTCTGGGTATATTAAGACAAATTCTTCTGTTCACTGGCTTTTCATGTCCTTTAGGAGAAACCCCCACCTGGAAACCACTCCAACACCCACCAAGGCACTTGAGTAAAAACATTAGCATATAGTACATGGCCCAATTAAAATAGAGACTAATAGAAACTGGTAACATGAAGATATACGCCTCTCATTTTATAAGTCCTCACCTCTCACCCTTACCACCAATCACACACATAGCTACTACCACTGAAAACACAGCCTTTCCAATATGGAACAAGCCTTGTTTCTGAACAGAAACTGCTTTTTAAAATCAACTAGCAATCAACAAATCTGGTCATTGATTAGACTAGAAGAATTTCTCTCCCTTTTCTCATATTTTCTGCCTTCTGTCTCATAGTGGTTTTCTGTTTTGTCACCCTCATAGCTCCATGGAACTTGAATGCCAACAGCTCTTCATCTGTTCACATTAAAGAAAATTAGAAGGAGGAGGAGGAGAGAGGAAAGTCCTATCATCAAGTTTATTACTCCCAGGGTGGTCAGCTTTCTATTTAAGAGAATATGCCCAAATTTCAGAACTGGTTTAGTTTATGCTCTGAAAAACATAGGCAATTATTCACCTGCCTCTTACATATTTGTGTGTCTGGCTGTGACTTTCGATGGAGGGTAATAAAAAGGAATCATTAAGAAGCCTAGTCTAGATGATGTGTTTTCTCTCTCTGAAAAAGAAGAGTGATGGCTTTTGCCTAAGTACCCAAAATTAAATACATAAGCTTTCTACATGGAAGCCTAAATAGCTTATTGAATTAAAAAAAAATCTTAGAGCTTTAAAGTAAAAACACTGTTTTTCCCATTTCTGGAAAAATTATATTAGTAAAAATTATTTGGCCAGAATCTCTCAGACTGTGTAATTTTTAATGTAGTGAATAGAAAATTAAATACAATTTTCTACTGCAACTGTCTTTAATAGTGAATAAGACATGTCACCATATGTATTGAAGCTTCCTCCATATATGTGTTAAAGTTTTTATTTTTCTCTTCCTTGTGCTGTTTTGACTAGTGCTTCTATTTTGAGGGAATTTAATATTTAAAGAAATATGTGATTATACTCTAGTTTTGCATTTATATTTAAAAATAGGTAAAATAGAATTTCTGAATTCAGAAGACAGAATACCAGTAACCAGGCTGTTTTAAATTTATTTGCTTGATGATGCTGTGTAGGTCTTAAGATTTTAGGACAGCTTGGCTGGGCGCAGTGGCTCACACCTGTAATCCCAACACTTTGGGAGGCCAAGGCGGGTGGATCACCTGAGGTCAGGAATTCAAGATTAGCCTGACCACATGGTGAAACCCCGTCTCTACTAAAAATACAAAAATTAGCCAGGCATGGTGGCAGACGCCTGTAATCCCATCTACTTAGGAAGCTGAAGCAGGAGAATCACTTGAACCTGGGAGGCAGAGGCTGCAGTGAGCCAAGACCACGTCACTGCACTCCAACCTGGGTGACAGAGCAAGACTCCATCTCAAAAACAAACAAACAAAAAAAAGATTTTAGGACAGCTTAAGAAGCCAATATTAAGAAACATGTGTGGGCATGTCCATAGTCTGGACTAGGCTGTGTACTGTAGGGATATGTATTGTCTGGCATACTAATGTCAGAAACAATCAGTTCCTCTTCAAACTTCCTGGCTTTCTCTAGTGACTAGTGTCTTCACAGTGCTAGAAATGATAAGTTCTTGTTCTCTAAACAACCCTTCCCACCTTTGCCATGCCCAAACATGTCTAAACATGGCCTTCCCATTCTCCCTGCCTCTTCTCTTTGCAAATTGCACATTTACCTTATTTGGAAAAGTTTAAGTCTTTTACCTTATTTAGAGAAGTTTAAAATCTTAGCCAGTCGGGTTAGTTTAGATTGTGCGGTCTGACTCCAGCCAATGGAGAGGACACAGGAACAAGAGCTGTGTTAGGGATAACAACCCTCCTCTCCTTTGCTCTGTGTGCTCTTGCGATCATGATAGATGCAGGCAGCACCCTCCTGTAGAAGTAAATTTGCCTTGCTGAGAAATTTTCTAAGTGCTGGTTTTTCTTTGCGGCACCAAGCACTTGTTTCCAACACTGAGAAATGCATTGCTACTAGTATCATGTTTAAATGGGCAAATATATTGATTTCAGGAATGGCTTAGATTAGAATTCTGCAAACTTTTCTGTAGAGTGAAATTGTAAATATTTTAGGCTTTGCAGGCCATATGAACTCTGTGACAACTGCTCTACTCTGCCATTGTAGTGCTAAAGCAGCCATAGATGATACATAAATAAATGAGCATGGCTATGTTCCAATAAAACTTTATTAGCCAGGTGTGGTGGTACACAGCTGCAGTTCCAGCTACTTGGAAGGCTGAGTTGGGAGGATCACTTGAGCCCAGGAACTTGAGGTTACAGTGAGATTTGTTCACTCCACTGCACTCTATCCAGCATGGGTGACAGACTGGAACCCTGTCTCTACAAAAAAAAAAAAAAAAAAGAAAGAAAGAAAGAAAAGAAAAAAATATCACTTGTTGCAACTGACTGAAGGCCAGCTCAAATGAGCTTTAGAAGAAAAGGAGGTGACTGGCATATGGAACTGGAAGAACACCAGCACAGCTGGATTTAGTAGTCCAGGTGAAGTGCCAAGCACCAAGGCCCTCACTCACACTCTCTTCAACTCTCTCTTCTGCTAGTTTCTCCTCTTTTCTGTCAATCTCATGTATTTCTGCTGAAAAAAACAAAAGAGACTGACTGGAAATGGCTAGAAAGATGGCTCTGGCTAACCTACACTGATATCCTTACAGTTTATGAAAATAAGGGAAGAAAAGCCTCTTTGTTAATGTCCATAGAGGCAATTTCATGCAAGGTTGGCACAGCTAGTTTGTTAGCCCCATGAACAATCACTGTGGCTGAAGAATTGGACATAATGAGAATCATTATGATTGACAGCTCTATTAGGACCATATGGTATAGCCAAAGAGTGCCCTAAAACAGTGGGACTTAATCCTGAAAGCCAATGGTACCCTTTTAAACAACAAATATTTTGTAACCCTCCCTTTTCTATACTGTGTCTGTAAGAGTTTGACCAGAAGAAAAGCAGAACCACTGGGATACATATATTCTCTCTTTCTCTCACTGTCTCTCAGTCTCTCTCTCTCTCTTTCTTTCTCTCTCTCTCACACACACACATACACATAAACAAACACACACAGCACATGTGGAAAATTAGGACTTTATTGACCTTATGAACTGTGGTATCTGGTGAGAGTCTATATGAGGCTGTTGTGTCTTCAGTGCTAAAACCTCAAGTCCACAGGGCAAGTAGTTGGGAAGCGAAGATGGATATGAAATAAGGGAAGTAGTAATAAACTAGAATCTATGAGGCTGAGCTGGAAACATGAGGATGGACTAGACTCCATGTTTGACTTTTATGACCTCCAAGCTTCCAATTCAACCCTGCAGGCATCCTGCAGAAACTGGTGCACTTTACCATGAAGCTAAACATGACCTGGCCCAGGTATCAGGGAAGCTGAAAGAGGGTGTTGCAGGAGCTGGAGTTGCTGTGGGCTCACCAACCTGGCAAGCCAGCAGATAAGGACCACATATGTGAGATGCGAAAGCACTCCTTTCTCTGCTTCGATCTTCAGAGGATAAGAAAAATAAAGCCTTTTTTTTTACTTCCATCCTTCAAATTGCTCACAAAAGTCTTTTTTTTTTTTTTTTTTTTGCTGATACTAATCTGGAACGTTGCAGAGAAGAGAAGTGGGGGAAATTAGTTCTAGCTTAGCTAAATTGACACAGTTCAGATCTACCATATATATGGTGCCAGTTACTACTTTTTTCTCAACTCCAAATCCACCCTTCTGTACTTTGCTTTGTGGTACTGGATCTGGTACTCTGAAAAACACATTTCCGCACTAGTTGCTGGCTTCATGTTAGAGTCTGCCAGTAAAGGGCACTAAAGAAAAACTATGGATGTTTTCCTTCCTATTTCCTGTGGACTTCCTGTCTGCTTGTGTGCATCACCCAGGCTTGCTTCTTCACCTTGGAAATGATAGTTCCTTCCCAAATCAGTGGTTGGATCCTACTTGCTGTTTTTCCCAACCCTTCATCCCATTCCTGCTCAAAGATGCATGCACCAGCCAACCAGCATCATTTCTTCAGAAGTTCAGGCCTCAACCCCGCAAGGCTCCTCCTCCCAATGCCAACACAGCCCTAGGCAGGTAGTGCTTCTTTCTCAGAGGCTGAGTTTCATCTCCATAGGGCCCCACTTCTGTGTTCCTAAATTTTATTAATTCCAAGCTCTTCTCTTTGTTTTCCCAGTCCTAGTAGTGGTAGCTGCTGCCTATAGTTGTTGTGTCTGTGACAGGGTATATGTCTTCCTTTTTAGCTGTTTAGTTACTGAGTTGATAATTGTGTATAGCTTACCATTCTTTGTATCAAATTCTTTCTGTTCAAATAACTGATATGGTTTTGTCTCCTGAGTGGACCCTGACTGATACATATCCTGAAATAAAACTCATAGATAATAAAATGTACTTATAAATATAATTTTAAAAGTGAAAGATCAATATAATCCCTAATAGAAAAAAATGCAATGCAGTCATATGTATTTTAAGACTTTCACATGTGACCAAGATGGAGTAATGGGCATAGGACTTAATCTTCCACATGAAATAACTGAAAACAAAAGAAAACAGAAAAACCACCCAGACAAAGTATACAAACTAATTGGATATAAAAACACTGGTCCCTTTCTGCAGATAAGGGATGATAATAGAAAGGAAAACAAAACAAAATATCAGGCAGCAGGTAACAAAAGACAGTGACCTCTGAGAGACAGGAAACAAAATAAATGATCTGGGCCAGGTGCAGTGGTCACACCTGAAATCCCAAGATTTTAGGAGGCCGAAGTGAGAGGATCACTTGAGCCCAGGAATTCAAGACCAGCCTGGGCAATATGGCAAGATCCCATCCCTACAAAAAACAATTAAAAATTAACCAGGTGTGCACCTATGTTCCCTGCTACTTGAGAGGCTGAAGTGGGAAGACCGCCTGAGCATAGAAGGTTGAGGCTGCAGTGAGCCACGATTGCATCACTGAACTCCAGTGTGGGCAACAGAGTGATAACCTCTGCCACACACACACACACACACACACACACACAAAGTGATCCACATGATGGTGTTAGCTTACTATTTGGATTGTAGTTTTGGATGAGGGACCCAGGCAGAGCCCCACAGTTTCCCTAAGTTGGGGAGAAGGAGCTAAAAGTCTGGGGAGGCTAACGTGGCTAGAATTCACAGGGCTGAGCACTGGAGAGGAGAAGGCTTCAGAGAGAAGGAACTTAGAAAATCTGCAGATGGTCTCCTTAAGGATCCAGCTGAGAAAGGATCAGCACATGAATGTGAGGAAACTGCTAGAGGCTGAAGGAAGAAGCACTCAAAGGAATTATGGGGAACAATCCTCAGAACTCACACAGGGCCTGGAATATATCCTATTCCCACCAGCCACAGTGAATAAAACCTCATAATTCATGGAACACTGGTAGAGTATTCTGAAAGGTAGTAAGGAAAAATTTGCCCTACACTCAATCCTCCTCTGGTCCCACCTAACAAAGCTTAAGAACAAGACCTAAAAGAATTAAACTATTTCCAAATAACTTCATTCCATCCCAGATCAAAGCTCAAAAACATTTATAAAAGTCAAAGATATCCAGCATCTAACAGGTTAAAATTCAGAATGTCAGGCATCTGATAAAAAATTACCAGTCATGTAAAGAAGCAGGAAAATATATTAATAACTTATGGATGAGAAGAAAAATTAATTACTAGAAACTGACCCAGAAATGATACTAATGATGGAATTAACAGACAAGGACATTAAAACAGTTATAACTCTATTCCGTGTGTTCATCAAACTATAAGAAAGAGTGACATGTTAAGGAATGACACAGTGGATATTAAAAAGAAGAGGATATTAAAAAGATTCAGATCAAACTTCTGGAGATGAAAACTGCAATGTCTGAGGTGAAAAATACACTGGAGGGAGGGAGATTACTGAAAGATTGGACACTGAGAAAGGAAAGATAACTAAAGGTGAAGTCATAGCAATATAAACAATCCAAAATGAAACAGAGGGGAAAAGACTGGTTAAAAAATAAAAGAAAGAATTGGCATATCAATGAGCTATGGGGCAACTTGAATAATTTTGAAAGGAGGAGCTGAGCACAGTGGCTCATGCCTGTAATCCCAACACTTTGGGAGGCCAAGGTGGGAGGATCATTTGAGCCTAGGAGTTCGAGACCATCCTCGACAACATAGTCCAAAGAACTTTGAAGAAAAATAAAGATAGAGGACTTACAAAATAATAATAATAACCATAAATTAGCCAAGTATGGTGGCACATGTATATGGTCCCAGCTCCTGGGGAGGCTGAGGTAGAAGGATCACTGAGCTCAGGAGGTTGAAATATGTTCTCTGATTATGATCCAATTGAACTAAATATCAATAACAGAAAGATAACTGGAAAATTGGTGAATATTGAAAAATAATATAATATGCATCTAAATTAACCATGGGTCTGGAAATCAAATGAAGAGCCGAGCGTACTGGCATGCGCCTGTGGTCCTAGCTACATGGGAGGCTGTTGCAGTGGGGATCCCTTGAGCCCAGGAGTTTGAGGCTGGAGCATACTGTGTTTTACTAGCCACTGCTCTCCAGCCTGAGCAACAAAGCAAGACTCTGTCTCTAAATTAAAAAAAAAAAAAATCAAATGGGAATTTACAAAATGTTTTGAAGTGAATGCAAATGAGAATACCGTATATCAACTTTGGTAATATGCAGCTGAGAGAGTACTTAGAAATTTATAGCACTGCAAGTATCAAATCAGTGACTTTTCTTCCACCTTTAGAAGTTTTAAAAAAGAGGAAAGTTAAACCCAATGTAAGTATAAGAAAGGGAATCATAAAGATGAGAAAGGAAATCAGTGAAACAGAAAACAGAAAAACAATAGGGAAAATCAATTAAAGTAAAAGTTAGTTCTTCGAGAAAATCAATAAAATCAATAAGCCCCTAGCCAAACTGATTGTGGGAAGGTGAGGGGAGAAGACACAAATTACTGATATCAGGAATGAGAAAAGTGACATCTCTAGAGATTTTGCTGGTATTAGAAAGACATTAGAGGATTACTATAAAGACTTCATGCCAAAAAATTCTAAAATGAACAAATCCCTTGAAAGATACGAACTACTCTATTTCTATGAAAAAAAAAATTGAATTTACAGTTACATTTTTTTTCACAGAAAAACCTCCAGGCCCAGATGGTTTGACTGGTGAATTTGATCAACAATTAAGAGAGAGAGAAAAAAATACTGACTCTATATAAACTGTTTCTGAAAAAATTGAAGGAAAGTACTTCCCAACTCATTTTATGATGCCAGCATTACCCTGATACCAAAACCAAAGATATGATAAGAAAAGAAACTGCAGATCAATATTCTTATGAACATAGATGCAAAATTTTTCCCAAAAGTTTAGCAAATCAAACAGTATATAAAAAGGACAACATATCATGACCGAATGGAGTTCATTTTACAAATGCAAGGTTGCTTTCACATTCAAAGATCAATCAATATTTTATCACACTAACAAGCTAAAAAAGAAAAACCATATCATCATCTCAGATGATACAGAAAAAGCATTTGACAAAAATCTAACACCCATTGCTGATTTCAAAAAAGAAAAAAAAAAATCATAAAACTCTTACCAAACGAAATAGAAGGAAGCTTCCTCAACCTAATAAAAAGTGTCTATGAAAAAATCTATAGCTAACATCACACTTAGTGAAAGGATGAATGCTTTTCACATAAGATCAGGGATTAACAGAGATGTCTGCTCTTATTACCTCTATTCAATATTGTATTAGAGGTTCTAACCAGTGCAATAGAGCAAGAGAAAAAAAAGAAAAGGCAGTGAGATTAGAAAAGAAACTGTAAATCCCTGTTTATTCATAAATCATCTATGTTGAGCATGTGATGAAATCCACAAAAAGTTACTAGAATTAATAAGTGAGTTTAGCAAGTTTGGAAGATATCAGAACAGAATATTTTAAAGCATAAAAAAGTAAATACATAATGATAGATCTGACAAAAGCCAGGGAAGACCCATACACTGAAATCTTTAAAATATTACAGAGAGATATTAAAGAATACCTAAATAAATAGGGAGAGACACCATGCTCACAGCTCAAAGACACAAAATTGTTAAGATGTAAATTTGTCTCAAACTGATCTGCAGACTCAACTCACTTTCAATCAAAATCCCCGCCCCCAGGTGTTTTTTGTTTCAGAAACTGACATGCTAATTCTAAAATTCCTCGGACCTGAAATAATCCAAAGAACTTTGGCCGGGCGCGGTGGCTCAAGCCTGTAATCCCAGCACTTTGGGAGGCCGAGATGGGCGGATCACGAGGTCAGGAGATCGAGACCATCCTGGCTAACACGGTGAAACCCCGTCTCTACTAAAAAATACAAAAAAAACTAGCCGGGCGAGGTGGCGGGCGCCTATGGTCCCAGCTACTCGGGAGGCTGAGGCAGGAGAATGGCGTAAACCCGGGAAGCGGAGCTAGCAGTGAGCTGAGATCCGGCCACTGCACCCCAGCCTGGGCGACAGAGCGAGACTCTGTCTCAAAAAAAAAAAAAAAAAAAAAAAAAAGAACTTTGAAAAGGGACAAAGTTGGAGGACTTACCTTATTTCAAGACTTTAATTTTAAGGCTATGGTAATCAAGATAGTGTAATATCAACATAAAAATGAAACAGAATAGAGAGTTTCGAAATGGAGCCAATTGATTTGAAAGGTGCAAACGCAATTGTGAAGAAAGGATGGTCTTTTAAACATGGTGTAACAATTGGATATCCACATACACACACAAAGAAGACCCAAACCTTGTACCATGTATTATATAAAACATAACTCAAGATGGTTCATAGACCTAAATGTAAAACTACAAAATCTTTAGAAGGAAACAAAGGAGAAAATTTTTGTGACATTAGCTAGGCAACGATTTCTTAGATGTGACATTGAAAGCACAATCCAAAAAAGAATGCTATGATAAATTTGACTTCAAACTTGAAAACTTCTGCTCTTTGAAAGATATTCTTAAAAGAATATCTTAAGTACTGGGCCAGGTGCAGTGGCTCACACCAGTAATCCCAGCACTTTGGGAAGCCTAGGTGGGCAGATCACTTGAGGTCAGGAGTTCGAGACCAGCCTGGCCAACATGGTGAAACCCCATCTCTACTAAAAATACAAAAATTAGCCAAGTGTGGTGACACACCCCTGTAATCCCAGCTACTTGGGAGGCTGAGGCAGGAGAATAACTTCAACCCGGGAGGTGGAGGTTGCAGTGTACTCCAGCCTGGGCAACACAGCAAGACTTCACCTCAAAAAAAAAAAAAAAAAAAAAGAAAGACAAGAAAAAGAAAGAAAGAAGAAGAAAGCAAGAAAAAAGAAAGGGGGGGGCGGAGCAAGATGGCCGAATAGGACAGCTCCAGTCTCCAACTCCCAGTGCGAGCGACACAGAAGACCGGTGATTTCTACATTTTCAACTGAGGTACTGGGGTCATCTCTCTAGGGAGTGCCGGACAATCGGTGCTGGTCAGCTGTTGCAGCCTGACCAGCGTGAGCTGAAGCAGGGCGAGGCATCGCCTCACCTGGAAGCGCAAGGGGGAAGGAAATCCGTTTTCCTAGCCAGGGGAACTGAGACACACAACACCTGGAAAATCGGGTAACTCCCACCCCAATACTGCGCTTTAAGGAAACAGGCACACCAGGAGAATATATCCCACACCTGGCCGGGAGGGTCCCATGCCCACGGAGCCTCCCTCACTGCTAACACAGCAGTCTGCGGCGATCTATCCACAAGGCAGCAGCGAGGCTGGGGGAGGGGCGCCCACCATTGCTGAGGCTTAAGTAGGTAAACAAAGCCGCTGGGAAGCTCGAACTGGGTGGAGCTCACAGCAGCTCAAGGAAGCCTGCCTGTCTCTGTAGACTCTACCTCTGCGGACAGCGCACAGCTGCAGTCCAATAGGGGAAGCAGCGGGGGCCGCTGTAGACCCGAACGACTCTGTCTGACAGCTTTGGGGGGAGCCGTGGATCTCCTAACGCGGAGGTTGAGATCTGAGAACGGACAGACTGCCTGCTCAGGTGGGTCCCTGACCCCTGAGTAGCCTAGCTGGGAGACATCCCCCACTAGGGGCAGTCTGACACCCCACACCTCACAGGGTGGAGTCACCCCTGAGAGGAAACTTCCAAAGGAAGAATCAGACAGGTACACTCGCTGTTCAGCAATATTCTATCTTCGGCAACCTCTGCTGCTGATACCCAGGCAAACAGGGTCTGGAGTGGACCTCAAGCAATCTCCAACAGACCAACAGACAGTGAAGGACTGTCAGACGGAAAACTATCAAACAGGAAGGACACCTATACCAAAACCCCATCAGTACGTCACCATCATCAAAGACCAGAGACAGATAAAACCACAAAGATGGGGAAGAAGCAGGGCAGAAAAGCTGGAAATTCAAAAAATAAGAGCGCATCTCCCCCTGCAAAGGAGCGCAGCCCATCGCCAGCAACGATCAAAGCTGGTCAGAGAATGACTTTGACGAGATGAGAGAAGAAGGCTTCAGTCCATCAAACCTCTCAGAGCTAAAGGAGGAATTACGTACCCAGCGCAAAGAAACTAAAAATCTTGAAAAAAAAGTGGAAGAATTGACAGCTAGACTAATTAATGCAGAGATCATAAACGAAATGACAGAGATGAAAACCATGACACAAGAAATACGTGACAAATGCACAAGCTTCAGTAACCGACTCGATCAACTGGAAGAAAGAGTATCAGCGATTGAGGATCAAATGAATGAAATGAAGCGAGAAGAGAAAACCAAAAGAAAAAGAAGAAAAAGAAATGAACAAAGCCTGCAAGAAGTATGGGATTATGTAAAAAGACCAAATCTACGTCTGATTGGGGTGCCTGAAAGTGAGGGGGAAAATGGAACCAAGTTGGAAAACACTCTTCAGGATATCATCCAGGAGAACTTCCCCAACCTAGTAGGGCAGGCCAACATTCAAATTCAGGAAATACAGAGAACGCCACAAAGATACTCCTCCAGAAGAGCAACTCCAAGACACATAATTGCCAGATTCACCAAAGTTGAAATGAAGGAAAAAATCTTAAGGGCACCCAGAGAGAAAGGTCGGGTTACCCACAAAGGGAAGCCCATCAGAATAACAGCAGACCTCTCGGCAGAAACTCTACAAGCTAGAGGAGAGTGGGGGCCAATATTCAACATTCTTAAAGAAAAGAATTTTCAACCCAGAATTTCATATCCAGCCAAACTAAGCTTCATCAGTGAAGGAGAAATAAAATCCTTTACAGATAAGCAAATGCTTAGAGATTTTGTCACCACCATGCCTGCCTTACAAGAGACCCTGAAGGAAGCCCTAAACATGGAAAGGAACAACCGGTACCAGCCATTGCAAAAACATGCCAAAATGTAAAGACCATCGAGGCTAGGAAGAAACTGCATCAACTAACGAGCAAAATAACCAGTTAATATCATAATGACAGGATCAAGTTCACACATAACAATATTAACCTTAAATGCAAATGGACTAAATGCTCCAATTAAAAGACACAGACTGGCAAACTGGATCAAGAGTCAAGACCCATCAGTCTGCTGTATTCAGAAGACCCATCTCACATGCAGAGACATACATAGGCTCAAAATAAAGGGATGGAGGAAGATCTACCAAGCAAATGGAGAACAAAAAAAAGCAGGGGTTGCAATCCTAGTCTCTGATAAAACAGACTTTAAACTATCAAAGATCAAAAGAGACAAAGAAGGCCATTACATAATGGTAAAGGGATCAATTCAACAGGAAGAGCTAACTCTCCTAAATATATATGCACCCAATACAGGAGCACCCAGATTCATAAAGCAAGTCCTTAGAGACCTACAAAGAGACTTAGACTCCCATACAATAATAATGGGAGACTTCAACACTCCACTGTCAACATTAGACAGATCAACGAGACAGAAAGTTAACAAGGATATCCAGGAATTGAACTCATCTCTGCACCAAGCGGACCTAATAGACATCTATAGAACTCTCCACCCCAAATCAACAGAATATACATTCTTCTCAGCACCACATCGCACTTATTCCAAAATTGACCACATAATTGGAAGTAAAGCACTCCTCAGCAAATGTACAAGAACAGAAATTATAACAAACTGTCTCTCAGACCACAGTGCAATCAAACTAGAACTCAGGACTAAGAAACTCAATCAAAACGCTCAACTACATGGAAACTGAACAACCTGCTCCTGAACGACTACTGGGTACATAACGAAATGAAAGCAGAAATAAAGATGTTCTTTGAAACCAATGAGAACAAAGATACAACATACCAGAATCTCTGGGACACATTTAAAGCAGTGTGTAGAGGGAAATTTATAGCACTAAACGCCCACAAGAGAGAGCAGGAAAGATCTAAAATTGACACTCTAACATCACAATTAAAAGAACTAGAGAGGCAAGAGCAAACACATTCAAAAGCTAGCAGAAGGCAAGAAATAACTAAGATCAGAGCAGAACTGAAGGAGATAGAGACACAAAAAACCCTCCAAAAAAT
Source organism: Trachypithecus francoisi (assembly GCF_009764315.1). Taxonomy (NCBI): domain Eukaryota; kingdom Metazoa; phylum Chordata; class Mammalia; order Primates; family Cercopithecidae; genus Trachypithecus; species Trachypithecus francoisi. The sequence continues at coordinate 48,231,251 of NW_022681468.1, forward strand.
CAATGAATCCAGGAGTTGGTTTTTTGAAAAGATCAACAAAATTGACAGACCGCTAGCTAGACTAATAAAGAAGAAAAGAGAGAGGAATCAAATAGACGCAATAAAAAATGATAAAGGGGATATCACCACCGACCCCACAGGAATACAATCAACCATCAGAGAATACTATAAATGCCTCTACGCAAATCAACTAGAAAATCTAGAAGAAATGGATAATTCCTGGACACTTACACTCTTCCAAGACTAAACCAGGAAGAAGTTGAATCCCTGAATAGACCAATAGCAGGCTCTGAAATTGAGGCAACAATTAATAGCCTACCCACCAAAAAAAGTCCAGGACCAGATGGATTCACAGCTGAATTCTACCAGAGGTACAAGGAGGAGCTGGTACCAGTCCTTCTGAAACTATTTCAATCAATAGAAAAAGAGGGAATCCTCCCTAACTCATTTTATGAGGCCAAAATCATCCTGATACCAAAGCCTGGCAGAGACACAACAAAAAAAGAGAATTTTAGAACAATATCCCTGATGAACATCGATGCAAAAATTCTCAATAAAATACTGGCAAACCGGATTCAGCAGCACATCAAAAAGCTTATCCACCATGATCAAGTGGGCTTCATCCCTGGGATGCAAGGCTGGTTCAACATTCGCAAATCAATAAATGTAATCCAGCATATAAACAGAACCAAAGACAAGAACCACATGATTATCTCAATAGATGCAGAAAAGGCTTTTGACAAAATTCAACAGCCCTTTATGCTAAAAACGCTCAATAAATTCGGTATTGATGGAACGTACCTCAAAATAATAAGAGCTATTTATGACAAACCCACAGCTAATATCATACTGAATGGGCAAAAACTGGAAAAATTCCCTTTGAAAACTGGCACAAGACAGGGATGCCCTCTCTCACCACTCCTATTCAACATAGTGTTGGAAGTTCTGGCTAGGGCAATCAGGCAAGAGAAAGAAATCAAGGGTATCCAGTTAGGAAAAGAAGAAGTCAAATTGTCCCTGTTTGCAGATGACATGATTGTATATTTAGAAAACCCCATCGTCTCAGCCCAAAATCTCCTGAAGCTGATAAGCAACTTCAGCAAAGTCTCAGGATACAAATTAATGTGCAAAAATCACAAGCATTCTTATACACCAGTAACAGACAAGCAGAGAGCCAAATCAGGAATGAACTTCCATTCACAATTGCTTCAAAGAGAATCAAATACCTAGGAATCCAGCTTACAAGGGATGTAAAGGACCTCTTCAAGGAGAACTACAAACCACTGCTCAGTGAAATCAAAGAGGACACAAACAAATGGAAGAACATACCATGCTCATGGATAGGAAGAATCAATATCGTGAAAATGGCCATACTGCCCAAGGTGATTTATAGATTCAATGCCATCCCCATCAAGCTACCAATGACTTTCTTCACAGAATTGGAAAAAACTGCTTTAAAGTTCATATGGAACCAAAAAAGAGCCCGCATTGCCAAGGCAATCCTAAGTCAAAAGGACAAAGCTGGAGGCGTCACGCTACCTGACTTCAAACTATACTACAAGGCTACAGTAACCAAAACAGCATGGTACTGGTACCATAACAGAGATATAGACCAATGGAACAGAACAGAGTCCTCAGAAATAATACCACACATCTACAGCCATCTGATCTTTGACAAACCTGAGAGAAACAAGAAATGGGGAAAGGATTCCTATTTAATAAATGGTGCTGGGAAAATTGGCTAGCCATAAGTAGAAAGCTGAAACTGGATCCTTTCCTTACCCCTTATACGAAAATTAATTCAAGATGGATTAGAGACTTAAATGTTAGATCTAATACCATAAAAACCCTAGAAGAAAATCTAGGTAGTACCATTCAGGACATAGGCATGGGCAAGGACTTCATGTCTAAAACACCAAAAGCAACGGCAGCAAAAGCCAAAATTGACACATGGGATCTAATTAAACTAAAGAGCTTTTGCACAGCTAAAGAAACTACCATCAGAGTGAACAGGCAACCTACAGAATGGGAGAAAATTTTTGCAACCTACTCATCTGACAAAGGGCTAATATCCAGAATCTACAAAGAACTCAAACAAATATACAAGAAAAAAACAAACAACCCCATCAAAAAGTGGGGAAAGGATATGAACAGACATTTCTCAAAAGAAGACATCCATACAGCCAACAGACACATGAAAAAATGCTCATCATCACTCGCCATCAGAGAAATGCAAATCAAAACCACAATGAGATACCATCTCACACCAGTTAGAATGGCAATCATTAAGAAGTCAGGAAACAACAGGTGTTGGAGAGGATGTGGAGAAATAGGAACACTTTTACACTGTTGGTGGGATTGTAAACTAGTTCAACCATTATGGAAAACAGTATGGCGATTCCTCAAGGATCTAGATCTAGATGTACCATATGACCCAGTCATCCCACTACTGGGTATATACCCAAAGGATTATAATTACTCTACTACAAAGACACATGCACACGTATGTTTATTGCGGCACTATTCACAATAGCAAAGACTTGGAATCAACCCAAATGTCCATCTGTGACAGACTGGATTAAGAAAATGTGGCACATATACACCATGGAATACTATGCAGCCATCAAAAAGGATGAGTTTGCGTCCTTTGTAGGGACATGGATGCAGCTGGAAACCATCATTCTTAGCAAACTATCACAAGAAGAGAAAACCAAACACCGCATGTTCTCACTCATAGGTGGGAACTGAACAATGAGATCACTTGGACTCGGGAAGGGGAACATCACACACTGGGGCCTATCATGGGGAGGGGGGAGGAGGGAGGGATTGCATTGGGGAGTTATACATGATATAAACGTTATGCACATGTACCCTAGAACTTAAAGTATAATAAAAAAAAAAAAAAAAAAAAAAAAAAAAAAAAAGAAAGAAAGAGAGAAAGAAGAGAGAAAGAAGAGAAAGAAAGAAGAAAAAGAAAGAAAGAGGAAAGAAAGAGAAGAAGAAAGAAGAAGAAAGAAAGAAAGAAAGAAAGAAAGAAAGAAAGAAAGAAGAAAAGAAAGAAAGAAAGAAAGAGGAAAGAAGAGAAAGAAAGAAAGAGAAAGAAAGAAGAAAGAAGGAAAGAAGAAAGAAAGAAAGAAAGAGAAAGAAAAAGATAAGCTAAGGACTTTGAGAAAGCATTTGCAAATTATACATTTGATAAAGGACTTACAGCTGGAATATAAGAATTCTCCAAATTGAATTATAGGAAAACAAGCAGCATTTAAGCATGGGTAAAGGAGTTTAATAGACACTTCACTAAAAAAGACTACAGATAGCAAATTATCACAGGAAAAAGAAATGAAAATTAAAACCAAAATGAGATACCACCACTCATTAACATGTGGTCAGAGGGAGATATGACAATGGAAGACTGGTCAGAGAGATGCAGTAATGGTGATTAAGAAGGTAGGGGACAGGGGCCATGATCCAAGTGATGTAGGCAGCCTCTAAAAGAAGGAAATGAATTCTTTTCCAGAAACTCCAGAAGGAACACAGCCCTGCCAACCCTTGATTTTAGCCCAATGAGACCAGTATCAGACTTTTGACCTCCAGAACTGCAAAATAATAAATTTGTATAGCTTTAAGTTATGAAGGTTGTGGTAATTTATTGCAGCAGCAATAGAAAACTAATACAGCAAGAATCCTTAAACATATGAATAAATTGTTCATGTGTTGTTCACTTAAATTTGGAATAATTTTTCAAAATCCCATGAGAAAATGAAGTGACTCTAGTTTTTTGCTATTCAGTATGGTAGCCACTAGACACATGTGGCAGCCAAACGTGGCTATTGTGACTGAGGAACTGAATGTTTAGGTGTTTTTTTTTTTTTTTTTTTTTTTAACAGGGTCTCCCTCTGTTGACCAGAGTGCAGTGGCGTAATCATGGCTCACTGCAAGCTTGTCCTCCTGGTTCCAAGTGATCCTCCCACCTCAGCCTCCCCAGTAGCTGGGACCACAGGCACATACCACCATCCCCAGCTAGGTTTTCTTTTTATTTCTTTTTCATTTTGTAGATACGGAGTCTCCCTTGTTGCCCAGGCTGGTCTCAAACACCTAGGCTCAAGTGATCCTCCTGCCTTGGCCTCCCAAAGTGCTGGGTTTACATATGTGAGTCCCTGCACCTGGCCTGGATTTTTAGTTTCATTTAATTTTAATTTACATTTAAAATTTAAAACTAATACTCAATTCAGTTACTGGAAAATTATAAAATAGTTTTAGAGCGACTTGGGTTTCTGAATGTACATTTTTCCCCCTGTAAATTTTATGAAATCTAAATGTAGATTATTTCCAATCAAGGGTGAGTGTTCAAATTGAGATGTGTCATAAGTATAAAAAAAGTAAAATATTAAAAATTTTTATATTGATTACATGTTAAAATAAAAATGTTTGGGATACATTGGGTTAAATAAAATGTACTGTTAAAATTGCTATCACCTGTTTATTTTCTTTTTCTTTTCTTTTTTTTTTTTTCCCTCTGTCATCCATCCAGGTCCAATCACAGGTCATTGCAGGCCTCAACCTTCTGGGCTCAAGCGATCCTCCCACCTCAGCTTCCCAAGTTGATATGGTTTTGCTCTGTGTCCCCACCCAAATTTCATCTTGAATTTTAATCCCCATAATCCCCATGTATCGAGGGAGGGACCTGGTGGGAAGTGATTGGATCGTGGGGGTGGTTCCCCCATGCTGTTCTCGTGACAGTGAGTTCTCACGAGATTTGGAGGTTTTATAAGGGGCATCTCGCCTTTCACTCATTCACTCTGTCTTGCCTGCCAACTTGTGAAGAAAGTGCCTTTCCTTCTCTCTCGCTTTCCACCATGATTGTAAGTTTCCTGAGGTCTCCACAACCATGTGGAACTGTGAGTCAATTAAACCTGTTTCCTTTATACATTGCCAAGTCTCAGTTATGTCTTTATAGCAGTGTAAGAATGAACTAATTCACAAGTAGATGGATCACAGGTGCTTGCCACCATGCTTGGCTAATTTCTCTGTGTTTTGTAGAGATGGGGTTTCACCATTTTGTTCAGGCTGGTCTCAAACTCCTGGGCTCAAGTGATCTGCCTGCCTTGGCCTCCCAAACTGTTGAGATTACAGGCGTGAGCCACTGTGACTGACCTTGTTTCTTTTTACTTTTTAAAATGTGACTATTATAAAATTTAAATTATGTATTTGGCTCACATTATATTTCTATTGGACTGTGCAGTTCTAGATTTTTTTCTACATTTTTATCATGCTTTACATGAGGATGAGAATCCAAGGGAGAGCAGAAGAACTGCCAGAAGACGGAGAGGAAGAAAAGGACATTTTTTATCTTCATTTTTAAATATACCCACAGTACTTGAGCCTGATTTTCAAGAATAAATTACATTTCACCATATTTCAGAGGACCATCCAAGGTTCTCTTTCGCGCAATAATTTAAGTCTATCCCATATTGTTTGCAATATCTGAGCCATTGGCTAAAGTTCCCTTAAATATTTTTGAATTAAATAGATTAATTCTGCAATAGGATTTGACAGTATAGGCCTTTGGCAAAATAAATTTTTTTTTGGTTCGACATTTTAAAAAGTATATCCTGGTTTGTTAACAAAGAAAAGAAAAGAAAAGAAAACAACAGCGAATCTTTTAGTTCTGTTTAAAAACAAAATGTTACAGTGAACTTTAAACATCATAAATACCAAGGCATAAATGGCATATGCACTATCATCTGGTAAGATTCATTAATGCTCATTTGATTAGAAAAATGAATTTAAAATTTTAAGTTGAGTTTCAACAGCTTTTGGACATAGAAATCAGTGATGGCAAAAATCGTCAGCTTAGAGCATCAAATGGTAATGCTATGCATAAGGCGATCGTTTGACCCTGAAAAGGGGGTTATAGCTAGAACTTAGCCAGAAAGGACTGCATTTTGCCCTGGAATCTGGAACTGAGATCAAGCCTTTTGGGCCTGAATAAGAAACCAATAGGACCAAGCTGTATTCCCTCTTTAAGAAATATTGTTTTTGTTACTCCATAGCTTCTTGTTCTATCAGCAACTGCTCTGCCTCCATCTCATGTGATTCTGGTGGTGGGGTTGCCAGATAAAATACAGAATGCCTGGCTAAATTTGAATCTCAGATAAACAACGAAATACTGTAGAAGTAACTAAGGCAACTGTATCTGCTGGCATTGTCCAAGTGTCCTACCTACTTCTTGCTTCATAGGTGATAGGTGTACGTGTGACCCAGGCTTGACACGTGACCCTAGTCGCTTGTTCACATTGATTGGCCTTACACATAAGTATTTGTCTCAGTTAAAGTCAAATCAAGCCGTTCCATATAATTTGATCTAGGAGAGAGATGGTTACTTTTTCAATTGGATTACAAGCTACAAGGATGCAAGTCTTCCGTAGGCTGCAGCCACCTTCCTGCCATTGGCAGGGAGCCTTCCTGTGGCAGGAGAAAAGAGGGCTAAGTGCAAAGAACCAGGAGGTGAAGGCAAGTGAAAATGCTTTGACGATTTCTTCTATTTGGAGGTGCTCTTGGTGTTCTGTACCAAAGTTTGATAGTGATTTAGTGCACTATTTCTACTAGTGTTAAATGAACCAGACACTAAGTTCTTACTATACAATACACATTAAGCCAGCATCTTAGCCATAGTGCCACTATAAACCTTGATTTTCTTATTTGTTTGGCATTATTTCTCCAGGGTTCTACTGGGCAGAATGGTAGCGTGCAGGTGTGCATTTATTATTTGATAGTATAATCTATGTTAGTAGTGCCATTAACACTTAAAAGAGAGAGCAAGTTTCCTATCTTCTAAAGAGTTCTTATAAGAATGCAGTGTAAAAGCATGTTTTTTATTTCCTATTCTTAACTCTATTACCATTCCATTCATTTTCTAAGACTGTCCTGTCATTAGGCAGTAATTGCAAACATTAATTTGTGAGCTTCTGTTTCTAGGATACCAAATATATGATGCTATTAGTGCTGCCCTCAGAGGAAGGAGTGGCCCCCTTGCTCCAAGTTAAATTCCAGAATCTTCAGAAGTGCAGTGCAAAAGGAAAAGATTTGAGGGCAGGACTGGATGCTTAATCTGCAGAGTCCCCTGCAAACATTAAAACAATTTTTAAATATATATATGTATGGGTCCCCTTCTCCAAAGATGCTTGAGAATTTCAAGATGGCAATAGCAAAGCATTAAATGAGCATGAGGCCCCTCAAAGCACAAGGTCCATGAGGCCAGCCCTGCTTGAGGGTCATATTTGATCTCTTAATGCCTTAATTTCTTCATCTGTGGAATGGGAGGTGAAATTGAATATTAAGTGTAAGTATTAAATTAATTTACTCTAAAATTTGTGAAGCTCAAGCCACATTGTGAGTTTTCCATAAAGTAACCACCATTTTATTCTGTTATATTAATACACGGTAGCCAGGGATGAGTTTTCTACGGTCAGCTGAATGTGGACTCAAAGCACTTTCCTAGTCCAATTACCCAATGTCTCTAATCCTCCGATTCCTCACCTGTAAATAAGAGATAATTGATGCATCTACTCCTGAAAGATTATCCTGAGGATTAGATGAAATAAGTCATTCAAAGCATTTAGCACAATTCTGGGAACACAGTGCTCATTAAATGTTCACTGTTATGGCTATATACCTGGCCCAGTCCTAAACATTCTGCATATACTATCTAATTTCATCCTTATAACAACCTAGAAACTTAGATATCATGACCTTTAGTAAACCGAAGCTGCAGAGGTAATTGTCCAGGCTGTTACTATGTAGTGGGACCAAAATTGAGATTCCAGGTATCTCGTATTCTAAAAGTCATGTTCTCCTGGAAACCACCATTCTCAGCAAACTAACACAAGAACAGAAAACCAAACACTGCATGTTCTCACTCATAGATGGGAGTTGAACAATGAGAACACTTGGACACAGGGAGGGGGACATCACACACCGGGGCCTGTCGGGGATTGGCGGACTAGGGGAGGGGTAGCGTTAGGAGGAATACTTAATGTAGATGATGGGTTGATGGGTGCAGCAAACCACCATGGCACGTGTACACCTATGTCACAAACCTGCAGGTTCTGCACATGTATCCCAGAACTTAAAGTATAAAAATAAATAAATAAATAAATAAATAAATAAATAAAATAGCACGACTACAAATTATATAGACACCAAAAAAAAAAAAAAAAAAAGAAAGAAAAAGAAAGAAGAAATTCTCTATCAACTGATATGGAGTGATTTCCAGAGATGTTATTAAGTGAAAAAGGTGAAGTACAAAGAGCATGTAATATGCTACCTCTGTGTAAGAAAGAAGGAAAAATTTTTTAAAAAATTTTGAAGTAAAAAAAAAAAAATAAATAAATAAAATCCATGCTCTCCACTCCAATGCGTACTGTCTTTAACTGTTTAGTCTTCTTTCTTCCCATGCATTCTGAAGCCCTTAATGTGTACTCGCTTTCCTGTACCTGTCCTTGATGAGAGATGTAGCACACATAAGGAGCTTTTTAAGAGTTAACATATTTGAATGGCCATTGTAAGTTTCCTCTCTATGCATCAGTGTGTCTGAGTGTCTGCCTGTCTATCTCACAAAAAGCAAAGGAGAGGTGCTGGCCACAAAAGCAATGACACATTTAAAGAGAAGTGAACACTTCAAGACTGGTTTGAGAGTCGGAGATATTTATCAAACTTCAGCCAGAGCTGGGTTTCTTTACCCTTAATTATATGTTCTTCATTTGGGTGTATCTGAAACAATACAATGAAAGACCTATTACATGTTTTCCCCACCAAGCAATCATCATTTTTCTTTTGAATAGATGCTGCTAATTTGTTATATAAGACTGAGGTAACACTAGTTACACCCCTGTGTATAGCCTCAACACAAAAGCAGTTAAAATTGCAGCAAAGCTAGGATCAGTCTAGTCTCTACTTGTTCACCCTTTGTTTTCTAACTAGCAGGGTTGTTGCTGTTTTACTTAACTTTAGTGCTGGTGCTGGAGTTTGGCCTCATGTTCAGAGCCTGAAGAAAGTAGGAAGTGGTGAGGAAGATGCTTTTACCTTCACTCTCCATCTCTGGAACACTGAAACTGTTTCTGTGGCCCTGGACTAACTCTAAGGCCACTTTGTAATGTCCGGATGGCCAGTACTTTCTAGGACTTTTTCTAGATCAGGAAGTTTTTCTTGCGCTGAAGAAGGAAGAAAACAGCACACAGCAGAGTTAAAATAAATCTGCCTTTATTTTATTTTACTTTATTTTTGCGACAGAGTCTCACTCTGTCGCCCAGGCTGTAGTGCAGTGGCACAGTCTTGGCTCACTGCAAACTCCGCTTCCTGGGTTCAAGCGATTCTTCTGCCTTAGCCTCCCTAGTAGTTGGGATTACAGACGCCTGCCACCATGCCCTGCTAATTTTTATATTTTTAATAGAGAATGGATTTTGCCAAGTTGGCCAGGCTGGTCTTGAACTCCTGACCTCAGGTGATCTTCCTGCCTCGGCCTCCCAAAGTGGTGGGATTACAGGCGTGAGCCACCATGCCCAACCCTGCCTTTATATTTTAACTTAATTAAATGGCAGATCTTTTTATTAAATGCCTGCTGTAAGCCTAGCACTGTGCTAGGATTAGAAAGAAGGCTGTATCTAAATTTACAATTGCTAAATTAAACAGAATTATAAAATTAGCAAAGTTACCTTTGTTCATTTCACTCCCTTCCATTTCAGTGGTTCTTTGTCCCTTTCTTTCTTCAATAGCTTTTCTTCCTCCTAATATCCCCCAAAGAACGCGGTCTGAGAGGTGTGAATAGGTGATTTGCATTTAACAGGCACAGTTTAAGTTTAGAAAATGCGACATTAATAATGAAAACAGCTAACATTTTAAGTGCTTCTTTGAGCTGGTCAGGGGCTGAGTGTTTTATTCTCATCACCTTATTGAATTGTCCCAGTACCCCCATGAGGGAGGGGCTACTATAATCTTCACTTTGTCTAAGTCACACAACTGTTGGGTGGCAGAGTCACAGTTCTAAGCCAGTGTCCTTAATGACTGTGCCATCCTCACCTGCCCCGAAACTAGCAGAAGTACCATTTCTTTACCATGAGACTTCTCAGAGTCTTTAGTATGCTACAGGGCCCTGGGACTCTCAAGATAAGAATATAGAATACTGTGGCTCCTCTACTCATTTGTCTCCCTCCCTTATTTTTTCATGGAAGATCTTGAGAGATTGGAGTTCTGCAGAACACATTTTGGGAAATACTGGCCTAGATATTTGTATTTCAGTAAGTGACTTGGAAGATCAAAGTGACTTCAGGAATAATTCTAATGATATTTCAGAGACGACAAGATAAAGAAGAGAGAAGTGTGGCTATGAGGCCTTCCTGTTGCCCCCAAATGACTCTATGCACAGTCCTTCTTCTTTTTTTTTTTTTTTTTTTTTTTTTTTTTTCTTTTTTTATTTTTTATTATACTTTAAGTTCTAGGGTACATGTGCATAACGTTTATATCATGTATAACTCCCCAATGCAATCCCTCCCACAGTCCTTCTTCTTACTTATAAAACTGGTGGGTTTTTGGAACTTTATTTTTCTGTTGTTAAAGAAAATAAACATAACAGGGTTACTCTAAGGATGAGTGAAATTGTATGATAGAAAACACTTAGAAAGATTGAAAATAAAAAAAATAGTCACAGTCATGAATTTCAACCCATTTGCCAAGTCCTCACTGTGTATCTGTCACTGTGCTCTTCTGGTCGGTCTCTAGAGCTGAGTAAGACACCGAGCCTGCTCTCAAGCACTGAAAGGTATGCTGTTTTCAAAGCTCTATTGTTTGCAGGTAACATAAACCCACTCCAACTAGTACAAATAAAAGGCAGTTTATTACAGATCTAGTTCTTACAGACACGGAGGATGGAAAATCAAGCTGAATGTGGTATTGTAGTGACTGGAAAGCCTCAGGAATGAGGTCTATTCTATCTTAGGGCTGCAGATCTCTTGTCTTTACTTTTCTCTAGCATCTTCTCTGTTTGCCTGCTTCTCCATATTGACTGACTCACAGTGTATTAGTCTGTTCTCATGCTGCTAATAAAGACATATCTGAGACTGGGTAATTTATAAAGAAAAGAGGTTTAATGGACTCACAGTTCCACATGGCTGGGGAAGCCTCACAATCATGGCAGAAGATGAAGGAAGAGCAAAGGGATGTCTTACATGCTGGCAGGCAAGAGAGCTTGTGCAGGGGAACTCTGCTTTATAAGACCATCAGATCTCGGGAGACTTATTTACCACCATGAGAACAGGGAAAGACCCACCCCCATGATTCAATTACCTCCCTCTGGGTCCCTCCCATGACATGTGGGAATTATGGGAGCTACAATTCAAGATAAGATTTGGGTGGGGACACAGCCAAACCGTATCACACAGTGTCTACTCATCTCACATGTGGCAAAACATGGCACCACTCCTGTGTCCAATGGCCTTCCAGTTCTAGCAATTGCTCTGTTTGTCTCTTAGTTCAAATTCACAAGATAAAGAATTGGGTGGGTCCCATTGGTCAGATGTCTGACTCTGATCATCAGCTGTGGCCGTGGGATGTATTAATATAATTTATGGCCTCTGAGCAGGGACCATGCCAGGAAAGACAATGATAGATAAGTCTAGTATAAGTATTTACAGAAACAAGGCAATAAGACGGAAGATTATTGGACAATAAGTCTAATCTTTTTTCTTATTTGATTACATTTGTATGGATCTTCACAGAAAATAGCATTTCAGTGCATCTAGCTGTGTATCAGGAATAAGGTTATTCTTTTCAATGAAAGATAAGATTTCATAGAATTAGCAATACCTTATCACTCTGGGACCTTAAGGCCCATCCCACACCTTAGAGTCAGAGCTTATGTAGGGTTTTCTGGTTTTGTTTTTAAATATCTACACTGTGGAGTTGAGGCCAATCCTTAGCTAGACCATGAATCAGTCTCTTTGGATTCTTCCACTACAGGCTTAGAAATCTAAAGATTATTGGAAGAGGGTAGGTGCAGTGGCTCACGCATATAATTCCAGCACTTTGGGAGGCCAAGGTGGGCAGATCACCTGAGGTCAGGAGTTCCAGACCAGCCTGGCCAATATGGCAATACTCCTTCTCTATTAAAAATATAAAATTTAGCTGGACATGGTGGTGAGTGTCTGTAATCCCACCTACTCAGGAGACTGAGGCAGGAGAATCACTTGAACCCAGGACACAGAGGTTGCGGTGAGCCAAGATCACACGTGGATGACAGAGCGAGACTTGGTCTCCAGGGGTGGGGAAAAAAAGATTATTGAAATTACTATTATGGGCGGATCACGAGGTCAGAAGATCAAGACCATCCTGGCTAACATGGTGAAACCCCGTCTCTACTAAAAATACAAAAAAACTAGCCGGGCGACGTGGCGGGCGCCTGTAGTCCCAGCTACTCGGGAGGCTGAGGCAGGAGAATGGCGTGAACCCGGGAGGCGGAGCTTGCAGTGAGCTGAGATCCGGCCACTGCACTCCAGCCTGGGCGGCAGAGCGAGACTCCGTCTCAAAAAAAAAAAAAAAAACAAAAAAAAAAAAAAAAGAAATTTAAGATGGACCCAACTTTAAAAAGTTGATCTTCTAAGAATCACATCCTTAAGGATGACTTTAGGACAGGGACCACCTGAGGTGTCCAGAATGGAAGACAGCAACATTTTAATCCTAGTTGTAACTAACTGGTCTGCCCCATAGATATGATGGGAATAAAAGCTGAGTTACTTATTTTTTCATAAATTCTGGCTAGACTTTTTTTAAACAAATGTAACACATATCATCATTAACAAAAAGTTAATGGAGAAGTAGGTGGTATTTTATTGCTGAATAGCATCTTTTATCCTAGTTCTTTTCTTTCATCCAAGAGGATACTCTGAAGTGGAAAATGGAAAAACTACAGTAAGGCTTGTTTTCACTTTCTGGAGGAGGGACTATTCTTCCTATTAGCTTGATTTTAAATGGACTTAGTAAATAGTTCCCTCCACTGAGAAAGATTTGCTTCTTGCTCAGCAGCCATGAAGTTGATAAGCTAAGAGAGAGAACACTAGCATCGTATGGAATGTGTATGGCACATAAATGGTGGAAGTATAGACAAAGCAGAAGCAACAGAGGGCATTTCATGCTGTTAGGGCAGCAAACTTTTGTACTATAACGGGACAAGAAGCAATTCTCAGAGGGACCCAGTAAAACCTCTAGATGACTACAGGCAGTATGCTGGCAGACTATGTCCACTATCAACTCTCTAGGGAAGGAAAGTTCATATTGACATGAGACCATGGTACATCTAAGTTAATTGTGAGTCATTCTATATATAAATTCCCTCCTGGTGTTATTTAGATATTTTCCAGTAGTTTATTCATAAAAGAACCTCATTTAGATTTCATTGTTGTGGACTATCTGAACTAGGATAGACCTTAATTGTACCCATTCAGGTACAGCTTAAATGGATAGCACACACTTGGGCTTTTTGGAGGGTGAAAGGGTGGGAGGAGGAAGAGGATCAGGAAAAATAATTAATGGGTACCAGGCTTAATACTGGGGTGCTGAAAGGATCTGTACAACAAATCCCCATGACACAGATTTACCTATGTAACAAATCAGCACTTGCACCCCTGAGCTTAACATAAAAATTAAAAAAGAAAAAATATTTTTAAAAAAGATAAATTACACCTTTATAAAATAAAAAATCTTAAAAAGAAGGAACATCCTATCAGAAATGAAATGATAATGCAAACTTTGATCTTCATTAGAGGAAGGACTACAACTCTAGAGCTGAGGCATGGATTGGGAGACACATCAAGCAACTAAGATTGGAAGTGCATGCACCAGAAGAATATGTGGTGTGAAGGCAGCCCAAATTGATTCCAAGGGTCCAGGAGGGATGCATGGCCGCCTGAAAGGTATGCATATCACTTACTTTGTAAGCATTTAGAGAGCATTTATTATGATCTCTAACAGAGATGTCAGGCTCTTAATGTTTCACATGTATCAATGTACTTAATTCTTATAACAACCTTTTGAGGTGGGTGCTATAGCCTATTTTACAGATTGAAAAACTGAAGCAAAAAGTGATTTAGTAATTTGCCTAAGGTCAAGTAGTAAGTAAATGGTGGAGCCAGGATTCAAATCTAGGCAATCTGGCTCCAGAGCGAGAGCAATCCGGCTCCAGTCTTTTGGCATCTCATTTCAATTGGAAGGTCAGTTCTTTATTTTTCTTGAAGTCTTTCTCAACATCCTAGATATTTGAGGAGATCTACCAGAATCCATCCTAGACAACAGCCAAGAGTTGAGATAAGTAAAAAAAAAAAAAAAAAAAGTGGGGGGTTGAGGGGTGCAAGCAAGGATGTTTTTCTCATGAAGTTTACAGGTTAATGGGGAAGACAGATCATAGCAAATAAACAAGTGAATATATAGCACATTGGGTAATGATGAGGGCTATGAAGAAAAATAAAATATGGCAAGAAACTAAGATTGACGAACAGATAGTATTATATTAGGGTGGTCAGGAAGGCCTCTATATTAACATTTCAGCAGAGGCTTAGTAACGCATCCTCTTCACAGTTTATTCCTAATAAACAGTTCCTTTAAAAGACTGTACCTTTTATATTTTATAACAGATTTGAGCCCTTGTGGGTTTTATTATAAATATATAGAACTAATAAATAAGCACACTGTTATACAGCTATCATGTCCCTACTGACATGGACAAGGACATTGTAAAAAACAAAAAACAGGGAAATACAACATCAATATCCCTTTTAAACACACAGCAAAAATTCTTACAAAAATATAAATAAATCATATTCAACTATGTATTTTTAAAATGAACACATTATGAAAAAGGAAGGTTTATCCCAGGAATACAAGAGGAGTATTTAAGCACCATTAAAGGGGAAAAGACATATAATAATTTCCATAGTCATAAAAAGCTTTTGACAGAATTCAACATCAACTTATGATTTTAAATAACTGTCAGCAAATTAGGAAAAGGGAAATTCTTTAATTCAACAAAGGGCATTCATAGGAAACCTACAGTAATATACTTGATGATAAGAAATTGAATGCTTTCCCTCTGGGATTGGGAACATTGTACAGATGTTTGTTCTCACCACTTCTATTTAACATTTTACTGGGGGCTCTAGCCATTGCAATAAGACAAGATAAATAAATAAAAGTCATAAATATTAGATAAGAAAAAAATTAAAATTCCTTATTTGCTAAAAACATGATTATTTATATAGAAAATTCTAAGGAATCTAGAACATAATTAGAATTAATAAGTAAATTTAGTAAGATCATAAGGTGCAAGGGTAATATAACAAAGTCAATTATATATTTATATACTGGTCTCAAGCAACTGGAAATTAAAGGAGATCAGTATATTGAAGAGATATCTGCACTCCATGTTTCTTGCAGCACTGTTCAGAATAGTAAAGATTTGGAAGCAAACTAAGTGTCCATCAATAGATGAATGGATAAAGAAAATGTGCATATACACAATGGAATACTATTCAGCCATAAAAAAGAATGAGATGTAGTCATTTGCAGCAACATGTATGGAACTGGAGATCATTATGTTAAGTGAAATAAGCCAGTCACAGAAAGACAAACATCACATGTTCTCACTTATCTGTGGGATCTAAAAATCAAAACAATTGAACTCATGGACAAAAAGAGTAGAAGGATGGTTACCAGAGGTTAGGAAGGGTAGTCAGGGGCTAGTATGGAGGTGGGGGTGATGATTAATGGTACCTGAAAAGTTAGAAAGAATGAATAATAATGAATAAGTTAGAAAGAATAAATAAGACCTACTATTTGACAGCACAACAGGGTGATGACAGTCAATAATAACCTAATTGTACGTTTAAAAATAACTAAAAGAGTACAAATGAATTGTTGGTAACACAAAGGATAAACACTTGAGAGGATGAATACCCCATTATCCCTGATGTGGTTATTTTGCATTGCATGCCCGTATCAAAACATACCCCATGAATATATACACCCACTGTGTA
The DNA here is from genome assembly GCF_009764315.1 of Trachypithecus francoisi. Classification (NCBI taxonomy): domain Eukaryota; kingdom Metazoa; phylum Chordata; class Mammalia; order Primates; family Cercopithecidae; genus Trachypithecus; species Trachypithecus francoisi. The sequence continues at coordinate 48,247,324 of NW_022681468.1, forward strand.
CTCACAAAAACTGAAAATTGAAAGAGTTAAAAATAGAAAAATATCATTACTTGATTTCCGTTTACTATAAAATCACAAAAATTAATTGATGAGAGGATAAATATATAGATCAATAAAACATAATAGGGAGTCAGAAATAGACCTATTTATGATTAATCAATGTTTCAATAAAGGTGCCAGGAAATCCAGTAGGGAATGGAAAATCTCTTCCACAAATGGTGCTGGAATAATTGATTATCTGAATGGGAAAAAAATTAAACACAGACTTTTATCTTACCTCATACACTAAAATTAACCTAAAATAGATCACCTACCTAAATGTAAAAGGTGAAATTATAAAACTTTTAAAACAAAATGTAGGGGGAAAACATCTTTGCAAACTTGGGATAGGCAAATATTTCTCACATAAGCTATAAAAAGGCACAAGGTATAAAACCTAGAATTGCTAAATTGCAGTTTATCAAAATTTAAAATGTTTGTTCTTCAAAATACACCATTAAATAAACAAAAAGTGAATCACAGAACAGAAGAAAATGTTCTTTCTCCCATTTTATAGATGCAAAAATAACTCTTGCAAATCAATAAAACAAAAATATTTTAAGTGGGCAAGAGATTTGAACAAACAATTCACAAAATAAGATATGAATGGTGGATAAACATATCATTCATCATAGCGAAATGCAAATTAAAACCATAATGAGATTCTATAACATACTTATTAGAATGGCTAAAATTAAGACTGACAACATCAAGTGTTGAAGAGGACATGGGGCAACGGGAACTCTCATACACTACTTGTAAGAATGTAAAACAGTATGATCACTTTGGACGACATTTTGACAATTTTTCAATTTTTCAAAAGTTAAGCATATACCCACTGTAAGACCCAGCCATTCTACTACTAGGTGTTTACCCAAGAGTAATGAAAACACATATCCATACAAAGACTTTCACAAGGATGTTCTTTACATCTTTATTTATAACAGGAAAAAACTGGAAACAACTCAAACATCCACTAATTGGGCAATGGATAAACAAAATATGGTATACCCAAATCATGGAATATTACTTAGTAATAAAAATAAATGAACTATTGATATACACAACAAAATTTGTGAAACTCAGAAATCAATATGCTGAGTCAAAGACACCAGATCCAAAGATGTGCAAATTGTATGATTCCATTTATATAAAATTCTAGAAAATGCAAGGTGTGTTATAGTGACATAAGCCAAATCAGTGGTTGCCTGGGACCACGAGTGGAGGGAGGAATCACTGCAAAGAAGCACAAGGTACCATTTTCGGTTGATGGGGATAGTCTGCATTCTGCTGGTGGTGACGGTTTCACAGATATATACGTTTGTCAAAACTCATTGAATTGTACACTTAAAATGGGTGCACTGTATTGTATTAAATTATTCCTCAATCAATTTGAAAAAATAAAAGTACAATTTGGTTCATTTTGGTTCATTTCAAACCTACTGCCATTTTTGATAGTTTCTTATTGTTAATGCATTTTAGTGATTCCTATTTTAACTTTTAAAAACATTTTGTACCTGTTTATTTTGCATTCTATATCTGACATTTCATCCTAGAAGATCCAAGTCTGTTATTTATTGTTTTTACTGACTTTCGCTTGCAGAGGATTATTTTCCTGTGAGATTGGTGATCTTTGGTTGTAAGATTAGATTTCATTAATCTTAATTCCCTGAAAACCTGGGAGTCTAACCTGATGATGGTTTACTTCTGACAGGATTTGGATTTGCTTTGACAGAGATTCAGGGGAACTACTGAGCTGAGGGCACACCATTTTCTACCAGGTTTTCTGGTTTAATGGCAGGACCCAGGTTCAACTACCTGAACATATCTCCAGCCCAAAGTTGAGTCCACCTCAGTCCTGCCCTCAGAGAAACCTGGCATGCTCTTTCTACTAACATGTTCCAGTTCCAACTCATGAACTTCTGCTTTTCTCCAACATCCAAAGGTTTCCCTCCATCTTGCAAGCTCAACTACACGATATAAAATATGATACATGCAGAATCAATTTTTACTGCAAGAGCCTCAATGAGTCTGTCATACTACATGTCTACACTTATCTTTTTGAGTCTCAGAGAAAAGAAAAATAAGCCCTAAAAGGTAAAATGATGGCCCTGCCTTTAAAGGATCTTGAACTGCAAATACATATGGTAATATGCATCATATTATTAACCCAGGTTTTTTCTCCAAATCTGATTATGGGCAGCAAAGTTAAGCGCTAGTTATATATAGCTATCCATTTTGTACCAGCATTGAGGAGAGAAATGTTATAGGCCAGGGATAACATAACAAGACAACTCCACAGAGAACAAGGGAGTCATATAAGAATTTAGAGCATCATATTTATCCCAACTAAAATAACTTTCAAAGAGGGTGGCTATGGCTTTTCACAATTGTCAATATTTTCCTCTTTGAATTTTTACCTAAACTACATTTTATTTATCCTTGGGAAACAATTTATAGTAATTTTAATTATTTCGATATTGAATATTTGCTCTATTTCAAATGTAATAGACTACTTAGAATGACTAGCTTACCCACAGGATTTTTGAAGTTGACAGTGGTGGAGTGCTGTGTCTAATTCCAGATTTCAGTTCCTGTCTCTCTTTTTTTTTTTTTTTTCAGAGATTATAAGAAAATATATTTATTTCATTAATACAGAGGTGAATCTGAAACCATGTAATATCCACTTAGTTTAGCTCTGCATTTCTCCTAATGGTAACATATATTTCTAGTGTTCATTGATTTCCCACAAGAAATTATACACGCATCTTGTTGAAGAACAGTCTCATTTTAAAATTTTTTTCATTGTAACAACTCAAGAGTTTATACTAGATTTATTTTCAGGATCCCTTCCAGGGCTAAATTTCAATGACCCTGTGTTTGTATTATATGCATTTCCATATTTATACTGAATTAGCCCACAAGAACGCTGTGTACACTGAAGTGTCTAGTATACTTATACTATTTTTCTTCTAATATTTACATTTAAAAAATGGTGTAAAAAGTTCATTGAATGTTTTAATTAGCATGCAAGCTGAGTCTCAAATCCAAAGGAAAATCTAACACTATTTTTAGTTGCAAGGTGAAAAGAGAGTAACATGTTGGAATAGTACAGGGTAAAGGATTATTATTATTTACAATAATAATATAATCATTTATAAGTACCACCATGTGCTAAGGGCTGAAGGAACATTTTGTTTTTTTTTCTGATTAATACATGACCATAGTGGGGAATTACAGTGGTTTATTGTTCTGGTTTATGATCTTGATCTGAATTCAGGATAAAGTAGGAATGTGCCAGCTTCAGAGCCTCATATACTTTCCTTATCACCTGACTGAGTCACAGGGATGTCAGTTCCTATTTTTTTCTTAGTCTCAAGTGTGTAACCAACCTGCTGAAAAACATTGCTTTGGTTAGCCAATCAGGAAACAGAAATTAAGGGACTGCCTCATCCTGCTGTATTTTACTGAATGAATTTGCCTGAATCACTTGGAGACCAAATTCTTCCTGGTTACAGTCCGCATCACATTCAACTATTATCTGTGGGTTTCCTTGGCTGGGCAGCTAGGGGTGGCTAATGATGAGAGGCATATCCAAATCCCAGCAAGCCTCCTCAGGCTTTGAACTCAACTTTGGGACGTGACAGGACCTGGCAAAAATGGAAATACCTTCCCTGACATTTTCGCTCATGTTTTTCTAAATTCACTTTCAGATAAGGGCAGTGAGTTTGCTAGAGTGGGAAGTGCTGACAGACAAAGTGTAGTCTACTACAAAATTCTTCCTGGCACTCTAATTATCCTTTCCTTCTCTACTTCAGTATCACATGTAGCCATGTGTAGAATCATAAAATAATTATGCAGTGTACAAGCTTTCTGGGAGCATGTACCACTGTTTTCCTAATTCTTTATCTCTCCCATTGATCGTGGTGTGTGTGCATTGATCCAAGTCGGCCATCTGGTTAGGCAAGATAAGCGTGCTAGTGTCTTTGCATTGCACTGTCACGCGGGGAGGGGGCACATTTTGGCTGTAGGGAATTACGGGGGCAGGATTAGCCCTCTTCCTATGAGGAAACTGAATTTTAAATGCAATGTTGCAGCTGCATGGACCATGTTGCTAACTTCTGTTTTTGCCATGAACTGGGTAGATTTTTCTTCTTGTTCATATTGTCTCCAAAGGTATAGAGATGCCTTGTATTAAATAGAGGGGGATGGAATGGGTGGAAGATTCATTTTTAGCACATGTAAGATTTGCAAGTGACTGATACATTAGAGGATTTCTATATGGTAAAATTGCTTTCAAATGACTACAAAAGGCTGCTGAATAAAAAGCATTTTAAACTGAGACTTGTTGGGCACCCCCCTCCAAACAAAATTATTTTCAAGAGGAAAGATATTTGTATTAGCCTATGAAAAAAGAAAGGAAAATAGAAGAAAAATATATGCATGTATCATAGCAGAAGGAATTACTGCATGAAGCCCAGAATGGGACTGTTGGATATAGTCTTCGTTTGTTTATCTCTTTCTTTCACATACTGAAATGAATGTTTGCCCCAAGTTTATGACCACTGGGACTGACTGAATGTGCTATTTAATTCAAAGAGACTTTTTTCCAGCCCTGTTGGTCACTGTTGTTTTTAAAATTTGATTGTGGCCATTGTTGTCTCATATTCTGCAAATGTGTGGAAGACTCAAAAGCTTTTCCTCTAAAATTGAACAATTCTGTCAAAAAAGATTAGTTCTATTTTGTCTGCTGGGTGCTGACTATTCATGAATGTAAAGAGAGAGGGCTTGGGTGTCATACTAAGTTGCTAAGGTGGCTGGATTTCGGCTATTGACTTGAGGATACCAAACTGGAGGCTACAAAAGAGCAGCCAGAAGGAGAGGGAGAGGCGGCCTGCCATGTGTTTAGCTACACCTTCTTTAGCTGCCCATTTATTTCTTTTGTTGCCAGAACTTTTATTGTCATACAGTTGAAAAAAATGTTAGACACAAGCTTCAGGCAGCACCAAGCAGAAAAAGGGATTAGCATATCACTAGGATCATCTTACACTGAACCAAATTCTTTTCAGGATGTATAATTAGTGAATACAGTCTTTTTTTTTTTGAGCCTATGGACAGGAAAAAAATGAGCTCGGATCTCTGGCTAGAATATTAGAGGAAATAAAAGATATTTGCCAATTTCAGAGAGATATATACATGTTAACTGTTTCTTCGCAGAGCCTTTGCAATTCCCTCAAGAAATGTCTGGTTGAATGGGAAAACTTGCTATGAATTCTGGTCATTGTCTCAGGTTTTCCAAGAGGGAAACACTCTGTAGTCGAACATGCTCAAAATTTTAGACCGATGAAATCAGATTCAGGATTAAATGAATGTAGAACTTTTCTGAGCAGGGGGTACTAAAAGGAAATGTGTGGTTTTCACACGATGATATTGGAGTCTGCAGAAGGTACTTTGACAGTAATTAAAAATATAATTGGGAAGTTAAAGGCAGTAAAATGTACATTTTGGGTCTGTTAGTAAATAATTCTGTGGGGCTCACTTAAAGCTGTCTAAAACTTCCTGTATAATTTGTGGGTGTTAAATATGTTTATCTGAAGTATGAAAATGGAAGTCTTGGATTGCTTCCCTTTTAAATCTCTTCTCTTCTCTTCTCTTCCTCTTCGTTGTACATTTAAGCTGTTTTACACACAGCGTGTAGGTAAAAGCAGATTTGTCTAATTAATTCATATTTAACTGGAAGGATATCTATTTACATTTCCAGATATGCAGGCTTTTAGAGAAGCACATAGTGAGTGAAGGGAGAAAAAGAACCTTTTATCCAAAAGTGTATTTTTAAGAATTAACAGAATATTCATTAAAAGTAAAAGTGCTTATCTGCATATATCTCAGTTTAAATTTCTCAAGGTAGATGATGTTTCTGTTTAACAGAGGAGGTATTGCTATGTTGGTTTGTGTGCTTAGGGATTCTTTATTACAGTAGTTATTACTTATCTTCATTTTTCTTTTCACTCTCCTGTGGATGGCATCACCCTGTGCCACCGTCCTCCCGCCCCCTCCAAATAAATCACAGAATCCCAGCCTTAATTCTGGTTCAGTTTCATATCATATTTCTTAAGGACACTCTTACCTTGTCTTTGAGGCACTGTGTTTTTTTTTTTTTTTTTTTTTTTAAAAAACACATTTTAACTATTGACAAGAGTAATGCAAACTCGGTTCCATAGGAAGCAGCTATTTCAAATTTTACAACCCTTAAGAGACTAGGGAAAAGATTTGTTGAGCTTTTCCTTGGAATTAGAGAACCCAAGCCTGGCTCTTTATTTTCTTATTGATTCTCTTTTGGAATTTTTGGTCAAATGTCTTTCTGTTGGCTAGAAACAGACTGTGAACCTAGGTAGCACAGAAGACTCAATTGTGTTGTCTTCATGTAGAGAAAATCACTTTAGTTTGCAACAGTTATGTCTCCATGGAAGTTGATGTGCAGAATTAGAAACATGGCAAAAAAGAAAGAATAAACATAAAATTAATGTAAAAATGTGAATTTGGATATCATTCTTTAATTACTTTAATTATCATAACGATACTTGAAAGAGTCATTCTTTGTCATTTTAATATTTAGAGTTTGTAACATCTATATTTTTCCTCTGACATTTACTTGTGGACAGAAATATCGGTGGCTAAAAGGAACTAGCTACATACATAGTTGCTCATGATTTAAGATGGTCTTCAGTCACTAACACGTTTGCTCATTTTCTAAGAACGTATTTTAATCAAACTTGTGATTTGCTATTCCCAAATCATTGGCTCTTTATTATTCACATAAGTTTTTTGGTTTTGCACCTTGTCAGTTCACACTACTTAGATTCTTCTCATGCATAAGCACACTTACGCCCTCACAGATCAGAGACTTGGGCTTCCTTTCAGGGGACCGGCCTTCAGAAACATGGCTCTTAATAGTCTAGAAAATAAGAGAATGATTCTTAAATCTAGAGTCCAAATTGTTGAATTCAGAGAATGTAATGTCAGCCAGACATAGAATATCCTCTGTTGGGTAAACTAAAAGTGAGGTCTGAAGAGTTTTTTTTTTCTGGAACTTGAAAGCAATGGCATTGAAGTATAGAGGGCTTCCTATAAAGCAATTTTTAGGTTACTCTGGACCCTGGAATAGCACAACGTCAGGAGTAGACAGGGAAAAAAAGAGTGTGGCCAGGAATAAGAACTCAGCATGGGACAGAGAATTCAGAAAGGTAACAAAGTAGAGAGAAACGCACAGAGAAGAGGTGATAACAAAGTCTCTATTTTAGAGTTTTATGAAGACCAAAAACAGAGAGCAGAATATCTTTCTGAATATCAGGTTTGAGATTTAAAATAAAAGTCATTTGTGATTAACCAAAATATAGTTTGCTAATCGATAGAATCCATGTTTTTTAGCTCATCAATGTATCACTAGCAATGCGATTTTTTATACAGAATATTGCATATACTTTTAACATTGCATACATAGTATTATCATGTTATTCAGATTAACCTACTTGACCTTTCTTTGATATATTCATAATGTCCCTTGTAAAGTTTAACCTCCATGATGGGAATAGCTATTTAATATAATGTGTCAGGCCAGGTGCGGTGGCTCATGCCTGTAATCCCAGCACTTTGAGAGGCCAAGATGGGCAGAGCACCTAAGGTAAGGAGTTCGAGACCAGCCTGATCAACATGCTAAAAGCCTATCTCCACTAAAAATACAAAATTAGCCAGTTGTGGTGGCACATGCCTGTAATCACAGCTACTGGGGAGGCTGAGACAGGAGAATTGCTTGAACCCGGGAGGTGGAGGTTGCAGTGAGCTGAGATCATGCCAGTGCACTCTAACCTGGGTAACAAGAACAAAATTCAAGTCTCAAAAAAAATAAATAAATAATAAAAAATATAACGTGTCATCAAGTTCAGTGCCACACAGTCATTAACATCCTTAGCTAAATTATTTTGAATTCTATGATTAGATACACTTTAAAGATACAGATAAGATTCTCCAAAACATGGGTATGGTAAATATGACTCTAGCCTAATAAACCTCATGACTCCTGTTAGGGATGAACAAAGAGACTTGCCTTTTTAAACATATAATAATGCCATAGTCCACATTTTAAAGATATTAACTTATTTTAATGTATACAAGTAGAATTTTAAAACTTTTTTTGCAGATAGGCCCTGTATAAATTATTATTTATTTTTCCAAATATCGTTTACTCTATGTTACAAAATCCACTGGCTTTTTGACTCTGAATGTGTACACAGCTATTAAGAAAGAGGAGACGTTCCAGTCTTAGGAGTAAAAATTGTCATGATGACAATAAGAATGTGTACATTTTTAACAATGTGATAAAAGCATGGGTCCCTCTCAGACATAACTATAAAGGCAGATGTTATAAATAATGTTTAAAAGAGAATAACATTATGAGTCATGTGTGACATATTCTGATTAATCTATTTTACTGATTAATCTATAATGTGAAAGCAAGAGGCTATTTTATTTCAGTGGCTAGTTTTAACTGAGCTCTAACCAAGGTCGAGGTTCCACTCTAAGGGTTTTACAACGATCATCTCATTTAGTCCTAATAACTGTATGAAATATAGATTGTTATTATTATTATTATACTCTTCCTATAGAGGAGGAAACTGAGATTCATGGATGTTAAGTAACTGGCCCAACGTCATGCATCTGGTAGGTGGTGAAGCTGGGTTCAAAACCAGGTAATCTGACTTGAGTTTGTTTTAACCACAACACTACACTAGCCTTTTACATATTCAGTAGAATTGAGAATACAAAGTTACATCTAGGCCTGCAGGATTATTATAGTGGGATGTATACCTCTAGGCAGACGGAGAGGATATATGTAGAGTCAATGGGACTAGCCAGATAGCAATTGTCATAAGATCCTGCACTCCCAGTTAGGAGTTTTAATCCAGGCCTCTAGATGCATAGGATGTGAGAGTTGGAAAGGAGTTAATAATTCCTAACTTTAACCCTGTTATTTTACAAATGAAGGAACTGAGATGCAGAAAGGTAAAATGACTTACACCGTCAATGGCACACTGAGACTGGAACTCCCAGGTCTCTTAAACCCCAAACCAGGCCTCTTCCCTCTATTAAAGTCAATAAGCTGCTTCAGGATTTTTTGAGAAAGAACAAAATGGGCAAAAGATATGTATGAAAATGATGTCTGCTGCTACTTGTAGGCATAGGAATTGCTGAAATATGTTAATGTTATGAAGGGAAAGTATCTATGGGATTGAATTGGCAGCACAGTCGACATGAACAATAAAGGAAAATTAAAACTTCAAATTTAATTTCAAGACAATGGTGAAATTGGGAAGGAAGGCAAGGACAGAAAATAATTTCTTGAGTTTTAGCATACTTGCTTTTAGTTGGAAACCAGCTCTCCATGTGGAGATGTCCTACTGCCATTAAGAAGTTTAAGCATTCCAAGGGAGAAAAGATCTAAGACAGAGATGTAGAACTGAGAGAGCGAACAGAACACGAGAACTGGCATCAGGAGGTCCAATTTATCTTTAAATACACACACACACAGACACACACGTCTTCACCTTTTTTCCTTTTGTACTTCTTGCTGCCAAGACATCTTTTAGATATAGGAAAATATCACTTTTGTTCTAAGTTAGGCTCACACTCACACTCATAGAAATAAATTTGTTCTGGAAAAACCTGTATTCCTTTTGACTTGAATAGATGAGGAAATGGTCTACAATGTGACAAAGCAGAGAGCAGAGCTGTGAAGAGGAGTAATATGTTTTCTTTTTTCATTTTATAAATTCTCATCACCATTTTTCAAAGTCATTTTTTTTGGTTAATAAATATCGTAAGATGTTTATTTAAGCAATGTTTTGGACTTGAATTCACAAAACTTTGCACTCTTAACCTGCTGCCACTAACCTAAATCTTGTTCAAATATAGAAGGTTAATTCAATATACATTTTTTCCTCATGTTGTCTATTTCAATTATTACAAAACCTGTGAAGGTAAACAATGATATGGCATTTTTGGCAAAAGATATACCTGAATTATAAAATGGTCAGCTCAGGCTTGTATCTGTGGCTTCATATCCCAACCACTCCCATGTTAGTTCAGTGTCAAAAGTTAGCATTTACCAACAAGGAAAGTGAGTTGGTCCCCAAAGAAAAGGAGTTTTGTTTTTACTACTGGGAGAATGTAGTCTTCATTAGGTAAACAAAGAGGGTTTTCATTACACTGTAAACACATTTCACAAAAAAAGACCCCATTTAAGTTTCTTTTTAAATAAACTGGAAAATTTAAGAGAGTTAATTGGAGGTCACTCAAATGACAATTAATGAGCAGGCCCAATTATCTTCTGACTACTGTGGGGCTTAGAGATGTTTTTATCTTTTATTTATGGCACGAGTTTAAAATGTGGGCATGCCAACCCAAGGAGAGGCCGGCACAATATTAAATGACAGATTTCTCTATTTATATTTAAATAACCATCTGCATGAAATTATGCACAAGTCATGGAATAATTCCTAGCAGAAATTACTGTTTAGAAAGTAAAAAAAAATCTGAGACATGGTGTGCCTTTCATATTAAATTGCCCATTTCCAGAACATCACATACGTGTTTGCACAATGTAAAGATGCTGCATTGCAGGACCAATACAAATCGCTCACAATGTTAATGAAGATGGATGGGGAAGGCTGAAAAACATTCATTTACGAGCACAAGAGAAAACGGGAGCAGCGATGTTCACAATCTCTAATTTTTTTGTCTTGATAATATCCAACTGAATGATGGTAACTTGAATAATACAGCTCTTGGGGAGGTTTTGTGATACATTTTTATTTTCGGTTTTGAATATGGTCTACTTTTTCCCATTTGGGGTGAAAATGTGCATGTGAAGTTTGGAGGCTTACAGCTAAACTAGGAAAAAGAATCTTACTCTAAAGAACCATGAACAGGGTAGACTGACTACAAAATTTAAACAGCCTTTAAAATCAAAAAGAAAAAAATACTTCCTCGTACTAAAAAGACTCCCTTTCCAACTAAAGATGTGTTACTTTTCTCCCTCCCTCCTACCCCAGGTAAACCATCCACCCTTCCCAAAGCTCCTCAGCCAAGGGGCAGCTGTGGTTGAATCTATGGAGAGTAGGACGTGCTCTAAGGACTGGGAGATCTATGCCAGGATGACAGCATCAGGACCTCCCTCGGCCCATTGCAACATGCCACCCTTTGCCTAAATTGTAAGAGATTGAGGAATGAGCATGTGTATCGGGAAAGGAGGGGCCACCCTTTACCAATCAGTGAAGGGACCTGATGCTGCCCCACCAAGGCTTCATCTCCACCGTTCCCACCAACTCCCTCCAACACCTTATATCCAGCTTCATCCCTCAGTTAGCCAGGACTCCTTGATATCCCCGGACAATGACTGGACTTCCCTTTGCTTTGAAGGTAGTATCTCCATTTTCCAACATCCCTCAGAAGAGTGAAATCAAGGCACAGAGCCACTCAATCAGATATTTCAAAAAGCTGCTGCTCCGCAGGCCCCATGATAGTTGAGTTATACTCATTCAGTCATCCCTGTTCGCTAATTTGTTTATTTGTTCAACAAACATTTGTTGAGGTCAGTTCTATGTGAGATACTGGGAATACCACTGTGGACAAGAAAGATACAATCCCTGTCACCACAAGGCTGACAGATCCATGAGCAATACAAAATACTAAAGGTAAACAAAGGATACATAATCCAGACTAAGGAAGTCAGAGAAGACTTCCCAGAAGTACAAATCTAAGACCTGAACTGATTGAGCGTCTATTTTGTGCAAAAAAGTAGGAACAACAAATGCTTAGCAAGAGAGGCCCATTCCAATTTGCAGGGCAGAGAAAACTTCATGAACAAAATGATTTAAAATTAATCTTGAAGAACGATTGGACACGAGTTCAGAAGTAGAGTAAAAAGCCAGGCAGTCCAGGTGAAAAGCTATGAGCAACGCTACAGAGGTGAGAAATTCTGAGAAACAGGAGTGGTTGTGTTTCCCTAGAGAGTAGGAAGAGCAGGAGGACATATGCTGAAGAACTCTGGAGAAATGGACCACGTCTTTTGGGGGATGGACTGTCCCGGGGAGGACACAATAGCAGACACTGCCCTCTGGGTGGTGCTCTACTAGCCCATCCTCACTGATGTCCTTGGAAGGGGCATGAGGTATGTGTGCCCAGAGACCCCATGGGGCTTAGGACCCACTCTTCCTACAAATAAAGAACAGCCAGGGGCCTGGATCACTTGGGCCATTCGCAAGTCCCCTGCCTAGGAACCAAGGTGCCTTCTTAAGCCCTGAGGCACACAGTAAGATCTTATTGCAGAAGAGCTTGAACAATACATTGGGCAGTCACTCTGGTCCAGTCTCTGTACAGAGATGAAGAGACTCGCATGGATACGGGAATAACATTCAGCGAGGGAATAGCCATGACCTGTAAGAAATTATTTACAACATAATATAGAAATTATTCAAAGGAGGTTTTTACAAGGTGTAAAAGGATCATGGAAGAAGGTGCCTGTGAGTAGGGTCTGGGGATTGTGGGGGTGGAGGGCAGTAAAGAACAGAGGGTAACATAAATGCTAAGACTTGAAGGTGGGAGAAAAGTTTTCTGAGTCTACTAGGATATTTCTGACATAGGAAATAACATATCATGGAGGTATACCAGAACATAATATGCTCACTAAATACACACATATATATATACATATACACATACATACATACATACATGCATGCACACATACGTAGCACTCTCTCCAGAATGGCTATGGTATAGAGGGGGTGGAGAGATGATATTGAACAGAAAGTCAGAAGCCAACCTTCAAGTTGCTTTTGTGTTACGACATCTAGACCTTAGACAACGACAGCCATTGAAACTTTTTGAGAAGCCATGATGTGATCGAAAGGGGACAAGATGGAGGCAAGGAGTTGAGTGATGATGGTATTTCATCACCTAGCCTGGTTCCTCAATGGGCCATGTCTTAGCTAATTAATAAACAGCAAATTGGAACCCTTCAGTAAATAGTTGAACTGAATGTGTTTAGTGAGTTGGCAAATTAAGATGGAGAGGAACAGAGAAAGACAAAAGAGCTATTCAGACATAGAATTGACAGGACTTTGTATTTAAATGTGTAAGTCAGGGAAAGGGGAGTACAAAGTCTAGGATTAGCCCAGGTGTCTCCAGCTTAAGAGCAGCAGTAGAGTCACCACAAGATAGAGAAGCAGATTAGGACAGGGAAGAGTCCAGTCTTGAACGTGTTGTATTTTAGGTGGGCAAGTGGAAATAATGACTGGAAACTCTGAAGATCTGGACTAGAGGTATCATTTGGAAGTCGCTGGTTTACAGTGTTTGTTGAAGCCACGGATATGGTTAAAGTTGCCCAGGGAAAACAGACAAAGTAAGAACACTTGAGACAAAACCCTAGACTGGGTTTAAGGGGTGGCACCAGTGTTTAAGGAATGGCATCTGTGAAGAAGCAGCCTAATCTTAGAGTTGAACACTGCAGGGAATACAAAGGACTCTCTGAAGATAACTTGTGACTACAGCCATAAGGCTCATGTTGATATCCACAAGACTCTCTAATACCACAATAGTGTTATCTGGGTAAAACTACAAATCTTAGAATGTTACATCTTTTCCAGAAATTGAAATGGATGAATTATGAAAATAGTTATAGTCACAGTTAATTTATAGGCTCCTGTAAATTAAGAGCTTGGACTCTCTTTACTCTTGTCTCCCCATAACCACTAGCTATTCCAAGATGCTTTCAGTTTCCAAATATGCCATACCTCTGGGCTTTTGCAGCTGTTTTTTTTTGTTGTTGTCATTGTTACCCTGGCATGCCCCTCTCCTCATTACACCCTGGCATCCCAGCAACTCCGTACCCCCAATTGCTTAGTGGTGTCCACTTGTTTTCAACACCCATCTAAAGCATCCCCTCTTTTGGGCATCCTTTATCCCTAAGCCCCTGCACTCCCCACCCCCAGAATAGTTAGTTGCCTCTCCTCTGGTTTCCCCCTCTGGGCTACCAAAGCACCTTGACACACTGGATAGTAATGATCAATTTTCTGGTCTGTTTCCTCTCCCACATTATAGATAGGTAAATGCTTCTTGCCATGCTTATACTCCCAGCACACAGTATGCACAATATGCAATATCTGACATACAGCAAGTATCTGCTAAACATTGTTGAAAGATTACAGAAATGTGGATCTTCAGCCAGGGGTGGTGGCTCACATCTGTAATCCCAGCACTTTGAGAGGCCAAGGCATGTGGATCACCTGAGGTCGGGAGTTTGAGATCAGCCTGGCTAACATGGTGAAACCCCGTCTCTACTAAAAATACAAAAATTAGCCGGGCGTGGTGGCAGGCGTTTGTAATTCCAGTTCCTAGGAGGCTGAGGCAGGAGAATCACTTGAACCCGGGAGGCAGAGGTTGCAGTGAGCCAGGATCGCACCACTGCCCTCCAGCCTGGGCAACAGAGTGAGACTCCACCTCAAAAAAAAGAAAGAAATATGGACCATCTTCACCCTCCTTGCTCTCTTTCTGCCTCTTAATTTGTCTGCCTTTTAATTTGATAGAGATTGGGAAAGGTGTTTCAAAGTTCCCTACCGACTTTGTCAACTTCTCCATTGATAACCTTTTTCTTCTTACCCCTTTTGCTACAAGTCCAATCGCAGCTTGCCAGAACACCATACTCTTAATGGAACTCCTTTCTGTTCAGCAGTCCTGGACAGCACACACAAGAGAGTCTGAATATTATATGTGTGGTATTTCAAAGAGAAGTGGTAGGTTTAGGGGAAAAAAATGGTATCTATTGTTGGCCAAGTAGGAAATTGGAGCTGACATAAAAAAAAATTAGGTGGAAAAGTCCCAGTGAAGAGTCCAGGTCCCTTGGGGAATCTCCTTAGTCTTGGAATCATATGAAGATCCTGAGGCAAATGTTCTCTTTTGTTGTTGTTTGGAGGTCATGAGTAGGCAATGGGGTGACGGAAGACAGCAAGGAGCTGGGGAGTAGTGAAAAGACGTAGAAGCAGCAGCAAAATTGTTGGCTATCTCTTGTAGTTTAAGTGATAAATATGGTAATACTGGCTGGAGAGATCACAGGAGTGGACACATGTGTTGATTAAAACATCTTGGAGAGTCCCCAAAATGAAGTTAGATATTTAAAAAGAATTGCTCTCTTCTCAATATTATGCTTTGACGCCCCTTGTGGGACCTTTTCTGTTGATGGGGAGATCCATGCCCACACATTTTACTGTGTTTTCTGCTCTCCACACACAATAGACTATAATAGAGGTCAGGAAATCCCTGCTCTTGCCCAAAGGAGCCTGTCCCAGGGGAGGCTGAATGATGTTATCCCAAGAGAAATCCAGCATTTGCAAACTTACCTATTTTCCAGTTTTTACCAAAGCTTGTTCTGGAAAATAATAACAAGTGGCTTATCTTATCAGCCATGTGGGTTCTCAGTGGCCAATCAGAGGAGAGTGATTTTAGCAAGACAAATCTAATCAGCTAATATCAAGACAGTGGGAGGGAGGTGCATTCTAAGTAGAAGTAGGACTGTAGAAAGAAGGCAACTCTTCCTACAGCCATGGACAAGTTTCACCGCATCTGAAGACAAAATGGCTTGAGGCTTAGTCATTGTTTAAAAGCCATTCCTCAAATTCCGTGTTTACTCTCAGCACCCTGAGTTGTGGGTTCTGTCACTTTAGCTGTTAATGGGACTAAACACTTATGCCAACAGATTAAGCCTTGCTGAAACATTAAGAAAATTGGCCCAAACAGAGTTTAGATGGATTGTTGTTTAGTGGCTGTGGCTTTTGGGTGGGGGGAAGGGGAATGATTGTCCCAAGACAATGGCTTTTTGATACCAGTGAAATAGTGACAATTGTGTAAGAATTACTGGTAGACTTCTGCTAAAGGAAAGAGATTGTTAAAAAAGCAAACAGTTAATTTCAGTCATTTGGACTGACTACACAGAATACAGATGAGACTTTCTGAAATTAAAACTGACAAATGCATTGAAGCCCATCGCCAGTCTCAGGAAGGTTTAAAAAAAAAGTTATAATAAATTTCCAGATGAAATGAAAAATCACTATGCCTGTCATTGCAAAAGGATCCTCCAGGCATGTAGGTGATATTGAAGGTGGAAAACTTTTCTTTGTTACACTGGTACCTTTTAAGATTTGTCAAACCTATTTCCTGTCATTGAGAAGAGGAGCGGTGCCTGCACAGTAGATGTATTTAACTTCAAAAACAGTTTTTCAAGTCTTTCAGGCACCGTAACCCTCTTCATGTAAATTCATTTATCTTTACTTGTCATGTCTTCTTAACCAAGGATTTTTTAAGGTGGCTCATAAAAATCTTTTTCCAGGAAAGAATCAAGAACAACTAAATGTTTCATTTTGATTCCAAGTCTTAAACTTAGTTTGGAAGGGGCTTTACATTAAAAGAATAAGAACACTGTTTGATTATTTTTATAATCAGAAAAAATATTAAAATCTTTCAGATTAAGACTTCTTTGCTGGGTCAAAATGGAATGGAAAGTTGATTTTGAATTTGGAAATAAAATGTTTGTACTCTGTGCTGGTCTTTGGGATATGTGTCATGAAAAACACACGATTTGCATTTGTTTGCCAGGAAGAAGTAGATGGAATGATGAATGGCTGTTATCTGTCTCACTAGCTCTCCTTACATTTGCATCAATGGCCAAGTTGCTTATTCTACATTTATTATCATGAATCACAAATTTCCTTTTGCTGGAAACTTACTGGTAATTTTTACAACAGTTCTTATAAAAGATGGAAGAAAGGAAAGAAGGAGAAAAAGAAGGAAGGAAGAAAAGAGGGAAGGAAGGAAGGAAGGAAGGAAAGAAGGAAGGAAGGAAAAGAAAAGGAAAGAAAAGGGAAAAGAGAAGAAGAAAAAAGAAATCTGCAGTGCTTTCTCTAAATGCTAATATTCAGAGAGGTGCTGAAATATCTGTGATTCTAATGTCTTTGGAAACTTCAAACTTGACTTTGATTAACCATGCTAATAACCAGGGTGCTTCCTTTTAGCTCTACTCCTAATGTCACTTCACCAGAACTGTAAAGACATGCTCATAATATTTGCTTTTCATCTAAATGAAGAAGGCAATGCTAAGCAAAAAAAGTATTTAGCAGTGCATATAGGATTGAAGCGATGATAATCAGGGACCCTGGTAATTGAAGCTTTTGGGGAGGGGGAGAGAACCTTTCTTCTGGATCCTTCAGTCTGTTTAATAGGATAAAATTAGCTTGAGTGGTTTGGTGTTTGAAGAGGATGTGATGTAATTGGAAGTGCCTCCTGGGTTTGCTGCTGGACAAAGCAATCAGGTGGAGACACGGGAGGGCATGAGAAGCTCTGAAGTACGCATCTCGGCTTCTGCCATCCTAATTAGCCTAAATTAGCTATGCCAGTTTTCTGCTTGCTTTTGAATTTCCCTGCTAATGTCACTTTCGGGGCTGAAAGGAAAGAAATATGAAATGCCCACCAAGCGCCTATCTAATGGATGATGACAGAGTCTAAAACTGGACAGTCAGGTTTTATCGTTAAATCCTTAAAAAGTGAGTGACTCACAGGGAATACAAATGGGCACTCGGGGCACAAACCAAAGGGACCAATGGGCACGGGCACTGGTCCTGTGTGATGAGGACGTTTACAAAGCATCTGTCTGAAATGGATAATTCTGAGAATTTTCCACACATCACTCCAAGGCCTCACCTGAGTATTCTAATATTGACTATTTAACTTGAGGTGAACTAGGTAGAACTTCTCACAGCAAACATTTTCTTCTTAGATCAAATTTCAAAGTCTGGGAGGGCCAAAGGAGGCATTTGTGGGTGGGGGAGGTGCTGCCATTTTTAAATGTTTCAGTTCTGACCCCAGTTAGTTAACTGTAACTGTGCAAAGAGATTTGCAGTATATTCAGAGTAGTTTCCACAAAGCTATTTTAATTGGAAGAGTATTTGGGTAGAAATAAATAATATCTCAACCTAAAAGTCACAGATTCTTTTTTTCTTTTTTTTGACCGCCAGTGAGTAAAACAAAATTCAATGGTGTATATACCAAATAATAAAAGCAAATGGGGGCTGAGTGTGGTGGCTCATGCCTGTAATTCCAGCATTTCGGGAGGCCAAAGGAGGCAGATCACTTGAGGCCAGGAGTTCGAGACCAGCCTGGGCAACATGGCGAAACATCATCTCTATTAAAAATACAAAAATTTTCCAAGCATGGTGGCGCACACCTGTAGTCCCAGCTACTCAGGAGGCTGAGGCACGAGAATCACTTGAACCCAGAAGATGGAAGTTGCAGTGAGCTGAGATCGCACCACTGTACTCCAGCCTGAGTGACAGAGATTCTGTTTCAAAAAAAAAAAAAAAAAAGCAAATGGAGATTATTTAGTTAGTCATTTTCTATAGTCATCCAACAAAAGCACAGTTTTCTCCAAGTCTCTGGTCATTAGTCCTCAGAGATAAACTTTCAATTACTCCTAGACAGGTGTTCTGAGTACAAATGTCATTGGGTTTTTCATTTAAGATAAGTAAACCCTGAACATCTAAAGCCAAATGTTCAAGATGAGTATCAGAAACATACACACACACACACACACACACACATGCACACACACATACAACAAGGAACTGTGTACTTATTTTACGCATTTAATGTTATGTATCAAATGGTTATTGAGCCCTACAATGTGATGGCTCTGTGCTAGGCCCTGTAGGGGATACCAGAAACCTCACTGATATCTGTTGATGTTTCCCTATAGAAAATGACCAATAAATGCATTTTCAAAAATTTCTGAGAGTGGCTAGAGAAAGAAGAGGTGCGTGGATCCAGGTTTTAGTGGATGTGAAACAATTTGAGAGCCTCTTTAGGAGAAATTAACTGTCCCCACCAACCTTGAAAAGCACCTATGTAAGTTACAGGCCCCAAAGCTTCACCTTTATTAGCTTCTGGGCAAATCTGCTTCTGGCCAGGACAGCTGTCCTCAGGTGCACCTCCTGTCCTCCTTACATGCTCAGGAACCCTGGCTCCTTGCTCTTCAGAGCCATAAACTTCATGATTTCAAAATGTTATCATTTTGCAACTTGGCTTGGTAACTCAGACAGTGGCCAAGAGCAATTGCAGACTACACAATAGGCATGGTTTGGTTTGTGTCTGAAACATTAGCAAATGTGATGTTAGATCATGTGAGACTGGGTGGTGCTCAGGTGGACACGTATGATACCCTGCAGTGTACTTTGCAATTTATTGTGGTGCAACACTGCACATAGGTCCTGTTTGTTTGCTACAGCTCCTTAGGCCATTTCCAGGATCCCTTCACCCAGTGACTCTGGCTCTTAGTAATCGGGAATGGCATTGTTGAAAACTTTCCATTGTGAAATTCTGTTTGTAAAGTGCACAGAAGCCATGTGTTAAGATTACATGTTGTGAGTGACTCACTAATTTTCAGACTTCAGTTTGTTTAGGAATTAGGTTTCTGTGACACACTCCTTCTATACCCCAATGCAATATTTTTCTTTTCTTTTTGAGACAGGATTTTGCTTTGTCACCCAGGCTGGAGTGCAGTAGCACAATTATAGCTCACTGCAGCCTTGATCTCCTGGGCTTAAGTGATCCTCCTGTCTCTGCCTCCTGAGTAGGTGGGACTACAGGCATGCACCACAATTTCTGGCTAATTTTTAAACTTTTTGTGGAGGCGGGGATCTTTCTATGTTGCCCACACTGGTCTCAAACTCCTGATCTCAGGTGATCCTTCTACCTTTGCCTCCGGAAGTGCTGGGCCTTCAGGCATGAGACATCACACCCAGCTCCCCCAGTGCAATATTTTCATTCCTGTTTACACATAGTACAATGCAGCCTTAGTATTGGGCAACTAGAAAGGGAAGGAGTGTACAATTCTCCATGCAAGCTTTATGAAAATTTTTAATTCACTTTGAATTCCAATTCTAATAACTAAATTTAATCTGAGGTTGATGCATATATTTTATGACATATCATTTCATTTAAATTGTGTTTAGTCTTCACTTTCAGAAGTCCTAAGATAATGGTGCTTATTGGTTCAAGGCTACACACAATTGTACATTGTGAATGATTTAATGCCACCAAATTCTACCCTCATGAATGGTTAAAATTATCAATATTATGTTATGTCTATTTTACCGCAACTTTTTAAAAAACGTTAAGGACCTTGGTGGAGAATGACTGGGAGTGGGAGGGGCACAGCTCTGATGCCTAATACAGACTGTGGACTTGTTACCTAATTCATGTGCTGTTGTTTAAGCACTGATTTTTGGACAAATAAATTAGCAATGATAGTCATATAGTTCTGCAAGAGGAACATCCATGTATTCCTTTATTTAATGTAATTCCTAGGTGTGACAGGAACAGTTCTGGATGCTGGAAATGTAGAAACGAACATAGAAGAAATGGTTCTGCCTTTATGAATTTCCAGACTAATAAACCCAGTAAGGGAAAATAACAAGACCATTTCATATAACGTTAAAGACTATGAAAAAATAGGTAAAACCACAAAGAGATACTGCTTCCAATCTATTGGGATGGCTACAATTTTTTTAAACAGGAAAACAACAAGTGTTGGCAAGGATATGGAGAAATTAGAACCCGTATGCATTGCTGCTGGGAATGTAAAACCACACAGTTGAGGTTCCTCATAAAGTTAAACATAGACCTAGCATATTACCAGCAATTCAACACCTAGATACATACCCAAAAGAATGGAAAGTAGAAACTTGAAGAGATACTCGTACAACCATGTTCACAGCAGTCTTACAATATCCAAAGAGTGGAAACAGCCCAAGTATTCATCAATAGATAAATGAGTAAACAAAATGTAGCAAACACAGACAATGGAATATTATTTCGCCATCAAGAAGAATAGAATTCGTAGGTGGTGCTGCACCACAATGAGCCTTGAAAACATTGTATTTAGTAAAGGAACGGAAGGACAAATATTGTATGGTTCCACTATATGAGGTATCTGTAATAGTCAAACTCATAGAAGCAAAAATACAGCCGTGGTTGCCCGGGTTTGTGGGGAAGAGAGGAAAAAGGGCAGTTTTTGTTTAATGGGTACAGAGTTTATATTGGAAATGATTTTTTTAATGGGGGTATAGATATTAATAGCAGTGATGGTCGCACAACATTGTGAATTATTTAATGCCACCAAATTCTACACTCATGAATGGTTAAAATGATCAATATTATGTTATGCATATTTTAGCCACTTTTTTTTTTTTTTTTTTAAAGTCAAGGATCTTGGTAGAGAAAGACTGGGAGGGGGAGGAGCCCTTGCTAAGACCCTAAGGTAGGAGCAAGCTTTTGAGGAAGCAAGAAGGCAGGTGTCCCTGGAGCGGAGTGTAGAAGGACCCTGCTGGCCGAGCTGACTGTGGAGCCAAAAGCACAGACTTTGGTGCCCCTCACTCGCATAGGCCCCTGCAAAGGAGCTGTACTGAATTTTCCATTTGCAATCTTTAATTCTCCTTAAAGAAGCGCCCTTATAAACTTTAGTTTAGTCTCCACGAAACTTTAACTTTAGTCTCCACAGAAACCTGGATCTGCTGCTGGGAATAAATGACAGAAAATGAGACCTGAACATTATCATTAGAGGAAGTGATGGTCATGTGTAGATAGAATGACAGCTCTGAAAAAGTGAGTGACAGCTCACTTTTGTACATATTGTTGCATTGGGAAATTAAATTTATGTGTTTATTCATATACTCACTCATTATGTTACTTACTTGTTCAACAAACATTTATAAGACCCCTAATGTTGTAGGACTTTTCCTTAGTTCAACTAAAAACAGAGTCCTTGTCACATGACGATGAGAGATTAGGCTCGCAGACACTTTGAAAGGTGAGAAAAATGGAATTTATTGGGCAAAAAGGGGAAAAAAAGGGAAACGGGAACTCAGCAGAGCAAGAGTCCTGCTCCTATAGGCTTCCCGCCTTGCAGATTGAATTCCAAGTACCCCGCAGGAAGAGGAGGGCCCAGGTTCTTCCGCCCTGCAAACAGCACGGGCTTCCGGAGGCTCCACCCCGCTGTCCGCTCCTCCCAGTGCGCAGGCTGGTCAAAGGTTCTCTGGTGACGCGTTTATACTTGACTGTGTCACTAACATGCCTACCACACACTGAACCTTGGAGGAGATAAAGAAGACACCCACCGCCCTAAGAAAAAAGAAACACCACAGCAATTATAATACAAAGTTTAGAAACATTTCTAAATATTGAAATATTGAACTTGTCTCATCACCTCACTGGATTGTACATTCTTGGAAGACAGGACCTCTGGAATTATCACATTTTATAGCTACAAGGGACTTAAAATGTTTTTAAGTTGAACCTCTCATTTTACCTCTAATAAACCCAGGCTCAAGGAAACTAGGTAACTTGTCTGAGGCCAAGGAAATAATTTGTAAGACTCCAAAGTAGAAGGCAGTCCTGCCTGGCTCCCAGGTCTGGTCTTGTTCCCCTATTCCATGCAGCCATATTGCTTTGGGCTCCTTCCAAGTCTCCGGCTTCCTTTTTATCCTGTACATTGTCTAATCTAGTGCTCCAGACATCATGATTATTCTGTAAACAGGAATTTGGCAGTGACGGTCATATGTAGATAGAGTGACAGCTCTGGAATTTCTACCTGGGATGGTCTTCTGGATTGCCATACGTATTTACTTAGCAACTGTCCTCACTTGGATAAAATGTCTATTTGGGTGGCTTGGAGGAGGCAGTTTCTGACAGAGATCATGGTAAGTTCAAGTCTTCCAAGCTTCCCACCTCATTGCCACTATTGGACAGATGACAAGGAGTTGCTGGCTCATGTTTTTGCTGCCTGCTGTACTTCTCTAACCCTTAATTTCCTCATTACTAACATGGAGGTTGTTATGAGAATTATGCGAGATAATATATGCTAAGATCTTAGCACAGCACTAGGCACATAGTAAGTGCGCAATCAATATTAGCTTGTGTTGTTAGTATTATTGTTATTCATGCTGAAAACTGAAAACTATCCTTATGGATTTCAGTGAAAGATGGTTGTATTATGCTTCTTTTTTTCTTTTTTCTTTTTTTTTTAAACAGGGTCTCACTTTGTCACCAATGCTGGAGTGCAGTGGCACCATCACAGATCACTGCAGGCTCAACCTCCCAGGTTCAAGCGATCCTCCCACCTCAGCTTCCTGAGCTGCTGGGGCTACAGGTGTAAACCACCATGCTCCATGGGAATACGGGAAATGCTTTGCTGTATTTCTTGAGAGGAGGAAAGATGTGCTGACTCATATTACCTTCCTCCTAGGTTCACACAGCTCCTCACTCTGCAAGTGTTTGTCCCTAGAATAGAGGTGAAACTTGAGAAGTACCCACTGTCTGTTTGCAGTGGAGAAGATGTCCATGGAAATATTAGCCTGCATTGCTTCAAATCTTGACGGGTCTTGAGAAGGCAATTACAGATATTATGCAAAGTTGTCTGACATATCTGTGGCTTTTCTTTTCTATTTTCAGACTTTTTCCTTTATGCATTTAAAACCTGGAGTTCAATTTGCAACACAGCACCAATCTGGATAAATTTCTTTTGCAAAAGCTACAGGTGGCTTCTCTTAAACATCAAGATAAGGTGTGAGTTACTTGAACACTTACAAATTTGTAGGACGCAAGCTTATTAAATAAGTAGTTCAATAGAACCAGTTAGTAAGTGACAGCCAGGAGGCAGGAATAGCAAATGGTAGTGGCATGTTTCATTTTTTATTGCTTTTAGGTGATTTACACCTAATTTAGAACTTGCTTCTGAAGATGGCTTATGACTTAGAAGCAGTGGAAGTTTCTAATACATTAAGATATACATTTGGCCGGGTGTGGTAGCTCATGCCTGTAATCTCAGCACTTTGGGAGGCCAAGGTGGGCAGATCATCTGAGGTCAGCAGTTCGAGACCAGCCTGGGCAACATGGTGAAACCTTGTCTGTACTAAAAATACAAAACTTAGCCAGGTGTGGTGGTGGGCGCCTGTAATCCCAGGTATTTGGGAGGGTGAAGCAGGAGAATCGCTTGAACCGGGGAGGTGGAGGTGACAGTGAGCCGAGATTGCACCACTGCACTACAGCCTGGGCTACAGAATAAGACTCCATCTAAATAAATAAATAAATAATACATAAATTCATGGTGATCTCTATTGTATCACCTTATCTTACATTCTTTGCAGCATTTATCACCATCTTCCATAAACCTTTTGGTTTACTTGTGGGTGGTTTGGTTTATTGTCTGTCTGCCCATGCTAGAACGGAAGCTCCATGAAAATAGGAGTCTTGCCTGCCTTGCTCACCGTTATGGCCCCACCACGGACACTGCGCCTGTGGGCCCTCCACAAATGTTTGCTGACTCAATCAGCCTGTACTTCAGTAGAGATGTTTAACTCAAATTATGCTCAAGAGGAACCTTGGGGGTCCACAAGTGGAGTGAGATTAATTTCATTGCTACAGTTCAAGAATGGAGTTCCTCCTGCTTCCCATTGCCAGGAAAAAAAAAGAGTTAATGTATAAAGTTTCACAATTTATAATTTTTCTCCTTTAAATTTCCCATGCTTTAGTTTTCTGTGACTTCCTAATCAGTTTGCAATCAACATGACAAGCAAGTAGCAACCTGATATTGTCAGGAAATTTGGAAAAAGACAACTAAATTTAACAGGTTCTAAATATGCTTGTAATATATTTACCACAATGAAAAAATAGTTAAAATTGGAATATAGATTAAAAGTTTATGTTTAAAATAGTTTATGAAATATATATATATTTCTAGTTCTGGAGCTGGATGGTGGTGATAGTTGCACGACAATGTGAATATATTTAATGCCACTAAGCTGTACACTTAAAAATTGTTAAATTGATGAATTTTATGTTACGCATAGCTTACCACAATATTTTTAAATGATTTAAAAAATATATAACCAGTAACTACTGAGTAATTGAAATGTGGCTAGTGCAAATGAGGGACTGAGTTTTTAATTTTATTTAATTTTGATTTGTTTTTGTTTCAATCTAAATAACCACATGTGCCTAGCAGCTACTGTATTGAATACAGTAGCTAAATGTACAGGGCTAAATGCCTAAAGAATTTCATTTAAATAATGCATTTTAGCATGCTAATTTTAAAAGTTATCATTTGAGTGGATTTTCCCTTGCTTTTTGTTTTCTGACTTTTTGTTATGAAATTGTCAATCTTACATAAAAGTAAGGAGAATAGTATAATGAATATCCACTTGCTTGTCATCGAGATTTAGCAATTGTTAATATTTTGTTATATTTCCCATAGTAATTTTTGAGATCCAGCTACTCTAATGAGTTGAGGCCAAAGCTCTGGAACTGAAAAGGGCTTAGTCTGACATCCATCTCTGGACTCAAAACCAATTCCATCGGCACTGCCCTTCCCTATTGTTAACTAGTTACATTTTCATTTTCATATTTTCTAGGTAATGGTGCCAGAAATGATAATAATACAATCACAGTTATTTGTGAACACATTCACAACTTCTAAATTCATTTCAGATTTGAGCTGGGATTGTTTTGTTATTAGACTGTGACTTCTTTGGGTGGGTGGGTGCTAACAGTAAAATGTCACCAGTCACTGAGTGTGTGACACCTCAAATGACACACAGATGTGACCCAGCAAGTATGGCCCAGATGCCAGATGAACTGGTTCTTTGAAATCTATATTCACATTTAATTTAGCCTGGAGGTATGGCTATAAAATAATGATAGCTATAAGACACTGTGACAAGATGCTTTAATGTCATGATATAGTTGTGGTTCTAAGCGTTACTGTGATTATTGAGAACAGCTGAATTCTAGCTTCACTCTCTTCCTTTGGGGTTGTCCATTGGCATGGTTAGAAAGCTGGTTAATTGCGAGTCAAACTTGTGCAACTAAAATGGGGCAGGAAAAAAAGCACCATGTCCCAACAAAGCATCTAAAAAATGCAATTCCAGAACCGCAGAGAAACATGCAACTCTACCCAGATTTCTATAGTGAGTCTTCATATTTTTGTCTAGTAACTATGGTCTCATGGAAGGAAGGTGTAAATAGTACCGTGGACAAACATGCGGCCCTGGCAAAAGACTTCTTAGTTTCAAATCCTGGCTTTGCCACTCATTGATTGTGGGCCTTGGCCAAGATACTGAAACTTCCTATAACTCAGTTTTTTCATCCATACAATGGAATTAATAATCACATTAAATAAGATACTTAGCAAGGTATGTTGCACATAATGTATGTTCAATAATAAATTATGCCACAAAACATAATAGTATTCACATTTTTAAATATAATAATGATAGCTCTTTGAGGGAAATACCAAATAGGTATAGTTTTATATTGTCTTTATAAACACAGTCCTCATGATCTGAGGAAAATTACATTCCAGGAGACTGGATATAGGAAGCAACATGGAAGGGGCAAAAGATACTTGTCAGTGGTCTCTATAGTTTTCTAGAAGCAGCCAAATGATAGATAATTCTAAAATCCAAAAAAACTCTGAAAACAAAAATTTTCACAAGTTTTCAACAAAAATTCATTTGAAGGCAAAAGCTAATCTGAATTAATATGAGACTATGTATGTCTTTTTTTTCTTTTTTTCTTTGTTGGAGATAGGATCTTGCTGTGTCTCCTAGGCTGGAGTGGAGTGGCACACTCATAGCTCACTGTAACGTCGAATTCCTGGGCTCAAATGATCCTCCTTCTTCAGCCTCCTGAGTAGGTAGGACTACAGACAGATATACCATACCTGGCTAATTATAAATTTTTTTTGTAGAGATGGGATCTTGCTATGTTGCCGAGGCTGTTCTTGTTGCCTGGCCTCGAGTGATTCTTCAGCCTCAGCCTCCCAAAGCACTGGGATTACATGTGTGAGCTGCTACACCTGGCCTTATGGTATTCATTTATCCCACTTAGGGATACTAGTGAATTCTGTTATAATTTGTTGCAGTTAATTGTGAGGTGCTGCCCTCACAGCACAGACTTCAATGGATATATTCCATAAGAAGCTGTATATACATCATGTCACCTTCAAAATCAAAATAAATCTGAATTCCAAACCATATCTGGCCCCGAGGGTTTGGGGCGTGGAATTCTGGATCTCTACTCTGCTTACATTCCATTGGCCAAAAGTTAGTGATGGGTCCACTGCTAGCTACAGGGCACCTGGGAAATGAGGCCTTTATTCTGAGCAGCCAAGGGCACAGCAAAAGTCTATTGCTATGGGATGAGGAAGATTGGACATTGAGGCCCAACCAGTAGTCTCTGACACAGTCTCACTAGTTTTCTCCAAAGCTTTATCCTAAAACATCCTCAGAACCTCCTGAATGGGACCAGAATAAATAGGAATTTTCCATTTCGTCTTCTGTAAGTAGCCTAGATTGACTTCAAACAACCCAGTTCTAGCTTCAAAAGACCCAACATGGTTGGTTACCCTTACTCCCATGGAATGCTACCTTGGCTTCTCAGGCGAATCTATAGCAGTTCACAATTCTTCCCCCTGCAGAACCATTTCAATCTCACAGATATTTCCTAGTCTTCCAGTAAATTCAGAACTAGACCTTTGGTTCCAACTGGCCAGGGTACTTATTTAGTTGGGACCCTTCAAATGGACTAATTGTCAATGTCCCTTCAACTTTTCATGGTAGAAGAGTCAGGACATCCCATGAACATGTCCAAGAAACTTCTGAAAAGGAATATCCAGATTCAAACATTGTCTGTTTGAATTCATCAAACTCCATCAAATGCAAATTTTGCTTCTCTCAAAAAAAATTCAAGTTCAACAAATTCAGCTCTGGCGTAGAGATAGTATTGTGTTCTAGGAAGCATAGAGAATAAAAGATGAGTGTTTTTTTCTGCTTATTGCAATTGGACATAAAAGGTGGAATTTT
Organism: Trachypithecus francoisi; assembly: GCF_009764315.1. Taxonomy (NCBI): domain Eukaryota; kingdom Metazoa; phylum Chordata; class Mammalia; order Primates; family Cercopithecidae; genus Trachypithecus; species Trachypithecus francoisi. The sequence continues at coordinate 48,275,379 of NW_022681468.1, forward strand.
TCATGAATGCTGAAAGAAGAAAAACAACTTAAAATTGGATTTTATTTTCAACTCGGAGGCTAGAGAACTTCAGTCTATGGTACATATTTTTAATAAATGGGTGGAGTTGATATTATGAGAACCCAGAAACTGCCAGTTCTGAAGCCTACTTCCTAGTCATTGGCAAAATGTAATTTTTCCTCAAATAAAGATGAAATGCAAGATGAGCAAAAAAGAGGTAGTCACAGACAGTAACAAAACAAGATTCAGCCTCTGGCTTGGGTGCAGTAAGCTGTAAATAGATCAATGTTTCATAGTTGTGTGAGAGTTGCCTAGTTGGCCTGTAGAATCTTGCTTCATTTTATGCATTCCTTGTTGATTCTGTAAGAGTGTGCTTTTTGAATGTCCTGTAGTTAATTTATCAAACAGGGATGCCAAACTTTAAGCATTCCATGGGTTCTTTTTAACTTTAAATGGAGTTTGTGCAACTATTCCAAGTAGGTTTAAATAGATAAGTATTCTGGGGAGTGTCAATTTTATTCAGCCTAAAAGCTAAGTTAACATAAATGGAAAAATAGATGGTACCTTCTGCATTTTAATATATTTTAATGGCTAGTTCCTATTGATTGCTGTGCTTCTTTTTGCAAGTAAAGGAAAAATCGGACATCACAATGTACATTTCCTTGCAATGGAAAGTTATTTTGATCATACCTTACAAATGATCCATACTGATATTAAGTTTACAGTGTTGGGAGGAGGAGGAAAGAGTGAACTTAATTTGAATTTAGAAAGTCTCTAAATGATAATTGAATCACAAGTCTGGATTATAATTCTAGGAGCAACACTTGACTTGGTCAAAATCACTGTTATGAAGAGATGCAATTTTTACACAGTACTTCACATTGATTAAGTAATGTGTGAAAATGAAAAAAAAGTATTTGAATCTTAATCACAGTCATTTGCATGAAATAAAAGTCTGTGTCAAGGGAATGCACATTATAATAACTCCTAGGTGTTTTGGTTGCATCAGTGAGCAAAGAAGTTGTATGCATTTTTTTTCATGCCGATATACAAGAATTCCTTTTATGTTTATTGTATCTTTGATTGTACAAAAATTTAGCAATACAGGATTTTGGTTGGTGAGAGACGACAACTGATTAACTACCTTAACAATAGCTGTAATTAAAACAGATGCTTGATAATGCATGCACTCGAATTAAACTGGGAACATTCAAAGACAGAAAAGAGAAATAGGAATTTGATATGAACCTCATTCTCAGTAAGGCTCTCCATTAGATGGAAAGGTAATGAATGAGAGAATGAACTTCAGAAAAATTCTGCCTGTCTCTTTTCTACATATTTTTCTCCCTATTGCTGTATGCTTAGAATACTTGAAATATAGAGACTTAAGCCTCTTTCCCATGTACCACCCCCCCCAAATCATATCTGAGACTGGTCTTCAAATCTACAGATCCTGTTTTTCTGCACCGGCACCTACTAATACCTCCAACTTAGCTTCTCTGTTGAGAATCATCGGAGTCCAAAGTGCCTCCAAACTCTGAAGCTAGACTCCCTCCTGCCTTCTTCAGACCCCCCAATAATTGAAATCGTCAATAACCTGAAATCTCCTATTTGGTTTGATATGTATTTCCTATGATGTTGAGTTAATTTTTTTTCTTATTTTGATAATCTCCCCCTAGTTTTAGGCTGACATTGTCTGGGAATAAAGGAGATTTTGGTCTCTGAAGTTTTTCATCTTTCCAGTTTTGTGGAAAAGAAAAAGAGACTAAGTAAGAGTTTTGATTCCTGAAGAGGTTGAAAATGCCAAAATACACTAATAGTTATTTTCAAAATGTGTAAGTCTAATTGTTCAACCTAAGTCAGAAGAAGAAAGTTGGTGGAAAAATATCTGCGACTATTGGCCATATTAAGGGATAAATGTGAAGCAGAGATGGGATGGTAATGGATGTAATAATTCGTTTAATTATAATTGAATAACAGTAAAAATAATAGTTACAATAACAATGTTTCACTAAATAAAACAGAGTAAAACAATACAAAACAGTAAAAAATAAAAATAAAAAAGATTACTAATTCAGTAATAGTGGAAAACAGTTTTGTGCTCAATCTCGCTTTAAGGAAGAAACAGACACTCTTCGAGAAAATGAAGGCATCAATAAAGTTTCAAAATAAATGCACTGACACTAATGTCCTGAAGTAATTACACACTTAAAACTTAAAAACACTCCAAAATACAAGCTTTCTTTCTTGACAATGACATTCTTTCAACTTCAGAATCTAGAAGTTTGCCTTGATTCTTTACCCTTTGTCTTCTGGTGGATAGCAGACACTTCACAATACCTATTGAAAGAAACAATCCCACTTTCCAATCTTGCAAAATCCACTTCCTTTTTTTAGAAAACATGCCATGTGGCTGCACGCCTTCCTACGTATGCCTCTTTCACCAACCTTGTCAGGCCCTTGCACTTCCAAAGATAGTATCCGCCCTCCTCTTCACCTCTCCAGAATCCCCCGCTTCTCCAACCCTAATTCAGGTTCTATGCCTTGCAAGAAGGTTTCTATGATCACTCCAGACAGCAGTAGTTTCTTCTTTCTCTGAGCTCCTATTGCATCAACAGAGAATACTCCCTAGTTCAGCCCATACTTACCTTTGTAATAGTTTGTAGTTTTTCTCCCTCCCCAGTTGTAAGCTCCTTGAAGATGAGAAAGATATCCCAACTTCCTTCCTTCTTTCCTTCAACAAATTTGTATCTAGTACCTACTCTGTACTGATGAGAGCCTTTCTAGATTTCTTCTACAGCACTTAGCAGCATTGCAGCCTGGAGTAGGCATGAAGTACATGCGTGTGTATTGTTTGAAGACATTTATTAAGCGCTCTCTATCATCCTGGATGATTCAACTTAACTCATCTGCTCTTTCCTCCCAACATACATTTAACCCATTCTTTTTAACCGAAGATCAAACCTTCGGTACCGTCACCAAGCCTACTCTGTTCTTTCTGATAGAGGGAAGCAGATAGATTTATGACAGGGCAGCAAAAACCTGTTTGTGAAACTTGTTTCTGTTCTTAGTTCCACTTGACTTCCTTTGTACTATTGCTCAAGACACTTAACTTCTTGTGCCATCATAATGTCCCCGTCTGTAAAATAGAGACAATAATATATGCTGTGCCACCCCCAACACTCCCCAGGGCGAGGGTTGATGAGATAATGGCTGTAAAACACCTTAAGCTCTTCCAAGGAAGGTGCCATAGTGTGGAAAAAAGTAAAGGTTTATTATGTAGCTAATCACGTTAAAAATACAGGGTGCAAACGGACCTGTGGAGTTTTGAAACAAAGCCTCAGGGAGACAGGCTGATGCTTAACTTGCCCTTCAGGACCAGGCAGCATTTCTGGAACTTTCTCTTACGTAAGTTAACTTTAGAAAATACATTTTATTTGTTTTTTAAAGGGGGTGGTGATTTATGCCTACAAAACAAAGATGAACTCACACAGCTACAATGCAAGTCCCTGCTGTTTGAGGAGATACTGCCTTTGTTTTTTTGTTGTTTTTGTTTTTGTTTTCCAGTGGAAAATAAGTTTTATTGAGACCCTACCAGCTGCAAAATCTGTTCCTGGCATTAAGCTCCTTCTTCCTTTGCAATTCAGTCTTTCTTGAGTGGTCCCATGAATGCTTTTTTCTCCTCCATGGTCTGGAAGCGGCCATGGCCAAACTTGGAGGTGGTATCAATGAACTTAAGGTCGGTTTTCTCCAGAGCCCGCCGTTTGGTTTGCACCAGCAAGGACTTGTGGGGAGGGTGAGCTCTTACTTCTTGGTTCCTACCACACAGTCCTTCAGCATGACAAGTCAATGGTCACTTCACCATAGTGGCCAAAGCCACCCAGAGGGTTGATACTCTTGTCAGACAGGTCCTAGTCAGTGGAGGCATTGTTCGTGCTCAGTTTGTCATCCTTGATAAGATAGCCCTGGCCAATCTTATAGATCTTCTTATTGATCTCAGTGCGGTGATGGTAGCCTTTCTGCCCAGCACGTGCCACAGAGAAGGCCACACTGGCAAGATGTCATGCCCCAATACAGGACTCCATGAGCAGGTCTTGGTGGGTCTTTGGGGGCAGCTTCTTGGTGAGCCAACGACTGGTGATCCCTTTGTAGCCTTTGCCCTTGCTCATTCTGATGACATCGATCATCTCGTCCTGCCTAAACACATGGTTCACAGGTACCTGCTGCTCAAGCCTCTCGTGGACCCAGTCCAGCTTCTGGGCCATGGTGTCTCCATTCACCTGGATCTCCATCAGGTGGGCCTTCTTGTGGCGCAGAGAAAGCAGGCACATCTGGGTGTGGGCAATCACGCAGATGACTTGACAGTACTTCTTCATGCTGCTGAAGTCCTTCTCCAGCTGCTTCTTGCCATCCTTATCCTGCCATTTCTTGCAGTACTTGATAAAGGCCTTCTTCTTAGATTTATGCCAGTTCTTACAGAAGCGCCACTTGCACTCATCACTGATGTGCTCAGCGAAGACGGTCTGGAAGGTCCAGAGGCTTCGAGGGGTTTCCAAGTAGCCCACAATGCCCACAACCACCATGGGTGGTATCTCTACAATGGTCACAGCCTCTACCACCTCCTTCTTATTCACCTTGGATCCTGGCCTGTCGACTTCCTGCATGATGTGAGTCATGCCAGCCTTGTATCCCAGGAAGCCTGTGAGACAGGCCGACTTGGAAGGGTCATCCTTAGGGAGGCTCTTCACCTTCCCACGATGCCTGCTGCTGTGCTTCTGAGGCAGGAAGCTGAGGGACCCATGTCTGGGAGCGAACTTTCTGTGAGACATCACGCTGTCAAATCCTGCTGGTAGAGTGAGATACTGCCTTTGAATTTACATACAAGCCAAAAGAAAGTAAACTCTAGCTTGGCAGAGCCCATCTCTCAAGCTTAGAATACCTTCTGGCCTAGAAGCTCTGTGAGGGCAGGAACTGGTTTCTTGTTCACAATTATATTGCCATCACTGCAAATAATGCCTGGAATGTAGTAGAGTAGAGCTCAACAAATATTTTATGTTCTCTGTATCACATGAATGAGTCTGGCTTTATTGCATGAGTGAACCACGGAAGGAGAGAAAGTGCTAAAATCTGGGCACTGGTAGGTCCAACACTCTCTTATTTGAAGAATGTGCTTAGGGGTTATATCGCCCACTGGGCTGACTGTGTAACAGTCACATTTTGTGGGCACTGCCACTGGCTGCTCAAGTCCTCAGGGCTAGGAGAGTACAGGAGCAAGGTCATTTTAATCCCACATTCTAATGGAATGTGCAACTTTGGATGTGCCAGGTGTAAGTAGGAAACATGCAAGGAACTTGAGCATAGAGTTAATGTGTGGAGTTAGATATTATTGACCCTCCAATATTCTTGTTAAAAAATTTGGATGCTGGAGGCTACCAGAGAAATCTGATTAGCCTAAGTACATGTGGAGTTAGAGTAGTCCATGGGAGGAAAGGAATAAGATTCATTCAGACCTTTTTCTCCCCACCAGAGGTTCAAAGATAGTATGATAGATCTGATAAACCAAGTGGCTATGACTGAGGCCACGTTGCAAGAACAGAGGTGCACCTAAGAGGAAGCTCACCACGTGAGAGGAGTTAGCGGGGGCTGGGGACCACTCTCAACCCCGGGGCTTGGGTCATTAGAGTCAGGCTGATTCTAGGCACAGTGCACAGTGGGTACTAGTGTGCCCAAATCACACTAACATAGCACTGGTCATACAGTTTTAAAAATAAATCCGGATGCTTATAATGCAAAACAATAAACGTGCTAAACAGTGATTTGGCATCTAAGAAGACTTAATGCAGAGTAATGTTCTATTTCTTTCAGGCTGCTCTAACAAAATACCAGAAACTGGGTGGCTTATAAACAGCAGAAATGTATTCCTCACAGTTCTGGAGGTGGGAAATCCAAGATCCAGGCACCTGCTGATTTGATGTCTGATGAGGGTCTGCTGTTTGGTTCATAGATGGCTGTCTTTTTGCTGTGTCTCCACATGGCCAAAGGCACAGGGAGCTCTCTGTGTCTCTTTTATAAGGGCATTAATCCCATTCGTGAGTGCTCCCCCCTCATGACCTAATCACTTCCCTAAGGCCCCATCTCCAAATGCCACCTCCTTGGAGCTTAGGTTTCAACATATGAATTTGGGGAGGACACAAACATTCAGTCTACAGTAGGAAACAAAGAGAAAAGGAACATCTTCCCCTTCAAGGGATGAAACTGCTTGGCCTCAATGACTCAGTGGAGGCCTCTGTGGGAGCCAGCAGGTGTGAAGAGAGTAAGAGTGGAGGCCACCAGGCCAAGCACAGTGTCTCATGTCTGTAATCCCAGCATTTTAGGAGGCCGAGGCGGGCAGATCACCTGAGGTTGGGAGTTGGAGACCAGCCTGACCAACATGGAGAAACCCCATCTCTACTGAAAGTACAAAACTAGCCGGGTGTGGTGGTAGGCACCTGTAATCCCAGCTACTCAGGAGGCTGAGGCAGGAGAATTGCTTGAACCCAGGAGGGGAGGTTGTGGTGAGCCAAGATCACACCATTGCACTCCAGCCTGGGCAACAAGAGCAAAGCTCTGTCTCAAAGAAAAAAAAAAAAAGAGTGGAGGCCACCAAGGATCTGCAGGATAATGTCACCATAATTACATATGTGGCAAGAACATCCAAAGGAAGGGATGGAGGGAAGGAGGAAGGAAAGAGGAAAGGAAGGAAGATAGATCTGGCTTCAAAAAACTGACAGAAATGCCAAAGACAAGGCTTTCATTCAAAAGTGACTGCCTGGTTCACCCTGTGGTGGTGAGCAGAGGGCAAGTGCAGATTAAAAGCAGAAATGGATGTTTCCCTAATGTGGCAAAAAGGCCTTGACCTGTAATACCAGACTGTCAACAAAAATCCTCAGAATGGATGTGTGTAAGACAGGGTGAGAGAGAAGGTTTTCCCAATTCAGCTATTCAGGTCCTGTGCCTTCTCATCATTCCCTAGAGACAGTTGGGAAAAAAGGAACAAAAAGCACCAAAGTACATACATCCGAATGCCCAGGTTAATTTTACAAGAGAAAAGTCTAATAAAGCCCAAGTAAATAAGAAAAATGAAAAGAATCTACCCAGGAAATTTAGGGGCAGATCACAGGCCAGAATATAAAACATTCCTGGGTTAAAAAGAGAAAAAAAGTTATGTGACCTATGCAATGATTATTATTTAGGAAGGAAGGGAGGAAGGAAGGAAGGCAGACTGAACACATATAAAGAAGAGGCACATTCAAAAGAGAATGAGAATCAGGAGAAAATTTGATAAAACAAATGGCTCAGACTTTAATACAGTTAAAGAGAACACAGGCTCTATGAAAGATGATATCAAACATAAAAAAACAAGAAAATGATGAAATCTAAAGGAAGTGGGCAGAGGCAAAGGAGAAAATAATTTTATTGCAGAAATCATAAATGATTTAGTCTGGGCATGATGGCTCACACCTGTAATCGCAACACTTTGGGAGGCTTAAGTGGGGGAAGATTGCTTGAGCCCAGAAGTTTGAGTCTAGTCTGGGCAACATAGTGGGACCTGGTCTCTACGAAAAATCTTAAAACAAAAATTAACCTGGTGTAGTGGTGGATGCCTGTAGTCGCAGCTACGTGGGAGGCTCAGGTGGGAGGCTCACTTGAGCCCAGGAAGTTGAGGCTGCAGTGAGTCATAATCCTGTCACTCTACTCCAACCTGGGTGACACGTGAGACCCTGTCTCAAAAAATATATAATAATAATAATAGTAATCATCATAATAATAAATGATTTAGAAACATCAAGTAAAATTGCAGAAAACTGAGTTTGTGATTTTGTTGATAGATGAGAAAATCACACAGAATGAAGAGGAAAGGGGAAAAAATTAAAAAGAAGTTACAAAGAAGTTAGTAGATATGGAAGGTACCCAACCTAGTTACAAAATATAGATAATCGCTCTTCCTAAAGTCAAGGAAAAAATATTCGGATACAGCAGAGAAAAAGTTTCTGATATCACAGAAGAGCAGAATCTTCAGATTAAATTAATTAATATATCATAATTAATCCAAGGCATATTTTCTGCTGAAATTACTAAACTTCAAGGATAGAAAAAGAATTCTCCTAACACCCAGACAGATGAAACAAATCAAAGAAGGGAAATACCAGGCTGGCTTCGGACCACTCCATAGCAACATTTGAGGCCACGGGACAGGGGAGCAATGACTGACAAACTTTGAGTGGAAAATCATGCGACCCAGAGAAGTTGTTGTCCAACATGTAAAGATAACAACAAAATTCTCAAATGTGTAAAGATTCAAGAGACATAGTACCTATAACTTCTTCCTAAAAAAATTATTTGATGACGTAATCTACCCAATTAAAAAATAATTCAAAATTAACTTGGAGTTGGAAAAGCTTTGTCCTAAGGACTCCTTATGTGTGCTAAATAAATGTGAACACACTGAATGAAGTCTAAATAGTGATGCTTATTACACCTAGGTAATTATCAAATATAAAGTCAATCTTTAAAACCTTCAAATCAAAGCTAAATATTATTTTAAAAATAATAATGGATTTGGTGTCCTATAGTATTAACAAAAACAGAAGGCTAAAGAGAAAGAGGATCTAAAAAGATATAAAGTGACTGGGCGCAATGGCTCACACCTGTAATCCAAGAACTTTGGGAAGCCAAAGCAGGAGGATCGCCAGGAGTTCGAGACCAGTGTGGGGAACAAAGCAAGGTCCGGTCTTAACAAAAAATTTAAAAATTAGCTAGGCATGGTGGTGCCTGCCTATAGTCCCAGCTACTCGAGAGTCTGAGGTGGGAGGATCGCCTGAGCTCAGGAGTTCCAGGCTGCAGTGAGCTGTGAATGCACCACTGCACCCCTGTCTGGGAGACAGAGTGAGACCCTGCCTCTAAAAAGAAAAAGAAAAAAAAAGATGCAAACTGAGCAAATTTCCTCGTCTTCAACAAAGGACTAATAGAAATTTTAATTTTTAAAATAGATAATTGAGAATTACAGACATATAAGTATTATTACAAGTTGTAAAATTCACTGCTGATGTAATAAAAAACAATGTCTACATTCAATAATATAATGCTGGCAGGGCTGGTTGAAGGAGGGCTAAAGGGGTGGAATGGAAACACTGATTACTTACAGTAGGAGATTTTTTATCCAGAATTCCAAGGACTTAACCTGCTCAGATTAATGACAGTATACATATGTACCTTCCAAAAGAGTTGGATAATCAAAGAACAAATCTGAGTATATAAATGTAGTGTGTAATAAAGCAAATAGGTCAAGTTAAGAAATAGTCTTTAAAAATGTATATATTTTGAATATCTCTTTATTATAAATAATATATCATGCCAAAGAATTGAATATTAAATTGCTTGTCATAATTTTGCATCAGTTTAAAACATCAGGCTTACCTATAAAAGTTAGCATTGTGTACTATAAACATAATAAATATGTTTTACTTAATTCCTTAGTGAAATGCACCCACGTTGCCTTAAAAATGTAGGGAAGGAGATGGGAATATAATGCAAGCATATAAATGTATAAAAGTTACATTCACCAAGAAATTCTGCTTGATCTTTATATAGTGGCAAAAATCACTCATCATCAGGATATGTTGTAACAACTTTTGCAAACCAGAAGAGAATGGATGAAGTAACAAGCTCTCTTGGAAAGAGGTATCTGCTTGCCCTTGCTAGTCATTTTTTTTTCTCAAATTTCTTTCTCAGAATGTACCTACAGAGTATTTTCTGCTTAGTAACAAATCACCATTTTAAAATAAAATGTATGAAATATTTTACAACATAGAACAACTAGAAACTATTTCTCATTCATCATAACCTTTCTATCTTGCCTACATTGTTTGAGTTGCACCACCATAAAAGTTGGACTGGCAGAATAGTTTTGATTTTTAGACGTTTGGGCTTCCTAAATAAACAATCTCTACTCTTAGAAAGACAGCAGTAACAAAGAAGGTGGAAAGAAAGTATTAAACTCGTAAAATATGTAATACAAAGACTGGCATAAGGTCAAATATATGCTATAACAATACATGTAAATGATATGAACACCCAAATAAACGTAAAAGAAAGCAAACCCCAACTTTATGTAAAACATTAAACAATTTTTATAATCTATGCTAATATCAAAACCTGAGTAAAATAGACCATTTCCTAAGACAATATAAGTCTACAAAACTAGCTTTCCTTTTTTATTTTGAAATGGAGTCCAGGCTGGAGTGCAATGGCGCAATCTTGGCTCACTGCAACCTCCACCTCCCAGTTCAAGCAATTCTCCTTGCGTTAGCCTCCCATGTAGCTGAGATTACATGTGCCAGCCACCACACCTGGCTAATTTTGTTGTATTTTTAGTAAAGACAGGGTTTCACCATGTTGGCCAGGCTGGTCTCGAACTCTTGACCTTGTGATCTACCAGCCTTGGCCCTCAAAGTGCTGAGATTACAGGCGTGAGCCACCGTGCCTGTCCCTCTTTTCTTTTTAACTGATAGAAAACCTATCTAGCCACCACAAACTGGTCAAGGAAGTACTACTCAAAGGCCAGTACCAAATGGCTTTCCATGGACTGAAATAATTAAATCATTTAATTATATCAGAGTTGAAGGAAATAATTCTTCTTACAAAGGCAGTACAACAGTGATGCCAGGGGTTTGCCACAATGGCACAGAAACAAATAAACAAAAACTACAGGCTAATCTGACTAATGAATAAGATTACAAAATACCAAATGGGGGTAATTCCAGACTTCTGAGGAGTTTCATAATATAAATAATAATATAAAATTTGTTAAGAGATTTTACCATATAAATAGATCAGAGAATTTGAACCACAGGATGATTTCAATATTTGCAAACAAAAATAAAAAGTCTTAACTTTTTAAAAGATCTTACTATAGTGGTAATAGAATAAAATTTTTTAAGCCATATTTTAAAAACATATATTTATCTGCATATCACAAACTAATAGCCAGTATAGCACTTAATGGTGAAAAACTAGAAGTAGTCTCATTAAAGTCAGGAACAAGACAAGAGTACTTGTTATCACCACAGTTATTTAATGATTGTTCTGGAAGTGCTCACCAATGTAATTAGATGAGAGAATGAGATAAGAAGCATAAATATTAGGTAGGAAGAAGCAGAAGTATCATTATTTGCAGATTATAAAGATTATAGTTTTTAAAAACCCAAGTGAATCAACTGAAAAACTATTAGAAATTTAAGAGAATTTAGTAGATTATCTGTTTAAAATATGAACATGATAATAACTTTCTCATATGCCTATAAAAAGTAGTCACAAAATTCAAACTTATGAAGTAGTTTCCTATTCACACACACAAAAATAAAAACCAGAAATGTGTCTGCTTTATATTAAGGAAGTTATAAAACCCAACAGCAAGCACATCATCCCCTTTAGGGGGCATGGTGGTTCATATCTGCAATCCCAGCTACTTGAGAGTCTGTGGTGGGAGGACAGCTTAAGCCCAGCCCAGGAGTTTGAGACCAGCCTGGGCAATATAGAGAGGTCCTCTCTCAAAAACAAACAAACAAACAAACAAAACATACAGAGGACACTGATAAGTATGAAAAGAAAAACTTAAAAGGTCATTACAGACTAAACTATAGGCCAGGCACAGTGGCTCATACCTGTAACCCTAGCACTTTGGGAGGCTGAGCCAGACAGATAACTTGAGGTCAGGAGTTCAAGATCCGCCTGGTCAACATGGCAAAACCCCATCTTGCCTAAAAATACAAAAATTAGCCGGACTGGTGGCGGGTACCTGTAATCCCAGCTACTTGGAAGGCTGAGGTGGGACAATTGCTTGAATCTGAGAGGCAGAGGTTGCATTGAGCAGAGATCATGTCACTGCACTCCAGCCTGGGCTGCAAGAGAATCTGTCTCAAAAAAAAAAAAAAAAAGAAAAGAAAAACAGCAAAACAGGCTAAACTATAAATATAATACAAAAACAAATTCCTGGCTGAGCACGGTGGCTCACACTTGTAATCCCAGCACTTTGGGAGGCACAAGACAGGCAGATTGAGCCCAGCAGTTCAAGACCAGCTTGGGTAACATACTGAAGCTCCTGTCTTGAAAAATAAATAAACAAACAAACAAATAAATAAATAAATAAATAAAGCAAATTCCTAATAGGCCTTTTTTGATAAATGTGAAAAAAATAATTCTAAAGTTTATTTGTAGAATTAACATGTGAGAATAACCAAAGCAGAGCTGAGAAATAAGAATATTAGAAAATTAATTTTATTTAAAATATATTATAAATTTAGAATATATAAATTGAATCTAAATTGGTAATTTTAATTACTTTTTAATTAGGAATTAAAAGTGTGGTTGTGGTCCAGCAATAGATCAAAGTAACAGAGCCAAAAATCTAGAAATATATTCACATTTACAAGAAAACTCACTATATGAGAAGGATGATCTCTCCCTGAATGGCAAAAAGATGAATCATTTTATAATTATATTGAGGCATCTGGCTCAGGCTAAATACATAGGGGTCATTATGATAGCTCCCTTTTCCTCCCTAAAAGCCCCTCCGTCTATCTGCAAATCCTACTGACTTTAGAGCCTTCAAAACACACTCTGAATCTGATTGCTTCTTGCCACCTGCACAGCAATCAGCTTCTTCACCACTTGCCCAAATTTCTGCAGCTTCCTAATCAATATCCTAGTTTTCCTCTTCCAACAATCTTCTCCACACTGCAGTCAGGCTGGTCTTTCAAAAGGTAAATCAACTCGTGTCATTTCCCTTCTCAAGACCTCCCAATAGCGTCCCATCTCACTAAAGAAAAACATCCCACCTCCTTACACATGCATAGACCCTCCCCGCATTCGTGGCCCCTGCCTAGCCCTCTGATCTCATCACTTCCCTGCCTCTCCACTCTAGACAAACCAGCCTTCTAGAAGCTCTGTCTCACCTCAGATCCTTGGAATTTCTTTTCTCTCTGCCAGAGTGCTTCTCCTAGATCTTCAGATGGCTCACCCTTCACATACTTCATGTTTTCCTGTGAAAATGTTCAGTCTGCAGAGGCCACGCCTTGCCATCCTATCTAACGTACTACCTTCCTGTCACGGTCTGCTTCACCTTCATTGCTCTATCGCTCCCCAGGTTGTTCCTTCAGATAGCCTTGCTTATCATCTCTCTCCCACTAGATTGTAAGCTCTGTAAGGACAGGGACTCCATCTGTTTTGTTCACCAGTATAACCCCAGTGCATAGCACAGTGTCTTGGGACATGGTAGATGCTTAATTAATATTTGTTGAACAAATGAATTGCAGTGGGTGTAGAGAAAAGGGGGTGCAACCTGCAGTTATTGAGGAAGTAGAATTAATAGGACTTTTTGACTTATTCAATGGAGGAATGAAGGTAGCCTGAGGGAAGGACCTGAGGATAATTTTAAGTTTCTGGACCAGGTAACTAAAGAAATACTGCATCATTCTTATGTTGGGAAATTGAGGGCAAGATTATTCAGACTATGTTGCCCATTTATTAATTAGAGAAATGGCTAATTTTTATCAGTTTGAGGAAGAATATGATAGGCAAAGCATAGTTTTAGAAAAACTTTCAGCCAGGTGTAGTGGCTCACACCTGTAATCCCAGCACTTCGGGAGGCTGAGGTGGTAGAATCATGAGGTCGGGAGTTCGAGACCAGCCTGGCCAATATGGTGAAACCCCATCTCTACTAAAAATACAAAAACCAGCCAGGCATGGTGGCATGCACCTGTAGTCCCAGATACTACGGAGGCTGAGACAGGAGAATTGCTTGAACCCAGGAGGCAGGGGTTGCAGTGAGCCGAGATCGTGCCACTGCACTCCAGCCTGGGCGACAAAGTGAAACAAACTCCATCTCACCAAAAAAAAAAAAAACTTTTTACATTTTCTGTGCAATTTTTCTGTAAACCTGTAAAAGACAAAGTCTAATAAAATTTTTAAGAATGAAGCTGTAACATTTACCTCCCAGTGTTTCTAAGGAAATTAAATAAAACGACACTCAAGAACATGCCTAGAACATAGGCACTGCTCTCTAGTTTTCCACCAGTCAAATGCCAGTGGCTTGGGCTGTCCCTTCCTTTTCCTCCCAAATCTCTTAATGGGGTTCATTTTCCTACTAGTGCTCACACCTAAAACTGTTCACATTCAGCATCTGATCATCGTAATCAGTTTCCCCATAAGTCCAGCTGGGTTTCAAATGCATGTGTCTTAGTTGTTGTTTTTTCCCATTGCATCACTCCTTTTTTCATTTTAATTTTTTTTAGAGACTAGGTCTTTCTCTGTCACCAAGGCTGGAGTGCCGTGGCGCAATCATAGCTCACTTACCCTCGAATTCCGGGGCTCAAGCAATCCTCCTACTTCAGCCTCCCAAGTAGTTAGGCCTACAAGTGTGCACCATCATGCCTGCCGAATTTTTAAAAATTTTTAGTAGAGATGGGAGTCTTGCTATGTTGCCCAAGCTGGTCTTGAATTTCTGGCCTCAGTTGATGCTCCCGCCTTAGCCTCCCAAAGTGCTGGGATTACACATGTGAGCCACCATGCTGGGCCTCCTTTTCTTTTTTTAACCATGATCATCTCAAGTTATGTGTCCTTGAGACAGTTGGGGCTTGGGGGGTAGGAAGTGCAGGTCAGATTGTCTGCATTGATATCCCAGTGCTGCCATCTTGCACGGTGAGACTGTGAACCAAGTGATAAATCTTTCTCTGCCTCAATTTCTTTATCTGTTCATTGGGAGTGATAAAAAATAATGTCTCCTTCATGTGTTTTTTGACAATTAAATGAGATGACACCTGTAAAGCACTTAGAATGGGAGAAAGCACATAGTAAAACATTAATATTATTTTCCTAAATAAGTATTTAAATGTTGGAGCTTTCTTCTTTATTTCTGTAGCTTCCTAATTGATGTCCTGGTTTTTCTCTTCCAACAGTCTTCTCCATACTTCTCCAGGTTGGTCTTTCAAAAACGTAAATCAACCAATGCCATTTCCCTTCTCAAGGCCTCTCGATAGCATCCCATTACACTGAAGAAAAACGTCACACCCCCTTATAAGTGCATAGACCCTCCTCTCATGCCTGGCCCTTGCCTAGCTTTGCCACAGCTACACCTATGCTGTTGAGAAAGAGAACATCTTCCATCCACATCCTGGGTAAACATCGTAATTTTTTTCAAGCAGACAGCAAAGATGTTGATCGTGAGTTTTTCTGCTGGTGTCAGTCAGGTGCATGTTAGACTTGCCCAATGACTAGATCCGCTCTTTGGATAAGATCGTTGCCATCACTTAACCAGGTCTGCATTCTCGGCATTTTATTAAGTAATGCAACAGCCTTCTACATATTGAAAATATCTTGTATCTGTTGTCTGTTTTTCAGTAAAGAAATAAGGATCTTTCTGATCGAGAGTGGGATTGCTTTTCTCTGTTCCTCTCTCACCTCCATACCTTGTCCACAGTCCCCGAGCTCCCTGGAGTCCAGTAGAACTGCCATCCTCAAAAAGTGAGCTTACATGAGAAAATACGTGCTCATTATATTTACATTCAGCACGTCTAGATCAGCAGCTTCATCTGGGACTTAGACCTACAACACTGGTGATGCAGACAGCCAGATATTTAGTCACATCAAAGCAATTTGCTAATTGCAGATGCCTCCTCTCTGTTTAATGTTTCATGTGTAAGATTAGGTGGTTGATTTAACTGGTTCATAGTGCCTGTTTTATCTCATTAGCTATCTCTAAAGAAAATCAAATCATATTAAATATAGACAGAGGACATTAATTATCTGGAAAACATAATAGTATAACCTGTATATGAGTATGAGAGGAATGATTCCAGTCACTGTTAATTTCCTAGCACTTTAAGTATATGAGAAGTTGTATATACATACATGTTAATCTGCAAGAGTATTCCATACGTGAGTTATGCATCTGTGCATGTTAATTACAATATTTGCTCTCAACTATCAGTTAAACTATATACATATATTATTTTAGCATAGATGAATAGATAATCATTTAAAAGTTAAACTAGGAGTTCTGAAGCTCCAGGTTATTCTCGTGATGTTTTCTTCATCTCTTTTATCTTTTGTACATTTTCAACCATAATTCTAGCAAAACATGCAGGTAGCTTTAGCACTGCTCTAACTATCTTTTGCTCTATGTTCCTGGCCCAAACTTTATTTCCATGGACTCTATCTGACCTTTTATTAATATCTGTCATAAGTATGCAATTGAAACATTTTTACCTGAGATCAAAGCAGCATGTTCATATTTGAGAGAAAAAAAAGTCATAAAATTTCCAGAGAAAAAAGAATGCCACAAAATATGTAATGTAAAAATCCCCTGTGATATTAACATCCCCCAAAAAGTGTTTAGCCTAGTGAACCAGGTTCTTGCCTAGGTTTAGCCTCTAATAAGACCTAATGCTTGTATTATTTATACTGCCACCCCACCGGCATATAGATACCACAATAGCCAATAAGGACTCCTTAGGGAATGTTTATCATGTCACTGAGCTCTGAATTCACAGAGCTTTACCAAGCACATCAGTCACTGAGGATTATCAAGGAAGGAATTCTTCATTTAAATGCTCCCCACTATTTTACATGATAGATTATAGCAATCTTTATATCATGTTAATTTTGGAGTTTTTAAATCTATGAAAATACATGAAGACAAATACAAATAAGAGCGCTATGAGACACTGTTCTCCTCTATCTGTGTCTCTACTCCTACCACTAAAGCAGTGAGTTATTTCTACAAACTCTCAGAATCTGATATTCTAGCCTGAGGGATTGCATACAGATTCAAGAGAATCACTTGTGTTTCTCAGTGTTTATCTTAGCAATGGGCTCAGAACTATTTGGGCATTAGCAATACCCTGGTAGGAAACTGGACAGATCTTTCCTACTTTGATTTATGTTCTTGCCACAAGGATTAAGACGCATTGCACAGATATTGATATTTTAAATCAGTTTCTTAATAAGAGAAACTAGTATAAGAAGAATGAGTATAAGTATATTCTCAGTGCTTATACCTTACAATAAATTTTTGTCATGCAACATACATAGTTCACTTTTAGAGATCAACGTACCTCAGAAACCACTCTTTGATGAGGCCAGGTGCGAATCCCTCCGTATATAAGGCAGTATAATGTAATGATGCTCCAATCCACTTAATTATAGAACTTATTAAAGTAAAAAATTATAATAGCCACTGAACACTTCGTTCAATCAGAAAAGATCTACTCCCCAGAGTACAAAGGTAATGGCTATACTATAAAGTCATCATTTCAGTGGAGTTTTACGTTCCACCCAAGAGACAGGGCATTCATCATGAACATCCTCCATGCCAAGCAATCACAACATCACTGATCACCTTTTGCTCGGGCCCCTTATAATGCAACTATTCCAGTTGTGCCATACCTGGCAGAGAAGATTCTGTGGATCCTAACCTCTTGTTGAGAGTTAAATAATTTCTGAAACGCACGATAGCTACATAACTCTCCCAGCCATTTTCTGCACCACGATTTTGCTCATTTTGCTTCCTTTGTGTTCCATTCAAGGTTTTCCTGCGCTGAGACAATCTTTTACATTTTTTCTTCTTCTGCCTGCATCAAAGTTAGGACTTTGTTAGGGATGCTTTGCTATCGGCATCTGTTACCTCTTTTTCTTAGGGGCTAAGGAGGAGGCTGCTGTGTGGCTGAAAAAGACTCTCATTCAGTTTGGAATTGCCTCCCTTTGCTTTCCTGTCACACTGTCAAGCTCAATCAGAACGCAATGAAAGTGATACAGAGGCGAGGCTTTGCTGGCGAGACTTAGAACAAAGACAGCTCCATAGCCTAGTACAGATTTCACATCCAATTTAACTCTTTGGAAAAGGATTTCAGGAAATACATAGTCAAGAGTTGAAAAAATGGAGTTGGGTCTACTATAAAGGCTAAAAGTATTATCCTGGCTTAGATAAGCTACAAAGATAGGTTGATACTATTTTCTAGCATAAACCACATTAGCCGGCATTACACATTGAGCTTTCTTTACTCGTTAAGTTGCAAGGAGATTTGAGAGGAATTTAGCAGCTACATAAAATGACTCTTTCATGATTCTAGCTTTACCAGTCATTTTAGTTGTACAAGGTGCATGAATAGCAAGGACCTAAATCATGTTGTTTAACAAATCTGGTATTAGAGGGTTAGTCTCAGTTTACTTATTAAGAATTTAGTTGAGTAAAGGATTTTAGGACTCAGTTCTTTGTGTAGATGACAATGAACGGCCCAATACTTGTATTTTTGGGGGAAAACATACGTCAACTACACATGTTTTGAATTGTGCTGTTGGGCCCATAACTAATGTATTGCATTGAATATATTTTTCTGCAGGAACTAACTGTAAAGAAGAAACTTCATTGAGAAGGACATAGGTCAATGGTGACTTGCTTCAGTGGCCTCTACTATTACTTCCTTTCTGAAGCCTAGTTTCTACTTGTTCTCTGTCTCACAAGAGACTCGGTTTAACTCTCTGAATTTTTCAAAGTGAGGTCATGACAAACTTGGTTTAATTCTCTGAGCTTTCAAACTTAGTTCATGATTCCGTTTTGAAGGATCATGGCCCTCATTTTCACTTGATGGATTTGAAGCATACTGAAAACTGTTTCACAAAGCAAATAGAATCTTGAACGATCTATACAGCAGCAGTAATGTTAATGGAATAGTGAAGAGAACTCATGCAGTTTAAATTAACTATTTTTATAAGCAATTCTTTAAAACTGTTATGGTCGCAGATACTGTCAAAAATTTCAATGTTTGGTACATAGGTCAGAGGAGATATTTTTTCATGTTTGTGTACTTTATCTTATTGAAAATAGAAACATTTAAGTAACTTTATATACACTTACGTATGTAATTTTATATACACTCAGTGAGAGAGAGAAAGAGATTGAGAGAGTCTGAAGTTAGTTTACATACACAATTGCATTTAAGGGGCATGCATTTCAAATGACTAGTACCATACCATCATATGAAAGAAGATATCTCTTTGGAAAATTTGTCATGAACAAGAGATGATTAGAAGCAGCATATGATAGACAACAACATTTCATCTCTGCATGCAATTATGGTACAAATTAGAAATGCTATTATGTTGGTGCTCCATAATTAAGTAAGTGATTAAAAACAAAAACAGTTCATTAACAAATGTCATAGCTATGCTGACAAATGTCCAGTGAGGTCACGGTCACAGCAATTGCACGAGATGATGACTAAGTCTTCCCAAGAGCAAAAATCCCCACCAACAGCAATGGTTCTATTTCTAATGCATGTGTTATATAAATAGCAATTTGGGCTGGAAAAACTGAAATAAACATTGCAGTCAAATGTAGAGAGGAGGTGAGCTCTTTGTGGTAAGTTACTTACTCCGTTTGTGAGAGTGTAATTGGAAACCAAAATGAAACTTTAGCTTTATTCAAAAAATGAAAATAAAATCTCTCTTGATACTTAATATAGCTGTGGTAATTTCCTTGTAAGTCTTCGGCCCGTTGGCTCAATTCAGTGTCTTCGCCATTGAGAAACTTATGCTCTATCTTAATGAAGATAGCAACTAGAAATTAGCAGTTACTAGTGGTGGCTGTTAGATCTACCTATTTGCATGGATTTTCTTTAACGGCCATCGGTTCATAAGTATTTTCATTTTTTGAAAATGTTTTCCATTATTTCAAGAGAAACCATATAGTGTCACATGAAAAAGTTATATCAACAATGAACAGGTTTGATAAATAAAATGCAGGGGGAAAAAAGTGAAATGGTTAATCCCTGTACTAATTATTTGTCCCATTTTTGTTAATACAAATTAAATGTTTCACTTGGTTAATGACAAGTTTGATCAAACAGTTCATAAACTGATGGATTGACTTTGAAATGAATTCAGGGAAAAAAAATGACATGATGTGGAGCTGGCAAGGGGCCGCCTCTAGTGGGAACAGATGCCCAACAAATTTGGCGAGTAGTTTTGTTCTCTTCTATCTGTTGCAGTTCACAATCCTAATGAATGTTATGTTTAAATAACATGAATAAAGATAAAGTGAAAATGAATTCAACTCCAGTTTGAGCAGCAGAATAAAAATGAGCAAACTGTATTATCTTCTGCCACCTAATCTGGGTTGAATTTCCTCTGTATCTTTTTTGTTTGTTGAAGAATCCTTTTCTTGAGTCTCCTTGGCCATTGACAAGGTCTTTTGAGATGAATATGAAAAGATAGATTTAAAGGTTAAGGCCAGGGTCAGATGGTTGCAGATGTTTTGTGAGAGATTGTTCGGTTCAGTTTGTGGTACTTCTCCTGACTAAGGTATTTCAAACAGGCAGACTCATGGCCAGCAACTGTCAATGAATGTTGTTTGTCTCACAATTGATCCATGCAAACACAAACACAGAGTAGAAAGAGTGTTTGTTTTTTCTTAGGCAGATAATTTTCCCCCAGCCCAAAGACTTTGTCTGAAACCAGAGAAGACACTATTTTTATTTCTAGAAAGTAGGACATTTTTAGATTTGGCTCTTCAGATGATCAGCTGAGACCATTTTTCAGGGGACAAATAATGGCACCATGTAGCAGAAGCTGATTAGACTGTAAAAGGTTGCAACATTTTTGGAGAGGAAGTGAAAGGAAGTAGAGCTTGAACATTGAAAAAAAAAAAGATAAATGAACTAGTCTCTTATCTCCTGACTTCAAATTCTAATTAACAGAAAATGTGGAAATAAAGGGACAGAGTTCATGAAAGTCATGCTGATTGCCATTGGGATATTTCATTATTTGATATCTTTAGATTGAATCATATTTCCCCATAAGGGAGGTTAGAATACATAGATGTGTATGTATGTAAAAAATGTGTGTGTGTATACACACAATATATATATGTGTATGTGAATCTGTTAAATTATGTGTATATACATTATATATACACATACATGTGTATGCAGTATACACACATATATACACATAAACATATGTGTGTATATGCACACACACGCTCACACACACAGATCCTCTTAACAGTCAGATAGCATTAGATGAAAGGTATTTCCTCCAGGAATGTCTTAAGGGTTTTCCTTTAAGAATTTTTATTTACTACCTCCATAGGTTTATAAACATGATTAAGACATTTCCATGGGCCATTTCCCATCCCTTCCTTTGAGCGTTTTAACATTTAAGTTATGAGTGTTGAGAGCCTATAGTAATTGTCTAAGGCCAATGGGATGGTTCCTTTCCACAATATACAATTCAGAACAATTCAGGTAGGGATGTTTTCTTTCTTAGATCTTGTAAATGGCTTTTAATTAACACATATTTTGGAACATTCTGTGTAAAAATATCTAGGATGTTGAAAAATACAAAGGACTATTAATTTTTTAGTCAACACTCTGAGAGAAAGTTTTTATAGCTTTTACTTTCCTAGCACCTATTCACTATCAGTTCTTCTTCACATTTACATTCTTCTGAATTTTATGCTGCATAATGCTACAGTGAAGACTGTGTTTATTATCCTGACATGATTCTTTGTGAAATAGGTGCTTGATAAGGATTATTTTTAAAAGACCAAAAGCCCCTCAAGTGATTACTCTCTCAAACTTCTTGTAAAGGAGGACAGATAGTGATCCTCACCATCACCAGAGGCAAATCTAGAATTTTCCGATGTTTGAAATGTTTGCATGCCACACAATATCATCAAAATACTTTTTTTTTGCTAAGATGAAAAATTAGATTTTTTTTCTACCCTGAGGCCTGTTACCTGTTGTTCTTTGGAACATTTAGTTACATTTCAAATAACGCAGTAAATTTTCTGGTCATTCCTATATATTTGGATCACTGAAGAATGTAGAAGCTTACAAGAATTACAAATAAAATCGTTTCTTATGCTTCTTCTTGTTGAAAATGAAGGTGTTTGAAAATACAAATTGAAATTTAATTTGCAAACCTTCTTAGTGCTATGGATACACACATAAAACTTATGAAACATTTCCTATTAAAGGGATTCAAGGATGTGTATTTCACTATTTCAGATTATACAATGAAATTATTATCTTTTTACACAAAATTATTCATTTCACTACCTTATCGAACTAAATTGTTTCATTATAGGACACCAAGTGTTAAAGATTGGGATTTTAGTAGAGAGAGTGTTAGCTCTACAACTTTTGCACATGAGTCAAATGTTATTTGAAATATGTATTTTCCTTTTTTGACTATTCTGAAGGCAAAAGAAAAAATGTACAGAACCGAAAAGAAAATCTCAAAATAAAAACAAAAAAACCCATATAAGTTATGGTTCCTGCAAGTGTTGTTTTAAAAAGCTTTATTTAAAGCTGCTTCAGGATATTTTTGTTATAAATAGGAATCAAAATAATTTATTCATATCACAGTTTTCTAAAGCATGTTTACTAGTTCTTTTCTAATTCACATCCTGCCATCATTCTGTTTTTATATATGTTCCTTTCAAAAGATTTGCCAAACATAAATAAGAACAATTACACAATTACAGAGCAGGATTATTTCTGAAGAAAAAAATTATCATCCGTTGTATTTTAATCAGCTATCCTATTAGACTCCATCATTAAGAAAAGTATTCAGGATGTCTAGTGGGTGAAGAGAGCAGAAGTGTGTTTTCATTTTGATATGATAGCTGCATTCAAGTTATTCTCCTCTTTACAATAGATTTTACCTAGCTTTATCTTTATAGGAAGCTGCTTTCAGTTGAAAAGCAGAAGTGAATAGAAGTGTCATGACATGGGATTAACAGTACAACCAGTTAGTAAATCAAATGTTTGAGGTGAAGAAAGTGGAATGTGACATGCATCAGCAGGATGGACTGGCAGGATTTTATAGAGACAAGTAAAAAGAAAAATTTTAATCATTGGTCAATGCTCCTGATATCTGTACCATTTTGAAAACACGTGGTCCATTTAACCAGTCAGCCACCGTAATGAATCTGAGTACATTAAGATGTTCTCAGCAATGTTAGTTCATATAGAAGTAATAATCATAGAAAAAACTAGTCCAAGTGCTGTTTCCAGCTAATAAAAAAAAAGAAAAAGAAAAAGAAAATTTCTTCCTGAGACTGAGAAACTGGACAGTATGGTTCAGTTTTGAGATGGCAATATGACTATAAGAAACCTCATGGTGGGTTTACCTCATGACACCCTCATTACAGTCACTGACGAACTATTAAAAATAACCTTCTCAAATACTTCCAATTACGTAGATTTGATATAGTCCTCATAATTAAGATTTTAGAGTTTCAAGAGTGTTTGTCCACTGTTTTAAGCAGATATAAGCAAGTTATTTAGATCACTTAAAAATGAATGTTTCAGCACAACCATGGATTTCTTCTCTCCTTCTGGTAAGTATCCACACAAATATGTAAAAACTTAAGTTAAAATTGGTAATGCTTAAAGATTTATCTGGGTAGCTTGGGTGAGTAGCTAAAAGGTCAATTTAAAGGCTTAGTAAAGGATATTTCCCATCACCATCAGTGTCTTCACATGAAAAAATATTTAAATTCCATTAGTCTGGCATTCATTTCATAACTCCATATTTTTTGGTCTCCATTTTTTCACAGCACAAGTTTCTCTAAGAATAGAGTTAAAACTCTTACATACCTAATATTTACTTAAAACTTTGTCTAAAAAAAAGAGAATTCACACAAAAAAGCCCATTAAATATTGACACTTTAATATAAGTTCCTTAGAAACAAATGTACAGTTAGATAACACATAAAGAATTATGAATGACTAATTATATTTTGCATATTTACAGCAAAGACAATTAGCAAATAGCTTTTATATGCAAAATAAATGAAAAAGTAATTAAGATGCACTAACCAGAGCAGCAATATCAAGTCTGTTGTCTTGTGATTCATTCCTAACAAACATAATAATTATGCATTCATTGTCATATAATTAAAACAGCTCTGTCCTTTAGAAAAATGGTGATTTACTGTATAATAACCTGAAGAGTGGCAGAAGTTCCTCATAATGGTGAGCAGGATAATTAAATATTTCTTCTTAGGAAATGCTCACCCAGTTTAGTTTATTATCATAAACTTCTACCAGCAAGCAGCTGCTCCTCAGGAATGCCAAGTGTTTTCTCTCTGGTCTGGGAAAGTTATTTTCCATTTTGTTCATCGGCTCTCATTTTTTTTCCTTGCTGTTGAATTGGGCAGGGGTGCTCCTGAGGCACCCTTCACCTTCCTCAGGCTGGTCCTCCTGGAGGCCATCCCTAGCTGTAGAGGGCTGTGGGAAGCAACTTCAAGACCCAGTTCTGTGGCTAGATCTGCTTTTGGTGATAAAAATGTGTAATGTTTGCCTCTCTGCTGAAATATATTGTCTTTTTGAAGATATTCTAGGAGTTTTTCATCACTAAGATAGATATAAATGTGCAAATAAATAAATGAATACAGTAGCATCCAGTGTTTCTCATGTTAGGTAAGCCACCTGCATTCTAGAAACACAGCAACACATTTCAAAATGATCAATACATTTGATATTTCAGCTAATTAAAGTGATATGAACTGTCCTCTGCATTCCACACAAATAGATCATGGGAGTCATTTTGTTTCCCCAAAGCTGAGAACACGTTGATATCTGTGCCCAGCAGTTACACCATCACCTATTGTTCACTCCTGATATTAGCACAGTCCCTACAGAAGTACATGCTGTAATGCAATCAGAAATTACTCAAGCAGGAGATATATATTATTTTGTGTGTATTTGGTGTGTTATCTTAATATTGATACTATTATGTCATCATGTACATATACCCAACAAAATTAACTTATTTTTATAATAAAATCTTGTGTCCAGCAGAATGGAGAGAGCAAGAGTAAATGGGAAGATAAGTGTTTGTTTATGAGTTACTGCTTGCTTTAAAAATATAATAGGAACCTTAAAAATTATTATATATAATAACTTAGATTTTAGGAAAGGATAAATCTTAAGTAAAAAAAAAATTATTAATTAAATTTTTTTCTTATTAAATGTATGTTGTATGAAATAATGCAACATTTAAGTTTTAAGACATTTTATTTTACATATTGCATAATTTTGAGTAACATTAAATGTAATACTCAACCTCAGAGAGTAAGAAAATAAATGATTTGGGTTAGGTTTTATCATTTGACTTTATTATATATTGACAACTAATTATTTTAGCAGTTACTGAGCTATCATTCCTTTCTTTATTAAGTTCAATAAACAAGTAGTAGACACTAAGCCCAACATCATCTTTTGTATAATTTTTTTTTTTTAAGAAGAATCTTTATTTTTCTTTTCTTTTTTTTGGTGTATAACTTAAATAAAGAGCCACGGTCTTACTTGAAACAGTTTACTCAGAATCCTTTAGATATTTTCTAAATATTCTTCACTATAAGCTCCTTTTGGCATGCAATAAAATGAAAACGGGCCAAGGAGAACCTAGAGAGAAAATACGTATTCCTTATCCCTGTGTTACATTTGGGAGAACTTAAACAGACCTCAGAGTACTGAAAAGAAATAATTGCCCTGAAGTAAAACTGGTTAGTATGTTATTAGAGATCCTCTATGCTAGCAACAGAATTTGGGGAAATAGAAAGAAAATAGAACTGGAATTCATAGCACGACATTCAGATAACCAATTTATTAGTAAAAGGTAGAAGAGACAAACAGCCTCATCTTAGATTCTGATGCAAAAATGGTGTAGGATTACCCATTATTAGCACACCGGACACACCAGGAAATGTAAGAGAAAATATTCTAGATTCTATCATTAATATTTTGAGAAATCCTAATAATCCCAAATTAATTCTAAGTAGTCATGATGGAAGAAAATTATATCTTTACTCCTGGTTACATATCCATAGTTTAGTATTGTTTTCTTTTTTTGTTACTCGGGCAGCGGAGGAGACAAGGAACACCACAGCTTTTTTCAGCTCTTAGTTCGTATTAAAGGTTTTCATGCAACCCTATATACATACATATTTCATCTCATTTAAATTCCTACTAAGGATGTCAGTAATCTTCTATCTTGCAACTTTAAAGAATAGGGTTATTCACTATTATAGCAGGAATATCAGTTTATGTATCTGCTATGACAGATAGTAAAGATGATCAAACATTACACTAACTCTTAATAATGAGCTTGTTTCTCTCTTCAAGGAACAAAGTTCATAAGGATGGGAGATGAGAAGGGCCAAAAGGTGAATGTATGCACCTGTTTGTGTGCCTCTTGTCATCCTTCCTTCCCAGAGTGTACATGCTTCTCAGTAAAATGGGAGGTAAGAAGACTAAGCCTCAACTTTCAGACGATCCTCTTTAACCACATCAAGAAACCTATAATTATTCAAAATTTACAATTCATTTTGTAGTTGTTATCTATACCCTTCAATCTGGAGCCTAGTCATCCACCTTGAATTAATTGTTTTATGTATGCATATCATGTGCACCCAGCCAGACTATTGAATGGGAGATCCAGAGAGGCAGAGAAAGTGCTCTTTTTTGGTATAAGTATTCCACACAGTACATGAGATGTGGCAGTTGCTTGGTAGATGCTGTTGAATGAATACTTCCATCACACATTCAACAGACACACACCAAACGGTCTTTGCCCGTTTATTAAAACAATGTCTAAGAAGAAATATGCTCCCGTCTTTATGTTATTTGTTTCCTACCCTGCTCGGTTTCCCTCTCCTACATAAATTTGCAGTTTCCATGTTATCTTACTAAAATACATATAACTCCAGCTATATATTTTGTTATGTTATGATGCATATGCAGTAGAGCCTCAATCAATAGTCATGAAATGACTAATGGACAGCTGATTGAATGAATGAATGACATAAATATGAGTGGAATGTGCATATGGAGAATGGAAATACATCTGTCAGCAGAAATGAATGTCTGTTACTCTGTCTCAGCTCTGGCTTATGTGAAGCCTAGTTCAGCCATCAATGTCGTGGCAGTTAGAACGCTTACATACCAAGCCCATGAACCTTTCCTACATGTGTATTTTTAAAAATAAATGCTCTATATTTAGGGATGGAAGATAAGGGAAAAGTTGAAAAAATAACTGTTTCTGCTGCTTCACGTGCATACTTGCCATTTCAAACTCCCTTTAGCTCTTACGCTAGCCAGTGCTATGATTGTCCATATAGACGGTTCTCTGTTCTCCTGAAGGGCTCAGGTAAAGCTGTATGTACTAAATACTTTGATCACCATCACTCCCCTGTATGCACTCCAAACAATTATACTGCAGAAAACTTTACTACAAAGAGGCCAAACTAAATGGAAGTTTTTCAAAATGTTAGTCTGATTACAAAAAAAATTTATAAAGACTTTCTTCCCTCTTTCCCAGGAACTTACTAAAATGTAATATAAACATACTCATAACTCCAATATTTACCCGTAAGTCTAATAAGCTAGGGCAAAAAAAAAAAAAAAAGACTTTTATAAGGTTGGTATTCAAAAGCAGATCAGAAAGGAAGATCCCAGGTAAAGCTAATGAAAATCGTCTCAAAGTACATTCTCCATTTCACAGTAAGGCTTAATAAGATAGGTGATGTTCTAGAACTCAGCAACATGAGCATTTTTATTGCTTACAGGCTTCATTTCTGACTACTAGTTTTCATGAGATTAATAAATCTCCTACGGAATGAATATGAGCACATGCACAGTAAAAGAAAGTCTATTTATAAACTCCAAATGATGCCACATGATAGAAGATTGGTCCTAGAGTCAAGCTGGCCTAGAATACTTGAATGTATAAGACACATGAGTCCTAGAGATTACATATAAAATCTTCACTCCCTTCTTTGCCCAGTAAATCAACAAGCATCTTCTGAATCCCCCCACCTCAATGTCTTAAGACTCTCCTGAAAGTTTGATTAATTTGGAAAACAACATAGTCAAGTAAACCCCAGAAAAGTCACTGTACAAGTACAAACAAAAAATGTCAAACTAGAATGCTGATATGAAATCGAGTTAATATACTGAAATTAAACACAGACCTTTAAAAAATTTTTTTTAAATTTTACATATGTGTTTGTTTTCAGTGGATGGACTCACTCTCAAATACAATTGGTGAATAACCCAGAGGGAGTGTAGGTAAGTTTCCCATTACCATTGTGGGTGCTATGGGCCTGTCAAGACTTAATAAGGGGCTCCATGTTGCATTGTCTCAAACTCCTTAAACTTCTGGGTTCTGGGATTGACTCCTTCCTCTTCCTCATTCATGTCTCAGATCCAGGGGACATGGCAAAAAGAACCTAAATTCATCATGAGGAAGGAACCCATCATGAGAAAGCAACCTGTGAAGACAGCCATTAGGCAAGGGGCATCTGAGGTGCGCACTGCATGTTCAAGAAAACACCTCTTCTGCCAGCTAGAGGTGCCTCCCGCAGTGGAGGATGAATCAAATTCCACCATCTTTAATCTGGCTACTCCATATTTGAATAATAATCCTGAAATTCACATTGATGCTCAAGAAGTCGCTTCTTCAAAACTTTAAGGCAACAATGAAGTATTCCATTGTCATGGCTCAATTAAATGGTTTGGCCTGAGAAAATTGGGGATTGTAAAGTGAGGATGGAATGTGCTTTGATCCTTTTTCCAGGGTTATTGTTTCATTAATAAATGAACATGTCATTTGTCTCACCAGAGGGAGCTCATGCCCTCCAGGCTTTTTTCCCTTTTTTGTTCAGGTTTTATAAAGATGAATTTCCAGTGCTCTGAAATACCATGGATTAGTAGTTAAGCCTGACAGCACTTCGGGGAGTAGCGAGCTTAAAGTGCCTCACACAGGTCTCCAAAGCACTTGTTTACTAATAGAGGAAATCAGCAACCGTCTGCAGCTGCTGATATCGCATTACCATTTGGAAAGACAGTAGCTGAGATAACAAATCACACAGTTTTAATAATTACTCCTGCATTCTCGTTTTTTGTTTCCTGCATAACTGTAAAGGCTGGATTTCTTCCAAATAAACAGATAAAAACAGTATGGAACTTTTATCTTTTAATGATAATGACAACACATCATGTTTCACTAAAAGTTTCCTGCTGAATTTTTTCTGATTTCTAGAGTTTCAATAAAATGTAATTATACTTTATAATTCCACTCTTTTAATCTTCACTTCAAAAACTATTCACAGTGAGCAAGTTTGCCAGGCACCAAAAAGTAGGGGACAAACTGCTTGGACTTACCCACGTTGACTATCTCCTGCTTTCTGTCTTGGAGTAAACCTGTCATTGAAATTGCATCCTGTACATTGAGCTGCTTTGCATTCAAATTAATAGCCAGTTTAATTTGAATGTAAAATAGCTTCATTTATGCCATCATTTCAAAAAAAAAAAAAGAAGTAAGCCGTTTGACAATGAATGGATGTTTAAGATATGATACATTTGCAACATATTTTTAATCCCAAATTGAACTTATATTAGGATGGAGACATTTTAATATCAATAGTTAAATCATAAAAGAAACCCTTTTAAAAATCTGCATAGTAAATATGTGCGTTAGGGGTCAAAACTACTCCATTGTACAGATACAGTACAGGGTTTAGCTCGTATGGTTGGCGCTGGGTAGTTTCTGGCAAATCTGTGCATTGTTACATTTCTATAGTCCAAGGATGGCAATTGATTTTTAAAACACATGCTGCAACTTTATTTGGTCTGTAATTACATGGACTTCATTTGGAGGTCAGTGAAGGGAACAACTAAATAGGAAAATGAAGTCTTCCTCCCTTGTGCAATGAAACCATAAAAGTTGGCAGACAGAAAGGAATGCTAAACTTTTTCCCAGAGCTCTGAGTTTGGTTTCCACTGGTCCATGTTCCATTGGGTGATTAGAGAAAGCTTTTTTAAAGCCTTACTTCAGAATGATCTTAATTGGTGCAAGGTTGAGCCCTTTCTAGGAGGGGAGGGAAAAGGTTGAATAGCCTTTTCAAGTCACATGAAAGTTTCTAGGATGAATGTACGATAATTAGATTAATAAGTAGCTTAATTTATCACAGCTGAGGATTTCAACAGCCACACATTAGAGCAAGAAAAAAAGATTAGTGTGATTCTAGTTTGCAAAAAAAAAAAAAAAAAATTGTACTGAAACTTGATTAAACTTAAACACAAAGTGCCTTTCTTTCTTTTTCAGTGTAAATGTCTAACCAGGGGGAGGGGTGTGGAGTGGGGAAATCCGGGAGGGGACCTAAAATAATCAGAAAAGTCCTATTTTATTCCTTTTTGTCTCCCGGTTAATGAGCAGTATCAGGATGCCTTGAACCAACTTTTCCTTTCTCATTTCTTATCCTTAAAATAATGGGCTGACCATAAGCCTGCAGAATCTTAAATTATGTTGCCCGCCCACATCATAGAGATCTGTCTTTTTTGATGTACAATTTGTCATAAGCAGAGTCACTCGTCTCTGTTAGGAAAAAGAAAGGTAGTGCGATTGGAAGGACACCATCATTTTGGTTAGTATGTGGCAGGAACTTTGAGGCTTAGCTTGCTGGGTGACATCTCTAGTTCTCTCAAGGCTGAAAAGCCTGAATTTAGACCCATGTATTCAAAAATTGTAAGTTGCCTAAATAAGGGCAGCAGTGACTTGAGATGAACAGTATTCATTGATAAAACATGAAAATCAAGATGATTATTATAATAGCAAGAATAATTGATTTCAACGGGGTTTAAAAAGTCAGATGAGAACTGACATTCAAAAAAAAAAAAAACATCAATTCAAATTATCCTCCATTGGGATTCTTTTTTTCCATCTTCTCCACAAGTGCACAATAAAATATTTTGAGAAAAAGGAGAATCTGCTAGACCATCAGATGATCAGATCAACGGGGTGGGCTAACGTCAGATTTGATTAACTAACCTTAAACTTCCTGACTTCTATCTGGCTAAAAACAAAACTGCAATGCGGTGTGGAACAAAGCTGCTGGCATCAGCGTCATTGTGCTATGGAAGAGCCTGGAGCGTGAATGTGGTACCTGTCAACACTCAACAGTCACTGCGGTTGGGAGGCTGGCTAACGCGAGCCCAGCGGTGGAGCAGGGGTTTGGGCATTGCCTATGTGCCTGCGTGGAAAAAATGTGTGGCTGGATGTGGGTAGGCAGCTATGACACCCTCCAAGTGGAAGGGAAAAATCCAAAGCTAAGATACCAGACAACTTTGGGGACACCAATACTTCCACAACGAAAATCGTTGTGTGTTTCTCTTCAGCCTCCAAAGCTTACATAGAAGCGTCCTGAAATAGGTTTGGGTGTGGCCTGTGCACACAGCCCCAGCTACAACATTGGGAAGTTACCTGTGGCCCAGCCAGAGCTATGAGGGCAATGCCAAGGGCACTTGTGCACCAGCTTGTTTGATAAGTTCAGTGACTTGAAACAGCGCCAGAGGAGAATCCATCTCCACTGCTAGGGAATCTTCTCTCAGAGCACCAGCCTTCTCTTCTGCTGGGATGAAAGGAAAGCTTTAATTTTTTTAAAAAAATCACACAATGAAAAATGACATATTGTAGATAAAATATACTGTAGTTTAAAATGTTGCCATTTCCAAACATTAGTGGAATTATAGACCCTGAATAAACTTGGAAAGCTAAGGCACACTGCAGCCAGCAGCCCAAACCTGTAAGTATGCTTATAATCTAAACTGGATATCTCATTACTGGTTAACATTATTTATTTAGGAGGAGATATGACCTCTAATTTGCCTTTAAATGATTAATTTGGTGTTTAAATAAGTGCCTTTTACTTAATAATGTTTTCTTCAACCAATTCACTTATGTCAATAAACTCTTTGTTTAACCTTCTTAAAGGAAACATTTTCTCTGCTCTGAGGCAATTAATGAGCTATCAAATAAATAGGTACAGGAAAATGAACTAAAGTTAAGGACTGCCCCAGACAACAAAAATGCTTTAATCTGTGGAGTGGGCACTGTGGGTTACTGTCAACCACGGTGCAGGAAGAGCGTCAGTCCATTCCTCACCCTCCCGTGAGTCTCCTTTCTGTCCTTAGTTCACAGAGAAGGCAACTCTCACTGTAGGACCTACCAAAACGGGAATAGCCCATATATAATTAGAGGCACTTTTCTCTCAATTGCTGCTTCTTAAGTTTGGTAAAAACAATGATAAATCTTCAAGTTGGGAATGGGTTGCCATTTTTTTCATGGGAAATTAAGGGGAAATGAAAATATATGCAATACTAACACAAAATATTAATATTAATAATATCACTGTTAATATCAAAGTGTCAAAAAGCATCTTATGCAGTCTTAGGGCATAAAACTGGATGACATATAACTCAGTTATTTATTTTGCAGGTAATTTATTCTTAAATACAGTTTTTCCTGATAATTAAAAATGAAATTAGAATGAATTTGGCTTTTTTTGTTGTTAATTAATAGAACTAAAGCTGCCAAATTTTGTTTAGCTTTCTGTAGTATGTAAAAAACTTTTTTTTTTTTTACAGTAATGAGGTCTCACTATGTTACCCAGGCCAGACTCAAACTCCTGGGCTCAAACGATCCTCTTGCTTCAACCTCCAGGGTAGCTGGGACTACAGGTATGAGCCACTGCACCTGGCTAAAAAGCATTTTTTTAAAACAATTTGACCAATAGTAACCATCAACATTATTTTAAAATTTGGAATTTTTTCCTAATAAGAGTAAATGAACCACCAAATTTGGTCATTCTCAGAGGAGTGCACCAAGTGTGGCAGAGACTGCCAGCCATCCCCTAATAATCATACCCCCCTTTTTTTTATAGTCATAGACTTTTGACCTAGGGCACACAGCCAACAAAAACATAGATGACACTTCCAAGCCTCCTTAACTGCTGACTGCAGTCATAAGACTAAGTTCTGGCCAAGGTGAAGTGAGTGAAAGTGTGTGTGCAACCAACTGGCTGTACCCTTAAAAGACAAGTCATCTTTTCCTCTTCTTCCTTTCACATCAAAATAAAAAGAGCCTTTAATGGTGTCCTGGAACACAGCTGCCATTCCAGCTCAAACTTTCATGAGAGAGAAATAAGCTTCCATCTTAAGCCCTTATGTTTTCTGCTAAACCTTTATCCTAACTAATACACTGACATAGTAGCCATAAAATAAATTCAAACTTTGTGCTGCAAGTGCCACACTCTTAATATGTCTCTCTCTCTTTATCCATGAATATTAGCAATTTCTGCTTTTTAGACTGCTCTTCCTAAAATACACCTCTGATTGGGAATCATTCAAAACCTTTTGGATGACTCCCCTTTGTCTCCTAAATCAGGGACAATCCATAACATGACATTCACTGTTCCAGTTTTTTCCAGCCTTCGCTACTCACGGTACTCTTCTCCACACATCGCCGAACCTCTCCAGTCATATCAGACAGTCGCAATTTGGAGGCCACGCTTGTCCTTCCTCTTTGCCTGTGCAAACCTTATCCATCCTGGATTTTTAAAATATGTGGGGGTTTTTGTTTTGTTTTTCTGTTTGTTTTAATGTGGACTTTGAGCTGGGCATGGTGGCGTTCACCTGTAGTCCGAACTTCTCAGTAGGCTGAGGTGGGAGGATCATTTGAGCCCAGGAATTTGAGGCTGCATTCCAGCCTGAGTGACAGAGCAAGCCCCAACCTCTAACATATTTTTGTAATTAAAATGGAGTCGAACAGGCCTGGTTGAAAGTCATGCTTGGTCACTGCTGGTTCCCCTCATTATTACAGCCCGCATGATACCCTCTAACTTTCCCTCACAGCATTTCTCACAGATTGTTGATGCACATTTGATTACCATCTGCTCCCCCATTAGATTACAAGCTTCACATGGGCAGGGATGATGTCTATTTTGTCTCAGCATTTTATCTCTGAGGGTAGCGTAGTGCCTAGCATTTGATAGATTATCTAAATATTTATTGAGTGAATGATAAACATCTCTGAATCCATTTTCTTATCTATTAATGAGTTAATAATACCTCATTCACAGGATTGTGAATGAAATAAAGATAATGTATGTCAATCAAATGCTGAGTACATGGTAAGTACCAAATTAATAGGAGGCAATATTGTGCAGTGACTCACTACACAAACTTTGGAGTTAGACCTACCTGATATGGCTTCAGCCATGTATTCGTTATATGACATTGGACAAGTTATTTATCTTTTCTAGGGCTCCATTTCTTCCTCTATAAAATGATAATTAATGTGCCTGGTATCGTTGTTGAATATATTAACTTTGATGATCTATGTGCTTACTGCAGTGTTGTTACCTAACAGACATTTAGTAATGGAATCTATTGCAACCGTCACTCATCTAACTATTCAATTGTTCATTCAACAGATGAACAATTGGCCAGACACTATGTATCAGATACTGAGCTTTGTACTGGGAATATAATGGGGAACAAATCAGAGTAGACCATAGGATACACCTCATGGAATCTAAAGCCGAGACCATCAAATAAATAAAGATGCCAATAAATATGTAAGAACTAATTGTGAACAACTGCTAAGAAAGAAAAGAACAGGGTGCTGTGAGATGAGGGATTCATTGAATCAGCTGTTCTCCATGACCCAGTTCAGATGCCAGCAGCTCCATGAACCTGTCTTTGTCTTTCCCATTCTCTCGTAATCATGTGGTCTTCCCCATTTTTTCAAACTCTATACCATACTATACTTTTATTATGACATTTGTTTTATCTATCATATGGCAGCTAATATTAGCTACTCTTGCTAATCTAATTTAAGCTCTTGTCTAATCTTTAGCATCTGGGCTACAAGCTTCTTGAAGTTTGGACTATGTCTTACCTACCTCTGTTGTACCTACAGGATCCAGCAAGGCTCCTGGCACAAACTAAAGCTCTGGGAGTATTTGTAAACTAGAAAGAAATTTTACACTCTTCTTTGACTTTTGACCGTGAAAAACTTACTCTGGCTGGAAAAGACCTTTCTCATATTCACATTAGCCTATTTCTTTAGTCAGTGAATTTTTATACATTAATTTCTTTCACATAGTATAGATGATGAATAAATCAGGAGCAAGTTAAAATAGTCAGAATTTTAATTATGAAAAGGGTCTAACATCTATGACGAGAAAGATTCTTGGAAGAACCCTGGACTTAAAACCCTAGATCAACATCTGGAGATATTATTTTCTGCTACGTTTAAAAGTACCTTCCCAACAAAAGATCCTGCTGCTGCTTGTCCCATGATCTTGTCTAAAACAATGGTCAGCTGGGTGCAGTAGCTCACACCTGTGGTCCCAGCCACTCACAAGGTTGAGGCAGGAAGATCACGTAAGTCCAGAAGTTTGAGACCAGCTTGGGCAACACAGCAAGACCCTGTCTCTATAAAAAATTTAAAATATTCGATGGGTATGGTGGTGTGTGCCTGTAGTCTTGGTTGTCTTGGTTCCTCTGGAGGTTGATGTTGATGCAGGAAGATAGCTTGAGTCCAGCAGTTCAAGACCAGGCTGGACAACATAGTGAGACCCCATTTCAGGAGAAAAAAGGTCATCATTACAACACAAAGCATTTTTTTTTAATATAGTCTCCCTTTGTAGCCCAGGCTGGAGTGCACTGGCATGATCTCGGCTCACTGCAACCTCTACCTCCCAGGTTCAAGCTATTCTCATGCCTCAGCCTCCCAAGAAGCTGGGATTACAGGTGCCCACCACCATACCCAGCTAATTTTTGTATTTTTAGTATAGACAAGGTTTCACCATGTTGGTCAGGTTGGTCTTGAACTCCTGACCTCAAGTGATCCACCCGTTTCAGCCTCTCAAAGTGCTGGGATTACAGGTGTAAGCCACCGCACTCGGTCAACACAAAGCATCTTAATGGCTCTTTCTGGCAGCACAAGCCATTTACTGGAAGGAAAACATTTAAGTTATACCCAGATTGAAAGTAAACAGTACAATAAAGAAAATTTATTCGCTCACATAACTGAAAAACCCAGAGATAAAGGTACTTTAGATGAGGCTTCATCCAGTGTCTCAAGGATATCCCAAAAACCTTGTTCTTCCATCTCTTCGCGTCAGCTTCATCCTAAAGCTGGCTCCACTCCTACTCCCAAGATGGCTGCTCACAGCTCCTGGATTCATATACTTTCTTTTTTGTGTGTGGCAGAGAGAGTTACTTTGTTTTAGCATTCCCAGAAAAACCCTTATAATTACTAGTCTGCTCACTTCACACATCTACCCTTGATTCTATTGCTGTAGTCAAGAGGATGAGATGTGATCATTGGCTTGGCCTATGTCATCTATTCAACCCCTAAATGGGAGGCAGTAAGGTCAGCTTCCACAAAATTATGTTGATCCCCAAAAGAAAACTAGGGACTGCTGGGAAGAGGGAAGCAGAAAATAGATGCTGGCAAGACATCTACTAAATGTTGAATCTACAGTCTTGGTCAGCCTCTGTCTGTGAAGCCTACCAAGTCAGGTGGGTAGGATCACTCACTCATATTAGTAGGAGAAAAGAACACAGCATGGACTTCTTCCATCTCTTCTGGAAATGGCATCATACTCTGACAATAAAAATGAGCTTTGCTTTGGTATTTGTTCTGCTCAGAGGAAAGGTGTTATGGTCTAATTAGAGTCAACATTTTTTTTTTTTGAGGCGGAGTCTCGCTCTGTCACCCGGACTGGAGTGCAGTGGCCGGATCTCAGCTCACTGCAAGCTCCGCCTCCCAGGTTTACGCCATTCTCCTGCCTCAGCCTCCCGAGTAGACTACAGGCGCCCGCCACCTCGCCCGGCTAGTTTTTGTATTTTTTAGTAGAGACGGGGTTTCACCGTGTTAGCCAGGATGGTCTCGATCTCCTGACCTCGTGATCCGCCCGTCTCGGCCTCCCAAAGTGCTGGGATTACAGGCTTGAGCCACCGCGCCCGGCCAGAGTCAGCATTTTTAAATAAAATTATTTTTATTCTAAAAAGGTGAAATCCTTATGAATAAGTGGAACTCAAGTAACAGTATCTACAGTCTTAAGTACTAAATTTCCCAGTAGAATGTTGACATTTTATCTCGTGTTCAAGGGAAAATAACTTGAGAGAAGTCTAGGGAGAGGACTGTCATTTGTTTTCACTAATTTTAAGCAAGTGAGAGTTGCTAGAGAATCTAGTCGATATTTCCTATTATCTTTCTCTTTTTCCTCTTCCTCTGTCCTTTGAGACCCACCCTGCGCATGTGCGTGCGCATACACACACACACACACACTCATACACACACACAAACACACACTCTTTTTCTTCTTTCTTTCTCTGTCCTTTTCCTCTTTCCATTTCTTCTTCCTCTACCCCCTCTCATTCTGCTTTCCCTTCCTCAAATATCCTTTTCTCTTTTTTCTTCTCTCTCTTCTCTCTCATGTTTTTCACTCTTTCTCTTCAAATGGATCCCAATAGGGGGATTCATTTAATATGAGAAAAAAAAGTTATTTTTTCTTCACCAATATCATGGAAACAAGTGTAAAACTCATGACCACGATTTAGGTCTGCTTTAGGGAGAATTACTCCTACTTCTCTGTGGCCTCCAAGATGCATCAGAGGACAAAGTTTGAGCTGTCTGGTAACAAATTTGCTGGTTTCACCAAAACATCCTGCATTAGCTATTAAAGGAAAGAAACTCCAGTCTGTTTACTGGTGAGCTCTACAGTCTAACTCTTATCTCCCTAATCCTCACACCACCCGTGAGAGCTAAGAAGGCAGCTTAGTTTTTTCCCTCCCTTTTCAGAGTCTTGAAGAACCAGTAAGTGCAGGCACTAACAGTGTGATAGAATGACCAGATTTTTAGACTTAGGGTATTATTGTCTTTTCTTCTAGCTGATTTTTCAACTCTGACATTTTCTCAGAGTAGCATGAAATCTCTTTCCCAAATAACTTTATCCATTAACCATTAGCATTATCAAGAAAGACAGCTCACAAACAAGAGACAATGACATTAAAGTCAAGTAAGATGTAGTAACTCATGTTTATAATGTAAAGGCATTATGCTTTGGGGTCAGCCTAAGCCAAATGTAGCCCTCAAATAAGTAAAGAAAATTCATTGCATATTTCCTTAGGGAATCTGCTACTATCAAAATGTTTTGATTTGAAGTTTTAAAACAGCTATTTGTAGTTACCAAAATGCCCTGGCGTAGGGGATAGCTCTGAGAAGATTAATGCCTAAAGTTCTTGTAAGAAAAATAGTATAAAAGTTTTGACCAATGTTTTCAAAATATATACATGATCACTTATGATAAAGAAAAAAATCTGTCCCTGGAAAGGTAATTTAATACTTAGCGCTTGCTTACAAAAGATGGGAGACTAATGACTTGTGTTGTTTTTCTACGTAGTTTTAGGTGTTGTTCTCATGATGATAGACAAACATGCTATTTTCTGGTAGTGAAGAATTTGCTTGTAACCAACAGCTAATGTTCTTCACGGTTTTTTGTTTTTTGTTTTTTTGCGATTCTGCATAACTATAGTGCCATTTGCACTAATGGGAGGATCAATATCGGAATACAGTCAACATTTAATACACATATATTGAGTGCTTGCTTATTTGTCAACATGCTGTATATCTGGCACTAGGCCAACATAGTTCCTGTCCTGAAGGATCTCACAATTTCATGAAAATAGTGCATTTGTAGTTATCAAAATGCCCTGATGTGGGGGACAGCTCTGAGAAGATTATTTATTCATTCATTTAAATAAGTTAATAACAATTAGCTAATCTCTGTATTATAGGCATGTGCAATATATGAGGGGGATATAAAAGGGGAATTAAGGTTCTATGATGAAGTGTGGGAAGACTTCATAGAGAAGGTAGCTTTTGAGATGGAACTTGAAGAATGAATAAGAACAAAGAGAAGTGAAGAGGAGTGCTGTGCCAAGCAGAGAGAAAATCGCATGCCAAGACATGGAGGTATGGTACAACTTGCCTACATAAGGAAACACTAGTAGTTCATTATTGTTGGAAAATAAAATATGAGAGTAGTGATAGAAGATGAGGTATCATCAGGAAACTGTAGACCAATCACAGAAATTCATTTCATGCCATGCTTAAGAATGTAGTTTTTATTCCATAGGCCATAGAGAGTCATTGATAAATTTCATGTAACATGATCAGCTTTGATTAGAAAATGTACAAAATAAACTGGGAGAGAACATCTTAGAAGCAGAAAAACTAGTCATTAAGCTACTGCAATATTCCAGCCAAGGGATTCTGAAAAATCTGAACCATTCTAATGTACAGAGATAGCAGGGCTAGAACAGAGGAGAAAGATGTAAGGTATATTTAGGAAATAGAATTGACAGTAGCTACTGATTGATTAGATATGAGTAGAAAGGAAAGATAAAAAATCTTTAATAACTCTTAGGATTTTGCTTGGGCAATGGAGTGGATGGAAAGTAGTATCACTCATTGTAATAAGAAAAATGGAAAAAAAAAACAGTGAGTTTTGAGAGGTAGGTAGTAATTTGGGGCATTTTCAGCTTGAGATCCTTTTGAGATATCCAAATGGAGTTGTCTGATAGGCAAGACTCTTCTTTCTAGACTCAAAAATAAGTCGGAGCTAGAGATATTATTGAAGCCTTGAATGTGGATGCCAAAGGGAATGTTTACAGTAAGACATGAAGAGGATTGAACATAGAATCTTAGAGAACTCCATCATTTAAAGGTCAGGAAGACAGCCAGAGCAATCAGGCAAGAGAGAGAAATAAAAGGTACCTAAACAGGAAGAGAGGAAGCCAAACTATCTCTCTTTGCAGATTATAGGATTCTATACCTAGAAAACCCCATAGTCTCTGGCCAAAGGCTCCCAGATATGATAAACAACTTCAGCAAAGCTTCAGGATACAAAATCAACATACAAGAATCAGTAGCATATCTATGCACCAAAAAGGTCCAAGCTGAGAGCCAAATCAAGAATGCAATCTCACTCTTAACAGCCATAAAAAGAATAAGACACCTAGGAATACAGCCCATGAGGAAGGTGAAAGATCCCCACAAAGAGAATCACAAAACACTTCTGAAAGAAATCAGAGACAACACAAACAAATGGGAAAATGTTCCATGTTTGTAGATAGGAAGAATCAATATTGTTAAAATCGCCATACTGCTCAAACCAATTTACAGAGTCAATCCTATTCCTATCAAACTACCAAGAACATTTTTCACAGAATTAGAAAAAGCTATACTGAAATTCATATGGAACCAAAAAAGAGTCTGACTAGCCAAAGCAATCCTAAGCACAAAGAACAAAGCCAGAGGCATCACACTACCTAACTTCAAACAATACAACAAGGCTACAGTAACTAAAACATCATGGTACTGATACAAATACAGACACATAGACCAATGGAACGGAGCAGAGAACCCAGAAATAAAGCCACACATCTACAGCCATCTGATCTTTAAAAAAGTCAACAATAACAAGCAATGGAGAAAGGACTCCCCATTCATAAATGGTGCTGAGATAACTGGCTTGCCATGTGCAGAAGATTAAAACTTGGCCCCTTTCTTTCACTATACAAAAATAAACTCAAATACCATTTGACCCAGCAATCCCATTACTGTATATATACCCAAAAGAATATAAACCATTCTATTATAAAGATACATGCATACATATGTTTATTACAGCACTATTCACAATAGCAAAGACATGGAATCAGCCTAAATGCCCATCAATGATAGACTGGATAAAGAAAATGTGGTTAGGCTGGGCGCGGCAGCTCATGCCTATAATCCCAGCACTTTGGGAGACCGAGGAGGGTGGATCACAAGGTCAAGAGATTGAGACCATCCTGGCCAACATGGTGAAGCCCCATCTCTACTAAAAACACAAAAAATTAGCTGGGTGTGGTGGCAGGCACCTGTAATCCCAGCTGCTTGGGAAGCTGAGGCAGGAGAATTGCTTGAACCTGGGAGGCGGAAGTTGCTGTGAGCTAAGATCGCACCACTGCACTCCAGCTGGGCAAAAAGCGAAACTCTATCTCAAAAAAAAAAAAAAAAGAAAAGAAAAGAAAAAGAGAAAATGTGGTACATATACACCACATGAATACTATGCAGCCATAAAAAGGAATGAGATTATGTCCTTTGCAGGGACATGGATAGAGCTGGAAGCCTTTATCCTCAGCAAACTAATGCAGTAACAGAAAACCAAACACCACATATTCTCACTTATAAATGGGAGCTGAATGATGAGAACACTTGGACACATGGTGGGGAACAATACACAGTGGGGTCTTTCACAGTGAAGGGGAAGGGGGCATCAGGAAGACCAGCTAATGTATCCTGGGCTTAACACCTAGCTGATGGGATGACCTGTATAGGAAGCCAACATGGTACCTGTTTACCTGTGCACCAAATCTGCACATCTTGCACATGTATCCTTGAACTTATAATGAAAGTTGGAATAATTTTTTAAATAATAAAAATAAAAACAAACTCAAGATGGATTAAAGACTTAAATGTAAAACCTAAAACTATAAAAACCTAGAAGAGGCCAGGCACAGTGGCTCATGCCTGTAATCCCAGCACTTTGGGAGGCCGAGGCGGGCAGATCATGAGGTCAAGAGATCAAGACCATCCTGGCCAACGTGGTGAAACCTCGTCTCTACTAAAAATACAGAAATTAGCCGGGCGTGGTGGCAGGCACCTGTAGTCCCAGCTACTCGGAAGGCTGAGGCAGGAGAATCGCTTGAACCTGGGAGGTGGAGGTCGCAGTGAGCCGAGATCGCGCCACTGCACTCCAGTCTGGGTGACAGGGTGAGACTCTGTCTCAAAAAAAAAAAAAAAAAAAAAATCCCTAGAAGAAAACCTAGGGAATACCATTCTGGACATAGGCCCTGACACAGGTTTTTCGACAAAGACTCCAAAAGCAATTGAAACAAAAACGAAAACTAACGAATGGAACCTAATTAAACTAAAGAGCTATTACATAGCAAAAGAAACTGTCAACAGAGTAAACAGACAATCTGCAGAAGGGGAGAACATATTTGCAAACTGTGTGTTAGACAAAGGTCTAATATCTAGAATATGTAAGGAATTTAAACAAATCAACAAGCAAAAAACAGAAAACCCCCATTTAAAAATGGGCAATGGACATAAACAGACACTTTTCAAAAGAAGACATACACATGGCCAACAAGCATATGAAAAAATGCTCAACATCACTAATCCTTAGAAAAATGCAAATCAAAACCACAATGAGATACCATCTAACACCAGACAGGATAGCTATTGTTAAAACGTCAAAAAACAACAGATGCTGGCCATGTTGTGGAGAAAAGAGAACACTTAAACACTGCTGGTGGGAATCTAAGTTCAGCCACTGTGGAGAGCAGTTTGGAGATTTCTCAAAGAGCTTAAACTAGAACTACTATTCCACCCAGCAATCCTATTACTGGATATATACCTATAAGAATATAAATTGCTCTGCCATAAGAACACATACACACATATGTTCATTGCAGTAGTATTCACAATTGCAAAGACATGGAATGAACCTAGATGCCCATCAGCAGTGGATTTTTTAAAATGGGATTTTTTAAACTGAAATTTTTTAAACATGATACATAGACACCATGGAATACTACACAGTCATTTAAAAAAAATCATGTCCTTTGCAGCAATCTGGATGAAGCTGGAGGCCATTATCCTATGAGAATTAACGCAGGACCAGAAAGCCAAATACCGTATTTTCTCACACATAAGTGAGAGCTAAACGTTGAGTACACATGAACACAAATAAGGGAACGGTAGACACTGGGGCCTACTTGTGGGGTAGAGGGCAAGAAGAGGGGGAGGATCAAAAAACTACCTATCAGGTACTATACTCACTATCTGCCTGATGAAATAATTTGTATACCAAACCACTGCAACATGCAATTTACTCATGTAACAAACCTGCACATGTACCCCATGTTCTTAAAATGAAAGCTGAAAGGAAAAACAAGTGAAGATCAGGAAGAGGACAAAGAGTATACAAAGAAAAATCGGATGAAGTCTGCTCAGAGAAGTAGGAAGAAAGGCAAGAAATAGTGCCGTAATGAAAAAACCAGGGAGGATGAAGATTTTATTTATGCCCTTGATTGCTTCACATTTTTAACCAAGCACATATTTCTTTTGTAATATAAAAAATATTAATAACAGATTTTAAAGAAGAATGAGAAACTCAACAACAAAAATACAAAAAAACCAATTAAATAATAGGCAAATGACTTGAATAGACATTTCCCCAAAGAAGAGACACGAGTGGCCAACAACCATATGAAAAAATGCTCAGCATCATTAGACATTAGGAAAATACAGATCAAAACACAGTAAGATATCACTTTAAGCCCACTAAGGGTGCCCATAAGTAAAAAAGAAAAAAACAACAGTAAGTGTTGAGAAAGAAACAAAGATGTAGAGGAAGTGGAGCCTTCATTCATGGCTAGTGGGAATGTAAAATGATGCAGCTGCTGTGGAAACTGATTTAGCAGCTCCCCTGATAAGTTAAACATAAAATTACCCTATGACCCAGCAATTCCACTCCTGGGTATACACCCATAAGAATTGAAAACAGATGTTCAGACAAAAATTTGTACATAAATGTTCACAGCAGCTCTATTCACAATAGCCAAAGGTGGAAACAGCCCAAATGTCCATCGACAAATGAATGGATAAACAAAATATAGTATATCTATACAATAGAATATTATTCAGCCATAAAAAAGATGAAATACTAATGCATGCTACAAAATGAGTGAACCTTGAAACCATTGTGCTAAGTGAAAGAAGTCAGACACAAAAGGCCACATATTGTATTACAGACAGTAGACAGGATAGGCAGACCCCTAGAGCTTAGTGGTTGTCAGAGGCTGGTGGAGAATGGGGAGTAAGGACTAACTGTGGAATGGGTACAGGGTTTCCGTTTGTGGTAATGAAAATGTCCTGGAACTAGATAGGGTGATTGTTGTACAATATTGTGAATGTGTTTAACACTGCCAGATTGCACATCTTAAAATGTTTACATGGCAAATTTTATGTCATGCATGTTATGCTATTTTTTAAATGAGAGAATGTGAGGTTAGCAGTGTCTTGTTAGATGAGGACGATAAAGAGGAGGGTCTTAATGACAACACTGAGGGCAGTGTCAGGGAGATAGGAGCAGTGCCAGGCTGCAGTAAGTTGGAGACTAAATCAGACCTGGGATGTGAAGACAGCAGATGAAGACAGCTTTTTCTTGAAGCTGAACAATTAACTCTAGCATGTATCAATACTTCGTCTGTCAGTAGTCAGGGAGACACAGGTTCAAGAAAGGTGATGTTTGTGTGTGTGTGTGTTTTAAGATGACAATAGGTTGAATACATTTATTTACTGGGAGAAGGAAACCCTAGAAAAGAAGAATGAAGACTTATGGACAGAGGTAATTGATAGAACTGGATCTTCAATAAGGCAGGACACAAGTGTGGGTAGAAGCCTTCAGCTTTGTAAGGAAAATGAGTCCTCATCTTCAGAAAAGGAGTCAGTTACCCGTAAAGAAACATTTGTAGGTAGGAAACCAGAGGTTGAAGGATTTTGTGCCCAAGGGCTTCCATCAGAGATTCTGAGAGTTGGAAGTAACCTTAAATACCATCAGGGTAAGTTACTGTCAATGCTAAATGCACACTAAAATCATCTGGATATCCTTTTTTTAAAAAAAATATTGATATTGGGCCTTCTCTCCAGAGATTCTGATTTAATTGGTCTGTAGATGATTTTTCAGAAGCTCTTTGGGTGTACAG
Source organism: Trachypithecus francoisi (assembly GCF_009764315.1). Taxonomy (NCBI): domain Eukaryota; kingdom Metazoa; phylum Chordata; class Mammalia; order Primates; family Cercopithecidae; genus Trachypithecus; species Trachypithecus francoisi. The sequence continues at coordinate 48,320,162 of NW_022681468.1, forward strand.
TGTGGTAAGTATCACTTTCATTCCCACTTTATAGATAATGCATTTGTCTGGTAAAGAATTTGTTCGAGATCGCAAAATTTGAGTATGGCAAAGGGAGCCCTAACACCAGAACACAAGTCATTAATCGCTATGCTATATAGTCTAATGTTAATAGATAACACTGGAAATAAGGATGGCTCAGGCCAGCTGTATTTTCATCACAAGTTTAGAGCCTTTTAAAAAATGAAATTGGGTAGGGTGTGATGGCTCACATCTGTAATTGCAGCACTTCAGGAGGCCTAGGTGGGAGAATCACTTGAGCCCAGGAGTTCGAGACCAGCCTGGACAACAGAGCAAAACTTCATCTCTGGAAAAAAACAACACAAAATTAGCCAGATTTGGCAGTATGTGCCCCTAGTCCCAGCTACTCCAGAGGCTGCGGCAGGAGAATCACTTGAGCCCAAGAGTTTGAGGCTGCAGTGAGCTATGATTACGCCACTGCACTCCAGCCTGGGTGACAGAGCAAGACTTTATCTCTAAAAAATAAATAAATAAAAATAAAAAATGAAACTGCATTCTTCTTTCATATCAGTATTACTTTTAAGATATTCCCTTATACTCAAAAAACAAGGTTTGAGTTGCCTCATCTCAGGCTGTTTTAGCTGAAAACAGTCACAGACAGGAGAGGTTATATTTTGCATCCGTAACTTCATCTTTCATAATTTATGTCATCTCTGATGTTTAATAAGAGAGGGTGTGTGGTAGAGTGATTTAAAGCATGAGCTTTGGAGTAAGACAGACTTGTGTTGAACCCAGCTCTGGTATATACTAATTATGTGACCTTGAACACTGCGAATCTTCAATTCCCTCAATTGTACAATGAGAATAAATAATACATATGGCACAGTGTCAATGAGAGAAGAAATGAGATGTTTATGAAAGGAGATTAATACAATACCTGGTGTATTGTAAAAGACAAGTGGCACTAGCTTTTTATTATTATTATAACTTTCATCATCATACCATCATCAAGTTTCATCAGGAGCATCATGAAAGTCAAAGAGTTGTGTTGCCTCTTTCAGAGATATTTATGGCTTTTAGATTCATTCTGCCCAATAGAAGTTTCGGCAATGACGGAAATGTTCTATAATGTACACTCTTCAATATAGTAGCCACTTGTCACCTGTGACTGTTGGGTACTTGATACTTGGTTAATGTGACTGAGAAACTAAATCTTTTATTTTAATTAAGATTGAATTTAAATAGCCATGTGAACTTAGCAGCTACCTTACTGGATAAGCCTCTTACTCCTGCTTGAGTAATTTCTCGACTCAGGTGATCTGTCTGCCTCAGCCTCCAAAGTGCTGGGACTACAGGCGTGAGCCACCACACCTGGCCAGTAGCTTCTTAGGAGATATCATGATTGGGTGCTGTGGCCCATGTCTGTAATCCCAGCACTTTGAGAGGCCAAGGCAGGTGGATCACCTGATGTCAGGAGTTTGAGACCAGCCTGGCCAACATGGTGAAACCCCGTCTCTACTAAAAATATACAATTTAGCTGGGCCTGGTGGTGCACACCTGTAGTCACAGCTGCTCAGGAGGCTGAAGCAGGAGAATAACTTGAACCCAGGAGGCGGAGGTTGCAGGAGCCGAGATTGCGCCACTGTACTCCAGCCTGGGTGACAAAGCAAGACTCTGTCTTAAAAAAAAAAAAAAGAAAAAAAAAGAAGAGATATCACTAACCAGCCTGGGCAACCAGCATGAAACCCCCTCTCTATCTAACGAAGTGCTGTGGAAAGGAATAAGGAATATCTGTCTTTGTATACTTCCATTCTCATTGATTCATCTCCAGGATATTTTTTTAAGGTAAGTGCAGAAAAGTATACATTTACATTTATATTTATTTGAGTTTATTTGAATGTATAGTGAATATAAATATAAATTTGAATATATATAATATTCAAGTAGAGAAAGTATAGTATGTTTGTTAAAAGCATTTGTGTGTGAGTGTGCATGTGTAATCTACTTTTATTAATTAAAAAATGGAATGATAAACCATAAAATTATTTAAATGGTTATCTACTGGGGAGGGAAGGAATAGAATAGAATTAAGGAAATAAAAACTAGACTTCTTTGAATATACATTGTTTTCTAGATAAGTCTTGGGAGGCATACAAAATTAAAATATAAAAAAATCCCTATAAATAAAAAGTAACATAAAATAAATGAATTACATGTATATCCAGTCATCAATAGAATGAAAAGAGCAGCAAAAGAGAACTGTAAACACTTTACAGTAATCATATTGTGAGTGGTAACTTTATTATTTTATTTTATTTTATTTTATTTTATTTTTTTGAGACGGAGTCTCACTCTGTCGCCCAGGCTGGAGTGCAGTGGCGTAATCTTGGCTCACTGCAAGCTCTGCCTCCCAGGTTCCCGCCATTCTCCTGCCTCAGCCTCCTGAGTAGCTGGGACTATAGGCGCCTGCCTCCTCGCCTGGTTAATTTTTTGTATTTTTAGTAGAGACGGAGTTTCACCATGTTATGCAGGATGGTCTCGATCTCCTGACCTCGTGATCCGCCCACCTCGGCCTCCCAAAGTGCTGGAATTACAGGCGTAAGCCACGGAGTCCGGCCGTGGTAACTTTAATGGTATTATTCTGTGTAATGTAGAATAAAGAAAATAAGAAAATTTCTGACAATCTGTGGTGCCATCTGTGGTGTCCTTAAGAGCTAGAATTCTTAGTGAAAGAAAAAATATATATAGATGTAAGATAGAAGAGTTTGAATAACAAAGCCTATAGTTGTGAATTTGAACTAGAAATATTAGTATGAACTCATTATATATTTTATCTTAAAAAAATTCTTGACTCTATCCACTGAAAAGGGTTACAATAACCTTATGATAACTTACAATAATAACTAGCATCCTTAGTGTCCAGACAGTGGACTTGAAATTCCATTTTTCCCTAAGAGAAAGGACAACTTCACAGGGAAATGACTGGTTTTTAATTCTGAGGCAGAAAATGTACAGATTGGCCAGCTGCAGCGGCTCACGTCTGTAATCCCAGCACTTTGGGAGACCGAGACTGGTGGATCACGAAGTCAGGAGATCGAGACTATCCTGGCCAACATGGTGAAGCTCCGCCTCTACTAAAAATACAAAAATTAGCTGGGCGTGGTGGCACACACCTGTAATCCCAGCTACTTGGGAGGCTGAGGCAGAAGAATTGCTTGAACCCGGGAGGCAGAGGTTGCAGTGAGCCGAGATTGCACCATTGCACTCCAGCCTGGGTGACAGATCGAGACTCCGTCTCTAAAAAAAAAAAAAAAGAAAGAAAGAAAGAAAAAGAAAATGTACAGATTAGCCTGGAATATCTTGTTATCTTATCAAATAGGAAGGAAAATATCCAGGATTATTAAGGGCATGTCAAAAAGATCCAGGAGCCACCTCAGAGATAGTCCTTCTTGCCAAGGATGGAACAATCTGACCATCAGTAAAGATACGGTTTGAAGCCCATCAAATGTGTTTAAATTCTCATTTGTATAGTGATGATTAAACTCATGAATTCATAATGCTACTGAAACAAACCAACTGGTCGTTGTTAGAGGATGCTGGTCAACAAACTCATTAGTTGAAAGCTGGTAAATAAAGTGAAAGAAACAAGCATTAAACCTGGCTTTCCTACACATGCTATACCACTGGTTAACCACATACTATATCAGGAGAATGTGTTCTTTTGAAACTATTCCACGTTGGGCATGGTGACTTATACCTGTAATCCCAACACTTTGGGAGGCAGAGGTGGGGGGATTGCTTGAGCTCAGAGCTCCAGGCCAGCCTACACAACGTAACAAGACCCCCGTCTCTACAAAAAATGCAAAAATTAGCTGGGCATGATGGCACACAACTGTAGTCCCAGCTACTTAGGAGGCTGAGATAGGAGGATTGCTTGGGCCCAGGAGTTCCAGGTTACAGTGAGCTATGATTGTGCCTCTGCACTCTAGCCTGCGCAAGAATGAGACCCTATCTCAAAAATAAAAAAAAAAAAACCATACCATGAGGATACAATTAGAAAAACAAAAACAAAAAATACAGCTAAAGACTCAGCTTCTTCAACAGATAAATTACAAGAGAGGAAGATGGCTTGGGAAATCTATAGATTAAAAGAGATTAAGGCCAGCATGGTGACGCACACCTGTAATCCCAGCACTTTGGAAGGCCAAGGTGGCTAGATCATGTGAGGTCAGGAGTTCAAGACCAGCCTGGCCAACATGGGGAAGCTCCCATCTTTAAAAAAATACAAAAATTAGCTGGGCATGGTGGCAGGCACCTGCAGTCCCAGCTACTTGGGAGGCTGAGGCAGAAGAATTGCTGGAACCCAGGAGGCAGAGGTTGCAGTGAGCTGAGATCATACCACTGTACTCCAGCCTGGTGACAGAGCAAGACTCACTCTCAAAAAAAAGAAAAAAAGACATCACCTAGTGTGATGGTTAATTTTATGTGTCAATTTGGCTAGGCCATGATATCCAGATAGTTGGTCAAACACCAGTCTACATATTGCTTTGAAGGTATTTTTATTCTTTTTTTCTCCAACTTTATTGAGGTATAATCGACATATTAAAGTGAAATTAACATTTAAATCTGCAGTCTTTGAGTAAAGCAGATTATCCTCCATAATTTGGGTGGGCCTCCTCCAATCAGTTGAAGACCTTAAGAGAAAAGACTAAAGTCCTCCAATGAAGGGGAATTCTGTTTCCAGATTGCCTTTGGACTTGAGCTGCAACATCAAGTCTTCCCTAGGTCTCCATCCTACCAGCCTACCTTGCTAGCCCTCATAATTATATGAGTCAATTCTCTCTCTCTCTGCACACACACACACACACACACACATGCACACACTCCTTATTGATTCTGTTTCTCTGTAGAACCCTAATATACCTGGTCCCCACATGTGGGCCTTACTTGTATCTTCATCCACATAAACAAACTGCTGAAATGTAATACTGACTAAATAAGTTTTATATTTAAAAATTATTGTTAATGTATGATTGTGATAATGGTATTCTTGGATTTGCTTCCAAATAATAAGTGGCTAAAATTAGCCAGGCATGGTGGTGGGTACCTATAGTCCCAGCTACTTGGGAGGCTGAGGCAGGAGGATCATTTGAGCTCAGGAGTTCAAGGCTGCAGTGAGCTATGAGCACCCTACTGCACTCCAGTCTTGGCAACAGAGTGAGACCCTGTCTCAAAACTAATAATAATTATAATAAGTGAAGGTGGGCGCCGCCTCTCCGAAGATTGGTCATTAGTTAATTATTGTTGACGGTGAATGATTAGTATGTGGAGGTTCATTAGATTATTCTGTCTATTTGGATATGTTTGCTATTTTCTGTAATAAAATGTTCTTGAAAGTGTTTTCCGTAGTAATACATTCACCTGGTTAAAAAATAAAAATGATACAAAAAGGTACACATTGACAGATGTTACTCCCATCTCTGTGTCTCTCTCCTTTGCCATGGTGACCAATGGTCCTGATTTGCCAGGGATGCAGGACTTTTAGTGTTAAAACTGGGACAAAAGTCAGGTGTGGTGCCTGTAGTCCTAACTACTTGGGAGGCTGAGGTAGGAGGATTGTTTGAGCCTAGGAGTTCAAGGCTGCAATGAGTTATAATTGCTTCACTGCGCTCCAGCCTGGAAAATATAGTGAGACCCTGTTTCAAAGCAAACAAAACAAAACAAACAAACAAAAAAACTGAGACGGTCCAAGCCAAAACAGAATGGTTGGTCACCCTACACTTACCTCTTTAAGGAACCATTATTGTTAGATTTGTTTTTGTTTGTTTGTTTGTTTTTTGAGAGGAGTCTCACTCTGTCGCCCAGGCTGGGGTGCAGTGGCCGGATCTCAGCTCACAGCAAGCTCCGCGTCCCAGGTTTACGCCATTCTCCTGCCTCAGCCTCCTGAGTAGCTGGGACTACAGGCGCCCGCCACCTAGCCCGACTAGTTTTTTGTATTTTTTTTTTAGTAGAGACGGGGTTTCACCGTGCACCATGTTAGCCAGGATGGTCTCGATCTCCTGACCTCATGATCTGCCCGTCTCAGCCTCCCAAAGTGCTGGGATTACAGGCTTGAGCCACCGCACCCGGACTTATTGTTAGATTTTTATTTATTTATCTATTTATTTATTTATTTTTGCTCTCCTTCCAAGATTTCTTTACAAAGATAAAACAATTATATCTTTATAAAATAAATATTTAATATTATCTTTATAAAAATAAAACAAATATTGTTTTTCACATTTTCTCATAAAAAGGTCATGTTATATACATTGTTCTATACCTTATTTTTTTTTTACCTTAACAGTATACCCAAAAGATTTTCCTACATCAACACATAGAGAACTTCTTCCTACTTTTTTTTTTTGTTTTTTTTTTTGAGACTGAGTCTCGCTCTGTTGGAGTGCAGTGGTGCCATCTCACTGCAAGCTCACGCCTCCCAGGTTCACGTGATTCTCCTGCTTCAGCCTCCCAAGTAGCTGGGACTACAGGCGCCCACCACTAAGCCTGGCAAATTTTTGTATTTTTAGTAGAGATGGAGTTTCACCATGTTGGCCAGGATGGTCTCGGTTTCTTGACCTCATGATCCACCCGCCTTGGTCTCCCAAAGTGCTGGGATTACAGGCATGAGCCACCATGCCCGGCACTTCTTCCCTCTTTTTTAAGTTTCATCATATTCTATTGTGTGGATGTACCAGAGTTTACGTAGCTGCTGATGAATATATGGGTTGTTTCCAGTGTTCTGCCATTGTAAATACTGCCGCAATGTATCACCTTAAATATAGGTCGGTTCCATATGCAAGCATATCTTTAGGATACATTTCCACAGTTGGGATTCCTGGGTCAAGGGGTAAATGCTAAACAAATTTGTAATTTTGATCAGTTTGCCAAATCCCCTCCATAAAGTCTGTACCATTTTTAATTCCTACCAGTCATGTATAAGAGTATCAGTTTCCCCCATGGCTTATAAAACAAAGATATCTAATACTTAAAGTTTTCTATTTCTGATTTCTAGCAAACCATTTTAAGCTCATTATCAAAGTTTAACATGCACATTCATGTAACAAATATACGGCTTGATGAATTTTGTACAGTTGAATACATCTAGGCCAGGAAATAGACACTGCCAGCACCTCAGAAGCCCTTCTCATCACTACCACTTCTCAAAAAGGTATCATCATCCTGATTTGTAACAGCATAGATTAGCTTTACATCGTTTTGTACTTGCTATGAATGGAATCATACCGCTAGAAAAAGAAAAAAGAAAATCAATAAATGTATGAAAGAGCAAACGTGAACGTTGAGGATCAACTGCAAACTGGCTCCCGGAAAACTTTGTATGCCCGAGTACTCCATGAAACATCTTCCATACCTCTGAAGGTTACACGTGTGGCAGATGGAAGACTGCCAGCTAAAGTACAGAACGTCCATGTAGGATGATCTTCTGAAATTGACTTTTTAAAAAAATGCTTTTTATTATGAGGTGAAAAATTGTAAACATAAATTGTTACAATTTTTCCATATAAATATGCCATTCGTTAGGTTCTAGGTGCTGTGGACATAAGAAGGTAAGTAAGACACAACCTATGCCCTCGAAGATCTTAAAGTTTATTTATAAAGATATGTATTTAAGTAGTTATAGAACAAAATAGTTTGCAATTAGTTACATTAAAGCAACATTATATAGTCAAATTTTGTTTAAATAATTTTATGATCAAAGTGATAGTTTTCTCAGATACACATATGTATATATACATTAATTATCTTTATAAGGAGAGGCTTGCTAATATAACTTAAAAGTCAAAGGTTAGTTCTTTCAAGCATCAGGCATGAAGATCCTAAGGCCATAGATTATCATCTTGAAAAGTTAAAACACTGATAGAAAGAATAAAACTGTTGCTTCAGGGTATAGAACATTCAACAGGAAAAAAGAATGTGGAGAGAGGCCGGGTGCGGTCGCTCAAGTCTGTAATCCCAGCACTTTGGGAGGCCAAGACGGGCGGATCACGAGGTCAGGAGAACCAGACCATTCTGGCTAACACGGTGAAACCCCGTCTCTACTAAAAAATACAAAAACTAGCCGGGCGAGGTGGCGGGCGCCTGTAGTCCCAGCTACTCGGGAGGCTGAGGCAGGAGAATGGCGTGAACCCGGGAGGCGGAGCTTGCAGTGAGCTGAGATCCGGCCACTGCACTCCAGCCTGGGCGACAGAGCAAGACTCTGTCTCAAAAAAAAAAAAAAAAAAAAATGTGGACAGAAATTATTGAACATGTTTTAAAACCAGGAAACTTTGAAGAGCAATTTGGCTAAATCTAGTTTAAAGTTTATTTGTGAAAAGCAACAATTCCAACTCTGATACAACTCAAGTGTAGGCACAGGAGACTTGTACAAAGCTGTTCCACAACATTATTTGTAATAAGAAGCATGGACATTAGGAAAGCACATATTGTCTACTGGTACGAGAATGAATAAATAAAATGTGATATGTGGAATACTCGTACAGTTGATTACTCTACAGCAGTTAAAAATGAACGATATTAACTCACTTAAGAAATATATACATATATTGGCAGGCATAGTGGCTCACATCTATAGTCCCAGCACTTTGGGAGGCCAAGGCAGGAGGATCAGTTGAGCAAAGGAGTTTGAAAAAAAAAGTACAAAAAATTATCCAGGTGACATGGTGCACACCTGTCAGGAGGCCGAGGTGGGAGGATTGCTTGAGCCTGGAAGGAGGAGGTCACAGTGAGCAGTGATGGTGCCACTGCACTCCAGCCTGGGAGACAGAGTGAGACCCTGTCGAAAAAAAAAAAAAAAGAAGAAGAAAGAAAGAAAGAGAGAGAGAGTGAGAAAGGAAAGGAAAGGAAAGGAAAGGAAAGGAAAGGAAGAAGGAAAGAAAGAAGGAAAGAAAGATTGAGTGTTTACTTGCCAAATGCTCTTCTAGGTGCTGGGAATTCAGCAATGAGCAAGACAAAGTCCCTGCCCTCAGAGAACTTACAAATAGATCCACATACACTAGCATGGATAGAAGACAGAAACATCACAAAATAGACTGTGAATATTAAATTTGTAAATTCTTAAATTACCCACGAACAATCACACATATTATTATATATATGGGCACATAAATGTATTCTTTAATGACCTCAAACAATACATGCAGATATTATATAGGGTTGCTTTGAGGGAGGGAATGTAGGCAACAGGACTGCAAAGGTAGGTCAAAGGGAACTTCAACTTTATCTGTAACTTTTTTATTAGAAAAAAGATAAGTCAGTGTTTGATAATATTAACAGTCAAGTCTGGGTTTTGGAAACAAGCATATTTGTCTTATTATTCTCTGTGCTTTATTTATTACTTTCTCAAAATTAAAGAACATACAACAAGGGATTTCAGTATTTTACAGAACAGAAGGTGCAATTCCGCTGGGCGTGGTGGCTGGCGTCTGTAATCCCAGAACTTTGGGAGGACGAGGCCGGTGGGGGTGGGCGGATCACCTGAGGTCAGGAATTCGAGACCAGGCTGGCCAAACATAGCGAAAACCCGTCTCTACTAAAAATACAAAAATTTAGCAGGGAGTGATGATGGGCACCTGTAATCCCAGCTACTGGGAAGGCTGAGGCAGGAGAATTGCTTTAACCCAGGAGGCGGAGGTTGCAGTGACCTGAGATCACGCCACTGCACTCCAGCATGGGCAACAGAGTGAGACTCTGTCTCAAAAAAGAAAAAGAGAGAACAAAAAGTACAATTTACAGACAAGAGTCCTGGAGAAGTTAGGTTCAACCTAGAAATAGAGGGGTTGTTTATTCCCCTAAAACAAAAGAGCAGAGGAAGCAAGAGATGAAGAAAAATAGAAAATAGCATAGGAGTGGAAAGTTGAAGGAGATTGCAGATAATCTTGAACTTCTCAATAAAGCAGAAAGCAAGATCATCTTCTGAGTGCAAGGGGAAGGGGAGATCACACAGTGAGTTTCAAAAACATGAAAAAAGCTTTTAGACAACCAATGGAGGAAACTAATCAGTGAGTCTCCAAGAGATTAATAAAGGACTACCAAGCAGCAACAAGAGCCAGGGCAGGTTTGGTAGAATGAATTTGCAATGAACTGAATCAATGGTTTCATGTTTTTCTCCATCACGACTTGGTAGCCTAGGAAAAAAAAAAAGAGAGAGAGAGAAATTAATTGGTAATGGTGAACATGATTTAGGGATTGATTGGATAGGCACTTGGTGGAAATATAAGGTGATATGTTCTAGAGTGATAGTTAAAGCATCTTTTAAAGTTCTCAACTTGAGAGACTGGATAGAAAAAAAAATGGAGCTGGAAAAAGCTGTGGCTGTCTCGGACTAAGGGTTGGCAAAGGCACGACATGTATGTTAACTATTCTGTCTACAGGCCAGGCCACAGATAGAAATCACTAATAGATCTTGGTACCCTTTCTTACCAACTCAGTACTCCAGGAACTTAGTACCAGTAGATTAGAGAGGACAGACAATTAAAACGTACCAGACACACCTGTACCTACAGGGGGCTCCTCCAAGGCAGTAAACATGTCATATTAATCTCTGAATCCCCAAGTGTCCCATCTGCCACATACTAAGCTCTCATTCAATAAATGATTGTGGAAAGCAAGAAGAAAATTGTGGGGAGGAAGCGGGGAAGAGAATAGTCTGTGATGAAAAAAAAGTAAGACTAGGTTCAGAAAGGGGAGGAGCACAAAGCTGATATCTTCGAGATAGAACTAAAAACAGTTATAGGTTTGCCTCTTCTAATGAATGAAAAAAATATTAAACAGGTTGTTAAACCATAACTCTAAATTTTCTTCTATTAAATTTTCTCTTTCCTTTCTTGGAAAGAGTTTTTTTTAGTAACTTAGCCTATAAAAGGCTAACTTTAACTTCAGGCAGAGTAGTCTAATATAAAAGTTTTAGCATCTAAACATTTAAAAACCAAGAGTTCACTAATGTTTTGTTTATATCATATGGATGTTCTGAGGAATAAATACCTTCTGTCACACTGTTATAGAACTGTATAGAACTGTAATATTTTTTTTTTTTTTTTTTTTTTTTTTTTTGAGACGGAGTCTCGCTCTGTCGCCCAGGCTGGAGTGCAGTGGCCGGATCTCAGCTCACTGCAAGCTCCGCCTCCTGGGTTTACGCCATTCTCCTGCCTCAGCCTCCCGAGTAGCTGGGACTACAGGCACCCGCCATCTTGCCCGGCTAGTTTTTTGTATTTTTTAGTAGAGACGGGGTTTCACCGTGTTCGCCAGGATGGTCTCGATCTCCTGACCTCGTGATCCGCCCGTCTCGGCCTCCCAAAGTGCTGGGATTACAGGCTTGAGCCACCGCGCCTGGCCAGTTTTTTGTATTTTTTAGTAGAGACGGGGTTTCACAGTGTTAGCCAGGATGGTCTCGATCTCCTGACCTCGTGATCCGCCCGTCTCGGCCTCCCAAAGTGCTGGGATTACAGGCTTGAGCCACCGCGCCCGGCCAGACTGTAATATTTTCAATTGACAAAAGTATGGGATTTTTGTGTTGATGATTTTTTCCATAAGAAGCATGAAAAATTTTGGCTAAAGTCTGATATAATATAGAATGCAGGGAAAATATTTCTGGTTTTCTGATCCTTAAAGAGAAAATTTAAGATACTTAGTTGTTTGAATTTTTCAGCCATTGATAACTGTAATGGATTATGAATGCAAATGTTTTTAGTAATGCTGTCTTAACATTTACCTGAAAATAAAATTAACTACTTTTCTCTGCATGACTCAAAAATTTGTCTTACATGGTTGCTCTCTAACTGGTATTTTTAATGGAAAGATTGGATATTTTCCTTCGTTCATCTTCTGAACTGCCTCTGATGAGCTCATCATGAGGCAAAACATGCCAAGCCTTCTTATCAGCCACATCAACCGTGATGAGGCCAGCGAGGCTTTGTTAACAGATATTAGCTGCAGATAGCAGAATACAAACAAGACTTGAGTATGGAGGTACAGCCTTAGGAAATATGTGTAAAGTACTTAAAATAAAGGTATCTTCCAGCCAGCCACAGTGGCTCACGCCTGTAATCCCAGTACTTTGGAAGGCAGAGGCAGGTGGATCACCTGAGGTCAGGAGTTCGAGACCTGCCTGGCCAACACTGTGAAAGCCCCATCTCTACTAAAAATACAAAATGAGCCAGGCATGGTGGTGCATGCCTGTAATCCCAGCTACTCGGGAGGCTGAGACAGGAGAATTGCTTGAACCCGGGAGGCAGAGGTTGCAGTCAACCGAGATCGTGCCATTTGTACTCTAGCTTGGGTAACAAGAGCAAAACTCTGTCTCTAAAGTCAAATAAAATAAAGGAGGCTGGGGGTGGTGGCTCATGCCTGTAATCCCAGCACTTTGAGAGGCTGAGGTGAGTGGATCACTTGAGGTCAGGAGGTCAGGAGACCAGCCTGATCAGCATGCTGAAACCCCATCTCTACCAAAAATACAAAATTAGCTGGGTATGGTGGCACATGCCTGTAATCCCAGGTACTTGGGAGGCTCAGGCAAGAGAATTGCTTGAACCAGAGAGGCAGAGGTGCAGTGAGCCGAGATTGTGCCATTGCACTCCAGTCTGGGCAACAAGAGTGAAATTCTGTCTCAGAAAGAAGGAAAGAAGGAAAGAAAGAAGAAAGAAAGAAAGAAAGAAAGAAAGAAAAGGAAAGAGAGAAGGAGAGAAGGAGAAAGGAAGGAAGATACCTTCCCTTTATGATACATATATAACGGAATATTATTCAGCCTTAAAAGGGAAGGCAATACTGAAAACATAGATAAACCCTTATGACACTATGCAAGTGAAATAAACTAGGCACAAAAGGCCACATATTGTACGATTCCTGTTTTACCTGGTACTTCCCTAAGGAGGTGGGGAAAATGGAGAGTTATTGTTTAACGGGTACAAATATTAGTTGGGGAAGATGAAAAAGTTCTGAAGATGGATGGTGATGATGCTTGCACAGCAATGTGACTGTACGAGTACCACTGAATTGTATACCTAAAAATGATTAAAATGGTAAATTTTATGTTCTATATATTTTATCTCAATAAAAAGATAAAATAAAGGAACTTGCAACTATATTTTCATGAGCAAAGGAAACTGTGACTGATTCTGACTCACTAGAATATAAAGTAAGTAGAAGACTTATTTCCCCTCTGAAAATGTTGCAACCCTAAAGTAAATACACTTACATTACCATGTTGGCACCAAATTCATTTTATTAAAAAAAAAAAATTGGATAGGACATGTAACAAAGAAATGGCATTTGATTGTGAGATAAAAAGAAAAAATTATAAAGTGTATCCCACATCGTCAAAAATATATCACCTTGTGGCCTCCAAAGCTTTACTGGAATTAGATTAGAATTAGATTAGAGCTATATTACTTTGGTGGGAGATGGTGTGTGTAGTTTCTTTTCTTAAAAACAACCTGAAATGTTCATTTTGGTTACTAGGAAAAACGAAAAGTAGAAACACTGAAGAGGGTGACTTGAAAATGTGAAGATTGCTAAAATATGCTAGTATAACTAACACATGCAGGGCAAGGTAGAAAAGTAAATTATATTAATGTACTTGTGTTACCAAACTGCTTTCTTGGCCTAAAATTATACAGCATGTAAAAAGATTCCCAATAATGTCAATGACTATGTAGGAAATTGATAACTACTCAACCTCCTACTCCACTCTCCACCCCCACAAAAAATAAAATAAAATCTGAGCCACTGAGCTGCGCAGCACTGTCAGTGGCTTTGTTACCCTGAGAAGTGCAGAGGGTCGGTGGAAATTACCCTGTAATGAGCAATCCATCTGGCTGCACCTAAAAATGGAATAGAAATGCCACCCTTGACTTTTCCATGGTAGTAAATTAAAGCCTAACGTATAGTTCTAATTGCTAACATTTTCTCTCTAATTATGGTTCAGTTTGGCTAGGATTTCCGACAATCCCCTTGTTCTCCTAAAGCAAACACCAGAGAATGTTCTAACCCCACTGGTGGCATTTATTAATAACCCCCTTGACAGATGAAAAAAATCATTATTCTATATAAGACAGGAAAAGATTTTCCAAGTAAAAGCGAATTGATTTTTTTTAAAAAACCCATTCAGACGCTATACAGGAATTAATTTTATAAAGAGGAAAAGAATACAATAGTGTCAAATAAAAACAGACTCATACATAGTGTCATGCAGCCTGGGCACTGTTTGGGGTGCCAGCTAGAAAAAGAAAAACAAAACCTGATAAATGTATAAAAAAATCCATGCATACTTATTTACTGGGATGAAGAAACAAGGAAAAGAGAGCTCTCTTGTGAAGGATTCTTACTTTGTGCCTCCATGAAAGAGATAGGATATGATAAGTTAGTTTCGATGATGGGCAAATACAAACACATATGAAAAAACACTGTTGGGAATGCTTCCACAGTCTTCTGTTTAATCTCTTTCATTCTTACTTTTTAAAAGGCATTATTCTTTTAAACAAATGTACAAATACATGCTAAATACAAATCAGTATTTACCTATAGGTCTAACTCTCATCAAACAGTATACAGCTTCCTGAATGACAATTAATAACTTGGAAAAAAGTAAGATTTCTGATATGCTAAGAAGAGGCATGATAGAAAAAAAAAAATACACTGTTAAAAAAAAAAAAAGGTTTCTGAAAACAACACTCCAAACTACCTAGTATAATACTGAAATACAACTTTATAAAGCAAAGCAGTTGTGGACTCAAGGTGGAGGGAGCGGACATACTGGGGAGCAGTGAGAACCGTCCGTACAAATAATGAGGCACTGTCTTCAGAAAGTGGATAATCAATATTAAAACAATCTTAAAAACAATCTGCTTTTGCCGAGTATGATGGTTCACGCCTGTAATCCCACCACTTTGGGAGGCCGAGGCTGGTGGATCACATGAGGCCAGGAGTTCAAGAGCAGCCTGGCCAACATGGCAAAACCTCGTCTCTACTAAAAATACAAAAATCAGCTGGGTATGGTGGCTCATGCCTGTAGTCTCAGCTACTTGGGAGGCTGAGGCACGAGAATCACTTGAACCCAGGAGGCAGAGGTTGGAGTGAGCCCAGATTGCGCCACTGCACTCCAGCCTGGGCAACAGAGTGAGACTCTGTCTCAAAAAAAAAAAAATCTGCTTTTTGGTATCATACCCAGGTGCTGATCATTCTAAACAATGTAAGGAATAAAATAATACTCTCCACAAAAAGAGTTTGTCTAAGTTCTAAACAATATTTGTGGTTACTGTTAAGTTTTAGTAATATAGTTGTACACTTCAATTACATTATTAAGTTTTAATAATGTAGTGGACAAATTCCCCCCAGGTGTGAGTCTGTGAAATCAAAAGTTTGCACATTTTTATTTCTTAGGCTTTATAAACACTGCATTCTACATGAAAGTTCAGAAAACTGTCAGGCACATTGTCCCCAACATATATGGACTCAGCTACACATGTTCATTTTGAGAGTCAGTTTATAAGAATTGAGAGCCATTGAGTTTGCTTTGGGTAGTTAGTCTTTCAACTCAGTGATACTAACTATATATTCTTGCATATAAACAATAGATTTTAAATGAACAGTAGGAGTACAATGATTGTGGCATTTGTCTGTTTTTTGTTAGCTATAACAACACTATAGACTGGGTAATTTATAAAGAAAAGGAATTTATTTATTACAGTTCTACAGGCTGGGAAGCCCAATAACGAAGTGCTAGCATCTGGTGAGGGCCTTTTTTGCTGCATCATAATATAGCTGAAGGCTGTGGCAA
This sequence comes from Trachypithecus francoisi, assembly GCF_009764315.1. Taxonomy (NCBI): domain Eukaryota; kingdom Metazoa; phylum Chordata; class Mammalia; order Primates; family Cercopithecidae; genus Trachypithecus; species Trachypithecus francoisi. The sequence continues at coordinate 48,335,991 of NW_022681468.1, forward strand.
GAGGTCAAGAGCTTGCCAGCTCAGCTCTCTCTTTCTCTTCTTATAAAGCCACCAGTCCCACCATGGGGGCCCCACCCTGATGATCTTATCTGACCCTAATAACCTTCCAAAGGCCTTACCTCCAAATACCATCAACATATGAATTTGAGGATTAAGTTTCCAACACATCAATTTTGGGAAACACATTTAAACCACAGCATTCAGCCCTTGGCCCCTGCCTTTCTTGCATGCAGAATACATTTATTCCATTCCAATATCCCCAAAATCTTAAATCATTCCAGCACCACTTCAAAAGTCCAAAGTTCAGAGTCTCATTTTAACCAGATATGGGTAAGACTCAAGGCACAATTCATCCCATGCAAATTTCCTCCAGCTATGAGCCTGTGAAATCAAAACAAGATATCTACTTCCAAAATACAATGGTGGGACAGGCATAGGCTAGACATTCCCATTCCAAAAGGGAGAAAGAGGAAAGAAAATAAGGGGTAACTGGTCTCAAGTAATTCTGAAACTCAAAAGGAAAAACAACTTTAAACCTTAAAGCTTTCATTCCATATACCACCTCCTAGAAACACTGCGGGATTAGACTTTCAGATCCTCGGCAGTACCACCCCTATGGCTTTGCTGGACTCTGCTCAAGCAGCTGTTTTCACATATTGAAGTCTCATGGAATCCTTCCAGCCTGGCATTGCACACTGGTAGTTGTAGTCTGAGGTTTTAGGGGTGATGCTGCCCCTGCAGCTCCACTAGGTATTGCTGTAGTGGGGGCATTCTGTGGTGACTCCGCTCCTGTGGCAAGTCTCTGCCTGTGTCCCCAGGCTATTGATGCCATCCTTTAAAATCCTTTAAAAAAAAGTGGAGGAAGCCATGCCTCCACAGCTCTTGTATTCTGTGTACCTACAGAATTAGCACCAGGTGGATACCATCAAGGTTTACAACTGTACCTTCAGGAGTGGCTGGTGCAGTCACACTTGGAGCCATTTGAGCTTCAGCTGAGGTGGCCGAGAAGCACTGCACTGGAATGCAGATAGCAGAGACTGGAAGTAGCACCGGGAAGTAACTTGTCCCCTGAAACCATTTTGTTCCCCCAGAGCTCCAGGACTGTGATGGGAGGGACAGCCTGAAAGATCTCTGAGATACTTTCAGGTTCTTCTCCCATTAGCCTAACGAAGAGCCTCTGGTTCCATTCTGCCCATACTCATCTTCTCAAGCAGTTGCTTGGTCACACTCTTGTATTTCTCTGCTGAAAATACTCTTATTCTTTACTGCATGGCCAGGCTTCAGATTTTCCAAATCTTTCCACTCTGCTTTCCTTTTAATTATAAGTTCTGTCTTTAAATAATCTCTTCTCTCGATGGGGCACGGTGGTTCATGCCTGTAATCTCAGCACTTTGGGAGACCAAGGCGGGTAGATCACTTGAGGTCAGGAGTCTGAGACCAACGTGATTAACATGGCAAAACCCCATCTCTACTAAAAATACAAATATTAGTCAGACGTGGTGGTGCACGACTGTAATCCCAGCTACTCAGGAGGCTGAGGGAGAAAATTGCTTGAATGCGGGACGTGGAGGTTGCAGTGAGCAAACCTGCACTCCAGCCTGGGCAACAGAGTGAGACTCCGTTTCAAAAAAATAATAATAATATACATATTCTCTCCTATTTCACTATAAGCAGTTAAAAGTAGCTATGCAGCAACTGGAATACTTTGCTGCTTAGTTTTTCTGCTAAATATTCTAATTTGTCACTCTCAAGTTCTGCATTCCATAAAGCATAGACATATGTCAGCCAAGTTCTTCACTACTTTATAATAGTCTTTGCTACAGTTTCCAATACCTTGTTCTTTAGTTCCATCTGAGACCTTTACTATCTGTCAACATTCTGGCCATGACCACTCAAGTAATCTCTAAGACGTTCCAGACTTTCCCTAGTTTTCTATTCTTCTGAGCCATCAGCAGAGTCACCCTTAATGCTCCATTCATGGCAATACAGGCTTATTTTTAGCCTGCTCCTCCAAATTCTTCCAGCCTCTACTAGTTACCCAATTCCAAAGCTGCTTCCACAGTTCAGATATTTGTTATAGTAACAACCCCACTTCTGGTACCAAGATTCTGCCTTAGTTCATTTTCTGTTGTTATAACAGCATACCACAGATTGGGTGACTTATAAAAAAAAATTTTATTTCTTACAGTTGTGGAGGCTAGGAAGTCCAATGTCAAGTTGCTGGCATCTGTGAGGTCCTGTTTGCTGCATGTACAGAGGATATCATACGTCAAGAGGGCAACAGCAGGCCAGCTTAGCTCTCTTTGTCTTCTTATAAAGCCACCATACTATCAAGGGGCCCCAACCTCAATAACCTTACCTAACCCTAATTAGCTCTTAAAGATCCCACCTTCAAATTCCATCAACATATGACTTTCGGGATTAATTTCTCAACACATGAAATTTGGGAAAAACATTCAAACCATAACAGTTATAAAGACAAAGAAACAGAGTTGAAGGCACTTAATCCTGTCATCCTGAGTGCTCACGTGGAATTTTTATTTATAGTTAATTTTTTTCAACTGCAGATTTAAGAGCCATTAGAATTGATTCTGAGGGAATAAAGACATGGGATTTATTGTAAAATGGGATTTTTATGAATTTCTACCAAAATTATGTTTAAAACTTTTCCTATTGTTATATTTTGTTTCATATAAAAGAAATATTTCAAAACTAAAGTTAATTAAAATTATTCTTGGCCAGGCGCGGTGGCTCAAGCCTGTAATCCCAGCACTTTGGGAGGCCGAGACGGGCGGATCACGAGGTCAGGAGATCGAGACCATCCTGGCTAACACGGTGAAACCCCGTCTCTACTAAAAAATACAAAAACTAGCCGGGCGAGGTGGCGGGTGCCTGTAGTCCCAGCTACTCGGGAGGCTGAGGCAGGAGAATGGCGTGAACCTGGGAGGCGGAGCTTGCAGTGAGCTGAGATCCGGCCACTGCACTCCAGCCTGGGCGACAGAGTGAGACTCCGTCTCAAAAAAAAAAATAAAAAAAATAATAAAAATTATTCTTAATATTTTAATTTTTAGAACTTTTTTTTGAGACAGGGACTTTCTGTGTTGCCCAGGCTAGTCTTAAACTTCTAGGCTCAAGTGATCCTCCTGTCTCAGCCTCCTAAAGTGCTAGGATTACAGGCATGAGCCACTGTACCTGGCCAAAAGTGTTCTTAAATTAACAAAGGGAAAAGATAAGTGTGACTATATTATCTATTGAATATAAATGTGTAAAGATCAGTTTTTACAAAGTCACTGACAAACTTGCAGAAATTATAGCTCAAAGTGAAAAGCAGAAATTATAATATTATTTATTACTGCAACAGACTGATATGTAGATATAATATTTTTCCCTTTTCTCAAAAAAATGCATTACTATACTTAAAGACTTAATTCATTTTTTCCATTTTTTGTACTATGATCTCTATTTATTTAGAATTCTTTATTTTTCCTTTACCTGAACAATTATAAATTTAAAGTTCAGCAAAAGAAAATATTCATGGTTTACATTTCTTTTTTAGACAATATTATTATTGGTTTCATTTTATGAATTTTACAGAAAATAATTTTGTGGTATAAGACGAAGTGTGAAAAAATGATCTGCCCAAGGTTTCAAATGCCCTAGGTGTCTACAGGAGCAAAGAAAATAAATTATATTACCTTACATGATAGGAGGAGATGGATATAATTCAAATACTCTAGCTAATGGTTTTGGTTTTTTATTTTATTTTATTTTATTTTGAGACGGAGTCTCGCTCTGTCGCCCAGGCTGGAGTGCAGTGGCGAGATCTCGGCTCACTGCAAGCTCCGCCTCCCGGGTTCACGCCATTCTCCTGCCTCAGCCTCCCAGGTAGCTGGGACTACAGGAGCCTGCCACCTTGCCCAGCTAATTTTTTGTATTTTTAGTAGAGAAAGGGTTTCATCATGTTAGCCAGGATTGTCTCAATCTCCTGACCTCGTGATCCGCCCACTCCCAAAGTGCTGGGATTACAGGCGTGAGCCACCACGCCCAGCCTCTAGCTAATGGTTTTCTAATAGATTTCCAATTCTTATAAAATAATAATTAAAAACAAATATCAAGTAAAACTAGATTTGTGTACAACTAAATCTTTGATGAAAAGATCACTCAATGACTCAAAATCATTGTGACTGATCAATTATAACATCAATTATCATTGTACTATATATATGTAGAAACACTAATTAGTGAAATCCTAGGTAACAAAATGTTATGTAACAGAACATTAATAAGTTAAAACAAGTGCTTATGGTGAATACTATTTAATTCACACTTCTATTTCTTAAATAATATAAAAGTCATCTGATGTTTACTGTGTTCAATCTCAAGTAAAATTTTCATAGCCCTAAAATACAATTTCAAATTTACTTTTCTGGTAAAAAAAAAAAAAAAAAAAAAAAGAGTTGTCACGTATTTCATTGTTGTCGTTGAGATTTACCTGTTTTGATGAACTAAATAATAATTGTAAGACTTAGTTTCTCCAAATTAGCTGATTAAATTAGTTCTTCGTTACTCAACTCTGTTGATTCCTGGCACCAGGAATACTTCTAATATACGCACAGGTAAGTCTATGAGGAAAAATAACTGCAACATGAAATTACAGGCTGTATGATGAAAATAAATCAGTGCTCCATCATTCAGATCTCTTTGAATTTACTTTTCAGTTGTTGCTGAAAACTAGTTGCTGCTGGTCAAGGCTGAGTTGTGGACCTTGGTTAGGTTTTCACAAGAAGGGCTTCTATTTTCCACCCCAATAGCTTTAGGCACAAATAGGCACCTACAGGTTCATTTGGGCATCAATGGAGTGGCATACAGCTCAATATTCATGCTGAAGCTCCCTTAGCTACACAAATCTGACATCCTGTCAACACATTGACCCAAATTTGTATATGCAAAGGTTTGCCTTAGCAACCTTGGCAGCTAGGAGATCTCAGAAAGGAAGCCCACCCTTTGGGGGAGGTGATGCTTCCTTAAAATCCAGTTTTTATCAAATTTCTCACTTAAAGAGATACTCATTGCCTTTCATCAAGAAGTAAAATTGTGAATGAATTACAACTCACGGATTTCCATAAATTGTACCGTGTAGTTTTCACCACAACTTTTGCTGGCTGTGAAGAAGAAAACAGCCCAAAGCCTAAATAATCACTCAGCAATTAGTAGCTGAGTAGGCAAATATGCCAGCCCCAAACTAAGCATTGCAGCTCTAGGAAAAAGCCTGAGGCAGGTACTGCCGAACACAGGTTACTTCGAATAAACATACACACCTAGCTGGCAAGATTACAAGTGTGTATGTGTAAAAACTGAAACTATCATTAAGAAGCTAATTACGACAAATTCCAAGTGAGTAGTATGGAAAGTAAATGCCACACATGTTCTAAAAAAGAGAAATCTGTGTATGTTGAAGAAGCAGGCAGCAGATCAGCATGTGCTAAGGTGAGTCTTGGATTAATCTGAACATCAAATTGGCCAGTAACATGCTTATAAACTTTAAAAGCTTTATGAAAAGTAAAACTTTTGAATAGACAATAGGAATACTTCTTTATTATGTCAAAGTATAACACCTTTCTATTAATGATAATATTTCTATATTAAATCAAATTCAGTTTCTGATCCCTAAAGATTCCCAAGTCATTTTTAGCTATGTTTTGGATCTCCTATTATAAGGCTAATTATTCTTCATATTATGAACAGTTACTCTACCATCTTACCCTGACATAAAGTGACAATCTTCCCTTCTCGCTTTCCACAAGTGGAGAATACCTCTTCATCCCTTACCCTGAAGAGAAGGTTGACATATTCTTTAATCTACTTACTCCTCATCAAACCCTTCTCACCTTTATCCCACAACTCATACTAGTAAAGTCTGTGCCCGCCTTGATTGACACCCCTTCTCCTGTTGTCACTACCATCAGCCATTCTCCAGCACATTGATTCAGATTTCTCTCCATCCTATCTCCTGCCATTCCTCAGTGCAGCCTCTAGATCAGGAGTCCCCAACTCCCAGGCCACGGACCATGGCCTGTTAGGAACTGGGCCGCACCAGGAGGTGAGTGGAAGGTGAGTGGCAGGTGAGTGAGCCTTATGGCCTTAGCTCCACCTCCTGTCAGATCAGTGGCATTAGATTCTCGCAGGAGTGTGAACCCTATTGTAAACTGCGCATGCCAGGGATCTAGGCTGTGTACTCCTTATAAGAATCTAGGCCGGGCGCGGTGGCTCAAGCCTGTAATCCCAGCACTTTGGGAGGCCGAGACAGGCGGATCACGAGGTCAGGAGATCAAGACCATCCTGGCTAACACAGTGAAACCCCGTCTCTACTAAAAAATACAAAAAACTAGCCGGGCGAGGTGGCGGGTGCCCATAGTCCCAGCTACTCAGGAGGCTGAGGCAGGAGGATGGCGTGAACCCGAAAAGCGGAGCTTGCAGTGAGCTGTGATGCAGCCACTGCACTCCAGTTTGGGCGACAGAGCGAGACTCCGTCTCAAAAAAAAAAAAAAAAAAGAATCTAAAGCCTGATGATCTGAGGTGGAACAGTTTCATCCTGAAACCATTGCTCCCAACCCACCCCCATACATGGAAAAATTGTCTTCTACCAAACCAGTCCCTGGTGCCAAAAAGGTTGGGAACCACTGCTCTAGATTGTATCTCCTGCCGTTCCTGTGTAGCCTCTAGATCTGTTCAGCCTCTGTAACTTTTACTGCTACTCCACTGTTTTCTTTTTTCTTTTCTTCCCCCCCGCCCCCCACTTTTTTTTTTTCGGAGATAGCATCTTGCTCTGTTGCCCAGGCTGGAGTGTGGTGGTGCGATCTCGGCTCACTGCAGCCTAGATCTCCCCAGTCTCAAGAGATCCTCCCACCTCAGCCTCCCGAGTAGCCAGGACTACAGGAAAACACTGCTACATCTGGGTAATTTTTGTATTCTTTGTAGAGATGGGGTATCACCATGTTGCCCAGGCTGGTGTTGAACTCCTGCGCTAAAGCAAGCAGCGCACCTCAGCCTCCCAAAGTGCTGACATTACAGATGTGAGCCACTTCACCCAGACTGTTTTCTTTACAGTCATGCCATGAATCTTAATTGTCAGAATCATCTTTATAATATATTTTAATTTGTCAAAAGAAAAAACACTTTGGAGACCTCTGCCATCACCTGTTGTAGGACTAAGTATCTAAGAGGAGAGAAGGAGATAAGTTATTGTACCAATGGCAAGTAAATGTCTTTCAACATATAAAACAAACGCCTCCTGAATAAGTGATTGTGCAGTGTTTGTGAAAGTTACCAGTGAAAATTTTGTTACTGTCATATCCTTCCAAAGTCAAAGATGCTTGGGGACTGTCCCCCCAAATTTTGAACTCATGGGCCAGGCATGATTGGTCACACATGTAATCCCAGTACCTTGGGAGACTGAAGTAGGCAGATCCTTTGAGGCCAGGAGTTCAAGACCAACCTGGGCAAGACAGTGAGACCCTATTTCTACAAAAAGAAATTTTAAAAATTAGCCAGGTGTGGTGGTGTGTGCCTGTGGTCCTAGAAACTGGGGAGACTGAGGTGGTAGGATGACTTGAGACTGACAGGTCAAGGTTGCGGTGATCCGTGATCATGTCACTGCACTCCAACCTGGATGACAGAATGAGACCCTGTCTCAAAAATAAATAAATTAATTTTAAAAATAGAGCTGGTGTAATTTTTTATTAGTAATGACTTAGTAACTACTAAAATACAATTAGTGAATATTAAAACGGAATTCTTTATTAGTAACTACCAAACGCAGTTGTTTTATTAGAGACTTCTGAAATAGAATTTCTTTTCATATGTCTAAAACCATAAATGTGGGTCTCTGGCCATATTTAAACTGTTGCATGGTAGATGCCAGGAGCTGGGGGTAGGGGAAAGATGGAGGTTGGACTGAGAAGATTTGAGTTTAATTCCCAAGTCTGCCACTTAATGGCACTGTGACTTTTGACAAATAACTTCATCTCTCAGTTTTCCCATCTGTAAAGTAGGGAAAACTATAACATTAGCTTAGGTCACTGAATGTTATTAAAAGAGAAAACAGATGTGAAAATAGTTTATACATTTTAGAAGCACATAGCAAATGCTAATTGCTGTTATTTCTTTTCTTTCCTTTTTCTCTTTTTCTTTTTCTTTTTCTTTTTTTTTTTTTTTTTTGAGATGGAGTTTTGCTCTTGTCACCCAGGTTGGAGTGCAATGGCACCACCTCGGCTCACTGCAACCTCCACCTCCTGGGTTCAAACAATTCTCCTTCCTCAGCCTCCAGAGTAGCTGGAATTACAGGCACCCCCCCACCATGCCCAGCTAAATTTCATAGTTTTAGTAGAGAGGTGGTTTTGCCATGTTGCCCAGGCTGGTCTCGAACTCCTGACCTCAGGGTGACCTGTCCACTTCAGCAACCCAAAGTGCTGGGATTATAGGCATGAGCCACCATGCCCAGCCAAATTGTTGTTATTTCACAATATTGTACTGACAAATTTAATACCGTGGCTAAGGCTGTGGGCTCAAAGTCAGACTGCTTGGATTTAATTCTTACTTTCCTTCCCCAGTTACTAGATACGTGACCTTGGAGGTCCTTTAATTTCTCTAAGACTCAGTCTCCTTACTAAAAAGGTATAGTACCTATTGAGTAGGATGTACTGAAACTCAAATGAGATAAGGAAAACAAAGCATTTCTAGCACTATCTGGAAAATTGCAAAATACAGAGTCATGCATCACGTAACAACGTTTTGGTCAATGACAGACCACAGTATAGTTCCATAAGATTATGATGGAGCTGAAAAATTCCAATCACTCAGCGATGTCTTAGTCGTCATAATGTCATAGTGCAACACACTACTTACATATTTGTGGAGATGCTGGTGTAAACAAAGCTACTGCACTACTAGTTGTGTAAAAGTACAGCATGTACAATTATGTATGTGCATAACATTTGATAATGATAATAAATGACCATGATACCAGATTACATATTTACTATATAAATACTATGTACTATTATTTTTATTGTTATTTTAGAGTGTAATCCTTCTACTTAAAAAAAGAAAATTCAACTATAAGACAGCCTCAGACAGGTCCTTCAGGAGGGATTCCAGAAGAAGGCATTGTTATCATAGGAGATGACAGCTCCATGCGTGTTACTGTCCCTGAAGACTTTCCAGTGGGACAGGATATGGAGGTGGAAGACAGTGATATTGATGATCCTGACCTTGTGTTGGCCTAGGCTTAAGTGTGTGTTTGTGTCTTAGTTTTTTTTTTTTTTTTTGAGACGGAGTCTTGCTCTGTCACCCAGGCTGGAGTGCAGTGGCCGGATCTCAGCTCATTGCAAGCTCCGCCTCTGGGGTTTACGCCATTCTCCTGCCTCAGCCTCCCAAGTAGCTGGGACTACAGGCGCCCGCCATCTCGCCGGGCTAGTTTTTTGTATTTTTTAGTAGAGACAGGGTTTCACCTTGTTAGCCAGGATGGTCTCCATCTCCTGACCTTGTGATCCGCCCGTCTCGGCCTCCCAAAGTGCTGGGATTACAGGCTTGAGCCACCGTGCCTGGCCATGTGTCTTAGTTTTTAACAAAAATGTTTATAAAGAAAAAAAAAAAACTAAAAATTTAAACATAGAAAAACACTTACAGAATAAGGATACAAAGAAATATTTTTGTACAGTGAGTGCTACAATGTTTGTGTTTTAAGTGTTAGTACAAGAGTCAAAAAGTTAAAAACATTTAAGTTTAAAAAGTGAAAAAGTTAGGCCGGGCACGGTGGCTCAAGCCTGTAATCCCAGCACTTTGGGAGGCTGAGGCGGGTGGATCACGAGGTCAGGAAATCGAGACCATCCTGGCTAACATGGTGAAACCCCGTCTCTACTAAAAATTCAAAAAACAAAACAAAACAAAAAGTGAAAATGTTACAGAAAGCTAAGGTCAATTTATTATCAAAGAAAGAAAAAAATTTTTTTTTTTTTTTTAGACAGAGTCTCGCTCTGTCGCCCAGGCTGGAGTGCAGTGGCCGGATCTCAGCTCACTGCAAGCTCCACCTCCCGGGTTTACGCCATTCTCCTGCCTCAGCCTCCGGAGTAGCTGGGACCACAGGCGCCCACCACCTCGCCTGGCTATTTTTTTTTTTTGTACTTTTTAGTAGAGGCGGGGTTTCACCGTGTTAGCCAGGATGGTCTCCATCTCCTGACCTCGTGATCCACCTGTCTCGGCCTCCCAAAGTGCTGGGATTACAGGCTTGAGCCACCACGCCCAGCCAAGAAAAATTTTTAAATAAATTTTAGTGTAGCCTAAGTGTACAGTGTTTATAAAATCTAGAGTAGTGTACGGCCATGTTCTCGGCCTTCACATTCACTCATCACTCACTCACTGTCTCAGCCAGGGAAACTTCTAGTCCTGCAAGCTCCATTCATGGTAAGTGGCCTATGCAGGTGTGTATCATTTAAAATCTTTTATACTGTATTTTCATTATGCTTTTTCTATGTTTAGATACATAAATACTTACCATTATGATATAATTGCCTACAGTATTCAGCACAGTATGATGCTGTATAGGTTTGGAGCCTAGGAGCAATGGGCTATACCATAGAGCCTAGGTGTAGGCCTTACTCTCATGTAGCATATATCTTAGTTGCAGTAAGGAAGGTGTGCAGTAGGCTACACCATCTAGGTTTGCGTAGGTATACTTTATGATGTTCGCACAATAACAAAATTGCCTAACGATGCATTTTGCAGAACATATCCCTGGTGCTGAGCAATGCATGACTGTGCAAATAGATGTTCATTTATTCATTAGTTTACTGAACAAATATTTATCGAGTGCCTACTCTATGCCTGTTCTAGGACTGAGAATACAATACAGAATACAAGACAGAAAAAGCCCTTACTCTGATGTAGCATATATCTTAGTTGTGGTAAGGAAGGTTTTATCATTATTGCAAATAACAAAATAAATGTGAAACGTATCTGGAGGTGATAGCATGCTATAATGAAAAAGCAGGGCAAATGTTATAGAAGAACTTAGAATCTCTATTATTAGTAATCAGAAGCTGACTTTTCCCCACCACTGCTCTTCCTTTTAAATCTACATTGTGGAGGTGTTTCTTTCTCATGCACGGGCTCCACTTTGACTTAGAGAGACGTAAACACTTCTAAGACATCTCTCCTCCTAATGTCACGTAAGAACAATAACACTCTCACACAACAGTGGAAATCCAAGCATCATATAATGAAGCCATGGGTTGTAGTCATAGAAATGAACAGAGAACTCAGTGTAAACACACTTAAACCTATGTAGCCTTTGGAAAGTCAATCTTTTCTATATGGTATTCCAACATTTTTCAAATTAACACATGTTTATGAAACAATTACTACATGAAAGTCTCTATAAGAGACATAAAGTGACATAAGAAAATAGTTCCTATTGTCAAGAAATTAATAGTCTAGTTGGAAGGGAAAATATAATAATATGTTTAAAGTTAAATAACCTAAAAGACTTAATTTACATTTCAAAATAACACTAAAAGTCACTAATTACCAAATAAATTATTTGAATAGGGCAGTTCAAAAGAAAACTCAAAAGACAGAATAACATATCTAATTTGGATAGCCAGGAAAGTTTGCATTTGAAAGACTGGGACAAGACAGTATTTCAAGTGGAGAGTGTAGTTTAAACAAATGTCTGTTGACAGGTGAGTGTAAATACATTTCAAGTAGAATGAGTTTAACTATTTGCCTATAGAAAAATTCAGAAGAAAAGGTAGAAATGTGGCTGAAAGACAAACGGCTTTAGGATTAAAACAACAACAACAAAAGAAGATAGATGCATTAGAAATCTGCACCTTGAGAATGAGAATGTTTATTTTGTCTATCTGTAATGGTAAACAAAGAAAGAAAGGGAAAAGAAAAAGTAAGTAAAGGGGAAGGAAAGGAAAGGAAAAATATATTAGGAAACTATTGTATATAATAAGGTGGAATATTGTGTTACCATGAAATGGTCATTGTGCAGCCTTTGTGGAAACCTTGAGCAATGTGTGTGATGTCATGTTAAGTGAGCAAATCAAAACTATGATTTGATTCTATCACTGTGATTCTCCACTACCAATTAAAAATAGATCTGTATGCATGTTAATGAAGAAGATATTTACAAAGGTTGTTAACGAAGAATTAAGGGAAACTAACAAGGAACAGCATGGCATCACTGGGCTGGCATCAGTGAAGGGACAAAGCCACCTGAGACCTGGAGGGTCACAGGGAGTGGTTATGGGAACCTGGAAAGAGCTGTGGTGGAGAAAAGTTCACCAACAGAGGCTATAGCCTTAGGATGTGGCCTCATGCAGCCGCTGCCTACCAGTGGACCAGGAGAATAAATACCCTCATCCTTCCTCTGACTCTGATCTCTTGCCGATGCCTCCTATAGATAGATTGTCATCAGGCCAGGTGCGGTGGCTCACACCTGTAATCCCAGCAATTTGGGAGGCTGAGGCGGGTGGATCACCTGAGGTAGGGAGTTCAAGACCAGCCTGACCACCATGAAGAAACCCTGTCTCTACTAAAAATGCAAACAATTAGCCGGGTGTGGTGGCTCATGCCTGTAATCCCAGCTACTCGGGAGGCTGAGGAGGAGAATCACTCGAACCCAGGAGGTGGAGATTGTGGTGAGCCGAGATCGTGCCATTGCACTCCAGTCTGAGCAACAAGAGCGAAACTCCATCTCAAAAAAAAAAAAAAAAAAAAAAAGATAAATTGTCCTCAGAGAGAAACCTCCCAAGCAAAGAAAGCCAGAAAGCCAGCAAGGAAGCCTGAATACCACAGTCAAAGAGGTCTGCTTCAGCCTCCCTCACATGTTACCTATGCCTATTTACTATGTTAACACGATGTTTCAAATGTTTTATTGAGCACAAACAGCACAGTGAGTGACTCCATCATCAATGTTTCCATAGTATATTATATATAATCATTCATCCTTCACATAGCAAGTTACAGAGCTAAGGAGCCTTTGCAACGCTAGTCGCTCGGGAAACAAAGATGAATGACTTCTGCCCTATTCTGCCCTAAAAGCTCACAGTCTAATGCGGAAAAACAAACATATGCAGAAAAAAATGTGGTGAATATTATCTTAGAAGCACACGGTGGTAAACACAGGCGTACAATGGTAGTCTGGAGAGCTCAGTTTGGGCTTAGAAGTACAATGGTAGGTTAGGAACAGGAAGAAGGAAGGAGGCAATTTTGCCTAGGAGTTTCAGGGAAAGCGTCACAGAAATTACTTTGGAAGTGACTAGTAAGGGATAAATAGAAGTTTTCCAGAATTGGGAAGTGGGAGAAGAGATTCCAGATTGAAAGTCTAGCTTGTGCAAACATAAATTGTTTGAAAATTAGGGAAAGTGGAGTGTGAATCATTGCAGAGGGAATCAAGGAGGGTTAGGTGGAGACAGAAAAGGGATAAGGCTAACAGAGAGCCAGGTGATAAGTAGTCCCTGAGTGACAGACTCAAGCCAGCTCCTGGGTCTTTTCTGGGAAGCCTTCCATCACCCCGAAGGCAGGACGAGCCACCAATGCCCTTTGCACACTCTTCATGCATTTCTCACAGCAGTCATTTTATTATATTGAAATTATCTGTTCATGTTTTCATCTTTCCCACTAGATCATAAGTTCATGAAGGGCAGAAACTTTTATTCACCTTTGTGGTAACACATGGTCTGGCATATGGTAAGCAACAAAGAAATGTTTGCTGAACTAAGGGAGCCTGAGAATGTCTTTCTGTTATAGAATGTGTAGTGAAGGGGTCTGCAAGCTTTTCTTTTCGGCCGCACCTAAGTACAGGTGCTGGCTTTTCCCTCTCCCATGCCCCATCATTCCACATTCCACCAAGTATCCAAAGTTCCACCTGCCATCTTGAGGGCTATGAGTGTTCCAATGTTTTGAAAGGGAGGTTTGTATTCAGCAGATAAATGGAAGAGAATAGCTGTTGTACTTCCATTTTGGGGGGATTTTGATGTATCGAAAATGGTGAAGCAGGAACTCTAACTGCCTCCTTGGGGGATGTGGGGGTTGAGTATTAAGAGAAGATTGAAGCCCTGAGTGATGTAGCACCTGAACCAGGTTTGAGTGGAAGGTAAAAATGTGAGTAGGTAATGAAAAAACGGAAAGGCATTCTCAGTCCTGAATAAGTACAATTATCCATTTTCTCTGCTCTTTATTCTACGTTATTCAGTGATGCTAAAAATGTATGCAAACTTGTGCTGATTCCTTATTGTTGCTCCCCGTGTAGTATAATGCCTGGAACATTTTAAACAACAGCTTCAACATGGATTGAATTGACTAGTTATAACCCAGCTCAACTCATCTGTCTTCTACCAGCCTACTAAGGAAAAGACCCATTTAAGCTGTTTCCTAAAAAAGATAAACTGTCATATAAACAGAGACTGTAGACAATAAGTGTAAAATTCATCTCTTGCTTAGAACTGGTTATAACCACATCAACATGTGCTACTAGAAGTGCTTTACAAAACTGAGCTGTCTGAATTTCCTCCTTCATAAGTTGCATAATGCTTCTACTATGCTCAAGACTATGTTTGTATAGGATGTTTATTGCATAAGGATATGCAGCTGAGGGGATACCTGAGAGCTCAAATCCAGTCCAAATTCTATGCAATAAGCCATGCCTATGAGTTGCATAGATCCAGAGAAGTCAGCTTTTTAAATTTGCACAATAGTTTATGTGGGCTAGCAGCACCCTCACTATACTCCTTTGCTTCTCTTCCTATTCCCTATTCTCACTGGAAAGGGTGGACTGAAATCTTGATGACGATACTACCGTTACCATCTTCATTACATTTTTGGTACACTGGTGGCCTCAAAAGATGATCCCAAGGCAAAAGTTATGACCTAAGTCTTTATTGGACGGTATAATGCCAGAGTTTTAAGAGTGAGGAAGACTGGGCATGATGGCTCATGCCTGTAATCACAGCACTTTGGGAGGCCGAAGGGGTGCAGATCACAAGGTCGAGAGTTCAAGACCAGCCTGACCAACATGGTGAAACTACATCTCTACTAAAAGTACAAAAATTAGCCAGGCGTACAAATTAGCCAGGTGTAGAAAAATTAGTATACACACACGCACGCACCAGCAGTCAACAGTCAGAACCTCCATCTTCCCATTCTGGGTCATCTGAAGATAGCCCTATCTTCAATTATTTCCAAACTCAGACATAAACAAAACTGTCCTCATATCCTGCAGTCCTTAAGCCACTGCTCTGTCCCTCTCCTTCATAATCAAGCTTCTCAAAGTGATCCAACATCTCTCCTTCCTCATCATCCATTAACTCTTCACCCGTGGGGATGATGTTCTGACTCAAGCCTTCACCATGCCAACCAAATAACCACCACCAAGACACCAGTGGTTCCAAATTGCCACATTATAAGTTGCCAGCTTCTTACTAGACCCCTTTAATGCAGCCCGACTTCAAAATTGGCTTTGCACAGGAGAGACTTCACAAACGAGCAAACAAAGCAAAGCAAAAACAAGTTCATTAGAGAAACAGGGTACAGAAAAATGGCTGCTCTACAGACATAGTAGTAGCAGTAGCAGTAGCAGTAGTAGCAGCAGCAGAAGCAGCAGCCCTCATAGATTGCCGGCTAGCTATATAATGGCTATTCCTTGACTATATGTTAAACAAAGAGTGGGCTATTTGTGAACTTTCTGGGAGTTCCTGGAACTGAGAGTGCCTCCTTTTTTAAGCCATATGAGGTAACTTCCAGGAGTTGCCATGGCATTTGTAAACTGTCATGGCGCTGGTGGGAGTGTTTTTTAACATGCAAATACATTATAATTAGCGTACAGCTAGTAATGAGGGCAACCAGAGGTCTCTTTCATTGCCATCTTGGATTTAGCTGATTTTGACCAGTTCCTTTGCTGTAAGTTGTTTTGATCAGCTCCTGTTTTCTTGAGCAGGGTCTTATGACCAGTGCTTGGAAAACACATCCTGCTGATCTCCTACCTAACCATGAGTAGTAGTCATTCTCTTCTCCTTTGACTTCCATGACAACTCTCTTTTCATTCTCCTCCTTTTCCTCTTTCTTCTCAGATTCCTTTGCTGGTTCTTCCTCTGTCTATCCTGTTCGTACTGGTGTTACCTAAGATCTTGTTCTCAGCCCTCTTCTCTTATTCTATATATTGTGCGTGTTCTGCATAGACAATCTCATCTACTTCCATATAATTAGCAGCCACCTGCTCATTTATTTTGATTAATGACTTCACTACCAAACCAGGTGTCCAGATTCTTAGCAGGTGGCTGCTAATAGTCTCACAACTCCCACAAATTTCTCTCTCTATATATAGTGTGCATATAACATAAATATATACATATGTGTAAATATATTACATAAATACATGTGTGTATATGTATATATGTTCAATTGCCTAGTTGACATCTGCACCTGGATATCCTATGACACTTCTAATTCAGGATGTCCTAAATTAAATTTATTATCTGTTATCCCCACCCCACTCCTAACCTGTGTTCCTTCTTTATTTTGATTAATAACCTCCCCGCCAAACCAGGGGTCCAAACTAGAAAACTTTCAGTCTTCTTGGTGTTCCGCTCTTACACCAGTTCACTAAGTCCTTTAGCCTCTTCTCCTCAAATGCCACTCTCCGCACTGCCAGACCATCAGTCCCTCAAAGTAGGATTTATCCTATTCATCTTTGAGTATCCAGAGATAGTGAAGTTATCCAAAAAGGTAGTAAGAAGTGTGAGGGGGGAGAGATTACATAAAATAATTTTGATAATCAGTTCTTAAAGATATTCATTCATTCAAAAATATGTATTTGGCTTTTAATATATATCAAAAGATTTATAATTTACTTAAATCATCGCCTGTTTTGTAAATGAATATTCTTCATCTTACCAACTGGCTATAGCAGGCATGTGTATTAGTCTATAAAATCCTAACTCCTGGCCTCCTAATTTAAAATTGTTACTAGCAAACACTATTGTTACCATTTTACAGTAAGGTTCAGGATACAGCCAACAACCAGAAACCATTCATGAAAATGTTCAGTGAAAATTCTGTCTTTACAATGTGTGCACTGCATTGTTTAATTGGAAAGGAAATCTTGAAATATACCTGTTCCTGCAAAGTAATTCTGTCCACAAAATGGGCAAAGGGAGCGATTTCTCTTTTTGTTCACCAACCTGTAATTTGGTGGGAGGAGTTCGGGCTATTTTAATTAATTATTGCAAATTAAATATTTCAACAACTTGAAGTGAGTCCTTAAAAGAAGAAAAAAATATACATAGCTCCCCTCTGCTAAAATGGCAGTTGATGACAGAATTCCTACTGTCTAATCTATAAAAATAAAACCCGACTTTTCAACTAATTCCGTTTTCCTAAACACACAAAAAAAACAGTGCCACCCCAGTTAGATCCTTTAACATGCACGTTAATTTCTACTCACAGCTGTGGCAATTAGAAAGTGTACTTAATGGAGTGTCATGTTAATTGTTTTCAGAGTTAACCAATTTCTCTATTTAATTGTCAATTGATTAACCTATTGAAATGTTAAGTGACTCAGTTTCCTTCCAGAGTAAACAGCAGCAGCATATGGTAGCTTCATCAGCCGAAGGCAACACTCATTTGCTTGGATTCAATGTGCTGGTATTTTTCTACACCTCCCTGAGCTTTTAATTAGATGAGGCGATGTTACATGTATTTGTCTGCTGGAAAGGTTATCAGTGCCATAGCTGACCTGCAGAGGCAAGGTTGAGTCTAGCAGCTTTAATAGAAATGGTTTTCCAGCTATGACTGTTGTACTTGATTGCATTGTGATGTTAATTAACTCAAGACTGCTTTCTTCAGCGCGCGCGCGCGCGCGCGCGCGTGTGTGTGTGTGTGTGTGTGTCTTCCCGTCTTTCCTGTAGCACTAACTATGCAATGAGATGTTTTCTGTCATATATATCCACCTATTAAGTACTCATTGGATTCTAATAAGCATGCAAATAGTCAAGAGTTTCTTTAGGCTAATACCACACTACTCAGATTGTGGTGCCATTAAATAAATACAATGATCTTTGCCTGTAGCACATTTTTCAGAGAAAAAAGCTAGCTCCCTTTGGTAGAATTTTGCTCCTTTATGTTCATGGTGTGCCATGCCAGGGGATCATTATAACTATAAAGTAAAAAGTATTTTATTTTTTCAGTTTAAGTACAGATGATGCCACATAGGGTTGAGAGAATCAGACAGACTTGGACATGGAGGCATTTTCCAATGTTCTCATTAGAGATCACTGTGTTTTAGTAGTCAAATTAATGTAAGATCCTGGTGGTGAGCTATTAACTCAGCCTTCTCATCTCTTGCACATTGTTTTGTGACTCGGAGTGTGTGTTGCTTGCATGTGTGTTTTTACTGTACCGCACTATTGTTTAATTACGAGACAATTGCCTCAACTGAGCCAGCATTATCATCCTTGATAATGTTGGTAGCAGGCAACTGAGACAAAATGATTACAAACCTATGTTGTGTTCAATAGTTCTTTAGAGGATTTCTCTCTTCATAGTTCTGGCTCATTCATGTTTGATTCAGCACATTTGTTCTTTAAAAAAAGGCATAGCTTAGAAGAGTTTCAGGGTGGGTTAATAACTCAACTGAAAATGGCTGCTCGCATTGTAAAAGCTTGTTCCTGCAGTTGCTTGAGGCTTTCTTCAGTTTTGCCGCTCTGCAGCTTCGGCCCAGTTGGTAAACAGCTTAAGTCCAGACATCTTTTCATTCTCTGAGCAGCGGATTGAAGTAAAAATGCATATAAGTGGCGACTGACTGGCGCTGGCCTAACAATAGCCTGTAACATTATGCAAGGGTATTTACATAGGAATAAGGCCTTACTAAAGGAGATGGGGCAATTAATGGTGTGGGCCACACATATAAGGAAAGTTTGTCCAATCCTTTCCTCAATAAAGATCTTTTGTAAAGTGCTATGGAAACTCATAGAGGCCTCAAAGAGATTAAGGGTGGGACTCTTCTAGGACTTTCAAATATATATACGTGTGTGTTTGCGTGTGTGTGTGTGTGTGTGTGTGTGTGTGTATATATATATAATCTTTAAAAAGCTAAATGGCATTAAATATATGAATTCCTTGTTTTATTTTAGATGGTTTCTCCAACCCTGTAAAAGAAGGCAGTTCAGGCTGGGCGTGGGGGCTCACGCCTGTAATCCCAGCACTTTGGGAGGCCGAGGCGGGTGGTTCACGAGGTCAGGAGTTCAACACTACCCTGGCCAAGATGGTGAAACCCTGTCTCTACTAAAAATACAAAAATTAGCCCGGTGTGGTGGTGGGCAACTGTAATCCCAGCTACTCGGGAGGCTGAGGCAGAGAATTGCTTGAACCCAGGAGGCGAAGGTTGCAGTGAGCCGAGATCGCACCACTGCACTCCAGCCTGGGCAACAGAGCGAGACTCTGGCAAAAAAAAAAAAAAAAAAGGCAGTTCATATTTTCAGTTCTCCTATTTTCCTTTTCTTTTTTTGGTGATGTTTATTGAATAGAAAATCGTTCTGAGATAGTCAAGTTCTTGAGTTATTTTCCTTCCCTGTTTGAAATTGAAGCATCATCTTTAAAATATTTGAAAAGTTTTGCTATCCTTCTTATTTCAAGTCATGTTTAAGAATGGGAGAAAAAATTGTCCGGTGGCCTGGTCTAAGGGGAAGGACCCAGGATTTTCAGGAGTGTCAAAAGGAGGGCTTGCACAATGAAAATGAACAGCTGCAAAAACGAGGGGTCCGAAAGAAAATGCAGGGTTGTGTCCTAGGAAAATGTGAAAACATTGATGCAAACCTAGTCCCTTTTTGGGATATATATCTTAATAGAATAAATATCTTGTCAGTCCAAATAAAAACTAAAAAGTCAAATGCTTAAATTATTTTCAACCAATACTGTCCCAGTATTATCCCCATTTATTTATTTATTTATTTATTGGTGTGTGTGGGGGTGGGGAGAGTGGGAAGTCCTCCTCATTGCACCCCCACCCCTAGCTCACCAGTCGCAGCAGTGAAAGACAAATCTGGGGTAGATCTTTCACATGGTTTCATTCTTATCAAAGGCTCCCCATCTGCTTCTGCCCTTGGCCAGATATAGCATTACTGTTTTTATTTATTTGCGTCAGAATATTTTTAATAAAGTATCATCAGCATTTAAAAAACAAGAGACAGAAGAATATTACTCTTTGGATAACCCAATCCATTTTTACATGTTTCATGACCAATTAGAGCATCTACTATGTATTTTAAGCAAAGCCCTTCAGTTTCTTTTTTTTCTTTTTAAATGTTCTATCTCACTCAGAGGATATTTTCAAACAAAGCAGAACTTTGGCTGGGAGTGTTCGAGCTCTCTTTGCACTTTCTAGTGAATCTGTTTTTAATTCCAAAGTTGTTTTTCATCCCATTTCCTCATTTATAGTTAGTTCATGAAATTCATGTCCATATGGGATGAGGGAAATAAAATCTTAATATGATAACGTATAAGCTTTGTGTGTGTGTGTTTGTGTGTGTGTGTTGGGGCGGGGGCGCGTACAGAGAAAGTGATTTCAGCTCCAGCCCTGTCAAGCAGGCAGAAATCAATGCCTCATTCAGGACTATTGATCAGTACTAAATTAATTAGACTACAAGGCTTATGGCAGTTGATAAGACAACTTATTAATTTAGTCAATGATAGTGTTTTCCCTAAAGCAGCAAATACCCTCTTGTTTAGAAAAGACATTTCTAATAGTTGCTGCCAGTTCTTTTTAATTGTTTTCATCTTTCTGGTTTTCTTTTTCTGGGGAAAGGGTAGTTAGGGGTAGGTGGGTTTGTGTGGGAAGGAGAGCGTTGGGGGAGCTCTATGGGCAAGGGAGTGCTGAAAAAATGTATATACTGAGGCGTCAGTCTGGAATATGCATTAGCCCACTCCTATTTTGGTTTCCTTGCCTAACACTGGAGTTTTAGGATGAAAAGAATGCAGCAGCCAGATTATAAGACGAGACCTTGATTTCCTATGGGGCTTTGGCCACGTAAGGCC
This sequence comes from Trachypithecus francoisi, assembly GCF_009764315.1. Taxonomy (NCBI): domain Eukaryota; kingdom Metazoa; phylum Chordata; class Mammalia; order Primates; family Cercopithecidae; genus Trachypithecus; species Trachypithecus francoisi. The sequence continues at coordinate 48,357,084 of NW_022681468.1, forward strand.
ACTCCAGCCCTACAAGGATGTTCATTTGGAAGGGGGCTACTTCCTAAACCTTCATTTAGAATTGACTGATACAGATTGCTTTTGCTTTTCATTGAAACCTGCAACAGTGATGGTCATAGTCAATAACAAAGACTTCGGCCTCTGTCGGTAATGCGAACTGTGAATGGAATGAAGGTATCCCAGAATGCCCTGAACATGGGGCAGTACTTCCTGCTGGCTTAGAAGGACAAAAGGACAAAGCCCGGGAGTGTAGGGGTCCCACCAACAGCTCTTGGAGGCAACAGCCTGCTATCAGCAGCACTCCAACCCTCTGAGAATGCTAATAAGCCAGTGAAGAGCTCAGCTTTCTTGCCATAATTCTATAGTGTGGTTGAGGACCCCATAGTGCTCACTAAATAAAGACAACTAATTGAGAATTTTTTGCACATTTTGCCCAGGGGACTTGCTGTTCATTCGATTCTTTGGGGAGAATGTACCCCTACTGACAAGAGTAGCTGACTGTTTTGGCAGCCTCATGTTACTCTTCCCTGGGTCTAAGACTGACTTTCCAAGTATGACAAAAATGTTTAATTTTGATTTTTTTAATTACGTTGCTGGGAATTATTTTAGATCTCAAAGAATAGGCGTTCCAGTGTTCATCTAAAAAAAAAAAAAATCTTGGCAGAGTTTTTGAATTAAAGCCCCATTTTTTTCTTTTCTTTTTTTTTTTTTTCCTTAAATTGTATTTTCTGTGGTGAGGCCTACATTTTTGTGTCTGCAGGTGACACATTGATTGAAACTAAAATTAATAAATCAGCTGAAAAGCTCACACCTACAGCTCACAGCAGGGCCTAGAAAACACGTTTGTAAAGGGAGCTTTATGCCCTCATATAAAGAAGGAATAAATTACAGAAGCACTTGTTGCCCTGGGACTTGATTTTGCTTTGCAATCTGGTATCTTATTTTGGGGAGGCTTATTGTTAATCAACAGGTTCCTGGTTGCTTTAGCAGGTGACTTTGCTATTAATCTCTTATTTGACCATTATAGCATATTAATGAGGAGGCTTCAAGATGTGGCTCTATCTTCTGACTATGGAATTAGTTTAAAAGGTGCACTTTTTACTCAATGGCTTGCAGTTAGCCACGTTGAGGACCAAATGCAAAGTAGCATTTTCTGTAGCTTGTGTAGTATTAAGGAGTGTTTTACTAACATATGTGTCTTACTGTGCTTTTCTTCTCTCCTACACTTATTTCTTCACCATGGAGGGCAATTATGGAACTTACCAGTCTCTGTTCATTTTTTTTAAACAAAATAGAATTACATATAAATGACAAAATGATATCCTTTCTTATTAATGTGCACTCTTATTTTAATTAAACAATGTCAGTGTTCTTTGGAGGTGTATTCAGAATTAAAATGTATGATTTGGGAAGGCAAGAGGTTCAATATTTCTCACCAGAACTAGATTAATAAATGTCATTACTAGTGCAGGAATTTAACCATCACGCTTCCCTTTAGAGGCTGAGGTAATTGGAAATGTTTAAGCTTGACAAAAGAAAGAAGTAAATATACCTATGGAGGTAGTTTAGAAATATAAAGAAGGACTGAGGATTTAAGTCTTAAATTTGTAATTACAAGGATCTCCGAAGCACATAATGGTGCAAAACAGCTCAGACAACCCCATATAGGAGAAGAACTGCTTTGTCCCCAGTCTGCAGATATTTCAAAGAACATTCTCTGGCACAAAATTATGATTATTATTCATTTATTTTCAAATCTTCAAGACAATTTGGTTCACACCTCAAGTACCCATGCTGTCTTTCTTCTAAACCTAAGAAATGTCAAGTTTGTTTCTTTCTTATTTTTAACTTTACAAAATTAAGGGTTTCTGCCAACTGGGGTACATTTGATGTCATCATCTATCTTACCTTTTCAGACTAAGTCCTGAAGTTTCTTCATTCTGGAGGTTAAGGTCAACATCATCATCTCTTTCATTAAGAAATTTTCTGATTAGGTTTCATGAGAGGAGGAGGCAAGTTAGAGGTATTACTAAAAACATTTAATGTTAATCACAAGAATGCATGAGTGTGAACGTTAACAGGACCTTCCGACTTGACATTATTTTTGAAATGTTTGTCCTTAAAAATACATACCAACAAAAAACCATCAGGGTTATCCTAATGATATAGGGCTGTAATATTAGGCCACTCTCATAGATCAGGACAACTGGAAATACTACTATCCTCTTAAAAGGTTTATCCAAGTAGCTAGCTTAAGCATTGGAATGACACTACCAAGCTGATGGTCAAGAAAAGCAGAGGGACCCTTATCTGCTCCAAAATCGACATTGTTACCTGGAATCTGGATCTTCATTCTAGATTTATTTGTCTGGGCCAATAAGCTAAAAGACTTTGGGGAGGGTTGCCACCGCCCACCTCCAACAACCACACACACACACACACATACACACACACACACACACACACACAAATAGTTAACTGAAGCCTTGTTTTTCTTTTAAAACTGGGGAAGAAAAAATTCTGTTCTGCACTGCACAATAACAAAACTTATGCTCCAGTGACACAAAATCAACTGGTTTAAGTCTTTATGTGCTTCTGACAAGCCTGTAATCCCAGCTACTTGGGAAGCTGAGGCACGAGAATCTCTTGAATCTGGGAGGTGGAGGTTTCAGTGAGCTAAGATTGTGCCACTGCACTTCAGCCTGGGCAACAGAGCGAGACTCCATCTCAAAACACATACGCGCACACACACACACACACACCTTACATTAAAAGAAATTGAGGAAGTGGCTACTGTATTCTAGGAACAGTCAGGTTAATTCTTTTTTTTTAAATAATCATACTACAAATTATCAGAAAACAAAGTTTGTACCAGAGTGTTGGAGTCTGTGGCTGCTCTGGCTTGTGTTTACAATGAAGGAAAGTTACTGTTAGAGAACTTTCCCCTCCCCCAGTTCTCCCTCAAGTACTTCCAGCGAGGGAGGTTTTCAGCCCTTTTTGTCTTTTACAACTTAAGCAAGATCAGACACATTTCTGCAATGCATATGCAGATTTTACCTCTTGTTACTTTCTCTAATGAGCGTTCACTTAATCAATTTGACAGTAGCCTTTATCCCCCAGGCTCCTCCGCCCCCCTTTTTTTTCCACATCCACTAAGAAAGTTTTTAGGAAAAAAAGAATGTTAACAGATTCCAGGGGGTGTTAGCGATGTGAAATGGTAGCTGGCCTAAGTGGAGTGACTCACAGGGCTTTACTTCTACCACTGATTCTGTCCAGCTTCTGAAAACAGGGACCTGGTCTGCTGACCTTATGAGGTAGCATATATTTTCATCGCCAGTAGAAAATGAATTTCCTTTTTCAATAATTGAAAATTACTTTTGTTTGTTTGTTTGTTTAAGACAGGGTCTCACTCTGTCACTCAGGCTGGAGGGCAATGGTACGATCTTGGCTCACTGAGCCCTCTGCCTCCTGGGCGTGGGTGATTCTCCCACCTCAGCTTCCCAAGTAGCTGGGACCACAGGTGAGTGCCACCAAGTCCAGTTAATTCTTGTATTTTTTGTAGAGACTGGGTTTTGCCATGTTGCCCAAACTGGTCTTGATCTCCTGAGTAATCTGCCCTCTTTGGCCTCCCAAAGTGCTGGGATTACAGTGTGAGCCACCATGCCCGGCTGATTAATTGTTACAACTTAACCAAACACTTGAGTATATTTCTCACAGCCTCATATCTTTAGCTTGTCAAGAGCATTTTTAAAAATTTTATGCAAGAGACAATCTTGCTATGAGACACCAGGAACTGACCCACATTGGCATTCTTCCACCAAATTGCCCAACAGGGCATCCTAGATCATCTGAGCAGTCTTGACCTTGTTCATTGCCTTTTCTGCCTGTGAGTGACAAGCGCAGGGGCGGAGGGCAGTTGGGTTTAAATCTAATGTTCAATCCTCCCAGGGAATGAGTGATGATACCCAAATCCTGGTTCTCTCTCTCTCTCTCTCTCTCTCTCTGTCTCTTTTGAGATAGGGTCTTGCTCTGTTGCCCAGGCTGGAGTACAATGGCACAATCATAGCTCACTGCAGCCCTGATCTCCTGGTCTCAAGTGATCCTCCCATCTCAGCCTCCCAAGTAGCTGGGAAAACAGGAATGTACCAGCACTCATGTTTTGTTGTTGTTGTTTGTTTGTTTGTTAGTAGAGATGAGGTTTCACTATCTTGCCCAGGCTGGTCTCCAACTCCTGAGCTCAAGCAGTCCTCCTACCTCGGCCTCCCTAAGTGCTGGGATTACAAGTATGAGCCATGGTGCCCAATCTTTTTTTTTCTTTTTTTAGAGCTAGGGGGTCTCACCATGTTGCTCAGGCTGATCTCCAACTCCTGGGCTCAACTGATCCTCCTGCCTCAGCCTCCCAAGTAGCTGGGATTATAAGAATGAGCCATCGTGCCCAGCCCTAAATCCTGGGATTCTTGATCATATTCTCAACTCAACCTCAGCCTCAACCTGAATCTGCTACTGGGTGATAGAAGACAATATATGGCCCAGCTGCTGGGATTTAGCAGGTTTTCAAGAAACAGAGACAAAGAAAAAGTGAGTTCTGCCCTTCTCTTGTCTGCAGCCAAAGTTTTCGACCCTCGTGCATAGAAGCAGCATTCATGAAGCTGGCTCAACCTCTCCTCTGGCCCCCTGCAGCAGAATTCACATCCTTAAGCCTTAGCCAGTTTTACAGCTCACCCACTTGACTCTCTTTCACTTTATCAGAGCCAGAAAAGGTACCCTAACTGACGAAAAGAAGGAGAAGGCCCCCACTGACCCCTGCTCAAGCCTAGTTCTGTGCTGGATCAGTCTAGTTCCTTTCCTGATTGACTCACCGTCCCCTCTCCCTGACTTCTATCCAATAGGCCCTACTGCCAGCCAATTGTTCACCTTCTAAGTTCAAAAGGAAAGAAATTTGACTTGAAGACAATCAGCGTCTGGTCTGTATTCAAAGCTTATCACTTGGGTTCGTAGGGTCTCTTACAGCCCTTTCTTTTCCTGTCTTTTTTTGATTCAAGGTGAGAGTCTATACAATCGTTTACCTGCCTGCTCTAACTTGAGTGCCTGTTCTACTTAGGCAGATTCTGTTCTAACCGTCGAGAGAGTTTCCAGCTGAGAGTCCTCTGAGGTCTGGGAGGGAGTAACACTTTAGAGTTCACGGCCCTGCTTCTGCGAGGATACCTTGAATTCTAAGGGCTGCACTGACATTTCAAGAAGAGTTGAAGAATCTGAGTGACGTTATCTGAACTCTGTGCTCCCGGTTAGAAAAGCAGAATGGAGGCCTCACCCCAAGACCTATTTAACCAGAATCTGCATTATAACAAGATCACCAGGTGATTCATATGCACATTTCTTTAATCACCTGAGGGTCGGTGCGAAGGCAAGAATATAGAGTACCCTTGTGGATTCTTTAAATTCATTTTCTGTCTTTCATTCACAATCCCTAGTGAGCAAGGGAGGATGTGCGGTTTGGGTTGGAGGGGAAAGTGAGGTACGAAGAACAGTGGGAATCAGCAGGAGAGAAACATCTCCATTATTACTAACCTGGTTTTCTAAACCTTTTAGCATGTACACAATTAAAAGTTTATGCTGTTAGGTCCCTATTCCTCCTGGAAATAATTTGGAATTTGATCTGACTCTCCTCTCCTTTGTTTTGCATCTTGAAATGCCTTCCACTGTATTGCCCTTTTCAATTTATTGATCTGATGATTTGACCCTGATTTCTGCTTTTTATTTAAGATTCATTTCTATTTAGGCTTCATTCTAGAAAACGTGATGGGTTTGTTGGGCTAATAGAAGAACCTGCCGCAGAGGATGCCCCTTGAAAAGGTTTAGCCATTCTTCATCCAACATCTAACGACGGTCCCGTGCCCTGAGCCAATGGGTGGTGAGGGACAGCCATGAGCCGGGATGGAAAAACATGGTCTTCAAGGGCATAGAGATCTAGATTTACAAACCTGGTTCCACCATAAGTAATACCTGTGACCTTTGACAAATGATTTAACATTTCTCAAAGTTCTGGATCCTGCTCTGGGAAAAGGAGATGGTAACTAGAAGTGTTGTTGGGTTGACTGAAGAAGTAACATTTCAGTAAAGCGTACAACGAAGTCAGGGTTTGGAAAATGAGAAGAACCTTTCCCTTTGGGCTTCCCTGGAAAGGCCTCTGATGAGCTATTTAAAAAGGAAGCTTGGCTGTTTCACCCACTAGAGCAAAGGCCCTCCAACTTACTAACGAGTCATTTTGAGATAGGTGAGAATCCATGTTTCTTGGGTTGATGAATATAATAGACTCCATTTACTAAACGCCTACAATGTGACTGTGACATTTGGCATGTGCTTTAACCTTCCTGAATCATTCCCCATTCCCCCCTGTTCTGTGAAATGGAGATTATAATGCCTAACAGGATTGTTGTGGTTGGTTAAAGAGGTTGCTTTACATTCATTATCTCATTTGATCCACCCAATGACGGGGTGAAATAGGCCTTGCTTGCCCCCATTTTATAACTGAGGAAACTGAGTTTCAGAGAGGTCAAGTAATTCTCTCAGGATCATAGAGCTGATAAATGAGAGCTAGGTTTTCAGCCTGCCTGTGTCTCTCTAATCCAAAATATATATGCTCTCCATTGTACTTCCCATGACTTAGGGAGACTGATTAGTGAAAGGGAAACTAGGAAATGCTTGATTATTTCCAGTCTTAATAATACTCAGTTCAAATTCCAGGAAGGGCAGTGATTTTCAAACTTCTTAACTTTTCTGTTTTAACTTTTCTTTCTGCAAAAGAAAACCTGCCACAGACCAGAGAGGAGAAAGTTCCCCCTAAATTGTGTCAATCTTTGCAGATAATAAAGCCACTCTTTCATTTCTGTAGAACTGTCAAGTGGGATGTCCAAACCTGAGAAACAGCGATTTGGTTCTTTACTCTGCCCCTGAATAGAGTCAGAGCTTCAGGCTTCAGGGAGGGACAGTTGCCATCAAAAGTCGTCATGCCCGGGAGCAGATGTTGCTCGAAATTGTGAAGATGTTATGAACCAAGGTGACTCCAGAGTTACAACCCCACTAATGAGAAGGTGAGTCACTCCAATTCAGAAAGTCGGGGGCGGGGAGGTGGGTGGTGATGAGGATTGATGATAAACTGAAGTGTATCCCTTGGGGACCAGCTGAGGAAGGGAGAGACAGGGAAAATGGGTGGGGAAAAGGAGGAAAAGAAGTTGGATAAAGAGAAACAAGTGCATGATGCTGTGAAAAACAGCACAGACTGTCAAAACTCAGGTTGCTACTTTGAACCAGCTTCTTGTATTTTCTTGGGCTTCCGGCATTGTGTTTGATCTGGACAGGTGGAAAATTCGTTTTCTACACAGTCTGTTAAACACTGGATGGGGTGCTGCGCCATGTGAAAATGTTTGTGTCTAAAAATAATGTGCTTACATACAGAAATATTCTTGAAAATCTAAAATGGAATCAGACTTAATAATGAGTGTATTTCAGGTGAAAATATGTCTCCTCTCCTTTGGTAGCTGCGTGGGGCAAATGACCCCACGGATAGTTAGGCTGGCCCTTCAGGACCTTGGCCTCGATTGACTTCCGGTTTCTCACTATTTCCTAGAACTGAGGAGGGAGTGTGCCTGTAAAATAATGTCAAATTAAAGGCAGTCTTCAAAATAGGTAAGGTTCATTATTCATTTTGAATTAGTGCTATCAGAGTGCCAGGTTTCACACATAAAGCCCAAGAGAGGTATATTTTAATGTGATTAACCTATGATATAAAGCTGTCACAACTGGTAGTAACATGAGCTGTATTTTAGTGACTTTCTGATTGTTTTAAAAAATGAAAAAATCTGCTAAGATATGCAACTTCCTTTTTCCTTATATAGGACTTTCTTCTTTTAACCATTGATATCTTGCTCAGCAAAAGTGAAAGAAACTCCAGATGTCTACTTTATTGATAAAAGTACCTGCAATTTGAGTGACTGAAGCCAATAGAGCTTCACAATTCAAATAGTTTGGAATTATAAAATGTCTGATATTTTTAGTGAACTATGAGTATCCCCTTATTTTTATAGGTAAAGGGAATTTGAACATCTCGTCCTAATAAAATCCTAAGCACTACAGTCTATCTGCTCCATGTTAATCAGCAAAAAATTGTTGAGGTTACTCAACTCAAGGAACAATTTTTAGAAAAGCTCAATCTTATGCAAGCTGATCCCTGAAAATAAGAACACCCACAATATTTCTTTCTGAGTTTGTGTTTGTTAGATTTTTTTTGCCTTCATATTATTTTCTTTCTGTGAGCCTGTGCCCTTGTCCCAAGAAGTCCCCTGGACTGGTAATTCCCTGATCTGTCTACTGATATGAACCGCATCCTTGTTTTATAAGGTGGAGGGCGGTAAGGGATAATGTACCACTATTTAAAAAAAAAAAAAAAAAACCCGGACAGGTTTGTTTTTGTAACTGTCAGCAATGTTTGGCCTATTTTGAGAATGTAGGACAGGGTTAAGGATTAGTACCAGCATTCTCCTTTCTGTGTATCAGAGCTGCTTAACAGTAATTAATCAGGACATTAGGTTTTGTACTCTTGGTTCAGGTCATTTGCCTATGAGCTGCTCCAGCCTTTTACAAAGGAATACTGCATATGTTTCTGGGTACCTTTTTGAGAGAAGATTTAAATTGGCCAGATGAATAATACTTTGTTACAAGTGTTTTGCCCTAGGCAAAAAGGTTTTCTTCATATTATCATAGCCTGAAGCTGCAATCCCCAAGCTTGATGTGACTGGTGTTATACTGTCACATGGCAATGATGTAAGAACAGGCCTCTCTGTGTCAGGCAAATCTGGATTTAGGGGAATTATAGCAGATGTTGCAAAATGGCAACAGTTTAGCAAGTTCCTTTTATCCCACTGTTGGGAGGCAGGACTACTAAGTGTACCAGACAGAAAAGAATGTTTTCTTTGATCCCTTACACTCTAGGGTAGGGACTTCCCCAGTTAGAGAACATTGTTAATGATATAGTTATACAGTCACTGATGGATCAGAATACAGAATTAAGGCCTGGCTTTTTTTTTTCTTTTCTTTTCTTTTCTTTTTTTTTTTTTTAGTATTTGTTTTGATTGAGCTTAGTATTTATGGTCATTTACATTATAAGCTTCAGAAAACCTCTAAGGCTTTATTCTTAGTAAAGAAAGCCTTATTCAGTAGAAGAAACAGTAACAATAACAAAAACTAACCTCCACAAAAAAATATTTTAACTTTGGCAACCCGATCGACTCAAACCTACTGTGTACACCTAAGTTACATGAATTCTAAGGAAGAGAAAACGGGAAATATAGCAGTTATTTTAATGTTCACATTCTAGTAAGTTTTAATGAGTATATTCAACCCTGTTTGATAACTAGGTGTGCTGCATTGTCACGGTTCACCCAAGTCTTAGTTTCTTAAAAGAAAAAGCTGTCTTCAAAAGCTTTAGATTCCTCTGATCAAGAATCTCTTCTATTCTATTCTGATAAAATTATTTCATATACATGATTAAGGTGAGTAGGTAGATGATAGTGATGGGGGACAAAAACGAACAAAAAAGCCATTCCCTGATAGTAGAAGTGATGCCAGGTTTGATTTATGGGAACTGTGTTTAGCTGTGGGTTATGTGCATTTGCAGGACTATCTCTGAATCTTTAGAACTTTCAGAACCACACCAAATATCACTATAGAATGTTGCCTGTTGGATTTGATTACCTACTTGCAAAAGATGGCATGTACATGCAGAACAACAAGAAATAATTTTCCACTACGTAAAGATTTCCAATTATCATTAAAACATACATGCAATGAATTTGCTCATTTTTATGCAAATGTTTATTGATCGTTTCCATTGGAGCATTAGACAGTGAAATGCATACAAACATTCAGACAATTTCTTTAAATGGTTTCTGTCTTTACGAAAAGTATTTTTTTAAATTTAAGTTCTTTTATTTGCAAATTAAGATCACTGCTTAGAGCCCTGAAATAACTAGTATATTAATGTTTCAGACAGCTTTTATTTAAATAAAAAAGAAAAAATGATAAACATAAGATGTATTTAAAGAGTATCGATGTAAGTAGCTATATTTTGTATATTTTTTGATAAGATCAGAGGTAAAAACAAACATAAAAGCAGGCTGAGAGACGACTGTCAATAATGCTGCATCATTCTTTTTATTATCCATAGTTGTATTTCATTATCTCTGTGGATTTTACCTATTTTACCACTTTTGACCTGGAGAAAAGATTTGCTTATGCAGCACAAAGACGGAGAATCTGGAGGAAGATATTGGGTTTTGTCATTTGAATAATAGAAATTATATAAAAATGGACTATAGTTACAGTAATTGCTGTCCTTTAATAAGATAAGCATATGTTCTCAAAATAAATGCTAGAAATCCATGTAAAACTTACACTTTAATAATTTTGAAATCATATTTTATTTAAATATAAAACTTGGGATATCTGTCTTTACTGAGAGCTTTTAAAATGGAAGCTTCCTTAAAAGTGTTAGCTCTAACTTTGAATTTAAGATTACTTGGTAAAATGTACACATTTATTGGACAATACTCATCTAAACCCCTGAATGAATCCTTTCCTATGATTTAAATCAACCTCTTGATGACCCAAAGGCAGATCAGTAACACACTTTATATTTGGCTACAAAGACAACCCTAATGATTGGGTTAAGCATTGCACTACATATGTTGGATTTTCTGCAGACATTAGAAGAAGGAAAACTGAAAGTGGCTTTATAAAACCTGCTGTGTTTAAGAACTGAGAGACTGTTAAAAATATTTTCAATAAAAGGTTTTTTTTTCTTCTCTTTTTTTCTGGAAATGTCTATTCCACTTGTCTCAAAAAGCAGAAAATGCCTATCTTTTTCAGAAATCCCATTACAACTCTTAAACATCCTGGCATCAGACAGTAATTCCCACACATACGAAGCTCAGTCTAAGAACAATTTGGAAGAGGTTGCAACATGGTAGCAGCATCTGTTGTTTCACTGTTCAATAATTCGCAGTTAGCAAAGTAGGAAATGCAAACAATCCTTTTTCATATTTGCATACTTGGAATTTGGCTTTTTGATTCATGATTGTTCCGATTAGCTTTGAAAATTCACGTTTCTGTCTAGTTGCATGTTTTGCTTGAGTGAGCTCAAATTATGCTCTTGACTCAAATATTATTACAAGTGTAAATACTTTGGAGATGTAAGTGTCTGCCACTGATTTGGGGGGTATTTGTTTTATTGATTTTCATCTGGCGAGTTTAAAATATGAGCAAACTTTTCATGGAGGGTTTGGGGCATTTGTTTGAACACTCCTGGAGTAATTGGAAATGCAACAATTGTTTAAAAAGTGGCATTGTCCATGAAAAGATTTAGTGAGGGATGAAGAAATTTCTTGAACCTAAAGACCTAATCTGGTGATCCAATTCTCCCCACTGTGTCCATTCCCGTGAAACTCCATTTACTTGCCCCTATCGTCACTAGCTCCCCGCATCCTACCTAGCCAATCCTCTAGGTTTCCCACATTGTCTCCTCTTTTGTCTTTTCAGTCTAAACAGAAGAACAACAGATAGGGTTCTGAAGGGCAGGGAGCATCAGGAGCTGCAGGAGAATGGCTGAGATGAGGGTCAGAGTCCTGCCCCTACTGCCAACAGTTACTAGGGTTTGTGCTGCCCGGCTGAACAGTGTTCAAAGGCTTTGCTGGGCTTTGTTCCACTGTGTAGGGATTAGGCCTGGCGGTCTGAGAATTTGCCTTCTAATTAAAAAGGATAAAAGATAGAAGTAGCATTAGACTAAAACAGAGCAGTGATACTTCACAGGCTGATTTTTTTTTAAAGTCACAAGACAACACTAAAAGTTGTCAGGATATTTTATTTCTTTAGGATTGTGCTCAAATTAAGAGAAAACTTTGCAAACTCTTCCCAGCTGTTGTGCATGGCACATGGAAGTCTAATTGCATCTAAAATATCTGCTGTTTACAGTGAGACTGTTTTGGTGGGGGATTTGCAGTCAGCATTGGAGAATGAAGGCTGCTTCCAGAGCCACCTTCCTCTTTTTCAAATTCTGGCAAGAAATTAATTCTACCAAAAGTGATTTCTGCTTTTCACTCCACCCCAGTGTGCCTTGCTCTCAAGCTTTCCAATGCCTACTCTACCTATTCTCTTTTCAAGGATCAATCATTCCTTTCATCTCCTTGCAGCTGTATACACTATCTTAACCAGGTGTGAAATGCAATTAAGAAATAATTCTGATCTCACAGTCTTTTTTTCTTAATAGCAATCTGATGGAGGGCCATTTTTTAATCTTTCACATCATCACTGTGGACAGTAAATGCAATTCTGTGCCTACATTTTGTTAAGAAAGGAGCCATCTACAGATCCAGGGGAAGACTGGCAGCATCCAAACAGATGATGCACCATCTTAAAACACGATTGCCTGCCATCCAATGTAGCTCTTTTTGTCGTGTATAAAGAGCTATATGCTTTCAGGAGAAGCACAACTCACACTTGTTGAATTAAACAAGAGGCTCGGGGTGTTTTGCCAAGTACTCCAGAGGCTGGTTCTACTCTCACACAGGAAGAAATTTGAGGTGAGAATTTCTGTTAGAAATGCTGATGAGATTATATACATTAGTGGAGGTGGGGTTTTTTTGTTGTTGTTGTGTTTTGTTTTGTTTTGTTTTGTTTTGTTTTTTGAGGGAGGAAAGGGAGGAAAGAGTTTTGTGGAGGACTTCAGAGCTTTCAAAGCCACTGAGCTCAGATTGCATACAAGTATAAAGGAATGCTCTCTCGTTCCCACAAAGCTCATGTTACGTCATGAAGCTAAAGGACTGAATTTCTTATTTTCCACTTTTCTTATTTTTGTTTTCAATTTGCCCAGCGTAAACAAGTAACGCTCCCTTAGTAAAGGAATTTTTTTTTAAGTATGAGATTATAATGGGACTAATCTGTGCATTTCAGGACACACATAAGCACATTACTGTTCACTTTTTAGAAAAATCCATAATGTTTTCAGCTTTATTTTATTCACTTGAGCTAGTTACCAGTTGACTATATTGGGCAGACATGGAAACGTGGAAATCTTCGGAAGAGCACAGAGCCATCTCACTATTTAGTGCATAAATTTTGGGGCAAAGTCTGCGAATATTGTTTTCATCGGAAGACAATGTTCAGTATTTCTAATTTTTTAAACTTTAGCTTTTTAAAAATTATAATGCCTGGCTGGAATTAGTACATCAGTGGCTGTATTTTTTAAGTGTCTGAATTATATTAGGCAACTATACTAAATATTTACGAAACAATGCTTGTGAAATAATCCATATTGATTTCCATCATAAGCTTTGTGTAAAAGAATAAAAAGGTTCTCTCCAGTTCTGAGTTCAGGGACAGCCATGGTAATTTATGTTAAGTTTCAGTCCCTTCTTTTATTTTTGTCTTTTTGAGATGACCATTCCCCCTGCTGATTTTCCAAATGTAGCAAAGCTGGATCTACTAGTTCCACTCTAAAGAAAACAAAGATAATAATCTGATTTAGACATTGAAGAACATCAGTATGAATGACAACAGTAGTAGGGAACAGTGAGTCAACATTTCTCTCTTTCCAGTTCAGCTTCTCTTTAGCATTTAAAATATGTCAGCCAGTAGTACAAAGCCAAACCATTAAAAGAATGTAATTCACAATATTTTGGCTTCTATTTTTCACCAGCTTCTGAGTAATATATTGTACAAGAAAGGGGCCTTTGTTATGTTTATAATACATGTATAACCTGGTGGGAAGCCGAATAAAAAATGTATATTATTTGCATAACTTGAACTAAAGAACCTAATGCATTATTGGGTCTTGAATGTCTTAAATTTAAGTGAGCTAGCTTAAGAGTAATATTACTCTATTACTGTTCTATAATTCATATAATGAAATCATACAGCTAAAAAAAATTTAAGGTTTTAACAATGATAAGTGGAACCTGATTTTTGAACTCCTTTTTAATGAAAACAGTAATTTATAAACTGGCACAAATGTGCCCTTTTTTGTTTGCTGACAATAAAAGTCTGTTGCATTTGTATCCTTTCATCTGCTCTCCCCTCTGTGCATGTAAGAGAAGCCAATTTAGCCTAATGGATGTTACAGGAATGCTAGGCACCAAGGACAAACAGCCTCATGGAAAATCAAGGGATCCGCTTCCCAGACAAGACCATTGGAATGCCTGGAGCTCCATGCAATTTTCTGTGTCCTGACAACCTCCCCAACCTGAGTTTCCTTCAAGCCCACCATCTGAGCCGTCTGAGCAAGTTGAGCTAGGCTGAAGCTCCAATGCTCTCACACTTTGTATTGTATATAGAACAAGAATAGACAGACTTCCCCTCATGTGGGTGGTACTAGTCATCTTTAATTCTTATGGGTGAGGGATGTTTTCCTGTAGTAGAAACATAAACACATAGCAATGCTCCTTTCCCTACTCAGGAGATGTGCATTCACTTTTAAAATAGTTGTTGTTATTTAGTATTCATATGTGTAGAATAGGCTCTTAAATGCTTCTAATAACAGTATCATAGAAGTTCACATTGCCTGCCTAGCTGAGTATCCTAACTTACAGCTAAAGAGAGATTATTCTCTAGCTCTATTTGGAAATAAAGGATGTGGTGTATGACCAGACGTTGGAGGCCTCCCTTCTTGTAATATCAAACAAGTATAATTATAATATATGTTAACTATTTACAATCACTAAAATATTTCTTGGAAAGACTAGGAATGACTAACTTAGTAAACTAATAGAATGAAAAATAAAAGTGGTCAAATGTATAGAAGCAAGGAGAAATTGCCTGAAATAAGATATTACACATTGAAATATTTATGGTATCTATTATCAAATAAATGCAAATGTCAAGTACAAACTACATTATCTTTTATTAATGACTTTAAGTATATATTTTAAAATGTTAAACCATTTATATGGAGCCAATAAAAAGTTTTCTACCTAGTGTAGATTTTTCTACAGTTGATGGAGTGTATCTCCTTCCTGAGAATGTGATGTGAAGGCATAATTGTAATAAATTGTTAACTCTGTAATCTAAAAAACTATACTGAGAATGTAATATCTAACTATTTTTAATCTTCCTTTTAAAAAGCAAAGTCTGAAACATATCGGCTCAGTTGCAATCATCCTTTGAAAAGATGAAAACCATCAACCTAGTTCTACAAATGGCAACCTAAAGATCCCTCTGCTTTTTGTTTCTGGAAGGAGAGGGGTGGGGGAAGGGAGAATTTGGAGAGGAGGTGTTGGCTTGAAAATAGGCTTGGACGAGTTGCAAGCTCTGAAAACAGATTTCTTTATCTGCAAGCCAGGTTGGAGCGCATCCCCAGCTTGCTATTCTGAGCCACCTCGTCCAGTTGAGAAGACTGCCATCTCTAGGATGGCATATGAGCTGGACACTTTTTCACTTCCATGGCTCTGAACTTTTTTCTGTCTTAGGTCTCTCCTAGGCAGGAAAATTTCAGTTTTGCCAATCTGTGTTCTTGGTGATACAGACTACCATCTACCTGTGTGGGACTGGGATCGCAAAAGTCCTTTCATTGGCAATACGATCTGGGTTGGGACCAAGGTCATAAGGTAAATAGCCAGTGCTTTATCCTCTCAGCCAAGCCCTTGATAAGGGGTACTCTTTGATGTTGAGAATGACAGTTGGCTTTTTCAGAGCTAATATCCAAAACAGTAATACATAATGCATTTGTTTCTATCTTACAGCGGCTGATACATGGTTGAAGGTTAATTTAAAGATTATTTAATGACAAGAGCTACTTTAAATCAATCAAATGCTTCACAAAACAAAAATTATCCTCTACTAATTAAAAAAAAATTCTAAGTAAATACACCTACAACTTTCAACATCTTACCAATTCATTATATTTCTTCTTTTAATACAAGCCAGTCGCTGACTGGGTTGAATCCTTCTTACTGGTGATGGCTTTCTCTCCATGGCTGCATTATGGCTGAATTATTTACAGCACACAGTGCCCCTTGTACAAGGCATAAAGACGTCTCTTCCTAGGTTGATAGTAAGAGGACTAGTCACAACAATAACTAGCCTCTATAAATGCTTGCTGTGTACCAACTCATTTAACCCTCACGTCGTCCCCATTTTAACAAGCAGAAAACTAAGGCACAGAGAAGTTACGTATCTTGTTCAAGGTCACACAGCTGGACCTGGAGCAGCTAAGACCTGAACCTAGTAGTGGGCTTGAAAGCCTGCCCTTTTAACCACTATGCGATGAGCAACCAAACACCATCTCATGGGAAGGAGTGTTGTAGAATGACACATCCTATGTTTTTATTAAACACGAGTGTTTAAAAGCAGATTGCCTGGGTTCAAGTCTTTCACTAGTTATATGATGTGAGGCAACTTAATCTTTCTGTGACAGTCTTCTCATCAGAAAAATGGGAACCATCATAGTACCTCTCTCAAAGTAGTATTGGTAGGATTAGGTGTAAAACTCTTAGAAGACCACCTGGTTCAACATGGTCAACATTTAGTAAGTGTCTTCTTTTCATTTGTGAATGTCAAGTATCCTAGGCTGATTTTCTTAAACTTGATCCATGTACTTTTCTGTGGCATTGATGCATCACTCAGTTCACTCTGCCAGAATAGACGTATGTTGTCACCAGATAGCCCAGTGAACAAATAGCCCTTCTCACAATCCAAAAGATTGGAGTTGCCAGGGTCTCCCTTCCTTTATCAGAGCTCTCAATCAAAATGCTCTGTGTGTATGTCTGTGTGTGCGTGTGTGTGTGTGTGTGTGTGTGTGTGTATTTGTAACTCTAGGGAGGGAATAATGCTTGGGTTTAATAAAGTATTGATTATAACTTAGTATACTTTTAAAATCAAAGTGCAAAACTCAAAAGCATTTTAAAATGAGCTCAGAAATAAAATGGAAGTGTACTATCAACATCACTAAATACAAAATCAAACTCTCACAACTTATAAATTGGAACATTCAATAATTTGTAAAAGTGCTTAGCACTGGCATACACAGCCAAATGTGATACCTGCATACATTCTCTGGACTTGACTATGTGTTTCTGACTGTGATGTTAATGGCTCCTCTGAAGAGGTTAAAAGCATATTGAGAGCAACAATCAATGCAACTGTATTTATATGTAATAATTTGCCCAAATATTAGAATATACCTTAATCAGGAATGCACTCCTCAGACTACAAGATAAAGGACACATCACATTGATAAATATTGCTAGTTGTATTTGATTTTAACCTAACGACAATGATTTTTTTAGCAAGTACATGTACAGATTGTATTATTAATAATATTCCAATGCCAAATTCTGGTAAATCAAAATGTATTCATAAAAATCCTTACAGAAATTTGAGCAAAATTTTCAGAAATTCTTAGCCTAAATTACCACTTATTTAAGCTGGCCACATTTTTATTTCAATGATTTTTGGCCACGTTGAAGTCATGACCGGTTTCCCTGGGAAGTCAACAGAAGTTTGGCAGGTACGTGAGCTCTGCAGGGCAGAGAGCAAGAGGAGAGGTGAGCTCAGAAGGTAATTGTAAAATTTGGACACCTTTCTGCAGCTTTAATGACTCAAACCTAAAATAGTACTCAGGGAAAGACAGAGTTCGAAAGAATTTTGAATTGGGAGTTGGCCACTTTGGTGGTTTTCTTCTGATCTAGAAACACTGGGGGAGGGGTGGTTCTTCTAGTGAAGTAAACAGGAATTTG
The DNA here is from genome assembly GCF_009764315.1 of Trachypithecus francoisi. NCBI lineage: Eukaryota > Metazoa > Chordata > Mammalia > Primates > Cercopithecidae > Trachypithecus > Trachypithecus francoisi. The sequence continues at coordinate 48,374,864 of NW_022681468.1, forward strand.
TACACAAAGCAGGGCTCACGTAAGAGTGAGGGGATGTCCCACCAATGACCAGGATGACTCACTAACATCCAGATTTCTACGGTGGAGTTCCCTGGCCTTTATATAGCAGTGGGCAAGTCCATGAGAAACAATCTGACAGGTGGACTAAGGAAAAATGGAAGCATGATGTGGATTTTCTTTTCTTTGTATCTCTTTGTTTTGATCATACTGCTCTTTATTAAAATGCCTCTCTCCAATTTCCTCAGCCCAGCAGTTTGAATATTTGCATGAAGTAGGCACATATCACTATATGAACCATGAAATGTATTTGAAAATAAATGTTTTAATTTAAATTGACATTTCTGAGCCTACTGCTGAGGGCAGCTGCTTTTCTCTTAAATTGCTTTGTCCGTCTCCATAGGAGCCCAATAGAAAAGCAGTTTCCATCCCATTTTAATACTAATTTAATATCAAAAGAACAGTAATGCTGTGTATATACAAATTTTCTTCTTTGGGCTGTTAAACCAGTTCTGAAAGACTACAAATGGGTTTTGTACTCTTCTGAAGCATTTGTCTACTTTGCCTATTTTTCCAAATCCCTGCATTTAACAAAATGGCTGTCCAAGACTGGTGAAGTGGAAACCCTCTGGGGGCTTATGGAGAGAGGGGGTGAGGGAACAGACACTGAGACCTGCTCTTACTACTGTCCCCTCTGTGTTGCTGGGGCTGGTATGGTGGGGGAGGTACAGAGTGAGAGGTAGCTGTGTGTCATCAACTGCACTTACAAAAACATAGTGCAAGACATTTTGGGAACCACCACAGCTAACATGGATTGAGTACTTACTATGTAGTAGGCATCAGTTATATAAATACAGCAGTATTTCCGTTCCCATGAAGCTTACATTTCATGGGAGGAGGTAGATAATGCATGAAATAAGTTATGTAGTACATTAGCATGTGAGAGCTCTTCTGGTAAAATAGCATAGAAGGAATTCAGGAGAGAGAGTGTGTGCTACTCAGAAAAGGGTGGTGACATTTGAATGAAGGCTCAAAGGAGATGGAAGCAAGACATGCTGATACCTTGGAGAAGAGTGCTCCAGGCAGAAGGAAAGTGAGTGCGAAGGCCCTGAGGCAGGAGTGTCTGTAGTGAGTTTGAGAAGGTGGCAAGGAGACTGGAGTGGCTGGAGCAAGGTGAACAGAGGGAGATGGGCTCAGGGAGGTAAGATGCGGTGGGCCATGGGACTTTGGCTTTACCTGAGCCATTGGAGAGTTTTTATCAGTGGCCCGACATGATATGACCTATTTTTTAGTTTAGTTTTGTTGTTGTTGATGTTGTTGTTGTTTTTGAGAGAGAGTTTCACTGTCACCCAGGCTGGAGTGCAGTGGCACGATTTCGGCTCACTGCAACCTCCGCCTCCTAGGTTCCAGTATTTCTTGTGCCTCAGCCTCCCAAGTAGCTGGGATTACAGGCACCTGCCAACACGCCCAGCTCATTTTTGTATTTTTATTAGAGATGGGGTTTCACCATGTTGGCCAGGCTGGTCTTAAACGCCTGGCATCAAGTGATCCGCCCATCTCAACCTCCCAAAGTGCTGGGATTACAGGTGTGAGCCACCACACCTGACCCTAGTTTAGTTTAGCTTTTAGTTTTTTTGTTTTGTTTTTGTTTCAGATAGGGTCTGGCTCTGTTGCCCAGGCTGGAGTGTAGTGGTACAATCTCAGCTCACTGTAGCCTCTGCCTCCTGGGCTCAAGTGATTCTCCTGCCTTAGCCTCCCAGGTTGCCGGGACTACAGGCTCACACCACCATGCCTGGCTAATTTTTTGTATTTTCTGTAGAGGTGGGGTCTTTCCATGTTGCCCAGGCTGGTCTTGAACTCCTGGCCTCAAGTGATCCACCTGCCTTAGCCTTCCAAAGTGCTGGGATTACAGGCATGAGCCACCGCGCCCTGCTGACTTATTTTTTATTTATTTATTTATTATTTTTTATTTTTTATTTTTTTATTTTTTTTGAGGCGGAGTCTTGCTCTGTCGCCCAGGCTGGAGTGCAGTGGCCGGATCTCAGCTCACTGCAAGCTCCGTCTCCCGGGTTCCCGCCATTCTCCTGCCTCAGCCTCCCAAGTAGCTGGGACTACAGGCGCCCGCCACCTCGCCCGGCTAGTTTTTTTTTTTTTTTGTATATTTAGTAGAGACGGGGTTTCACTGTGTTCGCCAGGATGGTCTCGATCTCCTGACCTTGTGATCCGCCTGTCTCGGCCTCCCAAAGTGCTGGGATTACAGGCTTGAGCCACCGCGCCCGGCTGACTTATTTTTTAAAAGGATAATTCTGGCTGCTGTTTGAAGAACAGATAGTAGGTCTTTCCAAACATACACATGTATTATTAAACTTCACAACTCTCTAACAGCTATTATTATTATCTGCATTTTATAGATGAGTTACTAAGCCACAAACAAGTTGAGTGACTTGTTCACAGTTACACCTAGGAAGCAGAGGAGGTGGGTTTTCCAACTCAAGCTTCCTGGCCACAGGCCCTGGTTCCTAACTGCTGTGTTCTCCTGCCTCTCTGCAAATAGAATCAAAAGTAATACATGCTGTCTCAGAAGGGACTTGCTTTTTTTTTTAGGCTTTTTTTTTTTTTTTTTTTGAGAGGAGTCTTTCTGTGTCCCCTAGCCTGGAGTACAGTGGCGCGATCTTGGCTGACTGTGAGCTTCGCCTCCCGGGTTCATGCCATTCTCCTGCCTCAGCCTCCTGAGTAGCTGGGACTACAGGCGCCCACTACTGCGCCCGGCTAATTTTTTGTTTTTTTAGTAGAGACGGGGTTTCACTGTGGTCTCAATCTCCTGACCTTGTGATCTGCCTGCCTCGGCCTCCCAAAGTGCTGGGATTACAGGCGTGAGCCACCGCACCCGGCCAGGGACTTGCTTTTAACTGGACAGCTGAACAAATGCATGTCAAGACGCAACTTCACATTGCACTAAGTATATATTAAATATGCCATAAACCTCCATACTTTAGTTACCACCTACTGCCAATAACATAAGACTCTTTCTCACTGAGTCTCCTAAATTCAACTGTCTAGAGTTCAGTAAGCTCAACACACTTGATCCAGAGCCTATTATGTTCCAAGGTCTATATGAAAGAGTTGTATAATCTTTGCCCTTAAGGAATTTATATTCTAGATCACAGGGGAGCAGACACAGAAGATTGCTCAGTGTAGCATGTCTCCCAACCATCTTCACCTGGATGTCTGTGGACACTTCATAGCATCAGGTCCTAAATCAGTGAATCTCTCTACTCTCCTGCCCCTGTCCAGATCCTCCCTCCTGTGTTTTGCATGTTTATGATGATACTTCTGAAAACTCAGTTGTCCAAACCAAAATTCCTTGATTCAGCCTTGATATCCCCTCTCATTCCCCACCTCCTTCTGGCCAGGATTCCTAAGGGCTTTAAGAAGGACCAGCCTCCTCTTCCTCCCCTTCCTCCCCTTCCCCACTCGCAGGCCACCACCAGCTTTAACTTAGCACAAACCTTTTCTGTAAAGGGACAGATGATAAATGCAGTAAGTTCTCACTTTACATCATTGATAAGTTCTTGGAAACTGCAACCGCTTTACCATGGGCTAATTGATATAAACAAGAGTTAAGTTTCTACAGCATATTTCCAGTCACAAAAACATCCCCAAACTCCAAACTTCTAACTAAAGACCAAAACTCTTTTTTTTCTTTTTTTTTGAATTGGAGTCTCACTCTGTCACCCAGGATGGAGTGCCGTGATGCAATCTCAGTTCACTGCAACCTCTGCCTCTGAGGTTCAAGTGATTCTCCTGCCTCACCCTCCTGAGTAGCTGAAATTACAAACAGGAAGCACTACGCCTGGTTAATTTTTTGTATGTTTTATAGAGATGGGTTTTCACCATGTTGGCCAGGCTGGTCTCGAACTCCTGACCTCAAGTGATCCACCAGCCTTGGCCTCCCAAAGGGTTGGGATTACAGGCGTGAGCCACTGCGCCCAGCCTAAAACACTTTTAATATTAAATACTGAAATAAATGTAAGTTATACATAGATTTAAGAAAGATTAATAAAAACAAATAAAATAATTATTTACCCATTTATTCCAGTTTAGGGTGGCAGGCGGTGGGAGCCTCTCCCAACAACTCAGGGTGCAAGGCAGGAACCAGCCCTGAACAGGGCACCATCCCACTGCAGGACACACTCACACACATTCACTCAGACTGGGACAGTTTAGACACGCCAATTCACCCACCATGCACATCCTTGGGACATGAGAGGAAATGAGAGTACCCAGGGAGAATCCATGCAGACTGGGGAGAACGTGCAAACTCCACACAGACAATGGCCCTGGCTAGAATTGATTTTTTTTTTTTTTTTTTTTTTTTTTTTTGAGACGGAGTCTCGCTCTGTCGCCCGGGCTGGAGTGCAGTGGCCGGATCTCAGCTCACTGGAAGCTCCGCCTCCCGGGTTTACGCCATTCTCCTGCCTCAGCCTCCCGAGTAGCTGGGACTACAGGCGCCTGCTACCTCGCCCGGCTAGTTTTTTGTATTTTTTAGTAGAGACGGGGTTTCACCGTGTTAGCCAGGATGGTCTCGATCTCCTGACCTCGTGATCCGCCCGTCTCGGCCTCCCAAAGTGCTGGGATTACAGGCTTGAGCCACCGCGCCCGGCCGATTTTTTTTCTCATCAACATTATAACAAAACAACATTGAACAAACAATGTTTGTCCTTCTGTATTTTAGGCTTTGCAGGCCATATATTCAGTCTTATTCTGCTGCATATTTTTCTTTGCTTTTTTTGTTTGTTTCACAACCTTTTAAAAATGTAAAAACTATTATTGAGTCCTAGGCTGGATGGTCATTAGATAACAGCAACAGCTGCCAAATAGGTCTACTTACTTCCAAAGTGTTCACCTATGCTGTACCTCCACTCTGACCTCCCCCGCTCATCTGTCAATATTAGACATCTTAAAGTCCCAAGACTCCAGTTCCTTACTTTTCATTTAAATCACTGTAAAAGATGCTCTTATCCCTCTCCACCTTTAAAATTTTCAATGTGCCCCCTATTGTTTACAGAATAAAATGTAGACTCCTCATATATACAAAAGGGCCTTCCACCCCCAGGATCCCCCATCACTCCATCCTTCATACACCATGTGGAAGCCCCCAAAATGTACCATTCCATGAGTATCCCATGGCTCCCTGAAGCCTTCCTACCTTTTGCACACGCTGCTTTTTTCCTATCGGAATGCCCTTTCTTCCATTTTTTTTTCTTTTAATTCTCAATTGGTTTTCCTTTCATGGTACCTCCATTACATTTACTCTCCCAGGTTCAGTTTAAAAGTCACTTCATCTGTGAAGCATGCCAGATCCCTTTTGTGCAACTGCACTGTCCAGCTGGAAGCAGTTGCTCCTCATGCTCCCACCAGGATACGTATACCCAGCACAGTGTTTTCCAGAACCAGAAAGGTTGCTTAGGTTCAGCCTCCATCACTAACCGGCTGTAGAATGTTGGACTGAACTCTTCCTTAGTTACCTTATCAGGAAAATAGGGAATGTGTGATCATTCAATAGTTACTACATGTTATGTCCTCAAAACTCACTAACACATCCTCCATACTCAAAGGCCAGCTAAAGCATTGAGGTTGCTCTCTGATCAATGTTTAATTAACAATCTGTCCCCCACCCCCACTAGATTAAGTTGCTTGAGGACAGAAACTAGGTTTTCTTCATCTTTAAATACTCTAGACTGGTTGGGTGTGGTGTCTGACACCTGTAATCCCAGCAGGCAGGTGGATCGCTTGAGCTAGCTCAAGAGCTCAAGACCAGCCTTAGAAACATGGTGAAAGCACATCTTTACAAAAAAAAAAAAAAATCAAAAGTGTCAAGCCAGGCATGGTGGCTCATGCCTGTAATCTCAGCATTTTGGGAAGCCAAGGCAGGAGGATTACTCGAGCTCAGGAGTTCAAGAGCACCCTGAGCAACACAGGGAGAATATCAGCCAGGTGTGGTGGTGGTATGCCTGCGATCCTAGCTACTTGGGAGGCTGAAGTGGGAGGATCACTTACGCCCAGAAGGTCATGGCTGCAGTGAGCCATGATCATGCCACTGCACTCCAGCCTGGGTGACAGAGCAAGATCTTGTCTCTTTTTTTTTTCTTTTTTTTTTTTTTTTTTTTTTTTGAGGCGGAGTCTCGCTCTGTCGCCCGGACTGGAGTGCAGTGGCCAGATCTCAGCTCACTGCAAGCTCCGCCTCCCGGGTTTACGCCATTCTCCTGCCTCAGCCTCCCGAGTAGCTGGGACTACAGGCGCCCGCCACCTCGCCCGGCTAGTTTTTTTGTATTTTTAGTAGAGACGGGGTTTCACCGTGTTAGCCAGGATGGTCTCGATCTCCTGACCTCGTGATCCGCCCGTCTCGGCCTCCCAAAGTGCTGGGATTACAGGCTTGAGCCACCGCGCCCGGCCAAGATCTTGTCTCAAAAATATATAAACAAATACTCAAGGCCTACAGCATAGTTTGTGTTGAATACATGCTTGAGGAATGAATGAATGACCCCAAATAACAATGCATATGTGAAACCGAGTGTGGTTAGTCACAAACCTCCCTTGAAAATAGGAAAAACTAGGGTGGGCACAGTGGCTCACACCTGTAATCCTAGCACTTTGGGAAGCCAAGGTGAGCAGATCACCTGAGGTCAGCAGTTCAAGACCAACCTGGCCAACAGGGCGAAACTCAGTCTCTACTAAAGGTACATAAATTAGCTGGGCCTGGTAATGGGCACCTGTAATTCCAGCTACTCGGGAGGCTCAGGCATGAGAATTGCTTGAATCCAGTTGGTGGAGGTTGCAGTGAGCTGAGATTGCACTTCTGCACTCCAGCCTGGGCAATAGAGTCAGACTCCATCAAGAAAGAAAGAAAGGAAGAAAGAAAGGAGGAAGGAAGGAAGGAAGGAAGGAAGGGAGGGAGGGAGGGAGGGAGGGAAAGGCAGGAAGGAAGGAAGGAGAGAGAGAGAAAGAAAAGAAAGAAGAAAGAAAGAGAAAGAAGAAGGAAAGGAAGAAAGGAAAGAAAGAAGAAAGAAAGAAAAAAAAAGAAAAAAGAAAGAAAGAAAAGAAAGAAAGAAAAGAAAGAAAGAAAGAAAGAAGGAAAGAAAGAAAGAAGAGAAGAAAGAAAAGAGATAATTAAAAAAGAAAATAGGAAAAACTGACTGCTTCCCCCAGACTGCTGATAGTAAAGGAATGTCCCTTTAGCCTTCAGGAGTGGAAAGGCCAAAGAGTGCAAGGATTGAGATTGTGGGTTCTTGAACACTTATAAGAGATGCAGCCTTGGGCATATTCCTTCACCTCTCTGTGCCTCATTTTCCTCATGTGTAAGGGAGAATAATGGCAGCACCAATCTCATAGAGTTCTTTGTGGATGAAATGACTTACACATATAAAGCACTTAAAACAGTATCCGTGTATAGAGAAAACACTCAGAAAGTGTCGGCTATCATTTTATCAATATCATTCTCCTCTCAGGGATTAAGGCTATGTCAGGATACAGCCATGTTTCAACAACCCTGGACACAATCCCATCGAGTTATATCACTACCTATTTTTATTTTTTCAGATCTCAGGAAATAGCAACATCAGCTCCAATCACAGGTGAAGTGGGGATATTAGGTATGCCAATATTTCCTTGCCATGCGTGAGAAAGGGATACATTAAGATAATTTAAACTTCAGGTAATAGAGGCCTCTGATTAGGCTGGTCTAAACAATGAGGACAATTCCTATGGCACATGATGAGAAGTTCAGAGGTAGGTGGCGCTGCAGCTGGTCAAATTCTCCACTCAATAACATCGTCAAAGACCCAGATTCATTTCACCTTTCTGCTCTGCCATGTTCCATGTGTCAGCTTGGACTGCAGAACAGGACTTTCATGGTTACAAGATGACTGCAGTAACTACAGTCTGGGAATTATATTCTGACACAAGATTCACTGGACAAAAATAAATGTCTTTTCTTGTGTGCTGTTTTGAGAAAGAAATTACCTTTTGCAGAACCCCCAAGCAGATCTCCCTTTACATCTTATTGGTCAGATTTGGGTCACGTACTCACCCCTAAACTAATGACTGTCAATGGGATCATGATTTACACTAATCAGGATTTGCCATAAATTTGGAATGGGGTAAATTCTGGAGAAAGATCAGAGTTCCATAAGCAAGGAAGAAAAGAGGAGCAGCTGTTGGATAGGCAACCAGCAGGGTCTGCTCAGAGAATTGTTGATATTTTTGTATTTCAATACCACTTGTCACAGTGGTTTATTTTGGAAGAAGTAGGGCAGAAAATGGGCTCATCTGGATGAAAGTTTTTCAGCAGACTTGTAAACTTCTTGTTTTGTGTTCTCTATGGTTTTTGTTTGTTTGTTTGTTTGTTTAGTATTTACACCCCTGAGATTCTGGCTTTCAAAATCTGGGCAGTGTGAGCCATGAAATTCAACTCTAAGGTGTCATTGGTATACAATTGGCCAAGGGCTTTACCTAGAAACCTGAGGGACTCTATTAAAAAGAGCAATTTTAGTGTCAACGAAAAGTGAAGGGTCAGTCTTATTGCTGGAATTCATATGCTGAGAGACTTTTACCCTACCCTGAAACAAACATAACAAACAGAATGGAGGGTCCCAAAGAGAAGCATACTCTGTCTAACAAGTTCAAACATTTTTCTTAATTATATTTCTCACTGTCCCTGCTTCACCTAAAACTAGATAACAGCTTTTGATGAGCATCGGATTTCTGAAAAGGCACCAACGAGAGCCACTATTGTTTAGAGAACTAGTGTTTCCAACTGGAATCTCCAACTCAATTAGGGCATTGCGTCTTACATTTTGGAAATTTATCTTCTGTTCAACATTTCCATTTTGTAAATTATTTAGCTAGCGCGAAGAAGTATGGAAAATTCATAATGAAATCTTGTCTTGGTATCTTTTGGGTGACTCAAGTTTTCTATTTATGTAGAATAAAAAGATCCTAGATACTAAAACTATAAAATGTCTACTCCAGAGACATTTCAAGAAAGGCTTCTATTGCAAATGTTGAGTGTCCTTTGAAGCAGAGAACTCATAATTTTGAAGTGAAAGAGTCTTTAAGATTATCCATGGAATGTTTGGCATTGTACAGATGAGGAAACTATTAATAATTTAATAAACTAATAACTCTCAGAAAGAGCAGGTAATGGACAAGCCTAAGTTCCCAGAGTTTGGGAGCTGCAGAATTGAGATTAAGATCCATGTTCCAGGCCAGGCATGGTGGCTCATGTCTGTAATCCCAGTACTTTGGGAGGCCAAAGCAAGGCAGATCACTTGAGATCAGGAGTGCAAGACCAGCCTGGGCAACATGGCGAAACCTTGTCTCAACTGAAAAGCAAAAATTAGCCAGGCACGGTGGTGGCGCATGCCTGTAATCCCAGCTACTCAGGAGGCTGAGGCAGGAGACTCGCTTGAACCTGACAGGTGGAGGTTGCAGTAAGCCGAGATTGCACCACTGCTGTCCAGCCTGGGTGACAGAGTGAGACTCTGTGAAAAAACAAAAAACAAACAAAAAAAAACATGTTCCTTGGGATAGATTAAAGGTGAAGACAAATTTTTTGCTACTCCTCCCCTTGAATCTGGCCTGATCTTAGTGACATGCTTCAGCAATACGATGTGACTAAAATAATGTTCTGGGCCTTCTGAGGCTGGGTCATAGGAGGTCTTGCAGTTTCTGCCTAGGACCCCTTGGACCTCTTGCTCTAGGGAAAGCCAGCAGTAAGGAGTCTGACACCTCTGAGGCTGCCATGCTGTGAAGCAGCTCAATCTAGCCAGTGGAAAGGTGGCATGAAGAAATGGATACCTCATGTGCTCTCAGCTGTTCTATCCATCTCCCAGCTCAGATGGCACATATAGGAGTGAAGCCTTCAGATGACTTCAGCCCTGGCCGCCATTTGACAGCAGCCACGTAAGAGTTCTCAAGCTAGAACTATACAGCTAAGCCCAGCCAGCACAGTCACTGAAGGATAATAATAAATTGGTTTTAAGCTGTGAAATTGGCCAGGTGCCGTGGCTCATGCCTGTAATCCCAGCACTTTGGGAGGCTGAGGTGGGAATACAACTTGAAGCCAGAAGTTTGAGACCAGCCTGGGCAGTAAAGTGAGACGTCTCTACAAAAAATTAGAAACTCGCCAGGCGTGGTGGCGCACACCCGTAGTCTCAGCTACTCAGGAGGTTGAGGCAGGAAGATGGCTTGAGTACTGAGGTAGTTAGCTATGGTCATGCCACTGCATTCCATCCTGAGTGACGCAGCAGGACCCTGACCCTAAAATAAATAAATAAACCAGCCACTCAATTTTGGGACAGTTAGCTTTGCAACGATCGATAACCAGAACATCCTCTGACTCAACGCCTTTGCCCACAGCATTAGTAAAATACATATAACAGGAAACTCAAATTCAAGACAGAACAAATATTCTTCAGGCCGTTGGGAGTTATGTCCTTGTTCTACTCAGTAATACCATAAAGCATATTTTCAGTCTAAGTTCATTAGAGTACAATCCACAAAATGTTTTCATTCTCCATCATGTGACAAAAGTGATATTTATTATTTCTGTGACCATGTAAATCAGGAATCGAGTCATGTTCGGATGATCCCAGGCAAGACACTACTGGATTCTGCTGTCTTTACACCAATATTCATAAATGGCTGTAAATGCCAGAAAGAGATCTTTCACAATATTTTAAAAGGTCCTCTCAAGGATTATCAAGATTAGAGTACACTCTTCAATATTACAACAATTGCACAGCTGATATCATTTGAAGGCATTATTGGTCAATATTTGATTTTGCTCCATAAAGTTCCCTCAGGAAGAAACTAGATTATTACCACTAAGGAATTAATGATTTCTTACCACTAAAGAATTAAACATTGGCCAGGGGCGATGGCTCATGCCTGTAATTCCAGCACTTTGGGAGGCCGAGGCAGGAGGATCATGAGGTCAGGAGATCGAGACCCTCCTGGTCAATGTAGCGAAACACCATCTCTACTAAAATACAAAAAATTAGCTGGGCGTGGTGGCACGCACCTGAAGTCCCAGCTACTCAGGAGGCTGAGGCAAGGGAATTGCTTGAACCCAGGAGGCAGAGGTTGCAATGAGCTGAGATCATACCACTGCACTCCAGCCTGGCAACAGAACAAGATTCTGTCTCTTGGGAGGCCAAGACGGGCGGATCACGAGGTCAGGAGATCAAGACCATCCTGGCTAACACGGTGAAACCCCGTCTCTACTAAAAAAATACAAAAAAACTAGCAGGGCGAGGTGGTGGGCGCCTGTAGTCCCAGCTACTCGGGAGGCTGAGGCAGGAGAATGGCGTAAACCCGGGAGGCGGAGCTTGCAGTGAGCTGAGATCCGGCCACTGCACTCCAGCCCGGGCGACAGAGCAAGACTCCGTCTCAAAAAAAAAAAAAAAAAAAAAAAAAAAAAAAAAAAGATTCTGTCTCAAAAAAAAAAAAAAAAAAAAAATCCATACACTGATTCTATCACAGCAGCTTTCCAGAGGAAGTTGCCCACAAATATCTCCAAGATTTATAAGCTTATAAAGGCAAACCAATATTGTCCCCTGTGGATCAACTATTGCATCAATCTATTTATACCTTTTATAAATCTTGAAAATGCTATGCCAAGTAAAATAAGCCAGACACAAAAGAACAAATATTGTATGATTTCACTTACATGAGGAACCTAGGATAGTAAAATTAATAAAGACAGAAAGTAAAATGGTGGTTAACAGGGGCTGAGGAGCTGGAGTAGTGAGAAGTTACTAATGGTTATACCATCACCACCATCCATCTCCATTAAGTTTTGTGAATATACTTAATGCCACTACACTGTACATCTAAAAATGGTCAAAATGGTAATTTTACGTTATGTATATTTTATCACAATTTTTAAAAAAACCTTTTACTTGGCCAGGCGTGGTGGCTCACGCCTATAATCCTGGCACTTTGGGAAGCCAAGGCCGGTGGATCACCTGAGTTCAGGAGTTCAAGATCAGCCTGGCTAACACGGTGAAACCCTGTCTCTACTAAAACCTCGAAAATTATCCAGGTGTGGTGGCATGCACCAGTAATCCCAACTACTCAGGAGGCCAAGGTGGGAGAATCGCTTGAACCCGGGAGGCGTAGGTTGCAATGAGTGGAGATCGCGCCATTGCACTCCAGCCTGGGCAACAACAACAAAACGCCTTCTCAAACACAAAAATAAAAACAAACAACCAAAAAAACACCTTTTACTTTAAGAAAAAAACTAGAAATAAAAAGAAGAATTCAGGAGTTTTATTAGTCAACTTCCCAGCAGGAAACAGATGGCACACTCAAATTAGGACAATTTGAGGAGTTTCATAAAGGAACTCTACAAAGGTTTGGGCAGAGCATAAGGAAACCACAAAGGGAGAAAGGTGTTCAGGGATAGGAAGGAAAGAGCACAGAGCAGAAGCCAAAGAAAGAGAAGGCTGTGTGGAAAGGGGCTTGTAGAGCAGGTAAGGCTTTCAAGGGAAGAAAACAGTCTGTAACAAACCTGTGAGAAGGGAACCTGGAACGCACCACTCACATCCTGCTCTCCAGCCTCCTACCAGTATGCCTCATTGCCCAAACCCAACCAGAAGTCAAATGGCAAGAGAACCTATTGATACAGCTCATATAGGTCAGCCTCCAGGGGAGAGAGAAGGCAGGGAAACCTAGAGAGTGGATAGAGAAGGTTCAAAAGGAAGACGCCAGCCACAGTATTCTACCTAATAAGGCTGTGGTCCCCAACCTTTTTGGCAGCAGAGAGAGGTTTCATGGAAGAAAATTTTTCTACAGACCTGAGGGTGGGGAAAGTGGTTTCGGGATGAAACTGTTCCACCTCAGAGCATCAGGCATTAGTTAAATTTTCATAAGGAGCATGCAACCTAGATTCCTCACATGGGCAGCTCACAATAGGGTTTGCGCTCCTGTAGGAACCTAATGCCACCGCTGATCTGACAGGAGGTGGAGCTCAGGTGGTAATGCTTACTCGCCCAGCCCCACTCACCTCCTGCTGTGCGGCCCAGGTCCTAACAGGACACAGACTGGTACCATCCATGGCCCTGGCATTGGGGACCCCTATAATAAGGTGTCTTCAAGGCAGTTACATTTATACATTAGCTGTAACAAATACACAGTTATCAAAGTCTACCCTATCATTAGGCCACATAGCATAGTTAGTAACAACTAGACCAAAACGTTTGTTTTGTGAAAATAGGAAACAATAAAACAAATATACATATACCTGTATACTCGTTCTTACAAGATGTGGCTTTCTCTCTGAGACTCAGAGGCGCAATCAGTCCCACTGAAGCTCTGCATGAGCCTATCTCATCTCTGCACCACCTTCTAAGAGCTGACACCCTAACTCTTCAGAGATCGGGATGCAATAGAATGAGACTCAGAAAGAAGGGGAGAAAAACAGTTACCATTCCTTCTCTATTTTGTCTAAAGCTAACCCTGCACGTTGTGGCCTCCAATTTAAGGACCCATCTCTTTCTCACCCGTCCCTTAAAAGGGGTGTAGGCTTGTCCCATGGAATCAGCAAAATCAAAACATCAGAATGTGTAGTCATGAACCCAATCTATTATCGGTTCTGCTTAGTTCTGGTTCTTGCTTTGTAGAGGGGTTTCAGATAAGAATAATTTTGATGCAGCAAGAGAGGTTCCAAGAAATCCTCTCTATTCTTCACAGCTTAGAAATGAAAGGGTTAATGCAACCTCTACTTTGTAGACACTCACAAATGATCTGACAGTCATTTTTGCCTGATTCTAACCCTCTCCTGCCTGCCTCAACTTGGCTATTCCTCCTACTTGACTTAAAAATCTAATTCCATTAACGTCAATCCTCCAGGTTAGACCACTAAAGCCGGGTCGCGGTCTCTAGAAGCTCACTGCTGCTATGCACATATGTTACCTGGCAGGAGAAGAAGAGCCCCTGATTAGGAGGTAGGGGAAGGACAGCCATCTTCTGTAGTCCTCTTTCATTAGCACATTAGCATGAATGAGCTTATCAGATTAGCTAATTGTCACCTGGACACTTTGGACAGTGCAGAGATACTGGTGAGGCACATTTCCACAAAAAGCAGAGGGAAAAGCACAGCAAATGACAAGTCCTGGAAGGGCTTTGGAGCATCCTGGAAGGGCAGGGTTCAATGAGGAAGGACAAACAAGATGCTCCAGAGGACTGGAGAGGTAGGAGAGAAAGCTCTGGATGAGAAGGCGCTAAAGATGAATTTTACCATTTTCAAGCTTTGCTTTGGCCAGGCGTTTTCCTGTTTCCTGCTAGAGGAATAGCAGATACACAAAGCAGCTCAGGCACAAGTGACAACTTGACTCCTGTTTCTTGAAACGGTAACACGAACAAAGACAAGTGCTGGTAAGATGGAAAACGAGATAACCTGCAATCCCTCCTCCTATAAACACCTAGAAAAACTAGATAAACATACAAATATTTTTAATAGATAGATAAGCATCTAAGAAAGAAAAAGAGAGTATAGTCCTTTGTAACACAGAGACTTGAGCTCTGAGCTCAATTAAAAACAGAAGACAAGACTTTGAGCTAGCATAAAGTGTGGAATCGAAGCTAAGATCCTGGCATAAAACCAGGACTCTGACCTTCAGTGAAGAGAAGGACTGGGCAAAAAAAATCTACCCAATGCTACTGAGAGGTGATAAAGAAATGTGTCTGGATTTTTCTGGGGGCAGGGAACCAGGGGGGTTAAGACAGAGTCTCACTCTGTCACCCAGGCTGAAGTGCAGTGGCACAATCATAGCTCAACCGCAGCTTGGATCTCCTAGGCTCAAGCAATCCTCCCACCTCAGCTTCTCGAGTAGCTGGTACTATAGGTGCCCCACCACGCCTGGCTAATGTGTTAAATTTTTGTAGAGACAAGACCTCACTAACTCCTGGGCTGAAACGATTCTCCTGCCTCGGCCTCCCAAAGTGCTGGGATCACAGGCATGAGCCACTATGCCTGGCCCCCAAGAAATTTATCTGAATCTTGCACAGCTCTAGGTGAGAAAATAACCTCCTCTGGAATTTATACTATAAGGTCAGGGGAGCCCATAAGTGTAGCAACCAACATAAAAAGCGGTTCCAGCTGGGCATAGTGGCTTGTGTTTGTAATCCCAACTACTCAGGAGGCTGAGGTGAAGGATCGCTTGAGCCCAAGAGTTCGAGGCTGCAGTAAGCTAGGATTGTGCTTGTGAATTGCCATTGCACTCCAACCTGGGTGAAAGAGTGAGACCCCATCTCTAAAGGAAAAGAAAAAGTGGTTCCAGGCCAGTGATCGCTAACCTTTGAGATGGCCTTCAATGATCTAGTGATACCACTCGGGTGCCTGGCACCTGCCTCAGAGGGACATACCTCAACCCAGGCCCCAGAGGTTTCCCACAGATAAGTTCCCATTGGAGATACAGTCAGAGTCAAAGCATATCATAAATAATCCTACATAAACAAGTCAGGCAGACATAATTTTTTAAAAATCCACAATAGTTGATCCCCAAGAAGTTCAGATAATAGAAGTGACCATGATATAAGTATATTTTATTTTATTTATTGTTTTGAGACAGTGTCTCACTCTGTCACCCAGGCTAGAGTGCAGTAGCATGACCATGGCTCACTGCACCCTCGACTTCCTGGACTCAAGTGATCCTCCTGCATCAGTTTTGTGAGTAGCTGGGATCACAGGCACGTGCCACCATGACTGGCTATTTTTTAAATATTCTATAGGGATGGGTTGTCACCATGTTGCCCAGGCTGGTCTCAAACTCTTAGCCTCAAGTAGTCCTGCTTCAGCCTCCAAGGTGCTGGGATTACAGCATGAGCTACTATGCCCAGCCCCTACGTATATTTTAAATCATATAAAGAAGGAATTGAAGTCACAAAAACAAGACACTGTATTTTTTTTTTTAAAAAGAAAGTATAGACAGAGTTGAGAAAAAAATAAATAAAACTTCCAGAAACAAAATTTTCACTTATTTAAAAAAATCAGTCCAGGCGTGGTGGCTCACGTCTGTAATTCCAACACTTTGGGAGGCTGAGGTGGGTGAATCACCTGAGGTCAGGAGTTCAAGACCGGCCTGGCCAACATGGTGAAGCCCTGTTTCTACTAAAAATACAAAAATTAGCTGGGTGTGGTGGCAGTCGCCTGTAATCCTAGCTACTCGGAAGGCTGAGGCACAAGAATCTCTTGAACCCAGGAGGCGGAGGTTGCAGTGAATCAAGATTGTGCCACTGCACTCCAGCCTGGGCAACAGAGTGAGACTTTGTCTCAAAAATTAATTAATTAATTAATTAACAGATTAGATCTAGATAAAGTAAGGATCAATTGGCTATAAAATAAATCCGAGAGAATGCTTAGAATGAAGTGCAGATAGATGAATGTTAGACCTTCTCATTGTCTTCTCAACATTTCTTAACTTCTGATATTTCCCTTTTTTTTTTATTTTGAGACAGATTCTTGCTCTATCACCAAGGCTGGAGTGCAGTGGCGTGATCTCGGCTCATTGCAACCTCTGCCTCCCAGGTTCAAGTGATTCTCCTGCCTCAGCCTCCTAAGTAGCTGGGATTTCAGGTGCGCACAACCATGCCCAGCTAACTTTTGCATTTTTAGTAGAGACGAGGTTTTGCCATGTTGGTTAGGCTGGTCTCGAACTCCCGACCTTGTGATCCACCTGCCTCAGCCTCCCAAAATACTGGGATTACAGGCGTGATTTGGCAGGAGACCAATTTTTGTCAATAGCAATGCCAAAAGGATAGACAAGAGAGAAGGAAGGAGATGTACTATTTGAATAGATGGTGGCTGTGAATCTTCCAAAGTATGAAAAGGCATATATCCTCAAATTCAAGAGCCGTAGTGAGTCCCGGGTAGGATAAGCAAACATAAATCCATACCTGAACACACTGTAATGAAAATGCAGAGACAGAAAGAGAGAGAGAGAGAGAGACTGCCACTTCATAGAAAAGATAGATTACCTACAAAAAGAAATGACAGACTTACAGCAGATTACTTAGTAGCAATGGTGAAGACCAGAAGTAAATGGAATAATGTCTTTATACTACTAAAATAGCTATCCTAAAATTCTATATACAAGTCAAGTAAACTGGCATTTGGGAATGGAAGTAAAATTAAAACACTTTCAGACAAAAACTTTAAGAGTTTCTCACTTACAGATTCTTAATGAAAGAACTTTCTAGGGATAGACTTTAAGAGCAGAAAAGGAGAGTCAATCCAGAAGGAAGATGCAAGAAACAAAAGAGAACCAATAAGTTGGTGAATATGGGGATAAATCAAAGCAAACATTGACTATTAGGCACATGAATATGCACAAACACACAAAACAAGAGCAACAATAAAACTGAATGAAACCAGACCAAGCACAATGGCTCACATCTGTAATCTCAGCACTTTGGCAGGCCGAGGCGGGTAGATCCCCCGGGGTCAAAAGATCAAGACTATCCTGGCCAACATGGTGAAACCCCTTCTCTACTAAAAATACAAAAATTAGCTGGGCATGGTGGCACATGCCTGCAGTCCCAGCTACTCGGGAAGCTGAGGCAGGAGAATCGCTTGAACCTGGGAGGTGGATGTTGCAGTGAGCCAAGATCATGCCACTGCACTCCAGCCTGGGTGACAGAATGAGACTTCCTCTCAAAAAAAAAAAAAAAAAAAAAGAAAGAAAGAAAGAAAGAAAATAAAAAAGAAAGTAATGGCAAAATCGCAGTTACTTTTGCACCAATTTAATAAGATCCTTATATTGCACAAAATGAGGCAGGGATATTAATTAACTTCAGGCTTTGTTAAAGTGAGTATGCTTGTTAAAATCTTACAGGTGACTGTGGTTGCCAGGCTTTGAGATGGCCCCCAGTAAGCCTCACCTCCTTGTACTCATGCCTTTGTGTAGCTCCTTCCCAGTTAGTCTTGTGACTATAAAATATGGTGAAAGACATGGTATGTCACTTCCAAGGCTAGATCATAAAAGACATTCCAGCTCTGTTTTATTCCCTCTTGGATCACTCTTTTTGAGGAAAACTAGCCACCATGTTGTGAAGACGTTCAAGCAGCACCATGGAGAGGTCCGTGTGGTGAAGAACTGAAGCCTCCTCCAACAGCCAACACCAACTTGACTGCCATATAAATAAGCCATTTGATAAGCAGATCCTCCAGCCCCAGCCAAGCTTTCAGAAGACAGTAGTCCCTGCTAAATTTGGATTGCTGTTCTTCAGAGGCCCTGACCCAAACCACCCAGTTAAGCCATTCCCAAATTCCTGACCCAGCAAAGATGTGTAAGGTAATAAATATTCATTGTTGTTTTAAGCTGCCTCATTTTTGGATAGTTTGTTATATAGTATTAGCTAACTAATATAACAATAAAGAGAATAAAATTAGATTATATAACTTCGAAACCATTAAAGAGGAGTAAAGGAATTTTGAAAAAACACTCTATCTCAATAGAAAACTGGAAAGGAAAGGGAATTGTAAAGAAAAATCATTGTGAAAAACAAATGCAAAATAATATGATATCATGCCAGGCATGGTGGCTCATGCCTGTAGTCCCAGCACTTTGAGAGGCTGAGGTGGGCAAATCACCTGAGATCAGAAGTTCAAGATCAGCTTGGCCAACATGGTGAAACCCCGTCTCTACTAAAAATACAAAAATTAGCTGGGTATGGTGACACATGCCTGTAATTCCCAGCTACTCAGGAGGCTCAGGCACAAGAATAGCTTGAACCTAGGAGGCGCAAGTTCCAGTGAGCCGAGATCACACCACTGCACTCCAGCCTAAGTAACAGAGTGAGACTCTGTCTCAAGAAAACAAAACAAAACAAAAATGAAAAATGTAAATAAACCAAATTTATCACTTAAAGGAATATTCCTATGTGTGTGTGTGTGTTTGTGTGTGTGTGCGTGTGTGTATATGTATACATATATTTAAATCTAGGTAGGTATACGTTATTTTTTAAACACAGAAAGTTATAAAAGATGAGAAAAGAAATATCAAACAAATAATAAAGCTGGTATACCTATGCTAATATCAGATGAAATAGATTGTTAAGCAAACATCTCCTTTAGCAATAAAAGAGATCACTGAATGATGTAAAAGGAAAAAATATACCAGGAAATATAACAATTACAAATTGTTTGTTCCCAATAACATAGCCTCCAAATAATGCAAAAATTGACAGAACTGCAAGAAGAATTTGAACAATCCACAATCATAGAGGAACATTTAAACACTAATCTTTTTTTAATTATCAAGAAGACTAAAAATTTAGAAAGATTATTTATAATTTAAATGACACTGTTAATAAACTTGATTTAATAAATATAGAGAATTTTCTACCAACAGTTAGAGAAGATACTTTTATTTCAAGCTTGCACAGTACATCTATGTAAATTGACCATGTATTAGGTCACAAACCAAATATCAAAAAATCGGTATCTTATAGACCATGTTCTCCGACCACAATGCAATAACACTAAAACAAATTCCCAGAATTGTTAAATTTATTTATTAATTTTTAAGTTTATTATTATTTTTTTGAGATGGGATCTTGCTCTGTTGCCCAGGCTGGAGTGCAGTGGCATAATCTTGGTTCACAGCAGCATCCACCTCCTGGTCCCAAGGGATCCTCCCACCTTAGCCTCCCAAATAGCTGGGACTACAGGAGCAAGCTACCATTCCCAGCTGATTTTTATTTTTTAAATTTTTGTAGAGATGAAGTCTCACTATGTCGCCCAGACTGGTCTCAAACTCCTGGGTTCAAGCGATCCTCCCGCCTTAGCCTCCCAAAGTGCTGGGATTACAGGTATGAACTACTGAGCTAGGCCATTTTTTAAAATTTAAAAACATACTTCAATTCTTGAGTTAAGAAATAAATCATAACGAAAGTAGAATATGTTTAGAAGTAAACCATAAAAAAAAAAATGGAAACACATCCCATGCTCATGGATGGGTAGAGTCAATATTGTGAAAATGACAACACTGACGAAAGCAATCTACAAATTCAATGCAACTCCCATCAAAATACTACCATCATTCTTCACAGAACTGGGAAAGAAATCCTAAAATTCACATGGAACCAAAAAAGAGCGCGCATAGCCAAAGCAAGACTAAGCAAAAAGAAATATCTGGAGGTGTCACATTATATGATTTCAAACTATGCTATAAAGCCATAGTCACCGAAACAGCATAATACTGGTATAAAAATAGGCACATTGACCAATGGAACAGAATAGAGAACCCAGAAATAAACCCAAATACTTACAGTCAACTGATCTTTAACAAAGCAAACAAAAACATAAAGTGGGGTAAGGACACCCTATTCAACAAATGGTGATGGGATAATTGGCAAGCCATATATAGGAGAATGAAACTGGATCTTCATCTCTCACCTTATACAAAAATAAACTCAAGATGGATTAAGGACTTAAATCTAAGACCTGAAACTATAAAAATTCTACAGGATAACATCTGAGAAATCCTTCTAGACATTGGCTTAGGCAAGGATTTCATGACCCAAAAACAAATGCAATAAAAACAAAGATAAATAACTGGTACTTAATTAAACCAAAGAGATTTTACACCGCAAAAAGAATAGTCAGCACAGTACACAGACAACCCACAGAGTGGGAGAAAATCTTCACAATCTATACATTTAACAAAAGACAATATCCAGAATCTACAAAGAACTCAAATAACTTAGCAAGCGAAAAACAAACAATCCCATCAAAAAGTGGGCTAAGGACATGAATAGATAATTCTCCAAAAAACATATATGAACGGCCAACAAACATATGAAAAAATGTTCCATATCACTAATTATCAGGGAAATGCAAATCAAAACCAAAATGCAATACCACCTTACTCCTGCAAGAATGGCCATAATAAAAATAATATTAATAATAGATGTTGGTGTGGATGTGGTGAAAAGGGAACACTTCTACACTGCTGGTGGGAATGTAAACTAGTTCAACCACTGTGGAAAACAGTGTGGAGATTTATTTAAAAGCTGAAAGTAGAACTACCATTTGATCCAGCAATCACACTAAAAGGGTGATTTACCCAGAGGAAAAGAAGTCATTACATGAAAAACATACTTGCTTACACATGTTTATAGTGCACAATTCACAATTGCAAAAACATGGAACCAGGTGAAATGCACATCAATCAACAGGTGGATAGAGGAACTGTGGTATATGCAGTCGATGGAATGCCACTCAGCCATAAAAAAGGAATGAACTAATGGTATTTGCAGCAGCCTAGGAGACTATTATTCTAAGTGAAGTAACTCAGGAATGGAAAATCAAACTCGTATATTCTCACTCATAAGTGGGAGCTAAGCTATGAGGATGAAAAGGCAAAATAATGACACGGTGTACTTTGGGGATTTGGTGGAAAAGGTGAAAAGGGAGTGAGGGACAAAAGACTACAAATTGGGTTCAGTGTATACTGCTCGGGAGATGGGTGCACCAAAATCTCACAAATCACCACTGAAGAACTTACTCATGTAACCTAATACCACCTGTTCCCCCAAAACCTATGGAAATATATATATATATTTTGAGACAGAGTCTTGTTCTTCTTGCCCAGGCTGGAGTGCAATGGCACAATCTTGGCTCACTGCAACCTCCACCTCCTCCTGAGTTCTAGCAATTCTACTGCCTCAACCTCCCAAGTAGCTGGCACTACAGGCATGCACCACCACGCCCAGCTAATGTTGTATTTTTAGTAGAGATGGGGTTTCACCATGTTGGTCAGGCTGGACTCAAACTCCTGACTTCAGGTGATCCACCCACCTTGGCCTCCCAAAGTGCTGGGTTTACAAGCATGAGCCATCACCACTGGCGAAATCAAAAATTTTTTAAAAAGAAGTAAACAATAAAAATACTTTACGCAATCCAAATAGTGCATCCTTAATAAATATGAGCAGAAATTAAGAAATTTGTAATAAATTAAAAGCTGTTTTCTTCTTGTGTTTGTATGCAAGCCAAACGTCTTTGTTTAAGAAAAACTATTAAGTTATAAACAAGCAATAACCTAATAAGAAGGCAAACATCAGTACAAACAAATATTTCATAAATAATGAAGTATTACTTCATAAATACTATGAATAGACTATGAATATCTACTTTCATAACAACAAATTTGGAAACATAGGTAAAAAGTTAGAAATTTTCCTTTGAAAATAAAATTTATTAAAGCTGATTCAAGAAAAAAAGAAAACTAAAGACTGTAACATTTTTTAAAAATTGGATCAGTTATAAAAATAATTTATCCACAAAACAAACAAAAATACCAGACTCAGACACTTTTATAAATTTCTACCAAGTTTTCACAATATAGATAAACTGTATCTTGCACAAACTGTTCCAAAAAAGAGAAAAAGAAGAGAAGGTCCCCAACTTACTTTCTGAAACTAATATTCCCTTCACTTTCGATACAAAAGCCAGGCAAAGATAATATAACAAAACATACATTAAAGGAGAAAAGCCACATGATTATCCCAATAGATGTACAAAAATATCTGATAAAATTCAATCCTCCGTTATTTAAAAGCAAAACAAAATAAACAAACCCCAAAACTCTAGAGAGATTAGCTACCGTCCTCATGAACCTACAACAAATATCCTATTTAATGGTGAAACCTACAGTAAACATCCTATTTAATGGTTATAAGCATTTCCTTTAAAATCAGAGAGAATGCAAGGACAGTCAGCATCAACATTTCTATTCAACATTGTACTGACTGCTCTAGATAGCATGGTAAGACAGGGAGACAAAAATGAAAGGTATAAAATTGAAAAGAAGGAAATGAAGCTGTCAATTTTCAAAGACAGTAAGATTGGTTCAAAGAAACAATATAAGACAAGTATAAAAGTTCAAGGCTGCTAAATATAAGATCAACATCGCAAATTAATTGCATTTCTATAGAACAAACAACTGGAAAATGTAATTGAAAGTTTTCCATTTACAATAGCCACATGAGCTAGAAGGAACCTAGGGAAAATACACAACAACAAAAAACACTTATGGAAAAAATATGAAACTTTATTAAAGAACATGGGGCCGGGCACAGTGGCTCACACCTATAATCCCAGCACACTGGGAGGCTGAGGCAGGAAGGTGTCCTGAGCTGGGGAGTTCAAGATCAGCCTGGGAAACACAGCAAGACCTCATCTCTACTAAAAAAATAAAAATAAAAAATTAGCCAGGCACACACCTGTTAGTTCCACCTTCAGCTACATGGGAGACTGAGGTGGAAGGACTGCTTGAGCCCAGGAGGTTGAGGCTGCAGTGAGCAATGACGGCATCACTGCACTCCAGCCTGGGTGACAGAGTGAGACCCTGTATCCAGAAAAAAAAAAAAAGAACATGATAGAACTAAAACAAAAAGAGATATACCAAGTTAATAAATGAAAAGACTCAATAAAGATTGCATCTCTCTAAGTTATTCTAAAAGTTACGTTCAATGCCAATCAAAATCTCAACATGATTTTTCATTGAATGTGACAACTCTTATTGTATAATAGAAAGCTAAGGAGAGGCTAGACAATCCTTGTAAAGAAGGAGGAGTTAAGAATGGGAAAGGGGAGCTTATTCCAAACAGGGTAGCATTAGAGCATCAGTAGACAAATAGAACAAAATAGAGAGCCCAGAAAGAGTCTCTTTTATATATTTATATGAGTGCTTGATATATAATAGAGAAGACATTACAAATCCATGGGGAAAAAAACGTATTATCCAACAATAGTGCTAGGACAATTAGAAATTCATATGGAAAAAGATAAAATTGAATTCTTATTTCATACCATAAACAAAATTATGTCATTCCAGAAAGACAAAAAACCCAAATGTTAAAAAAAAAATATATAAAACTTTTAGAGGAAAACATAGTAGAATATATTTGTGGCATCATAATAAAGAAAAATATCTTTTAAAAATTAGTTTATTTTTGGATGGGTGCAGTGGCTTATGCCTGTAATCCCAGCCCTTTGGGAGGCCAAGGCGGGTGGATCACCTGAGGTCAAAAGCTCGAGACCAGCCTGGCCAACATGGTGAAACCCTGTCTCTACTAAAAATACAAAAAAATTAGCCAGATGTGGTGGCGGGTGCCTGTAATCTCAGCTACTCAGGAGGCTGAGGCAAGAGAATTGCTTGAATTGGGGAGGCAGAGGTTGTAGTGAGCCAAGGTCGTGCTACTGCACTCCAACCTGTACAACAGAGCCTGTACAACAGGCTGGAGCGCAGTGGTGAGATCTGGGCTCACTGCAAGCTCCGCCTCCTGGGTTCATGCCATTCTTCTGTCTCAGCCTCCCGAGTAGCTGGGACTACAGGCGCCCGCCACCTCACCTGGCTAATTTTTTGTATTTTTTTTTTAGTAGAGATGGGGTTTCACCGTGTTAGCCAGGATGGTCTCGATCTCCTGACCTCGTGATCTGCCTCCCAAAGTGCTGGGATTACAGGCTTGAGCCACCGCGCCTGGCCGAAGAAGGATATGTTAAAAAATATATAAAAAACAAAAACCTTAAAATATGAATATATATTACTACTTTAAATTCAAATATTTGATATGATATCATGAACAAAATTAAATACAAGTCACAGATTGGAAGAAAATATTTGCAAATGATGCAACAGTAGATCTGTGTCTAAGCCATATTAAAAATTCCTAAAACCCAGTAAGAACACCAGGCATGGCGGCTCACACCTGTAATCCCAGCACTTTGGGAGGCCGAGGCTGGTGGATCACCTGAGGTTAGGAGTTCGAGGCCAGTCTGGCCAACATGGTGAAACCCCATTCTCTACTAAAAACACAAAAAAGTAGCCTGTAATCACAGCTACTCGGGAGGCTGAGGCAAGAAAATTGCTTGAACCCGGGAGACGGAGGTTGCAGTGAGCCCAGATGACACCACTGAACTCCAGCCTGGGCAACAAGAGCAAAACTCTAAAAAAAAAAAAGAACAGGAACAAATTTTAAAGCAGAAGTTATGAATAAAAAATTGACAGAACAAGAAATTTGAATGGTAAATAAACATATGAAAAATATCCTCAACTTCAATAACAATTAGATAAATACAAGTTAAATCAATGGGATACTATTTCACCATCATCAGATTGGCAAACATTAGAAAACTTAGAAAACTGAAGGTTTTCATATTTTACAAGAAATTATACTTTTAGATGTCCTCCCTAAAAAATTATTGAGGCCTGGCAGGTGCCTCACTCCTGTAATCTCAGCACTTTGGAGGCTGAGGCAGGGGGATCACTTGAGGCCAGGAGTTGGAGACCAGTCTGGACAACACAGCAAGACCCTGTCTCTATTTAAAAATGTATATATATTGAGTATGTGTACTTGGAAGCACCCATTGCTACACTGTATCAGATAAAACAATGCAAACATTCTAACTGTCCCTGAATAGATATATTCATTCAGTGGGATACTTTACAGCAGTTTAAGTAAATGCATTAAATCTACATATATTAACATAAATTAATTTACAAAATATGAAGCAAGTGGAAAAAAACGAATTCCAACGAATATATGCAGTGTTTCTCTTTTGCTAAATACACAAAACAATAGTTTATATACCCATACATATATTGTAAAAGGACAAAAGCATTCATGGGAATGACACAATAACTTCAAGGCAGTGGTTGCTCCTGGCAAGGGAAGGAAAGAAAAGAGATGTGTTTTCAGCAGTATCTGTTATATTTCATTCCTTCAAAATACAGAAAATTCTTTTTTTTTAATTTTTTTTAAATTTTACTTTAAGTTCTAGGGTACATGTGCACAACGTGCAGGTTTGTTACATATGTATACATGTGCCATGTTGGTGTGCTGCACCCATTAACTCGTCATTTACATTAGGTATATCTCCTAATGCTATCCCTCCCCTCTCCTCCCTCCCCCAACCCACGACAGGCCCTGGTGTGTGATGTTCCCCTTCCTGTGTCCAAGTGTTCTCATTGTTCAATTCCCACCTATGAGTGAGAACATGCAGTGTTTGGTTTTCTGTTCTTGTGAGAGTTTGTTGAGAATGATGGTTTCCAGCTGCATCCATGTCCCTACAAATGACATGAACTTATCCTTTTTTATGGCTGCATAGTATTCCATAGTGTATATGTGCCACATTTTCTTTTTTTTTTTTTTTTTTTGAGACGGAGTCTCGCTCTGTCACCCAGGCTGGAGCGCAGTGGCCGGATCTCAGCTCACTGCAAGCTCCCGCCCTCCCGAGTTTACGCGCCATTCTTCTGCCTCAGCCTCCCAAGTAGCTGGGACTTCAGGCGCCCGCCACCTCGCTAGGCTAGTGCTGGGATTACAGGCTTGAGCCACCGCGCCCGGCCTATGTGCCACATTTTCTTAATCCAGTCTATCATTGATGGACATAGAAATACAAACCAAGTAATAATAATAATAATAAATGTATTGGTAGTGGATAGAAATGTGATAGATTCCTATTCTTTTGGGGGTGTTTGAAAAGTGTCATTATTAGTCGTTTTAAAGGGGAATTCAGAGACCTGAGATTATGGTTGCTTGTGTGTATGTGTGTGTGTGTGTGTGTGTGTGTGTGTGTTTAAGACCAAGTCTTACTCTGTCGCCCAGGCTGGAGTGCAGTGGCGCGATCTCAGCTCACTGCATCCTCTGTCTCCTGGGTTCAAGCGATTCTCCTGCCTCAGCCTCCCAGGTAGTTGAGATTACAGGCATGAGCCACCACACCTGGCTAATTTTTTGTATTTTTAATAGAGATGGGGTTTCACCATGTTGGTCAGGCTGGTCTCAAACTCCTGACCTCAAGTGATATGCCTGCCTAGGCCTCCCAAAGTGCTGGGATTGCAGGCATGAGCCACCACGCCTGGCATAAGCTTTTTTTTCTTATTATCTTATTTTTCTTAAACTCTCTATAATGGTTATGTATAACTTTTGCAATCAGAAAAAAATATGAAAATATGCATAGATAACCTTGACAATCTCTCAGGCTATGCCATTCCTACCTATGGACATTCTAAATCAATCATTTAAAATCAAATTCTAAAGTTTGATAAGCTGGTTGCCAAGTGAGTACTCACCATAAGACTAGGTTGTGGCACAATAAACTGGGTCATTCCCATCATCTTAGTCAAATCAGCCTCTGCACCACTGATCTGAATATATTTAATAATCCCATTCATTATTGATGGCAAATTGATCAGAGCAATTACACATAAATATGTGAGAATTTTCTGATTGTATCAATGGCTACATTTTCCTCTAACGATATATATACATATGTGTAGATTACGTATGTGCGTATGCCTTTTTATATATACATATAACTTTATCATCCCATGAAATGTCTTGCAGAGATGAAGTGTTGAGGTGATTCTGGAATTGGTGCAATTCTGGGAATTAAAGGAAGTAGAGATTCTTTTACTCCTGAGTCATTGTTTTGTCTCCAAACAGAAGATATGAACAGTTGCCCAGTGACCTCTGTGAAATGTTTATGGTCTCGTGTCAGTTCCCAACAATGAGTTGTCCACATAATAGATGCACTTTATTTGTTGTACATAGTCCTTTGATGTGTGTCAAATTTTTTATGTTTCCCTTTCTTTTTATCTGGTCTCTCACTGTTGATATTGTCCTGTTCTTATTGTCTTTCTAGATTGAAAGGACCAAGTCCACTTTAACTTGGCATGGCAACCAGCACAACTCTGATGAGCATGTGGACACTTGATGATGTTTGTGGTGCTGCTATTGAAGGCTCCAAAACTGTGCTGACAATAGTGCCTTAAAATCATAATCTGGGCCAAGTTTGGTGGCTCACGCCTGTAACCCCAGCACTTTAGGAGGCCGAGACAGGAGGATCACTTGAACCCAGGAGTTTGAGACCAGCCTGGGCAATATGGTGAAACCCTATCTCTACCAAACAAGAATAAAAACAAAACTAAACTAGAAAAAAAAAAAAAAAAAAACTTAGCCCAGTGTTGTGGCACACGCCTGTAGTCCCAGCTACTCAGGAGGCCGAGGTGGGAGGATTGCTAGAGGTTGGGAGGCAGAGGTTAACAGTGAGCCAAGACTGCACCCTTGCACTTTAGCCTGGGAGACAGAATGAGACCTTGTCTCAAAATAAATAAATAAGTAAAAGTCATAATCTGATCTATCTATGCTTACCACAATATGAATACTCTAAATACCATAATATGAATACTCCATCTATAGATACCACAATATGAATACTCTGGTGCCTATTGCTCAGGCATAATGTTGCCAGATATGGCAAGTAAAAATATAAGATGGCACAAATAGTTTTTTTTTTTTAGTATAAGCATATCCCAAACATTGCATGAGATGTATTTATACTAAAAAATTATTTGTTGTTTATCTGAAATTCAAGTTTGACTGAACATCCAGAATTTTATCTAGCAACCCTACCCAGGTACCCTGCTTTAAGGTCTTCAAACACTTGGCAGAGGACACACCCAAAATGGAAGAGTTGAGAATTTTCTTTTTCTTTTTCTTTTTTTTTTTTTGAGACAGAGTCTCGCTCTGTCACCCAGGCTGGAGTGCAGTGGCCGGATCTCAGCTCACTGCAAGCTCCACCTCCTGGGTTTATGCCATTCTCCTGCCTCAGCCTCCCGAGTAGCTGGGACTACAGGCACCCGCCACCTCGCCCGGCTAGTTTTTTGTATTTTTTAGAAGAGACGGGGTTTCACCGTGTTAGCCAGGATGGTCTCGATCTCCTGACCTCGTGATCCGCCCGTCTTGGCCTCCCAAAGTGCTGGGATTACAGGCTTGAGCCACTGCGCCCGGCCCGAGAATTTTCTTAAAAGAAACTCTATCATACTCATTTGGATAGGAGACAAAGAAAACAGCTGCAACTTTAAGTCAGCTTCACAGTGGTAGAGGTGTTTCTCTCAGTGCACAAACTCCGTGATCAGATTATTGTGAGCTCTCTCTGGGCAACATAAAGAAGCTTGAATGCCATATGGTTACATTCTGAGTCACCAAAACTCTCTGTTCTCCTGCCGTGGCAGCCAGCATCTTCTGTGATGCTTTCACAAATAATGGCAGAAATAGAACAGATTCAAGGGAATGTAGACTAGTGGATGCAAATGCATTCATGGAGAGAAGTTATATTCCAAAAAGATTTCAAGCCCTCCCCTCCTATCTCCTCTCTCACCATCACCCACATCTGCCCCAAAGCATTCAAGCTTAGGGTGTTCTCATAGGAAGCTGTACTCTGAGGAGTACACAAACATGCCAAAACATTAGGACAGAAAAAAAAAAAAAATCTACTATATTCTCTGAATTAAAATCAGTTCACAGAAAGTAAAAGAGAAGCCTACTGCTAGTTGTGAGTTCAGTGATGAAGTATGTGAAGGCTGTGAATGTCATCTATTGTGGGACATGTAATAAGGCAACTTGGGGGAAATCTCTTTAGTATCAGAGGGTCACAACTACCAACAAGAAGAATGTTCACGCTGATGCATAAGGTCACTGGCGGGAATACCTGTCAAAACTGGCTTCTCTAAAACCCTTTCTCCTTTCTGGTTTGTCTCCTATCCCACGCCCGCACCTTTAAATCCCATCCAAAAATAAACTGGGTTGTTCTGCTTGCTGTATCCCTAGATCCTGGCCCTGTGCCTGGCACACAGTGGACACTCAAAGCTATTTATTAATGAATGTAGAGAAAAAACTTCAGTCACCCATTAAAAATAGTATTTTTTTTTCGAGCCAGAGTCGTGCTCTGTTGCCTAGGCTGAAGTGCACTGGCGCAATCAGCTCACCGAACTCGCAAAATCCTGGGCTCAAGGATGCTTCCACCTCAGCCTCCCAGTAGCTGGGACTACAGGTGCACGCAACTATGCTTAGCTAATTGTTGCTTCTGGGTTTTTTTGTTGTTGTTGCTGGTCTCAATCCTCCCTCCTTGGCCTTCCAAAGTGCTGGGATTGTAGGCATGAGCCACCGCATCTGGCCTAGTCACCTATTTAACAAATATTTGTAACTGTTTTTTAAAAACTTTAAAAGCTGGTAATTTAAGGGTACAGACCAACAGCTAAAGAATATAGCTATGCCTCTTTAAAAAAAATTGTTATACTTTTTCTTATATTAACTGCACTATAGAACTTAAATTTTTAATTAAATAAATTAAAAAGCAATAAAAGATAGTATGAAGTAACTTATGTATATTTTAGCTTTTAAGCATTTGCCCTATGTTATGTAATCTGAAAGACTCAAATCCAAAGAGCAAAATGGGAAAATCAATGGTTTTAAAAGACAATGTTTTTGCTCTGTGTGTTTTAACAAATGAATAGTTAGACATTTAGCCCATCATTGCTGCATGAATAAATCTTAGGGCCTACCTGACATTACAGGTTTAGAATTCTAAGGCTTATTTTGTAACATGGAATCTTTGCATTATTGTGAGACTATTAAAATAGATCTAAGGTGATTATTCTGGAAGTAGCATAAAAATAAGCTACATTGACTCAAATGAACTAGCTCTCTGACTTTTTCCATTAGTAAACCTTCTTGAATAGGGATCCTTGACCAGCTATGGTATGTTTGGGTTACCTGCATGTCTGCTCTTAAGAATATACCTTTCCAGACAGCTACTTGAGGAGACTGAGAGGGAGAATGACTTAGGTCCTCCCAGTGAATTTGAGTCCAGGAGTCCAATGCTAATTGAGGCAAATAGTGAGACCTCGTCTCTAAAAACATACATAAATGTGTATGTGTGTGTGTATATATATGTATATATGTTTGTGTGTATATATATGAAAACATATATGTATATATATACCTCTGAGACTGAAAGAAGCTATGATTTTGATCTGGAATTGGCTTTTAATCTTTTTCTCTCCAACAGTGTAGCAAATTAAATATAAATCATCCAACAATCAGTCCTTTTCTAAAACTGATTTGATACTTTATTCCTAACAAATAAAGCATATAGAATGAGAACCATAACATTTGATTAAAAATACACACATGTGTATACATACACATATGTATAGAGAGAGAGAGACTCCTGGCTTTGTTATGCAAAAATGTATTAAGCCGGCTTCCTTTGAGGGTCACATATACATCTGTGCCCATCCTTAGCAAACACTCACCTTAATGCCAACACATCCAACTAAAAACTGAAATCCGGCCGGGCGCGGTGGCTCAAGCCTGTAATCCCAGCACTTTGGGAGGCCGAGATGGGCGGATCACGAGGTCAGGAGATCGAGACCATCCTGGCTAATACGGTGAAACCCCGTCTCTACTAAAAAATACAAAAAAACTAGCCGGGCGAGGTGGCGGGTGCCTGTAGTCCCAGCTACTTGGGAGGCTGAGGCAGGAGAATGGTGTAAACCCGGGGGGCAGAGCTTGCAGTGAGCTGAGATCCGGCCATTGCACTCCAGCCTGGGCGACAGAGCGAGACTCCGTCTCAAAAAAAAAAAAAAAAAAAAAACTGAAATCCATGAGACATGCATTATGCGTTATGTCTGACCATTGCAAAGCATCTGACCTGTCTTTGCAATAGTTATTATGCAGACATAACCATGGATCACAATAGAAAGAAGCACACACCACTCATGTTCTGCCGACTAGAGTTACAGCCAAATTTAAATCCCAGCCTGGTGAGTGGATTCCATAGTAAACTGTTATGCAGAAAAGCTTCTGTCACCTACCACTGCCGCCTCCCGTTCATTTTCTGGCAAAACGTTAAGACTGAAGACACCAACATCAATTAGAATGTAAACCCATCTCTGCCTAATAACAAATCCTCTCCATCCCTGTCTAGCCAGAAACAATCCGCCTGCTTGTTCCTATTTTCATATCCTCTCCTCCCAAATTAGCTTTGGTTGCATTCCCATGACTGGATAGTATTGATCTTGAGTTAAGAAGCGTACATCATGTAGAACCTGCATATCAGAGGTGCTAATGAATGAGTGGCTCACCTACATTTTGAAATCTAGCATAAACAGTCTGCTCTTAACATTTTTAGAGGGTAAAGAGCTCTATAATGCTGCACAAATAGCTCCTGGGAATTCTGATATTCTACCAATAGCATTGCTTCTGTAGTCTCTGGCCTTTGGGGTAAGAATTAGGGTGAAGAGCAATACTGCATTTTTTTCCTAAAAGAATCTTACCTAAAAGTCTCTCTCTTCAATGGCTTCAGTGACTTCATATTGTTCTTATAATTTAGTCCCAACCAGTATTTTTCTTTATATGTCTGGCCTATTCCCTTAGCATAATGTCTTCTAGTTAAAAAAAAAAAAATGAATACATAAAAACAGTGAAAACAGTATTTGTGGGGAGCACAGGGGGAAATAGGAAGATGTAGATCAAAAGGTACAAAGTTACAGTAATGTAGCATGAATAAGTCTAGAGATCTATTTGCACAACATGAGGACTCTAGTTCGTAATATCATATTGTATCCTGGTAATCTGCCAAAAGAGTAACTTTTAGGTATTCTTACCACACGCGTGTGCGCACACACACACACACACACACACATACAGGGAAGTATATGAGACAATAGGTTTGTTAATGTGCTTGACCGTAGTAACCACTTCACTCACTACATATATGTATATCAAGCTAAGTATCAAAAAATCATGTTGTGCACCTTAAATATATACAAAAAAAGATATTTCTGAGCCCCAGATGTTATTGAGGAATTTCAAATGATATTTCATACAAAACAATTTAATTTCTAATCAATAAAAACAGTATGAAATAGTCCTTTGAAGTTCACTGAAAAAAACAAAACAGAACAAAAATACACACTAGCCCTAACATTGGACTAGGCCTGGGTTTCAATTCTGGCCCCCTACTTCCTAGCTATGTGATCTTCACTAGCTACTCATCCTCTCAAAGCCTCAGCTTTTTCGCCTTTAAAATGGGGATAATAATAATTATCTTACTGTGGCTGGGCACGGTGGCTCACACCTACAATCCCAACACTTTGGGAGGCTGAGGGGGGTAGATCACTTGAGGTCAGGAGTTCAGGACCAACCTGGCCAACATGAAGAAACCCTGTCTCTACCAAAAAAAAAAAAAAAAAAATCAGCCAGACATGGTGGTGCACACCTGTAATCTCAGCTACTCAGGAGGCTGAGGCACAAGGATCACTTGAGCCCAGGAGGTGGAGGTTGCAGTGAGCTGAGATCGTAGCACTGTACTCCAACTCCAGCCTGGGCAACAGAGCAAGACTCTGTCTCAATAATAATAATAATTATTATTGATAATAATAATTATCAATTGAAAAACAATAATAATTATTATTAC
Organism: Trachypithecus francoisi; assembly: GCF_009764315.1. Classification (NCBI taxonomy): domain Eukaryota; kingdom Metazoa; phylum Chordata; class Mammalia; order Primates; family Cercopithecidae; genus Trachypithecus; species Trachypithecus francoisi. Next base: position 48,408,189 of record NW_022681468.1, read on the forward strand.
TCTTATTATCTATTGTGCAGACTGAATGTGATAATGCATCTGCAATAGCTGGCACTTAGTAGAGAAAGGAATAAACATTAGCTATGACTGCTGGTCTCATGATTACTAACTCTGACTATACTGAATAATAAATTGGAACAATAGTGTCTTTTGGGGGAAAAAAAAAAAAGAATATGATGTCAACCCCTTACTAAGGCCTTCAAGGCCAGTAAAACTCTTTAGCCTCAACCTCATACCATTCTCCCACTCCGCGACAGCTTGGTCACTATGCGATAGGCACACAGAGCAACAAGCACAGGGCTTCGTGCTTCTTGCTCCCTCTTCCTAAAGTGCTCTTTCTCCAGCTCTGTGCATGTCTGTGGCTCCTTATCATCCTTCCAGTGTCAATTTAAACACCCCCTTCGCAAAGAGGCTTTCCCTGGCCACTCTATCTGAAGTAGCTCTCCCTAGCACCTCCCCAACTTCCTGCAGTTCTCTTTATCACATACTCCTGTTTATCTTCTTTGCAGCACTTATTACAATCACTAATTATCACTGGACTATAAGCTCTGAGACATCACCACTGTATCTGTATTGTGTAGTATAGCACCTGGCAAAAAGTTGGTGCTTGATATCTGTCAAATTAATTATTGAATACATAAATGAATAACTAGGCTAATAATATGCATTTTCTCCTCTTTTTTATTCCCATGTATAGCATCCAGCACCATACAACATGGAAGAATTTAACACAATAATACTATTTTTGAGAAATAATAACATTGAGAAGCAGACATTTACAAACATTGCAGACATGTGCTAAATAGCCTGACTTTCAGAAATATCACTGGTGAAACTGTTGAGCAGATTCTCTAAAATTATTTTCGTTTTTATTTTCTTTATCCTTTTCCTTCTCCCCTTCTCCCTCTCCTCCTCCTCCTCCTTCTTTTTCTCTCCTTCTTTTAAATTATGTATGACGTTGGTTATTAGCATCTCAGTCCCCCAGTTCTTCTACCTTCAAGCTTTTCCCCTCAACTGTTGCTCAACGTCATGAGCTGATGTGAAGCATATATCAAGAAAGAGTTGGTCTCCTACAGTCAAATGGTCCCCTGAAAGACAGTCTTTCAGGGATGTGGCCAGGCACGGTGGCTCACGCCTGTAATCCTAGCACTTTGGGAGGCTGAGGCGGGTGGGTCACGAGGTCAGGAGATGGAGACCATCCTGGCTAACATGGTGAAACCCCGTCTCCACTAAAAATACAAAAAATTAGCTGGGCGTGGTGGCGGGCGCCTGTAGTCCCAGCTACTTGGGAGGCTGAGGCAGGAGAATGGCGTGAATCCGGGAGGCAGAGCTTGCAGTGAGCCAAGATCACCCCACTGCACTCCAGCCAGGGCGACAGAGCAAGACTCCGTCTCAAAAAAAAAAAAAAAAAAAGAAAGACAGTCTTCCAGGGATGTAAGTGGCAAACAAACCCAGAGTATAAAGCAGCACATTTATATTTGGAAGCAGTATGTTGGAGAAAAAAGACATTAGAGTCAGGAGGCTGGAATTTCAGTCATTTTGCCACTCTGGGAATGATAGAAAGTCAATTAACCACTCTGTGCCCCAATTTTCTCATCTGTAAAATTGAAATGGCTCCTATGTTGCCTACCCCACAGGTAGGAAAGGATCCATTGAGTTGATCATGTGAAAGTACTCTGCAAAATACAACGGATTTCCAAGTTAAAGGTATTATTATATTAAAAGGGAAACACTACATCCACTTAAGTAAACTAGACAAGGGAAGGGCAAACAACGGTCATATCTTGGGAGCAATGGGTATAGTGACCATATTTTCAAAACTCAAATCAGAACATATCTTTTGGCATATGATCTGACACATGGTTTGACCACATGACAGAATATTTGAAATAAAAAATGTCCTGAAAAATCCAGGACATGTGGTTGCCATGGCAATGAGGAGCCATGGGGAGGCTGTGGGCAATGAAAAGACAGGGTCGAATTGGCAAGCATAGAAAACTATTTTGCCAGCGATGTGCAGGACAGTTTGCAGTCAATCGATGTGGAAGATAGAAAAGGCAAGAAGGAAATTTTACTAATTTGAGTGTGAGGTATAATCATCTTGAATCATGTTCACTTTGGAAAATTCTTCCCACCCTCTCCAGAAAATCCAAGGTAGTCTCTGGTTTACATGAACATGGAACTAGAAGAGAGGTTTTGGATAGAAATTTTGTTGGAATGAACCTAGTCCCATGGTAGTCCTGTATCTACCCTCAATATCCCAAGGGCACCTCTAAATTAAGAATAATCTCATGGCCGCTCAGTTCTCCAGACCAAGGGAGACTCCCTTGAAATACCCTAGTGTAAACCCAAATCTGCCTCCCTCTGAATGGAAAGACCATGGAACTCTTCACCTCTCAAAATTCTGCTCTTCATGGACTGCCTTCTGCCTCCAGCTTTCCCCACACAAAATTAAAGCAACTCTTTTCTATGTGCAACTGTTCAGAAAATATTTTTGCTGTTTACAACTCCATCAGAGCTCGTGACAACACAACCTTGGTGTCATATGAATTCTACTGCCAACTTTTAAGTCAGAAAGTCAGATTATTTTTTTTCTTATGGCCAGGGTCAAAATTAAGGTGTAGATAATATTAACAAGAAGGCATAATGATTGGACTCAGAAGAAGTGGGTTTATAAAAAGTTTAACTCTTTTAACAACTTACATAGATTCCTATTAAAATTAATAAATTACATATAAGGGGCAAGCGTTGTTTCATGGGGGCACATTTCCCCCCATTCAGCTCTCTTATTCCATTCCAGCCCTTTAAGACCCCAAGACCTCTAAATTCCATCCAGTGCCTATCACATGCTATTGAGTTGGCATGTTTGCAAATTGCATGCAGTGAGATCCTTCCATACCAATAGCCCTGTCTCAGATTCCCCAGCATCGCAGCCAAACTAGTATTGCCTGCACATTTTCTTCATCTTTTCATTGAGTTCAGCGTGGCAGCAGCACATTCCTTAGCACAGGCTCCAGTCGGCATGGTAACTAGTTAGGGACTGCAAGTTGCCTTCTGGCAGACTCCTATTGCTTTCTGAGGGTGCTTTCTTGGGGTTGGGGGGAGGTGCAGGGAGGGGACGGCAGTGGAGGAAGTAGTGAAAAGAGGGTGGAGAAAGAATTGATTGGGTTGGGCTGGAGGGGGAAGGGCAGAAGAATGACTTAAACGGGCTTTTTAAAAAGAGTTATCTGGTCCACCCATGGTGTTGGTGCTAAATTGCCTGGGCTGGAAAAAGTCCTAATTGGGGTAGGGAGGCAGTGACAAAGCAAAGCTTGTTCAAGCCTCGGAATCTGCGCTGTTGATAGTGCAGGTACCTCAAGGGTGGTTGGGAGTGATTGCTGTGTTGACTTTGTCTAATTGCAGGGGAGGAGTTATGTGGGCTGTGGCAGGCAGTGTTACACCCAGTGGGGTGGTGGACAAAAACTGGCATAACCATGCAGAGCTAAATAAACTGACTGACAAAGCTCTTGGCATATTATTAAAAATCTGGCAAAATGTTCATCTCTTGACAAAAATGTAGAGAGACTAGTAATGCATAACTTCATCCCACGTTGGATTTTAAAATGGCTAATGCCAAGTTGTCTGTCAAAATTAATAGGGCATTGCTGCTTCTTATAGAACAAAAAAGAATTCTCATCCATTTTATTCATTGCTAAAAAATCATGTATCTGCCAAAAATTTCATTTAGACAAAAAGGTTCAAAGGTAGTTTCCTTGATTTTAAAGTACTGTGAATTAAAAGCTACTTTTTCTCAGGTTTGTTATTATCAAAACCACACCTTCATTAAAATGTAAAGCATTTTATTCTTTGAGAATAGATTAAAACTCTGTATTCAACCTTATATTAAGAGAGGTATTAAAACTCCAATTTTGGATTATAGCTTTATATGAGTTTGGAGACTTTTTTAAAACTTCCTTTATATCAAGAAACACGTTAAACGGTTAATTGACTGTTGAGTAGATACTCTACATCATCATAGGAATTAATCAATATATTGACTTTTTGACTCTCTGACTTGCTATTTCATGTGCTAATTTAACGGTTTCTCCTTCCTTCGTTGCTTTCCATGAAGCCTTCATGCATGCTGTTCTATACAAACTACTTTTTATTCTAAGTTTTACACATATAGGGTAACTTACTATTCTAGGATCTGAGTACATTTTGTGTGCGTTCAGGCCTTAAAAAGAAAGTGGAAATAATACTCTACCTTGTCATACGCATAAAGTGTATGTGGATAGCTATTTCCTTTCTTATTTTCCACACCTCAATGCTTGCAATTAAATGGAAATGAAAAACAATTCTTCTGAAAATTTTAAAAATCTTTTAAAATATATTTTAATCCCTACTTTGCCTAATGAAACAATACATTTTCTTATTCATAAGTTTAGAATTTTCATTAATTTTTTTTGAAAAATAATTCTGAAAGAGTGTTGTCCTCAAAATCCTGTGTCTTCTCTAATTCTGTTCTTAAAAGAAATTCAATAAAATAGGAAAGTCAGTGAGGCTGGTGGCAAGGCTTTGCTCTTGAAGTCTAATAAATACTTCAGTTTGGTGATTTGCCTCTTCTTAAAGCATCTACCTACAATGGAGTCTGTAAATTCTTTTAGGAAACTGAGACACTAGAAGCATCAACACTGGTATACGTCCAGGTAAAAGGAAAATACTGATACACTCCCAGGTAAAAGAGAAATACACAAATACTCCTTAAGTGCAGAAGGAACAAACATGTAAATAAGAGATGGGCTGCTTCCCTACTGTTCATGTTTGCTCACTGCGAACATTTGGTTCACTTGGCTTGGCTCATTATTTCAGCTGGGAAAGTCACTATATGAATTAATAGCAGATTTCCCAGCTGAAAATAAATGTTTACCAGTTTAGGGGGCTGGGGTTTTTTGGCAAAGATCTGGCTTTTTGTCTGACTGGCTCTTTTTTTGGCATGCACATCCCTGAGGTGTGTAATTAAAGTAAGGGAATTTGCAAATAGTGCTTTGGGGCTTTAATAAGTAGAAAACACAGGATATTTCAGCAATTTTAGTGCCTAATGTCAGAGTGTGCATTTTCTGTGCGAGGTATCACAATAATAGGGTTCTGTGATAATAAAGGTGCCTGCAATACCATGAAAAGAAAAAGAAAAATGACAGCATTTGTTCCTAAATTCCAATACAAAATACATGAAAAAGAACAATTTACATTTAAAACAGATGGACTTTGAACTTGAACATACCCTCAGAATGAATGGCTATTAAATCAGTTCAACTTTGCTGAATATTGAAATTCCCTTCAGGACAAAGATCTTGGCTGTTGATATCAGGTTACATTACAAAATTGAATACACAATATCAAATGGTTCTAATCATAACCAATCCACCCTTGCTGTGAAATTTTTGAACAGCTCAAAACCTGAAAAGGTATTTTTAAACCTCAGGAATCTTGAGGGGAAGGGTAGAAAGAACAATGAACATTTACTGAGCACCTGTTATATGCCAGATAGTTTCACATGCCTATCAAATTTCATATTGTACAATAAAAACCAGGTTAAAAAAACTATTTGCACTTATATTTTTGCTTAAAAGAAAATAAAGTTCAGACTGGGCATGGTGGCTCACACCTGTAATCCCAGAACTTTGGGAGGCCGAGGTGGGGGGATCACCTGAGGTCGGGAGTTCGACACCAGCCTGATCAACATGAAGAAACCCTGTCTCTACTACAAATACAAAATTAGCCAGGCGTGGTGGTGCCTTCCTGTAATCCCAGCTACTTGGGAGGCTGAGGCACGAGAATTGCTTGAACCCAGGAGGTTGCGGTGAGCCAAGATCGCGCCATTGCACTCCAACCTGGGCAACAAGAGCGAAACTCCATCTCAAAAATAAATAAATAAATAAATAAATAAATAAAGTTCAGATAAATCAGGTAACCTGCCAAAGACCACATTGCTAGTAATCAATGACATCAAGATGTGAGAGAGGACAATGCCAACAAAGAGTAAACACTCTGTGTATACTGACTAGTATTATTGTCGAACTCCAAAACCCATGCTCTTTCCAGCAAAGTTCACTTATTATCTTTATTTCTCTTCTACACAATTTATTCTAAAGAGGGATGAAAACCTTGTTCCCTCCTCATCCCTCAGTCTTTGATGGTTCTCATGAGTAAAATTTATATCCAATTTGAAAAGCAGAAACTAAAACTTCTTGCTCCATCCCATGCATAACAGTACAGGAAGCCACGAGTTTGTGCTTCCTGGGTCATGGGAAGGGCATCTCAATCCTGAAAGCAAGCAACACTTTTAATACAGGACAAGGGAGGCCATGACAGGAATGGATCTTACACAGAATCCTGGAAGAAGCGGATACTTTGATCACAGCCAGAGGCCAGAATGTATCTCCTATGTTACCACATAATATAGAAAACAGGTTTCACCTTGCTAGGGCCCAATTTTATCAATTATAAACTGATAAAATTTACAGTTGGAAAGGATTGGTCCAAATGATGTAAAAGTCCCTTTTTTTAATTTAAAAATCTAAACTACCAAATAACCCTTGGCTGATGACCAGAGGGTCATAAACATGAGAATTCCCACAGGATAAGCTTCAGGTAACTACCTATCTGGTGGTCACAACACAAAGACATCTGCCAGCATTTCAGAGCCATATTCCCCAGTGAAGTGATTATCAAGTTTCTAGCACATATTTCCCACAGTGCTATGTCTTGATATAATCCATAAACTAAGTTCTCAGGTAAAACATTGTCTTTTTGTTTTTAAGAGATGAGGTCTCACTCTGTCACCCAGGCTGGAGAGCAGTGGCATGACCACAGCTCATTACAGCCTTGAACTGCTGAACTCAAAGCAATCCTCCTGCCTCAGCCTCTTGAGTAGCTGGGAGTACACATGCACGCCACCATACCTGGCTACTTTAAAAAAATTTTGTGGAGCCAGGCTCTCACTTTTTGCCCAGGCTGGTTTTGAACTCCGGACTTCAAGTCATCCTCCTGCCTCAGCCTCCCAAAGTGTTGGGATTATGGGCGTAAGCCACTGTGCCTGGCCAAACTTTGTATTTAAAAGGCTTTTTCTCCAGACCTTTCATTTCCTGATATTTTGTCTTATCTTCGCCTTTCTGTGGACTTCCTCTTATTCTCTAAAAACCCTGGAAGAATCATTGACAGACTACAAACCTGAGGCTAGGGAACTATCCTAATTTTCTGGTAACCAAGAAAAATATGAACAATTTGTATATATGTGTGTTATTATTATCTCCATCAAAATTTAAAGAAATTTGAACATTAGGATTTGGAGAGATTTGTTAGTACAAGGGCCAGAAATGCCATTTGGAGCACATTTTTTTTGACTCCACTGGAATTTAGAGTCCTACGAGGTGGATCTCACCACCTATCCCTGTCAGCACCTCTCATATATCCTCATTTTCCTCCTTCTTACCCTGCTTAAATTCCAAAAGTCATGATGATGATGATGATGATGATGATTTGAGACACAGTCTCTTTCTGTTGCCCAGGCTGAAGTGCAGTGGCATGATCTTGGCTCACTGCAACCTCCGCCTCCCGGGTTCAAGCGATTCTCCTGCCTCAGCCTCCCAAGTAACTGCGACTACAGGCTTGTGCCAAAACTTCTGGCTAATTTTCATGTTTTTAGTAGAGATGGGGTTTTACCATGTTGGCCAGGCTGGTCTTGAACTCCTGACCTCGTAATCCACCCACCTCAGCCTCCCAAAGTACTGGGATTACAGGTGTGAGCCATCATACCCAGCCTTCTTTTCCAAGCTCCCTCAACTTCCTTGCTGCTCTGTCACTGTACTGTACTGGCAAATTCTCACCCCAGTTCATTCCAACTTCCTGCCCATTCTGTGTCTGCATCCCTGCCACTAAATGTGCTGGAGAAAACCACACAACCATGCTGGTTGGGCTCATGCTAAATCATGGTCATTATAACCTTCTGTGAATCATGAATGCTGACCAACTGTCATTCATTGTCTATTCCCTCTTCCACCCTCCTCCACAACTGTTTCATCACTTCTCTCCTCAGTCCTTCACAACCTGCCCGCCCATCATCATTCACTTGCTTTCTGTTTCACCAAGAAAACAGAAGCGCCCAGGACAATCTTCTTCATGTCCCACCATCACATCTCCCTAGCTACCAGCATCAGAGCCTGTATACCCCACCATTACTTCTGTGACTTTGGATAGATTATTGAGGCCAATCAGGACCAGTCTCTGACTCATGTACTAGATCCCTCCCCTCTCTCCTGCATCATGAATTTCCCTGCTTTTGCTGGACTGTTGCAATAACATACAAACAGGCTCTTGTTTCTTTCATTAAAAATAAAATAAGCTGGGTGTGGTGGCTCATGCCTGTAATCCCAACACTTTGGGAGCCCAAGGCAGGTGGATCACCTGAGGTGTCAGGAGTTCCAGACCACCCTGGCCAACATGGTGAAACCCTGTCTCTATTAAAAATATAAAAAATTAGCCAGGCATGTTGGCACCCACCTGTACTTCCAGGTACTTGGGAGGCTGAGGCAGGAGACTCGCTTGAACCTGGGAGGTGGAGATTGCAGTGAGCCGAGATTGCATCACTGCACTCCAGTCTGGGCTACAAGAGTGAAACTCTGTGTCAAAAGAATAAAAATAAAAATAAAACAGCCTGGACACAGTGGCTCATGCTTATAATCCCAGCATTTTGGGAGGCTGACGTGGGAGGATCCCTTGAGCCCAGGAGTTCAAGACCAGCATAGTCAAAAAATGAGACTCAGTCTCCAGAAAAAAAAAAAAAAAAAAAAAAATTAAAAGATTAGCCAGGCGTAGTGGTATGCACCTGTAGTCCCAGCTACTCCAGAGGCAGAGGCAGGAGGATCACTTGAGACCTTGAGTTCAAGGCTGTAGCAGTGAGGCAGGATCATGCTACTGCACTCCAGTTGGGGCGACAGAGACCCTGTCTCAAAAAACAAACAAACAAACAAAAACAAAAACAAAAAAACCTTTTTAAATGAAAATAAAAACAAAAATCTTTTGATGCCATATCTCTCTCCAACTACTGCTCCAGTTCTCTAAACCACTTGACAGCAAAACTTCTCCAAGAAATTGTTCATATTCACTGGTAACTTTTCTCCTCCCAATCTCTCTTGAACCCAATTCAATCAGCTCCCCCTTACTTCTTCCCTCTCCATAGCAAACGTTCCATCAAAATGCCCTGTGTTCAGGTTACTATGGACATTGACAAGTCCATTGGCCAGTTCTCAGTCCTCATCTTATTCGTACTTAAACATTTCATGTATCTAAGCGCTCTCCTCCTCTCCCTGCCCCCCAAACACCTTTTCACTTGCCTTCCAGGATGCGGTGCTCTCCTGAGTTTTCTCCTGTGTCTTAGGCCATTTTTCTTCACCTCCCTGACTCTGAGTTGGAGTGATCCAGAATTTAGGGCTCAGATCTCTTTTCCCTAACAACATTCGATTCCTAGAGGATGTTATCAGTCCCACAGCTTTAGATACCATCTCTACAGTGCTATCCAGATTTCCATCTCCAGTCTGCATGGCTCTTACCCTAAGCTTCTATCGTGAAACAAAATCTAGGTTCTCTCTTGTTCCCCAGTTATGTTATATGAATTTCTCTCTTCTTTCCCTGTCTAATACCATAATTCCTTGAGGTCTGAGATCCTATATTGTTCTTATTGATTTCCATTTAAGTGCTTTGTATCTGATACCTGCTGACAGACTTTCCTAATACTGCCTACCTGTCTAGGTTTCTGAAAACCTTGTATGGAGGAGGAGGAAGAAGAAAAAAGAAGAGGAGAAAGAGGAGGAGAATGAAGAGAAAGAGGAAGAACAGGAAGACAAGGATGGCTTGTGGTTATTGTGCACAGCCCAGAGAAAATGAGTGGTGTGGGTTGTCAGTTGCCACTCTTGGGGAAAAGGCAGCAGAGCAGGCTCCCTCCTGAGCAGCCACGGGAAAAGTTACTGCTGTGGTGAATTTACTGTGGTCTAGGAAAGGCCCAATTCTTAATACTGCGAACCAGAAACTTCAGATTTTTAGAAAGTAAATCAATCGTCCTAGGGCAGACTGCCTAATCTTTCTCCTAAGTCTGATATTGCAAATCAGAGTACCATTTTGTCAATTTACATTGAGAAATAAATGTTATAAGACCTGAAAGCTCAAAAACCACATGATTGGTGGGCACAGTGGCTCATGCCTGTAATCCCAGCAATTTGGGAGGCCAAGGCCAACAAATCACCTGAGGTCAGAAGTTTAAGACCAGCCAGGCCAACCTGGCAAAACCCCGTCTCCACTAAAAATACAAAAATTAGCTGGGCGTGGTGGTGCGTGCCTGTAGTCCCAGCTACTTTGGAGGCTGAGGCACGAGAATAGCTTGAACCTGGGAGGTGAAGGTTGCAGTGAGCCGAGATTGCACCACTGCACTCCAGCAGACTCTGTCTCAAAACACACACACACACACACACACACACACACACACACACACACGAGCAACATCTTCTCTCCCTGCAGTCAAGAATTGACTTGCTGAGCAAAGTTCTTGAAATGTATATGATCTATGCATCCTGTCTTTCTCAGCAGACTTACACAGGAAGAAAAATCATAGTCGGGCTTTTGAGACATGGTAGCTAAGTGAATCTTTCCTCACATTGCAGCCAGAGTGATATTTTTTGGAGCACACATCCAAGCAGATCACTCCTTTAAAACTGTATATTCCTCCTTTTTTTTTTTTTTTCTCTTTTGAGACAGAGTCTTGCCCTGTCACCCAGGCTGGCTGGAATGCAGTGGCGCGATCTCTGCTCACTGCAACCTCTGCCTGCCGGGTTCAAGCGATTCTCCTGCCTCAGCTTCCCGAGTAGCTGGGATTACAGGTGCCTGCCACCACGCCCAGCTAATTTTTGTATTTTTAGTAGAGACAGGGTTTCACCCTGTTGGCCAGACTGATCTCAAACTCCTGACCTCAAGTGATCCACTCGCCTTGGCCTCCAAAGTGCTGGGATTATAGGTGTGAGCCACTGCGCCTGGCCTAAAACTGTATACCGTTCTTAAAAGAAGAAAAATCCTCAACCTACTAGTCCTACAATGGTCTGGGCACTTCAGCCTCTGTCTTCAGTGTAAGAACTGGATAGGAATGTGGGCTCTGGGACCACACCCCAATGGTTCAAATCCTTGTTCCTCTCATTCCCGGCTCAGGTGATTTATTTACTTATATTGTGCCATAGTTTCCTCCTTAATAAAATGGAAATAAAGATAGTGCTTAACTCATAGGATTATAATGAAAATTAAAAGAGTAAACTTCTTTTGACCATGTCTGGCAACTGCCAAAAACTCAGTAAATATTATCTGTTATTATTGAAAACCACTCTGCGTCCAGCCACGCCTGCCTTCTTTCCATCCCCCAGATAGGCTGCAAACCAAGATCTTTCCAGCCTGGCTGCCTGAGCAGATGCTGCCCTGTTCAAGGTACTGTCCTTAAACCCACCTCCTTGCACCGTTTCACTCCCACACGTCCTTGTCTCTCAGATCTAGTGTTGCTTCCTCAGGCAAGTCTCCTCCTGAGACCGCAAGTTCTCAGTCTCAAGTTTCCTTCATTATGTTGATGTGTTCTCCTTCCAGTTTGTGCCTGGCTCAGGTCAGTCTTCAACCTCTAGAGGTCATCTCCAGGCCTCGGCACTTTTTCCCAGAGTCTGATACATGTCTGACTCATTGTAGGAACTTCATACTGATTTGTTGGGATAGATGTTTAGTTGATGCTTAGCCCAGTCTGAAAGACTTTGGCCAGATCTGGCCTTCCAGGGACAAGCCTGGACCAGCTCCACTGTCTTTGGCTTACGGGCTCTTTTTTTCTCCCCCTACCTCCCAGGGTTCGCCAACCCCCTTCTGATTAACACATTCTTTCTTTGCATGTGTTAATGAATTTGATGAGGTTTCTTAGGGTCCTAAGAAAACTTTGCATATCTATGCTCTGTTTTAGTTCACGTTGTTTTTAAAGTTTTGCTCTCAGTAGGTGTCTTATTTCCCTTATTTCCAAGTTCTGGCAGGGGCAGGTGGATGAAGGTTGTCTCATTGTGTCTCTCTATTACTGACAACACACCTGGACCAGGATTCTATGTGGCAGTGGAGACTCCCTGGTGTTTTGTATTTAGGTGAGTGTCTGCTCACCTTGCCAAGGGAACACTCCATCTTCTACACTGAACTTCTAAAGTCTGATCTAGATCTGTCCCTAGCCTCCCTCAACTCCATCCCCAGTCTCTACCAATCTGTTCCTTCTAGTCTCCTAAGATAGGGCCTAGCAGATACTCTCTCCAGAGAATACACTAGGTTGCTATATAACTCCATTTAATGGAGGTAGGTGGTCAGGTGTGTTTTTCAATAACCCAAGAATACAGCACTGCTCTGGGGATGAGTTATTGTCTTAAATGGAAACATTAAAACTAGCCCAAGGGCAAGAGTAATAAATAGAGAGTCATAGTTACCACTCCATATTTGTACTGTATAATGAGACATATGCAAATCCTCCCGTCAATACCAGGCAAAAGTGACTATAGATACAAAGATTCCATCCTGCTGTCATAAACTCTCTGTCAAAAAGACTCAATGCTATGTTAACAAAAATAATTGATCTACAATATACATCCTGAAACCCTGGATGTCTGAAAAGCATTGCTCTGGGTTTTCATGCTGTTTCCAAAATGCTAAGATCTAGTGTAGGCCAGAGATGTGTGTGGAAATGGCACAAGAAGAGGGCTTGTCCAATCCAGTGCAGAATTTAGCAGAAGGTAAGAAAGGACACAAAACTCAGGTTAAAGAAAGCCTCTCTCTGGAGTATTTCTCGTCCTTTATTTTTACCCCAGATCCAAGACTTGTGGTTAATTCAGATAAGCACTTGACCTTTGTGGGTGCTTATCCAAAGTCAACCTTCCCATGTCTGAGGGTCACCTGTAACTCATTAATCTCAGTCCATTATTGTTTTGCAGGGATGTCTGTTCCATTTAAGATATAAAACTCCTATACAGATAACATGGTAGGTTAATGCACTCACCTTTCATTCCTTGATTGCTGGGTTCAAACCGAACTCAATTCTGTTCTGAGTAAGGATTATGTTTTGATACGTTCCCTGTCCCCAGGAGCCATTTGTCTACAGGTCTTCAAATCCTAAAAGGATGTTGCAGGCATCAGCATACTCTTCAGGGCCCTATACAGGAGATTCCAGGGAATAGAATGGCCCAGAGGTTACTGGGTCAGGACTGGAAAGGAAACAACTATTTAGGGAATCTTGCTAAGTGCATGCTTCTGAGGGTGCTATCAGTCTTTTTGCCACTCTCAACTCTTAAGATGAAAACAAGGCCATTATCACTTTTCAAAAAATAGTAAATTGCTTTATGTAGAATCTAGTACTGTTGTACTATAGGTAGTTCTCTACAGCAAGAAATGTGCTAGCAGGCAGTCAGGGAAAAAAAGGCACAAGCTCTTTGCCGTTTTTCGAACATCACACTTTTCTAGTGTTCTCTTCTTTATGATTTAACTTTATTTTCTCTTCAACTAAGATATGCTAATCTATACTCTCACCTGTGACAAAAATCAATGCTGTAAATCAAGAGGGAAATAACAACCAGGCATTCGTCTATCTATGAGGCATCACTGCCATGCACAGTGAATGGCTTGCTTCTCTGGAGTCAGACTGCCAACAATAGAATTCTGGGCCTGCTGCTGAAAGCCTTAACCTCTTCCAGCCTCAGTTTCATTAGCTGAAAGATGCAAACAATAAGAGCACCTACCACAGAGAGTTATTGGAATCAAATAAGATAATGATACATAAAGCTCTTAGAACAGTGCCTAGGCCGGGCGCGTTGGCTCAAGCCTGTAATCTTAGCACATTTGGAGGCCAAGGCAGGCAGATCACTCGAGTCCAGGAGTTTGAGACCAGCCTGGACAACATAGAGAAACCCCGTCTCTACAAAAAATACAAAAAAAATTTAGTCAAGCATAATCCCAGCTACTTAGGAGGTTGAGGCAGAGGATCACCTGAGCCCAGGAGGTCGAGGCTGCAGTGAGCCGCGATCACACCACTGCACTCCAGCCTGGGTGAGTGACAAAGTGAGACCCTATCTAAAAACAAACAAACAAACAACAACAACAACAACAACAACAAACAGTGTCTGGCATATAAAAGGAGCTCAATAAGTGTCAGCTGTTATTGGTACTTAATTGCTTTGACTCATGCTATAGAAACCAAAGGTGCTTTTTCTTTAAATCTGTGGCTTCTCCAACCACCTGAAACAAGTGACTGAACTCCAAACAAATACTTCTGGTTCTTTCTACCTTGCACGGCCATGTCACTCTTCCCTCCTGCTCCATGCCCCTTGAATCCCAAGCAATTAAAGTACAAGGGAGTGGCAGGGAGTGAGGATGATGCAGTCCAAACCACCTCACTTAATTAATTTCAGCCAACTCCTGCTGCTGTCCACGCTGCTGCCGCCTCAATTACCCTTGGAGTTAACAACGGAAAGCGGCGCACAAAGACTTTTACTTAATAGCAAGAAAAGGAAAAATGTACTGTCGATACATATTACTTGTCAATGTAAATGCTTTCAGGAGCCCTTCGCTGCTTCTTTTCATGTTCTTCAAGTCTAAGAACCATTTAGAGAAGTCCCGCTGTTCTAGCACCCTAAGGACATGTAAGAGGATGCTCACAGGCAGCTGAGAAACAGAGCTTCTATTTATGTGGAGCAAGGCAGGCCTAGATCTTTGACTAACAATAAGCAGAATATCTTAATCACAAGCATTCTGAAGTCATGCCAGTGGAGTGCTTAGTGTTTGCCAGCTTGCTTTTCTTTCTTTTTAGAGAATACAACTTGGGAAAGATGCAAACACATGCAGGTAGGCTCTTATTTTAGGATCCACTGTTATTTTCCCGTTGGGAGCATTGGGAGAGAGCTACCTAAATATCAGTCCCAATCCCCCCACCAGGAGGGGTCTAGAATTTCTAAAAATAATAGGTGCAATCTGGCAGAAAAGTAAGACAGAGAACTTCTCTTTTTTTTTTTTTTTTTTTGAGACGGAGTCGCGCTCTGTCACCCAGGCTGGAGTGCAGTGGCCAGATCTCAGCTCACTGCAAGCTCCGCCTCCCGGGTTTATGCCATTCTCCTGCCTCAGCCTCCCGAGTAGCTGGGACTACAGGCGCCTGCCACCACGCCCGGCTAGTTTTTTGTATTTTTTAGTAGAGATGGGGTTTCATCAGGTTAGCCAGGATGGTCTCGATCTCCTGACCTTGTGATCCGCCTGTCTCGGCCTCCCAAAGTGCTGGGATTACAGGCTTGAGCCACCGCGCCCGACAGAGAACTTCTCTTGAAATTATATTTGCACCACTGGGTGCGGTCAGTCACTTACGCCTATAATCCCAGTGCTTTGGGAGGCAGAGGCGGGCAGATCACTTGAAGTTAGGAGTTCGGGATCAGCCTGGCCAACATGGCGAAATCCTGTCTTTACTAAAAATACAAAAATTGCCCAGGTGTGGTGGCACACATCTGTGGTCCCAGCTACTTGAGAGACTGAGGCAGGAGAATTGCTTGAACCCAGGAGGCGGAGGTTGCAGTGAGCCGAGATGGCACCACCGCACTCCAGCCTGGGCAATAGAGCAAGACTGTCTCAAAAATAAAAATGTTTACACAGAAAACAGTCTGAGTGTTTGGAGTCCATGTTTACTGGGGGTGAAATTGTAGGACTGATGGAGATTTTGAAGGGCTGGAGTCCACCCCCAACTCCTACCCCTCACCACCTCAAAGCACCCTTCACTTTGTATTCTGACACCAGGACTCCCAACTTTCATTCCCCATGCTTTTAGGAGCCTTTACTACACATTCAAGGTAGTGTCTTCAACAGAGATGATGTGTTAGAGTAAACATTGTTTGTGGTGTAGGAAACAGGGACATTTATTTGCCTGGAAAAATGCCCGGCACTATAGGTGCTCAAATATATTTGTTGAATACATTTCTGATGTTATGGAAGCTACTAAGGTAAAAGCCTTGGAAAAGAGGCTGCCACCAGAATAACTCCTTGAGATTTTTAGGATTTAAGGTAATCATTAAATATATTTTGAATAACTTCTTTCCCCCGATTGAAGCAATTAAAATGATCTCCGTATAGAGTATAGAAATTGTTTAGCAATATGCGAGGCTTGGCAGAGATCACCTACTGTCTTCCGATTTTTAACAATATCTATTCTATCCATCTCTTTAAAGATAGACGCCCCCATGGCCGGGCACGCTGGCTCATGCCTGTAATCCCAGCACTTTGGGAGGCCGAGGCGGGTGGATCACGAGGTCAGGAGATCGAGACCATCCTGGCTAACATGGTCAAAACCCATCTCCACTAAAAGTACAAAAAATTAGCAGGGCGTGGTGGCGGGCACCTGTAGTCCCAGCTACTCGGGAGGCTGAGGCAGGAGAATGGCATTAACTAGGGGGGTGGAGTTTGCAGTGAGCTGAGGTCACACCGCTGCTCTCCAGCATGGGCAACAGAGCGAAACTCCGTCTAAAAAAAAGGATAGACGGCCCCATTTTTGTTGAGTACATGACTTCCCAGATGATTGTATTTCCAAACCCCTACCTCCTCTGCAGCTAGCTGTAGGTACATCGCTAACTTCTGACCAATGAAATGTGAACAGAAGTAATATATACAACTTCTAAGCTGGCACTTAAAGGAAAGGAGTATGGCCTTTGCTTCTTCTTTCTCCTCTTCCCACTGGCTGGGATGCAAATGTGATGGTAGGTGCTGGAGCAGCCATCATAGACTGTGAGTTCAGAGTTGTGGGTTGAGGATGATGGAGCAAAAGACAGAAGCAGCCTGCACCTCTGACACCCCCAAGCCTCCCTGAAAGCCTCAGACTACTTATACTCAAACCCTTACTTGAGAGATAAATAAATTTCTATCCTGTTCAAACCATTGTATTTTAGAATGCCTCTGTTACTTTAGCCTAACCTGTATTTTAACAAGTATTGACACCATTAGAAAGGAAAGTCAAAAAAGAAAAAACTTGCTACATTAGAACGGAAAGTTAAAAAAAAAAAAAAACTTGCTACATTAGGAAGGACAGTTTTTTAAAAACTCCATTCATTTGAAACAAAAACAAGTAGAACAGAATAAATTATTGAGATATTAATTTGTTCTCATATTTTCCTTCTCTTAGTTCAACTACTGCTTTCAGAATAAGTTCATCTTGTTGTTGACTCACAAAAGATAGGTTGGTCCTGGTTTCTAGTGCTGTCGTAGGACACAATGACACTAACAGTAAATGACAAGTCCAGCCTACTTTCTCTTTTTTCATGACCTATGAGACAAGAATAGTTTTTATGGGAGGCTGAGGCAGGAGAATGGCGTAAACCCGGGAGGCGGAGCTTGCAGTGAGCTGAGATCCGGCCACTGCACTTCAGTCCGGGAGACAGAACGAGACTCTGCCTCAAAAAAAAAAAAAAAAAAAAGAATAGTTTTTATATTTTGTAATGGTAGGGAAAAAACAAAAGAATATTTCATGGCATATGAAAATTATATAAAATTCAATTGCAGTGTCCATAAAGTTTTATTGGAACACAACTACATTCATTCATTTAAATATTATTCACAGCTGCTTTCACGCAGTTGAGTAACTATAACAGAGACTGTATGGCCCAGAAAGCCTAAAATGTTTACCATATGACCTTTTACAGAAGAAGTTTGCCAATCCAGCCCTGGAGTGTCTTTCCTGCTGTTTTTAATGAAAGGTAGATATATATTGTCAGAATTGGTTCCCTTCACTTTGAAGTTTTAAGCTATAAGATTACATTCATGCATTTAAGGATTTTTTTCAAATAGCTTGATTGTAATCATCAAGAATATTTGATTAGCTGATAATGAACTTGCAACAGTGGCTGAATTGCATTGCTAGTTGTTTTGTTTTTTTGTTTGTTTTTCAGACAGAGTCTCACTCTGTTGCCCAGGCTGGAGTACAGTGACATGATCTCAGCTCACTGCAATCTCCCACTCACAGGTTCTAGCGATTGTCATGCCTCAGCCTCCCAAGTAGCTAGGATGACAGGCGGGTGCCACCACACTCAGTTAATTGTAATTTTTAGTAGAGATGGAGTTTCGCTATGTTGGCCAGGCTGGTCTGGAACTCCTGTCCTCAAGTGATCCGCCTGCTTTGGCCTCCCAAAGTGTTGGGATTACAGGTATGAGCCATCGCACCCAGCCACATTGTTAGTATTTCTGAGTCATAATATTTCCTGGAATTTTAATGATAGAGTCTTCAGTCCCACATTCAGCTTCACTTCATATAGTATTGGTTGACAGCAAGCCCTGTTGCTATATGTTGCCTTTATAATGTTTCTTGTGCCTCTCTCTTCAACTATATTCCTACAGTGATGATAGTCATTCAGCTCCTTAGTAATTCTAGACCAAGCTTTTGCAATAATGTCTGAACTGGTTTTCTTGCATCTAATCTCTTCTCCTCCCTTCCATCCCTTGTCACCAAAGACATCTTCCCTTTAAAAAAGTACATAACTAATTCCAATATTTAATTACATAGCTACATCTCCCATCTCAAAAATATCAGCCCATCAATTGCTTACAGAATAAAATCCAAACTCCTTAGGCTAGTATTCATGATTCTTCATGGCTTGTTCTTACTCTATACTCTATCCAAACAGAACCATTTTCTCTTCCCTGTATACCTCTATAGGACAGACTTTGTTCTCTGGTCCATCATATATACCTCTGTTTATGCCATGATCTCTTGTCTTCAAACCTAACCCTTCCTCTTCATCCCTGAATATTCAAATACTATGTATTTTTAAGACCTAATTCCAATATGAACTCTTTCATGATGGTTTCTCTGACTCCTGTATCCCCAGCCCAATGAGTATTGTGGACACCTATGGCTTTTTTCTTGCCTGACGTTATTCATTCACCATTCTTTCAGAATGATTTGGATACTTCTAGGATGCATTGGTTTTGCTTTGAGAATACAATCAATCTTGGGGATGCATGCAGTCTTGATGGAATTATAACTCAAAATGTCCCAGTCTTTCTGGTGAGGGGATGGAAATATGAGATTCACTAGGCCAATCAGAATTGCACTTGTGCACGTGCTAGTAATGTCTCTCTCAGGTTGCAATTTGACTCTTGACTCATTTTGTGAGCATAGAAAATGGCTGGAGCTCACTGATGCCCTGAAGAGGCCAACAATGACTCCTACTAATGGATCCCTGTAGCTGACCTACTCTAGTTCTTGCAAGTGTTGGGTTCTTTGACCTACAGTTTAATTTCATGAAGAACTCCATATCCATCCAATGAAGTTCTTTGTTAAATTAGCCACTACCAGTTTCTATTGTTTGCAGTCAAAGACACTGACTGATAGAAGGGATGATCATTCCTTTTCCCAAACCCTCATAATACTTTACCTAAACATTTCTTAGGGCCCCTAACATTTCCAGCCTTGTATAATAGTTGTTCATGTCATTATTTTCTTTGTCTTACACAATTCTTTTCAGAATTCAATCCAGAAAAGCAATCAGAGTGGAAGGAGAAAAGTATAAGGGAATTATCATTACTCTTTATTAGAATAAGTGTTTTCTTTTTATTTAGATTGTGTGTTTAAAATCCATGAGAGAATAAAGTTTTCTAAAAATGCCTTTATTTTTATTTATTTATTTATTTATTTTGAGCAAGACTCCGCTACCCAGGCTGGAGTGCAGTGGCATGAATTCAACTCACTGCAACCTCCACCTCCCAGGTTCAAGTGATTCTCCTGCCTCAACCTCCCGAGTAGGTGGGACTACAGGCACACACCTCCATGCCTGGCTAATTTTTGTATTTTTAGTAGAGACGGGGTTTCACCATCTTGGCCAGGCTGGTCTTGATCTCCTGACCTCCCGATCCACCCTGCTCGGCTTCCCAAAGTGCTGGGATTACAGGTGTGAGCCACTGCGCCCGGCCTTATTCATATTTTAAGACTAATAGAAACATCAGTTTTCCTTATTAGAGCACACTTATTTGAAGGAGAGATGGCACTGAGATTACAGTGGAGTGAAATTCTCCCTCCCCTTCCAAGGCTTCTTTTGGTATGGCCAGTCAACTTAAAAGACTGTGAGCCGTTTGTTACCGGGTGGTCACAGTACTTGCATGGACCTAATAAAGTGTTTGAATCAAACAATCACAGGTCACTGTACCATCTTGTATTATTTTTTTGCCACCTTTCCAATGAGATTTCAAGGTGTATATTTTTCCCATTTGGAAATTATTTGACTTACAAATCTATTTTAACAATTATCATTAAACACCCACCACTATAACGGGCTCTCTTCTAAGTGCTGGGAACACAGTCAAGATCAGGCAAGATTACTGTCACACAGAGCTTGTATTCTAGTGGGATGTATGTCTACTTAAGAGATGAAAATCACTATATAATAATTCGTCTCCTTATTTATTATGAGTATAGGACCAAAACTATTCATCTTTCTCCTATGTTACTTTGTGTTTCTGCCTCTTCTTTACTTCTGTTTCCAGCTATAATTCAGTTTAATTCTCTTGTTACTTTTTCTCTTGTTACTTTTATTGCTTTTTTCACTTTTCCCACTATTTCTTTGTGTCTTCTGATATTTGAAATATTCTTAAAAAATAACAACTCTTTATTGTTTAATCTTTTGTACAAAGTTCCTAAAACTAAGAAATATTAGTCACACACAGCTAGTATCTATGAGTCATAGACTCTTAATGACATAAAATTAAAAGGAAGAGCTTCTTACCAGGTGCAGTGGCTCACATCTGTAATCCCAGCACTTTGAGAGGCTGAGGCAGGCGGATCACCTGAGGTCGGGAGTTTGAGATCAGCCTGACCAACATGGAGAATCCCCGTCTTTACTAAAAATACAAAATTAGCCGGGTGTGGTGGCACACCTGTCATTATAGCTACTCAGGAGACTGAGGCAGGAGAATCGCTTGAACCTGGGAGGTGAAGGTTGCAGTGAGCTGAGATCGTGCCATTGCACTCCAGCCTGGGCAACAAGATGTCTCAAAAAAGAAAAAAAAAAAAAAGAAAAGAAAGAAAAGAAAAAAAAGAACTTCCAACTAACTAGTGTTTTTTTGTTTCCCAACCAAGAAAAACGTACAGATGTTATTTATATCCCATTTAAAACAAATTATTTTTCCAGTTTTATTGAGGTATAACCGACAAATAAAAATTGTATATATGCATGGTGTACAACCTGATGATTTGACATCCATATTCACTGTAAAATGATTGCCACAATCAAATTAGTTGACACATCCATCACCATACATAGTTACCATCGTGCGGTGGTGTGTGGGGTGAGGACACTTAAGATCTACTCTCTTAGAACATTTCAATACACCATTAATTATAGTCATCACACTGTAAATCAGATACTTGGAACTTATTCATCTTATAACTCAAAGTCCATACCTTTGACCAACATCTCCCCATTTTTTCCACTTACCTGCCCTGGCAAAATTTTAAAAATAAATTTTATTTCCAAGTACCATGTTTAATGATAGCACTCAATAAGTCATCAAATCTAAAGAGAGAAGAACTACTTCCCCAAAGAGGGGCAAGTAGTAAGGAAATTTCACTAACAATCAAAGAAATATAAATTAAAACAATTAGTATCATTTTTGCACATTTTAGGCATTGAAATGTGTTTCCAATGCCATTCAGACTGATGAGGTTGCAGCCTCACTGAACTTTGCACTCATTTCTGCCAATACTGTAAATACCTCATAAAAATCATGAAAATATTTACTTCTTTTGATCCGATATTTTCACTTCTAGGATTTATTGTAAGCAACTACTTCAACCAACATAAATACATATGTGCACAAAAATAATCCCTTTACAGTTATGTTTAATCATATGTATAAACCAAAAATATGTCAACATTTAGAATAAGACTTAATAAATTTAATTGTAGCATTGCAATTATTAAGCCTATTCAGAAGCATAGAAAAATATTTATTAGTTAATGACAAGTTATTTCATGTTGCCAGATTATTGTATCTTTAATTCTTTTTTATAACAAATTGGGATATAAGTAACTACCGAAACAAGTAATAAACTATGAAGTCACAGTAGCAAAACAGGAAATAGCATGACTATCCTATTGTGTCATCATGGAAACATACATGATTTTGGAAAGCAATATATACATACTCAATTCAGCAAATGTTAATGGAATACTACATATCACACAGTCTGCCAGGCTGGGAGGGTGCTAGACTGTGGCAGAGGCTATTGGCTACTCACCAAAATCTATGTACCCTTTTTCTTAGGCACAGAGCTAGAATACATTTGCAGTTAGGTAGCCATGTGACTAAGTTCCAGCCACATGGAATGGGAACAGGACGTGTGCCACTCCCTCCCTGGCCCATAATGCCCTCCCATTCTCCTCTGTACTCTTTCTCCCTTCCAGCTGGCTATGATGGAGATAACTACAGTGACTATAGAATTTGAAGATGGCAAAGTCTCTATCAGCCTGGTACCCTAAAGAAGTGCGTGAAGGAGAGCTACTGGAGATTCTGTTCATATTCCCAAGACTCTGACATGAGCAAGAACTAAACTTCCATTGTCCTGACCCATTACTTGTTTGGGTGTATTTACTACTGCAACCTTGCCTACCCTATCAGACATGGAATTACAGATTATTTATTTTAAATGTTTTTATTTAAAATTATTGGCTGAGCACGGTGGCTCATGCCTGTAATTCCAGTACTCTGGGAGGCTGAGGCGGGTGGATCACGAGGTCAGGAGTTCAAGACCAGCCTGGCCAAGATGGTGAAACCCCGTCTCTACTAAAAATACAAAAATTAGCTGGGCACAGCGGCAGGTGCCTGTAATCCCAGCTACTTGAAAGGCTGAGGCAGAGAATTGCTTGAACCTGGGAGGCAGAGGTTGCAGTGAGCCGAGATCGCGCTACTGCATGTCCAGCCTGGGTGACAGAGCAAGACTCCATCTCAAAAATAAATAAAATAATTAATTAAATTAAATAATTATATCCCATCAATTAAATTTAGAAATCCTAAATCACCATGTCATTAAGCCATCTTTTCTTTTCTTATTTGCTAAAATGCCTACAGCTTGCTCAATACAGTGAAAAAGTAGACCATCTTTGTTTCTTACCGAAAGAGGTGATGGGAAGTTACAAAAACCTAATTAATTTTCTTGTTTGTCAATTTAAAATTTGTTAGGGTTCAGAAGACATTTGAAAAATGTTTAAATAATTCCAAATTATACTCCTCAACTGAGATTTCATGTCTCATATTTCAGACCAAAGTAGATTTTTTTTTTCATTTCTTCATGAACTTTCTAAAAGGAAAAAAAAATTCCACCTATTGGAATGCTATAGTGGTCTCAATGTAGCATTGAAGTACATTGTAGTTTGAAGTACAGTGGTCTTCAAACATGTACTATTGTGGTTTTTTGTTTTTTTTTTATTTTTTGAGATGGAGTCTCGCTCTGTCGCCCGGGCTGGAGTGCAGTGGCCGGAGCTCAGCTCACTGCAAGCTCCGCCTCCCGGGTTTACCCCATTCTCCTGCCCCAGCCTCCCGAGTAGCTGGGATTATAGGCGCCGCCACCTCGCCCGGCTAGTTTTTTGTATTTTTTAGTAGAGACGGGGTTTCACCGTGTTATTCAGGATGGTCTCAATCTCCTGACCTCGTGATCCGCCCGTCTCGGCCTCCCAAAGTGCTGGGATTACAGGCTTGAGCCACCTCGCCCGGCTATTGTGTTATTTTTATGTAGCATCCATAATAATTATTACTGGGGACAAAAACTAAATGTATCAGTTTAATTTCATAATCTCTACTAAAAACTTGCTTAGAATATGACATATACATTAGAAACTGAATGCTGGCAAACACATCTGCACATTAAAATCTAAGTATATTTAGCAGAGGGAAAATCTTTAAAACAAGAAAAAAATTCATAAATTAGAACAAATACTCAGAACTGAAGGCATCATATGCCTAATTGTATTTCTAACACACAGGTTTAAAACATTTTTTCATCCATGTGTTTCAGAGTCCTTTCACCTTTTTTACATTTCAGTCTGTCTTAGAGTGTATAGGTTAAGGTTTTCATCATAAACAATCTTTTGTTCAAGTGAAAAGAATTCATCCTATCTCAGGCACAAGATTCTGAAAACCCCCTCATCACAAACTCCCTCTTCAGGTCAGCAGGGTGCCATCGGCACTAACAATCTTTTTCTGTTTCTTTCTAAATACAAACACAGAGCACCTCTCCCACAGTTGGATTGCAGTAGGTATTCCCAGATCTTAGAGACACCTGAAAACCTTGGATCTCCTCAAAGAGGTAGGAATTGTTAAACTGAAATTCAACTCAATGAGAAATTAGGTTGTGCAAATGTAATTCACCATAAAAGGAGGGCTGTCCACTTTAAAGTTAAAATTACCACATATTTATCATCATCTGACGATATTAACCTTGTCTGACTTTTAGCTTCTATAAGCCATAAAATAAGTTTGAACTTAGTTCTCTCTTTGTGTCTGATGGCAAATAAAAATTGTAATGTTTAAAAGCCAGTAAACAGGAATTTACCCTCAGGTATCGTAATTAACAAGGCAGTAAGGTTAAAGCTACCTATTAAGGAAGAAGAAAAAGTGCCTCACTCTTTGTTGGGTAAATGGGGCATGTGGGGAGGGTGTACACCCCCAATACTCTCTTCTCTAAAATGAATGTCACTCGGATTACAAACTAAAATAATAACCTATTCCACACAGGTAGATAATTGTTCTCACGGTTGTACTTCTCATTTGGTGTTTATGGGAAGCACTTCAGAATTACTTAATATGATTTTAATGGCAGTGGGAAAAGAAGTTGAATGCTTAAAGAAAGGAACAAAGGTGAAAGGAGCCCAGGATCCACCTCCACTGCAGCAAGTGGCACTGAGGCCAGCTGCAGGTGCGCATACCCCGGGCTGGAGGCTGGAGACAGAAGCCCTGCGTCTGAAATGTGGTGTTCTCATGGGTTGCCTCTCAAAGCTGATGCAGGGCCTGAGTTGTTTTTTAACTCACCCTTATATTTAAGCTATTTGAACAACTGCAAATCTGAGACTCACAAGAAATTAAAGGGAGGAAAAATTAAGAAGCACTTACAAGTAGTCGGCTCACGCCTGTAATCCTAACACGTTGGGAGGCCGAGGCAGGCAGATCACCTGAGGTCAGGAATTCGAGACCAGCCTGGCCAACATGGTAAAACCCCGTCTCTACTATAAAACACCAAATTAGCTGGGTGTGGTGGTGGGCGCCTGTAATCCCAGCTACTTGGGAGGCTAAGGCAGGAGAATCACTTGAACCCAGGAGGCCGAGGTTGCGGTGAGCCAAGATTGTGCCATTGTACTCCAGCCTGGGCAAAAAGAGCGAAACTCCATCTCAGAAAAACAAACAAACAAACAAAAAAAAACAAAGAAAACAAACCAAAAAAACCAAGTAGTCATTAAAAGGCTGACTACTTAATGTACCTTAACAGTAACTGTACCTGCCAAGGGTATGGAGGGATCACCACCCCAAGCAACCTGACTGTAAAAGGATAAATGCATTCAAGTATGCGTTCATTTATTAATTTATCCCAGCATTTATTCAACAGATATAGGATGATGCTGTAGCTCTGAGCTGGGCTCTGTGCTAGGAGATGGGATTATTTTAAGAACAAGGTAGACCAAGTTCCTGCTTTCAGAGTGGGTCTGCGTGATGATTAGCTGGAGTGCAATGGCATGATCTCTGCTCACTGCAACCTCTGCCTCCTGGGTTCAAGCAATTCTCCTGCCTCAGCCTCCCGAGTAGCTGGGATTACAGGCGGCGGCCACCACACCTGGCTAAATTTTTATTTTATTTTATTTTTAGTAGAGATGGGGTTTCACTACATTGGCCAGGCTGGTCTCGAATCCCTGACCTGGTGATCTGCCCGCCTCGGCCTCCCAAAGTGCTGGGATTATAGGCATGAACCACCGTGCCTAGCCTGATGATTAGATTTTGGAAATCAATGTAAATGGCCATCTTATGCACTGTTTCAAAACATCATAGAAATTTATAGTAACTTCATTTTAATTACTTATCTCTTTCATTTGGTCAACAAATATTTAGTGACCACCTGTTGTGGATTCATCAGAACCTGCTTTGGAAGAGCACACTTCACTTACATCCTGTCTAAACTAGATGAGGTTCAGGCTGAGTCAAACTCTCAATTATTGCCTTCTGAAACTGGATCACTCCCAAGGAACTGTATCTTTTTTTTCTTTTTTTTTTGAGATGGAGTTTCACTCTTGTCGCCCAGGCTGGAGTTCAGTGGTGTGATCTCAGCTCACTGCAACCTCCACCTCCCAGATTCAAGCAATTCTCCTGCCTCAGCCTCCCAAGTAGCTGGGACTACAGGCACACACCATGCCTAGCTAATTTTTGTATTTTTAATAGAGATGGGGTTTTGCCATGGTGGCCAGGCTGGTCTCAAACTCATGCCTGCATCTGCTTATTCTGTGCTTCAGCCAGTCGGATACAGCCTGTCAGCTATACTATATTTATTTCTATTTCATGTCTTTGTTCCACTGTTCCCTGTCCTCCATATTCCTCTCTGCTAATCTAATTCTTACTCATTCTTTTTTTTTTTTTTTTTTTTTTTTTTTTTGAGACGGAGTCTCGCTCTGTCACCCGGGCTGGAGTGCAGTGGCCGGATCTCAGCTCACTGCAAGCTCCGCCTCCCGGGTTTATGCCATTCTCCTGCCTCAGCCTCCCGAGTAGCTGGGACTACAGGCACCCGCCACCTCGCCTGGCTAGTTTTTTTTTTGTATTTTTTAGTAGAGACAGGGTTTCACTGTGTTAGCCAGGATGGTCTCGATCTCCTAACTTCCTGATCCGCCCGTCTCGGCCTCCCAAAGTGCTGGGATTACAGGCTTGAGCCACCGCGCCCGGCCAAATTCTTACTCATTCTTAAAGGCCCAACCCAAAAAAGTATTCCTTTCTTCCTAGGGATCTTCCCTAAGTTATATGACATCCCTCACCTGAACCTGTTGTCTATACTTCTCGCTGTCATCTTGTGACATCGTTTGTATCGCAGCTTTATTTTGTGGCTATGTTTCTTTCCATGTATGTCCCAAGGCAGCATGCTGCAAATGCCATTTGCCCCTCTAGAACCATCCTCTACCTTTCTCTACCCTTCTCTGTAGAGTAGGACATAGATCTTTGTGAAGTATGTCAGCGAGTTCCCCTGTGTTCTGGCTCTTGGTTGAGTTTAACCAATGCAAGCCACCAGCAGGAATCAGTGCGTGGGAGGAGAGGGTGTGTAGCATTTGCTGCCCAGTGCCCACCATGCTGGGATGCACTGGGTCAGCATTCATCTCCTGAAGGCCACTGCATCCATCAGGTGGCCCTCTCCTCCAGCTACAGCCACAACCACAGCTTCGGCTAGCCTTGGGTTCCAGTTCCCAGCCCTTTCCTTGACCTCTTCAGGCTTATGGGTGGTAATGGCTCCCAAGTGTTGCTAGTCTCATGTGCTTCACCACCCCTTGTGGTTTCCTGTGTCCCTGCCAACACATTTGTAAATACTCCCTTCATTGAAGTCTCCTCAACTGCCATGCTTGAGGACACCATCAATTACCATCCTTAAGTGCCAGGACCCTGATTGCTAGGGCAGCAACTGTGGATTTTGCTTCTATGTGTTCCCACGAGTTAGGCTTCCATATAGTCCCCACAACATCTAGCTCACTGTGGGGCTTAATAAGCATTTGTTGAAGGAAGGAATAAAACCATGGACGGACTACCATACCTGAATTAACACTAGATACTTCACAGAAGAAAAAGAATCTCTATGAACTATGGTTCCTCAACTAATGAGAAGATTCACCTTCACCTAGCACCTATACGTAACCAAACATAGTGCTATTTCATTTTTTGTCATCGTGTTTCTTCTTGAATCTGTATTTATGACATTAATTAACCTATATTAAAATAGTTCATATATTTAGTCCCACTTATTCTGGGGAAAAAACTAGTTGGACTCCGATAAACTGGGTTAGTTGAAATGAAACTTAGGTTTTTCTCCTTCTTTGCTTTTCACTTTTTTTAATGGAGTTTCTTTACTGATGACCCAGTCATACCAGACTTTGCCCTCCTATTTTCAGTCCTTTTTCTGGACATGTTTTTGCATTTCTCAATCTAATGGATACAAAATTAAATAGATCTGATGAATACATAAGCTTTCAATCGCTTGAGAAAGTCCCAGCTTTTTCACCTGCTTATCTCCACCCTTTTCTACTGAATATCCTAGGTGCCACCTGACACATGCCTATCACACATGGGTGAGAAAAGAAGTACGTTAGTTCTGTGCAGTGGAGATGAAAAGATAGGTGTACATAGATAACCTGGAGAACAGGTTAAATGACTCCCTGAGCAGCGATCTTTTGAGAGGCTGTCCCTTCTCGAAAGTAAACTCAGATACCTGCAGCCTGGTCTTCCTCCCTCAGTGGTCTTTCTTAAGCAACCCTCAAGCTCTTCTGCCTTGTCTTTCAGAGTCAGAGGACAGCCTGTTACCACAAAATACATGCTCCTTGAACCATACTGGTTTGAGCAGTACCACTATCTGATTAGTATCCTTTTAGCATCACTATGATTGTTCACCAAGAATAATATTACAACTAATTGCATTTATATATATATTATATATATTATATATTATATATAATAAAATTATATATATAATATTGCAACTACTATTGCATTTATAGCCAATATTCCATGAAGAAATAACTGTTTGGTAGTTTGCTAGGTCAATGAACAGCAACAGTAGGCTGATTGTGGTGGGAATACCAGGGTCCTGCTATTCAAAATCCTAACAGTGGTGTAGGTGGATTGAGAGTTATAACCATTAATCTTGAGGGATTAAAAAAGACAAAATTATTTCAGCCAAATGTTTCATCATTTCAGTCACCATGGAATTAAACCTATGAGAGATTTTGCATCAGTTTCCATACCTAAAAATTCAGAGAGAAAGAAAAAAAACTATAACAAACTAGCTTCAAATTTTTATTTTATAAGAGAAATGATTCATGATTAGTGGCAAAGAACTACATACTGACTCTTCTGAAAATGTATTCAACATTATTTCCACTTTCTCCCAGGATGAAATTGTGGGGTAAAGCCAGTGGGTTTTCAAAAGATAAATTTAGCAATCACTATAAAATGTAGAGGGGTTTAATCCTCTCTACAGCAATTCCCTCTTACCTATAGTTTCACTTTCTATGATTTCAGTTATCTGAGATCAACCAGGGTTCAAAAACATTAAATGGAAAATTCCAGAGAAAAAGAGAAATCACATTCACAAAACTTTGATTACAGTATATTGGCTTTTGTGTGTTTTTGTTTTGTTTTGTTTTGAGACAGCGTCTCCCTCTGTCACGGAGGCTGGAGTGCAGTGGCATGATCTCGGCTCACTGCAACCTCCGCCTCCTGGGTTTAAGCAATTCTCCTGTCTCAGCCTCCCAAGTAGTTAGGACTACAGGCGTCTGCCACCATGCCCGGCTAATTTTTGTATTTTTAGTAGAGACGGGGTTTCACTATGTTGGTCAGGCTGGTCTCGAACTCCTGACCTCAGGTGATCCACCCACCTTGGCCTCCCAAAGTGCTGGGATTACAGGCGTAGGCCACCGTGCCTGGCCAATTACAGTATATTGTTAATAACTGCTCTATAATATTAGCTGTTATAGTTAATGTCTTACCGTGACTAATTTATAAATTAAATTTTGTCATAGGTATGTATGTATAGGAGAAAACATAGTATATATAGAGTTCAGCATTATCCAAAGTATCAGACATCCACTGGAGATCATGGAACACAACCACTGTGAATTAAGGGAGATACTGTAGTTTCTGATCTTTATTGCATTTTGAGTGTATTTAGAGGTCTGCTCCTTGAACCATGCTCATTTGAGCAGCACCACCCACTGCCCACCCTCTAGAGATAATAAGTAAATAATCAAATATCCAAAATAAGCTTTCCTCTTAGAAATAAGGAGATGAAGAGTGGTAAGCAGCAATGAGCAGTGGCATGGGTGGTACAGTTTGAACTTTAACATTTTGGCTTTCTTCACGAATAGAGATACTGATTCTTTTTCCTCCAAGATGCTCTTCTTTACACTTACACTACTATGCTATATAACTACTATAACTACTATAACTTCTATGATCATACTTTAGGATTAAAAAAAAATCTGAAACCATTTATTTCTTCATGACAAGTGAAATGGTAAAAAAAAAAAAAAAAAAAGGAAAATAGATAAAGAAACATTTTACAGTACAAGCAACCACAAACAGCTCAGGTGAACATCAGAAATGGGGAAGTATCCAGACAATTTTGCAGCATTGAAGAAAGTCTTTGAGGTAAGTAATTGAATTAGAGACAGCTAGCATAGCTTTATGAAAGCGATACTTGTGTACCTTACTAGTTGGAATGCTTTAGAGGGCATTACTGCCATAGAAAGAAAATGGAACTCAATGGATGTCATATAATTGTTAAAAAGCCATTGAATGTTATTAACAATGAAAATTATTGGCTAAGACTGCATCTATTGTGTAAGGTAAAATGGCTTGTTGGATTAAAAAACTGTTCAAAACCTGCAAAAAGTGAGTGAATGTTAATGGTAATTTTTTTTTTTAAACTGAAGAGAGGTTATCAGCAAGGGTGAAATAATAGCTTTGAAAGCAAATGACTAAAATTGGAAGAATACACATGATCCAACCTCATTACATTGGACTATTGTGGTATCTTCTCTGACACTAGGTACTAAATTTCCAGGTACTTTTAATTGTATGATGTTTACAGTCTTAAAATAAACCCCCTTTCTGAAGAAGGGATGGAAAGAAAGGGCCATGTTTAACAGAATACAATTCAGTGTGTTGACTGTAATTATTGGAGCACAAATTCTTGACTTTTTCAACTTAGCTACTTAAAAATTACAAACATACCTTTTCTTCTATCTGTAGAGACAACATAGCCAAAAATCAATGCTATCTTACCTATATTATTTACCTATGTATATACAAACTTGGCTTACAGTAAATTATTAACATGCTCTATATCTACAAACAGGTAGGCAAATTTGACACTGCTAAAAGATCTGACTCATCATGGTCTATCAAAAAGACTCTGTCTATAGTATTAATTCCTCTTAGGAAGTTTAGACAAGTCAGAATGACCCAAGCTTTTTATTGTATCCAATTCAGTCATAAAAGGTGCGTAGAATCTCCAAATCTTGGGCCAGGTACAGTGGCGCACGCCTGTAATTCCAGCACTTTGGGAAGCCAAGGCGGGCGGATCACCCGAGGTCAGGAGTTTGAAACCAGCCTGGACAACATGGTGAAACCCTGTCTCTACTAAAAATACAAAAATCAGTTGGGTGTGGTGGTGGGCACCTATAATCCCACCTACTTGGGAGGCTGAGACAGGAGAATCACTTGAACCCGGGAGGCGGAGGTTGCAGTGAGCCAAGATTCCACCACTGCACTCCAGCCTGGGCGACAGAGTGAGATGCCATCTCAAAAAACAAAAACAAAAACAAAAAAACTCCAAACCTATTTCTTTAATCTTGAGTGTAGTATTTTTAGGATACATAAATCTGTTGTGGCAAAGAGTTTGTTTTGTTTTGATGGCTTATGATGGAAGTCATATTTTCTGCAATCTGTTCTAAGCAACTTTTTTTTTTTTTTTTTTTGAGACGAGTCTCGCTCTGTCACCTTGGGCTGGAGTGCAGTGGTGTGATCTCTGCTCACTGCAAGCTCTGCCTCCTGGGTTTATGCCATTCTCCTGCCTCAGCCTCCCCAGTAGCTGGGCATACAGGTGCCTGCCACAACGCCAAGCTAATTTTTTATACTTTTAGTAGAGATGGGGTTTCACCGTGTTAGCCAGGATGGTCTCGATCTCCTGACTTCATGATCCGCCCTCCTTGGCCTCCCAAAGTGCTAGGATTACAGGCATGAGCCACCGCACCTGGCCTCTAAGCAACTTTTTTTTTTTTTTTTTTTGAGACGGAGTCTCGCTCTGTCTCCGGGTCTGGAGTGCAGTGGCCGGATCTCAGCTCACTGCATGCTCCGCCTCCCGGGTTTACGCCATTCTCCTGCCTCAGCCTCCTGAGTAGCTGGGACTACAGGCGTCCGCCACCTCGCCCGGCTAGCTTTTTGTATTTTTTTTAGTAGAGACGGGGTTCTAAGCAACTTTTAAAGAAAAAATAAAACAAAACATAATCAGGGCAGATTCTACAACAAGCAATTGAGTGAAAGTACTATAAGTTACAATCTAATTGTAAATCTGATTGTAAATCAGAAAGTTCTATGTTATAATCTGATTGTAAATCTATGTCATAGTTTAAATTAGATTTTAAAAACTAAAAAACCTTATGAGACACTATTGAATCCTCAAAATTATGGAGAATTGATATTCATATTGATATGTATATATGCATATGCTATTGTCTGTTAATAATGACAGCTGTTACAATAACAAGGAATTGCATAAAATTCATTTGAACACAATGAGTCTGATTCAGCAACTTGGATCTGTTAAGAATATCTTCAGTAAAGCACTTTATTGTACGTAAACACTACTTTACATTTTGTAGTAAGTATTATATACTCTACTATATATTTTGCTCATTGACCAGTTACATTAGAGAATGGATTTCAGTGACAAAGCTATTAAAATATGGAGAGTATCTTATGTTAAAAGAGCTTAGTGTATCCAGATTGTAGTGGTGGTTACCTGAATCTCTACGTACATTAAAATATTCACAGAATAGGTTCAACATTCGCAAATCAATAAACGTAATCCAGCATATAAACAGAACCAAAGACAAGAACCACATGATTATCTCAATAGATGCAGAAAAGGCTTCTGACAAAATTCAACAGCCCTTTATGCTAAAAACGCTCAATAAATTCGGTATTGATGGAACGTACCTCAAAATAATAAGAGCTATTTATGACAAACCCACAGCTAATATCATACTGAATGGGCAAAAACTGGAAAAATTCCCTTTGAAAACTGGCACAAGACAGGGATGCCCTCTCTCACCACTCCTATTCAACATAGTGTTGGAAGTTCTGGCTAGGGCAATCAGGCAAGAGAAAGAAATCAAGGGTATCCAGTTAGGAAAAGAAGAAGTCAAATTGTCCTGTTTGCAGATGACATGATTGTATATTTAGAAAACCCCATCGTCTCAGCCCAAAATCTCCTGAAGCTGATAAGCAACTTCAGCAAAGTCTCAGGATACAAAATTAATGTGCAAAAATCACAAGCATTCTTATACACCAGTAACAGACAAGCAGAGAGCCAAATCAGGAATCAACTTCCATTCACAATTGCTTCAAAGAGAACAAAATACCTAGGAATCCAGCTTACAAGGGATGTCAAGGACCTCTTCAAGGAGAACTACAAACCACTGCTCAGTGAAATCAAAGAGGACACAAACAAATGGAAGAACATACCATGCTCATGGATAGGAAGAATCAATATCGTGAAAATGGCCATACTGCCCAAGGTGATTTATAGATTCAATGCCATCCCCATCAAGCTACCAATGACTTTCTTCACAGAATTGGAAAAAACTGCTTTAAAGTTCATATGGAACCAAAAAAGAGCCCGCATTGCCAAGACAATCCTAAGTCAAAAGGACAAAGCTGGAGGCGTCACGCTACCTGACTTCAAACTATACTACAAGGCTACAGTAACCAAAACAGCATGGTACTGGTACCACAACAGAGATATAGACCAATGAAACAGAACAGAGTCCTCAGAAATAATACCACACATCTACAGCCATCTGATCTTTGACAACCTGAGACAAACAAGAAATGGGGAAAGGATTCCCTATTTAATAAATGGTGCTGGGAAAATTGGCTAGCCATAAGTAGAAAGCTGAAACTGGATCCTTTCCTTACCCCTTATACGAAAATTAATTCAAGATGGATCAGAGACTTAAATGTTAGACCTAATACCATAAAAACCCTAGAAGAAAATCTAGGTAGTACCATTCAGGACATAGGCATGGGCAAGGACTTCATGTCTAAAACACCAAAAGCAACGGCAGCAAAAGCAAAAATTGACACATGGGATCTAATTAAACTAAAGAGCTTTTGCACAGCCAAAGAAACTACCATCAGAGTGAACAGGCAACCTACAGAATGGGAGAAAATTTTTGCAACCTACTCATCTGACAAAGGGCTAATAGCCAGAATATACAAAGAACTCAAACAAATATACAAGAAAAAAACAAACAACCCCATCAAAAAGTGGGGAAAGGATATGAACAGACATTTCTCAAAAGAAGACATCCATACAGCCAACAGACACGTGAAAAAATGCTCATCATCACTCGCCATCAGAGAAATGCAAATCAAAACCACAATGAGATACCATCTCACACCAGTTAGAATGGCAATCATTAAGAAGTCAGGAAATAACAGGTGTTGGAGAGGATGTGGAGAAATAGGAACACTTTTACACTGTTGGTGGGATTGTAAACTAGTTCAACCATTATGGAAAACAGTATGGCGATTCCTCAAGGATCTAGAACTAGATGTACCATATGACCCAGCCATCCCACTACTGGGTATATACCCAAAGGATTATAAATTACTCTACTACAAAGACACATGCACACGTATGTTTATTGCAGCACTATTCACAATAGCAAAGACTTGGAATCAACCCAAATGTCCATCTGTGACAGACTGGATTAAGAAAATGTGGCACATATACACCATGGAATACTATGCAGCCATCAAAAAGGATGAGTTTGCGTCCTTTGTAGGGACATGGATGCAGCTGGAAACCATCATTCTTAGCAAACTATCACAAGAACAGAAAACCAAACACCGCATGTTCTCACTCATAGGTGGGAACTGAACAATGAGATCACTTGGACTCGGGAAGGGGAACATCACACACTGGGGCCTATCATGGGGAGGGGGGAGGAGGGAGGGATTGCATTGGGGAGTTATACATGATATAAACGTCATGCACATGTACCCTAGAACTTAAAGTATAATAAAAAAAAATAAATTAATTAAAAAAAAATTCACAGAATAGTATACCAAAAGAAGTCCATTTTACTGTATGATGATTAAAATAATAAAATTAACTTTTTTTTTTTTTTTGCAGTGGGTGTCTTCATCACATTGCCCAGGCTGCATTGCACCACCATAACCAGTCAAAACTAATATTCAAGATGTAACAAATAGTTTAGTTTTTTTAAACGTTTGTGCTGGGCTCTGAAAGATAAAATATAACCTGTGGCATAAAATAAACATTTTTAAGTTATAAATAATGTTGACTATAAATAACAAAAAAAAATTTTAAAGTATATCCCCCCAAATATCACAAAACAATCTATCACAGATGTAATCTGGGACTCTGAGCTTTTTCAAGGGAGAATTTCAAAGCTAGTAAATCTTTACAACATAAACTTCCTACAACCTCAAAAGATGAGATGGCTTTCCTAGGGTTTACTAGTTGGGAATAAATATTTTGCTCACCAATTAATAAAAATAATTGTAAAATTGTGTTTGCTTCATAGAATAAGAACTAGAAGGAAACTTAAAGAATCATTTGATTATCTTCAGGCAGGTGTAAATAAAGGTATTTAACCAAAGCTTACAAATCTCTTCTCAGAGATCTCTAAACAAAGAGATTCCACAATGGCCACCAATGAACATATTCTTGTGTTTTAGCACTAGGATAGCTAACCTGGGGATGTGAGTCTGTGTGTTTCTGCCGAAACAGCTCCTATGTTAAGTTCTTTCATCATCTTGGATCTCTCAAGGTATGGAGAACTACTATAAAAATTCCTTTTCTAGAAAATATCCATGCTTTTCAAGACATTAATTGGATTCTCTCTTTAGCCGTTCTTCTTCAAGTTTAACAAACCTACCCTTGATGTGCTGTGCTCATAGAGATGACCATAAGACATTTCTATCAAAATAGCTCTTTCTGTTCACTTTGGGTTGTCCACATCCTTTGTGTTTTAAAGAACAGTGACCAAAGTAGGCCCTGTACTCAGCCCAAGTCCCGAGAGTAGAGTGCTGGAGTGCTTCCTGGGCCATGTTTCTCTTTCTTTCTTTTTCTTTCTTTCCCTTTCTTTCTTTCTTTCTTTCTTTCTTCTTTCTTTCTTTCTTTCTTTCTGCCTGTCTCTTTCTTTCTTTCCAGTCATTTTCTTTCTTCTCTCTTTCTTTCTCTATCTCTCTTTTTCCTTCCTTCCTTCCTTCCTTCCTTTTCTTTGTTTTTAGCATTCTTGGGAGAAGAATGTGTTGTATATACAAACCACATACAAATGGGCCTCATGTAAAACACAAAACCCCAGTAAAGAAGCACATGGTTCTTTAGTTAATTTTTTAGTTAATGATGGAAGTACATGTAAGAATATAAAAAAGGAGTATCCTCCAGCCAAGGATGTACAAGTAAGTGACTGAAATAAAAAAGAAAACTCCAGGCAGTAGCCAGAGTAGTTACCATTCCCTTTCTATCAACACTAGGGCGGATGTGTAGGCCCCTTTCTCTATAGCAGCAGAACAAAATTAAACGAGTTTTATAATTGGCAGTCACAACAACTTACAGATGACTACACAATTAAATGAGGAGCCATCTCTGATATTTGTACCATAATAGGAACAGAAATATCTAGACCTGTAGACGTAAAGTTGATGAAGACACTTGACATTAAATTTCAAACTTCAAGTAACACCCAGAGACCAAGATTTTTTTGTAATTCCTAAGTCAGTCCTGATTCAGAGAAGTGACCAGGTTGGCATAGGCCAACTTTGGATATGAACAGGACCTAAAGGAGGCCCAGCAGAGACCCATAATCAGCTAGTTGATGAGGAGGAAGACCAAACACAGAATCAGAACAAAGGATTCTGTAGTCTTAAGGACAAAAGGGTTTGTCCGCCCATTATTGTGGAAAGGATCCATGCTTCAGGTGAACTCTCATATATTTTTTACTGACTGGCATATTATTCATTCTGTGGTATATTTCATTTCTCTTCACTGAACCTTTTGCAATCTTTAAAAAAATTCCTGCTTATGTACTCATTCTTTATTTTTTTATTTTTTGTTTTTGTAATTAAAAAAATGCAGAACGGTTCACAAATTTGCATGTCATTCTCACGCAGGGGCGGTACTAATGTTCTCTCTGTTGTTCCAATTTTAGTGTATATGCTGCGGAAGTAAGCACTACATTCCCCTTCATGTGCCTGAACTTGGTGGACACAAGAGAGCTGGCTTCTAAATTCTGTTGCTCAGAGTATATAAAAACAAACAAGGCCGGGCACGGTGGCTCACGCCTGTAATTCCAGCACTTTGGGAGGCCGAGGCGGGCGGATCACGAGGTCGGGAGATCTAGACCATCCTGGCTAACACGCGAAACCCCGTCTCTACTAAAAATACAAAAAAAAATTAGCCGGACGTGGTGGCAGGCGCCTGTAGTCGCAGCTACTCGGGAGGCTGAGGCAGGAGAATCACTTGAATCCGGGAGGCGAAGCTTGCAGTGATCCAAGATCACGCCACTGCACTGCAGCCTGGGTGACAGAGCGAGACTCCTTCTCAAACAAACAAACAAACAAACAAACAAATAAACAGCTTCCCCTGTTACTGTTTGCATGTGCCACCTATTATTTACCCAAGGGTGAGACCTATTTTGTGAAGAGAAAAGAAGTTCTGCTCTAGAAACTGTTGAGTGAAGTTTTCGTTTTATATTGCAGGTGGGGGAGGAATGCAGCCAGGAGGTTTCCATGAAATTGGCATTGTCAGTTGCCGAATGCAGAACTTGTGGTAGCTTGAGCTAGTCACTGTTTTAAATTCCTGAAAAAGCCAGGTGTGGTGCCATGCACCTCTAGTTTCAGCTACTTGGGAAGCTGAGGTGGGAGGATGGCTTGAGCCCAGGAGTTCTGTGCTACACCACATGTTTGCACTAAGTTCAGCATCAATATGGTGACCTCTTGGGAGCAAAAGACCAACAGGTTGCCCAAGGAGGGGTGAACCGGCTCAGGGCAGAAATGAAGCAAGCCAAAACTCCAGTGCTGATCAGTAGTGGGATCACATCTGTGAATTGCCACTGCATTCCAACCTGGACAACATGTTATCTTATTAAAAGAAAAGAGAAAAAAAAAATCCTGGAAAAAATAAACCCTGAAAATTGTGGGCCCATTTCCAATTTTTCTCCACTTCCCTGACAAGAGGTATTGGTGCAAAAGAAATTGCAATTTTTGCCATTAAAAGTAATGACAAAACTGCAACTACTTTTGCATCAACCTAATAATATGGGTCCGGGGAGGAAACCAAAGATTAATGCCTCAAATAGAGCAGAAGTCTTGTCATGTAACTGCCCTTCTTAGACTACTTGGGCTGCTATAACAAAACACCATAAACTGGGTAGCTTTAAAACAGCAGAAGTTTATTGCTCACCATTCTGAAGACTGGGAAGTGCAAAATCGAGGCAAATTTGGTGTCTGGTGATGGCCTGCTTTCTGGTTTGTAGAGGGCACCTTCTTGCTGTGTCCTCACAGCAAGATGGAAGGGGTAAGGGTCTCTCTGGGGTCTCTTTTATAAGGACACTAATCCCATTCATGAGGGCTCCCTCATGAATCACTTCCCAAATCACTTCCCAAAGTCCCCATCTCGTAATAGCATCACCTTAGGGGTTAGGATTTTAACATGAATTTTGGAGGGACACAAACATTCAGATGATAGCACTGCCCAAATGCTAAATGCAAACTCATTGTTGTTCAATGTGTTATTTAAAGGCTGTGCATTATTGCATTATCGTCCTCTTGTCCTCTTTCCTTCTGTAATTTGTCCATATTAGGCTGCTCTATCTTCTGGCAGTTCTCCTCTCCCTTCTCTCTGGGTTTCATTCCCTAACAAGGGCTCTGTGCCTGTCTCCCTGCCCAAACCCATTGGTAACTGTAACTACCACCTTAGTCTTGCCCAGTGGCAATATCTTCACCCATAGATTTAACTGAGGCAAAACTATTACCTGTTAAATAACTTTAGCTCTGCAGCATAAACACCTGAGTTAAGAAAAAATTACTAGTACACAAGTCATACATAGTGTTGGGGAATATTAGTTCTAAACATCTGACTTAAGAAGAAATGACTAGGAGACAAGTCATACATAGTGTTGGAGAACACTAGTCCTACAAGACATAAACAGATAAGGCAGATGAGGTCCAAGCCAGTTTCTCTATGGGGAGATGTCTTCCACTTAATATAACTGAATACATTACAAAAGAACGAAAGAAAAGAAGTAAAGGAAGAAAGAAAGAAAAGAAAAAAAATCCAATAAATCCACACTCAAAAAAAAAGGAGGCAAACTGGTATGGACAGAACAATTAGGAAAACAACGATAAATTTCACTTTACATGTGCTAGACAAAGGAGTTAATATCACGAAAACTTAACTATAACAAAATATTTTGCTGAACAGTATTTGGTCCTATATTAAGAAATCAATGTCCATAGACACAAGTTTTAGTTTAAAGAAACTAAAAACTTAAGATGGCCAGATTAAAGATGTCTTTCATTTTCCTCTTTATAAGTTTATGTATTTTTCAAATTATTTGGAAGGAAATTTTGGAATCGAAGAAAATTTAAAAACTGAAAATTCTTTTATGTATTTTTCCTGTTGAATTAGTATTCTGTTTGTGAAATAGGAACATGATATCCCCAAGCTGCTGTTGATGTCATCCAGTTGTAGCTAACTATGCGCTTAAATAATAATTGAAGTGAGGATGAGAAATATATCTTACAGAAAGTGACAATATTATGCCTTTATACTTTGTCAATATGACCCCAAATGTGAAGATATTTGAAAATATCTGTTACTGATTTTTTTTTTCTTTTCATCTAGATTAACAACACTACAGAGCTATCTATATTTTGGTAGTCACCAAACTTTTTAAAATGTCAATATCATTATACATGTTATCCATTCTCTACACCAGGATTTTTCAACCTTGGAACTATTAACACTTTGGGCCAGACAATTCTCTGTTGTAGGGTGCTGTCCTCTGTAGTGCAGGATGTTTAGCAGCATTCCTGATCTCTACCCAGTAGATGAGAGTTGTGATGACTAAAAACATCTCCAGACATTGCCAAATGTCCCCTGGGGGGACAAAATTGTCCCTGGTTGAGAAACACTGCTGTATAGTGAGTTATTACTATCCAAATATTTTGATTATCTTTTTAACCATTACCTATTACCCCAGCCACGTTAATCATGCCATGATTCACATTGATCACAATGATTAAAGAAATTATAGATTTACTATGGTGCTCAGGCACTTACCATTAGGCTATTAGACAAAGTCTGGGAATACAAGGGGAAAAAATTCCCATAATTACAAAAAATAAAAGATTACACGGAAAAGCAAAGGTGTTGGCTGTACACTAGGATCAAATGACATTCATTTGTTGAAGTAGTCTGAGTGACTCAAAGACATACAGCAGCTATTATTCACTTAGCTACAACACAGCAAATATTAACACATATTTTGAAAAGGAGAGATGTTGCTTCATGTGACAATACTGATAATATTTAAGAAGAGATGTTAGTGACTCATCAGACACTCAGGCAGTCATGATTTTTCCCCTTAAATGTCACTAATGATTTTTCTTACTGCCTTTTTTATTTAAGCACATGTTCAGTGGCACCCACAATCAAAATTCTATTACAAAATGCAATATCGAATATCTTACTTTTATTTTATTTACGTAAATATTGTAAATGATCATAGTGAGTAACATAAACAATAAGTATTATTTGTACCACCATTCTTCTAGATTGTAGTGATTTTTATTTCATCACTGTGAATGGTGGATGGTCTTTTGTCTCCTCTAAATGTCCCATTCCTCATGGGATAAATTAAAATGACCCATAAGCAAAGTTAAGTTTTAAGCGGATTTTTTTTTTCAAATAGGCAGCCTTGCCTTTTACTATTATCCTCCAATTTCCTTTTTACATTTTCAAAAATAATATGTGAGTTTTAAAACTTGTTTAATTTAAAATGACTCTTTTTAAAAAAAGAAAACACTGTAGTGGGATGCCGGGATTGCATTCATCCCAGCATGCCCCACCACTGTTCTTTGGATGGCAATCACAGGACCCAGACATCAAGCTGTGGAAGAGATTCTTCCAAGCAACAGCATCTGGCTCTTTGGCAAACTGAACAGGCAGTTGCCCTGGTGGCTTTGGAGTTGCCTCTGGGTCTGTCACAGGGTAAGGCTGCTGATGGAGTGTCTGGATTCTCATCTCCTTTTCATTTCACTGTCTTTCTCATATACATTTTGGGCATCAAGAGACCCACTCTCTTCCATAAGGCAAATACTGCCCTCCTTAAGCCTGATGAA
Organism: Trachypithecus francoisi; assembly: GCF_009764315.1. Taxonomy (NCBI): domain Eukaryota; kingdom Metazoa; phylum Chordata; class Mammalia; order Primates; family Cercopithecidae; genus Trachypithecus; species Trachypithecus francoisi. The sequence goes on from NW_022681468.1 coordinate 48,449,673, forward strand.
CTTTTAAATAAACCGTGTTGTACTTCCATAAGTATCCCTTTCCATTGCCCACATCTCTTACGGAAGTGTAAAAATAGGCAAGCATTCTGGCATCAGCAACACTAGCATTCTATTTCACACCCCACCTACAGAGAGAATCAGAAATTCAATGCTCTATTCTCAGTCCTGAATATTTTAAGCTTGCATTTTCACCTTCTTTACTCATAATAGATCTTTTTGCCAGTTAAATTTAATAAATTCATATTTATAATATGAATAGCTACCTAATCTCATAAAACTTTTTTTTCATTCTTAGGATCACATAATCTAAGCTGGTAAGGTGGTATAAAGACTGTAGGAGCTTAGTTTGAAGAATTTATGGCACTTTAAAATCATAAGTGCAGTCCTTGGAACAAACAAACACCTTGAATACCAGAATCAGCAGCTCCAGAACAAAGGGGCTCTCATACCTTCTTAGCTGTGAAGGAAATTAAAAAGACCAAATTTGAAAAATAAAGAATGAGTTTTTAGAGGTTTGGAGATTAAAAAAAAAATTCCTCAACCTGCTGAATAATTTGCATGAAAACTATTAATCAATATGGCTTCTCTACAGACCATAGGCTATGCACGGGCACCATTACCCACAATTCATACCCAAAAGGTAAAGTACTATTGGTGAGGATGTGGCTCAAAGTCTCTAGTGTGTCCAAACACACACTAGATCAGTAGGACTGATTTGTAAGAGGTAGCATTTAATTCTTCCTGTGAGAATTCTTCAGAAAAAAAGAAACCTTCATGCACTGGCCACCTCATGGAGACTCAGTTTTAATCTGTTATTTGATCAGCACATTCAATAACTCCATCAATAACCTATGAAAACTTCCATGGTAATGTCTGTGTTATGAATGGAAAGTGAATAAAATAGAGAGGGGGAGAATTTTTGTAAGAAAGACTACATTTGAGTGTAAGTTGTTACTCAAAAAATCCTAAATTCGAGGGGAAATTAAACCCATTAATTTCTAGGACTGGCAATCAGTTGAAGCTAAAATGGACAAAAATAAATAACAGTAACTACTTCTAGCCCAGAAAGGGGGTTTTAAAAAGTAAATTGTATTTATAATTAATTAATGCTTGCTTTTACATTCTGTTTGAAATAAGATAAGAATGTAATGATGGCATATATGCATATATGGTCTCTATCTTTTAGCGATGAACTAAAAGAATATAGAATTAAATCTAAAGATTGTTTTTATTCCTAACAAAAAAATATTTTTTACTGAGGAGCACATATTCTAAACACATAATAAATCATACATTCAGCTGCCTTCTGATTTTATTTTTTAGAAGCAAATTAGATTTGAACATTAAAAGTCATATACTTTTGTCAGTTCATGCAAACAATTCCTACAGCTTTCCCTGGGAACATTGCTATGGATGAGCAGTACAAGTCCTTACAACTTAGAGCAAATCTCTCCAGGCTTAATTTTCGGCCAGAAGAGAGCAATGAAAACTTTTAGATCAAATGTTTATTATTACTATTCGATTATTTGAAATGAGAAAAATACGAACCTCTAGACATAATCAATTCCTGACAATTGCCTACTATGTAGTAGGCGCCCAGATATGCTTGTTGAATGCATACACGAATGAATGAATGAATGTGAGTTCATGTTACAATAAACTTTTGAAAAAGTACTTATGCTCTGGAGACATTCTGGCTTGATAATCACAAATCTTTAGATAAATCAGAGACTTCAATAAATATTTTTGCACGTGAAAAAAACAAATTTATCCATCCCACCATGTGTGCACCAATTGGTTAATAAACCAAATTGATCAAAATGTGCAATTGGATTTAAGAATATATGGTCTAATGTAAAATGTTGTTTGCTTTTACTGAAATGTTTTCATTAAGACTCTAGACTTGACTGAAGTTATGTTTACCCAATGCCAACTACAAGGATATTAAAAATATTTCTTGATGATAATGAAATTGTTTGGTTTCCCTCCAATTCCTTGGTGAATATCTCATGTTTACAGAATGTCTTTTTGTTAGAGAAAGACTTCAACCACTTCAACCACTACTTCTGGTTTTTGGTTGAAACAGTAGGAAAAGGTCAGGGTAGACTTAAGCCCAAGATTCTGTTGATACTCAAGGTCTATACCCCATGCCTGTTTCTTCTGACACATTTTGCTTATCTGACACACTTTGTCCATCAAATACAAGAGAGCATAATCAAAAGGGTTACTGCTTTTCCAGTAACCCAGAATACACCATCTACACGTGGGGTGATCTGTGTGTCTCTTAAGTGATGGCTTTAATTGTCATATTTGGGAGCTAAGTATTGGAAGCAATGGTATCTTTCACTTTTTGCATGTTCATTGGTTGAATACGCTGCCAGGAAACTGCCATTTAGGCTAAGAGTTACTGTCTGTGGTTGAACTCACTTAAATGGTATTCAATAAATGATTAGGAATGTCATTATTGAGTGGCTATCCAAAGTCAGACACTTGTTAATAAAGATGCCAACAAGCATCCATAGGTTAAATGCTAAGAAACAGATTCACAAATGGAAGCAAGTCTATTTTTGCTCTTATGTTGTTGGGCAAGTAAGACATCTAGACTTCAAGCTATCCCTAGGAGACCTGGTGTCCTCCTTACTCCAGCTGACACACACGGCCTCACCAAAAGCAGAAACCAGAGCTTGGATGATAAATAGTAACTAAGTACTTCAACGTTTGCAATCTGAAAAAGGCATTTAAAATGAACAGGTGAAACTCTAGATCCATCATGCAAGGAGGCTTATCTAACATTGATGGAAAGCTGCAAAGAAGGCGAGAAGATTCCTAAACCACACCAAGTAGCTGATAGTTGACTCTCACCAAAGGGAGGTTACAATGTTCTAGAGACTCACCTGCCCTAAGGGAGGAAGAGCAGGTACCTGGGGTTTCGTGGATATCTCCAGGCCTGCTTGTCTTCAGAGTCTTGAAGAGGTTACCTAGCCCGTGGGCAAAATCACAAAAGTGGCAAGTCTATAGGAAGTCTGTAGAAAAATCGATGGAAGCAGGGAAGGAAGTGGGGTATGCTTGATTGAGGGAAAACAGAGCTGGCCCCAGGATATTGACGGCTGCAGAAGGAAGCGTGCATTTGTGGAAAGAGCTTTCCTGTGAGGCTATGCCTCAAGGGAGGGGAGTGTATACAGTTGGCCTTGGAGGACAGGATCCTTCCTCCTCCACGAGGCTGGATGTGTGCAGGTGTCCGCAGGTCAGCCGCCAAAGCGACTACCTGCTCTTCTCTCTTCTCTCCTAGACACTTCCAACGGACTCAGACCCCAGCAATATCTCTCCCTCGCACTGCGCTTGGCTGATCAAAGCGAGAAGCTTTGCGAACTCCCCAGAGGGTGCACGCTCCCCATCTAATCTTTGGTGAAGAGAAGCGACGGCCTGGTCACAGTGCGCCTGTCAGCCTGCAGCCGGCCCTGGCTCACACTGGGGCGGGTTGTGGGGGATACTGATGGGGGCGCCTCTTTCCCTGGCTGTCTGAGCCTTAGCTGGGAGACTGTGCTGGGGAAGAGGCAGGGGCAGAGCCAGTTCCGAGGGGTTTAGGATGCCAAGCAAGAAGGGCCTACCCTTTCGCGAACATCGAAGCACTTCGTGGAGACCAAACAGAGTTTGCCCCTTCCCCAAGCTGTAACGGCCCCGGGGGTCTTGGGACTGCGGAAGAAAACCGCGTCCTCGAGTCCTGGCGCCCGGGAAGGCCAGCAGTCTCAAGGACCGGGCCCGGCACCAAAGACTGCCACTCCTTCCGTGCCGAGGGCGCCCGGGGGTCCCCTAGTCCCACGCTGTCTCCCCTAGCTCGGCGCCCTAGGTCCGAGCGGCCGGCGTGAGGTCTCAGCTGGCCGCACCTCGCCCAAAAAGGGAAAAGACCAGAGGCCGCCGACGTCTCCTCCCAGTCAGAAGTTGGGACGCACTAGGGTGTAGAAAGGTCGGCATGTTCCCCCACCCCAAACCCACACGCGCTTGCGAGCACACACGCAGACACAGAGACACGCGCGCGCGCACACGCACACACGTAAGCTTTGCTCCCCTGGCCTGAGAGCCGGAGAGGGGGCGCTTTGGAAAACTTGGCTGATTCGCGGGATGACCATGTGCGCTCACGACTGTACCCGCCAAACATAATCTTAATTTTACAAGATGTTTTTCCCCATAACTTTTCTGCAAATGAGTCAGAACAGAACCCAGTTTCCGAGGCAGCCCAGTCTGGTTTGCTAAATATCTCAAAATGTACCAGGTGGTTCTAAGCTTCCAAATCCTCCATCGCGCGGGGGCCGCAGCCGCCCTCACCCGGCTCCGGGCGCGCAAACGGAAGGGCGCGAGGTTTGCGCAGAGAGCCAGGCAGCCCGGGCGCCTCCAGCGGGGCGGCGCAGCTCGAGACCTGGCGACCCGCCGGCAGGGGCGTCCAGTCCCGCGCCGCACTTGCCAGAAAATAGCCCGCCTGACCACAGCCGGCCCTGGCGTTTGCACATTAAGAAACTCAAATTAAGAAGTGGGTGAATTGGGAAAGGAGGGAGCCGGGGGAGTTTGCACCGTGTATCTCAGGTATGAGCACTTTTCCCTGACATTGATGCAACTGCATTAGAGTTAATGGCAGCAGCCTGCTTCTCATTATTAATTGTCTTTGTGTTTGGATAAAGTATGTAATCTTCTTCTCAACCACACCATTAAAATAGGTTGCCTTTTCAATTAAGAACTGTCGTGAGCACAGCAGTCAATTTTCCTAATGAAGATGCATTATATTTTCACTTTTTTTTAAATAATGGAAAATCCCAGGTTTTCATTAGACACGATTACAGAGAAATACAAGAGGGCTTCTCTAAAATTCACGCGGTCATGTAGTGCATTAAACGCCAGGCTTTTAAATAAATTGAAATTTCTGCAGATAAAAGAAAAGCATGGCTATCAAATATGTTGAAACACGCTTCATTCAGATTTTTAAAAGCAAACATGATGAGTTCATTTTTCCAAATGCACTTAACAGATACAACAGTTTTTAAAAGTACAGTGACTGCCTGAAAATTCACCATAAACTTTTTTTTGGGGGGGTCCCTTCTAGTAGACGGATGATCTGCAGATCTTAAACTAAGCGGTGAATGTTGGAAATGCACTATGCACATTTAGATAATGTTCGGCCTTTGAACAAATGCCTCAGATTAATCATTCAGCAGCACAAACGGTCTGGACTGTGCACCTACAATTAGTTTTTATTTGTTTGTTTGTTTATTTGCTTTCTTCCTTGCTTTCATTTTCTTTTCTTTTCTCTTTTAAGACAAATTGAAAGCCAGTGACGCTGGTAGAACTGTTTAAAATTCTATACCTTCGAGATAAGCAACTTTCCAATTGTTGCAAAAAAATTAAAAATTGCAAAATTCTAATTTTGAAGTTTTAAAATTGGTCAGAAATATTCATTCCTGAATCCGAAAATGGAAAGTTTGCATTCATGAAGAAAAATGAAAAAGTGTGTGTTATTTATTCTCTAACCTTGGGAATCTGGGACCATGTAGTGAAAGGGATCTGTCAAGATTTCTGGGTTTTTTTGTTAATAAAAAATTAAGGTTGCTATCTTTTGCGTATGAAATACTGTTTCAGGTGAACAATTTCTGTCTTTTTCTTTCTCCATTCAATGTGAATACTCTCATAGGAGCCACATTAGGGAATGCTGTTTGAGAGAAAAATAAATCAAATTCTTCTAAGTTGAAAAAAATAAAGTTCCCAACAACCGCCAGACTTTCTTTGTAAGGCAACATCAGTTGGTTTCTTGTAGACATGATCTTTTCCAGGTTTGAGGTGTATGTTTTTTAAAAATTGAACTTTTTTTTTTTTTTTAATCAACCAGCCCCTTAAAATGATCTGCAAAGAGAGGGAAATTAGATTTTCGATTAAAACCTTATCCCATCTCGAAGGATTACTTTATATTGATTCTTAAATATGGCTACAATTGATGGACTCTAATTAAAAATCCAAAGGAAAAGTCTGTCGTGCCCATATAAAAGAAGCTTTTCATATACGGGAAATAAAGCTTGTAAAAGGTTACAAATAAAAGATTAGAGATTTATCCAAACTAGTTTAAAGCTTCACTGTGGTTTTCTTTTCTTCTTTTTTTCCTTTCTTACAAAACCATTCCTGGGTCTTTTTTTCCCCAGTTTTAAATGAAGTTTGCAAACAGGCAAGATATTGGACTGTAATGGTTGTTTTATATCAGCTCTGTAAGCTCAAGGCTGCTGCCTGCAGTAGAATTGATTTCAAGGAAACTTCAGAACCAGGAGATGAAAATTATGTAAACTGACAGCTACCACCCTTCATCAATCCATCCACATTCCCATCCACACCCTCCTAACACACACACACACACACACACACACACACATACACATACACAGACTTGCCTCACACTTCTCTCTGTCTCACATCCACACAAGTCCTTCCTATCCCTCACCATAACCTTACTCTGCACACACCCTTGGTCCCCACACTCTCAGGGACAGAGGCACAGCTCCCGGCTCACACTCTGCTCATAAATGTCTCACAGCCCCACATCTCGCACTTGTCACACAATCTTAATCCGTTTCATTCCGGAGCAACATGGTCCTCTTTTCCTCTTTTTCACATTTGGAGTTTGTCTCCCTACTCTTTTATCGAGACAGCCCAATCCTATCTTTGAAGTTATTTCTTTCTCCCTTATCCTCTTTTTTGAGGCAACCACAGTGCAGGGAGTGAGAGACCCAAGCTTAATTTATAAGTGATCTGCTGCCTTATTTTTTCCCCTAAATTCTGTCTGCATTTCCAATCTTAAATCCTTATTTAAAAAATTATGGTTAGTCTCATCAAAGTTTATAATAAAGACATATCTAAAAACCTAATGAAAAAATGACTTCTTTCTAGGTATTATGGTGCTTCTAAAGCAAAATGTAGTCCCTCACTGTCCACTGAATTGCTGAAAAGATTGGAAATTAATGTTCATATTTCTGAAGTCAGTGTTAAGGAAGTCTAACTGGCTCCTTTCCCTCAAGAGGCTATGTTCTCACGGAATATGGGTTTTGTTCTTCTTTTTTAATTAGCCTGCAAGAATCCTGGGATGTCTTCTCTCCCCTCCCCCTCCCCCACTCCCCCCCACCAAAGTTAATAAACTTGGAGGAAAGTTTGGAATATTTTAAACTGGCCTGGCTTGTGCAGTGGAGAAAGTGAGCCTAGTTAGTGTCACGCATGAATCTTGATTTCAAAATATGAGTATCAGACATATTCTGGAAACTGCACACAAGCTCTGGCAAATAATTTGATTCCCTTCGTATTGGTTTTCTTAATTTAGCTTCTGAATGCTTGTATCTCATATGCATAGCAAAATAATTGTGCAAGTGGCAATTAAAAACCATCCACTTGTTAATGAAAATTATCTAAAAACACAAAGCATGCTACCATAAGTCAGATTCATAGAAAAAAAATGTTGAAGACACAGGACACAGAAAAAAAAAGTTAAACACAGAAATACAATGAACAGATAGTAAATTGGAAGTTCAAGAACTTACTGAAAATCAAGAGTTAGACTTTTCATCCAAAGAGTCTTTTTCTCCCACCAAGCATCTAAGGTTTTCAGTAAAATAGCCCAACCCCCTTCCCCCAAAGCCAGTGGCTTTTGTCCTGACCTAGAATAGGGTTTGTGGGGACTGTACCTGAGCCGGACTGTCTGCAATTTCCAAATTGACAAGAAGAGACTGGAAGATAAAGAGCATGTTCTTACAGGTGAAGAACAATTTTGCAACTTTTCCAGGCGACACCCAGGAGAAAGCTTGCCTGCTACCAACTGCTGCAGAGTCTGGGCAGAATTCCTCTAGAAAGAAAAAGAAAGTCTTTCCCCCCCCTCCCTGTCTGCCTCTCTCTGTCTCTAGTTCTCTTTCTCCTCTGTGTCTCTCTCTCTCTCTCAGATCCAATCTTTTAAGAGCTTCAGCACATTGCTAAGCTAAAGGGAAATTCTCTTTGATAAAGCAGTGTTTCCAGCTTCTGGGTTTTAAAACCTAAATCTATATTCAAATCTGGCTGAAGGTGTGTTCTGGGATTTATGAAAGCCTCTTAAAGGGGTAAATTTACCAAACCGTGACAAAATCATCACAATCTTACTTTAGACATCTGAAGTGGATGAGAATTTTAAAGAGACCCTTGTTTATTTAACACTGTCCATTTCCAACTCGTAGTTTATTGGCCCGGTATTTCTGGGAAGTTATTAGACTAGAGTGCAAAGGAGAAGCGGGAGCTGTCTGCTGCCGGCCGCTGGAAGGGCAAAACCCTCTCACGCCCCACCACGCATAAATCTGCCCCTGTCAAATAGAACAGGGGGATTTTTAGGGAGATTCAGCTGCCCTCGCCATCTGGGAGGACATTGCAAACCTCTACATTGAGCTTGAAAGGTTTCCCTGGACACTGAACCCTACAGCAGATGGATCTCCTAGCCCAAAATGGTTTACTTGGTGGAGCTCACAAGAGCGTGTTCTGATATTTCTCCATCCCACCCTATGCTCACTGTCCCCGAGGCCTCCCTCCGGCCTTCCCCTCTGCCAGATCCACAACGTTCATTTTTCTTCTTCGGCTCTTTTATGCTTTAAGCATCATTGTGATCAAACTGAGGGAAACGTTCTCTTTTCTAGGGGTAGGAAGGAGACTCTGCTTCAGGCGATCGGGGTGGATTTGCCTTTCCTTCATCGAAAGCATCGTGACTCTGACCAAGGGCACCCAACCAGTGCCTCCGACAGCCAGCGCCAAGAGGGTCATAACGCCTGGGGCATTTGTACCCCCTCCCCACCACCATCCCCATTAAAGGCTTCGGGGGCGGTCGCCAGGTATTTCAGTACAGTGGGGGTGGGGTGAGAAAAAAAGGTCCGTACTCACCCTCCCCCCCCGCCCGGGCCCCTAGAAAGTCTTGACTCCTGGGAACGTGACAGCCAGCGGGTCTCCGGACTGGAGCTGTTGCAGAGGGCCGGGAAGGAGCTGGGCGGGCCCCGGGCCCCTCGGGGGCTCGAGGGGCCGCCAGGGCCCAAAGCTCTAGAGACACCTGTGACGGGGGCCGCGGCCGCGGAGTCCTCAGCCCCAGGCCGAGCAGGAGCCGGAGCCCAGCCCAGCTGCTGAGGGCTTGCTGCCTCGTGCGCACTCCCGTAATTCGTTAATTGCTGTAAATCCCAAGGACGGCCACATTTGATTACACATACAGTATAAGAACCGACAACAAAGCGACGAATTAATTACCAACTTCATTAACATAGGTCCCCAAATTAAAAGCAGCGAGCTGTTTCTTTGGGCTCACTAGCCGTGGTGGTGATGGTAGTTGGTGGTGGGTGGGTGGCGGGGGATGGGGTATTTAGGAAGAGATTTTATTTTTCTTTTCCTGCACTGGGTGTTGTGAAGGAAGAGCTGTCTTCTGCTCCCACCCCCACCCCCCTTATTCACACACACTCAGCAGTTCCACTAGCCACCCCCCATCCCATACTCCGCCCAGTCTGTTTTTGCTTTTCTAGGGACTCGGATCCGTTTGAAACCTGTCCGGTCCCTGCTCTCTATGCCAGGCAAAAAAGTTGGGCTAGGGATCGCACTCTCCAGCTCGGGTCCCCAGGTCCCATCACTTCCCAGTCTCCCGGCTCTCAGCCCCGGGCTCAGACGGCGCCAGCCCAGTTAGCTCCAGGCCTCGCAGTGTCGGGCGTTTGGTGGCGTTTGTTCTAACACAGAAGCTGTTTCCAACGGGAGCTTCCCTCGCTCGCTCCCTTTCCCGATATCTTGTCGACCTCACACTTGCATCCTCGAGGCCCGATGTGGCCCCAGCTACTTCCCCTAAATGGGCCCTGGGATTAGATTCCGGGGTTCATGTTCCCTGCAGTCTGTCGTGGGCTTCTCAATTCCAAAAAAACCCCAGGCGCCTACCAGAAGCCCGGGTCTCTCACTCGGGGATCATTTATTTTATATGTGTAAGGATATTTATAAGGGCTTAGGAAATAGAGAAGACACTGAGTTTTAGAAAATAGTTTGTTCTCGGACTTGTGTATCTTTCTGTCTCTGTTTTCCGTACATGCTCACATCGCACTCCCAGACCTCCCTCCTTTACCCTTTCTGGCAGTCAGCGTGTTCTGGCCCTGTTTGAGACGGTATAGTCGTGTTTTTGAGTTTCAGTCTGACTTGCTTTCTGCCTGTCATCCACACACTTATTGCTGGGGTTGAATGTGATAACCCAGTCACTCCCTATCCCTCGCCCTTCTCCAGCATTTACTTAAATATTTTTATCTTCCATCTTCCATTGCATGGGTTTCCTTTCTTCCCTTCCCTAAAAACAAAAAACAAAAAGAATGAGGGGAAAGGAAATTACGGAGTAAAAGAAGCAGGGGAAAAGAGGGTAAGAGAAGAACTCCCTGTCCATCACTTTAATTATACAATTAGTTCACATGCTCCGGCCCATAATGTGTATTTTAAGCAAAGCTCAGTGTCTTTAAAGAACATTCTGGTAATGTCGGAGGCCTGGATTTGTTGCCTGCTCGTCCCCCCGTGCAGCAGCGGCCTGTTTTCCTCCCCCTGTTGTGTGTTTTTATTATTTTCCCTCTGGCTTAGATGTGTCAATCATTCTCTCCCTGCCATTGGTTGGAGAGTTTGCGTCAAAAAGTTGCCAGAGAGGCGCTTTCTCAGCAAATCTCCCTGAGAGCGGGACCGACCTCAGCTCCAACTCAGCCTCTACTGTGATTAAAAATAAAAATTGCTAGAGCAGCCCTCACTCACCACATCTACTTTGTATGTATTGCAGAGGGGCCCACGCGTGTTTAGAACTCTAGCCTCCTGCCTCATTTTCTGTTCTTTAAAAAAAATTTTTTTGTTGTTGTTGTGTTTGACTTTTCATGGAAGGGTGAAGACTGCAAGGTTTCTAACTCAATACTCTTGATTTCTTTTAGGATAGCTGGCTATTTGGAATTTAAAGGATATTTGACTTTTTCTAACCTCCCATGAGGCTGTAAGGTAAGTGTCCGTCTGTCTTGTCTATATCCATATGTACGTGTCCCCGAGTCTGTCGGCCATCACCCAGTACCTCCAATAGACCGACCGATGCCCCTCTGCGAACGTGGAGTTCTGTAGGCGGATGTATTTTTTTTCTCTTACAAATTTTGAGGTGTAATAACGATCGTTGCAAAAAGAAAAACGTGATCTAGGGATGAGAACGGTAGTGAGAGAGAGGCAGAGAGCGTGCTCCTGGGGGTCGTCGCTTCTGCAAAACGTCGTCGAAACGCTGCGAGTGTAATCTGGGATGTTTTGGAAGGTTTTGTTTGTGGTTTTGTTTTTGTCAACGCCGTTCTAGGCTTCTCCCCGCGATCTTTGCGTTTTGGCCCCCAGATCGGGTTGGGGTCGTCTGGATGGATCCCAGAGACCTTTTCAGAGTCCGAGACAAAAAGATGCAAATGTAACTAGATGGATGGATTGAAACAACAATAATAAAAAGCCAGGCGCCTTCTTGGGCCCGCGCGCCGGAAGCCCGGTTCGCTTGCCGGTCGGCCTGGGCCGGGGGCCGCCGCTCGAGCCCCTGTCGGCCCCTGATGAACGTGAGCCGAAACCGGAGCGGATAACCGAGGAGGCTGGGAGCGCTGGCTTCTCGTTGCTCCGGCGCTCACTGCTTGCTCTCTTTGGCCTCCTCTCCCTCAGCCTAGCACAGCTCGGTTCTCTGTTTCTCCCAAACGCTTCCAGATCTCCTTTTTGTGTTTAAATACCCACCACACCCCAAAATGCAAACCACCCTGGGTTGTAATTACGCAGCCTCCCAACCCCAGGTTGTCGGGGTCCCCGACCCTGGTCACCAGGCCGAGCGAACGTGAAGAGTGGTTTTTCAACTTGACTGTGCCGTGTACGGTTCGCGGCCAGCCCCACGTAGCCCTCTGCGCGCACCTGGAGCTGGCAGAAGTGGCAGCGAGTGGCCCCTGCTCTGCCCGAGGCCGCGGCCAGGCCAGGGACCGGAATCCTCCCGCTGGGACCGCGGCCCCTCAGCTGTTCTCTGGCGGGGAGCCACAGGGCTCCCCCGCGCGCTCGCGCACCCCCTTCCCAGGCTCGGGGACAATAAGGTGTTGTGGGTCGGGGCCAGGCGGGGGCCGAGGGGTTCGCCGAGGCCCAACCTGTGCCCTGGGTCGGCCCAGTGAGAACCATCCGAAGGTCCCTGCCAGCTCCAGGCGCGGGCGACGGGTCGCGCTGCAAACTCCTAAGAAGTCTTCGCGTTGCTGCGTTCAAGTGACTCTTGAAATCGATGCCCGATTTCGGGACACATTTTTGGAAACCCAAGTCCTCTGTCAGGATTCCATCGTGTTGGCTTTTGCCTCCTACACAGACGAAATGGTGCGCGGGGAGCGAAGGCCGAGCGGCGCTGACCCTGCGGTGGTGGATTGCTTGGGGAGGAGACGGTGAAGTGGCTCCTAGAAATTATCCGCCCCCGCCCCCCCCCCCCCATTCTAGAGCTTCGGGGGTCAGGATTTCTCCTGCTCAGCTCGGGACTTTTTCCAGGCACAAAAGTTATTAGCAACAGAGAGGGGAGTAGGAGAGGAAACTCCTCCCCCCAGAGTAAGGTAGACACCCAGACCTCAGCGCTAACACCGGGGCTTTCTCCCAATGATAATTAATAGTCAAGGCCAACCCTTTTGGCACGTTTCTTCCTCCCTCCCTCGCGGGTGGCAGAGTTATTTGATTCCCCGAGACCAGAAACTTTCACTCGAGTTCGCCGGAGAGAGGCCAGCGCCGGCCGTTTTCCGCGGTGCCCTCACTTCTCCTTTTTCTTTCTTTCCTCCTCTTCGGCGTCCTCCCAGCCGCAGGCCAGTCGCCAGTCCGCGTAGTTTTGTTTCCTTTCCATCATGCAGAAAATTAATCAGCCCGGACGAGAAGCAGAGCGGAGCATGGCGGCCTGTAATTAAGGGACGTGTGCCCCTCGGATTATCTCGTTAGTTTATCAAGAAAACATTTATTATAATTAATTCTCGGACGAGGTAATTATTGTTGAGCGAGGACACAGCAACTGGTAGATGGGTTTCTTGGAAGAAAAAAAACAAGGCGGGGGGAGGGGGAAGCGACAGATTGCACGAATTGACCGTTAGATATAAGGCTGCGCGGGCGACGCGGGCAGTGGAGCGGGACCTCGGGCGCCAGGCCTGCGGGGCTGCCGGGCTGCCGGGCAGGGACGCGGGACCCAGGCACTCGCGCCTGGAGGTGCGGTCGCCGACCGGCGGCCGGGACTCGCCGCGCGACCGCGGCCAGCTTCTAGGTATGAGTTCTCCAGAGGTCACCTCGTGAGCAGTCATAGTGAGGCGTGGATTTTTGAAAAGTCATTTCTTTTTCCCCTTCTGGACCCCGCTGCGAGATTGGAAAAGGGCTTTGAAAGTTAGATTGAAGGGCCCATGCCTTCTATGCAGAGTGCATACTAGGCCAGTTGTGGAGAGAATCTCTTAGTTTTGGTTTTTGGTTTTCCTCTTTTCCTTTTAAAGGTGGATCCAGAAATAAAAATGAAAATAGTCTATTCCGAGAATTTTAGCCATTGTGCAATGGTAAGAGCAAAGGAGCCCCTGGAAGGATCTCGGCCCTGGTGCTTTCTGCGTGTTACTGCTTTTTATGTTGGAATGTGCTACTTTATTGTGTGATGTGTCAGGCATTTCTAATTTGGTGAGAGCTCGACATGTAAGAACATTTCCATATTTCTCAAGGGTACACCTGACATGATTTTACGATTCTCTATAGTACTGTAGTTCAGAACTTTGCAAGGTAGTACGATTAAACAAAAAATCTCCAATCTCCGGTATAGAGGCTGTTTAAACACATATACAACTGTATTTTAAAGCAGTCGTATGTGTGTTTAAACAGCCTCTAAGCTGAAGGTTTTTGTTTATTTTCCCAGCCTCCAAAGAACAGCATTTTGAAAAGAAAAGACAATGCAAAAACATGAAGTCTGTATTGTAGGAGTAACTAAATTAGTTTTACTGAGGATAATACAAACTCCTTCAAGAAAGACATTTATAAAATTACATTAAATTAGATCTTGGGGTAGAAAAGTATGACTTTTGTGCTCTGAATTTAAATCAGAAAGAAGTTACAGTTACTGAGTTTCATTTATGGACTTTTGTGTCTTGCTGTCTTAAGCAACGTAAATATGAAAACCCGGAGTCCTTTAAACTCAGTAAGACCTTTCTCTTGTATCCGCCATTTTGAAGCAATTTCTCATGGTATCAAAGTTTCAAAGTAGAGATCCTTGCATATAAGTGCCACATTTTAGGAAAATAAAGGCCAGACTTGCAAACTGCCAGTCCATATTAACATCTACTTTGAATCTCTTTGCTGGGGTGCGTGGGTGGGGGGGTGTAACACAGCTGAAGAAAGTAAATAACTTTTCTTTTTCTTCCTTTCTTTTCCCCCTGGAGCTCTTTTTCTTATAGGATTGTAGGAAACTTGAAAGGTAGGGAGAAATTCTATTAGTTTCACAACTTTGGGTGTTTGTGTATCTACTTTCTTCAAAACTAAAATGTGCAAAAGGCAGTTAGAGTTAACAGGAAGCTCTGCTGCAGCTGCGGAAGACCCAAATGTCTGAAAATTTGCCTCCCGCAGGATCTGCAGCCTCCACACATCAAAATCAACATGGAAGCAGCTTGCACTACAAATGTGGGGTCCCGTCATTATCTGATTGGTGGGATTCTAACTTTACTTCACAATTTCTGGCAAGCCCTGTGCCAATCTTGAAGACTTTTTTGCAATATGTTTAAATATTTGATGGGTGTCTATTAAAAGTTAAATACTTGTTTGTTTAGCTTTCGTTCCTTAGACACATATAATCAAGGTTCTCCAAAACCCTAATAAATCTGTTACTTACCTCGAAATCTAATTACCCAGACTACTAATTAGGTGAAAATGATTACCGGAAATGACTTCAAATGTGGAATAATAGTGGTTGAGCGGTTTTTCCAAGTTTGTCGTTTAGTAAGTTGGTATTTTAGATGTTAAACGCACTGACATTTTAGGTTCGCAGCAGTTGAAAGTGGTAAAAAGCTAAGATAATTAAAATCTCTGCCATGGAAAGGCAACAGTCTGGGGAGAGGTAGATTTCTTGAATTGTTTCTTTGTTTCTCACCAATGGGCTTTGTTATCAGCATTATTTATTTAGCCAAAGAGTTCTTTGTCTCTGCAAATGGCCCCAATCAAGTTTTGTTTGAGACAATTAGCTAGTGCCAGCCAATGAGTCCTATGCAAATGTAGGGATAGGAATGCAATGTGTGCATTTGAAGGCGTGGGGTTTTGTTCTTGGGGAAGGCAGATTGTAATTGCTTTCTTCGGGTACTTTTTTTTTTTTAAACTTTAGGGTGGGGGTGGGGAAGACAGGTTTATCTGGTCTCCCTCCATCCCCTCTAGTTCCAGAGCAGCTGGGGGTGGGGGTGGGGATGGGGGTGGGGGGAGTGTCTGCAAGTCCTTTAAAAGCCTCTGCCTCGCCTAGCCCGTGCTCTTTTTAAGTTAGTGGTGAAACGTGGAAGAACTGCTGCCTCCGAAGCAGTAAACCAGCCCCTCTGTTTGTTTGTTTGCTTTGCCCTTAGTTCCACTGCTCCAAACCCACCCACCAAGGACTCTGAACCTGTCCACCCCGGGCGCATCAAGATCTTCCAGCTGGGTACCCCCGATTTGGGCCGACTTTGCACCTCCAAACAACCTTAGCATGATGTCTTATCTTAAGCAACCGCCTTACGCAGTCAATGGGCTGAGTCTGACCACTTCGGGTATGGACTTGCTGCACCCCTCCGTGGGCTACCCGGGTAAGTGAGCCCTGCTGCACTCCCGCAACCCCCTTCCCCACGCCCATCCTCCGGGGATGCAACACCCTGTTCCCATGGAACACAGGGGTTGGCAGTCACACTGTCCCCACCCAGCTTCAGGGTAGGTCTCCACTAGGTTTGCCTTCTGAGGGGGGCATTTACTCACCAAGCAGAGAACAGGGGTTGGGAGAAGTGAGTAGGTGGGTCTGCAACAGTTACAATCACATCACTTTATTCTTAATTCAAGTAAATAAGGATCGGCATCAGAGTGGGATGAGGAAGGTTACTGTCCTTGTCATTTGGGCAAAAGACCCCTGCCCATATCTCAATGCCCAATTCCTCAGAAGTGTCCTCTTGGAGAAGCCGAGTTTTCTCTCCCTAAGTCCTTAGCACCCTCGGGCTTTGCAGTTGTTCCCTCCATGCCCGGGCCTTCCCCTATGACCTCCAGAGCCTGCTTTAATCCCAAGAGGCGTGACTTCCTCCAAATGAGGGTGCTTTCCTTTCCGATCAGATCTGTTTAAAATCCTCCCAGAAGGAGAAGTATGAACTATGTCCCCATTTTAAAGATGGAGGAACAAAGGCCCGAGGTGTGCTAAAAACCATGGGAACAGGATCCAGATTTCCCCCATCAATTCGAGCTGCCAGTCTGTCCTCGCAGATCCTTTGACTTCATGGAATAGCCTTTTTGTGTTGTGGTTTGGGGGTTGATCTTGGAGAAGTTTTTTGTGTGTGTTTTAAAAAATGTTTCATTTGTTAACTTTCCAAGTGATGCTCTGATTGGAGCAATCCCAACACCAAGACGAGTGGGGAAAGAAGCAGTGTGTGTCCTGGGTCCCCGGGGAGCAAGGCTGGGGAGACGGTGGGGAGAGCATTGGTAGGCTCCCAGTTGAAGGGCTGTGAGGAACGGGGGACTGCTGCGGGGTGGAGGGCAGGGGCGTCGGAGAACCCGCGGAAACGCCTATGACTGAGAAACTGCTCCCCCACCCTAAAGGGCCCTGGGCTTCTTGTCCCGCAGCCACCCCCCGGAAACAGCGCCGGGAGAGGACGACGTTCACTCGGGCGCAGCTAGATGTGCTGGAAGCACTGTTTGCCAAGACCCGGTACCCAGACATCTTCATGCGAGAGGAGGTGGCACTGAAAATCAACTTGCCCGAGTCCAGGGTGCAGGTAGGGCAGATGCAGGCAGAACCATTCTTCCTGATCATGCCACCTTTCCCCAGAGTATGGGGCTGTGGAGAGCCCCAGGTCTTTGAGAGGACTGAAGGAAGGCTTGAAATTCTCCTTCACTCACTAAGGGGCCAGGAAACTATTCTCCTCCTGTCCTTTTTTGCCTGCCCATCACCACTTAATCCTATAAGCAAGGGTCTTCAAGGCCTGGGTTGCTGGTGGACAGAGACCCATCTTTGAGCAGATTTCAAGAGTAGTCACGTGGTGTTGTAACCCTTCCCTTCCTCTGTATAGAAATCCTCTCCTATTCTCATGGACTTGTACATGTGAAAGCAGCTCAGCTCCTGGACAGTCCAAATATTTTTACAGATGAAAAAATAGAGTAAATGACTTGCTCAAGGTCATAACTAAGTTTGGTGGCAGAATCAGGACATAGATGCAGCTGGTGCTTTTACCAAATAAATCAACACAAAAAGAATGTATTTTCCTTGACTTCTTAGGGATTGAACAGACTTTTCTAGCTCTGAGCCATTTAACAGATAAAATATCTACATAATGTCTCTAGTGACACCCCTCTTGTTTTAGTTTCCCTAAACTTGACCTTAAACTGAAGAGGGAAGGTCAACTCCAGCTTGCCTTGTGAGTGAGGCCTGTACAGAGTTCTCTGCAAAGTGTTTAGCACATAAACCACATACATACCTGGGCCTCTCCTTGAACTAGAATATATTTATGAAAGCAACAGACATCAGTGTCAGTTGCAAATTGGGAAAGGGGCCTTTTCAAAGTAGGTTAGAGGAAGTTTTAGCACTTGCAAGGCTTGAACCAAAGTCCTCACTAGGAGAAAACAAATGGCTCCAAATGGTTGGTGCTCTTGAGCTTGGCCTTGGTGGCATCACTTCTACCACAGTTACAGCACCCATACAGAGAGCTCGTTGAAAAGTTCAGCTAAGGATTTGTCCTCCAGAAAATGCCAGTAGTTTCTCTTCTAAGCCCCCTCGTACACCAATCATAGCTCCTTCATTGCAGAACATGAACAGGCCTGGTAAAGAGAATTGTAAAGATTGCAGCAGGGGGTGGAAGTGGTAAGTCAGTAAACACAGCACAGGAGACTGAGTCTATGTGCTGAGTGGCAATACTCTAAAGACACAGACTCGAGTCTCAGAGACTAGCAGGTCTGTGCTCCCAGCTCAAAGCAGAGTGCATGTAAGTCACTCCTTTTACCGCAAAGAAGCTTTTAGCAAATAGTGGCTTTCAGACCTCTTTCTTCAACAAGATCGTTTCTTCCCCTTGAGCTTTGTTTTGTGAGCCTTTCTTTCTAAGAGAGACAGAAGGGTGATGGAACCAACCAACCTCCATATTAGCAGCTGCCTCCTGGAAGATGAACTGTAAATGAATTTAGGCTGTTCCTGTTAGCATGTAACAACAGAATTGCTTTCTCTCACTTCTCATGTATTTCCCTCCAAAAGACATAGATACATTCTATTCCTCTGTGAGAGTGTTCCAAAATATAGCTGGGTCTATGTGTATGTGTGTGTTAGAGGCAAAATAAGATAGGAAAGTGATGTGGAGAGTTTTTAGCTATATGATTTGGGGGATTATCTTAAATGTTATTCTGGGCAAGAAATAAGGCAGCGTCAAGTGTTTTGACAGAGCCTCCCCAACTTTCTTACAAGTCCAGGAGTTTATATGAGAGTGCCACATAATAGGTCTTCAGTGGCAGGGGAAATTTTGTGTTTAGCTGATCTGCCAATGTAGGATAGATTTATAATATGGGAGCCATTGTTGTCCTTAAGGAGTTATCAAAACTGTGTTAAAGAAGTTTCTTTCCCTTCCAAGGTATGGTTTAAGAATCGAAGAGCTAAGTGCCGCCAACAACAGCAACAACAGCAGAATGGAGGTCAAAACAAAGTGAGACCTGCCAAAAAGAAGACATCTCCAGCTCGGGAAGTGAGTTCAGAGAGTGGAACAAGTGGCCAATTCACTCCCCCCTCTAGCACCTCAGTCCCGACCATTGCCAGCAGCAGTGCTCCTGTGTCTATCTGGAGCCCAGCTTCCATCTCCCCACTGTCAGATCCCTTGTCCACCTCCTCTTCCTGCATGCAGAGGTCCTATCCCATGACCTATACTCAGGCTTCAGGTTATAGTCAAGGATATGCTGGCTCAACTTCCTACTTTGGGGGCATGGACTGTGGATCTTACTTGACCCCTATGCATCACCAGCTTCCCGGACCAGGGGCCACACTCAGTCCCATGGGTACCAATGCAGTCACCAGCCATCTCAATCAGTCCCCAGCTTCTCTTTCCACCCAGGGATATGGAGCTTCAAGCTTGGGTTTTAACTCAACCACTGATTGCTTGGATTATAAGGACCAAACTGCCTCCTGGAAGCTTAACTTCAATGCTGACTGCTTGGATTATAAAGATCAGACATCCTCGTGGAAATTCCAGGTTTTGTGAAGACCTGTAGAACCTCTTTTTGTGGGTGATTTTTAAATATACTGGGCTGGACATTCCAGTTTTAGCCAGGCATTGGTTAAAAGAGTTAGATGGGATGATGCTCAGACTCATCTGATCAAAGTTCCGAGAGGCATAGAAGGAAAAACGAAGGGACTTAGAGGGGCCTACCAACCAGCAACCTGAAATGGACAAACCAGTCTACTTAAGATCCTGTCATAGTTTTAGATCATTGGTTTTCCTGATTTGAATGATCAAAAGCATTCTAGCCACGTGCAACCAAACACCACCAAAAATAAAATCAAACAAAACTAAGTTGTGAAGGAAGGGAGGGAAGGTCATAGCCTTCTTAAGCAGAGGTGTTCCAATGTTTTAGCCAATCCTTGGTTGAATCTTAGGAATGAACAGTGTCTCAAGCTCATTCACGTTTCATGACCAACTGGTAGTTGGCACTGAAAAAACTTTTCAGGGCTGTGTGAATTGTGCGACTGATTGTCCTAGATGCACTACTTTATTTAAAAAATAATGTTCATAAGGAGTCAATATGTAGTTTAAGAGACAATCAGTGTGTGTCTTATAAATGGTACATCTGTGGTTTTTAATCTGTGCTAGACTTCAAAACTGTGATCTCCTGTTATTGTATGCAACCTTGAACTCCACCTCTGCAGGGGTTCTTCTGTGATTAAATAGGTTATAATTATAAGCAAAATTCAGAGCAACTGAGTACTGATCTAAAAAGATTACCTTTGGCTGGAGGTGAGTTGCACTGAAACTTTACGACAAAATGTCTCTGGACAAGGAGAGTGAGAGAAGAGAAGCAAAAGGACACGAATTCATCTGTAATTTACTGTTGGTAAGCCTAGCAGTAAAGAGACATTGGTCAATTGCTCTGACCCTGATGAATTATTAAACTGAGATCATTGTCGTTTATGCTTGCAGATGTTAACTGGAAAAGTTATATATGCATAAACCTTTTCTTCCTGGATTTGGCAGATATGTATAATTATATTAAAATGGTTCTAGCACAACATTGGGTCCAGTTTAATTTTACACCACTATTTACAAATGAGAAGCCTACCTTCAGTCTTTCCTTCCCAAAACACATTTTTCTTAGGACAGAGAGGAAATTAGCAAACTTATTTTTACTTTTTCTTTTTTTGCTAATCTATGCATAAAGTAGATATGACCGACAGTGGTATGTAGACTTTTTGTGACTTTCATCAGGATTGCTCTGAAATTGAGTTTGGAGAGCCTGACAGTAGGATCTTGTTTTCCTTGCTTTTCCCTTCCTGCCTCAAACCTGAACAATTTCTTAGGCACTTTATTAGTATGTTTAAAAATATATCAAGTTTTTAAGAGGGAGGAGGAGAATTGGAGTATCTCTGAAAACATCAGAATGACAAGAATTTCTTGTTTCTATTCTCTTATTTGGTTAAGGGGATTTTTTTTTTTTTTAACTTCCAAATACTGAGGTAAACGTGAGAGGGAGTGTAATCAGAATCTGAAAGCAATTCAGGCAGAAATGATTTCTGAACAAAAGAGTTTCAGAAAAGTTTTAAAACCTATAATTTCAGTAGCTGAACATAAGGCACCCTGGTCAGTTTTTTTGTGTGTGTTTAAGAAAGTGCCGAGGGGGGAAAAAAATGGGTCCCTTTTGAGTTGTACCTGCATTTTGTAAACCAGTCACCAGAAAAGACAAATGGGCCCATGATCATGGTGCTCCTCAGGTAAAAGCAATATTTAATTTCATTTTAAGCTGCTTAAGCTCTTACAGCTGACCAAAATTAAGTGACTCTTGATTGTAACGTTTTAAATGAAGGTTAGCAGTTGCAACCATTTTGTTTTCTGGCTATTTCATTTTTCCAGTCCCTGGCTGCGCATGCTCTCTTCAACTCTATGTAATCTTTCCTAATAATTGGTTCACTGGTAAAGGAAATGCAATAGTTTGCAACCAACATTTGAGGCCAAATTTGATGGCAAGAGTTTTCAGTACCTATTGATGACCTTCAACATACTGTAGTTTACATGAAGTTAAATTGGGGCCTGAGGTTTACCCAGATTCAGGGTCTTAATCTCCCAGCTTTTCTTCTGCAACAGTAAAGCAGTACCAAAATAACCATTTTCTACTATTGCCTTCAGCTTTTCAGGATGTCCCGCAAGGGGCAGGGAAAGATTACCCTTTCTTTAAAAACAATAATGACGATAAACATTGGGCTACTCAGCAAATAACGCAATTGGCAGTTTCTCTCCTGAAACTTTAAAAAAAAAAAGGTCAGAAAGAAGAGGCCCTGAGCACCCTCTGAAACTAATTTTTCCATCACCTCTGCACAACTTCTCTTAACTAAGACCACGCAGTTAAATCCCTTTGAATCAAAGGCGAAGTAGAAATGAATTCCCCTGACCGAAGGCAACGGAGGGAGGGAAGGAGGCGGGGAGCTAGCACTGGCTTAAAGACATCCAGAGAGTTCCGATCTCCACTCCTAGTCAAGACCGGTTTTAATGAAGTTAATAAGTCCAATAATGGTGATACTTGGTACTGAAATGACGCCGTCCTCCAAAGGGGTCAGGGAGCTACTTCAGCTGCGTATCGGCAATTAACAAGAAGTGAGCCGGCAATATAAGCTTCGTTTTGGAGGGCAGGTCCTGATGAGGGTGGGGGTAGTTTGCTTTACAAAGATCTGTTGCCCCAAACCTTTATCTTTCCCACAGAGATTCTTGGCCCTTTGTATTTCACCTTGGGAGTGTTTCTTTCCTTCCTAGATAAGAAGAGAAATTCAATCAACTCAATTAAGTTCCGGCTTTCGAAACCTCCAGGTTTTAGATAATGGTGGGTTTCCTCAACCTCTCTCCCACACGGTGCCGCTAATCTCACCTTTCCTGTGGGTGTCCCCCCAGGCCCGTACTGCCGCCGCCACAGGCGCAAGACGCTGGGAGGCTGGGGCGGGACTGCCAGAAGGAACGTGGTGCCGGGCGGCCCGCGCTCTCTGCCGCGCCCTCGGCGCTCTGGCTAAAGAGCTGGCTTTCCAACTCCCTAGGGCCCAGTCGGAGTTACCCGGGAACAGCACTCACGTCTCTGCCCCGAGGGTCCCCAGCCGGGGCAGACGTCGGACTCCCCAGGCTGGCGCTGCCCAACAGGCCCCACTCACAGCCTGGCGAGCCAGGCAGGGGCGAGACTGAGGTTCTTGCCTCGTCGGGTGTCCCCCTTTCTCTCTGGGATGGCTCCGTCCCTGGCCCCCACCTAGGACCTCTCTTGAGCCTCAGCCCGCCCCCCTGGGCCTAGTCCTCAGGCCTCGGGGACGCCGGGCCCAGGGCGCTGTGGGCCGCGGCAAGGCCGAGGCCGGGTGGCGAGGCCTGTGGGCCCGCGGGAGTGGGCCGCCAGCCAGAGCCGAGCGAGGGCCCCGCCCGAGCCCTGCAGTAAGGCCTCCAGGTCGGCCGCGGGCCGGGGTGCCGGTCGCTGGGAAACCTCGCAGCCTGGCGTAGTGCAGGGGTCGGGTCGGCCTAGGGAATTGGCGGGTGGGGTGGCCTGCCCGGAGGCGAGCGCCCTGCGCCCAAAGGAGCTAAAACCGAGACCGACAGACGGGACGGCGAGCTGGGTCCACCGGCCGGGGAGAAGGGGCCGGGACGGCGAAAGCAAGCCCGGCGGGGCTCGCGGCCGCTAGTTTCCCAGGTCTCCCGGTAGGATAAGCCGCGGACGGCTTGGGAGGGGGCCGCTTCTCCTGGCTGCTAAGGGCGAGGCCGCCACAGCGGGGGCTCCCGCCGCGGCTGTGGCCTCCCGCGTCCCGAGCAGACGGGGCCCAGCTGGGCCTACCTCGGGCCCCCGGGGAACTTCCCAGGAAATCCAGCTCCTCGGCCCCTGGATTTGGGGGAGTCTGGCCGTCCGTTAGGGTCTCCCTCGGCACTGAACTGAGGCTTTCGGGGGGAAGCACGAGCAATTCCCAGTTTCCCTTGGCTCATCCCCTTTCTCCCAGTCCTCTAGATCTCTTTTTTTAAACCGAGTGCCTTCTCTTTCTTTTCGGACGTGTCGCAGTACTCAGCGGCGCTGAAGGCCAGAGGCCAGCTCTGGAATGGGGAAGCGGTCTCTTCGGCGTCCCGGGCAGTGCAAACTTCCCAGGCAGCCCATTCCGGTTACCTGCAGGGCAGGGGCCGCAGTCAAGTCCCGGCGTCCACTTAACCGGAAGAGGCCAGCCCTGGCGCGCACACCACATGTTCGAACCCGCATCTCACACCCAGGGAGAACCTCGCTGTTGTTACCCGAACAAAGCTGTAACCCAAAACCAGGCGTGCCAGTGCTAGGTGATGTTTTATTGCATACAGAAACGTGTTTTTAATCATGCAAAAGAGGAACACAAAAGAGTCGGGCAGGAGACCAGCGCATCCCACGCAAATGGAAGCAGATGCGGTGGAAAACAACCAGAATGGGAAGATGCAGGATCAGAGTCAGCCATGACTTCCGCCTGGGTTTTTGCCTTCCTTCGAGACTTTTAAGATGAACAGCAATCTCTTTCCTTTTCGTGCCACGAAAGGGTCCAGTCCTCCATCAGGCATCTGCATGCCCAGATTTGTGACCAGGTGCCCTGAGCACCTCTGATTTTCTCTTCTAAACCGCCCGAGCCTGTCAGCGCAGGGTGCTCTGATAAAACCTGATTCCCCAGTCGCCCCATTTCCGCCCTTGGGTTGGTGTGACAGAAAAGACCGGGAGCCCCTGGGACTTTCCCCTGGAATGGGGAGAGCAAAACCCCAAACAAAACCCATCCCCATGATTTTTGGTATTAGGCTCTGAAACTGCACAGATTATAGGATTTGTCTCGGACAGAATTAACATTACATGTGAAACCGTAGTGCTCCGGTGTATCGAGACACGTTGTGTAGGATTGCTTGGAGCATCTCTTTCAAACTGCCTGTTAATAGCAACATGAGACCTTCAATAATAATGTGTTGGGGGGGTTGTTTTTTACCCGATGGAAACAAAATCTAGGCACTATTTGGAAAGGGTAGTTTTTGTGATGGCAGCAGTTGGAAGGAAAAGGGACCAAATGGGAAACGAGAGGAAGTTTCTGTATACTGAAGTGGCTGTAAAGGAGGGAGCAGACCTGCGTTTGAAAGGCCTTGTACTATGCAGCAGTCCTCACAACCAAGGGAGGCCCCCCAATGCTAAAGAGAAACAGCCAGACTTCCTCTCTTGCAAGCAGTGTGTTTTATGTTTAAAAACCAACCTGCTGTCAACTGCAAACAAACAGTAAGCAAATTCAAATAAAGGATCCCTACCAAGTCCAACCCATTTGGTCAAAGATAACTGCAGGTGCCAGGGAAGCCAGGCTATCACTAGGGGGAGGGTCGCTTCAAATTTTGTTTTTCTCCTAGAGGGAAAGTCAAACAGCATGAAGTCTATGACTCACTTTTATTCCTTAATCTCCCCACCCCTTTTCTTTTAATTCTTAGTGGAAACACGATATTTTGAAAGAAAAAACAACAGCAACAACAAAGAAAACAAAAAGAATCCCACTGAAAATATAATGGTAAGTGGGCAAAGTTTGGATTGACTTCTGTTTCAGCACCACAAGGAAAAAAGGTATTCAAGAATCAGAATCCTCTGCTGCTCCTGCCTTACTTTGCCTACTGCAGGTGTGCAAAGGGGGCCTTTTGATTAATAATTTCTTAGTCTACTTGACATCACTAGGTGACTTTTCCAGCTGAGGGCTTCTTTAAAAATAAGATGCCAGTTTCTGGTAGCTATACAATTGTCTACTGCTTTTTTTGTCCCCCTGGACTCCCCATTAAAGGACCTGCAAATGCTGCCTTTAGGAGCCACAGGCCTGCTCCCCCTCTATCTCAGGTTCCCCAGGTAAAAGCTGGAAAGTACCCTTTAGAGACAGGTCCTTAGTGGAGTGAGGGCTCTCTCCCTTAGGTCTTGCCCCCAATCTCCCAAATGAAATCTCTTGAGGCCTTAGGCTGAACGGAAACCAGAAAATCACTCATCACAGCCTTGAGTTGTTAAAATCTGTTCCTAGAACTAATAGTCACATTTTAGGATCATGGACCATTAATAAAAATCTCCTTAACATTCAAATGGCTCTAAAATGCGTTGATAGCGGATTACTAGGGCCTAATGGACGTCGCGTGTGATAACATGGTCTCTGAGTAGCAGAGGTTCTGGGGTGGGTGTCTGACCACATCTACCTGATTATCAGCTTACAGCCAACCCACTTTTTAGCTGCGATACTCTTAAGAGGGTTTTGCCCGGCAGAGCGAGAGACTTCTGTGTTCCTCATTTAATCGATGTAACAACCGCATAGTGTTCCTCAAAGTAGACAGAAAAACCTGCCTGTAGGCGTGGGGTGACCTCCGGACATAAGGAGGGCGGGTCGCTGGCTAATGCCCCTCTTCTCCCTGGCCTTAGTGGAGCGATGCCTGAATGGCAGTGGCTCCGGCAGATTGAGACCTTCTCCCGGGACACCCGGATTGTCCTAAGGCTGGGGCCTCCTTCGCTAGGTCAGCGCGCCTCCCTGCCTCGGGCACCCTCGGAGTGCAATCCCTGAAGTGGCTGCTCAGCTTCCCTCTTTAGGATCGGACACATCCGAGAGAGCTCGCGGGCCTCTCCTGCCCGCGGTGGGGAAGACTTCGGGCTCCGGTGCGCGCAATCGACAACGCTAAGGACCCGCTGGCAGTGGCCGGGGCACCAGGGACAGAGCTAGTCCGGGGTTTCTCCGGAAAATTTGGCAGAGACAGTGCTCCCATTCTCCACCCCCACGTCTAAGCCAATGTCCCTGAAAGCTAGGCCTTCTCTGGCTGTAAAGTACACACCTGCGTCATCCCGGGGGCCTGCCCTCCCTGTGCCCGGTGCCCCCAGCAAAAGTCATTTGGAGAGTCCAGAAAGACTACCGGGGGAGGCAGTGAGTTACTCAGGAAGCTCAGAGGCAGCTTTCTGGCCAGCTGCGGGGGACATACGGCTCACGACCCCCCAACCTGCGCCTCCGACGGCCACCGGCCCCCGGAAGCGGGCCTGAAACCCGCGGCGCCGAGAGCCTTGCTCGCGGCCGCACGTGGCGGGGCCGCCGGGTCCCCTCCAGAGCAGCGGCTGGTGGTTAGCGCTGGCCCGGCGGATGCGAAGACTCGAGCCCCCGGACACCGCGCCGCCGCGCTCGGAGGCGGAGGTGGTTTGGGGGGTACCAGGGCAGCCCTCTTCCCACTCCTTTGTAGTCTTTGCGGGGGTCAGAGTGTAGTGAGTGGGTGTAACGACACTGGGAGACGACGTGGGCGCTCTTCGCGCCGCGCTCCTGGATCGCGGCCCCAGGCAGGGCGGGCTCCGAAGCGCAGGCTTCCTCTTGACACGAGAACTGAGATGGGCTTGGCCTCAAGGCTCCCGGGCTAGTACCTGCCTCCCGGAACCGAGTGTGCCGTTGCCCGCAAGATTTGGCCGGCGCTGTCCCCGGGCCCTCGCGGAAGTGTGCCCACCCGGGCACCCAGGGCCTAGGAGGCCGGCTGGAGACGGCTTCCGGTTCCAACTCCAGGCCTCACCAGCTGGCGCGTGGAGCGGTCGGATACCCAGTGCCAGGGCCCGTTTAGACGGCTGGTTTAACGAATTGGCCTAAAATGAATTTTGAATTAGAGCTTTTGAACACTACAGTTGCACACAAAGCTCACTTCACACCCCACCCCACCCCCGCAAGTCCTTCATGGCCACTAATCCGAGTTAGTTTCATGACCTTTGAGTTACATTTGGTTTGAGATTTCCAACCAACCTTATTGCTATTGCTTAATGCTAGGGAATTTTTTTTTATTTGGGAGGCAGATATGTGAGCAAAAGTAAAAAAGAAATACATGTAGATATAAAATATATGTAACAAATAGGTATTTAAATTGAAGTCTAAGATGAAACTGGGCAATTTTGGAAAGAGGAATCACGTTAATATTTTTACATTTAAATTGATGCAAGTCTAATTGAAATGCATCTTTCAACTGCTCTTCTTGCTGATTAAATTGGTTCTATTTTTAATTCTAGTCTAAATTGACCACTTGAAGCTTTAGTAAGCTAACAAGCTCTCAGTCTGTTTGTTAATTACCTTTAACCAAAAACATAGCTTTCATTTAGTCTTAAAACAGTCGATCCACTCCGGCCCTCTGATTTTGAGGTAGGGAGAAATGGAAAACTTGGGAGAAACATGCTTTCACCATCTTCATCTTCACCAATGATTTTAGCTGATTAAACCACTACCCTTGATTCCTGCCCATTTTGGGTGGGCACATTGTTTTGTCTCCTTTTTTCCTTCATATGTATTGATAAGAATGTGGATTATGTACACATTTTTAACACAAGATCCTTTAGTTGATATTTTTTCAGAGATTCTTAATCTGTAGTTCAGGCATCCTTTGAAGATAGTTGTCCATGAATAGGTTCTATAGGATGGGTGAATTATTTCAATTGTATGGAAAAAAAAATTGTTTTCTGTATTTCTGCAGTGTAGTCTTCCCGGGCAGAAGATCCACAGTTTTCATCAAATTCACAAAGAGACTGGTAACAACCCAGAATTAAGAGCCATTGTCTTTATGATATTTATGTTGGGTGAACTTGGAGATAGAAACGTTGTAGTTCTTGGTAACAACTGGAAAAGATCCAGGCGTAGGGACTGGTAAATCTACCCTATACTTTTTGAGACTTTGATTTCATTTAAATAAATTAATCCCCAAAGAGACTTTTATTTCTAAATTTTACCCAGTGAGACCTAATTTGAATTATTTTTAAAGAGGCTGTTTATGTATGACAAATTTAAAACTAATGAAAGAACTAAACAAGAATGATTTTGACCAGAATCTACACATGAAATGCAATGTAGAAAATTTAAACAAGTATTTTAATGATTCAGACTAAAAACCCTCTTTAGCCAAAATAACAACAAAAGCAATTACCTGGCCCTAATTAAAAGCTTAAGAAAATTTATTGGCTGGGCATGGTGGCTCACACCTGTAATCCCAGCACTTTGGGAGGCCGAGGTGGGCAGATCATGAGGTCAGGATATCGAGACCCTCCTGGCCAATGTAGTGAAACCCCATCTCTACTAAAAATACAAAAGATTAGCTGGGCGTGGTGGCATGCACCTGTAGTCCCAGCTACTCAGGAGGCTGAGGCAGGATAATTGCTTGAACCAAGGAGGCAGAGGTTGCCGTGAGCGAGACTCTGTCTCAAAAATGAAAAAAGAAAATTTATTTGATTGGTTCTCTCTCTCTCTCTCATTCTCTGTACATACATAAGTTTACCAACTATGCCTAAGTGACCAAATGTTTCTTTTGAAAAGTTTTCATTTTCTTTAAAGCTTGATGACTCTCAAAGGTGAATGAAGGCCCAGCATGGTGGCTCATGCCTGTAATCCCAGCAGTTTGGGAGGTCAAGGCAGGCAGCGTTTGAGTCCAGGAGTTTGAGACCAGCCTGGTCAACATGGGGAAATCCCATCTCCACTAAAAATACAAAAATTAGCTGGGTGTGGTGGTGCATGCCTGTAATCCCAGCTACTCAGGAGGCTGAGGCAGGAGAATCTCTTGAACTCAGGAAGTGAAGGTTGCAGTGAGCCAAGATCACACCACTGCACTCCAGCCTGGGTGACAGAACAAGACTCCATTTCAAAAAAAAAAAAAAGCTGGATGAAACAATAGGTAAAAGAAGTGAGAGCTCTGAGTCAGAAGGAGGGCATGGCTGTACCATCCAGGTGAGGAAATCAAGCTCAAATGGTAAAATCACCTGTAAGAGAGCCAGGATAGAATTTAAATTAAATATTCAGAAGTCTGCTGTTCAGAATACACAGATTTTGCCCATTTCCCCCACCTATCACTCCCTGGCTTCCACCCTTGTCTGGGAGGATATCTTCCATTAGCGCAAGAGGTAGCATAATCTATGCGTTTATTTAGCATTTGATCCTTGTGCAGAGGCTTCCATTTAGAGTAACCATTTTAGCTAAGATTTGGATCTGGTCCCCAAAATAGTCTGAACTGGGTGACCTCCAGCAAGTAGACACAAGATACTAGCAATTTATTTCATATCAGCTCCCAAGCCATCACAAGATGATAACAACCCTTGGACACTGTTAATCTCTGCTTGATTCAAACTGGTGACCGCAAGGTGAAAGGCAAGAGTGTTATCTCTAAGCAATTCATGTGGCCTTCCACAAATTGCCAGTTGGGCCAATACAATTGAAGCCTCTTCTCCAGTGGTTACTTTAAAAATTTCATATCCAAAGTCTTTGGTCTTCGTTGGACTGTAAGGTAGGAGGGCTTTATCAAGGGAAATGCCCAAGGGCCAAGATGTGGGAGCTTAGAATCCAATACAAATTAGAAAGGTTGGAAAGGTAACTGTGTGTGTTCCCTACCCAATAAACTGTGAACAAGATCACTGTGACTATGACTAGAAAAAGCTTGTGGAAGTAGATGTTTTTGCCGAACAGTACAGGGAAAATACACCTTAAAAAATAAAATGTAAAGTCCTATCTAGAATTGGTTTTATTGTTTTGAAAACAGCTTTATTTTTGCAACAGGCAGGGTCAGTACAGATCAGCATATGCTCATTTAGCATCAGTTCAGGGCAAGAAGGGGCAGGGTAAAGTGGGTAGAACAGTGGAGAATTAAGGAAAGGGGAGTACTAGTGAACAGAAACTGTCCTGTGTTTTGGTGCCTGCAGGGAAAGCAGGCTGAGTGGCCTGCAGGGGAACTGATACTATTTGCACTTTTCAAATATGTAGAGTGAACAGTTTTAGCCTCATATCCCAGGGTATTCATCTCTAACCTGAAGTTATAGAAATGTGTTTTTACTGCCTGGTGGAATTATTCTGCCCTTGCTACCCCAATATCATAGTTTAAATGATTCGGTTTGATTTTGCTAGATTGCTCTAGAGAGGATTGACAGATAAAAAATTTGAAGAGGTGTCAAAATATTGCAGCGATTTTAACAATACATTTTTTAAGGTTCATGTATTGGAAGTTGGTTATTGATGTTAAAAGTTAAAAAAAAATAGGTATTTTCAGCAAAACATTCTTTTGGATAGGATCAAAGACCAAGTTGTCATATATAGAATTTTAGCCTTCAGCAAATGATGTCACAAAGACATCCCACTATGTTGTTCAATAACTTCACTCCTGGATTCTTTGTTTGCTGTCCTACCTTTTTAATTAACTGGTATTTGCAAACCCTACCCCATTGTTTGGTATCTTCTCCCAAAAATAATACACTCAATAAACACAAGCTATAATTATGAATGGGAAAACAGAATAGCCACAGTATGGGTGCACTGTATACAATTGATAAAAGAACACTCTTTATGATAAAAAAGTCACTGATTGACTGATAACGTGGTGCATTTTGTAACGCTGTATGATTGTCTAAGTGATTGTGAGGAAATAGGGCATGGAATAAACATTGAAGTATTGTCACTGCTTAAGACTGGCTTTGGCTCCAGTGTCTTGCTGATATAAGCTTCAAACAGCATAAAGAGAGTCACAGCATTTGCCTGGTTAGATAAGAGGTAAACTATCATGGTTAGAGTATTTGGAAGGGATTACAATTTCAGAACTATCTTTCCTTAGTATTTGCTCAATGAGAGGTAGTCTGGCTAGAGCCTGGAGCCTGGAAGGAGAGGAGACTAGGCCTCTGTTCTTTTGGCCTAATGATGCCACATCTTCATGATGATGATGATGATGATGATGATCGTGATGATGGTGATATGATGATAATGATGATGATGATGGTGATGATGGTGATATGATGATAATGATGATGATGATGATCGTGATGATGGTGATATGATGATAATGATGATGGTGATATGATTGATCCCCCATACTGAAATGATTTGCATGTATCTTAACTAATAAGCAGGGCACTGGACAAGGTGATTTACTTAGCCTTTCCAAGATATGTCCAAATTGGCAAATTTACCACTTTCCAGAGGCTGGTTTTCATTTTAGGTCTAGAACTTTAACACCTGTGTGTTTCATTGATAACTTAGTAGATATGTTGCCAATAGAAGTCAGCACCTTCCCTTATAGAAGTACAATCTGGGCTCATCCTGCTTATCTTTTCTGAACATCTTGAGCTTTTCCTGAGCCTTGGTTTATTTTATCCCAACCTCATATACAAATTGAATGTTGTTTTGGTCTGTATCTCTATGCTCCTAACATTATAGAAACTCTCATACAACAGTATCTAATAAGAAGATAAGATTTCCAGGTGCTTTAAAACATGTAAATTAGGGCTGGGCCCAGTGGCTTACATCTGTAATCCTGGCACTTTTAGAAGCCAAGGTAGGAGGATCGCTTGAGCCCAGGAGTTCAAGACTGGTCTGGGCAACATAACAAGACCTTGTCTCTATAAATAATTTTAAAAATTAGCTGGGCATGGTGGTGCATGCCTGTGGTCCCAACTACTCAGGAGGCTGAGGTGGGAAGATTGCTTAAGCCCAGGCAGTCAAGGCTGCAGAGAGCCCAGATCGTGCCACTGCACTCTAGCCTAGGTGACACAGCAAGACCCTGTCTCAAAACAAACAAACAAAGAAAAAAGATGTAAATTGGTACTTTAAAAAAATTATTTAAAATATTGGCCTCTAGTTTCACCAGGGGAGTAGTTAAGGATAGCGTTTAAGCATTCAGCCTCTATAGTTGGATTGTCTGGTTTTAAATCCAACGTTCTCTACAACGTGGTAGATGTGTCCACATGAAGATTATTTAAGCCCTCTGGGCCTGAGGGTCTTTGTCTACAACACAGGAAAAATAACACTTTCTAGTTTCCAGTTTGTTGTGAGGATTAACTGTCTGGCAGGTTGTAAGTGCTCAATTCGTGTTACCTGCTAGAGTTATCATTGTTATTGTCATCCTCACTGTAGTCAGTTTCTAGCCAGCTACACTGAGTCAGAGCAGAAGCCTTGATGAACTAATGCTGAGTCTATTCATTTTGCTAAAAGGACAGGAACACTGATATGGTAGGAAGAATCAAGAAGAGAGATGATATAATATTACATACCATATATCAAGCTACATATTTAGCATAACTGCATGGCTAAATTCATTTTGTATTGTATTTGTCTTTGTCACATATATTCTGTATATTTTGTTGAACAACCAAAGAAACCATAAGAATTTAGAAATCTGCAAATATGTTAGGAAAAAAGGAAGTAAGAACAAATTCTACAAGGGAGTCAAGTTGTAGCAAACAAACCACCCCACTGTCTTTAGATCACATTTTAGTCCTCTCCATCTAAGATTTAAAATATTTCTCCATCACTGCAAGTAGCTCTAGTTCAAGCACTCTGAATAAGAACCTGTTCTTATTATAATTGAGAATGATACTGGCATGTTTATTACCATATAATGTAGGTTAATTCAGTCTGTGGGCCATGTTTATTACCCTCCTCATCTATAAAAACACTGTGAAACATGGTCTTCATTTCCTTTTAAACGCGGCTCAAACAGAGCTGCCAACACATTTCATACTTTCCTCCCTAAATATTGGCATTTAGTAAGAAAAGTGGTGTAAAGCAGTTTAGTAATAAAGTAATGAAGACTTGTAAATGGGCTTTTGGTTTAAAAAGGAAGTAAGAAAATAATTGGGAATAAAAAAGACTTTATGTGAATCAACTAGTATGGATGATGGCAGAAGGAGAAGAGAACAGGGTAATGAATTTGTTCAAATACATTTACTGAAGACGGCATTTCAGCTCTCTAAGGAATTACAGAGAAAACAAGTAAGTGGCTAGAGGGGCTAATATCTCAAGAAATTCTGACTAGGCAAAATGGACCACATTTGCAAAAAGCCAAGGTTTCTTTAGTCACCAGCTTCAGCAGTTCTTCAGCACACAGGTCTGTGCAAATAATCAATTTGTTTAAGATTGCAAAATCAAAATGTGTTCCAGGGCACAGGCAGGATGCAAGACGTTTTTTGTGATGTTTGCAATGGAGCAAGGACCTGTTAACCACCTACAAGTGTCTAAAAAGGCATCACCCACCAGGCAGGCAGAAGAATTGTCCAGGGTCGTCCAAGGGGCTAATTTGTAGTAAAGACATGAAAACGAGAAATCTCTCAGTGATGACCTTTCACAAGCTATAGAAGAGTCCCTTAAGGCCAAGTGTCAGAAACTTCAGTTTAGAACATTCAAAACTAGGGAAGGAAGAACTCTTGGAAGTAAGCCATGGGGAACTGTCCAGCATTAACAGAGGTTTGGGCTTACTATTAAATGACCTGTTAGGTGTGAGTTTCTATCTACATTTTATCTAACAGTATGCTTCTTAAACACTTATTTTTAAAATTCTCTTGACAGCTGTGTCACTAATGATGTTATTGCCAAAGGGATTTCTGTAGGTTCATGTGGATTTGCATTTGTTACATGGGAAATGTAGTTACTTAAGAGTCAGCATTTGCCTTGAAGATACTTGGCTTTGACCACCTCAGGAGATTGAAAAGAATAACTAAGCACTTGCCAGCTTCTCATGTCTACTGTAAATTTCTGCAAACAGTAGACATTAACTGCATTAGTCACAATTTCATGAGTTAAAAATATCATGTTTTTCTGGCCCTAGAGACATTAAAATGTATGTTAGAATGTCTACAGGAAAGGGTTCTCAGGTGTCAGACATACTCAAAATTAAGTTTCCACTTAAACTTTCTTTGGAATTTAGAAAAATTAGGCCATGATAAAGATGTATCTATTCATTCAGCAAATATTTGGGGGTCTTCTCTGAACCACACACCATTCAATGTCTGGAACACACACGGTTTCAGCTTCCCTGGAACTCATATTTGTTGTTAAGGGAGAATATAATGATGGGTGGTGATTACAGGAGCCAGAAACTTCTGAGTCCGAAGGAAACAGCAGTGGGTTTAAAGGTGTATGGAAATGGAAATAATACCAGAAGCTTCATGTTGGTCAGCACTCTAATGAATAAAAACATATTTTTCAAGACACATTTGAACAGAATTCAGCATTCTAATGGATGGAAGGAAGCACAGTGTGTGCTACTCCTTACCCAAGTCTCTCTTTCTTTCCAGGTGTCCTGGATGTGTGGAAGGAGGTTGGTGCACACAAGGTGCTCTGCACTAAGAACACATGTGGGTCTCGGGGTCTCTGGCTGCTGAAGCTCCATATGGTGTCATGTGTCCTGGCCCTGTTGTGTGACAGTTGCTGCTAACAAGCTTGGCTTTGGCTGAATGTCTTTGAAACTACCCACTCCTTCACCCTCTCCAATTGCCTCCAATGCACTCCTGATATTTAAAAAAAAAAAAAAAAAAAAAAAAGGAGGGCTATTAAAGGAATGACCAAAAAAATGTCACTGGAATGGGCAAAAGCAATTACTTAGTGTTTTCTACAGACATGCTGATTGTAAATTAAAGGCCCTTTTGGAAAAGACAGTCCATTAAGAGATCACTTCATGTTTAATTACATGCGTTTGAAAATGACATAGAGTAGCAGCCCAGCCAAACAGGTCATCAAAATCTAAGATAGACACAGTGGCTGATGCAGTTTGCTTTTGAGTTCCAGGTACAAAAACTCAAACCCAGAGTAGTGAATTGGCCCACTCTGGGGCTACTATAATACTTATTACTGTCCCTGTGATGTAATGGGATCTTGGAAAATGTCATAAAAGAATTCCTTCAAATTGTTTGTCTCTTTACTCTTCCTCCTCCCTCCTAGTTTCTATTTCTTGTCTCTGTTCTTTTCTGTAGTTGCCTTGCTCTCTCTTTTCTCTCTTCAAATGGTATTGTAAGGTTTAATTCACCAGGTGTGCAAACTTCCTCCCTCATTTGACACTTCTTTGGCAGAAAGTGCAGGTAACCCAGCAGGTATTGTCAGGGTCAAGTTAAAAAATAACAAAACCTGCCAATGCAGGTTTCCTTCTTGTGTTGCCTGGCATCAATGGGTTCTCAAAAGACTGCTGTGGCTTAAAAATTTCCCTTTTTACAACTGGCATGGACTTGGCAGTCTATCCGTAGCCCACAACCTTTCTCCCACTCTGTCTTTGTCATGACCAGAGGATGGTTGGCATTTCCCCTGGTCACCAAGACAAGGGAGATAAGGACAGGAGCACAGGAGCAGAGTGGCTAATGGCTTTATTCTATTTAGAAAGTTAATTGGAAAAAGTACTATTCTTATGTCCCACTTTAAACCTCAGTAGTCATTGTTATACCCTTGATTCACTGGAAGTGAGCTAACTTAGTAAAATATTGAATATGTTTAAACTAATCTGTGCGGTGAGTTTTACGAAAATTTCAAACTAGAAGCTGGACACGGAATCCCAACACTTTGGGAGACTGAGGTCAGGAGTTTGAGACCAGCCTGGCCAACATGGTAAAACTCTGTCTCTACTAAAAGTACAAAAATTAGCCGGGCATGGTGGTGTATGCCTGTAATCCCAGCTACTTGGGAGACAGAGACAGGAGAATCGCTTGAATCTGGGAGGCAGAGGTTGCAGTGAGCCGAGATCATGCCGCTACACTGTAGCCTGGGCAACAAAACAAGATTCCATCTCCAAAAAAAAAAAAAAAAAACAAAGTAGGAAAGAACATGGTATTAAAAGTAGTAACTGATATACCAGGTAAATGCCAAAGTCTGACCTGGTAGTTAAACTTAGAAACTAGTTGATTTTGAGAAAAATAGTACAGGGTTTGATTTTGTTTTTGTTTTTCTATGATGTAGTAGTAATCCTAGTAGATCCTACTAGTAATAATCCTACTAGGAAAACGAAAAAGTGAAAATGCATCTCTTAGAAAACCTGGCATGCTACTAGCATTAGAAAGCTTTGTGTAGCTTCCACAGCTCTTTCAGAGAGGGAGTGCCCAGACTGTTCCCAAATCTTTCTCAAGTGGCACAATCTGTAGTGACATTCCCGAACACTGTCAACAGGCCGTGCTCCCTACATACTTCCAAAACATTGTTAGGTAACAATGGACTTAATGTTCAAATCAAGTTACAAGGTAGTTTTTTATACATATTTGTATTTTCTTTAATAATAAAGTGAAATTGTATTTTTGTCTCTTTTCCTAATTTAGTGTGCATGTCCTCATTTCTTCTGCATCTGCTATGGGGCTAGCCTTGTTCACAGATGACACCAATGGAGAAATTTCCGAAGAAAGATGTGTGTGTGTGTGTGTGTGTGTGTGTGTGTGTATATGAGAGAGAGACAGAACAAGAGGGACAGAGAATGGTGGTGTTGGTATATTTAGAACTTGGTTTAGTAACTAAGCTCTAATTTTCCCACTTGTCCATAGTCAGGTAGGAAAAGGGGATAGGTGTGTCCATTGGCTGAACTGCTATGGGGCCCCTTCTGATATGTTTCTGCTATAAAATGTGGGGTTATGGATACTTCTAAGACATCACTCTGCTGGCTACACCAACAATAAAGAAAGAATCACAGGTATACATTAGGATGCAATGTTGGTCAAGAAGGGAGATTTTCTTGCAGATAATAAATACTCTTTCATTTTAGAAGAACAAGTATCTTCCTAAGAAACAAAAGTTAATATATTTTGAATTGACACTATTATTAATACTACTTTTAAGTGCTACTGATTCATTAGGCCATTTAAATTTACACCAAACATCTAAAAAATTAATTTTTCTTTTTCTTTTCTTTTTTCTTTTTTTTTAGACAAGGTCTCTCTTTATCGTCCAGGCTGGAGTATGGTGTTGTGAACATAACTCACTGCAGACTCAAACTCCTGGGCTCAAATGATCCTCCTGCCTCAGCCTCTTGAGAAGTTGGGACCACAGGCATTCGCCAACACACCTGGCTAATTTTTAATTTTTTTGTAGAGACAGGGTTTCACCATGTTGCCCAGGCTGGTCTCAAACTCCTGGGTTTAAATAATCCTCCCTCCTCGACCTCCCAAAGTGCTGGGATTACAGGCATGACCACTGTGCCTAGCCTAACTAGTTCTTATGTTAATAGAGAAGAAGGTGTGTTGCAGAATTTCTTCTTCTTGTTTTTTTTTTTCTAAAATAGCACCGATAGATACAAAATAATGTCTAGTTTAAACATTCTAGGCACAGGGCAAGTAATTGCAGTATCAAGGAAAAACTGCCTCCCCTCCAGTTAATAGCTGATATGATGATGCTCTAAGCCCCCATTAACGATCCATTCTCATCTCTTCAGATGAGCAGAGCTCAGCCATGAAACCAGGACTGGTTGCCAGTTTCACCTGAGGAAGATGGCCAGTAAAAACCTTATCAGAGAGTATTGTGGAAAGCCTCTATTATCTAGCCCCCCTGCTTTCTGCTTTCCACCTTCCAATCTGTTGGTTGGTGCTGCTATTAGACTTACTTTCTAGAAACCAGATCTATAACACACATGGACCACAGAATAAAGGCTTAACATCTTAGCCTGGCATTTAAGGTTTTAGAGCAGTGCTTTTCAAACCTCAGTATGTATATAAATCACCTGGGGATTTCACTAATACAGATTCTGATCCAGTAGATATGGGGGTGGAGCCCAATAATTTGTAATATTTTTTGAGATGGAGTCTCGCTCTATCACCCAGGCTGGAGTACAGTGACATGATCTCAGCTCACTACAACCTCCGCCTCCTTGATTCAAGTGATTTTCATATCTCAGCCTTCTGAGTGGCTGGGATTACAGACATGTGCCACCACACCTGGCTAATTTTCATACTTTTAATAGAGATGTGGGTTTCACCATGTTGGCCAGGCTGGTCTTGAACCCCTGACCTCAAGTGATCCGCCCGCCTCGGCCTCCCAAAGTGCTGGGATTACAGGCATGAGCCACCTCACCGGGCCAAGAATTTGCATTTTTAACAATCTCCCAGGTGATACAGATGCTGCTGGTCCTGGAACCACACCGAGTAGCAAGTTTTATGACACGGCCTGGCCCAGGGGCCAAATACCTTTTCAGGTTCATCTCTGTTCCCACACCCTAGAAACACTGTTGTTCTTGGCATTCCCTGGCAATTCTCTGTACTCGTTCTGCCTACTAAACTCATCCCTCCAGACAGCTCAAATATCATCTGTGAGGCCTTCCAGCTCCAAGGATTCATTCCTCAGCCAAAGAATCCTTCTGTCTACCAAGTTGTCACAGCACTTTGCAAATACTAATGTTTAGTACTTAATACAAGTTATCATAACTGTTTGTTTACATGGTTATCTTTCCAGCTAGACCATGAGCTACACAGGGCAGAAAGCCAGGTCTTATCCATTTTATAATCTCAGCACTGGCCAGGCATGGTAGCTCATGCCTGTAATCCCAACACTTTGGGAGGCCAAGGTGGGAGGATTGCTTGAGCCCAGAAGTGCAAGACCAGCCTGGGCAACTTAAGGAGACACCCCCCCCCCCCGCTCTACAAAAATAAAAAAACTACCCAGGTATGGTGGTGGTGTGCCTGCCTGTGATCCTAGCTACTTCAGAGGCCAAGGTGGGAAGATCACCTGAACCTGTGAGGTTGAGGCTGCTGTGAGCCATGATTGTATCACTGTACTCTAGCCTGGGCAACAGTGGGACCCTGTCTCAAAATAATAATAATAATAGTAATCATCATCATCATCACCATCTTGCATACAGTATATAGCCCAGCACACAATAATTCTTTAATAAATATTCATTGAATTGAATTGAACTGAATTTCTCATTGTCACTATTTTACAGAATACTTTTAATGATGAATGATTTTAGACAAAAAATCTCGAGGTAAATCTCTATCTGCTCAATTTTGCTGTGAATTGAAGACTGCTCTAAAGAAAAAAGTCTATTAGAAAACATTTCTTAGGCCAGGTGCAGGGGCTCATAACTATAATCCTTAGCACTTTGGGAGGCCAAACTGGGAGGATCTCTTGAGGCCAGGAGTTTCCGACCAGCCTGGGCAATATAGTGAGACCTTGTCTCTACAAAAACAACAACAAAATTAGCTGGTGTGGTGATGCACACCTGCAGTCCCAGCTACTTAGGAGTCTGAGGTGGGAGGATCACTTAAGCCCAAGAGTTTGAGACTAGCTTATGATGGAGCCACTGCTCTCCGGTCTGGGTAACAGAGCGAGATCCTGTCTCTTAAAAAAAACATAAAAAATTTTTGACAGAGTTGAGGAGGAAGTTACATAGAATCACAGTTGTTATTTAATACTAGATTGGCGCAAAAGTAATTGCGGTTTTTGCCATTAAAAGTAATGACTGGTAGTATGACGAAAATGGTAGTATTATCAACTCTAATAATGAACTATAATTATCATTAATAATAGCTATTATTTATTGAATGCTTACTATTTAACAGACACTGTGCTAATTACATAGATAGAAAACTTCATTTTATTTTTACAACAGCTGGCTGGGTGTGGTGGCTCACACCTGTAATCCTAGCACTTTGGGAGCCTGAGGCAGGTGGATGAACTGAGGTCAGGAGTTCAAGACCAGCCTGGGCAACATGACAAAACCCTGTCTCTACTAAAAATACAAAAAATTAGCCGAGTATGGGGGCGCGTGCTCATAATCCCAGCTACTTGGGAGGCTGAGGCATGAGAATTGCTTGAACCTGGTAGGCAAATGTTGCAGTGAGCTGAGATCATGCCAGTGCACTTCAGCCTGGGTGACTGAGTGAGATGCCATCTAAAAAAAAAAAGGCCAGGTGCGGTGGCTCACGCCTGTAATCCCAACATTTTGGGAGGCCGAGGTGGGTGTATTACCTGAGGTCAGGAATTCAAGACCAGCCTGGCCAAAATCGCGTAACCCTGCCTCTACTAAAAGTACAAAAATTAGCCGGGCTTGGTGGCGGGCACCTGTAATCCCAGCTACTCAGGAGGCTGAGGCAGAGAATTGCTCGAACCTGGGAGGTGGAGGTTGCAGTGAGCCGAGATTGTGCTACTGCACTCCAGCCTGGGTGACAAGAGTGAGACTCCGTCTCAAAAAAAAAAAAAAAAAGGTACAACAGTTTGTTACCTGTATTCATAATGGAAGAAAATGCTCAATTTCCATAAGAAATTAATGAAATTATAGACTTTTTTTCCATCCAATTTCATGGACCCCCAGAATTCTATGCACAAACACCTTGGATATGTATGTGTTGGGGGCTACCCCTGTGAACTTTACATTAAAAATACATGTTCGTGGCCGGGCGCGGTGGCTCAAGCCTGTAATCCCAGCACTTTGGGAGGCTGAGATGGGCGGATCACGAGGTCAGGAGATCGAGACCATCCTGGCTAACACGGTGAAACCTGTCTCTACTAAAAAAATATAAAAAATATAGCCGGGCGAGGTGGCGGGCGCCTGTAGTCCCAGCTACTCGGGAGGCTGAGGCAGTAGAATGGCGTGAACCCGGGAGGCGGAGCTTGCAGTGAGCTGAGATCCGGCCACTGCACTCCAGCTTGGGCGACAGAGCAAGACTCCGTCTCAAAAAAAAAAAAAAAAAAAGAAAACATGAAGTTGTTCCTTTGGCCAGGTATATGCGAATCCATAAGAAAGGTGATATCGTAGACATCAAGGGAATGGGTAGTGTTCAAAAAGGAATGCCCCACAGCCCCACAAGTGTTACCATGGCAAAACCTAGAGTCTACAATGTTACCCAGCATGCTGTTGACATTGTTGTAAATAAACAAGTTAAGGGCAAGATCCTTGCCAAGAGAATTAATGTGCGTATTGAACACATTAAGCACTCTAAGAGCCGAGATAGCTTACTGAAACGCGTGAAGGAAAATGATCAGAAAAAGAAAGAAGCCAAAGAGAAAGGTACCTGGGTTCAACTGAAGCGCCAGCCTGCTCCACCCAGAGAAGCACACTTTGTGAGAACCAATGGGAAGGAGCCTGAGCTGCTGGAACCTATTCCCTAGGAATTCATGACATAATAGGTGTTTTAAAAAAAAAAAAAAGGACCTCTGGGCTGAAAAAATAAAAATAAAAATAAAAATCCATGTTCTAGGGTGAAGAACCTCAACTACCTTTTTGGAGAGGTTGGAGTGCTTAGGTTGACTAGATAGAAGTCAGATGGGGAAAAAAATGTCACATACACTGAAATGGCAAAAAGTCAGTGGCAAGAGTTATGTAGTGAAGGAGTATAATAAAGGGGACAAGGAACAGGAGGAGGAAGAGAAACTTGGCAGCATTAGAGCCATGCAACAGGTAAGAGACTCTTTCTTTGAAGGGTGAACCCAGAGATTCTCAGAAGAGGATGCAGAGAGCATACTCGGAGGAATCTTAAAGGCTATGTACAAGTCTTAGCAATTGGGAGAAATTCTGTAGCTGTCTCCAGGAGGAAGAGACACGTTGTGATTATCAGTGACACTGCACTGAATAGTACAAAGGCATCTGTGCCTAAAGTCATCATGTGATGGCAAATTGGGAAGTGTCTCCGTTTTCCTGTATTATACATTGATATGTGGCAAGGGTCATCAAACCCACTAACCTCTACATATTTTGACTGATTCAAATGGGAACATATGACACAATATAAACCCATACCTAGTATTTATCTTTTATTTTTTAATTTAAAAATCTTTTGTGTTTTTAGAGAAAGGGTCTTGCTCTGCCACCAGGCTGGAGTGCAGTGGTGCAATCATAGCTCACTGCAGCCTTCACTGCAGTTGAGGTCTCAAGCCATCCTCCTGTCTCAGCTTCCCAAGTAGCTAGGACCACAGATATGAACCATCACATCCAGCTTTTTTTTTTTTTTTTTTTTTGGTAGAGATGGGGTCTTGCTATGTTGCCCAGGCTGGCCTGGAACTCCTGGCCTCAAGCGATCCTCCTGCCTTGGCTTCCCAAAGGGATAGTATTATAGGTGTAAGCCACTGTGCGTGGCCCCTAGTATATATCTTTATTGGCCTTGAAAAGATAGGCAATCCAAAGCTTGCAATGGAGGCACAAATGGAATTCTGATCACTCTAAATTGGAAATTTGTGGCCGGGTGCCGTGGCTTATGCCTGTAATCCCAGCACTTTGGGAGACAAAGGCAGGCAGATCACCAGAGGTCAGGAGTTCGAGACCAGCCTGGCCAACATGGCAAAACTACCTCTCTAATAAAAATACAAAAATTAGCCAGGTGTGGTAGTGCACGCCTGCAATCCCAGCTACTAGGGAGGCCGAGGCAGGGTAATTGCTTGAACCCAGGAGGTGGAGGTTGCAGTGAGCTGAGATCATGCCAGTGTACTGCAGCCTGGGTGACAGAGTGAGACTTTGTCTCAAAAAACAAAAAAACAAGGAAAGGAAAATTTGTTATTTTAATGGCATCAAATGCCTCCGTCTGATATTCAACTACATTGTGATCTGATCCCTCTTTTCCTTTTAGGGCCTTATCTCCCTTTTCTCATTGTACTTCATGTTCTTGGCAATGGGACCTATCAAAATTCTTTGCCCACTCCCAGTTTATTTTCCTTTGCAAATTCCAACAGCAATAATACCCTTTCTCTGACCCAATCCCAAAATTCTATCCATCCTTTATGGCTCAACTCAAATTCTGCCTCTTTCAGGAAGATTTTCCTGGGCCTCCTCCTATCTGTCATGGCCCCCAAGCT
Source organism: Trachypithecus francoisi (assembly GCF_009764315.1). Lineage (NCBI taxonomy): Eukaryota > Metazoa > Chordata > Mammalia > Primates > Cercopithecidae > Trachypithecus > Trachypithecus francoisi. Next base: position 48,492,574 of record NW_022681468.1, read on the forward strand.
GGAGGCAATCTCTTTCACTCTGAATCTTCCATAGCACTTTATTTGTATTTCTCTTACAATATGCATATTTTTTCTTGTTACTATGGAGAACAACAGTTGTGGCCTTTAAAGAAAAATCACACTAGAAAAAATGTCCAGTAATGGGGGAAAAAAGATTGAGAATTAAAACCAATACTTATGACCCTGGATAATTATATATCAATACACAGAATATAAGTAATAAACAAAGTGAACTTGAAGTATTAAACAAGGTTGTAAATATAATCACACAGGTATTACTCACATAGTATATAATAGGATTACGAATAGAATGTGGCAAGTAAAAATATATATTTGGTTAAAAAAAAATTTCCATGAGAAGTGCAGGGGAAGTTTAAGAAGATAGAGCATATATATCAGCTTGGAGTGACATGATCAGAGCCTTCCTTATGAAGATTACTTTGGTGGCAGCTGAAGAATGGATTATAGCAAAGAGAGATTTAAGGCAGAAAGACCAGTTGGTAGCCATTTAATTAGTCCAACTGAGATATAATAAATACCCACATGAGGACTTTTAAGTTTTCAAGTCTAGGTGCCTGAAAGTATGTTGATGCCTTTAAGAGAGACTGTGTAGTAAGAAGAGAAGATTTAGGGGGCAGTTGCAGGAAAAACATGGTTTGACTCTAAAGCTGCTGGAATACAGAGTGAGAGCTTCCCAATCAAGTAACAAACATTAAATGCAATGGTAGGCTGACTTAGTAGAAATATAGTGTCCCAATTATAACCACAGAAGTGCTAAGTGAAGGACTTTGACAACTACTTGTTCCTTTGGAGAAAAAGTCACAGATTGGTGACTTGTAAATTATCTCATTTGAAGAACATTACAAGAAACTGGGAATACTTAACTCCAAAGAAAAAAATAAGGAGGATATAATTACTGTCTTTAAATATAGGAGACAATGAAAAAGGAAAGAGGGATTTAATTATTTTCTATGGTGATAACAATGAGGCCTCCAAATAGTGTGACAAATGGACTCACAGAGCAGTGAGCTATTCATCTACAAACCATCCGAACAGAAACAGGATGAAATTTTGGTCCTATGTTTTGTAGAAGGAATTTCCAAAGTCTGTAGAAGGAATTTTCATAGTCTATAGAAAGAAGGTTGAATTACAGGATGTTTAAGATATCTTTCTAGTCTAAAATCCTTAACTTCATTTCTCCAAGGAAACCATCCTTATTTCCTTCCTGCCCTAGTCTGAGTGCTCACAAAGCACCCTGGGGCTACCCCTGTCATACTAGTACCCCACATTGTGGTAATCACTGACCTGTCTTCCTCATTAGACTGCATGTCTTTGAAGGTAGGGATGGTCTTTTATCTACATAAATTTATTGTCTAGTGCAGTGTTCAGCACAGAGTATTAGCATTCAGTAAATGTTTGTCAAGTGTTGAATAAATAAATGAATGGAGATGATTTGAGTGCAACTGCTATAAAATTTTGGTAAAAGGAGCTAGAGCTGGGCAGTTTCCATTTGCAAAATTACCTTAGTGGGAAAGTCTCATTCTCAGAAATCACATGCTTTCTTTCCTTCTTCTTTCCTAGTACAGACTCACTTATCAGAAATATGAGGGAGTGTGATCATAATTGAAAGTAATCACCTTATCTGAAAAGTCAGAATATGTTTTCAGGGTAGTAGAAAATCAGGAGACTTCAAAGTTGCATTTGCTTTTTATTTAATTAATAAAAATTTAAAAGCATAAAAACACCAGTGGCTATTAAAAGTTCAATAGCTGGAAACATGCATACAAGGTACATATGAAAAAGACCAGTATGGAGTCAACTTAGGTAGCTTCTGAGCCGTTCAGCATCATATACGATCTCAATCACATTGTTGGGAATCATCTGACATTGCAGGTGGTTCTCCCAAAAGATCCAGTTTCTCACTTATCCTTTGATATTATTTGCACACTGTTTATACCGCCTATAGTTGTCAGTCTGTGTTACCAGAGACTGTTGCTGAAATTGCCATGGGGCTGAAAATATGGTTCCCTATGTGGGGAATGGTCCAAACATGACTAGTGCCTGCAGGTTCAGAAAACTGAGTTTGATTGGAGATGCTAGTTTGTCTTCACAAACATGGAAAAGAGCTGTCAGTCAGATTGGAGAACATGTCCTGTGTGCAGCCATTATGCAGGTATGGATTCAAGGCTACCTTCTCTCCTTAGATTTATGATGGTGGCAATGAGAAATTGCATTTGTTTACAAAGGAAAGAAAGGCAAAAATGTTCCTTATGAAAAGAGGAAGCAATTGTTTCCTAGCACATTTGGGGTGGAAGAGCTGGCTACTGCGCCCTGACTGCCGAGCAGCCCCAATGCTTCTTGGTGGCTCACACACATTCAGGTCAGCGTGGTGCAGGCTAATGGGTGTTGTCCTAGAGATTACACAGTTAAAAAGAGAATTATTACATCGGACGTGGATAGTTGTGTCTGTAATGGGAGTGATTATAAAAGAACGAGGAACCTACTGTAAATGTAAAGGTTTCTTATCTTAACAACATAATAATTGTAACCAGGACTGACAGTGAAGATAAACAGATCCCAACATTAATATTAACACTGTTTCACAAGGCTGAATGGAAACAGATTCAGCTGTCATTTGATTAATTTTCCATTAATAATAAAAGAAAAAGCTTACAGGTCTAAAATCCCTACCATATTTGCATTATCAGTGTTGACATTACAGATGGACCAATCTATCATTCACATAATTTGCTTTAAATTACCCTATTGTAAGACTGAAGAATGGATTTCTGTGAAACACAGAATTGTATGTGTGTCTGTGCATATGTGTGTCATCCATGTGTTTGTGTATGTTCTGTGCTTGTGTGTGTATGTTTATGTTTCAGCGCTACTGTTAACCAAATGAGACATCATCTTAAAAACCCAAATTTCAATGTGTTAAGGGTTATATAAACTGAAGGGTATAAACACTACAGAAGCAACTGAAGGCTTTAGCATGCTTATACTTAGTGGTTTCCACCTGAGTAGCTAAAACAAGCACACATGTTGAATATGTTCACAGGCCTCTTTCTGTTTCTGTCTTTATGTCTCCATCTACCTCCTCTATCTGATTCCCTTTAAATCAAAGTGTATACAGATGGTCAGAGGGAGAACTTGATCTAGTAAAGGATTTTTTCCTCCCTGTATGTTTTCTTGCACTTTAAGGAGTTTCAGAAAGGAGGAGGAGGAGCCTTTCTTATTGGACATAAGGGAACTCATAGTGACAAATTCTGAAAAGAGATTTCATTCAGAAAGCCAAGTGATTTAAGCACAACGAAAGGGCTTCTTTCTCTGATAAAAGTCCCAAGATAGTCACTAACACCCAAAGTTGACTTCCAATTAGTTTTAAGTTCACTGAAAATTTGGTCTGAGGAAATGCCAAAGAGGGATCCCAAGAGTTTGTTCCCACCACTTTTGTCCCATTCACCTATACATGGACCTGAGGGAGCTGTGAAGCTGCCAGCTGTACCTACCAGGAAAGACGGCAGTGGAGAGCAGACCAGAAACCTATTTAAGTCTCCCAGTAAATGTCTACATTGCACACCTGTAGTTCTTTATTTATTTTTTTCTTCTTTTTTGAGACAGAGTATCACTCTGTCACCCAGGTTGGAGTGCAGCCACACAATCTCAGCTCACTGCAACGTCTGTCTCTCAGGCTCAAGTGATTCCCCCGCCTCAGCCTCCTGAGTAGCTAGGACTACAGGTGCGTGCCACCATGCTTGGCTAATTTTTGTATTTTTAGTAGAGACAGGGTTTCACCATGTTAGCCAGGTTGGTCTTGAACTCCTGACCTCAAGTGATCCACCTGCCTCGGCCTCCTAAAGTGCTGGGATGACAGGCATGAGCCACCGTGCCCGGCCTCATTTTTTTTTTTTTTAATAGGTATAAGATAAGCATGCCCCAGGTCAGTGTGCAGATTTCCCACAAGGCTTGGAAGAACCACCAGAACATTCCTTTATAAGTAAGGATATTTTAGAAATGACCAGCTTAAACATAGCTGGGATGTGTCTCAATTTAAAAATTTTCTGTAGAAGTTTTAAGTCAACACTCACGAACTTAAATGCAATGAAACAGAAAAGGTACCTTGATAATCTCAAAAACTGAGCTGACCAGAAGAAACAACGATGAAGGATCTACCTTCCTGACATTTGCACTGATATTCAAAAGGCCTAGAAGGAAGTTGGGACTCTATACAAAATGGTCACAAGCCTAATCTCAAAAGCTGACTCAAGCCCCATTTGTGGCAAATTATCTAAAAGAGCAAGGGACAGAAGGGAAAAAGCAAAAACACCTGTTGGTAATTTTCCCCAAGCAACATTTTTCTCTTTCAAAAGACCAAAGCGAGGCTGAACTTTAGAGACAAGGATTCCCTTGTTGGAAACAGAGCAGGCCAATAGCGCCTTTAAACAGTTCCCTGTTTTTCAAGCAGCCGAGGGAGGTAAAACCTGCAGAGAGCTCGGTGAGGACGGCCCCAGGAAGGCCCTGCAGAGAGGTGCTTCATTAACCCGATTAAGCAGGTGGATGGAGAGGGCCTCGCTGATAATTTACACCTTGCTAATGAAGCGTGTGACTCTTAATCTCCTCCAAACAAGATACACTCATGAAACTCTGGTACAAGGAAAGGGGAAATTAATTAGGTGAAAAAACTATGAGATTATAGCAGAGGGATTCCTGCAAGGCAACTGTAACCTGGGTGGTTATTCATTTTAGCCTTTCTGAAATTAATGGCTGAGCTGTCAAGTAAACAAGTTGTGGTACCTTTTGGGCTTATAAGAAGTTCAAAAGCAGTACATCATTATGTGTCTGATTTCATATTTTATGCAATGTCTTTAAAAATCAGTCTGATGGACTGACTTCTAATGTGTAATTTTAATATATTTGTAGTACAGCTGTTTATAGTTGTATTCACAGATGATTCAGTTATATATTTCGTATAATTTATTTTAAAATGTTACATTGCAAAATAATTCTTATATCTAATGCAAGCTGTAAAGAAATTTTGTGTTCAAAGAGAACATTTTAAATGGTTGGTTAGAATTCTTACTGGATGAATGGTATCAGTTTAATAAAAGAAATATAACATGACAATAGTAGCTAATATTTATCAAGTGTTGATATATATCAAGTACTAGCTAAGTATTTTATTTTTAAATTTATTTTTATTTTTATTTATTTTGTTATTGTTGAGACAGGATCTCACTCTTGTCACCCAGGCAGGAGTGCAGAGGTGTAATCACAGCTCAGTGCAGCCTCGACCTCCTGGGTTCAGGCAATCCTCCCACCTCAGACTCCTTTTTAGCTGGGACTACAGGTGCACACCACTACGCCCAGCTAGTTTTTTGTGTTTTTAGTAGAGCCAGGCTGGTCTTGAACTCCTGTGCTCAAGTGATCCATCTGCTTCCACCTCCCAAATTGCTGGGATTACAGCCATGAGCCACCATGCCTGGCAATGTACTTTTTTTTTTTTGAGACAGAGTCTCGCTCTGTCACCCAGGCTGGAGTATAGTGGCACGATCTCGGCTCACTGCAACCTCCACCTCCCGGGTTCAAGCAATTCTCGTGCCTTTCTGAGTAGCTGGGACTACAGGAGCACGCCACTATGCCCAGCTAATTTTTGTAATTTTAGTAGAGACAGGGTTTCACCATGTTGGCCAGGCTGGTCTTAAACTCCTGGACTCAACTGATCCACCCACCTCAGCCTCCCAAAGTGCTAGGATTACAGGTGTGAGCCATCATGCCCAGTCAAGACGAAGTACATTAAGTTTATTAACTCATTAATCTATATACCAACTCTATGAGGTAATTATTTGTTTATAGATGAGTAAACTATGGCCAGTGAAGTTAAGTAGACATGTATTTTATTTTCTTTTTTCTTTTAATATATATATTTTTTGGCAGTATTCCTGTGATGACAGCATGTGTTTTCTTGCTTAGTTATAGGTGAAATAAACCCCATCTTAAAGCCAGAAATTAATTTAAATGGTGTTTATTTCAGAGCACTTCACATATTTTGGGTCAAGTATGGAAATGACATAGATTTTTATGCCAGTCAAAGTTATGAAAAGAATACGAACTTCATGGTGAGTTACCCTGGCAGACTAGACCTGGATTTAAATTTATCATCATTTACTTGATCTTGGGAAAGTTACTTAACTTCTCTGTTTCAGTTCCTTCATCTCTAAAAGGCGGATAATGATTCCTACTTCATCAGATTGGAATGAGTTTTGCCTGAGGTATCATGTAAAGCACCATGCACACAGATGGGGTTCATACATGTTGCTTTCTCCACACTCCCCCCTTCACTTTTTTGGATCCACGCTGGACTTCATGACAGACTCATCATTCTAACTCAAGGCTTTACTTACTTGAAGACCTACAAGCCATCTTTTTTTTTTGAGACGGAGTCTTGCTCTGTCTCCCGGGCTGGAGTGCAGTGGCCGGATCTCAGCTCACTGCAAGCTCCGCCTCCCGGGTTTACGCCATTCTCCTGCCTCAGCCTCCCGGGTAGCTGGGACTACAGGCGCCCGCCACCTCGCCCAGCTAGTTTTTTGTATTTTTTTTTTTACTAGAGACAGGGTTTCACCGTGTTAGCCAGGATGGTCTCGATCTCCTGACCTCGTGATCCACCCGTCTCGGCCTCCCAAAGTGCTGGGATTACAGGCTTGAGCCACCGCGCCCGGCCACAAGCCATCATTTTTAAAATGGCTTCCTATTCTGTGGCATATCTAAACCAAACTCATTCTGGAGACCTGGACTGTGTTCTCAGGAAGGTAGCATTTTCAGTGTGCCCATTCCTGCTTTCATCTCTGGGTTCGTCCACTCACCTATCCATTCATTCAAAGAACATTTCTCCACCAGGCATTGAGCCCTGGACTATTGAGGACCCAAAGGACAAATGAGACAAGGTCCCGGGCCTCTAGGAGTGCATTGTTTAGATGGGGCAACAGAGCAGGAAGCCAAACACTTCATGCAAGGGGAAGAGCTTAATAACATCAATGGTGCAGGCAGTGAGGAGTGGGTATTCAATGCTGCCTGGTGTTAGGGTGAGATGAGAGGAGGTGTCTCTCAAAGTGAGGCCTGAAGGATGGATAACTTTGGGGAGATAATTTCAGGCAGAAGGAACTTAAAGTTATGCAACTGCAAAATGTCAAAAGATATTATGGAAAATTCAAGTGCTTTGATGTTGTTGAGTTGAGGAGAGAGTGATAAATGAGGCTGGAGCAGTGACAGAGGCCAGATAAACAGGGGCTGTGTCTGTAGGGCTAAGACTTCTGTGCTCTTTTCTCTGGGCTGTGGAGATGCCATCGACCCTGGGAGTTTACATACTAAATGTAAATGGTGGATTATAGGAGAGCAAGACTGGATGCAAGGAGAAGAATTAGAGGTCAGCTGCTAAAACTCAGTTGAGAGGTGATGAAGGCTGCTTTAGGGCTATAACTCTGGAGTGGTGGATGGGCAGCCAGCCAAACAGAGAGCAATTTCAGAGGTAGCAAATAGAATGTGATCATTAGAACAGTGTCTTATACATGCTCAACAAATAGTTGTTGAATGAATGAATGTGCTTTTTTAGTTGTTTTTGTTCTGTGTATGCATTTTCTTCACTCAGCTCTCTGAAGATATTAATTTTTAATTTTTTTAAGTTTGGGGCTTTCCCTCTCCCCTTTTTCTGCCTTATCTCTGTTTCCTCTGAGTTCTGTATTTTTGTTGTTTGTTTGATCTCCATCTTTACAGCAGGGTGATCCTTGGATATCCATTTATGTTTAAATATGGGGCACTAAAAGTCAATTGGAAGCTCTATGTGCATAGGTAGAGTTTGGCTGACTATTGGAGTCCACCGTAGGATGGTTGGGCATAACCTGGTCTTTATATTGGGGGCTCTAAGTTTTCAGTATTTTTTTTCTCTGGGCCTGTTAAGTTTCTCCAGAGAAGAATTCTCAAATTTCCTGCCTATGGGAAATAAACAGGGGTGACAGTCAACTGGACACACCGGTGCAGCCATACTCGTTGTAAACATATTGAAACTCCTATTGCTAGTGGCCTATAACCACTGCCTCAAGTTCTCAGACTGCCTCATTCCAGCCACACTGAGACTATCTTCCCACAACCTAGCAACAAAACAGTTAAAACCTGCAGGATCTTGCCTTAATGCTCAGGTCAGTGTCCATTCCATTTGGTTGGCGCCCGGGCTACACTGGCTGTATTCAACATGTTAAAAAACAAGGCATGGTCCGGAGTGGTATAATCCCAACACTTTGGGAGGCTGAGGTCGGTGGATCACCTGAGGTCAGGAGTTTGAGATCAGCCTTGCCAACATGGTGAAACCCCGTCTCTACTAAAAATACAAAGAAAACAGCTGGGCATGGTGGCAGGCTCCTGTAATCCCAGCTACTCAGGAGGCTGAAGCAAGAGAATTGCTTGAACCCGGGAGGCGGAGGTTGCAGTGAGCCGAGACTGCATCATTATACTCCAGCCTGGGCAGCAAGAGTGAAACTCTGTCTCAAAAACAAAACAAAACAAAACAAAACAAACAAACAAGCAAACAAAACAAAACAAACAAACAAACAACAAAAAAAAAACAAGACATGTCCCTGGCATTCTGGAAAAGCAGGAAAAGAAGTTTGGATGGTCCTGACTCAGCCTGCAAACTGTCATCCCTTCTGTCTTTTAATGCACCCTTCCTTCCTCCTTGCCTGGAGAGCCCATGTCTGGAGTGCCCTGGTTTGATTTATTGAAAGAGTAGCCCTCCTATCTCCTGCTGATGTGAGGGAGCGCTGGTCATGTGACCCCTGCAGGATGTATTCTTCCGTGGAAAGGTCCCACCCCTATTTTATTCTTTCTAGTGCCTCTGAATCCTGACCCCTTATTGGGTTCTGTGGCATTAATCTTGCTTTTATTCTGTTTTGTTTGATTTTGATTTTGGTCTTTCTCCTCTCCAGGTGCTATTAATAACATTTTTTCCTTACTTTGCTGAGAGAGTTACTGCCTGGCCATCTACTTTCCACCTTCTAAACTTTTGTGGCTATCTTGGCCCTAGCTTCTCATAGATATTGATGATTTCTGGAACTCTCTTTCAGTCACTTTGAACTACTTGGAAGAAAAATGGTATATTAGTTAGTCAAGACTCATGGATTCTATGGAAAAGAAACTAAAACTAGTTTACACAAAAGTGGGAAGGACATTTCAGGATCTAAAGGTTTTCTTCTAGACTCAAGTCAGGGATGCAGGAGGCAGTCACGAAGCTGAAGTGCAAAGCCCTGAGGCCTTCAATGTTTCTTTTCTCTTCTGGGTATTTATACATAAGAATTTTCTTGTTTGCTTCCTCTTTGGCCAGCTCTTTTTCTCTTTCTCTCTGTTGTCTGTGTAGTGGAATATGGCCTCCTCACAGTTCCTGAGTGTACATACTATGATTCCAAGTATCAGTGGAATTTAGTGTGCTGCCTTTCTGACCCACTTCCAAATTCTGAGGAAGGAATGAAATTAGTTTGGGACAGATGCCCCCACCCTTAATCCAATCCATGAAGATCCTGGTGAGTAATGAAGTACAAGCCACGTTACTATGTTGACAGACAGGGTAGGAGAACTACTTCCAGAAGTAAGGGAACCATTGTGAGCTAGGCAGACACACCAAAAGCTATCAACTATAACAGAGGAGAAAGAGTCCATGATTTATTCACCTAATTTCCTTCATACTTGCTTACCTTCAACTTTATTTAGAGGAAGCAGGAGGCAGGGTGTGGAAGGCATTCACGTTTGGAAAGCTGCTGCAGCTGTAGCCAGATATGAGGCCGGGAGCTGGGGGCTGGGTTCCTTTAGGCTTTTTGCAACTGGCCTGTGCCAAACTGCTCTGAGAGGAGTTCGCCTTGGCTCCTGGGTCTCCTGGAAGCTGGGCTCTGGTCTGTTGCCCAAGGGGCCTGGGTCAGCTGCTCTTCACGGCGTTGGGCCAGTACCTTACATAATTTGTCTTTTTTATTTCCCCTATTATTTATTTATTTATTTAATTAATTAATTATTTTGGAGATAGAGTCTGGCTCTGTCGCCCAGTCTGGAGTGCAGTGGCGCGATCTCGACTCACTGCAAGCTCCACCTCCCAGGTTCACGCCATTCTCCTGCCTCAGCCTCCTGAGTAGCTGGGACTACAGGCGCCCGCCACCTTGCGCAGCTAATTTTTCTATTTTTAGTAGAGACAGGGTTTCACTGTATTAGCCAGGATGGTCTCAATCTCCTGACCTTGTGATCCGCCCACCTTGGCCTCCCAAAGTGCTGGGATTATAGGCATGAGCCACTGCACCCTGCCTACTTCCCCTATTTTAAAAGGCAAAGACATCAAGCTTTGCTTGGGGAATTTTTTCAAATAAATATGACAATACACAAACCGTGGGCTATATATCAAGTTCCTCTGAATATTAGATGCCAAGTAAGAAGTTTGAGTTAGAACTCCATGTCCCAGGTGACAGAATTCATTTTTCAAATGAAATGTTTATTGAATAGGGCAAGAGAAAGCAAGCCCATGTCCTGCTTATGCTAATCAGCATCTGATAAGTAGAGTGCAATTTTCTCTTTAATAACCCAGCACCCATCATGCTCAATTAGTAATGCACTGGTGACAGTCCATGCAGGGCTGGAAGAAGAGGAGTAGCCGAGCCTTGTTCGGGGATCTACAGCCATGCTCTGTGACACCACCCACCACCATGCAAATGACTTCACAGTTAAAAGGGGCACCACTCAGAGGCCCATGATTCATTTCCAGTTCCTTCTGTAGATACAGGGGCCACACTGCATGCATCATGAAATTTCTTTAGAAATGAAGTCCTTTGGGAATAAAGTTATAACTCTACTATTTATATTTGAGCAGCGTTATGATAATAGCTGCAAATCACTGAAATAGATAGTACTTTTCAAATGATACTTTAAGCATTGTATGTTTGCTAATAATAAAATTAGAAATAAAGTGAATTAAAGGGATGGGTTCTTTTATTTTTAATTCTCATGTTTTAGACCTTTAGAATTGTCCTTGGTGCAGGCCGGGCATGGTGGCCCACGCCTGTAATCCCAGCACTTTAGGAGGCCGATGCGGGCAGATCTCTTGAGGTCAGAAGTTCAAGACCAGCCTGGCCAACATGATGAAACACCCGTCTCTACTAAAACTACAAAAATTAGCCGGGCTAATTGTCCCTGGTGCAAGAATTGTCCCTGGTGCAAATATGCTGAATCTCTTAGAGTAGGTGCCGTCCGCATGTACCATGAGTGGCACTTAGTCCCGAAATACTGTGTCACTCTCCTAGTGGTTTTCTCTAACACTAGCCCTGAAAAGCAGACATACATTTTTATTCCAGCTGTTAATAAAATGTTTAGCACATTTCTTTTAGACATGCAAAGTTTCCCTATACCAGTTCTGCAAGACAGAATATAAAGAAATCCCAACCAGGAGCAGTGGCTCACACTGTAATCCCAGTACTTTGGGAGGCCAAGGCAGACAGATCACTTGAGGCCAGGAGTTCAAGACCCGCCTGGCCAACATAGTGAAACCTCGTCTCTACTAAAAATACAAAAATTAGCTGAGCATGGTGGCACCTGCCTGTAGTCCCAGCTATTTGGGAGGCTGAGGCAGGAGAATGGCTTGAACCTGGGAGGTGGAGGTTGCAATGCGCCAAGATCGCGCCACTGCACTCCAGCCTGGGCAATAGAGTGAGACTCTGTCTCAAAGAAAAAAAAAAAAATAGAAAGAAAGAAATGCCTAACATTTAGGTTCACCCGCTGGATGAGGCTAAATTTATGAGACTAAGAGTCATCTACCCTTGAGAATGTTTGTTTCCAGATAAAAGTCCACAATGACTATTTTATTTAATTTTTACAATATGCCTTTCCTTGTTGGTCTTAGCATATATTTTTTAAAACTTCATGAAACGTTTCCACCCTGTAGTAAAATTGAAATCCTCTATTTTAATTTTAACATCAGATGCAAACAGTTGAGTTAATGATACTCTTCAGTTAACATCACATCATCATCACCCCTACCCTAACCTCATACCCATTCTTCTCTCTGTTTCCATAGGCACCCTCTGTAATATAGTTCATGTTTTTTTTCTTGAAGACATATATATCTTTGGAAGATATGCAGTATAGGATTTTATTTTGGTGTATGTGTGATTTTGATATAAATAAATGATGTACTGTGGATCTTTGGGGTTTGTTTTGTTTTGAAACAGGGTCTCGCTCTGTCATCCAGGCTGCAGTGTAGTGGTGTGATCTTGGCTCACTGCAGCCTCGACCTTCTGGGCTCAAGTGATCCTTCTACCTCAGCCTCCCAAGTAGCTGGGGTGCCACCACATCCGGGTAATTTTTAAATTTTTTGCAGAAACGGGGTTTCATCATGTTGCTCAGGCTGGTCTCAAACTCCTGAGCTCAAGGGATCCACTCTCCCTTGGCCTGCCAAAGTATTGGGATTACAGGCGTTAGCCACCACACCCAGCCTGTACTGTGGATCTTACTCCACTTGAAATTTTTCCTCCATACTATAAGATCTGCAAATGTTGCTGTATATACTTATAGCTCATTGCATTTGATCACTACATAATATTATATGCATCTATCTTATTTACTTTGTTTCCATTCTCCACTGTTATGAAAATGCTGCCATAAGCATCATTGTAGATGATCATTTTGGAGAATTTCTCTCACATATGCATCATAAATAGTGTCAGGTTATATTCTAGCTTAACTGTACAGGCCTCCACTCCCACCAGCAGTGCATGAGTGTTCATAATATCTCAGCCTCTAACACTTAGCATTATCTGATTTTCCAATGTTGTACTAATCCGACATACATAACAGTTATTTTATTGTTTTAATTTACATAGCTCTGGTAATTAGTGTTGTTGCCTACATTTCCATGTATTTGTTACCTCTTGGATTTCCTTTACTGTGACTTGAATATTTATATCTTTGAACCATTTTTCCTATTGGGATTTGTGCTTTTATCATAGTTTTTTTTTTAACAGAGTCTCACTCTGTTGCCCAGGCTGGATTGCAGTGGTGTGATCTCTGCTCACTGTAGCCTCTGCCTCCTGGGTTCAAGTGATTCTTCTGTCTTCATCTCCCGAGTAGCTGGGATTACAGGTGCCCGCCACCATGCCCGGCTAAATTTTGTATTTTTGGTAGAGATGGGGTTTCACCACATTGGCCAGGCTGGTCTTGAACTCCTGACCTCAAGTGATCCACCCACCTTGGCCTCCCAAAGTGCTAAGATTACAGGCATGAGCCACAGCGCCCGGCTGCTTTTTTCACGTTCATCTGTAGGATTTCTTTGGATAGTCTAGAAATTAATAAACCAAATCAATTGGTTTTACTCAGTACACACACATTTTTCCTATGTGTCACCTAATTGTTATCTGTCTGTGGTGTCCTTTGTTGAATAAAGTTCCCAATTTTAATAGTTTTTTCCAGTCCATCAGTTTTCCCTCTTATGGTTTATGCCTTTACATTTTTTAAAATAAATCTTGGCCAGGCGCGGTGGCTCAAGCCTGTAATCCCGGCACTTTGGGAGGCCGAGACGGGCGGTTCACGAGGTCAGGAGATCGAGACCATCCTGGCTAACATGGTGAAACCCCGTCTCTACTAAAAAAAATACAAAAAAAAACTAGCCGGGCGCGGTGGCGGGCGCCTGTAGTCGCAGATACTTGGAGGCTGAGGCAGGAGAATGGCGTAAACCCGGGAGGTGGAGCTTGCAGTGAGCTGAGATCCTGCCACTGCACTCCAGCCTGGGTGACAGAGCAAGACTCCGTCTCAAAAAAAAAAGAAAAAAAAATCTTTCCTCACCTTTAGTTTATCAAGATATTCTGCAACATTTTTCTTATATTAGCTTTTCAGTTTTATCTTTCACAATGAGATCTCTAATTCTCACTGAAGTTCATCCTTTTAGGTATAAATTCAATTTTTCTTCATATAATGAATCTGTTTTCCGAGACTGTATCATTCTAAATGACCCATTTTTTTCTTCACTGATTTGGGGTGATGGTTTTCTTATATGCAAAGTGCTTGGTATGTAAGAGAAGTTTCATATATTTAGATATAGTTTTATTGCATATTTATTTTACTATTTTAAGACTCTTTATTCTGAACTATTGGTCTATTCTTGTATCATACAACTACTGTTTTTTATTATTCCCAAGGCTTTACTGCATTTCTGAACATCTCACAGGGTAAATCATACTCCTCTTCCCTCCTGGCTCCTCTTTTTAAAAAGCATCTTAGCTATTCATGGATCTTTATTCTTCCATATTCGAGTTAGAATAAAAGTGTTCAAGTTTCCAAAAAGTCTTCCTGGAATTTTGATTGGAATTTCAAGAAAGGTATAGATTATGTTATTAGCTTCTCACGACAGCTGGGCTTCAGGGCTATCTTGATATGAGTCCTACTGCTGCCAGCTAGTGCGGAGCTGGCACAAATATTTTTCTGCCCCAGGTAGTTAGTGGTGGCTTGTGCACAGAGGGCACTGAGGGAAGAAAAAGTGCATGGCAGAGAAGTACTCCCTCCCATGCCTGAAACATGTTTGTGATACCTGACCTGTCTGCTTTCTCTTCCCTCCATTTCCTGGACTGATCTATTCAAGGAGAATCAGGGGTTTTATGTTCTGGAATCATCGGTTCCCCTTTCACTCAGTGGCACCACCGAGGATTGAGGTTTCATGCTGAAAACCAGTATCACGAGTTGTTTGCCATCTTCTTGGGAACCAGATATCTTTCACTACAATATTTCAAATATATTTTCTTCTGCCCTCCAAAAAAAAAATCTTTTTATAGACTTTTAAAGTATTTCCTGTATAGTAACTCTGTGAAATAGATAACTCAGGTGTTATCATCCTGGGCTTCAGAACACTTACAAGACTCCCCTATAAGTGCAGTGTCAGAAGGAAGCTAGAAGAAAACTAGAATTCCAAACTTTGACTTCCTGTCCCAGAAGAGAGTATCTGTAATATAGCAGAGAGGCACAGGGCCCAGAGTCAGCGGTCTAGCTCTAATCTGCACATTGGCATCACATCAGCGCTGTGTTCTTGAAAGTTGGGGGGTCCTGGGCCTCAGTTTCCTCATGTCTTGGAAGGGCTACGTCATCCCTAAAGCCCTTTTCCCCAAATTTTTAAGATTCTCAATATACAAGGGAGAAACCAAGGCTGCTTTATGAGAATTTCAACCTTCTGTTTTTTTCGTGTTCTTTTTCTACTGAAAGTGCCAATGAAAAGTGAAATGGCTGAAAGCCAATAGCCTGGAGGGTTGCTGTAGAGTTATGTAATTAATAGGCTGCAAATACGGCTTCTGGATAAATTGAGTGGGTTTTATTATAATAGTTGCCCTTTAACACTGAAGGATGACATCATTCCTGATGTTTGGGTTCTTGCTCCTGAAAATTAAACCCACTCTTAAGGGGAAGGTACTAACAGTCATCCATGAACTTTAAAAAAATGAAACAAAGTCCAGAGGATGGATCTGCTGCCGCTACCGGTGCCAGTGCTGAAGAGATGACAGAGTTAGGAGTCCCTGTTTGATAGACCAAGAGAAAGAATACTGCCTTATACAGAAGCAATTGGCTCAGGGAAAATAAACCAAACAATAACACGTTTTTTAAAAATGAGGAGGGAGCAGTGGTTCAACCTGTAATCCCAGCATTTGGGGAGGGTAAGGTGGGAGGATTAATTGAGGCCAGGAGTTCAAGACCAGCCTGGGCAACATAGTGAGACCTGGTCTCTACAAAATATTAAAAATTGGCCACGTGTGGTAGTGCGTGCCTATAGTCCCAGCTGCACAGGAGGATGACATGGGAGGATCTCTTGAGTCCAGGACTTCAAGGTTACAGTGAGCTATGATTGCACCACTGTACTCCAGTCTGGGCAAAAGAGTGAGAGCCTGTCTCTAAAACTAAACATTTGAATAAAGAGGAGTTGAGTAAAAGAAGACAGAATGTAGGGTAAGAAGACAATTTATTAAAAATCCCAAAAGCATGTCCACTAGCAAGATATAATCAACAGTGGGAGACAAGAACCTCATCCTCAGAAAGAATCAAAGAGCTTAAGAAAGGCCTAGAAGAATCAATGAAAGTGTCAGGGAGGTTACAAAATTAAAAAAAAAAAAAAAAGAATCAATGAAGTGTGGAGTTGATGCTTTGGAGGCAATTTAAGAATTAAGAAATGACAAAATTTAATGCTCAATACTATCTATCTATCTTGTACATCAGTAATGCTCATGTTTAATTAGGCTAAGAAAAAGATGTTTTCTTTCTTTCTTTCTTTCTTTCTTTTGACAGTCTCAATCTGTTGCCCAGGCTGGAGTGCAGTGGCATGATCTTGGCTCACTGCAACCTCTGCCTCCTGGGTTCAAGCGATTCTCCTGCCTCAGCCTCCCAAGCAGCTGGGACTATATGCATGCACTAATTAATAAGCTGCAGCTAATTTTTTGTGTTTTTAGTAGACAAGGAGTTTCACCATGTTTGCCAGGCCGGTCTCGAACTCCGGACCTCAAGTAATCCTCCTGCCTCAGCCTTCCAAAGTGCTAGGATTACAGGCATGAGCCACCATGCTTGGAGTGCAGTGGTGCAATCTCAGCTCACTGCAAGCTCCACCTCCCGGGTTCACACCATTCTCCTGCCTCAGCCTCCCGAGTAGTTGGGACTACAGGTGTCCGCCACCACGCCTGGCTAATTTTTTGTATTTTTTTTTTTTTTTTGAGACGGAGTCTCGCTCTGTCGCCCGGCCTGGAGTGCAGTGGTCGGATCTCAGCTCATTGCAAGCTCCGCCTCCCGGGTTTACGCCATTCTCCTGCCTCAGCCTCCCGAGTAGCTGGGACTACAGGCGCCAGCCACCTCGCCCAGCTAGTTTTTTGTATTTTTTAGTAGAGACGGGGTTTCACCACGTTAGCCAGGATGGTCTCGAACTCCTGACCTCGTGATTCACCCGTCTCGGCCTCCCAAAGTGCTGGGATTACAGGCTTGAGCCACCGCGCCTGGCAATTTTTTGTATTTTTAGTAGAGACGGGGTTTCACCGTGTTAGCCAGGATGGTCTCGATCTCCTGAACTCATGATCCTCCCACCTCGGCCTCCCAAAGTGCTGGGATTACAGGCGTGAGCCACCGCGCCCAGCCAAGATGTTTTCTTTAGTGATGTTTGAGTCAAGTTAATAGTCAACACATTCCTACTTATAATGCTTCCTTGTGTTGCCTTCCACAGGGTCAACTTTCCAAAGACATAGGAAACTATATCTTACATAATTGTGTATCTACAACAAGTTCAATCCTTTGTCCACATTGGCAGGCTCACTCAATCTCATAAAAGGTAGGTTTGGCTGATTTTGCTTTTTTTGTTTGTTTGTTTTTGTCTTTTTTCCACTTTTTAGGAGTCTAGTATCTTAGTGCTGGTAGAGCTGGTATTTACCTTTTAAAAAATTGCTTGGGTAGTTTAAGAAGAAGACACTGAGAAACAAATTCTTAGCTATGATAGAAACAAAGTTTTATTCATAGAAGACCAAAATTTTATTGAATATAGGCCAATTATAAAGGAGCTTATTCATCTTTGCATGCCAGTGAAGTTCCTAACTCAGAGGCTAACCTGTATACACATGAGAAGAACATTTTGGCTATGGCTCTGAAATTAGTAGATGGTTAAGCCTTTAAAGTGGGGTGTTAATTGCAAAACAGGAGTTGGATATCTGAACAGCTCAGACTGTAAACCCTAGGTTTCTATAATTCTGCGTTATTTGTGAGTATTATGGGGTAGTTAAATCTTTGGGAGTTTCCAAAGTGAGATCATACAGTCTTATTTGTTCATGATATAATTGACAAGACTCTACAAGAGCAGAGGACATAAGGAAAAGGCTCTTGGGTTTCGCATTAATCCAGACCCTGCAGCTGGCCCCCGACCACACTTATTGCCTCCTTCAGCACCAGGCCCTCCCCACTCCCAGGATGCCAGACACTGGCCTTCTTTCAATTCCTTAAAGAACCTTGCCCTCACCCATCTCAGGAACTTTGTCCATGATGCGCCCTTTGCCTGGAGAAAGCTGACTTCTATTTTCCTTCTTTGGCTTCATTCAGGTAATTTCTACTCCTCCTTAAGATTTCAGCCCCAAAGTCACTTCTTCAAGGAAACTTTCCCTAATCCCCAGAATGATCTAATGCCCTTTTCCTTCTGGCAGTCCCAAAGGTAGGAACTCCAATGTTCATTCCCACTATGGTACGCTCACTCGAAGTGCAATCAATGCGCAGCAAGATGTACGTGCTTGAGAGTTCTCAGGTGAGCACCACGTAAACAAGGTGCCCGTGACTCAATCAGGCTGCTTCAATAAAACATCTTAGATTCTGAAAAATAGGACTAGAAATGATCTCAAGAAATCTTATTTGACCCTGTCTCCAATCTTTAGAAGTAGGTGATGAATGGGTAGAATAGTATATTTCTAACAAATAAGTTGGTTAGAGCATCTATTATGTAAATGAGTCTGCATGAGAAATTGTAATGAGGCATTCTATCTTTAGGTTGGACATTACAGGGAAACCAGGTAGGTGCATTATGAGTTACACTGTGTCTGCTTCATTTATCTGTGGGGAGAGACCTAGAGTCTTTTCTTTTTTTTAGATTTAGTCTTGCTCTGTCGCCAGGCTGGAGTGAGTGATGCGATCTCGGCTCACTGCAACCTCCGCCTCCTGGGTTCAAGCGATTCCCCTGCCTCAGCCTCCCAAGTCCCTGGGACTACAGGCATGTACCACCAGGCCCAGCTAATTTTTTGTATTTTAGTAGAGACAGGATTTTGCCATGTTGGCCAGGATGGTCTCAATCTCCTGACCTTGTGATCTGCCCTCCTTGGCCTCCCAAAGTGCTGGGATTACAGGTGTGAGTCGCCGCGCCCGGCCACCTAGAGTCTGTTTATCTGTAGTGAGGCAATGTGTCCTGGACACACTCTGAGTTCCCCCAAGTTCTGGTTGGTGAAGCTGTGATGCCACTGACCTGTGGAACCACAGGCTGCTGCTTCGTTCCTTATTTTGATTAGAGACCTTTGTGGTGGTTGTTTTGTTTGTTTAACAATCACTGAATCACCACAGAGGCAGAGGTAGATAGTTCTTTAAAATGTTCTACTGAGGGGAAAATGTAGAAACCTTCTGTAAAGGAAAGTAAGCAAGCAAGCATTTAGAAACATCATTTTTTGCATGCGTGATGTTTTACTAAGATGCCCTAATAATGGAGGGAGTTTTATATTTAATATTCCAGTTCCAAATGGGTGTCATGAAAGGCCTGTGTATGTCAGCTCTGAAAACTCTCTAACCTTGAAAGGCCTATTTTCTCCTCTTGCCAACTCGTCTATGGAGCTTATCAGGAAGAGAGGATTGCTATTGCTGTCTAGTGCCCATAATTAATCCCGGAGACAGTGAGGATTTAGGACCACTGATTGTGGCTGACTTCAAATTAAAAAGTCACTGTTAGCGTGTGAAACAGATACCATATGTTATAAACAAACCCTTTGAATGATGTAGAACGTCAAGATAATTCATATGTAAACACAGGTTACACTTAGGATAGGGGATTTTACATATGCCCATTCATACTTTTCGAAGATGCTATGGACACACAAACATAGATGGCACACTGCTTTTCCTTCATTTGGTCCCCAGAAAATGGGTATGATTTAAGA
The DNA here is from genome assembly GCF_009764315.1 of Trachypithecus francoisi. NCBI lineage: Eukaryota > Metazoa > Chordata > Mammalia > Primates > Cercopithecidae > Trachypithecus > Trachypithecus francoisi. The sequence continues at coordinate 48,512,277 of NW_022681468.1, forward strand.
TGTGAATTTAGTGCAAACCTCAAATTACGAGTTATGAAATTTGTCTTTCTCTTTACCATCAGTGTGGTGAGTACAAAGGCAGACACCAGTCTGATTGGTTCGTGTAATCCAATTGCCGAGTTGAGCTTCTTTTCTTGTTCCTGCCATGACTAATTTGTGGTTTCACAAAGTGTTTCTGAATGTCAGACACATCAATTATAAGAGATGGGCAAGATGCATAAGGAGAACCACAGTAAGGGGGAGAGGGGCTTTAAAAATGTTTACAAGAAATTAAAGTAGTGAGTGTAGGCAGAAGTTGTCCTATAACCTTCACCAGAGCAATTCTTTTATTTAAGAAAGTGGCTGGATTATTTCCCAAGTGAACAAATTCTCTGTCCATTGCCAATCAGAACTGTTAGTGGCCTCATTTCTTCTTACTAATTGGCCCTCCCTTTCCTTCAGTCCTCTAGATAACACACAATAATGCCACCTTCACTCTGTAGACACTGGTGCTTTAAGGGAAGGCTGGGTTAGGTGTTCACAAACATATTCTCTAATGGTGTTTATTTTCTATGGTTGGAGTGATTTTTTTTCCCCCTACTGAAACTCTATTATATACCCCTTTGTTGTCATGGCTGAAGCCTGTTGTTTCTGCAAAAACAATAATAGGCCTGAAGATTAGGGTTGCATTTTATGGGCCTAGCAGCCCAGCAGGGCATCATATTTGTATCAATCCTATAAATTCCTGGCATCAGGCCTCTTTACTCCTAGTAATTAATCTTTTTCATAAATGCTGTCATGTTTAGAGCTGTTTTATTAAGTTTCTGCTTTCTAATTTTTTTGTGTGTCACTTCTTTGCCTCATCAATATTAAAAATTAAAATAGAAAAACAACAGAGCAGCCAAATAGATGGAACCTACCAGTTACAGCTTTCTTTTCTTACCAGGGGAATCTAGATGCAAAGGCTGTTCTTTTTATCTTCGTAAATACCAGCCCTCATCTCCAAGCTGTGGGTATGGTTTGTTTGGGTTTTCTCCTTCTCCTTGTTGGTGTGGGTGCGCTTCAGGTGTGAGAAGCTGAAGAAGAAAGGAAGACTTGCTTCTTTTAGTCTCTCACACTCTTGTCAAAATGCCAGGGCTAGAGAGGAAGACCTGTTCTGAAGGAAGTTTGTTCACTGCCCTTGGACTTAGCCTTTCCGATGCAGCCGACGAACTGACTACCATCCCTTCTGCCTCCTTTGGGATTGCAATTGCATTGGCGTGTGGTAGTGTGAGCAGCCTTTTTCTTTGGCCCACTGACCTAATTGCAATAGGGGTGGTAAAATATTTTCATTACCCTCTCCCCAGAATATAGAAATCTTCAAAGGGAACCCAGGAGGGAGGTTAGCCTCTTAACCCTAATTTCCCTACCACTACCTCAGCTTGGCTGTACATCACAAAATTAGTCTCCAAACATAGTGGCACCAGGATTGTTGTCGGTTTTGCTTTTAAAAGTCATTTCATATTGTAAACCCGGCGATTATTTCATGCTGTTTAAACTATATTTGTAGTCTTTGATCATGCATAAGTAGACTCAAGTTAACTGCTGATAGAATGATGATATTTTCTCCATGTTTCTTTTTCTTTTTCTTCTTCTCTGTCTTTAAGGACCCTGTACCCAAGAGCTGGCCTCAAGAAATTTCCATTACTACGTTACAACATGCCTTTGTTTTTTAATTGGTTCAGGACTACCTATTTGCATGACAAGCAACATAATTCAGTTAGAAAAATCTGTTGTGTGTATGGTATGCAGACTCTATATTTACTGCATTTTATAAATTACTGATTATTTAAAAATTTGAAAGACCGCAGATTGGCAATGAATGCCAAAGAGAAGGAGAGACTAGTAGTCATTGCTGATTATTGTTATTTGAGCACAGGCTGGTTTCTCCTCTCCTTCCTCCCTTCCATTTTTCTTCAGGAGTTCCTTTCTATCAGCCACCCCCTTCTACACCTCAATTCCCAGCAGGAAGATACTGTACTGCCACGAGTGGGGGCTGAAAATGGGGCAAAATAGGTTTTGAATAGCAGCATCAAATAAATTCAAGTGCCTTTCTAAATATATTTCAAGATTAAGTAATTAAGGAGTGTAAAGCACTTGGAAAAAAATAAAGTGCCATGTAAGTGCTAAGTAATAAAGAGTAATCATAACAGTAATAAAAGGGTGAACTGCTAAATCTTTCTTGCTTCTTTTCCTCTCAGTATTTTCATCATTTCAGATTTGGCTCCTGAATACAACTCTTTTATTTCTAATGAAGAACTGGGACTTAAAATGATAATGATAATAAGTAAGTTGTTTTTTTTTTTTTTTAAGATTTGTTTGGGGATATAGAGAGATCATGCTCCACGTTGTCTTTTCCTTCCATTGCTGCCCACCCAGGAAAGATTTGAGCTTCATCCTGATAGGTGGACTAGAGAGAGGAGCTGGGACACAGAATTCCCTTGAAAGAAAACGCTGGTCCCTGTTGGTTTCGCAACTTTATCAACCCAACCATCAGCCTAATGATGTATGTTTATGATTTACCCAGTATTATGATTTGTATCATTTTTCAATAAACTTGAGACCACCTGCTGTGATTGTGACTATTTCCCATTATAGGCAAGGCGTTTCATCCCCCAAACCCTGAGTTTCCATCCCCTGGGTAACTTTTACAACAACCTGACTACCCTTAATGCCTGGGTGTTCTCTTCCTGTGACAGTATTTATAAAAAAAGTATGTGTATATTTCTTTAATAGGACATATATAGTTACTATCAATGTTTATTTTCCATTTTCTCCAACCTTTGGAAGAAGAGTGCATCTCCTTGTGTGCACATCCTTATTGTTGACCACCTGTAGATCTCCAGGCCTCACATGGGTTAGGACAACAAACCCTCTGGTTTTTGTGTTAGCACGTACACAGACTATACTCATGATATGGATGAACTAGGAATCTAATTTGAATACCTGGCCCTGGAGGGGGCAGATTTTCAGCCTGTTGTGAGGATATACAAAATAAAGGGCTAGTGATATAGATTCAAAATTGTCATTTGTTTTTCACTTTCTGTCAAACAAGGGCCTCTGCCACCTCACAGTAAATGTAGAGTCACAGAATTTGTGTTTGCCATACCTCTGTTTGTACTATACCACCACACAACACATATGACCAGTGCTGAAACTTGTTTGACAATCCTTCTGGGAATGGGACAGAGAATTGGGATTTGGCAGAAACTTTAGTCAAATATCAATAACAATAAAAACTAAACAATTGCTTGTGAAAGTGTTTTTATGTTTTTTTCATTTTTCTTTTTTCTTAAAGAATGATTAAGGAAATCTGTTTAGTTGAGGCATGTAATATTTTATGTGCATACTCAGTGTAACTTGACTTCAAGGGAAGCTACATATCACATAGAAATCAAAGAGGAAATGTTCAGAGATTCTTCAGTTGGAAAACAGGAGGTGATTTTATTACTACATCATGAGAATGTAAAAGTCTCCAATAAATCCTGTATCCAAAACACTGTTAGAATTGTTAGATAAGATTTCATTGTCAGAAAATTCTTTTTTCTTAAAAGAATACAATTCTTTCAAGTTTTTAGAGATGGCCCCAAAGTAGTCTGGAAGTCAGGCTTCAGTCCTTACCTTAAGAACTGGTTGGTTTTTTCTTGATTTGCAGACACACTTACATGGATTCTAAGGTTGCCTTCATGTTCAGGAGCGTGGGAGGCGGAGGTGATTTAAAGCAGAAGAGCAGTACCCAAAAACGGTGACAGGAATTTACAATTAGGTGAGGAAGTTTTGAATGTATAATAAAAGTCTAACAGGCAGGTAACAAGTTCTTTGTGAGTCTTAACTCCACTGATGAATTTTTTTTTTTTTTTTTTGCATGTGACTTTGGTCAAACTGCTTATTCCTTTTGGCGCTTTGTTACGTTTCACTCACTGTGTTCAAAGAGGTACTGTGAGGATTAACAACATAAAAATTTGTTTTGATATAATGTTCTAATAATTTAAAGTAGTCTTTAAAAAACTTTCTTAATTAAAAAAATTAATGTCTTATTTTATGTATTAAACTATAGAATTGATTTATAAAGTAATCATACAGAGAGTAAATTATTATAAACATTCAGAACTGTGGAGTTATAATTCTTGTTTTGATTTCATGAGGTGCAAATAGAATATTTTACAGAGGTGTGACAAGCGGCTCAGAAACCAAAACTCTTTTCTTCTATCTAATATTATTGTTTGCCAATATGGTGGTTTTTATTAAAATCTGAGTTGAAGCAAATATGAATATCAAACACAAATAATGTTTGAAATGGGTTGGGTCAAGGAAAGAAAGCAAAAATAGTAAAATAAACTTTAAATTTTGAAAAATATGTAACACCTTTGTAAGGTTTCATAGAGAAACGTGATTTGGAAAATCCCTTATCGTGATAAATTACCTAAAACAAATCTTCAGACGAACGAAGGAACACATAATTTGTAACGAAGGACCTAGACATTAAAATAACAGAAGTTATTCTCAAATTAGAGTTATCCGTACAGGAATTCATATTTTTATGAAAGCATATAAAAAGTGTCAGTAATGAAATCAGCAGATTACAGATTGAAGGAGCAGGACAGTTAATGGTTTAGTCCAGGCCCAACACACTTACTTCCTTGTTGGGTTTCTTCTCCTCTGAATACTCTAAACCCTCAGTCCATTTTAATTAGGCCAATGGAAAGCATCATTAAACTTTGCCATTTTTGTAGGTGGGAGCCTGAGCACCTTTATTTGCCTAAGAGTCCTTTTGAATTCTACCTTTGCCCAAGGCAAGGGCTCTTCCTGGCTAGGACTAACTCCTGGGTGCCTTTTCAAAGCGCTTTACTGGTATCCTGTATGGAAGGCCTAGTGGCAGAGTCTGTGAGGGGTCTCGAACAGATTGTGTAACTGTTGCACAACCAATGTGTACACGTGTGTCACTAATTTAATTTTAATTTTACTGTATGCGTTTGTATAAGATCCTGCAGCTGTCATGTGCTCATCATCTGTCACTGAACTATCTCTAAGCCATGCTGGGCTAAGACAGGATTATAAACGATGAACTGCCATGTGCTCTAAATCTTCTTATTTGCCTAGCCTGGAAGGTATGCCCTGTAAAATTTGATTGGCAGTGTGCTCTATGCTGGCCATTGACTTTTGAAGGCCTTTTCTATTGGTTCTTTGAGCAGCTCTCAGTGGCTGTATTGACCATCACCTGCTGATTCCTGCACTGGCCTGACCTCCAACCTCTGCTTCTCCTCTTTCCTCTCATCTTTTCCCCACTTGTTTGGCTACTTGCTCAGAGGCTGTAAAACAGGCCCTGCCACTCTGGTGGCACGTGCAGTATATAGGGCATATGGCTGGCTGGTTGTATGCAGAAGAGGATAACTGAAGCCAAGCAGACCCAGCACTGTTATTACAGCAGATGGGGGAAGCGTGGCATTCAATATTTAGACAGATGCCACCTCCTTATTCCACCTGTCTGGAAGTTGGACATTGTACAGAACGAATGTCTGCCTAATGATGAAGGAAACAAAGGACACATTTATGAAGCGCAGCAGAGCAGCATATTTACTGAGCATGCACAATATAATTGTTGATCATAACAATAAACGTAAACTGCTACTGGTCAGAACTGCTGAAACATGCACACAATTACAGCAGGAGAAAGGAATTGCTACTTTTTTACCAGCTGCTTGGGTATCTTTAATTTTGATGACTGGGAGGAATAGATAGGACTCAAAGTTTGTGATGAATGCCTGAAAGAATTCAATTTTCTCAAGTGATGGTCCATCCTCCTTTTTTGTTAAAATCCTCAAAACAAGTGTCACTTCCTCTCTGTTTTGCATGTTTCTAGGAAATTCAGTTCTTTATTTTCTTTGTGAATGGTTTCTAACCAGGCAGAAAACAAAGAAATTATCTTTGTAACTGCTACTATTTTGATGTGTTTGCCATCAAAGTGAATATATCTTTTTCCTCTAAATTCAAAATGCTGATGATGCTGAACAATAGAGATTTAAAGATTTAGTTAGAAATAAAAAAGAACAGTGTATATTCTTTGAGAGTGTTAATTTTTTTGATAGATCATTCATTGTGGTCTTTGGTGTGTTTTAATTTATAAATTGTTTTATCTCATCCTCACAGATTAATTTTTTAAATCAATACTAGTCTTTATTTATGTGTAAAGATGCTTTATGTTTTATCAGTAATCAGCAGGAGGAATAGGTATGTACAATTTGTGAACTGCCCATGGATTTCTTGCAAGAGTAGAAGTTGACTAGCTTGCTAAGAAGCAAAATAATCTTTGATTCAATGCACCTAGCATTTATTTATTATAACTATAGGCAGAGGATGGTAGCCTTTTTTTGCAGGGAAATGTAAATGGAATTCTCCATACAAAAAAAGTTGAAGGCAATAATTTACAAAAAGGAATCAAAGGTAAATTTTTCAGAAGCACAATAGATCACCCCTGTTTTAGAATCAGCTTGCATGATTAGACAAACCCCTATTTTAAAAGATATTCTGATACCTATTATTAGTAGCATTAATGATCTGAAAAATTCATCATTATTATTTTTAGGGACGCCACCAATTAATAACCCTAGTTGAATAAATAACTGAGAAGCACTTGAGATGGGGAACTTTTTCTTTTGTCCTGTTTTCATCCAGGTCTAACTTTTGGGAAGCTTTCTTTTTGGTTCATTTTTCTTCAGTGATTATTTCACATTAAAACCCCATCTGACGAAAGGCATATGGAAGGGAAGGGAGGTCATTCCTAATTGAACAACCTAGGACTCGTGAGGTTAATTACAGATATTAACGCTGCTGTTCTTCAGCTTCTTGCCCTCAAGAAGCCTCTAGCTTCCAAATGACCTGGCTCCAACAAAGAGACTCTCTTTAGCCCATTAACTAATTGATAAAAATGTGAGTGTTTAGAATGAGTCTAATTAAATCACCGAGCCTTACAATTACTAGTCCATTTGGTAGCTGTTGGGAGATGGGTAACCTCAGCTGGCATTGTAGGGGAATAAAAGATAAAAATAAAAGGGAGCTTAACCAAGATCATTTTGAAAGCTGTTCATTTGAAGACAAAGTACATATTTGCCTGAAATGTCTACATTTACTACTTCAAATGCATTCCCTTTCGAGGGTAGCACAATCTCTGAAAAAGAAAATAATGTCTTTTTTCTTCTTAAGAGCAGGCATGCTCCACTTTGTCTAATAAAGTTACATGAGTGGCTGGGGAATTTTTCTGCGTTAGCATTAAGCTAAATTCCTTTAGAGCTGGGAACACTGAAGTTTGTCCATTGAGCCTTTGTTTAAGAGCTGGCAAATGTCTCAAATAGTAGACATTGAAAAACCCAGAGTGGGCTCTCAGGACTTTTTACTTTGTCCCGAGTCTGCTCTAACTCACTGTTTCTGCTGCAGCCCCGATCCATGACGTTTCTTTCTTTCTTTCTTTCTTTCTTTCTTTTGAGACAGAGTCTCACCCTGTCGCCCAGGCTGGAGTGCAGTGGTGCGATCTTGGCTCACTGCAAACTCTGCCTCCCGGGTTCACACCATTCTCCTGCCTCAGCCTCCCTATTAGCTGGAACTACAGGCCCCTGCCACCACGCCTGGCTATTTTTTTGTATTTTCTAGTAGAGATGGGATTTCACCATGTTAGCCAGGATGGTCTCCATCTCCTGACCTCGTGATCCGCCCGCCTTGGCCTCCCAAAGTGCTGAAATTACAGGCACATGACGTTTCTTAAAGGCAGGAAGTCTGGAGCTTGTTTGGGCCCTGGGTGGAGGGATGAGAACCACTGACTCAACAGTGGCAGGTCCAGCAAAGCATGCACAATGAGTCAGCCACCAGCCCAGGTGGTGACTTTTGTCCCCAATTAAGAGACATTCGTAGGCTTCTAAGTAGGGGATAACACAAGGATAATATGATACATCTCACTGAAGTCTTAAAAGCAATGTATTAATCAAAGAGCCAAGGAATTTTAAAAGTGGGAAACTTAATTTGTAAAGATGTATTGAATACTTCTCTCCATTTATTTAAAAAAAAAGTACTCTATAGTCAGAAAGCCAATTTATCCTGACTTATAAGCTAATCTGGCTGACATCAGTCTCTCTTGAAATGGGTAATATTTTGGACTGGGGAGAAATTGCCTGAGAGTCCTCTATTTTCTATAGTATTTTTGTAGTAGGTGGTCATAAAAATAATACTGCAGCTTCTTGAATGAGTATCCCCATACTTAATCAGGTGTCAGTGCCTTCACTATTAGCTCCGAGAGATAGTTATTTGTTACTGTTGGAAGCATTCGGAAAGTGATAAGCAACAGTTATTTTCAAAGTTTTTGTGATATGGAAAGAATGAATATAAATATGAGCATATGTCAGTCCTCCCTAGGCACATATTTATTGCCAGAGACATTAATATTGATAAACAATAGGTCCATCCACTCTACATTTATATAAACCCAAGCAAAAAAGTGTTAAACATTTCACTTTTTCATCATTTACTGCTAGTCTCCAAGAGGAGGTATTTTCTTTCTGATTATCCTGTCATTCAACTCATGCTAATTAGTGAGTGTAACGGAACTTTAGCAGACAGTTTGGTTGCAGGTGTATTCAGACCAAGGGAGATTTAATTACTTGCTAATTGCCTGGTGTCCAAGGTAACATAATATTATAGTTGCAAATGCTATGGTATTAATCCATCTTAAAGAAGTGCAACGTGGCTCAGCCTCCATATTCAGAGACTCCTGGAGGACGCTGTTGGCATTGCTACAAGTGCATTCAGGATGGGGGATTGTGTCTTTTGTGTTCATGACTGAATACCCAGTGTCTGCCATGGGGCAAGACACATAGTAGACACTCAACAAATATCTATTGCTAAGTGAATGTGAATGAAAGTAAGGCAAATACAAGTACAGTATGAATTACCTGAGCACAGAAAGGAAAGCTGTAATTCAGTAGGCTAAGAACAAAAGTGGAGGCAAAACAGAAGCAAAGTAACATTTTATGAGCAAGTTCCGAAGGCCAAATACTATACGTTTACCTAAATTGCCTCACTTAATCTTCTTAGAAGGGTAATGTAGTAATTAAGATCATGGACTTTGGATGAGAAATCTCTGTGTCCCAATCAAAATTCTACCTCTTGCTGGCTTCATGTCTTTCGCCACATCATCTGACTCGTAGAAGCCTCAGTTTTCTCATCTCTAAAATAGACGGTGTGGGAATAATGCTAAACTCAAGGAAGAGTTGTAAAAGTTAAATAAAATGTGTACAGTGTCTAGCATACAGGTAGGTGGTCAATAAAGCAATTGTTACTTTTAATTTTATAATGGTATTTTAAAGTAGCATTATAAAAAACATTATATAAACTATTGTGATTACTGTTTTATTGAATAGGCACTTGAGACTCAGAGATGTTAAAGATTTTGCCCTGGCTGGGTGCGTTGGCTCACGCCTGTAATCCCAGCACTTTGGGAGGCCGAGGCTGGCAGATCACCTGAGGTCAGGAGTTGGAGACCAGCCTGGCCAGCATGGTGAAACCCCATCTCTACTAAAACTACAAGATTAGCCTGGCACGGTGGCATGCGCCTGTAGTCCCAGCTACTTGGGAGGCTGAGGCAGGAGAGTTGCTGGAACCCAGGAGGTGGAGGTTGCAGTGAGCCAAGATCATGCCACTGCACTCCAGCCTGGGCAACATAGCAAGACTCCATCTCAAAAAAAAAAAAGGGATTTGCCTAAGTTCACGGAGCTGGCAAGTGACAAACAGAGCAGGCTGACTTCAAATCCCATGATTTTTCCATTCTAGCAGACTGCTTAAAGGATATGTTACCTGAATCGATGTGGCTTAATGAAACTTATTCTGCAGCACTCAAACCAGCCCCTAAACGTAGGCTGGGGAGTTTTGAAAGCTACACTAAGTTTTATAGCCCAGCATATAACACAGCAATAATGAATCTCCAACTATGTCGTGGATTGTGGTTTGCCAGCATTGAAATGCTGCTTGCTATCTCATCCTGATCTTGGAGGTTGACTTGTGGAGACAATGGGTGACAAAACCATCAGAAAGGTGCTACACAGTCAACTGAAATAAGATCAACAAGGAAAAAAACAAAAACAAAAACAAACACTTAAGGGCACACTGAACTACAAATCAAACTTCACAGCCTTATATTAGATAAGTGGAAGAATGTACCTACTAAGAGGTCAGTTTATCATTCATCTTAAGCAATAGAGTGGCTTCTTTTGGCCAAAAGTTATATGGTATTTTGGATCCAACTTCAGATCAGTGTGTGTCTATTGCACACAGTAAACAAGTGTTTAGTTTTTAATCTGCCTGGTCATATCCAGAACTTTCTGATGCCATCTTTGATTATGAAGGACAATGACACTTTTAGCTTGTGGGGTGAATATTTGGGAGGGAAGACACTTGGGTTTTTCTGTTCATCATTTCTGACCCTGGCTTTGCATAGTTCCCTGAACTGAAATTGACCACGTTCATCCTTCCTTTCAGAGCTAACTCGGCAAGGAAGTCAATTGTGTGATCTTTGTGATGTGTGTGACTGAGGCTGTCAGTTTCCGTCCCTGTGTGTGGGCCATTTAGATCTGTTCCTTGGCCGTGGCTTGTGGGCCCTCCCCTGCCAGACGCCATACTGTTGGCCACAAGCAGGACTCGTTAGGTCATGTGAATAACTCAGGGTGGCATTGTCCTGCTGGGAAGAACATGATGGACAAACAACCATGGCATTGTCACCTCATCACACCATCATTTGGATGTTGTTCTTTCACCCTCCTCCTCATATTTCTAGTACCCTTGTCTTTTCCTTCCTAACAAAACCTGATGCCAGTCACTAACATTAATGGCCAGTGCTTTCCTTTTCAGGGATCTCTGTCCTTTATTTTTTATTTTTTTTTGAGATGGATCTCGCTCTGTCACCTAGGCTGGAGTGCTGTGGCAAAATCTTGGCTCACTGAAACCTTCACCTCCCAGGTTTAAGCTATTCTTGTGCCTCAGCCGCCCAAGGAACTGGAATTACAGGCCTGCGCCACCAAGCCTGGTTAATTTTTTTCTATTTTTAGTAGAGATGGGGTTTCACCATGTTGGCCAGGCTGATCTTGAACTCCTGGCCTCAAGTGATCTGCCCACTGCACTCCAACCTGGGAGACAGAGTTAGACTCCATCTCAAAAAATAAAGAAAGAAAGAAAAAATGATGCTGCTTCCTTAGAACTTGGGAGGTGAGCTTCACTTGTGGTGTGTCCCACTTCATGGGCTACGAAGTGAAGCTACTGAACTAACAGCCACTGCTCTCCCTGGTGTCAGAGGGGAAGGTGCAGCAGTCGTAAGAAAGTCATGAACTCTCCTGCTCTTTCCTGCCTATGGGGTTTTTATCATGCAGACTGTGGTGTCCTCACCTTTGTCTATATGCATAAACCACAGACAGAGGCTGCCCGCATTCTCTATCTGAGAGAAATGTTTCTCAGCAAGGCCCACTAAAGTATTCTCGGTCCCAACCCATCGCCACAACTTAACCTTTTGGGGAGGCTTTCTAGATTGAGAACATCATTTAAGTCTATGAATTGTCTCAGAGGACTTGGGGAAAATGTCTCGAAGACATCTCCTGCTTGCAAAGGCAGGTGTTTTAAGATATTGAACCCATCCTTAGGTTAACTATTATACATTTCAGGATTTGCAGTCTGCTCTCTGGAGGGGAAAATCCACACATGTCCACTCAGTCCTATGCAAGCTCCCTCCTCAGACTCTGGAGTGTTAAGAAGGAACTCAACTTTGGTGGGATTTGGATTTCTCATCACACTTTCTGAATGAAGCTAGAGGCTTTCAATCCTTATCGAAGGCAATGAGACAGTGGTCTGTGAGAGAGAAACAAAAAGGCAGCAATTGGATTAGTGCCTGAAAGTCTAACAAATGCCCCAGACTGGAGTAAATCCCCACCAATAAGCACATTCTCTATTGCAGCAAAGTTAGGAACATAATCTGAAACTAGGAAGAGAAGTAGCAGGCAGTGGGAAGTATATGAAGACAACAATCAGCCTGAACCCATGGCTACCTTGTCTGTAGGCCAAGGTGCAATGCATTGCACATTGATTATGAGAGTAAAGGGATTATAAATCATATCAGGCACTTTGTATATTATTCAAATCCAACAGATGGGAAATCGGCAGGTCCTAGGAAATAGAAAATTCAACCTTCACTCAAGTGGACTGATAAAATCATCATAAACCATTTTAGAATACCCCCCAACCACAAAGCTCAGTGATTAACTCGAACACCTCTCAGCTCTCCTTCAATGGTCATTTCATGCTGCCTTAAGTCAAAGAGATGTTTTACCCCTAAAGTTTAAAGGATATAATTTCAACTTACATAGACTGAAGTCTGCGACACTGTATAGGATTAAAGACACCTTCTGGGTCTGTCCCTAAAGTACATGTAGCCAAGCAACATCTCGACAGGACAAGTATTTTTCACAGTGGTGTGGCTTAGGAGAGACTTCTCTGTGCTTAAGGGCTGGATTTTCCCACTATAGATGGATGAGATCAGTCCAGAGAGAACTAGCTGTACGAATGAATGAATACATGGATGGAAGATGTCTAGAATTAGGTGGAAAATTCTCCAAGAATGGAGTGCCAGTGACTGACCCTTGCTCTTTTATTACTGAGAGACAAGGAAAAGACTGGATGTGAATAGGCGACATCTCAAAGGTGAATATAGCGGACGAGTGGTTGGTTTCTTCAGAGCAGGGCAATGTCTGGGAAAGTGGATGGGCGAGTATAAGGGGTGATGAACAAGCAGTGCATCCCAAGAGCTGGTGGCAGAATCCTAAGTATGTCATTTTATAGACTCAACTAGATAATATGTAGTATGAATCTGAGATGCTCCATCTGTAGCACTGTGAGAACAATTCTAGTCTTTTCACTAACCCCAGGGAGTGTTTCTGTGTGGACCAGTGGTCTACTCAGAGCATTTGCACTACTGAAGTTGCCCATTAACTGGGGAAAAAAATGAGAAAGGAAACCTACTGATTAGATTATGATTTAATATTCATTGCTTGTTCCCTCTTCTACCAAACCTGCTGACTAGGAGCCAGTAATTACAAAGGTTTCTGGAGACACAGTGCCTTTTGGAGTTTTATATTTTAATTAAAGTGAATCAAAACTTTTTTCATTAAAGTGAATCAAAACAATTTTTAGAAATTCTTGAAATGACCAGGAGAATTATACACATTGCAAAAATCTTAGGCAGGAATAATCACTGCAGAGATGTACCCTCCCCTACTACAATCAGTGCTTCTAAAGACTTCATCCTTCAGTGACATTTCTGCTCAGAGGAAAAAACCTCACAAGGAAGAAAGCACAGGTGAGTGTCACATTTTTCACTAATAACAGAAACTCAGGGACATCTCCCCCATGCATCTGTCTTTTGAAATAGGGCAGCACTGTGGAAAAGCATTTGACTTGGCTGAAAGACAGTCGGTTCTGGAGTACTTGTTGGTTGGACATGCAGGCCACTTTTCACAGCTGTGATCCTCAGGTCCCCAATCATGAGCAGGCAGGTGGCATGCCAAATATATACACAGACCTCTCTTGTGGATAGGTGTGTCCTGGACATCATCCTCATTGCCACCACCCTCTTCCTCATCATCCACCTCAAAAACAGAGGTCACCATTCATTGTGCCAAGCACTGTATTAGGGACTTCACTGAATTATTACTAGTAATAATCTTCACACAAATCTACGAAGTAGCCTTATTTCCATTTTTACCATGAGGAAATTGAGGCTCAGAGAGGTTAAGTGATTTTCTCAATGGTGCACAAGAGCGTAAGAAGCTGATGTTGGATTCGAACTCAGGCCTGCTTGATTCTGCAGTCCCAGGCTGTATTGCCTTAGCAAGGTATTTCCACCTTGCCTGTGGACTGTGGGATTTTTCCAAGGTCTACCTGTGTCATGGGAATGTTCAGTCAGGTGGAACTAAATTTTCTTATGGAAGATATTTTAGAGCATTTTTGTTTCCCTATATTCAGTGGGACCTCTGCTTTTCTCTCACCCCAAATTGCTTCCTGGGGTAACTTGAGCATTGGGGAAGAATGGGAACTAAAATTATATGCTGTGAACCTCTCCCAGGAGAAAACATCATGCTGATTTTATACAGGCCAAAAGCTCAGGTGTATTTTATGCGGATTTTCTCAACTGGTGACTTCAACCTTTTTGCATTTGGCACTTATTAGGGACTCTCCGGGGGCCTCCTGCTCCACGGAACCTCCTCCCTCAAAGATATTGCAGTCTAGTCAGGAGGCAAAACAGACACACAAAGTAAGCAATTAGAGAAAAAGGAAGTGTCAAATTGTGTGGAGCCACTGCTGGAAGTAAAATACTGTCGTTTGGAAGAGAAAATACTTTCCTAGGGTGTGTGTATGGGGGGAGAGGCATTAATGGGCTTATTTGGGGCCATGTGGAACTTAGGGAGATGAGGCTTTTTCCAGGCACAGACATCTGGAAAGAGCTGGTAAAACAGAATCAGAGCCAGGGGCATGGGCAGGACTGGAGAAGGAGACTTCCAAGTTCTATACAGAGATGATATTAAGGATACTAGAAAGAGCAAGTTCTGGAGGGCTTAAATTTGGAAAGAAACTGATGGCAGATTAAGAAACACTCATAGTCAGAGGTCCAGGAGGAGAAGGAGCCAGGGAAGGTCACATTACAGAAGCCACAGATTTGTTTGATGTAGAGTGCAGTCTGCAATGTCACCAGCTACAGAGAAGGTGGGCAAGATGAGCATGGAGAACCAGAGTTCTCTAGTGTGGGGGCCTGGCTGGGATTCAGGCATTGCAACTTCCTCATAAGAAAGAGGACTGACTCCCTGGGAAGACTTGTAACTACAACAGCCTCAGTTTCCCCACCTTAACAAGGTAGACACATCCTACTTGGAAACCAGAGGAGTCTAAACTGATGAATTTCTACAGTTTCCAAGATGTAAGCTATGAAACGAAACGAAGGAGTTAGCCTATAAGAGAGTCTATACTATATGTGTGAATATGCTATGTGTTCTCATTTGGCAAGAATCTGAAATATTTACAAGTAATGCTGGGGGATGCAGGAATGTCCAGAGGGGAGCTGAGAAGTGAGTGCCACACTTCTGAGGTTGGTTTTCCTCAGGGGGCAAGAGCAGGGTCAACTGGCAAAGTCAGGAAACTGTTCAGAGAAATAATTATGTCTTCTGCAAAGTACTCATTGATAACATCTAAAATTGTTTTGTAAGAAGTGAAATAGTGAATGTATTAGAAATAATTAAAAACTTATAAACCAAAATATTCTTTGAGAAATTTTTTAAAATTATGATTCACAGGCAGGTGCGGTGGCTCACACCTGTAATCCCAGCACTTTGGGAGGCTCAGGGAGGCAGATTGCCTGAGGTCAGCAGTTCAAGACCGTCTGGCCAACATGGTGAAATCCCGTTTCTACTAAAAATACAAAAATTAGCCAGGAGTACTGGTGCATGCCTGTGATCCCAGCTACTCAGGAGGCTGAGGCAGGAAAATCACTTGAACCCAGGAGGCAGAGGTTGCAGTGAGGCGAGATCACGCCATTGTACTCCAGCCTGGGTGACAGAGTCAGGCTCTGTCTCAGAAAAAAAAAAAAAAGAAAAAGAAAAAATTATTATTCACTTTGAAAAAGACAACCTGAAAAATAAAAGGGCATTAGTATACACTGCAGGGAAATAATTTGCCAAAAGCTAACGTATTAGGGCCTTAAAATGTTTTATTCAAATTAATTATTTCTTCTCTACCCTTTAGGACGGTAGGAATGAGGACAGCACATGCATGGCCATGTGGGCCAGATGTGGCCCAGAGAGGTCTGTGAGTCTTTCAAAGTAACACAGCCACAGTGGGTTGAAGACCCAACCCATCTCTGTCCTCTTGCAGCCCTGGTATACACACCACATTAATTACAATCCTGACAAACATACCTCATCCCGTGCCTGATCCTTTAACAAATATTTGCTTATATAATGAATAAAAGCCACAAATTGAAATGGCCCAACCGTGGAAATAAATACAAAACAGCTGTCAGAGCTGCTGGTATAAATTCCAAAGGATGGTCCTTCTTCAGGGTACATCCTCAAAGCCGCAGGGAAGGGGCGTTTTGGAAGTGTAAATGTGAAACATTCACATTTTAGCATATTTTCCTCTCTGCCAGAGAGCAAGAAGAACTAACTTGTAGATTTAACTAATTAAAACCCTGTCAGTATCAGCAAAGATATGAAATAGGGTCCTGGCTAATTAAGAGCTGGGCTTGTGCCCTGACAGAGTGTACACTGAAAACAGCCCCTGCCGTTTCAAGTAGGTTTTGCCTTGACCAAGAGCATGCAGTTGGCCCCATGCCGTTCCTCTGCAGATTCCACAACTAACAGTAACTTGAAACTCATACCTTATGAATTTCCACCATTAATAACAGCAAATCTGCTGGCTAACTTGATTAACATCATCGTTGCCTCTATTTCTTTTCTTGAGACAGTCTCGCTTTGTTGCCCAGGCGGGAGTGCAGTGGCGTGATTTGAGCTCACTGCAACCTCCACCTCCTGGGTTCAAGTGATTCTCCTGCCTCAGCCTCCTGAGTAGCTGGATTACAGGTGCCCACCACCATGCCCGGCTAATTTTTGTATTTTTAGTAGAGACGAGGTTCCACCGTGTTGGCCAAGCTGGTCTCGAACTCCTGACCTCAGGTGATCTGCTCGCCTTGGCCTCCCAAAGTGCTGGGATTACAGGCGTGAGCCACTGGGCCCAGCCTAATTTCTTTATTTGAGGATTATAACTAACTACTTGTCCCTTTCACCTTCAAAATTGTTTATGAAGAATTTTGTGAAGAGTCCTTATGTTCAAATACAGAGATCAGTAAGCATTGATTAATGGCCACCTGTAGGAAATACAAAAGAATAAGATGTGAATTTTACCCTTCAGGAATGTATATATTTTTTGGGAAGATGAAATGTATACACACAAAATAATTAGTAGATAATGGTCAGCACAATTTGATCAAGAGCTATTTTATTTTGTTGTTTTGGCTATAACTTCAATAGGAATTCAGAAAATGGTAGGAGTAGCTAACTTTTATCAAGGTTTTATCATTTGTAAAGTTGAGTTCTTTACATGGAATGTCTCAGTCAACTTTCAGAGCAACTTGATGAAGCAGACGCTGTTTTAGCAAGGGCAAAAATGGAATCTTTAAGAGGTTAAGGGACTGGCCGGCAAACAGCAGAACCTGAGTTTCAATATACGTGTCTTGGATTTCAGGACCCTGGGCACTGGGTTCTCATTCAGGGATGCAGGATTCAATTATCCCCACATTTGCCCTCTTCACTTCTCAGCTGTTTGATTTCTGGATTAGGGTCAGGAATATTTTCCTCCATGTGTGATTTGTTCCTGGCAGAAGGCAGTGGCAGGTTGAGAGTGGCTTAAAGAAGCCTCAGAATACAGAGGTATGATCTTGCCACCTCTCTTTTTAAAGTATCCTACAATATTAGGCATCATATGATGTTTATCAGTGACTGTGTCCAGACAGCTTTTAGAGGTGAGTGGATTTCTGCACCCCGATGAATCCGCTTCATTACCAGTGCTGAGAAGTACAGGATGAATTGGAAGCAAAGGGAGAAAGAGAACACGGCAACCTAATTGGTCACTGCCATGAATCTATACTCAGGGGACAGATAGCACAACCAGAGGTAATAGCTTACACACATATTCTTGAGCTGCGCAATAGATGGAAAAGGGTCCCAGATGGATTGGGCAGGGGCTTAGTTCCGGGATTATGATGAGACAGTGGGTAATTATTGAGTGGCAGGGCCTCAGCCCTGATTAGTATCTGCAAGCTTGTTCCCCTCCTTCAGAGGAAAGCATTGATAAAGATAAACCATGCTGCTTCATGTCCTTCATGCAGCACGGAACAACACATTTCAATCTAACAGGATCAGGTCCCCACTTTGATCACAATCTGTTACCTAGATGTCTTTGCAAATTAATCAGTCCTGCTTGTTTAGCTCCAGTCAGTTTGTACTGCTAAATTAATAAATGTACCAGGAGCAACAGAACACATAATTAAATTCTACAGTTTAATCTCCACATAATAATTTTGACCCAGTCTGGGTCCTCCATTCTAGCCAGTAGAATGTAGAACAACCACCACCTTTCCTGGGTAGTTTATACTCACAAGCCACCATACAGGTGAGCTCCATGGCTCTGAAAATCAGAGAAATACTGATATAAAATGCAATAAACGAACAAAAAATCACGTGCTCAACTTCAAGGTAGAGAAGGCAGATAAACTAAGCATTTGGTATCCTGAGCTATCTTTAAAACAGAAAGTACTCTTTTGGCAGAAGAACAAAAAAAAACTTTTTTGTTTCAAAAACAAAGGATATAGGCCGGGCATGGTGGCTCATGGCTGTAATCCCAGCACTTTGGGAGGCCAAGGCAGGTGGATCACGAGGTCAGGAGATCGAGACCAGTCTGGTCAACATGGTGAAACCCAATCTCTACTAAAAAAATTTTAAAAAATTAGCTGGGCGTGGCGGCATGCACCTGTAGTCCCAGTCACTCAGGAGGCTGAGGCAGAGGAATCCCTTGAATCTGGGAGGCAGAGGTTGCAGTGAGTCGAGATGGCGCCACTCCAGCCTGGACGACAGAGCGAGACTCTGTCCCCTCCCCTGCCCCCCCCCCAAAAAAAACAAAAAACAGATATGTGTTTGTCGAATTTAATGCTCTAGGAGAGTAAAAAAGCAACCTAACAGGCTGGGAGCTCCTTTATAGAGAACTTTGGGCCTAAGTGTGAGCTCTTTCATAACGGTCTGATGTAATGTGTTGGCTGTGCTTGAAGGCCCTCGGACTGATAACTTCGCTGGGCACGCCTTCACACTGAGCCAGATATTCAGCTCGTGCAACATCCTGGACCTGAGTTTCCCTGTGGGTCTTAAAAGATTCTTGTAGGTTTTTCACTGGATACCTATTAGGAATGGTGAAGGCCAGGCATGGTGGCTCACATCTGTAATCCCAACATTTTGGGAGGCTGAGGCCTGTGGATCACCTGAGGTCAGGAGTTCAAGACCAGCCTGGCCAACATGGTGAAACCCCATCTCCACTAAAAATAAAAAAAAAATTAGCTGGGCATTGTGGTGGGCACCTGTAATCCCAGTGACTTGGGTGACTGACGCAGGAGAATGACTTAAACCTGGGAGGCAGAGGTTGCAGTGAGCCGAAATTGCACCATTGCACTCCAGCCTGGGCAACAACAGTGAAACTCTGTCTCAAAAGAAAAAAAACGGAACAGTGAAAATTATTTTTGTTTATTTTGTGAAGACTCATTTATTTTTCAAAGCTGGTTATTTTAGTGTTCTTGGAAAATGTATAGAGAACGTTATTTGATATTCAGCCAAGGTGAATTGTTGCATTTGATTTGAGTGGAGTTTTGCTGTCTTCATTTAAAGTTTACCAGAATTATAACTAACTACTTGTCCCTTTCACCTTGTTGGCGATACGTTTTCTTTCTGTAGAGGTAATGGAGCCGGGACAAGGTGACATTGTATTGAGCTGGGAGCCGGCAGATGTAAGCTCATGAATGGACTCTGCTACCACCCTCTGATGACCGGGACAGGGCATTTAACCTCTGTGGGTCTCAGTTTTCTGATCTGAAAAATAAGGGGTTGGACTCACTAATCTCCAAGAGACTAAAATTCTGTGTGTCTGTGATTCCACTCACACGAAGTCAAGTGGGAATTAAGGCAATTATGGGAATAATGCAAACCAAAGGGACACTTTGCAAACCAAAAGGAACTCTCTCCATGATTGGGGTATTTCAGGAAAAACTGGCCATTGAGTTTAGTTTTTAAACTGAATTTATAGATAATTACCTCAGATCTGCCACTTAATTGTGTGGCTGTCAGCATAGGCTTGATGCTTTTATCAGATAACCAATGATTAAAGTATTTGGTTAAATATTCAGCAGTGTGCAATTCCCACTCAGCTCTATCAATAAGGAGGTGGTGGGGGACAGAGATGTGTATTTGTCGGGGAGCCCAGGGGTAGGGGAGGGATTATGCATAATTTGAGGGTTTTTAATATTTGGGTCATCAATGTTTAACCTAAAATAAATTGATTTCCTTTAAAAAATAAGTTGGGCTTGTCACAAAAGAACTCCAACATAAATTAAACATGAGAAATGTAGCTGCGCAGTAAGACGTTAAAATACAGATGATATCGGGAAAAAAATGAGGAAGTCTTAAAGGAAAGATTTTTAACCTGAAATTAATTCATGTATTATTTACTTAAATATTGTGGTATGCAATTGTGTAAATACACCATCTATTTTTATAATAATGACTTTATTTTGGCACTCTAAGTTATAGATTAGAAAAATCTGGTAGAGGGAGGAAGGGCTAGTTTATTTAACATTTTTCATCTGAAAAGATTGAAGGATTAAAAATATTTACTTCATTTTTATAATAAAATAGCTTATCTCTACTTATACAAAATAGTTTATATTGGGATTCCCCTTTAAGCCTTTTCTAAAAGCACCATCAATATCAGTTAATATGTGGAATTCCCTGAGGAAAATCTATTAAAGCGTCCGTATGTCACCCATGTGAATAACAAATGAATTAATTATGACGGGTGCAATTACAAGGAATAGTTAATGAAGCCGTAATGACCAGACTCTGGTGGTTAATTTTCAAAGCACAGTGAGAGAGAAATGTGGCAAAGGGTCCCCAAAGAAAACAATGAGCTTTGTGTACTCACCTTGGAGGCAGGGTCATTGAGTGCGTCGTGGAATGGGGCTGGTGAAGAACACTTGCTATCTGAATGGAGCTTTTCCTGCAGTCTATCACCAACTTGCTGTGGGTTCAGATGGCCTAGCAGCAGCAGTTCAACCAAACCAGCAACATCAAGTCCCCAGTTTCAGTTGACCACGGTTCCCAGAGACATCAGTTTCTTACTTTAAGAACAGGGCGAAAGGGAAAGAAACCAAAATTTCAGTGAAGATATGGTTTTTACTTAAGCAAGATAAATTAAGAATAGGTGAGCAAAATGAAGTAAAGAGGAGTAAGAAAGTGAGAGAGCATCAAAAAGGAGGGTGGTGCACAAACCACAGGCTGTGCTTGGCCCCCCACTTCCTCGGTTTGGATCCATTTCCTCATCTGAAAAGTAAGGGGGCAGACTAGCTCATCTACAAGAGACTAAAATTCTGTGTATCTATGATTCATTTATATTTTATAGTTCCGAAAAGCAGTTTTAACTTAGAAAAGCAGTAGTGTTAATTTTCTAGTGGCCGGGTTGAAAAGGGAAAGGCAATTGGTTATGTTATTGAGGGAGGAAAACAAAGCAAAAACTTAGGAGAAATCCTAGTATTCCCAGTACTGAGGCCAGAGACTATGAAAATAACACAGTGGCAACATTATACCTGGTGTCCTGATATTTGCCTAGAAATCTACCTTCTTTTAAAAAATACAAATATACAAACACACATACATATCAGCCTATTGAAGATCTATTTGTAAGTTTGGGGATACAAAACCATATTGCTATATTAGCCAACAAGAAGCCTATTTGCCAGTTTTTCAAAATATTAGGTTAGGGAACTTGAGTTCTTACCACAGTGAGGAAACTTGTGACAAGACCCACTGGGTGCTCATGCCAAGCCTCTCTTCCTGGGGTCACGTTCTTCCTGATGGGAGGAAGGACTAAAGGATGGTCAAAGAGTAAGGGAAGGTTATGATGGTGAGTCTGGCAGGCAGAAGCCCAGAGGATCAGGTTGTAATGGCACCACCCCCTTTCACCTCCATGAATGTGTTTATTCACCTCTGTGGATGGGAATTAGCTAATATCTGTCAAAATAACAACTGGCAGGATCCAAAATACACAGAGGACTAAGTACTTACTACCCGGGATATTTCAATAGTGGTTTATCTTTACAATCTACAGTCACCTTTTTTTTTCAGGTTTTAAATTCATGTCAAGGTCTATCCTAGCTATCCATCTCTGATTGGCTCACCATTTTTGAAAGTCAAGAGATCTTCCAATAGGAGGCTTGCTTCAAAGACATTTGCTGATCGCTGCCTCAAGGGAGAAGGTTCTTAAACATTCTATCTTATGCAAATATGGATGACCTGCTATGTGCCAAGCACTTGACTAGGTGCCACAAATGTAATGATGAACCCACTAAATAGTTATCCTCGTGAAACCTGTGATATAATGGAGAAACCATCTGTTTATAAGTAAACAGATACTTACAAATGAGGATAATATGCTCTACCTAAGGGTGGCAAGGGGCGAGGGCATTCCAAGGGAAGGGCACCTAGTCTTGGCGGTGTTAAGTAGGATGTTGAGAGAAAGCTTCCTGCAGAAAGTTGACCTTTAAGTCAAGACCTAAAGGATGAGGAAAAGGCAAAGGCAGGGGGCACACAGGGAAAGTGGGAGTGTTGCTAGGTATAGAACAGCAAGGGCAAAATCTCGGAGTTTATACCGTAATGACAGCTAATATGTATTGAGCACTTACTATTTGCACAGCACTTCTCTAAGTATACACACACACACACACACACATTCCTCTCTACGAAGCATGCACATACTGTCAGAATCCCCATTTTTATCAGTTTTTATAAACATAGTAACACTTCTATGAGCCATAGAAAGTTTAAGAAACTTGCCCTCGGTCCTTGAGCTAGTAATGGGAAGATCTGGCATTCAAGTCCAGGTGTTCAATTCCAGAGCCACTATATTTAATGACAAAAGCTAATGACTTTTGGGATCCAGAACTACCATGTTAACAATTTCTATTCCAGAGCCACCATGTTAGTGCCTGGCTTTTCATGATGCTCAGGGGGAATTGAAGTGGTTCAGTATGGTTGGAGTGTGGCAGGGTAGCGACAGATGATACTGCAGACCTTAACAGAGGACTAATTGTGAAGGCTGTTTTACAAGCTGTGCCCCTTTCCCTTATGAACACCTGAAAGTTAGCATGAGAGCAAAAGATGAGGAAGGAGAGTGATAAGTGGCTTTGGATATCCTTTGAAAGAGCTGAATTTATTGTGGTTTTTCACCTAAATCACTGTTTTCAGTTTTTCTGGCCTAAATATAGAAAAGAGTAATTGATACACGTTAAGTAAAATAGAGCTGATTGGACTCGAGTAAAATGCAGTATGGTAATATAATAATGACAACCATAAAAATAGCAGCAGTAGTAATGAGTTTGCATCTATGGCGAAGGCCTTGTAGACTTTTTTTCACCCCAGGCTTCTCAAGAACATTCTGTCTTCCACCTGGGACCCTAGCAGATTGGGCATCAGTGAGAAGGCCTCTTAAAAGCTGTTGGCTGCCAAGACCATATATAGGAAAATCCCTGTCTTCATTACTTCAGGGGCAACCTGGTGTCCCACACAGCCAGATAACGACTCTGCCCACTCCCTAACACCCTCCCCCACCGAAACTCTGAGACACTCCATCAGATCATCTGGTCTCATTTCAAAACATCGATGAGGGTATTTTTACATCATGTCTTAGAAAATAGCATGAAAACAAAGAGAACCTAATAAAAGATGTAACAAGAAATATAATGGGTGGATTTGAATACAGTGTGAAGGAATAAATATACTCAGTTAGCTTTTGTACTTCTCTAAGAACAAAAGAACGATGCTTTAAAGAAAGAAATCAAAATTCCAGTTCTTTAACTGTCTTAGGACCCCATTTACCTTGTATAAGATGAGGCTAGGCTGGGCACGGTGGCTCAAACCTATAATCCCCACACTTTGGGAGGCAGTGGGAGGATTGCTTGAGTCCCAAAGTACAAGAACAGCCTGGACAATACAGTGAGACCCTGTCTCTACAAAAAATTAGAAAATTAGTTGGGCATGGTGGCATGTACCCACTTGGGAAGCTGAGGTGGGAGGATCACTTGAGCCCAGGAAGTCGAGGCGGCAGTCAGCTGTGATCATGGTAGCACCACTGTACTCTAGCCTGTGTGACAGAGCAAGGCTCTGCCTTAAAAAGGAAAAAAAAAGTAATTAAAAAATAAAAAAATGTGGCTAATGTCTTTGCACAAGGGTTTGGACCTAAATGAGGCCCGTATCTCTAAGAGCTATGAGCTAGTCAGCTTTTATTTAGTGCTCACCATTTGTAGGTCACTAATGCTGCCAGAAAAGAACAGGTTAAAAAAAAAAAGGCAGCTTTACTATCACTTATAATTAAGTTAAGGAGGTAGACCAAGGAGCTAAAATGACAAAGATGATAGCTGCCATTCACCAGCCACCACACCAGGCATTCTGTGTGAATGATCTCACTTCATCCCTACTACTCTTCTGTGTATCAGGACCATCCCATTTTATAGGTGAGGGACAGTAGTTCAGAGAAATTATGTAATTTGCTTGATGTCATGTAGCTAGTAAATACAGCTTTGGGATCTGAAGCTAGCCTGTCTCTCTAAGCCTCATATGTTTAGGTTAGCCACAGAAATTGTGCTCACTATAAACATGTACTGTGGGGCTACCTAATAAAGTATAAATGAAAGGTCAAAAAATTCAGAAGATGAAAAGAGTGACTCATGAAAGAGTTTTAAAGAAGAGAGCAATATGAGAGCCCAGTGTGGTGGCTCACACCTGTAATCCCAGCACTTTGGAAGGCTGAGGCAGGCAGATCACTTGAGGTCAGGAGTTCAAGACCAACCTGGCCAGCATGGTGAGACCCCATCTCTACTAAAAATACAAAAATTAGTCAGATGTGGTGGTGCGCACCTGTAATCCCAGCTACTCAGGAGGCTGAGGCATGAGAATTGCTTGAACCCAGGAGGTGGAGGTTGCAGTGAGCCGAGGTTGCAGTGAGCCGAGATTGCACCAACAGCAATCCAGCCTGCCTGGGTGACAGAGCGAGACTCTGTCTCAAAAAAAAAAAGAGGGCCGGGCGCGGTGGGTCAAGCCTGTAATCCCAGCACTTTGGGAGGCCGAGGCGGGCGGATCACAAGGTCAGGAGATCGAGACCATCCTGGCTAACACGGTGAAACCCCGTCTCTACTAAAAATACAAAAAACTAGCCGGGCGAGGTGGCGGGCGCCTGTAGTCCCAGCTACTCGGGAGGCTGAGGCAGGAGAATGGCGTGAACCCAGGAGGCGGAGCTTGCAGTGAGCTGAGATCTGGCCAGTGCACTCCAGCTTGGGTGACAGAGCGAGACTCCGTCTCAAAAAAAAAAAAAAAAAAAGAGAGAGGGGCTGGGCACAGTGGCTCAAGCCTGTAATCCCAGCACTTTGGGAGGCCGAGACAGGCGGATCACGAGGTCAAGAGATGGAGACCATCCTGGCTAACACGGTGAAACCCCGTCTCTACTAAAAAAAAAAAATACAAAATACTAGCCGGGCGTGGTGGTGGGCGCCTGTAGTCCCAGCTACTCGGGAGGCTGAGGCAGGAGAATGGCGTAAACCCGGCAGGCGGAGTTTGCAGTGAGCTGAGATCCGGCTACCGCACTCCAGCCCCGGCGACAGAGCAAGACTCCGTCTCAAAAAAAAAAAAAGAGAGAGATACTAAAGTAAACTTAATAACTTAATTTCTGCTTTAAATATATACTTTCTTGGGGATTTGGTTATCATTTATTAGATCAAATATTAGGATCTGGTTTTAGAGATGTACATCTGATTCCAGGCACCTTAAATTCATCTCTTTGTTAATCTTATTTTTATTTTTCTTACAGAATTAAAAAATTAGGCAGAATGTTGTTTTTATTGGAGAGGCACCATTTAACCAAATTTCCTGTGTTAATTCTGTACCTGAAACCACTTCAGAAGTGCAACATGGTATTCCTTTGCATTAAAATCATGAAAAATGGGAATACAGTGCTTCACAACAAGCAGATCAAGAAAATATTGGTGCCTAGAGTGAAAGCATCTAGAATGCACAAATCACCGTTTAAGACATTCATTTACATTCTCACTTGCTTATTTTGCATAAGCTAATTGCCCAGGATGCAAAACTTAAAAGATAACGAAAGGGTATAGAAAGAAGGCTCCCTTCTATACTTGTTCCCAGACTAGCAGTTCCCTTTACCAAAGGCAAAAAATGTCAACTGTTGCTGGGCTATCATTGCAGAGACATTTTGTGTAAGTTGAAACTTACTTGCATGTGTTTCTGCACTCTATCACCCTACACCATTTTAGAAACATAGTAGTATATTGCACACATTGTTTGCCCTGTGTTTTCTTAACTTAGAGATATAACTGGCAGATCACTCCACATTTTTTTTTTTTTTTTTTTTTTTTTTTTTTTTTTTTTTTTGAGACGGAGTCTCGCTCTGTCGCCCAGGCTGGAGTGCAGTGGCCGGATCTCAGCTCACTGCAAGCTCCGCCTCCCGGTTTACGCCATTCTCTCGCCTCAGCCTCCCGAGTAGCTGGGACTACAGGCGCCCGCCATCTCGCCCGGCTAATTTTTTGTATTTTTTTTAGTAGAGACGGGGTTTCACAGTGTTAGCCAGGATGGTCTCGATCTCCTGACCTCGTGATCCGCCCGTCTCGGCCTCCCAAAGTGCTGGGATTACAGGCTTGAGCCACCGCGCCCGGCCCACTCCACATTTTTTTTTACAACTGTACTAATTAGGCATTGTAAACAGTTTCCGACTGATATGGAGAAGCTATTTCATACACAAACTAGTATGTCTGTAAGAAAAATTCCTAGAAGTGGAATTGCTGGGTCAAAGATATCCACAAATTGCTTTCCAAAGAGGCTGCCCTAACTTAAATGCCCCAGCAATGTACCTATAGCCACAGTCTCACCAACACAGTGCAAGATGTTTTTAAATCTGTGCTCATCTAACAGGTGAAAACAGGTATCACAATATAGGTTTAATTTGCATTTCTCTTCCTATGAGTGATGTTGAGACAGAGAAGACCATTTACAGTGATTTTACTGTTCTGGGTGTCTCTGGTGGTGCAAAGCACGTAGGAATCACTACTGCATGCTGTTTGAAGGGTTACCGAGGGAATGCCACAGGCACACTACTTACATGTTCTAAATTGTCAGGCCTTGAAAAAGAGAAAAAAGTCAAAAGCAAAATTCATTGTAGACTGAAGAAAATACACAAATTAACAGCCAAGAAAGTCATTTGCAAAGGGTGAGGCCTCAAGTTGTCAAAATTATGTTTCCTTGCCTCGCTACTTAGATTTTTCTACATGGAGGAAAACCCTTCAAAGAGTAGAGATTCCATCGGGAGAGGCTTGAGAATTAGCTGCCAGGCTGCCACCTTAGACAACTCTTTGACAAATTCTTGCTTGGAGGATCCTGGGAAAAGACCTCACTTTTCTTCAAAAGGGTCTCAGGATCACTTTAAAGTCGGCAGTAAATCCCAATTGCTCCTAATTAGGCCTTCTGTTTTGTTAATTGCTCTGGGAACTCCCTGGGAGAGGGTAGAAAGCCCTGGACCTGCGGTGGTTTGGCTTCAAGTGTGTACGATGGCCCGTGGAGAGCGAGCGGGACCCACGTAGCTGCTCTGACAGTCAGGCTCCAGAGCTGCCCTGGGACTCCTGGAGAAGCAGAGGTAGGCAGCCAGCTGGGCCTGGAAACAGTTCATTTCAGAGCAGTGTTCCCTGCTTCCTCCTTCCTTATGAAGAAATCTGCAAAAAGTTGCGTTTTAAACGCAGCCTTGTAAAATATCCTTTTACAATGCTCTCCTTAGCTTATCGGGCTTTAGCACAGGCCAAGGAAAAGTTACAGTGTGCCCCAGTCCTTTAAAAATGTCTAAATATGAGCTTTACCGCTTCCTGTTTTTGTTTTGTTTTGTTGTTGTTGTTTTGAGATGGAGTTTTGCTCTTGTTGCCCAGGCTGGAGTGCAATGATGTGATCTTAGCTCACTGCAATCTCCTCCTCCCGGGTTCAAGCGATTCTCCTGTCTCATACTCCCAAGTAGCTGGGATTACAGGCATGTGCCACCATGCCCAGCTAATTTTGTATTTTTTAGTAGAGATGGGATTTCTCCATGTTGGTCAGACTGGTCTCAAACTCCTGACCTCAGGTGATCTGCCTGCCTCGGCCTCCCAAAATTCTGGGATTACAGGCATGAGCCACCGCACCCAGCTACCACTTTCATTTTAATCCCTACTGCCATCTCATTTCTAATAAAGCCACTGTTCTATAATTGTTGAGGTAAAATCAAATAGCAATTTGGAGGATAGTTTAGAATTTCTAAGCCATTTTCATCTATGTTGATAGACATTAACACATTTGCTTATACCCTTGGTAGGCAGAGCTGGTATTCCCATTAGCCCCATTTCGTCCAGGAGACACTGAAGCTCAGGAGATTTGGGGCCTTGTTCAAAACCCACATAAACACGTAGAGCCAGAGTTAAACCTCAAACCCATTTTATTGTGTTTGTTCCTTAATATTCTTCTCAGGTCATAAATCTCACCCATTTAAAACACAAATTAACAATATTTATTGAACACCTACTATGTATTAGTACCATTTAAAATATTCAGGATACAGCATTGAACAAAGCATACAAATTCCTGCTATCCCGGAGCTGACATTCTAATGGAGAATTAAATAATAAACAAGGCAGGGTGCGGTGGCTCACACCTGTAATCCCAGCACTTTGGGAAGCTGAGGCAGGTGGATCACCTGAGGTCAGGAGTTTGAGACCAGCCTGGCCAACATGGTGAAACCCCATCTCTACTAAAAATACAAAAAAAAAAATCAGCTGGGCGTGGTGGCAGATGCCTGTAATCCCAGCTACTCAGGAGGCTGAGGCAGGAGAATCGCTTGAACCTGGGAGGAAGAGGTTGCAGTGAGACAAGATCACGCCACTGCACTTCAGCCTGGGCAACAAGAGCGAAACTCCATCTCAAAAATAATAATAATAATAATAAGTATGTATGTTAGTTGGTGATTTATCATGCAATTTTAATCATCCAAACCACTTCCCCTTTGGCTGTGAAAGAGGAAATTATTAATAATTACACTAGGCCAACAGTGTAAAGTAGGACTGTCCTGAGCAAAAGTGGACATCTGGTCACCCTAGGTATGAAGAAAAATTAAGCTAATAAGGTCACAGAGATTATGGTGCCACAGAAACTAGAGCCAGGAGACCTGGATTCTTGGTCTGAATTGTTTTTGGAATTCCTGTATTGCCTTTGGCTAGTCACCTCAATGTCTGTGAGCCAGGCTGCTTCAACTGTGAAGTAGTTATCAGCACGTGTATCACTTGGGAAAATTCGAGTTGTAGCTGCAAAGTACATTGTCTCTATAGAGGAATGATGCACCGTCTAGAAGCCTGGGTTCTCCTTTCATCTCTTCCAGAAAGCAGCTGTGTGTTGTTAGGGAGGTTATCCCTGTGACTGAGTTTCATTCTTTCCATCTTTTACTCTTGTATTCTGCATTTACTGAGTAATTACTCTATGTTCTCACCAAGAATACATTCCCTCATTTGTGTAGAATGAGAAAAATAACATTTCTACCTGTCTTGTCCAGTTACTGGGGGTGTAAATCACAGCTCTTAATAGTATTCCTTGCATTTTACAAAATTAGTTCATAGAGGCCTGGGGTTACACAGCCAGTGAACAAGGTGAACTTGGCCAGCTATTCCATGCAGCTTGCAAAGTGAGGCGCAGCTGGAAGAATGCTTTCTCGAGTACAGGGCATCTCATAAATGAAGTTACGTGTATTACTCCCTTCTCCCAGAATTTAGCATTGCTTTTCTCTTTCCAAGTTGGAATAGACTGAGATAGCCATCAATTCTTAAATGTAAAAATCTCTAACAATTAGGGAAGATGTTTTGCTCTTTCCTGGGTATTTCTATCAGCTGCCTCTTTTTTCTTTTTTTTAAACATGAAAGCCACGTGAGTTCTATCTTGGGGTTTATCTACCCTCAAATTCCAAAGGCTCCTGGATCACCACCAAGTGAACGCAAAAGCAAAAAGGCATTTTCACAGCAGGAAAGGGCCACATGCAAATATGGACGTGGAGCAGGAAGGTGCCTCCTTGGGTGTATGCATAGATGGCTCTCCAGGCTGAGGGCAAGCTTGCTGACCAAGCCTTCTCCCAGGTCCTGTTTACCCAACAGGTCCTTTTTCTCAGTCATTGGGAGGTGATAATGTGTTCCACATATGAAATTCATATCATTTGTGTTTGGCCTCCTTTGCCATTCTAAGAGTTACGAGGGGCACCATTTTAAAATTAATTTGCTGGGTATTCTGTCTATCTGTTAGGAACAGGAGGAAGCAAGCCCAGACCGAGTATTTATCAGACACATGCCGCCCATCTGCCAGAGCTAGGTCGAGGAGGATTTGCTGTTAATCCTTCAGACCCATCTGTAGGGGGTTCAAAATGCTGACCAGGAAGCTAGACAAGATGAGGTTTATTTAATTAGAAAAACGGCTCTGGAGGTTACTAGAAATCACTCTGAAGAAGGAAGAGCTTTTGACCGCATCACTCCTGAGGGGATGAGAGTGGGCTGAAAGTGGGGAGAGCCCAGAGATTGTTTTGTGTTGGGCTTGGGGTGGTTTGTTTTGATTTTAAAGTGCTGTGGCCTGGTTGGGGAGAACGCATCCTCCTTGGTTATGCATGAGCCAGAACCAGCCACAGCTTGGACAGTTCCACTGGAAGTTTGTGTGTGAGTTGTGATCCTGAGAGACGGAAGACTACATTTGATTTGCAAGTTTGGATACAGACTGAAAATGACTAAGGAGCTTGAAGAGGCCAGAACAGAACAAAGTGGGCAGGTGAATTCCTGGCACTCTTGCTAACCTGCCGGAAGCTGAAAGCAGCTTGGAGCAAGCACTGTTACCTACACTTTAGTCCTCAAAATTCACTAGAAGATTCTTGTAACTGGGGTTTATTGCCATTTGAGATCCATTTTTGAGGAAAGGAAAATGACAAAATTGCATTTAAATTTTTCCCAATAGAAAAAAACAACATCCGTTCAAAACAAAATCTCCAGCAATGACACTGTTCCTTTTTAGTATGAAAATATTATTAGCATAATTGGTTTCTGCAGGGCTGCCATTTTGGACAACTGGGCAGGGGAAATTGTGTGCCTTCCCCCAGCTCTGATTGTTATTTCGTGGCAATATAAAGCATGACGATTTTCATTGAAGTGCATCAAGATAAATGGTCTCCTCTCTGCCTAGGGCTTTCTGAAATGGTGTCCCTGTTGCTACACAGATTCCTGGACACTGGTCACCCAGGGATCACATTTTCGAGGCTGTTTTTTGTTTTGTTTTTTTTTTTAAGGTTATTATCCAGGGACCAAAACCTCACCTGGGAGTAAAGTCCAATAAAAGTGGAAAGAACAAAACATTTATTCCAGGAATTGCCAACCATTCAGAGAAGCATGAAGTTCTTGCCTGAGCACCATATACCCTCTACTTCTGGCTTACGCGGGGGGACACGTGGTTTGGTGTAGCAGAGTCTCCCTGTAGCATCAATCTTTCCAATTCACCTTCTACCTTAGAATTTCCCAGGAATCCCTTCTCCTTCCACTTTAGGAACTCTGACTGATAAAGGATGCCCGAATCCTAGGAACATCAGGGAGCAAATTCCCCTAAGCTGCTGAAACTCAACAATATAAAGATGCCCAGAGCATGACTGAGAGGAAAAGAGAGTCAAGTAGTTCATACTGGAGGGGGAGTTTCCAAGGGCACATTCCTGTTGTAGACAGAGCTGTTGGATGCAGCTGCACCAAGGGCATGTCAGCATTTTGACAGGGTGGATGAGCCCATCATGTAGTGGTCAGTGACCATAAGCGGTCAATGAAGTTTTAGGGGGTCATGTAGAACACATGACCACTTAATTGCCTATGTTTCCCATTTCCCACCACCTAAAGGATTACACTAGAATGTAAAAGCAAACAAACAAAAGTAGCAAAAACCCAAAGGCTCTTCTGGTTGTTGAAAATGAAATTTATGCCGGGCACGGTGGCTCATGCCTGTAATCCCAGCACTTTGGGAGGCCGAGGCAGGCAGATCACCTGAGGTCAGGAGTTCGAGACCAGCCTGGCCAACATGGCAAAAGCTTGTCTCTACTAAAAATACAAGAATTAGCCGGGCCTGGTGCTGCATGCCTGTAATCCCAGCTACTCAGGAGGCTGAGACAGAAGAATCACTTGAACCCAGGAGGCAGAGGTTGCAGTGAGCTGAGATAAGGTCATTGCATACCAGCCTGGGTGACAGAGCAAGACTCCGACTCACAAAAAAAAAAGCAAAAAAAAAAAAAAAACAAAAAACAACAACAAAAACAAAACAAAAAAAGAATTAATTAATTAAATAAAATGAAATGTAATGCTGTAAAAGAGAATTTTTTTTTTTCAGTTGCAGGTTTTCTTCTTTCCCTATTGTAATATACTTCATTTCCCTTCAGAGCTATAGGAAGGAATAGTATATTGGTGAACAACAAAAAAATTGTTTTATTCCTAATTGTAGATGACTTGTTTTATGTTACAAACAAAAGTCCAAAATGCCTTTAAATGTCTGGTTATAGGGCATGTGATATTCAGCATCAGATAAACATTGGAAACATTTGGAAACATTATGGTTTAAAATTAATTTTTTAGATTAAGCCTCAATCTTCTTTTATTAAAGTTGAACAAAGGAATACTTGGGTGTGTGAAATACTTAGTGTGGGCAGTCCCTTTCAGTAGTAGAAACTGTATAAGATGGATTATACTTTTTTCACTCAGAATTTTTCACTATGTTCTTGGAATAGATTTCTACTGAATTCTGGGGTAATTCTATGTGCTCCTGTTTTCCAGGGTTGTTTTTAAATTTTCTTATGATTTTAACTGGGTTGAAGATATCTCCAGTAAGCAAAGGAATATCAACTGAAACACTTCTTTTGGTGCTGATTTTAGATGCTTTTTTTTAAAAAAAAAATAAAAGATAGGGTCTCACTTTCTCACCCAGGCTGAAGTGCAGTGGTGTGATCACAGCTCATTGCAGCCTCAAACTTCTGGGTTCAAGCAATTCTCCAACCTCAGCCTTCCCAGTAGCTGGGACTACAAGTGTACCCCACCAAACTTGGCTAATTTGTTAAATTTTTGATACAGACAGAGTCCCACTATGTTGCCCAGGTTGGTCTTGAACTCCTGGGCTCAAGCAGTCTTCCGGCTTCGACCTCCCAAAGAGCTGGGATTACAGGCATAAGCCACAGCACCTGGCCAGATGCTTTTTTTAAAATGCTAGATTAATTATGAGTCTTGCAAATTCACAAAAAATCATCTTATCACCTGAGAATGCTGTCCCTGAGGTGACCTCCCTTCTTATTTCCGTATCTGCAGGGCTTCACACTGAGTTCTCTTTATTTTATGAAAGCCTGGGGCTCGGCCAGGCATGGTGGCTCACACTTGTAATCCCAGCACTTTGGGAGGCTGAGGTGGGCAGAATGCTTGAGCTCAGGAGTTCAAGATCAGTCTGGGCAACGTGGCAAAACCCCATATCTAAAAAAAAAAATTAGCTGGGCGTGGTATGAGCCTACGGTCCCATCCACTCAGGGTGGCGCAAGCCTGTGGTCCTAGCTACTCTGGAGGCTGAGGTGGGAGAATCCCTTGAGCCCGGAAAGTCGAGGCTACAGTGAGCTGTGTTCGCAGCACTGTGCTCCAGTCTGGGTGTCACAGTGAGACCCCATCTCAAAAAAAAAAAAAAAAAAAATGGAAAGAAAGCAAGCCTGGGGCTTACAATACATTCTCATCCTGCTGCTGAAAATGGGGCTTTCAACCCAGAACTACCAGCTTTCTTTCTTCCCCTAGGAACTCCATAGCCTTGTCTCAGTGCAGGGGAGTCTGGCTGTCAGTGAATATGCATTGGCAGGAGGGCTCCCCTTGGTTTATATCCCTCAGATATTAACATCAACTAGCAAGCCTGGTGGGTGCCCTGAGTTTGCCGGTTTGGATTCAGACCAGGAGGGCCCATAACCTGGGCCTGTGGTGGCTTCAGGAGGCCTGGGCTCCTCTGGAGATGTTAACACTTGTTCCTGTGTGTTTCCAAAGAACAGGCTCATAGTTCTTGTTAGATTCCGACAGCAATTCCCCCAAATTAAAACAACACATTTTAGAGCAAGAGGTGGTACCCAGCACCAGTCTCCTTATGCAAAGGAGGACTTGAGAAACCTCGGTGTGGTCTTGCCCAGGAGACCTTGTTTTATCTCACTTCCAGGTCCTTATCGCCCAGTGCCTATATTCCATATTTGCTTCTAAATAAGTTCTTTGTCTCCACTATCTTGCCCCTTAAGAACCATTTTTTTTTTTTATTTTTTAAATCTCAGGTAATACCTTTGCATTTCCTGCCCATGGTTATTTCTGACTCTTGCTGTTGACAGTACTCAAACCCTTTATTAACTGATTGATGATTCATTCATTTGTTCATTTGTTCTGGAGTACCAGTTAAGAGCTCTGGAATCAGGTTATTTGTGTTCATATTTAGATCTACCAGGTACTGGCTGTCTGCCCTTGGGTAAGTTAACTTTCCTAAACCTCATCTGAAAAGCAAAGATAATAATAGTGCTTAACTTGTAGGTTTATTGTGAGGATTAAATATAATCATCCATATAAAGTAGTTTACTGCCCAGAATATTGTACATAACCAATACTTGGTTAAAAAGTAATTAATTCCACAAATTGTTATTAAGGACATATTGGTACCAGGCACTGTACTGGTTGAGATTAATGCTGACTGAACAACAGAGTACTTTGTTCTAGAGTTCATAACCTTCTCAGTAAAAACCTGTTATCCTTAGCCGGACATGCTGGAGTCCATTAGCAGCATTTAATTAGCACTTCTTTGCCTCTATCTTGCTCATTCCTTCTACCAGTAAGAATAATATAGCAACAATCAATAAAAATAGCAGCAAACACACATGCAGTATTAGTGCATGCACTTTACAAATACAGACTGGTTTAACCCTCACCATATCCCTTGGAGGTAAGTACTATTATTCTCTTCATTTTTTTTTGAGACTAAGTTTCACTCTTGTTGCCCAGGCTGGAGTGCAATGGTGCCATCTCGGCTCACCACAACCTCTGCCTTCCAGGTTCAAGTGATTCTCCTTCCTCAGCCTCCCAAGTAGTTGGAATTACAGGTATGTGCCCCCGGGTAATTCTACATTTTTAGAGGAGATGGGGTTTCTCCATGTTGGTTAAGCTGGTCTTGAACCCCCGACCTCAGGTGATCGGCACCGTCACTCTCTCAAAGTGCTGGGATTACAGCTGTGAGCCACTGCGCCCAGCCTGGATGAGGAAATTGAGACACATGGAGGGAAAGCAATTTGTCCACGATCACACAGGTTTCACTAGCATTGTGACTCCAGAGATGGTGCCCTAGACTGAATCATACTAAATAAAAATAATACTAAATTTGAATACTGAATAAAAACGTGCCCCTTCCCTCCTTTCAGCCCGACCTCCTTTAAAACCTGTCTCAAAACGCTTCTCCTTCATAGGAGCCACACCTGACATTATTTGAACATGATTTTGCAACTTCTGACCCCTTAATTATTTTTGTATGGCCCTGATTTGTCCTGCTAATACGCTGTTTGTAAATATTCAACTGTTTCTCCCTAGCTAGGTTCAAATTTCTCAAAAGAAGATTGTATCTTTTGCTTAACTGGAGCCCTGCATGGTGGTTATTTGAGGATTGTGCTCCTTGGGGACAATTCACATATCTTTGGTGGCAAGTGCTTTGGGCCTCTATCATTCATTCAGGGAGTGTTTATGGAGCATCCATGCCAGGGGGCAGGCTGTTCCCAGCCCTGGGAATGCATCAGTGGGTAAAGGCGAGCATGGTGTTCAGGAAGTTGACCAGCTGTGGGGAAGAGCAACATGTAAACAGCCTCTGGACAGTGCTACAAAGGAGGGCACACTGAATGAGGACAATCCATAATACTTGAGATTTAATTTAGTTGAGGAGGTCAGGGAAGGCTTCCAGGAGGAAGGGATGTTTTCGCTGAGACCTGAGGGTTGAGCAGCACTCACCTAGATGAAGGAGGGTGGGAGCAACAAGAGCAAAGGTCTGTGATAGGAGGGAGAAGTGTGTGTGTGTGTGGTCGGGGGGGCGGGGTGGTGTTGGTGAGGAACGGGAAGGTCAGAGTCAGAGGATGACCAGGAGCGTGCTGTGAGATGAGGTTGCAGTGGTGGGCACAACCATGCAGGGCCTTGTTGAACACGTAAGAGTTTGTGTGTAAGGGAAACTAATGAAGGATTTTTTTTTTTTTTTTTTTTTTTGAGACGGAGTCTTGCTCTGTCACCAAGCTCAAGTGCAGTGGCATGATCTCGGCTCACTGCAACCTCCACCTTCCAGGTTCAAGCGATTCTCCTGCCTCAGCCTCCCAAGTAGCTGGACTACAGGCACGTGCCACCACGCCCAGCTAATTTTTGTATTTTTAGTAGAGAGGGGGTTTCACCGTGTTGGACAGGATAGTCTCAATCTCCTGACCTCATGATCTGCTTGCCTCGGCCTCCCAAAGTGCTGGGATTACAGGTGTGAGCCACTGCACCTGGCCAAACTATGGAAGGATTTTAAGCCAGAGTAGATGATGGTAGCTTGGACTGGGACTGTGATGTTGAAGGAGAGATGTGAGTGAATTTGTAGGTATTTAGGAGTTAAAATGCAATGGGATTCAGTGATTGTTTTATGAGGAGTTACAAAGAGCCATTATTTATGGAAGACTTTTATGTTCTTGGCACTAGCCAAAGTGCTTTATATATAGTGATTCATTTACTGCATACAATAACTCAATGTGGAGGTAAACTTATTATCTCCAACTCGTAAATGAGAAGACAGAGGCGTAGGCCAATGGCAGAACCGCCAGGTAGACCCAGGCAGTTGAGGTTCAAGCCCTTACTCTTGATCACTCTGCTCTAGTGCACTCCATTGTTCCTTGGCTATTTGCTAGCTCCATGGATGAATGGTGGTGTCATTCACCAAGACGGAAACAGTAGTAGACAGCGGTGGGCAGAAGGACTGGAGGGTGAAATGTGGATATGTTGAAATTGAGTTCACATTCGTTGTGAAACACAAATTCATCTACCAGTTATCTAGACCTCCCTCATCTCCTCAGGGCTTTGCTCAGATGTTACCTTCTCAACAAGGTTTACCTTTGTTCAAAACTGTACTCTGCCCCATCCCTTTATCTCCTGTGCCCACAAACTCCTCTTATTCTTGTTTTTCTCCCTGCAACATTTATCACCTTTCAACATTACATGTTTCACTTGTTGTTAAGTGTATTGTCATTGTCTGCCCTTTGAGAATGTGAGTTCCTCCAGGGCAGGCATGTTTGTTTTGTTCACTGATGTATCTCCAGGACCTAGAACAGTGCCTGGCACATGATAGATGCTAACAAACGTTTGTTGAATGAAGGAAAACAATTATTTTTTAGCAACATTGTTTATAGACCCCCAAATTTGTTCAAAAGATTGGAATTAATGCCGACATATCCAATTTTTTTGCAATAACCAGCTAGAATCACTTCATGACTACCTTTTACTGATTCATGTGTCATCTTAGAGGCTACTATTGAATTAGTGATTAGATTCATTTCCCCCCTTTGCTTTTGGGTTAAAAATTTTGTTTTTCTTTTATAAAATAGAAATTTGGTCTTATTTTGTTGTCCAGGCTGGTCTTGAACTCCTGACACCAAGGGATCCTCCTGCCTCGACTTCCCAAAGTGCTGGGATTATAGGCATGCACCACTGTGCCCAGCCTGCTTTTTCGGTTTCTAAGGAATGGCTACTGTTTCATGATAGATGTTACTTGTTGAGATTGTTAAAATAAAAAAATTATGCTTATGTTTTCTCTTTTGTTCCCTATTTTCTTTTCTTTACCCACATTATACTGATGTGCTAACATCTTTAACATATTCTGCTAGATAAGTAAAGCATAGCTGGGTCAGTAGGATGTTTTCCTACTGCCTTCACATTTGGTAACTAAAACCAATGGCTCGTAGTTTAACTACTACCCTCAAATATTGTCACTGTAGGTACTTACTGGAGATTTCTACCATGAATCTGTAGTAGGAGCCAGAGAATTTTAGAGGAATAGCTAAAGAACATGTCCATTATCCATTCTGCTAGATCCTTCACATTCTCTCACTTTATTAAGTATATCAGGAGAGAG
The DNA here is from genome assembly GCF_009764315.1 of Trachypithecus francoisi. Classification (NCBI taxonomy): domain Eukaryota; kingdom Metazoa; phylum Chordata; class Mammalia; order Primates; family Cercopithecidae; genus Trachypithecus; species Trachypithecus francoisi. The sequence continues at coordinate 48,550,427 of NW_022681468.1, forward strand.
CAAAATATCTAGTACTACATTATCTCAGTTGCTGCTGCCCTCCCCTCCAAGCTGTAATTTAGCTATAGGCATCATGACCTCACAGTGCATAAGGGTGGGTAGAAGAGTCCTCTTTTAGTATCCAAGCCATGATAGAAAGCATTATCCTGTTACTTAATATACTATATTCAAGGACTCACATCATAAATTTCTCCTGGAAATTAGTTTTAAGGGAAGAATTTCTCCATAGTCATGTGTGTATGTGTGTGTGCATGCATGCATGTGTGTGTGTGTGTGCATCTGTGTGTGTATGTGTATGTGCATGCATCTGTGTGTGTGTGTGTAAGGGCACCATGCAACCCAACATACTTTCCTCCTTGCCTTAGTTACCTAGAGATCTAAAGCCAAAATCAATCCTCAGCAACACTAATTAACTCCTCTTAGAGAGTTCCTGGAAGACCAGCTTCCTCTGCTTCCCCAGATGGTTTCTGTCCTGTTTCTACCTTTAATGTTCCACTTGATATTATTTTTCACATTGTAAGTCACCTGAAATCCTTTTTGGAACATGTGAGATATAGTCTGAGTAGCCAAATGTGATCAGTTCTTCTTGTCTGGTTGCACAATGTTTTGGATGGGAATCTCAGAATCTCTGGAAGTCATAATAACAGTAATAGTGGACATTTACTTCCTGGTACTGGAAAGTAAAGTGTTAAACTCTTTATAGATGTCATCTTCTTCAATTCCCCACAATAGCCCTCATTTTCTACACATAATTTTCTGCTCATAGCTAATAAGTGGTAAAATCAGGATTTCAACCACAAACTGTGAGATTTCAAAGGCTGTGTACATTAGAATGGAATAATGGAGTGGAGAAGCCCCTCATTTTCCTGGCTGTACTGTCTCTGGAAGGAGGAAAGCCCCAGACTGTGGGCCCAGCTGGCCCTTCAGAGCATCCTCCCTTGCCCACAGTGGTTCTGCCTCACTGGGTTGAGGCCCGGCTAATGGGTAAGGTGACCTGGGCTCTGAGGCAGGGGCTGAACATGGCAGCCTCCACTGGACCCCTGCTCTCAGGCTCCCTCCACACCCCTGTGAAAGGAAATTAAAAATAACCCTCCCTCCTTCAAGTTAAGGGTAAAAATTACCCCATAGGCTGAGGACAGCGTGGGAATTCTCCCTCTTCTCACTCTAGACTTTGCTGGATTCTAGGGAAGATGGCAGCTGCTACAACCACGGCTCTTGGTAGGTAGGGATAGGGTTTCACTTTGAGATTCTCTGTCCCCCATGTCTAAGAGCTTTCCTTGTCATTTATGAATGACAAAAAGCAGACTTCCAGTAGAGTCCCACAGCCATCCTACCTTCCTACTTGGTCGGAACCTTCCCTCTGCTGGGCTTTAAATCCCCAGCTCCAGCCCTTCCCTAGCCCCTTTATTTTTCCGTTGTTTTTGCCATTTCCCTGAATAGTGTGGTATCATGCCAAGCCTTCCGTCCCATTCTTTAGCTATTAAGTTGTTGGCTATATTACACAGTGGATTTTGATTCGGATCAGTTAGAGCTAATAGCAATTTTCAGTAAAATATTAACCAAACACACACAAAAGTCGCTCGTGTGGCTCCATCCTCTCCTTCAATAGGATTAATCAAGTTAGCTATTTACTCTATCCACCACTCCAGTGTTTTCCCACCTTCCACTCCAAACAAGAAAATGACACTAAATTCATTTAATACAAATTTATATTATTGTCTGAGGCATTTTAAACAATGCTTAATTTAATTTTCTTGTTTGGAGTGTGGTATTGGAGAACAGGACCACAGTGTAATGTAAAAATAGGATTCACACATCCACCAGGCACCCAGTTATATTCTCCAGTGACTCACAAGTGCTCTGTTTATCTTCAATTGCAATTCAAATGTGCCAAATCATCTCCATCCTGCAGTAAAAGGAAAGTCAGCCTCTGAAAGCAATTCATTCCACCCCAGGTTGACAGGCCCTAAGGGCTTGACCTTCAGGATGTGGTACAAGTCCTCTTACTTGATTAGATTTCTGATTCCCAGAAAAGACAAGCCAAATATGTTGACTGTTGATGTTCTCTTGGCCTTGTGATCAGTTAGCTAGAGTTTGAGTCTTTTCTGCCTGAGAGGATGGAAATAACCTTTATTGTGCACTTACACTATGACAGATGACAAGTGGTTAAAAGAAGTCTCATTTTTTTTTTTTTTTTTAAATATGGAACGCTTCACGAATTTGCGTGTCATCCTTGCGCAGGGGCCATGCTAATCTTCTCTGTATCGTTCCAATTGTAGTATATGTGCTGCCGAAGCGAGCACAAGAAGTCTCATTTTTAATGTCCTCAAAAATCCTATGAGTAATGAGGTAATCTACATCCAAGGCCACATGGCCAGGAGGTGGTAGTTGTGCCCACAACCATGTGCCTCCTGGGACTGGCACTTGGCATTCTCTCTCAAGCTTCAGTGCACAGGGTCATCAATTGTGGGCAGTTTCTTAACCAAGGGTTACTAATGAGGAGCTTCAGCAGGGCTGTGCATAAAGTCCCTGAAATGGTACACAACCTTTGGATGTCTGTGTACCTTTTCCAGGAGGGAGCCCACAGCTTTCTTCAGTTTCTGAAAAGGCTACCTGATTTAAATAATAATAAGCACTGCTGCCTTGAACTTTCTGTGAGGACCAGCAACTGCTGTGGGGCCCCGGGAGACTCATACTGCTCATTCTGCACTTGGACTTGGCAGGATACTTTGAGCACCCATAACACATCAACAACTACCATTGGTTGAGGAGGACCCGCGACGCACTCATTCTCCTGGGCACTCTCACCCACTGTAGGAGTGCAACCAAGGGCTGAGGAAGGACCACAGCATTCCTTTTAGAGGCCCTCAGTCCTGCCTGGGTAGTAAGAAGAACAGAGTTTCTATAGCTGCTGAGCGTGGGAAGTCTCCAAGCAGGTAGTTTTTTGATGTGGGTATTACTGAAAAGTCTGAAGCTAATGAGGTCCCAGTGATTTAATGCAATTCAAATTAATTTTATTTTTATTTATTTTTTTTTTAGGACAGGGTCTTGGTCGGGCGCAGTGGCTCACACCTGTAATCCCAGCACTTTGGGAGGCCGAGGTAGGTGGATCACTTGAAGTGTGGAGTTCAAGACCAGCCTGGCCAACATGGTGAAACCCTGGCTTTAGAAAAAAATTAGCTGGGCATGATGGCAGGTGCCTGTAATCCCAGCTACTCTGGAGGCTAAGGTGGGAGAATCACTTGAGGCTGGGTGACAGAGCGAGACTCCATCTCAAAAAATAAAAAGAAAAGAAAAGAAAAAAAAAGACAGGGTCTCTCTCTCTCTCACTCCGGCTGGAGTGCAATGGCACAACCTTGGCTCACTGTACTCTCAACCTCATGGGTTCAAGCAATCCTCCCACCTCAGCCTCCCAAGTAGCTGGGACTACAGGCACATACCAACTCACTGGATAATTTTTTTCTATCTTTTATAGAGACAGGGTCTCACTTCCTTGCCCAGGGTGGTCTCAAACTCCTGGGCTCAAGTGATCCTCCCACCTCAGCCTCCCAAAGTGCTGGGATTACAGGTATGCCTGGCCTAGACTAATTCATTTCACTGACATCCCTGGAATACTTGCTTCTAAGACATCGTGCTGGGGGAGATAAAATCATGAAGACACAACCCCTGGCCTCAAAGGGATTATGAAAGACAGGTGTATAAAATCGCTGTAACACAGGGCAGAATAGAGGAAACATTATAAGAAAGTTTCCAATCACTTGGTATGGGGGAGATCAGAAGAGGGAAAAAGATCTTGCTTGGTGGGAGTGAGATCAGGGAAGGCATCATTAGGAGATGGCACCTAAACCCTTGAAAGTTTTGCAACAGGCAAAGGATGCTTTTGATGGTAGGAACATCATCTAAGAGGGAATGGGAAATCTGGGACACATTTAGACACTCATGAGCAGCTAAGGTTGTGAGGAAGGTAGAGCTCCTATAGGCTAGCATGGAAGGCAGACTGCTAGGCTGGGTAGGGCCAGATGAATTTAGATGTCATCCCTAGAGAGTCTGATTTAAAGGCCTCAGTTGAAGTTTGGGCATTGGAATGTTTTAAATCCCCCTGGGTAATTTCTAATGTGCAGCCAGGGCTGGGGACCACTGGGCTAGATGGTCTCAAAGCCCTTTCTGGCCTCTGATAAGAGAATTTTGCTCTTTTTAACAAAAGGGACTGGGTTTGAAACTGTGGGTGGCTTGTCACAACTTATGACAATGGCCGAAAAACTGATTTGAAACCCATTGTCTGCAGGCAGTGGGTCCTGAACTCTGGAGGGCTGTTGTAAGAGCAGAATCTGAAGTCTAAGCACACAGATAATGTAAACATTACATGGACTTGCTGGGGACTGGCAACCTAGGAGTCCTGCCCCATCCAACAGGGACAGCCTCCACTCAGCTCCTACCAATTGCTGCCAAGTGGGAATGTGGGCCCAGGACTTCCAAATCTTTAGACTTTTCTTTCTTTGCTTCTTCTTCCTCCTCCTCCTTCTTATTCTTGTTCTTCCTCTTCTTCTTTTCTTCCTTTCTTTTTTTAATAGAGACAGGGTCTCACTGTGTTGGCCAGGCTGGTCTTGAACTCCTGAACTCAAAGGATCCTCCTGTCTTGGCCTCACAAAGTGCTGAGATTACAGGCGTGAGTCATCTCATCTTTTGACTTTTCAAGAGAAGCCAGCAATCTGGCAAAAGATCCTGATTTGATCATTAGTAACACATTTAAATGTTTGAAAAAACCCCATGTAAGCCAAACAAAACACAATGGCAAGCCAGATTTAATTGGCAGGTCTCTGGTTTAATAGTTCTGGCTTAGGGTTTTGACTATGAAAAAGAATTGGCTTTCATTTTTATTTTATTTTTAAAATTTTTGTAATTTATGTATTTATTTATTTTTGAGACAGGGTCTCACTCTGTCACCCAGGCTGGGATGCAGTGGCACAATCTTGGCTCACTGCAACTTCCACCTCCCGGGTTCAAGTGATTCTCATGCCTCAGCCTCCTGAGTAGCTGAGATCACAGGTGCACAGCACCACACCCAGATCATTTTTGTATTTGTTGTAGACATGGGGTTTCACCTTGCTGACCAGATTGGTCTTGAACTCCTGACCTCAAGGTCCTCAAGACGGCCGGGCGCGGTGGCTCAAGCCTGTAATCCCAGCACTTTGGGAGGCCGAGACGGGCGGATCACGAGGTCAGGAGATCGAGACCATCCTGGCTAACATGGTGAAACCCCGTCTCTACTAAAAAAAATACAAAAAACTAGCCGGGCGAGGTGGCAGGCGCCTGTAGTCCCAGCCACTCGGGAGGCTGAGGCAGGAGAATGGTGTAAACCCAGGAGGCGGGGCTTGCAGTGAGCTGAGGTCCGGCCACTGCACTCCAGCCTGGGCGACAGAGCGAGACTCCGTCTCAAAAAAAAAAAAAAGGTCCTCAAGTGATCCACCTGCCTCGGCCTCCCAAAGTGCTAGGATTACAGGCATGAGCCACCTCACCCGACCAGCTTTTATTTTTATTAAGCAGTTGCTACCTGATAAATAATCCTGAGAGACACATGCTGGTGTCGACTTTATGTGCTTGTTTTACATTTTTGTTTATATGTGGCTGAAGAGACAAAAAAAGCCCCCATGTGCATTTGTCAACTAATGGCCAATATTGTTTTATCTAAACCCTCACCCACTCCCTCCCATATTATTTTGAAGCAAATCTTAGATATCATCTCATCCATAGATATTTAAACATAACCACAATACAATTATAGCACTTAAAAATTATTTTTAATATAAAATATCCAGTCATTGTTCCAGTTCCGATCATCTTAAGAATGTCATCATGTTTTTGAAAAATTAGTTTGTTTGAATCAGAATCCAAATAAAGTCCAAATGTTACAGTTGGTTGAAATGCTTATGTTTGCTTTTGATATTGTTTTTCTGCACATTGATTTTGCTGAAATGGCTATTATTAATCTGTTTGTATGTAACCTTTCCCTAAAAGGTTTGTAAAAATGTAATGAAGGTTTGCAAGGCCAAGCTCTGTGATTATATTAGAAGTTAGTTTGATACCGTCTTATAAACAGCTAAATTCTGTCAAAGAAAAATCCATTTTTAATGCATGATTGAATATTGATAATTAATGGGAACTATGAAGAAGTCATATGCAAAGATTAATTACCAACTGAGCTCTGAGAACATTTTTCTTCCTTTGTAATCTTACCTCCTGAGCGAAATAGTCTATGTTGGTCCTAGAGTGAATTGACAGATATGTCCAGAAGGAAAAGCCACACTGACTTTAATCTTTATTGGTCATGCTTAATTGGATGCACTGTTATTTTTTATTTGCAGAGACAATATTTTTTAGTTAATTCTTTCTGTAATGCTGGAATTGAAAGGTGGGGATCCTGAGGTCTTTCTTACTGTACTGGTTGTATGAGGCTACGAATCCTGGCATTTTCTGAATATTTCATTTTTTTCTTTTTTTTTTTTTTTTGAGACGAAGTCTCGCTCTGTCGCCCAGACTGGAGTGCAGTGGCACAATCTCGGCTCACTGCAAGCTCCGCCTCCCAGGTTTACACCATTCTCATGCCTCAGCCTCCTAACTAGCTGGGACTACAGGCGCCCGCCACCACACCCAGCTAATTGTTTTTGTATTTTTAGTAGAGACGGGGGTTTTGCCATGTTAGCCAGGATGTTCTGGATCTCCTGACCTCGTGATCCGCCCACCTCGGCCTCCCAAAATGCTGGGATTACAGGCAAGAGCCACAGTGCCCGGCCTGAATATTTCTTTTTATTGGAAGTGCTTGAAATCAATTCTTGATGATGAAAAATGTAATTGAATCAAGGTCATCCTTTACAGGCAGACTATCTTCATAGTGGTGGCAAAACTGTGACATAAAGTGATGCCCTGAACTTCCTGCTTCAGACAGTAACTTCAGCGAAACTGACCCCTGAAATCCAAGTTCATTAAAACAAGGAAAAATATTGTGAGTCCATGAAATAAAAAGCCAGAGAGGCGTAGCTCTTTGACCCTACTGGTGCGCATTGAATTTGCACATCCACCCACCTAAACTTCTGCTCAAAATTGTTTCCAGCCAAGAGGCATCCGCAGACCAGTCTCTGACTGGCAGCAGCTCAGATTTGGTTTGCAAAGGTGGCTGGTGGCCGGTGGCTAATTACATGTTTGATGAACTTGTTGTTAAGACAATGCTGCATGTGTCCTTCCCAGGCTGCAAAGTGCCAGGTTACTGGAGAGTTTCCTGTATGGATACTAATTATGCTTAATTTGGTCCTGAATTTCCACATTTGTCTTTCTGTCACAAAGTTTGTGATTACAAATTGCTCCTGTTGATTGGGAGTGAGGCTACATTTCTGATGGTTCATACATGTAATAAAGCTATTCATGAAACCAGCAGTGTTTAGCCGTGTTTACAAAATGCAGACATCCATGGTTATTTGCATCCCTGAGAAAAGTTTGCTCTCTCTAGATATTTGCTTTCACAACAAATTAATTACCTGAAAAACATGGACAAAGCTTCCAAATGTGACACTGTGTGGAAAGGACAACCACATGCTACCTGGGAAGGGGGTGCCACTTCGTTACTGAAGGATGTGAGTTTAATCCTATACAGGCAGACAGGGTGCACAACCTCATTTGCCACTAGGGAGGAGCAGATGCAACCCCACTGTTCTCTACTGTGTCACCCCTTCCTTCGAGATCCTGCAGAAGAAGGCTTTGCTGGAATACAGGCAACGGCAGGCAGCCCCTGGACTGCCAGCCTCATTAACCAATGGGCTCAGGGGTTCTTCTGAGCCAGAAGTCCCACCATTGGATTCCTGGGTTCCTATCTGTAGGTGGTGGAGCCCAGGCTAGAGCTAAGGTCTCTTTCTCCTTTTTACATTTGCAGAAAAGTTTTTGCAAGCGATTAGAGCACTGGCTCTCAAATGTTTTTGTTCTAAGACAATTCTAATACTTCCTCTCCCAAGCAAAGAGCCTGTTAAGGTATCACTCCTGCTGCAGAATGAAAAGGGAAGGCCATGGTTCCAAGGCTGGGACTAAGGGTGGTGTGTGGTGAAGGAAGGTGGGGGAAGGAAATGTGGAAGAATAATGGGAGAGCAGAGGCCAAGATGAATGTCAAGGCTGGTGGGACCAAGAGGACAGGGTGGGGATGGGGAAGAGAGGTGGGATTGAGGTGGGAGGGCGGGCCCTTATGGAGCTGCCCCAGCCACAGGAAGTGTGCCAGTATCGAGCAAGTACTGCAGGCATAATCCCACCCAAGGAGGAAATGGAAAATCAAGGACTACACCCACCCAGGCCCAGTGGCCACATTTGACTCTTTGTCCTTGCCCAGGTTTTTGAGCTGGACCTTGCCATTTTTAGCCATTTTTAATGAACTACTAACATTCAAAAACTGAGCTATACTGGAAATCTACCTTTGAGAAGAGCCTTGTGTATTATCTTGCTGTCAACTAAATGCCTAGGTGTTTTAGAAGACATTTTGAGTCAGTCAAGTACTACCTGTTAAATTGCTCGGAAGTGACTTTATGTGGACTTCTGAGGTGGTCTGCTTACCCATGAGATCCAGGCTGCCTTTGCTGTTCTATGTTAAAAAAATCTTCCATGTGACCACAAAAATCAGAAGTCAGAGAGGTTTAAGGTTTCCTCAGCTGCCAGTGTTAACCTAACCAGAAAAAGTTTGTATGCTCTACAATAGGGGGTGTCTGTTCTAATAGGTGGTCATAGATCCATTCAAAGCAATTAGAAGCATCCATATTATCTTAGGAATAAGAAAAACAATCCTGTTAACTAATAACCTACATAAGGTCAATATCTCTGGCCCTCAAGATTAACCAAGCGGCCACTCCCAAGATGGTTTGTGGAGAAACGCTCAGATAGCTTGTTTTCCCGTAAGAGTACCGAGGACCAGGTGACTTTAAGTTCTATATTTGTGTCCTCTCAGGTCTATGTGACTGCACTAGGGTTAAGTATAGGTCAAGTTCACATTATGACCTTGAGCAAGTTCAAGCCACAATGGTACCATGTGTTTTCTTCAGGTTAATTCAGGACCACCAGCTGTATTGGAGTTGGAATTGAAGCAGCCAAAGGAAGTGTGGTGCAGGGCTGCCCGCTGATCTGGCAAGCCTTCTTCTGTTTGAAGAAGTCAATTGTGTTTCCTTACCTGCTGGACAGAGAGAGAAAAACCTACTTACAGTACAGAAAATGGACTTGGGGCCCGAATTTGGCATCATGTTTGGAATCTGGGATCGTCTACCACTTACTAGCTGTATGGGACGAGGACCTGAAAGTCTCCATGCATTTGGTCTTCTCATCCATGGAAAGGGCAATTCTTGCCTCAGAGATTTGTTGTGTAGATTAAATGATAATGAGTATAAAATTGTCAGTATTGAGCTGTTAGCACCCTATACCCCCAAAACTATGGCCACTAGAACTCTGTCAGTGAAAGAACTAAGCAATGTGCTCTTCAAGCAGCCAGGGTGGCTCTGCCATTGCCACTCTGGCTTCCATCTCCGGCCGGACGCGGTGGCTCATGCCTGTAATCCCAGCAGTTTGGGAGGCCTAGGCGGGAGGATCATCTGAGGTCAGGAGTTCAAGACCAGTCTGGTCAAGATGGTGAAACCCTATCTCTACTAAAAAACTATAAAAATTAGTCGGGTGTGGTGGCACACGCCTGTGGTCCCAGCTACTCGGGAGGGTGAGGCAGGAGGATCACTTGAACCTGGGAGGCAGAGGTTGCAGCGACCCGAGATCACGCCACGGCACTCACTCCAGCCTGGGTAACAAGAGTGAAACTCTGTCTCAAAAAGAAACTTCCATCTCCACACAAAGCTCTCCAGGTGCCCTGGCTCCTGCCCTAACTAAGGCAGAAGAAAGAATCAAAGCCACTGCCCTAACTAAAGCAGAAGAGAGAATCAAAGCCACTGCCTGTGAAACTGTGCTCCTGAAAGATAGTATTACCATGATTCTACCCCCACCCCTTCTGGCCCCATCCCACAGGAACACTTCAGTTTCCAGGCTCTTTTAGTTCTCCTGAGATGGGGGAGGCGATGTCGGCAGCCACAGACACCCTGGGAAAACAGGTAACTGCTTTTCCTGGAAAGCCTGGCCTGGGGTAGGGCTGACTCGAAGCCTGAGAGGGGAGGGCAGGGGTGCGTGTAGGACTGGAACAAGGACAGGCCGGGTGGGCACTGTTTCTGGAAGGGACCTGCCCTAGCCGACTCCCCATCGAAGCTGTGTTTATATACCATGCCATAGGCTGTGATTTTCCATAGCACTGCCTTTTGTTCCCCATTTTCCTACCTTTGCCATGAAAATTTGCTGCAGGCAGAAATCTGACATGGGATATCCTAAGCCAAGAAGAAGTTTTTATTTTTGTTTTTCTCTTTTTGACAGATTTTGAATTAGTCATTTAATCAATTTTAACCCAGAAAAGTCTTCTCAAAGTAGACTTCACCCCCACCTCTCCGAATCTTATGGAGGTGAGTTCTGTCACCAGCAACAGCTTCTCCAGGTGTCCTGGATCCTCCCTTCTGGGCCTAAGCCTAAAGGAGCTTCTCCCACAGCCTCTCCTGAGCACACTGTTATTCTCTTATTGATGGCAAACATCACAACCTTGCTCCTGGCAACTTTTCCTCTTATTTATTCTGTGCCCAGAACTTCCTTGGGCATTAGTGGGAATCTTGCAGCTAGAGAGAAACACCCTCTGCACAATATAGAAAGCACACACACACAAAGGCCAGAGGAGAATGGGGTGTATTTGAAGTGTTTATATTTCATGCATAATTACTAATAAATTAACCTTTTTTGCTGAAAAAATTAAAGACATTTAGAATCAAATATGAAATATTTTCAATGCAGAAATATAAATCTTGCCTTTTAGTATTTACTCCAAGGAAAGCCCACTGACAAAATGAGAGCTCTTGAAAATACAGCATAGGCTGGGGGTGGTGGGTCACGCCTGTAATCCCAGCACTTTGGAAGGCTGAGGCGGTCGGATCACTTGAGGTCAGGAGTTCAAGACCAGCCTGGCCAACATGGTGAAACCCCATCTCTACTAAAACACAAAAATTAGCTGGGTGTGGTGGTGGACGTCTCTAATCCCAGCTACTCAGGAGGCTGAGGCAGGAGAATCACTTGAACCTGGGAGGCAGAGGTTGCAGTGAGCCGAGATTATGCCACTCCACTCCAGCCTGAGTGACAGACCAGTGAGACTCCATCCCCCCCGACCAAAAAAAAAGAGAAAAAGAAAAAGGAAATACAATATAGGCTACTTGGACAAAAATAAAATTTAGGCTAGGCATGCAGTGGCTCACGGCTATAATCCTAACACTTTGGGAGGTTGAGACAGGAGGATAGCTTGTAGCCAGGAGTTCAAGACCAGCCTGGTCGACATAGCAATACCCCTTCTCCATTAAAAAAAAAAAAAAAGTTGTGATAATCAAGAGCAAGATTTAGTAAAGCCTTCACTTTTAGGTTGAATTTTTATTTATCTCACTGTCCATTTACTCATTCGTCTAATATTGTTGAATGTCTATTAGGTACAAAGTTGTCATTTAGAAAATGTTGTATGGTTATTTTCTGAAATTATCCCTTCATACATGTGTTATTATTTTATGTTGTTAAAGTACCTTATTTTATTTTTTGAGACAGGGTCTTCTCTGTCACCCAGGCTGGAGTGCAGTGGCATGATCACAGCTCACTGCAGCCTCCACCTCCTGGGCTCAAGCAATCCTCTTTCTTTAGCCTCCTGAGTAGCTGGGACTACATGTGCACGCCACATCACCCAGCTAATTTTAAAATTTTTCATAGAGACAGGGTCTTATCATGTTGCTCAGGCTGGTCTTGAACTCCTGGGTTCAAGGGATTATCCTACCATGGGCTCCCAAAGTGCTGGGATTACAGGTGTGAGCCACCATGCATGGCCTAAAGTACTTTATAAAATGCAGTTCTTACCATGAAAACTCATTCTCTGCCACTTAAAACTTTTTTGCTTCATAGAAAGCTAGAAAAGGTAGAGAGAACCCACAATGCCAAAAGCTAGTTTGCATCACTAAAACCAGAATTGAATTCCCTGCAACTCTCTTTGGATGGAATTTGGGGGCATGAAAGAAGAAAGGTTTCCTTGTGTACCCATTCCAGACCAGGTGCTTTACAAAAACAATTTCATTTAATTCTCACAACCCACCAAGATGGATATGCTTTCCATTTTGTAGTTTGAATAACTGAAGCTAGAAGAGATGATGAAACTTGTCCAGAGTCACATAACTCGTTGGTGTTGGCATTGCAACCCTCAGTATCTTTTAGCACACCATTCATTTCATTCAATACATAACTTTGTTGAGCACCTGGTCTGTATTAATACTAGCCACAGTCCCAGAAACTAAGGATGTATTAGTGAAGAAAACAAAGTATCTGCCCCCGTGGAGTTCCCCGTTCGGTAGCTGAGAAGGCAACAAACAGATCCATGATGAAATGTTGGGTGGTGGTGAGGAGATGAAGAAAAGTGAAGCAGGGTGAGGGGATGGAGCATGAAAGGGGTGGGGTGGCTGCTTTCGTCTCCAGCATTTGTTCACCCAGCAGGAGGCCTCTTTCTGTGGACTGCACCCTGTTACCAACCTCATTCCTGGATGTGAAGGGAGGGAAAATATGGGAGAGCACGTGGGCATGTGCATGCGTACCTGCAGTGCATGGGCGTGAGGAGTGAAGGCAGTGAAATAGAGAAGGGCGAGGAGAAACAAGGAGACCAAGTCGAATTTGCAAAGCAGATGTTGTTCTTTGGGCTTTGGTCTCCTCTTCTCCTCAAGCTCTTTTTCAACAGTTCAGTGACCTCCTAGCACACCTGGACTTCCCTATCTACATCCTTGGCTACTGCTACAACCTCTGCTTTCTGGAGTGAGCCTGCTCTGAAGATGATAGATGTCACTCCTTCCTCCTTCCCATTCCCTCAAATGTCAGCCAATCCTTGTGACCTTGCTGTGTTCCTTCCAAAGGCACGCATTCTGTGTTTCAATCCTCTAGGGCCTATTAAGTGACCAGATAGATTTTGTCCATACAAAATTAACTGATTTTGCATTGTATTTACATTTTGATAGGCTGCAAATATGTCTTCATGTTGCAGTGCCTGAGGACCTCTTCTTATCTTTACTTTCACCCACTTGGTGATCTCATCCAGTTCCAAGGCTTTGAATACATCTATGAATAGATGACTCTCAAAGTTATATTCCACTGTAGACTGCCCTCTCTGCCTATTTGATTTTTCCAGTCGACAGTCTAATATGAGCATCGGGTATGTACAAATCCTGGTTTCCATCTTCATCTAAGTAAATGGCAACTTCATTTGTCCAGCTGCTCAGGACAACAAGTTTGGGGTCATCTTTTACTCCTTTATTCTCACACCCAGAAGGGGTTGTCTCACCTTCAAATACATCCAGAATTCATCCTTTCTGACCTTTTTTTCTGCTATCAGTCTAGTTCAAGCCACCATCATCTCTTGGCTTGGTGATTCCAACAGCCTTCTAACCCTTCCTTCCTGTGGTCTACTCCTAACTCAGTGGCCAGAGTGATCTCGTTTATTAGTAAATCACATCATCTCGCTCCTCAGTTTACGCCCTCCAGTGGCTGCCACCTTACTTAGAGGAGAGCTTGAAACTCTGCTCTCTTCTCCTCTGAAAAAAAGAAAACTAAAAAATCCAAACCAACAAACCAAGCAAGCCCTACCTTCTCTAGGCTTTGCCTTTTGTTCCCCCTCCCTCTCAGGTGGGAGTGTCCTGGTCTCTGATGTCTTCAGGGCCACACTCTGGCTGCAGCTGGAGCTATCCTTGTGTGATCATTAGTTGCTCATTTGAAAGTTGGTCAAGGTGAAATTTGCTGAGAAATGTATTTCCCAGTTCTGAGAACTCTCCCTGGTATGCCTGGGAGATAAGAACTTCAAGTGACTTTAAGAAGAGACTATCCCGGCCGGGCGCGGTGGCTCAAGCCTATAATCTCAGCACTTTGGGAGGCCGAGACAGGCGGATCACGAGGTCAGGAGATAAGAGACCATCCTGGCTAACACGGTGAAACCCCGTCTCTACTAAAAAATATAAAAAACTAGCCGGGTGCAGTGGCGGGCGCCTGTAGTCCCAGCTACTCGGGAGGCTGAGGCAGGAGAATGGCATGAACCTGGGAGGCAGAGCTTGCAGTGAGCTGAGATCCGGCCACTGCACTCCAGCCTGGGCAACAGAGCAAGACTCCATCTCAAAAAAAAAAAAAAAAAAAAAAAAAAGAAGAGACTGTCTCTTCTGTTCCCACCCGTATAGGAATCAACATTCTGTCTCCATACAGCAGCTCATAGCTCCCACCTATGGGAAATGCCTGTTTGTTTCAAGTAACATTGAACGCAGCAGCTTATTCTACTTGGTTCTTCCACTACTTTTTCTTTTTTCTTTCTTTTTTTCCCCTTTAAGAAAACGAAATCCATTTTAATTTTGTAGGTTTGACAGAACTGGGACAACAGGACAATGCTTGCTGGGATCACATTTTTTTGTATGTATTTTTTTGGCAGAATCAGTGTTTGCAAGCAGCAGATAAAACTTGACTGTTGGAGAACCTCGTTGTAGCAAGCAGCTGCCTGCCAGCAAATCTGCAGTTAACAACAGAGCTGGAGTCATTGTTAGCCAGGTAGGAGAGATGAGGGGAAGAGAAAGCTGGAGAGCATCCTTGTTAGGCTCTAAATGAATCAGTTGTTTAGCAATTACTGTAAGACAGCAGATCGGGGTACATGAGCTCTGAAGATAACATCTCAACTTGGTTTGCTGTCCTTACACGACACGGGTGTATATGCATGAAGGAAGCTCCACAGCCCCAAAATATTTTATTCACCTCACACTTGGAGGAGTTCACTGACTGGAATTCAATAGAAACTGTTCTCTGTGTGAAAGTAATTTCAGAAAGTAATCTAGTTTATGGAAATGAAAGGCATCAAAACACAAAAAAACACTGTTTCTCTACAAGTGCTTTGCCTCAAATATTTGACATGGAAATTTGTATAATCCCTCTGGGGGCACGTGGGTTTCACCAGTGTTAACATCTTTTGAAATGGATTTCACAAATGTTTATTTGCCGTGCCAGGCTGACAAATAATTTAGAATATCGAGGCATCTTCCCAGAATCAAACTTAATGATATGAATCTCAAATGATTGTGGAGGATAAAAGGTGTGAATTTTAACTGGGTACTGGGGGCTGACGTTACTTTCAAATACTGCCCCAGGGAGTAAAGGTGCCACTTAGCTGTTCTGAGCCCCCAAACCTTGCTAGGTGGGCAGTGCACCTCAGAAATGACGGTGGATCGTCTACTGCCACTTTCTGCTTCATTTTTTACACAGGAAATAAGTCTTCTTGCACACGTCTGGAGGGAGGGAGGGAGAAGGAAGGGGATGAAACAAAGGGCAGAGTGGGCTCAGGTCCGACGTGGCAATGAGTAAAATAGGGTGGGCTGCTTCCCACCAGTCCTTAGGAAAAGAGTGGGCAGAAGATCAGCGCTTTAGAGGATAAGCCTTAGGTTAGAACAGAATCAAGGGAGAGCAAGAGAGGGACGCTTATGTTTTCCACCAGCTGCTGAATGGGAATGCCCGTGAATCCCTTCCTGTCTTCCTTTGAGGGAGCACTGGCTTGTCATTCTAGAAGACGCCATGTGGTCCTGTGAGAACCCTCTCCCCCATGTGCAGCGTCCCTCAGGCCTGGTGACAAGGGCCCTTCCCTAGGGCCATCGTTCCCAGGCAGAGATTTGAGGTGGCACAGTCCTTATGTCTCATTAAGTGATGAAAACATCCCTGTTTTGTAGAAGGGCCAGCAGCTTTCCTGTGTCTGCATGGTGGGTGACGAGCAGAGTCAGAGGCCACCAGGGTGACCAGAGTTCCGTGCCCCACGGTCACCCTTGTCAGCCCTTCTCAGCCCTGATGATTACTGTACTCAGCTCAGCGGAGAATCTGCTGGAGCGGGGGCACGAACCTTCTATGAGATTGATGCAGAGGGGGATATAGATGCCCAGCCAAACTTTTGAGACCCCTCCCACCAGGAACTGGGTCTGTGTCCCCTCTTTTTGAGCCCAGGCAGACTCTGTGACTTTCTGTCATTTCTGGGCCCAGCCTTTAAGAGGACTGGCAGTTTCTGCTTCCTTCCTTTAAACCTTTGAGCCACCATTCCTTTTCTGGAGAGAACACATGGAGAAGCCTGGAGACCACACGGAGAAGAAGCAAAACCAGTTGAGCATGGCCTCCTGACTGCCTGTACGAACCACGTCAGTCAGTTTAAATTTTTCAGTAGCTGCATTAAAAAGTAAAAAGAAACAGGTAAAATTAATAATACATTTTATTTGACTCAATGTATGAAAAAAATTCAGCATGAAATTAATAAATAGTAAAATTAAGACAGTTTACATTCCTATTTTCATACAGTCTTCAAAATCCAGTGTGGTATTTACATATACAGCATGTCTCAATTCAGTACAGCCACGTTTCAAGTGCTCCATAGCACATGTGGGGCCAAGTGCGGTGGCTCATGCCTGTAATCCCAGCACTTGGGGAGGCTAAGGAAGGCAAATCATTTGAACTCAGGAGTTCGAGGCCAGCCTAGGCAACATGATGAAACCCCTATCTCTGCAAAAAATGTAAAACTTAGCTAGATGGGGTGGCACACACCTGTAGTCCCAGCTAGGGATGCTGAGGTTGGAGGATCACTTGAGTCTGGGAGGTGGAGGCTGCAGTGATTGTGATTGTGATTGCATGACTGCACTCCAGCTTGGGCAACAAAGCAAGACCCTGTCAAAAAAAAAAAAAAAAGTGAAAGAAAGAAAGAGAAAGAAAGGAAAGAAAAAGACAAAGAAAGAGAAAGAAAAAAAGAAAGGAAAGAAAAAGAGAAAGAAGAAAAAGGAAAGAAAGAAGGAAGGAAGAAAAGAAAGAAAAGAAAGAAAGGAAGGAAGAAGAAAGAGAAAGAAAAAGAGAAGAGAAAAAAGCATATGTGGCTCATAGCTACCAAATTAGACAGTGCTTATCTAAAGTCGTCACTGTTATCTGCCTCTGCTGCTCACCCTCATACCACCACAAAAAGGAAAACTTCCTCTGCAAGTGGACACATGCTGAAGTAAACACTCAGGCGTCCTTGAAGGGAGGTAGTCACCAGAGAATGTACCAATGAAGGAGAAACCCTCTCTTGCGCTTAGATGGGGGTGTGATAGATCAAGGCCTATTGATACATTTTTCTATAAGCTGCAGACCAACCACCTTCTTCCTCAGCGGTTGCATTTGCAAGTTGGAGCCTCAGTCTATCTCAGTTAAGCAAAGAACTCTATATAAAAATTCATATTTGTGAAGGAGCTAAGTGGCTATTCAATTTAAATAAGAGTCTGCTTTACAAAAGGATTCGCTTTGGGATTGCCTAAGCTAGCACATTTCTCTTGTGTGTTTAAAATAAATCCATTTATTTTTAAAAGATTTAATCAGATTGCACCAACATCTATTGAATGAAATAAATTATCCCTACATGTGAAGGCTTCCTGAAAGTTGATTTGGGGGATGAATATGAGCAGAGAGATGCAATACACATAGAATGTTAGGGCTGTAAGAGAACATTGTGCTCACAGCATCTAGTCCAGGGATGGCAGATGCAGGCAGCTGGGCCATCGCTTCTCATGGACGGCAGGGTGGCCTGCCCTACCCAGTCTAGCAAGGCCCCAGGCATAGTCTCTATCCACTCCTCAAGGCAGTTGCTACCAATAGATCTGTAGCAGCCGTAAGATGAAATCAGACATCCATGTTCTCTTTTTTTTTTTTTTGAGACAGAGTCTCGCTCTGCTGCCCAGGCTGGAGCGCAGTGGCGTAATCTCGGCTTACTGCAAGCTTCGCCTCCCGGGTTCACACCATTCTCCTGCCTCAGCCTCCCGATAGCTGGGACTACAGGCGCCCGCCACCACGCCTGGCTAAGTTTTTGTATTTTTAGTAGAGATGGGGTTTCACCATGTTAGCCAGGATGGTCTCAATCTCCTGACCTCGTGATCCGCCCACCTCGGCCTCCCAAAGTGCTGGGATTATAGGCGTTAGCCACCGCTCCCAGCTGACATCCATGTTCCTATAACAGGTAGGCACCTTTAAGGATTATTTGCCAGTCTGCCCCCGACTTCCCCACCATTATTCTGAAGCTCACGGGGGCCCCCATCCATGGTTGATTGGTCTAGCTTCGGGCACCTGAGCTAATCTGAAGGGCCGCCCTTCCCAGGTTTTTTGTATTTAGGAGACCAAGAGCATGTCAGTGAGTCTCTCTGGAGTTGCCTGAACTGCTCAATCCTCAGGGTACATACCAAGGCAGGGGACAGAGCTGCTACTCTGAGGAGAGCAGAGATGAGAAGACAGGGGCCTGGGGGCTCATCCCAGCTGAGTATGCGGCACAGGCCAAACCCCTCACTTGATCACCTCTCCCTCAGATTCCACACCACAGTAACTGTTCCATAAAGTATCTTTTTGCAGAACAAGCATGACTTGGCTTCTCTCATCTGTAAACCCAGAATCTTAATTAATGCAGAGGCCCAGCTTCAGGGGCATGCAACCTGTGTACTCAACAAGTGGCCCCATGCTTAGGGCACTGTGCTTGGTTTGATGGTCTATCATTGTCTTGAAATTCTTAACCTTTTTTTTTTTTGAGACAAAGTCTCACTCTGTCTCCCAGGCTGGAGTGCAGTGGCACAATCTCAGCTCACTGCAACCTCCACCTCCTAGGTTCAAGCAATTCTCCTACAGGCGTGTGCCACCACGCCTGGCTAATTTTTATATTTTTAGTAGAGACAGGGTTTCACCATGTTGGCCTGGCTGGTCTCGAACTCCTGAGCTCAAGTGATCCATCTGCCTTGGCTTCCCAAAGTGTTGGGATTACAGGCATGAGTCACCGTGCCCGGCCTTAACCATTTTTTTAATAAGGGACCCCACACTTCCATCTTGTATTCGCCCCACAAATTATGTAGTCAGTCCTGCGAATATACTTTCATTTTAGAAGAGGAGGTAATTGAAACTGAGATGAAGTCAGTAATTCAATTAAAATCACAGAGATGGCTACAGAATCCATTTCAGTCTGGTGGAGTCCAGGTTGGAACTGAGAAAAGGGCATAAACAGGTGAAAAGGGTTAAGGTTGGTGGGGAGAGAAGAATCATTTTGTTTCTTTCTACTTCCATGACACAGAAATTCCCTAACCCCAAACCTTAATGGCTGTTGTTTTGCTTCTCAATTTTCATAGAAATAAGCAGAAGAAAGGGTAAGTAGGAAAAGGCTGACTGGTGTCACAGACCAATTGTTCTGAGAGCAGGAAACATTTGCCAGGTTGCCAAAGCCGACCTCATTTCCCAATTTCCCAAAGACCCAATTTCCCCAGCTGCTTTGTTGACATAGCAACAGTGAATTCTGAAAGGGTTGTTATAATATTAATATGTATTTCATGGTGGGTTTGCCCTGTGTTCTTCCCCGCCCTTGTGATCCAGGTCTGAAAAAGAGGTGCTTTTGGCTTCTGGCCATGGAAGCCAAGGCCCAGTTCTCCAAGTGGGATAAGTAAGGAGCAGGTGCCTCTGTCGGCACATCCACCAATTGGGTGGAATCCCCCCACCAGGTCCTCCCACCCCCAAGACTTCTCTGCCTTCCCCAGAGCGAAGGGGCTGATTTGTAGATATTTTAAGTAATAGCTGCACCTTGGGATACATTTCCACCCTCCTACTACTCAGGGTGTTAAACGTAGCACCTGTGAGCCATTGTGTAGAAAATCAATTATACCTTGGGCCCAGTGATAAGAATTCATCCCCGGAGCTCAATTTTTAAAAGGCTTCAAAAGGCCTCCCACCTCTTTCCCTTTTTCCAATGCAAATGAGCAACACTCAGGATATTTGCATGCCAAATTCCAGCATGGGTTTCAAGAGAGTAAATGGTCATATTTATTAGTAATAGCGGTGGTAGATGAGTAAGAGGGATTTAATAAATGTATGTTGAATATGTTTGTGTTTCTATAGCACTTAAGAGTTTTCAAAGCCTTTTTTCCCCCCGAATATCATTTATTTGATTCTTAACCAAGCAAACAAACCCAAAAGGCCTGCAATGAGGACAAAGAGGAATTATCCTCAATTTATTGATGAGAATAAGGCTAGAGAAAGATTTTTTCTTGCACAATGTCATATAACTGATTCATAGGTGTCAGAGTCATGATTAGAACTCGAGTTGGTCTCCCAGCCAGTACTGCCTTTCATCTGTATCATGTTGCTTCATGGTATTTCAGAAGGGACACAGGAACAGAACAGGAGTTATATTAACTGAGTGCAGGAGAGTGTAATCAATAATAGCTAAAACCTATTAAAGGCTTACTATGTGTCTGCCATGGATATTATCTCATTTAATTTTTGGGGGGGTGGGGGGATGGAGTCTTGCGCTGTCACTCTTAAAATATCTATAGAGTCAGCGCTTTCACTCTGGGGAGTGGTGTGAGTGCAGTAATGTGATCTCGGCTCACTGCAACCTCCACCTCCCAGGTTGAAGTGATTCTCCTGCCTCAGCCTCCCCAGTAACGTAGACTACAGGCACACGCCAGCACGCCTGGCTAATTCTTGTATTTTTAGTAGAGACAGAGTTTCACTATATTGGTCAGGCTGGTCTCGAACTCCTGACCTCAGGTGATCCACCTGTCTCGGCCTCCCAGAGTGCTGGGATTACAGGTGTGAGCCACCGCGCCCAGCCTCATTTAATTTTTTAATTCAACTTTTTAGTTTGAGATAATTGTAGACTCACGTGCAATTATAGGAAATAAAAAGATCCTGTGTATCCTTTGCCTGGTTTACTCCAATAGTGATATCTTGCAGGACCATAGAACAAAGTCAGAACTAGGATGTTGACATTGATACAGTCAAAATCTGCAATATTTTCATCACCATGGGGATCCCTTATAAAAGAAGTCCCCAACCCAGTACTGGTCTGTGGCCTGTTAGCAACGGGGCCACACTGCAGTAGGTGAGCAGAGGGTGAGCGAGCACAGCTTCGTCTGTATTTACAGCTGCTCCCCATCACTCGAATTACCGCCTCCTGTCAGTTCATGGGCGGCATTAGATTCTCACAGGAGTGCAAACCCTATTGTGAACCGCACATGTGAGGGATCTGGGCTGCATGCTTCTTATGAGAATCTGATAAATGCAATGCGCTTGAATCAGCCTGAAACCATTCCACTGCACTCCGTGGAAAAACTGTCTTCCATTAAATGGGTCCCTGGTGCCAAAAAGGTTGGGGACCACTGCCTTATATTGTCCTATTATAGCCACACCTACTTCCCTGTCACTCCCATCCCTCCTTAACCCCTGGCAACCACTAGTCTGTTCTCCATGTCTATGACTTTGTTATTTCAGTGACGCTGTATGAGTAGAAGTAAGCAGCATGTAATGCGTGATTCCCCGCCTTCCCCACTCAGCATAATTGTCTGGAGATCCATCAAGATTGCTGTATATATCAATAGTTCATTCCTTTTTATTGCTGATAGCATTCCATGGTCCAGAAGTACCACAATTTAACCATCCACCTGTTACAGTTTTTGACTATATGAATAAAGCTTCTGTGAACATTTGTGTGCAGGTTTGTGTGTGAATGTAAGTATTTGCTTCCCTGGGATAAATGCCCAAGAATACAATTATTGGGTTGTCTCGTAGTTGCATGTTTAAGTTCTTGAGCAATTGCCAAACTGTTTTACATGCCCAGTAGCAATGTCTGATCTGTCCAGTTTCTCCACATCCTCACCAGCATTTGGTGTTGTCACTACTTTTTATTTCAGTCATCCTGATAGGTATATACTGATATTTCACTCTGGTTTTATTGTATACTTCCCTAATGGTTAATGTTAAATATCTTTTCATGTGCTTGTTTATCATTTGTGTGTCCTGTATGATGATTGTGTATCCTCTATGATGATTGTGTATCCTCTATGATGAAATGTTTCTTCATGTCTTTTGCCCATTTTCTATTGTAATGTTCTCCTTTTTGGTGAAGGTTTTTTTGTTTGTTTGCTTGCTTTTACTGTGAAGTTTTGAAAGTTCTCTTTCTATTCTAGATACTAGAAAATTACATATCCTCTACAGGATAAGTGATTTGCAATAGTTTCTCCAACTCTGTAGCTTGTTTTTTCATCTTCTTAATAGGGTCTTATGTAGAACAAAAATTTAAATTTTGATTAAGTACAATTTATCTTTTTTTTTTTTTAAGAGATCATGCTTTTGGTTTCAAGTATAAGAATTCTTTGCCTAGTCCTAGATCCTAAAGATTTTCTCCTATATTTTTCTAGAAGTTTTCCCATTTACATTTATTAGGTTTGTGATCTATTTTGAATTAATTTTTGTATAAGGAGCAGACTATGGATGTCTAATTGCTCTAGCACCATTTGTTGAAAAGGCTCTCTTTCTTCTATTGAATTTCTTTTGCATCTTTGTCAAAATTCAATTGGATATATTTGTATGTTGGTCTATTTCCAGGTACTATGTTCTGTCTTTTTTTTCTTTTTTCTTTTTTTTTTGGAGATGGAGTCTCGCTCCTGTTGCCCAGGCTGGTGTGCAGTGGTGCATTCTCTGCTCTGCAACCTCTGCCTCCCCGGTTCAAGATTCTCCTGCTTAGCCTCCCGAGTAGCTGGGATTACAGGCACCTGCCACCACGCCCAGCTAATTTTTGTATTTGTAGTAGAGATGGAGTTTCACCAAGTTGGCCAGGCTGGTCTCAAACTCCTGACCGCAGGTGATTCGCCCACCGCGGCCTCCCAGAGTGCTGGGATTGCAGGCATGAGCCACAGTGCCTGGCCTGCCTTGTTTAATTTTTAACAATCACTTGTAATAAATAGATGCTATTATTGCCTCTACTTTACAGATGAATAAACTGACATACAGACAACAAAACAAGATTTTTATCACTAAATATTTGCTACTTTAAAAGGCAAGCAAGAATATTGGCAACCACTTCTATTTATAATGAGAAAAAGCTACACTAAAGGTGGGCTCAGTTACATTAAAATTCATTCTATACAAAGTCAAACCAGAAGGAAGGATCTCTTTTTCCATCAGAAACATCCTCATCTGACCCATCAGAATAGTCTCAAGAAACAAACACCTAAACTTACATACAATAAAGTGTCGCCAGCTGGATTTATTATTCTATTAGGCTCAATAAAGATCACTCTGTTGCCCTAACAACCTAATGAGAGCCATAACTTGTTAGATAAACTAACCATCAGGTGAAGAAAATAACTGTCAATAGGCGGCCCTTTACCTGTTGACAGATAACTGTGATGTAAAACCAGCAGCACATCCAGATTATTTGAGAGGCTTTTTAAAAGTGCAGCTTCCTAAGCCACATACTAGAGCCACTCAAGCAGAATCTCTAGGCTTCAGCTTTTTCTGTTTATATTTATTTATTACCGTGTGTGTGTGTGGGTGTGGGTGTGGGTGTGGGTGTGGGTGGGTGGTGGTGGTGGTGAGGAAGGACAGTTTATAATTCTCCGGGGAATTTTGATGCAGCTGGTCACTGGATGGCCAAGACCAAAAAAAGCTTTTTCAAATGTGGCAGAGAAGAAGAAGCTGGGTTTCATTTTGAGAAATTGAGAGGCCATGAGAAATCTTTTTTTTAAAAAAACAGTGTGCTGTGTTTGGTTTTGTAGGAAAAGAGTTTCCAAAAGTTGCCCATAAACTTCTTCCTCATATTTGAGACTCAATTTGGTTGCTAGAGATTGAATAGAGTTTTAATTTAATAAAGATCGTTCTGCAGGATCAAAAGCCATTTTACGAACCCTTAAACGTTCAACTGTGATGTGCAAATAAAATGAATCCTGAAATTGTATGAAACACCTGTCTCCAAATTCAAATTGTTTAGGCAGAAGGGATTTTTCAGCTGGAGAGTGGTAGTGTGTTTAGGTAAGAGTCTAACACACGTAATTGGATTTGTTATTCTTCTTTTTTCTGACGATCAAATCAAAGATTGGGTAATCATTACCTGAGCAATACAGAGTAAATTACTCTTTAATTTGTGTCATCTTCTTAGATCTAAAAGGTTTATGTTTGTTTTCTTAATTGTTAGACCACCTGGAGTGGATTTATGATTTACTCCTCAATATTCATCCCACCTTAGAAAATCAGCCTAATCTTATTCCACTGCCCTGCTAACACCACCTTCTCGGGTGACTGGTCAGGATTAGGCATGGTGGTGGAGACTTTCCAGTGTCCTCCACATCTGATTCTACTGTCCTTCCTCAGGACATAGGAAGACAATACTTCTCCATATACTTGCAATTGAATGGGGCCATATGACTAATGAGCCATGAACAAAAGTGACAAGTATCACTTAGGGGTTCAGCATTAAACAGTTGTGCAAGACCCTCTGCTACTCTCCCTCTGCCATAAGGAATGTGGAAGAATGGAGATGCAGGTGTCCACAAGATTTCTGAGCCAACTTACAGAGCGAGCTGCCCCAGAGAGTCTCTGGAACCACAACATACTTTGCATGAAGCAAGAAACACACCTTTGCATTCTGAAACTACTGAGAGTTGAGGATGATTTCCTACTAGAGCATAATTTAGCTTAAGCTATGACTCTATTCTAGATAATGAAATGTCAGATAAAATCTGATGAGGGGCCGGGCACAGTGGCTCATGCCTGTAATCCTAGCACGTTGGGAGGCCGAGGCAGGTGGGCAGATCACCTGAGGTCAGGAGTTCGAGACCAGCCTGGCCAACATGGTGAAACCCCATCTCTACTAAAAACACAAAAATTAGTCAGGCGTCGCGGCACACGCCTGTAATCCCAGCTACTCAGGAGGCTGAGGCAGGAGAATCATCCGAATCTGGGAGGTGGAGGTTGCAGTGAGCTAAGATTGTACCACTGCACTCTGGCCTGCGAGACAGAGAGAGACTGTGTCTCAAAAAAAAAAAAAAAAAAAAAAAAATCTGATGAGGGAGCTTTTGGGGAAAGTTTCCTCTCCTAAAAGAAACCACAGGAAGAGGTAGTTTTTCATTTCCCTCCAGATTTTAGGTCTGGGTGTGAGGCTGGGACCACTACAGCCATCTCACTCCCAGCCCCAGGGTAAGGCTACTTAAGATGGGAGAGCAGAGAGGTCTTGGATCATTGGTGACATCCTTGAGCTGCTGAAACAACAACTCTGGAACTTACTGCACCTCTTTTCTTTCTGCTGTGTGATACAATAAATTTCCTTATTGTTTAAATTGGTTTGTTACTCTGATGGTTAATATTGAGTGTCAACTTGATTGGATGGAAGGATGCAAAGTACTGATCCTGGGTGTGTCTGTGAGGGTGTTGCCAACAGAGATTAACAATTAAGTTAGTGGACTGGGAGAGACAGACCCACCCTCAACCTGGGTGGGCACCATCTAATCAGCAGCCAGCATGGCTAGAATGAAATAGGCAGAAGAACTTAGAAGGACTTGACTTGCTGAGTCTTCCGGCCTTCATCTTTCTCCCATGCTGGAGGCTTCCTGCCCTCGAACATCAGACGCCAAGTTCTTCAGCTTTTGGACTCTTCGACTTACACTAGTGGTTTGCCAGGAGCTCTCAGGCCTTTGGCCACAGACTGAAGGCTTTACTGTCAGCTTCCCTACTCATGAGGTTTTGGGACTTGGACTGATCCACCACTAGCTTCCTTGCTCCTCAACTTGCAGACTACTTATTGTGGGACTTCTGATTATGTAAGTCAATTCTCTTTAATAAACTCCCCTTCATATATACATAATATCCTATTAGTTCTGTCCCTTTAGAGAACCCTGACTAATACAGTTACTTCCAATCAAAAGCATCTTAACTGATAAATCATGGCTTTTAGCAATACAAGATTAAACTTAACTTCAGTCCTCTGCAACTACTACTCTTGTAGCAGGAATGTTGCTAAACTCTCAATTTCTCATCTAGGGCCAGGCACAATGTCTTACTGCAATCCCAACACTTTGGGAGGCAAAGGTGGGAGGACTGCTTGAGTCCAGGAGTTTGAGACCAGCCTGGGCAATATAGTGAGACTTCATCTCTACAAAAGATTTCTTAAAAATTAGCCAGGCATGGTGTCGCGTGCCTGTAGTTCCAGGAACTTGGGAGGCTAAGGTGGGAGGATTGCTTGAGCCCCAAAGGTCGAAGCTGCAGTGAGTGATGATTGCGCCACTGCAAGAGCCTGGGTGACAGAGCAAGACTCTGTCTTGAAAAAATAAAATAAAATCTAATTGAATTAAATTAAATAGGAAACTAAATTTAAAATAAACTTCCAGGACGGGCACGGTGGCTCACGCCTGTAATCCCAGCACTTTGGGAGGCTGAAGCAGGAGGATCACTTGAGGTCAGGAATTTGAGACCAGCCTAGCCAATATGGCAAAACCCCATCTCTATTAAAAATACAAAAATTAGCCAGGTGTGGTGGTGGGCATCTGTAATCCCAGCTACTCTGGAGGCTGAGGCAGGAGAATTGCTTGAACCCAGTGGGATGTGGAGGTTGCAGCAAGCAGAGATCACACCATTGCACTCCAGCCAGGGCAACAGAGCAAGGCTCCGTCTCAAAAATAAAAATAAAAAATAAAAAACAAACTTCCAATTGTTCTAAATGCTTTATAGTATTTATCTCCTTAAGACCCCACAGAAGTCAGTGAGAGAATCTGGCTCCCAACTCTGGGGACAACACTGAGGTGTGGCACCTTCTTGGCTCTGGAGAGAGTTCTGTCCCTGGACCTGCATTCTCCCACAGGCCCTGCCTCCTGCCCGCTTGTCTCAGCATACGGTTGTGGGAAAAAAATTACCATGTGATACTGCAGTTGCACGTGATGCTTCAGAGGGTAAGGGAACCTGACAGAGCTTCTTGGCATCCCAGGACACCTTTTAAGATAAGTCTCTCCTGGTACCAGCTTCCCAAGATGATTTGGTCTCCTATGATGGGAAGCTCAGGTGAAATATGGGCACTGTGTGCCTACTCACTCTGCATCTGAATGGTCCTAAAACCTCATAGAAAGGTTATATCCTTTCTATCTTCATATCCTTGATATAAGACTTCCAGCTGGGCATAGTGGCTCACGTCTGTAATCCCAGCACTCTGGGGGGCTGAGGCAGGTGGATTGCTTGAGGTCAGGAGTTCCAGACCAGCCTGGCCAACATGGTGAAACTTCTGTCTCTACCAAAAAATAGAAAACAAGCTGGGTGTGGTGGCGCACGCCTGTACTCCCAACTACAGGAGGCTGAGGCGGGAAAATCGTTTGAACCCGGAAGGTAGAGTTTGCAGTGAGCCAAGATAATGCTACTGCACTCCAGCCTGGGTGACAAGAGCAAAACTCTGTCTCAAAAAAAAAAAAAAAAAAGACACCCTTACACTTCCTCTAGAGGAATCTCTGAGGGAAAATCCATGCAGATCTCTAATGGGTCACTGGGAAAGCAAGAGAAAGGGACCAAGGCGAGTGCAACTACTCAGTAGCCACCGTAAGGGGCTCAACCATGATGATAATGGAGGGGCCCCAATGAAGCGGGTATGCAGTGACAAAAGTAAGTGTTCTTCGTGTGTGTTGGGGGAAATATCCAGGAGACTATGTGTCTCTTCCTTCTTCCCTTAAAAATTAACTTAATTCTGTTATAATCACTTCTCAGCCTTTTGGCTAAGATCAAGTGTAATTCTGTTATACTATTTTTCTGTTGTATTATGTTTAAATTATTTGGGGATGTAGGTGGGGTTTAAGTAGAGTAAATAGTTAAACTATGATATCCAATATGAGGACAGTCGTGATTCACTTATATTCACCTCATTCATTCATCCATTCATCCATCAAAAATACTTTTAAGGATCTACTGTTTGCCAGATACTGTACTAGGCACAGAGATATAGAAAGAAGAGACACTGTCACGAGATCAGGAGTTTGAGACCAGCCTGGCTAACATGGTGAAACCCGTCTTTACTAAAAATACAAAAATTAGCTGGACTTGGTGGTGGGAGCCTGTAGTCCCAGCTACTTGGGAGGCTGAAGCAGGAGAATTGCTTGAACCCAGGAGGCGGAGGTTGCAGTGAGCTGAGATTGCAGCCCTGCACTCCAGCCTGGGCAGACAAAGCAAGACTCCATCTCAGAAAAATATAAAACAAAGACACTGTTCTTGAATTCAGTATAAAGTGGGAGATAAACAAATAAGCAGGCCCTGACAATCTAGCAGAATGAAAGCCATATGAGATTGTGCCTTGGTAGCTTCAGGGGCTTGGGGAAAGTGCATTACCCCAGCATGTATCCTGCAGCCTGGAAATTCCACCCATGGAGAAGGGAAGCCTTCTTAAGAAGTCCTTTGTTTAAAAGAAGGTCTTACCTTGGCTTCTCCCAAAAACAGCAGTCTGAGACCAGGGCCTGTGTGTCAGTGGTTTATTTTAATAAGCCATCCTAGGGGTCTGGTGTAAGGGAATCAAGAAGAACCAAACAAGGGCTGGGCTTGGTGACTCACGCCTGTAATCCCAGCACTTTGGGAGGCTGAGGTGGGTGGATTACCTGAGGTCAGGAGTTCAAGACCAGCCTGGCCAACATGGTGAAACACCATCTCTACTATTAATAAAAATATAAAAACTATCAGGGCATGGTGGTGCCCACCTGTAATCCCAGCTACTTGGGGGGGCTGAGGCATGAGAATCACTTGAACTCGGGAGGCAGGGGTTGCAGTGAGCTGAGACTGCTCCACTGCACTCCAGCCTGGGCAACAGAGCAAGAGTCCATCTCAAAAAAAAAAAAAAAAAAAAAAGGAAGGGAAAGCCAACTAAGGGGTGCATTACAGAGCTACAGAGCTGGTTACTCCCATGGACAAGTGGGACAAGTGTCCTTTCTGAGGAACCACTGAAAAGCATGGGAGAGGGGAGGTTTTCTCCATTGGCTCTTCCATCGTTTGGTCAAAGTTTGCTCTGGAGTGTTGGCGCTCAGTTTCCGGGGTTTTGTGTGCATGCACCAGAGCTGTGGAGAGACAGAAGCCTGGGGGTGGGAACAGGAGAAAGGAAGGACAGCTGAGGAAGGGTTGTCAAGCTCCAACTGCACAGGAGGCTGCTGCAGCAGCAGCAGGAGCTCACGGTGGCCTGAGTCAAGGGAAGAAAGGGCATCAAAGGTACCTGGCTTAAAGGAAATGTTATTTGAGGAGAAGTTACCATTCCACTAGGCTAGTGCCAGCTACTGAGTATGTGTATTCAATTCTGATCAATCATTTATTGGGCTTTCCACTCCAGGGCCAGGTTTGCTCCCTCGGGGTCCTCCCGAGGAAAGGGACCAGAGGACAGGCAAATTCCGATAAGTCGGTGGGAGAACTCTTTGTGGGCAGTGAGAGTTGGTGGAAGGGGGAAAACAGGGAAAGCCCATGAGACTGACTCAGATCACCAACTGCCCGAGGAGAGTGTGAAGGAAGCTTGAGAGGTCCTCTGTGGAAAGGAGGAGAGAAGCGCCTGTGGCAAAGTTCTCCAGCCATACTCAGGAGGAGTCTCTCTAGGAGAAACTCAAATGAAGATGTTTAAAGACAGCAGGGCACTCAGGGCTTCATGGAGAGGGAGACTGACAAGTTTTTGAGAAGTCTGAAAAGCCTTCATCCTTAGCATATTTTCTGAACTAAGGCCACATTGCAAACCCAGGCCATTACACATGCTTGAAACATAAGACACATTTCCCCAGAAGGCGAGGCCAGTTTCTATAAAGAATGGTCACAATGAATAGCCTTCTCATTGCTCCACCAAACTTGGGTTTCACTGGAATTGGATTACGCTGTTGCTGCTTTGAACATACAATCCTACTCAGCTGGGAGCTGAGACACTACCTCTGTGGCGGTAACTCTGCACTCTAATAGAATAACTGTCAGAACCACTAGCCATCAATTCTGGCTCCTCTTTCCTTATTGGTATTGGAAAACACCTTCGATATGTTTAAAACTAAATGCCCAAGTGCTTTATTCCAGAAGGCCAAACACAGCCTGGAATTCCTCAAGTGATCCAGGCCACCACATATCCCACTTGGTTTATTTTTTGCATGTGCAAACCTAGAGTTCCAAAGACCCACATGCATGGGCTGCAATTCCCAAATAAGGAGAGGAAAAAACAGAGAAAATTATCCAGAAAGAAACAGGGTTACAAATCTCTAAGTCAGAAATTTATTAATTAGAGCTACCATTTCTTGAGTGCTTACTGTGCCAGGTCCTGCCCAAGATAGAGTTATCTCATTTGATCCTCACAACAGTGTGAAGTAGGTGCTAGTTTCCCCATTTTATAATCAAGGAAACTTGATCAAATAACATGCACATGGCTGGGCGCAGTGGCTCACGCCTATAATCCCAGCACTTTGGGAGGCTGAAGTGGAAGAATCATGATGTCAGGAGTTCCAGACCAGCCTGACCAACATGGTGAAACCCTATCTCTACTAAAAATACAAAATTAGCCAAGCATGGTGGTGCATGCCTATAATCCCAGCAACTTGGGAGGGTGAGGCAGGAGAATTGCTTGAACCCAGGAGGCAGAGGTTGCAGTGAGCCAAGATTGCACCACTGCACTCCAGCCTGGGCAACAAGAGCGAAACTTCGTCTCAAAAAAACAAACAAAAAGAAACAACAAAAAAAAACATGCCCATGATCACACAGTTTGAAGGGCAAGAGCCAGAACTCAAAGCAGTTCTGATTCTGAAGGCCTGGCTTTAGGTATTGAGTAGGGGGAAAAATTACAAACAAGAATAAAAATATCCCCTATGAAAACATCTTCTCCCCAAAAGGATGAGTTGAGATATTTCTAACAATCTGTTATCACTGCTTTGGTTCTTGGCTTTAGGAGCAGAAATATTACCTTTTCTCCTCATTGACTTCTCTTTTGCAAAGCCAGGCCACCCAATCACCCCATCCCCAAAACCACAACCAATTATTCTTACACACTCCTGCTAATTACTATGAGTTATGCAGGTCCTTTCGGAGACAGAGGGAGTGATGAGGCCAGTTAGCCATAAAACATCTTCCTTCCACAAATATTCTTCACTGGGGCTAAAGGCTTTGGCTACCCAATCTTGCAACATAGTAATATCTCTAAGCAAAAAGACTTTTTTTCCTCCTTTTTGACTCTGGATTGCATCCCATCGTGCTAAAAGAAAATGGACTGGGTAGATTAGGCATTAATTTTGACTCTCCTCTATAGGTTGGGCATGGAATGATTGATTCACCTCTCTTTATTATGGAGACTTCCTCCTCCACACACATGGATGCCCACTGAACCCTTCTGAGGCCACTTGTCAAGTAAAATGAGGCACTTGAAAACAACTGAATGAACAACCTCCTCTTTTAAAAATTTTAATCGATTGTTTCATCTTGCCGTTGCTCTTGGTGGGTGACTTTCGCACTTGAAACACTCACCTTTTCTCCATTATGCCCTCTTACCTGCACAGGGTGGTTTTCCGCCTCCTCCTTGTGGAGTGCGATCAATATTCTGTTATTCTCTGTCATTTGGATGTTACTCTGTGCAAACAGTAGTTTAAAAAAACAAAACAAAACATCAGGAGCTCTGCTGTCTACACAAATCAACAACAATGAGAAACAAGAAGTGGATTACTACCGAACGAAATCCTTTTTGTTCTAAACTGTAATCAACTATATTGGATGCGAGGTTTGTCCATTTTAAAAATTTAATAATGGGTTTTGGTCCTCTTGTTTCTATAAAAAGGGCATTTATAAATATTAATATGGAATACCAGGGAAAGAACAATACATAACAATAATGAGAATCACAAAATCCCATCACATTTGACACTGTCATATCACCAGCTTAAGGATTAGCAGGTTAACCTTAGAGTTAAAAATATTGCTTTATGATTAAAAAAAAATCTCAAAATAAAAAAAGCTCCTTGTTGCATTATATATTCATTGTGGCTTCCTTATTTTTCTTCAGGTGATGGGATCACTGCTTCGATTAACATTTTTGGGGAGAGGAGGCTTATAAGAAGGTGGTAGGTTGACTTAGCTGCGTTCTTTCTTGTTCAAGTCATGCTGAGCTTGTCTTTTGTCTAATTCTAACCCCTGACACTGCTTGAGTCAAAGGCCTGGCAACTAATACCCCGTTTTAGCTGGGGGTTTTTATCCACTTGGAGCTCCGTTTTAAATGATAAAGTTACCCAAGGTGTCAGTTTTCACCAGTATTTCTAAATACATGTAGTAAAAATGCAGCAATTTCATAGAAATCCAAGCTATTGAGATCTAATCACTGCTTAAGCTGTGGCTTTATTCAAATCTGGATCACCAATATGGCTTAAGATGTAAATGAAGTACAGAGAGAAATAAAGCAAGAAAATCTCTGATGGCCTTTTTCTCTGCTATTTGATGCCCAGGCCCTTATCAGTCAATTAATGCAGCTAAACTTCAGTGGCAGCATCAGTGTAACGGCACCAATGGCTGCTGTCCTCCTCCAGCCTCAGCCAAACAAAACACACTTTCGGTAGCCTTAATATGAAATGGGAAAAGGTCAAAATAGACAGCTTTGCCAAATAAATCCTGAAGATCCATTCTAATTTCCACCCAAGGATCTTTTAAGTCGTCCTGGATGCTCTTTATGATACGTTGATCCACACTTAGTTTCATTAAAACTTTGTGACTTGGTATTTTTCAACCTGATAGCTTCACTAAACTAGTTCTCAAAGTGTTCACTAAGCCGCTATGCATAAAACTACTTTGCTGTCATGGTGGCTTCTAATATCACCTCAATGCAGGCAGCAGCAGTTCTGGAAATGAACCTGATCTACATGCATTCCATCTGAGCTTGGGAATTACTTTCCTTTGGCTTTCACTGGATGTTTTCTGAGGAAGAGGTGCTGTCCTCTGCAGCCCCCACCCTAAACCCTCCTGAAACTGAATGCTGAATTATCTACCACCCTGTATTCGTTCTGGAAGCAATCTACACAGAACACGACTTTTATCTGCTGAGGTTTCCAGCTGGGATTAACAGATGCTGAAACATTTGGGGAAGAGGGAGGGGCCCACAGAAAAGAAAAGAATTAAAATTAAGGTCTCTTCCAACAATAGCATGGCAAATACAGAGATTCAGACCAAGCTTAAAAAAGCAAGAGGTTTCTCAGAGAGGCACATGGAGAACCTAGCTTTACTGACGTGAATTTTAAAATGGCAAAAGAAAAAAGAAAAAAACAACAACACTCCTCTGGCCTCTTGGCTACGCTGGAATTACTTCCCAGCTGACTGGGTCCCTCTCAGTGATTAGTAGCCCCTCAGCTTCCTTCCACCCTGAGATCTGACGGAAATCTTTATTTCTTTATCAATTGCTGTGGTCAGTATACATTACTACAGTCAACGGAACTCTTGGCAAAGGGTTTCAAAAGAGGTGGAGATCATTTTTCTAGGGGAAAAGGGGATTAAACATAAAATAAATAAATCAGCCAGGCTGAATAACGAACTCCTAAACCCGGCTGAATCTGCACTTGTCATGTTTTCAGGGACTATGATATCCCCACAAGGTCTACCCAACATAGCAGCCGTGGACAGCCCTGTTCAGCTTCCACTTGCTGGGGTGCAGAGTGGAAAACCAGTCCTCACCTTAGCTGTCTTTACCTTCCTCGACAAGCTGCGTCTCAGAATGCAGTGAATATAGGCCAAGATTTGACACCAGGCCTGCATTTATATTTATAAACTCTCAAACTTTGCAATCACATCAACCTGGATGGGAAATCTGCCTCTATTGGCAACTGGCTGTGTGGCCTGGGATAACTTCTCTGAGTCTAAATTTCTTTTCTGTT
This sequence comes from Trachypithecus francoisi, assembly GCF_009764315.1. NCBI lineage: Eukaryota > Metazoa > Chordata > Mammalia > Primates > Cercopithecidae > Trachypithecus > Trachypithecus francoisi. Next base: position 48,584,230 of record NW_022681468.1, read on the forward strand.
TTTTTTTTTCTTCTTTTGAGACAGGTCTTGCTCTGTCACCCAGGCTGGAGTGCAGTAGTGGTGCAAACACGGCTCACTGCAGCCTCGACCTCCTGGGCTCAAGCAATCCTCCCACCCCAAAAGTGTCTGGGCTTACAAAGTCTCAAAATGTTGGGATTACAGGTGTGAGCCACCATGCCTGGCCTCCATCTCTTCATCTAAAACAGATGATAATAACACCTTCTGCTAGCGTAAACTGGATACAGTAATTTATGTGGAGCACCAGTCCTGGTGCCTGGCACATGTTGGATGCTTAATGCAGATAACATACTGATGCTTATTGTTGTATCTCTGCACGTACTGTGAACGGGCTAAGCGAGACTCTTCACAGCCTCCATCTTTCTTGTTAAACCTCTAAGTTTGCTGTGGGTGCTATTGTTAGTGTTGCCTCTATAACCAAACTGCTGCAGGATTCTCCCCCATTACTTGGAAATTGAGGATATTTAACTCTACAACTCTACCCACTCCCCATCCCATCATTAGAAAGATAGGACAACCACGGGTAGGCTTGAGTCTCCAGGAATATTAGGGAAAAGTGAAAAGGCCCCTAGGAGAACTCTCAGAATAGCCCAGTAGGCTCTCCTAGGGCCATAACCCAGCCTGCTTCACCCTCTTGACTCTTCCCGAGGCATTTTCCAAGATGGCTGCAGTTGCTCCGCCCACCGACCGCAACCGGTCAACAGTTATGAAGGCTGCACAATTCTGCTTTCCTCATTGAGAACCGATGCAGAAAAGTGAAACCTTGTGGTGATGAATGGATGGCTATAAAGACCAGGGAGGCGGAGGAGGAATCCAACCCCTGTAATCTGGAAGAATCAGGGGTTGAGGTGTGGCTTCAGGTTTTGGGAACATGAGGAATGGGTTAGTCGCTTCCCTGCTGATGGCATCAAAAAGCTCCTAATGGCCTGAGGTGCTTGGGAGAGGCCTCTTACACAGAGGAGGGGGTGGAAAGAGCACTGGCGATGGGGTTGGGGACCCCTGCCCTTGCTCTGCCACAGAATGACTGCTTGACTTCACCTCTCTGAAGCCTAGTATCCACATCTTTAAATGAGGTAGTTGACTCCTTTACCAGGGATTATCTCTGAAGGATGAGATTATAGGAAGAACTTTCACTCCTCACTTTAAACACCTCTACTTGTTTAAAAACATTTTTTAAAACACCACATTGTATTACTTGTACAATATAAACTTTTCATTGAAATGGAAGCTCAGGGGCTAGAGCCAGATCTCCTATAAAATCCAGAGAAAATGGTGGTTAAGGATTGCATAGGTGGCCAAGTAAGGATCAACTGGGAACAACTGAGGAAAAAGTCTCTGAGCACTTATCATGACTAAGACAAGATAGGATCCAGAATATTCTCACATAGATCATCAGATCACATCGGGCCTGTTAAACCCAGATTCCACTGAGACTGACTTCTCACACATTGGATAATCATATGATCAACTAGAGCTCCTTCCTCTAAATCTGTGGTTCCTTTGGAACATTTCCTGGTACCATGAAATGGGATCCTGAGGGGAACATGGGCAATGGAGCTGGAGCTGTCCTGCAGGCTCTCTCAGCTTGGGGACTGGCCCTTGTTGCTCAGTCAAGATGCACAGGATAGTCCTTCAAGTCTTTTGTTGGACTTGGCCAGCTGGCCCTGCCGCCCAGCAGCTTTAGTCTCTATTCGGAGGCCATGGGTCTAGTGCGTTGTGACCGGCCTTTTCTGGCCTGAGGTCATCTACTGGGCACCCTTGCCTTTCTCCCCTCTTCATGTTCATGTCCTAGGTTACCAAATAATTTAGATCAGTAGTTCCCCAACCTGGCTGCATATCAGAAGCACCTGGGTAGTGAGTTAATAACAGATTCCTGAGCCCTATCCCAGGAGGTCCTAGACTAGGTGGGACCCAAAAATTGCATTTATTATGAAGCAGTGCAGGCATTTCTGAATTTCTGATACCACTAGGCTGGGACAGTGACATCCACTGTGACATGTTACCGGATGTTTAGGGATTCCCAGGTGCATGGTTCAGACCTGAAAACAGTCACTCATGAACAAGCCATCCAGACAGATGAACGTAAACATTAATCCCAACCCACTGCTGCACCACGCACAGGTGGGTGATCAGTGATGGGAACAAGGCTGAGGGTGTTTTGACAATACTGAGTGTGCCCCTCCCCTATTCCATCCGCGAGGCACTGCATCCCACTCTGTCCCCGACACCCAACGACAAGTTAACTGCAGATGGAACTAACCTCGAACCACAACAAAAGCGCTGCAGGAGACCTTCTTGGCTTCGGGAGAATTCAGTCCAATTTGCCACCAATATCAAGGCTTGCTTTTGATTATGTTGATGATAAAGACTGTAAACAAAACAGCCATTCTCTACTAATTAATTCCCTTCGAAGAACTCTAAAGATCTTTAATTACACAGTTTGAAAAGCAGCGGTTACCCGATCGGCCTGATTGGGCTCTGCGCTCCTCTCTCTGTCCACCTGAATGAAATATTTTGTTTTCCCTGCTTCACACACCTAGGACGGGCTTGCAGTAAATCCTGTCAACTAAACACCTGACAAAAGTGCTCTGATGTCAGGTATAAAGAATGCCACCTACAGCTTAATGTCTGGAAAAAAAATTCTGAGGGCTGCAAACAATGAAGGTTTTTGTCTTCTTAATGCCCAGTATGCAATCGAGTGGAAATGCTACTTCCATCCGTAATCTACAAATGAAATTAAAGTTGTTGAAAGACACAGAGTAAACCAGAAGCCTTTGTTTCTTTGCAGAACAGGAAAAATTTAAACCACTAAATGTTTTAGCAGATTTACTAAATTTCCAATTAAATCATGAAATCTATTATTGCAGAGCTCTAAGAAGGCAGTATCTTTCCCATTCTTTTCTCTGTCTCTCTCTGCCTCCTCCTATCCACTTGTGAACACATATGTATGATATGCTATAAGCAAGCCAAACTCCCAAGTCCCCCAACATGTATATAGCCTCTGTGACATCTGGGGGAAATTGGGGTACAGAGAGGGGCACACGAGCCTCAAGGTAAATGAAGCCAGCTCAGCGGTGATTTTAGGGAGAGGTGGGGCCAAGTTTTGGGGAAAAACAGGCATTTTCCTTCTCTCTATGCTTGCCGGGTTCCTGGGCCCCCAGCAGGTCGAGGCAGCAGGCTGGAGCAGAAAGGCATCAGGAGCTCAGGCATGGGGAGGGAGTCAGATCTGCTATACAAGAGCACCCTCTGCCAGTTGGCACAGGGGGCTGGCTGGAGAGGCCTGTGGCCCAGAGTCAGGGGAAAGGGCGCAGCACCCTGCATGCAAAGCTTGCCCGGCTGGGAGCCAGGCAGGAGAGAGATTCTATCTTCAAAATAGACAGCACACTCACCTCTGGAACAATAGCTGGTGCAGGCAGGAGCAATGCTGATTTTCCAAGGGCTCTCCACATTAATTCTCCCCACCAAATCCAGCCACTAGGAGCCTGAATGGTCCTCCAGACACCCATTCAGTAGAAAATGACGGGTGATTTTTGCCCTTGTCTCCTGAGATCTCCGGTGAGCACCGCTGCTCTGGCTGACATGTGTTTATAAAGATAAAGCACCAGGCTACTTTGGGGGCCCTCCCATGCTATTACAAAGAGCAAGTGGTGCCAACCATGGCTTTTTGGAATTGAGCTGTTACATTTTTTTTTATATGCACCTCTTTCTGAAAAGGATTTGAAGCAACTTACAAAAAGGCAAACACAATAAAGTCATTCAACTAAAATTAGAGAAGCAAAGCCATGGAAAGGAGGAAGAACCAAGCATTGACTAGGACATATAATAGAATTACTGTGATTTCGCATCAGATTAGGCCTTGAGCTTCCTGGCAGCCAGGGCAAGAAAGGATACCCAAGGAGACAGTCCATACAACCTTTTAGAAGGAAGCGGGACAATTCTCTAAGAGAGGTATTTTGTTTTTTCTTCCGGCATTAACTTTCTTTCTTTTCTTTTCTCTCTCTCTCTCTCTCTCTTTCTCTCTCTCTCTCTCTCTCTCTGTGTGTGTGTGTGTGTGTGTGTGTGTGTGTGTGTGTGTTTTCTGAGACAGAGTTCCACTCTTGTTGCCCAGGCTGGAGTGCAGTGCTGTGATCTCAGCTCACTGCAACCTCTGCCTTCCAGGTTAAAGTGATTCTCCAGCCTCAGCCTCCCAAGTAGCTGGGATTACAGGCACCCACCATCACGCCCAGCTGATTTTTGTAATTTTAGTAAAGACAGGGTTTCACCATGTTGGCCAGGCTGGTCTCAAACTCCTGTCCTCAGGTAATCTGCCCACCTTGGCCTCCCAAAGTGCTAGGATTACAGGGGTGAGCCCCCGCACCCAGTGCATTAACTTTCTTTTAGGAAACTTTGTGTAGGAAACTTTGAGAACATTATACAGTGTGTCTATCAATCTTGTTATATAGTAAATGCAGAGGCTATTCTGATATTGCTCTTTCTTGCTATAATCTTTGGCATTTGCAAAGGGCATATATCAGTCACAACTCCATAATGGTAAATCTTAATGGGATAAAACAAAGTGTGGGGTGAAGGGTGGCTACACAAATGTGAATCAAATTTTAGTTCTTGTCCACCATGGTGGTATGTGCCCGTAGGCCCACCAGGGAGGCTGAGTTGGGAAAATCACGAGAATCACCTGAGCCTAGGAGTTTGAGGCGACAGTGCTATGATCATGCCGGTGAATAGCCACTGTATTTCAGAACATAGCAAAACTCATCTCTAAAAAATAAAAATAAAATTTAGTTTTGGGGTGCTTCATTCAGTCACTGGTGCATTTGATATTTATCAAGTGCCTACTAAGTGTCAGGCTCTAGTAAGGGAAATAGAGCAGTGAAGCAGTGGGCAAAGTCCTGCTCTCAGGGTATGATCTAATTTGATGCTAAGAAAGAACTTACCATCCCCAGAGGAGTGGGTGGACAGCAGGCAAGACTCCTGGAGTTCAGTTGCTAAGTAAGAGCCGGTGTAACAAATAGAGGACTTTCAGATACAGATCTCAGAAATCTCACCTCAAACTGCCTTAAATAATAAAGAAATATGATTTTTTTTTTTTAATTCAGTGGCTCAGCAATGCCTTCTCTGGGTTATACCATCTTCATTTTTGGCCCCATCCTTGGACTCATAGCAATACGGCTGTAACAGTTCTGGGTGTCACAAAAAGAACAAGCTGCAGAGCAAGACAGAAGACTATTTCTTCCTGTTGCTTTCTCTTAGGATGGAGGAAAAATGGTCTAGCCCATGTCAGACTACTTTGTCTCACTGGCCAGATGGCCCACATGTCCATTTCTGATCCCATCCTGTCATGGAGGCTGGGGTCACTCTTAGACCAACCAAGCCACTCCTGGAGTTGGCTTCCCCTCTAATTCTTGGCCAGGTGTGAAAGGAAGACACTCGAGCAAAATTGGGGTTGTGTTGGGAAGGAAGAAGAGGCAGGGGAGAAATGGATGCTGGGCAGACAGCTAACACTATCATTTTGGCCTTTAAATGCCAACCCCTTTGGGAATGTGAAGATTAGTGTAGAGTCATCAAGGCTGTTGGAATGTCTGTCTACCTAGGCATCTCAGGAAAAGAACCTTACTAAATAGCAAATCCTTACTATTTGCCTTATTTCTTGACTGAGACTTACTATTCTCCATATCTGCCAATTCCTCGGTTAAAGACTTTACTTCTGTTTGTACACGTTAAAAAAGAAATTCTTTTACCTGGTCTTCCTACCTCCAATCTTATCCAAATCTAGTCCAGCTTTCACATTGTTAGTAGAAACATCTCAAAGATAAATGTATAATATTATTCTCTTGTGTAGCAACCTCTTTGACTTGCTATCACCTGTAATATAAAATTAAACATCTTTGCATTAACATACCAAAAAAATAAAATATTTAGGTGTCCATCTAACAAAATTTGTACGACATTTATATTAGGAGAACTAAAAAACTTATGAACGAAATCAAAGTAGAGCTAAATAAATCAAAAGATATTCCATGCTCATGGATAGGAAGGCTAAATATTATTAATATGTCAGTTCTTCCCAACATGATCCATAGATTTAATGTAATGCTAATCAGAATCCCAGCAAGTTATTTTGTGAGTATCAACAAATTGATTGGAAAGTTTATATGTTTATTTTTTTTTCCTTACCGATAGCACTCCCGCAAACATGGTGAATGTTCCTAAGATCCACTGCACTTTCTGTAAGAAGTGAGGCAAGCATCTACCCCGCAAAGTGATACAGCACAAGAGGGGCAAGGATTCTCTGTATGCCCAGGGAAAGTGGTGTTACAACAGGAAGAAGAGCGGCTGTGGTGGGAAGACTAAGCCGATTTTCTGGAAAAAGGTTAAAATTACAAAGAAGATTGTGCTAAGGTTTGAGTGCATTGAGCCCAACTGCAGATCTGAAAGAATGCTGGTTATGAAGAGATGCAAGTGTTTTGAATGGGGAGGAGTTAAGAAGAGAGAGGGCCAAGTCATCCAGTTCTAAGTGTCATCTTTTGTTTGATTATGAAGACAATAAAATCTTGAGTTAAAAAAAAGAAAGTTTATATTGAAAGGCAAATAAAACCAAGAAGAGTAAACACAATATTGAAGAAAAAGTCAGAGGTCTGAAGCTAGCCAACTTCAAGACTTATGATAAAACTACAGTAATTGAGGCAGTATGGTATTGGTGAAAGAACAGACAAATAGATCAATGAAACAGAATAGACTCACAGAAACAGACAAGTATAGCCAACTGATTTTTGACAAAGGAGTAATGGCAATTCAATGGAGAAAGGACATTCTTTGCAACGAATGGTGCTGAAACAACTGGACCATGCAAAGAAAGGAAAAAGAAAAAGAATCTAGATGTAAATCTTACACCTTTTGCAAAATTAATTCAAAATGGATCATCAGCCTAAAGTAAAATGCAAAACTATTAAACTTTTTGAGATAATATATGAGAAAATCTAGATAACATTGGATTGGGGGATGACTTTTTAGATACAACACACACACAAAAATGATTCATGAAAGAAACAAAAAAATCAAAAAGTTGAACTTTATTAGAATTAAAAACTTCTGCTCTGCAAAAGACACTGTTAAGAGAATGAAGAGATAAGCTACAGACTGGGAGATAATATTTGCAAAACACCTTCCTGATAAAGCACTTGTATCCAAAATACACAAAGAACTCTTCAAATTTAACAATAAGGAAACAGACAACCCCATTTAAAACTGGGTGAAAGATCTGAATTGATATCTCAACAAAAAAGATACAGAGATGGCAATTAAGCACATGAAAAGATGCTCAACATTAGGGAATTGCAAATTAAAACAACAGTGAGGTACCATTACATAGCTATTAGAATGGATAAAAACCAAAACACTGACAACATCCAATCCTGGTGAGGACATAGAGCAACAGGAACTCTCGTTTATTGCTGGTGGGAATACAAAATGGTATAGCCACTATTGAAGACAGTTTGGCAGTTTCCTACAAAGCTAAACATAGTCTTACCCTATGACCCAGGAATTACACTCTTTGGTGTTTTACAAAAATGAGTTGAAAATGTATGCCCACACAAAAACCTGACATTTACAATTGTCAAAAATTTGAAAACAAGCAAGATATCCTTCAATAAGCAAATGGATAAACAAACTCAAGTATATCCATATAATGGAATATTAGTCTGTAATAAGAAGTGAGCTATCAAGCCACAAAAAGACTCAGAGGGGCCTTACATGCTCATTGCTAAGTAAAATAAGCCAGTCTGGACCAAGCACAGTGTGACTCACACCTGTGATCCCAGTACTTTGGGAGGATGAGATGGGAAGATGACTTGAGGCCAGGAGTTTGAGACCATCCTGGGCAATGTAGCGAGGTCCTGTTTCTACAAAATAAAAATATTAGCCAGGCCTATATTAGCCAGGTAACTAGCGTCTATAGTCCAAACTACTCAGGAGGCAGAGGTGGGGGGATCCTTTGATCCCAGGAGTTCAAGGCTGCAGTGAGCTATGATCATCCCACTGTACCCCAACCTGGGTGACAAAGTGAGATTCTGCCTCTAAAAATTCTTTTTTTTTTTAAAGAAAAAGTAATTCTGAAACGGCTACATACTATATGATTCCAACTATATGACATTCTGTAAAAAGCAAAAATATAGACAGTAGAAAGATTCATGGTTGCCAAGGGCTTCAGGGAAGATGGAGGAGGATTAATGGGTAGAAAATAGGAGACTTTTAGGGCAATGAGGTTGTTTTTGTGTGACTCACACTTGTGGGTATATGACGGTGTGCATTTGTCAAAACCCGTAAAACTGAACAACACAAAGAGTGAACCCTAATGTAAACTATAGATATTAGTTAATAATAGTGTATCAATATTGGCTCATCAATTGTAACTAATGTATCACACTAATGCAAGATATTAATGAGGGAAACTGGTGGGGAAGAGAAGAGGGGATAAGAGAGGGTGGAAACTGTATTTTCCAACCAATTTTTCTATAAATCTAAAATTGTTCAAAAAAAAGTCTATTAATTTAAAAAAGTCTTTACTATGACATAAAAGACTCTTCACTGTCAAGATGGTATCATTTGCCCTAAACTTAGCCCCACAAATTCTTGCCTATATACTTTGCATTTCTGAACTTCTCATTTTTCCTAACCACGCAGTGCTATTTTTTGGGGTCCAGAACATTGCACTTTGCTTAGAACATTGCTTTCTTTATTCACTGACTGACTGACTGACTGACATGACAAACTTCTATGCATCAAGGTAAGCACTGCTTGCATGCCTACTATGTGCCAAGCCTGTCAAAGTCTCTACCCTAGAGAAGCCCACCATCTATTGGAAAGAAAACCAGCCAAACAACCATCATTTTTTTTTTTTTTTTTTTTTTTGAGACAGTCTCGCACCGTCGCCCGGGCTGGAGTGCAGTGGAGTGATCTCGGCTTACTGTAACCTCTGCCTCCCGAGTAGCTGTAATTACAGGCACCTGCCACCATGCCCAGCTAATTTTTGTATTTTTAGTAGAGACGGGGTTTCACCATGTTGGCCAAGCTGGTCTCAAACTCCTAACCTCATGATTTGCCCACCTTGGCCTCCCAAAGTGCTGGGATTACAGGCATGAGCCACCGCGCCTGGCCCATTATGAATTTTTTACTGCAGTAATTAGTTTCATCCAGTTTTGTTGTTTATAGTCCACAGTATCAGAATTACCCACCTATTTTAAAATAGCTTCTGGAAGCATCTTTGTTTCTTCAGATGGTAATTCTGCCACTATACAATGGTGAAGGAATGAAACAGATGGAGTATCAACTGTCATGTTTATTACCAAAGTATATTCCCATATAGGGAATGTGCCCATTCTACAGGGTAGCAGTGAGGCTCAGGGAAGATCAGGGATCTGGGTAAGGTTGCTGAACTAGAAGGTTGCGCAGTTGGATTCAAACTCAGTGCTTTGCAAGAACAGAATTACCATCTGCTGGTGGCTTCACCCCACACAGCCCAGAAAGTAGCCCCAACAGGTAACTTATTTCATATTAGAGGTTGGTTGGCCTGAAAAGCCAAGCTGAAATTTAGCTGGGCCTATCCATGAAAAGAAGACTTGAAAACGTCCTCCAACCCCATGAATAAATGGAGACACTAGCCCTAGCCTCCTTAAAGTCACAATGTGGCACAGGATAGGTTGTGGTTAGTTTTTACACTACTGTATCCACTCTGCCTAGCACAGTGCCTGACCCATAGTAAATGCACTTGGAATATCAGCTAAGTAAACATAAAATAAAGGTCCCTATGTTTATCTCACCCCTTTGTAAAGCACTTCTACCTGCACTATCTCTTTGATATCATATTAGCCCTAAAGACCATGTAGAACAAAAATCATAGTCCTCATGCTATGTGAAGAAAGAAAATTGGGACCAGCATCCAAGTTTCTTCATGACCAGTCCAGAGCACTTTCTCTGTGTCTCAAAGCCACCCTTAAGGAAGCAGAGGCTCAGTGAGTAGGATGGTCAAGGCCAACACTTTTTGAGCACTCACTGTTACATTATCTAATTTAATGCTAACAGTAGTCTTGTGGGGTAGATTTCAATATTTCTATTTTAAAGAAGAGAAAACAGGCTCATTGAAATTGTCACTTGCCTAAGGTCACAAAGTTTTATTTTTTAGTTATTCATGCACATGTATGAGGCACATGAGAAATTTTGTTCCATGCATATAATGCATAATGATCAAGTCAGGGTTTTCAGGGCATCTAAGTACAATGCATTTTTGTTAAGTATAGTCACCCTACTCTGCTATCAAACATTGAATTTATTCCGTTTTTACTGTATGTTTGTACCCTTTGACCGAGTTCTCTTATTCCTCCTCCATCACCCCACTCATCTTTCCTACTCTCTGTTAGCGATTTTTCCACTTCCTTCCTTCATATGATCAAATTTTCGAGTTCCCTCATATAAGTGAGAACATGTGATATTTGTCTTTTTGTGCTTGGCTTATTTCACTTAACGACCTCCAACTCCATCCATGTTGCTTCAAATGACAGGATTTCATTCTTTTTATGGCAGAATAGTATTCCATTGTGTATATATACCACAATTTCTTTACTCATTCATCTGCTGATTCCATATCTTTGCTATTGCTATTGCTTTGCTATTGTGAATAGTGCTGCAATAAATATGTGAGTGCAGGTATCCCTTTGATATACTAATTTCATTTTCTTTGGGTAGATGCCCAGTAGTGGGATTGCTGAATCAAATGGTCATTCTATTTTTCATTTTGTGAGAAATCTCCATACAATCTTCCATAGTGGCTTTAGTAGTTTACATTCCCACCAACCACGTATAAGTGTTTCCTTTTCTCTGCATCCTCATCAATATCTGTTAATTTTTGTCTTTTTAGTAATAGGTATTCTGGTGGGGCTAAGATGATACCTCATTGTGGTTTTGATTTGCATTTCTTTGAGGATTAGTCATATTGAGCAATCAAAAAATATACTTCACATGCCTGTTGGCCATTTGTATGTCTTCTATTGAGAACTATCTATTCATTTCCTTTGCTCACTTTTTAATAGGACCTTTTTGTCCTGTTGAGTTCCTCATATATTCTGGAATTAGTTTCTTTCAGATGAATAGTTTGCAAATATTTCCTCCCATTCAACAAGTTTTCTTTTCACTCTGTTGATTGCTTCCTTTGCTGTATAGAAGCTTTTTAGTTTAGTCCAATGTATCTATTTTTGTTTCTGTTGCCTGTGTTATTGAGGACTTAGTCACAAATTATTTGCCTAGACCAATGTCTGGGAGAGTTTTCTTTTAGGTTTTCTTCTAGTATTTCTATAGTTTTGGGTCTTATGTTTAAGTCTTTAATCCACTTTGAGTTGATTTTCTATATGGGGAGAAATGGGGCTCAGTTGCATTCTTCTGCATTTGGCTATCCAATTTTCCCAGTGAGAGCCTAGATTCAAATCCAATTTCACTGGACTCCAAAACTCATGAATTTTCTTTCTATGATATCAATGTACTGCCCAGTACATTCTGGATTAGGAAACTTTGAAAAGGAGTTACGTAATAAATGTTGTTATTATTTTTTTTGAAAACTGGCTTCCCTCTGCTATTTAATAAGAATGAGATAATGACCATGCTTCAGATGCAGTGGATCAGGTGAGAGTTGATGGTTAATCTAATGCAGTTGTCAGCAAAGGGAGGGGCCAAAGCATGGCACATGCAGCCTCTGTCCTGCTCAGTTTACACCTGCAACATTGGATCTCTTTTTGGAAGCTGCCTTTCAAGAGGAACATTGATTTTGGACACCATGGCCCTGGAAGGTGACAACAATGGGAGGTGTGAGCCTAGAAACCATTTTTTTAATGAATGAAGAGATTAGCTGTGTCTAACTTGGAGAAGACTGAGGAAGGCCATTGTTGTGGATAAAAAATGAAAAGTGCTATTAGTAGAGGAGTAGTGGACTCACACCATGTGTTCCAGGAAGAAAGACTAAAACCAACATACACGAATGCAAACCAACTCACAGAGAAAAGAGTGCTCGAAGCCATGGTGGAAAGACTGGCCATGACATGGTGAGCTCCTTATGCTCTGCTCATCATTGTCCTCCCATGTCTTTGTCTCACATTTATGACCACCTGCCAGGTATGCTAGGAAAAAAATATCTGTGCATCTTGGCCCAAGTCCTCTAAAAGGCAGTGTCCAAGGCAATAGTTTACATGGTTACCCTTTATTGGGGTGCAGGTTACAATCCTAGGGAAGCAGAAGTGAGGGGAAAGTCGATTGAGGCAGAGAAGCAGTGAGATAAATATGGGAGCATGTTACTGAGCTGGTCTCAGCTTCGAAACAGGTGCCACTGATTGCTCAATCCTGTGGGGTTCATTAGAAAGACCATGTGAACTGCATCACAGTCTGTCCAGGAGGAGAAAGGGAGATAAGTGATCCCAAGAGTTGCCTTCCATCCCTGTCTCCCATTGGCTAGAGTCTGGCCCATAGGTAGTTTACCTTTTTGCACTGTGGATTGCATTACCTGTCTCTATGCAGCCACTGGGGAGACCAGCGCCCCTGCCTGAGAGAACAATCCAGCCAGTGGACTCCTCTGTCTGCTGGGGTGACAGCAGCAGCAGCAGCAGTGACCTTGATCCATGACCCGGGGAGTGGTCAAGCTGTCACTGGAGCCACTCTGGCTGGAAATGGAGGGCAGCACACAGTGGCCCACAGGCTGAGTCTAACAGAGTTTGAGCCAGAATGGAAATAAATTGTCCAGGAATGAGGGAAGGAAGGTGCTATGACTGAATGCTTGTGTTTCCCCCACATTCCTGTGTTGAAATCCTAATCCCCAAGGTGATGGTATTTGGAGATTGGGCCTCTGGGAGGTAATTAGGTTATGATGGGGAAGCCCTTATGAATGGGATTAGTGCCCTTATAAAAAGGACGGGTGCGGTGGCTCACGCCTGTAATCCCAGCACTTTGGGAGGCCGGGGTGGGTGGATCACAAGGTTAGGAGATCGCGACCATTCTGGCTAACACAATGAAACCCCATCTCTATTAAAAATACAAACAAATTAGCCAGGCATGTTGACTGGTGCCTGTAGTCCAGCTACTCGGGAAGCTGAGGCAGGAGAATGGCGTAAACCTGGGAGGCGGAGCTTGCAGTGAGCCGAGATTGCGCCTCTGCACTCCAGCCTGGGCAACAGAGCCAGACTCCATCTCAAAAAAAAAAAAAAAAAAAAGAACCCCCAAGATCTCTCTTATGCCATGTGAAGACACAGCAAGATGACGCCCCTCAAGGAACCAGGAAACAGGCCCTCACTAGACACTGAGTCTGCCAGCACCTTGATCTTGGACTTCCCAGACTGCTGAGAAATTCAAGTCTATTGTTTATATGTCATTCAATGTTATTGTGTTCTAGCATCCCAAATGGAATAAGACAGAAGGGAGTAACAGTCGGGGGAAATCCACTGCCTAGTCCTGGCTTGTGGTATAATAACAGCAATAGATTCTGAATGAGCACTTAGCATTGGCCAGTTTGCATTTATTATATCATCGAATCCCCTCAGCATCCTATAGAGGAAATATTATGGCCTACATTTTCTAGATGAAGCTGATGCTCAGAGAGGTCAGGTCCAAGACCCTGCAGGGGTCTCCCAAATGAGAAGGAAAGATGGGATCATGAACTCCTAAACACATGCCACACCCTAGCTCCTCACCCAAGGCTACTGCTCCTGGAAGAGGATGCCTTAAGACACAGAAAGCAGGTGCTCTGCACATTCAGAAGGCTGGAGTGGGCTGGCCAAGCTCCACCTTAATAACCTGGGAAACACGCAGTCATCTCAAGAAAGCAAATAGGTTATGTCAGTGCAATGCAAAGGCGTTTTGGACAACAGACTTAGTGAGTAATGTCTGAAAGCTCAGTGTGGATCACTGACTTGCCCTAGAAACATCGCAATTTACCAAAAAATTACACACTTCATTCTGAATGTGTAGGTAGAGAACTATGTGGGAAGCTTTATGCCACTCTCCAAAGGCAAAGAAATAAGACTGTAGCCGAAAATAGTAGTAAATGGAGTGTTCCTCATGTGGACCTATGGAACTTTGGGATGCTGGGGTGTCCCGCTTCTGGCCAGCATATGAGATGGGGGAAAGCAATGTTGCATCTTGCAAGCACAGTGCCAGGGCATGAAGGATCTGGGAACAGAGGCAATGTCTGAACCACAGGCACCCACCCCTGCACTAGCTCTGAGTTATGGAAGGAAAAGCAAGAGCATATAAACAATCCAGGAAGAAACAGCTTCATGATGCTGAGGTCTCCTTCTCTTTCTTGGTGCTTATCAAATACCATCCAGAACACACAGTGATGTTGAGAGATGACCCTGGGCTGGGGACTGCCATTATCACCAGCCTCCAAGGGCATCAAACATTCCAAAGAGATCATGTGTATTTCTCTGCCAGACTAACTCAGGCTTCTATGGATGGTATCTGCATCCATAGGATGCAGGATGGTATCTGCATTCCAACACTTTGGAAATATGGAGAAATGCAAAAATCCTCTCTACTCCAATTCAGGGATAAACTGAAGATCATGTTCAAGGCGAAGGCTAAGTTAGCAGGGGGACCTACAGGGACATTCCACTCCTTGGCTGCCACAGGCAGGATTGAAGAGGGCCTTGCAGGTGTTAATGTAGCCCTATTTCAGCATAGAGAGGTCACCGTTCAATACCCTGGGAGCTGGTTAGGAGAGAAAAGCCAGCCATCATCTGGGAAAGGGCAACTGCAAAGTCATCTCAAAGTTCGCTCTTTCAGGTTTGGGTGAGGTACCCTGAAACAGGAAGCAGCCTGTCGATGGAACAGGTTCTCATTATTTGTTTGGCATCTGGCTGCTATTTGAAGGGCTAAATATACCTTGGGTAACCCTGAATACCCCAAACCCATCTATTCCTCTGGCCTCATGTTGCTTCAACTCTCTTCTAAAGTTCAAAGCCCTGAGCATGGCGTACAACGCCCTTCTGTAGATGGCCCCACCAGCCATTCCACACTCTTTCCCCATCACTGTAGCCTTCACTCCTATTTATGAGGCACTCAGACCTACTTGCTACTTCCCAAACACGCTGCATAGAGATGTGCTTGCATAGTTGGGTTTTCCCTCTTGGCTCCTGTCATGGCAATGAGAAAGACATCCTGCTCTGCCAGTCCCAGGAAATGAGACATTCTAAATAGCCTGAAGCCAAGTTCAGCTGTGCCTAACCTGGATCAGCCAAACTCTAGTCTTATCACAGGTGTGTAAGCAAGAAATAAGTGCTCGTTGTCATACGCTACTGCCCCATCTTTCTGTATCTGTCCTTCACAGAAGGGCTCCCCCAGTCTTTACCTGTTTTATAGCCTGTTCTCTGCACTCTGCCAGGCATCTCCGTCCCTCACTTGTGTCTGAAAGCTTTTTCTTCACTTGTTCCTCATCCACATTTAAGCTGGCTCTGCTGGCTCCAATCATTAAACTAAAACATCCATATTGATCCCCAAGTTCTCCTTCAGTATTCATCCTCACTCTCCTTCTCAGTCTGAATTCTTGGTGAGTTGTCCACGTCAGTTGCTCAGCTCCTGTCTTCATATCCTAATTTCCCACTCATTCCTCCAGACTGAAATCGGACTCTCCACTGTCATCCTAGGAAACCACCCTCACATCTCTGTTCTCAGACTGCTTCTTCTCAGTGGCTTTGACCTTGGATCACCCCCTCTCCGAAATGCCCTTTCCTCTTGGTCTTTTGGTATTACACAGGCTTCTTCCTTTTTTCTTTTGGGGACATCACTTTCTCTGACCTTCTTTCTTTTTTTGAGATGGAGTGTCGCTCTGTCACCTAGGCTGGAGTGCAGTGGCATGATCTCGGCTCACTGCAAACTCTGCCTCCCAGGTTTAAGCGATTCTCCTGCATCAGCCTCCTGAGTGTCTGGGATTATCGGCGTGTGCCACTATGCCCAGCTAATTTTTGTATTTTAGTAGAGATGGGGTTTCACCATGTTGGCCAAGCTAGTCTCGAACTCCTGACCTCAAGCGATCTGCCCCCCCTTGGCCTCCAAAAGTACTGGGATTACAGGCACTGCGCCTGGCCTCATCTCTGCCCTTCTCTTAAAGATGGATGTTTCTCAGGGCCCTTTCCTTGCCCCTCATTTATTCCTACTCCGTGTCCTTCCTATGGGAGGTAGCATCCACTGCAAGGGTTTCATGTACCAGCTATATGTTGGTGGCCTCCAGTCCTCATCTCTAGACCAGAACTCACTACTGAGTGCCAGACCCATAATCTGGATTCCTACTGGAGTATCATCTCTCTATTTTGCAAATATTTTGTTGACTACTCCTGTCTTCCAGACACTTGTTGTAGGTGCTGGATGTACAAGTAGTGAACAAAACAGACAAAAATCCCATCCTCATGAAGCATACAGGTCACTAGAATTGGGGAGGTCGGACAATAAATAAATAAGACGTTAGCACTATCAGAGGATGGTGAGCAGAGGGCAACATCACCTGCTTGTATTTCTAAAGGCTCTTTCTGGCTATTGTGTTGCAAATAGAGTGGGAAGAGGGGTAGGAGTGAGAGCAGAGAAAGACAGGAACAGGGATACCAGCTACTGGACATCTATTTTTAAATGCCCCATGGGCACCTGAGACTCAAAACTCTAACACTGAGCTCACTATCCTTCTTCTAAACTTGCTCTTCCTCTTGTGCTCAGGACACCCAAATCCACCAAGGACTCAAGCCAGAACCTGGAATTTCTGCCCACTGCAGCCCCTTTTCCTCACATCAAATCAGTCACAAGTGCTGTCCACTCTAGCTTCTGAATATCCCATTCATTCATTCATTCATTCACTCACTATTTCACTAGTTTGTCAAACATTTACTGGATACTGACCATGTTTCAGGCTAGTACTAGAAAGGTAGATAATGGTCTCTGCCCTCTGGGAGCTTACAGTTTAGTGTGTGAAACAGATAACAAAATCCAAAATGAAACATTACATATATGACTTCCTCTCATGCTAAGGGCTATAAAGAAAATAAACTAGTTTCAACAAAGGAGAAAAATAGCAATACTCTTAGGTAAGGTGGCCAAGGAAGGACCTCCTTAGGAAGAGATGCCTGAGAAGGGATGAGTCAGGGGTGAAGAATGATGTATTAATTTCCTAGGGCTGCAGTAACAAATTCCCTCAAACTGTTACAGTCTCACCCATGTACCACAATGTAGCAGTTTCTCATTATAAGGTATCACCCAGAGTTCTTTGTCTCAGGACCGTGGACATAATGGGTGAGGTTGGAGCGAAAGTTTAATAAGCCAAAGAAGAAGTTCTCTGCTGCAGAGAGGGGACCTGGAAGAGGGCTGTCGTTTTACAGTTGCATGCAAAGGCTTTTATAGGAAATTGATGAGGGCTGGGTGTCTCATTTGCCTAAGGCACAAATTTCTGGTAGCTCCACCCCGTCTTCCTAGTGGGCGCGTGGGCCCGTAGCTTGAGTTACTCCATATTGCTTGGTTCCCCTTACTGCACATGTGTCAGGGGATGGAATTTTCCATTGCGGGCATGTCTGGGCAAGTCACCTGTGTAGCTTTTCTTATCTGTATGGCTGTAGCATGTCTCAGGCAAGCCCTCCTGTGCAAGTTCCCTTATCTGTCCCTGCAGGTTGTTTTTATGTTTGAAAGGATTCAACCAAAGAGCCACCCTGTCTGCCTAATCATTTTTTTTCCTTTCTCCTCAATCAAAACTGACACTTCTTGTCATTCCTTGGCTTATGGACACATCACTCCAGT
Organism: Trachypithecus francoisi; assembly: GCF_009764315.1. Classification (NCBI taxonomy): domain Eukaryota; kingdom Metazoa; phylum Chordata; class Mammalia; order Primates; family Cercopithecidae; genus Trachypithecus; species Trachypithecus francoisi. The sequence continues at coordinate 48,602,047 of NW_022681468.1, forward strand.
TTCCACCTCCACATGGTCACATTCCCTCCATGTCTCTATCTCTGTGTGTCCTCTCCTCTTATAAGGATACTAAAGATTAGATTTAGGGTTCACCCTAAAGTGAAGTGTGACTTCACCTTAATAAATTGGCATCTACAGAGATCCTATTTTCAAATAAGGCCAGAATTTTGTGGAGACACTATTCAACCTAGTACAAAGGAACACTCGTTTACAGAGGCCCTCAGGTGAAAGGGCTTAGAGTGTTTGGAGCCAGGGTGGCTGAAGTGTAGGCGCAAGGAGTAGAACGAACCCAGGTGAGCTGGGAAAGAGGCAGACCCAGGGTATGAAGGATTGTAACAGGAAAGGGCTGAAGTATAAGGAAAAGCGTCTCTCCAGATGAAGATCATCAGAGTGTGTGATACGAAGAAAGAGAGAGCACGAGAGCACAATGAAGGGATACAGAAGAGGAGAGAAATAAAGGAACAGAGTCCTTGAGAAGGCGGCGGTTCAGGAGTGGAGGAGAGGAAGATAGAGACAGAAGCAGATGGTAAGGGAAAAGGGAAATCATGTCTAAAGGCTTCTATTTTCTCGATTACATTGGATAGCTAAGAGGTGGAGGAATGGGAGCTGAAGTGTGGAGAAGAAAGCTTGGGATGTTTGTCTTGGAGAGTGAGAAGTCATGCTTGCCAGGATGGCTGGGCAGTGTTAAGAGTCTGTTCAGGGTTTGGTTTCTAGAATATGTTCATTTTTCTTTCTCCCCACTGTTATCGACCTAGTTCTGACCACACAATTACCCTGTGTAACTGCAACCACCTCTGATAGGGTTCTCTTCTTCCCATCATGCTACACCCCAACCCCAACCCAGTCTATTCCCCACATTGCTGTCACCACGGTCATTCGAAGTTTGTGTGGCATCACTCTCCACCTTAAAGTCCTTCCCCTAGTTTCCCACTGCCCTCCAGATAAAACCCAACTCTTTACTGTGGCTCTCAAGATTGTTATCAGCTGGTTTATGCTTCACTAGCCTCATTTCTTGCCACTTCCACTCAAATTCTGCACTTTTTTTTGAGACGGGTTTTGCTCCGTCACCCAGGCTGGAGTGCAGTAGTGCGATCATAGCTCACTGTGGCCTGAAACTCCTGGGCTTAAGCCCACCTCAGCCTCTGGAGTAGCTGGGACTACAGGCTTGCACCACCACACCCAGTTAGTTTTCTTCTTTTTCTTTTTTCAGAGACAGGGAGTGGCAGCTGAGGTGGGGTAGTAGTTGGGGGGGGGGGTCTCAGAGTGTTGCTCAGGCTGGTCTCAAACTCCTGTCCTCAAGCATTCCTCTCACCTCATCTTCCCCAAGAGCTAGGATTACAGGTGTGAGCCACCACACCTGGCCTAAATTCTGCATTTCAATCACTCAGAATTACTTTATAAATTCCTTGAACATGCTGTCCTCTCTCTCCCCTTCAAGGCTTTGCACTTGCTCCTCCTTGTTTCTGAACCCTCTTTCCCCTCTTCTCTAGCACTCCTTAGCTCATCTGCCCTCTCCTGCTAACTCTCCTCTCCTTCCAGCTCAGTTAGTCCCCTCTGCCAACCAACTTTCTTTGATATCCTCCACTTTGAGCCTAGATAGGTTTTCCGTACAACCCTCTATGTTTCCCTTATTAGAGCAAGTACACCTTATAATGCAATTGCTCCTTTGCCTATCTTAGGTCCTCATAAAAGTATAAACCCCTTAAAGTGTCCTGTTTTTCATATTACTTGACACATGCCAGATACTTTTTAAAATGTGAAATAAGTAAATAAATGAAAATATTAAAACAGTTAATGTCTATGCTGAAAGTCATAAGTAACTCAAAGCTTTCAAACAATTGATTCTGCTTCCCCTCAAGGCACAATGGGATTGACCTTGATGCGGGGGACATCAGGGAACCGCACTCTGCACTGCCATCAGGACTCAGACCCCTGTTTCATGCTCTGCTTCTCAGTTGGACTTCTGACTTCCATCGTGAACTGCATGAGGCTTTGGGAGGGTTCTCCACAGGATAATTTCTGCTGTGTCTTTCTGCTTCTTTGCACCTCCTGTCTCTTTTGTAATTAGTGGTCTCTGTTATTTGGTCATAGGGAATGCTTTTCTTTGTAAGTGCTCACCCAGCTTCTGAGAGCCTTGGAAGAGTGTGTCTTGGAGTTCCCGGGTCATTTGATTTTGAATTCCCAGAAATTGTTATTGTAAGCTGCTCTTTTCTTGTAGCATAAATAACTGTCCCAGTTCTCATACTTCCTACTCTGCCTTCAGGCAGTGTCCCAAGGATGTGCTTCCACTCACACCCAAGTAGTCCTAGAATGGCTTCTCAAATGACAAGCAGCAGAAGATGCTCTGGTTTCTGTTTTGCATTACTTTCCTACATGGAGGCCTTCTGATCTTTTTGGAAGCATGCTGATTCCAACTGCTCATGCATGCAGATCCAATTCCTGCAGACTGGCAAGATCACTCTGCATCTTTAACCCATTCCATTGATGAAATAATAGTTTCCCTTCTCAGTTTAAAAATGTGAAATAAGTAAATAAATGAAAATATTAAAACAGGTAATGTCTATGCTGAAAGTCATAAGTAACTCAAAGCTTTTTTTTTTTTTAAACTAAAAACAAAGTTTTTTGTCTTCAGAGAAGTCCTCACCTAGCTTTCATGTCATTAGTGGGTAAAACTGGCTATCTTTTGCTCTTCCTCATGTTCTAATCAATGTACTGATTAGTGTGCTTTGGATGTCACATAAATAGATACATGTTGGCCAGGCTGGTCTCGAACTCCTGATCTCGGATGATCTTCTTGCTGCCTCAGCCTCCCAAAGTGCTGGGATTACAGGCTTGAGCCACCGCACCTGGCCAGAAATATAGAATTCTTAACCCCCATTATTTTGGATTGATCTCAGTACCCATAAACCCTTGTTGAAAAATCCCGCATTACTAATTTACCCACTTCTGAATGTGCATTTGTTTTTGGTTTTAAAAAAAAATTGCTCTTGTGTAGTTTATAAATATGCTTTTTCAAAATAAAAAAACCCCATGTTTTGATTTCTGTAATTGTTGAAGAGTAGAGGATACAGTGTATCGATGCTCAACATTTAATGCAACTGCCTTTTTTTTTTTTTCCTCCTTCTTTTTGAGACGGAGTTTTGCTCTTGTTGCCCAGGCTGGAGTGCAATAGCGCGATCTCAGCTCACCCCAACCTCTGCCTCCAGGGTTCAAGTGATTCTCCTGCCTCAGTAGCTGGGATTACAGGTATGCGCCACCACACCTGGCTAATTTTGCATTTTTAGTAGAGATGGGGTTTCTCCATGTTGGTCAGGCTGGTCTCGAACTCCTGACCTCAGCTGATCCACCCGCCTTGGCCTCCCAAAGTGCTGGGATTACAGGCATAGCCACCGTGCCTGGCCAATGCAACTGCCTTCTAGAATGTCTTGTGTACTGCAGAGGCGGGACAATTAAAACTGTGCTTCCCAAATGCCCTTGCAGTGAGGGTTCTGGACGTGAGCATAGTTCGGCCATTCATATATACTCATGTGGGATTCAGAAGGTGGCAGTGAGACACAGCCTACATTTTCTATTGTTTTTGCGGGCAAGCCTGGTCGGAGATACTTAGTTTCCCTGTGTCTAATCACTAGCGTTGTGTGTGTTGAAAGGCAGTGTTGGGGAGGCCATTTAATTTGTGTGGATTCTAGTAGGCACAGGCATGGTTCTGGTTATAGCAGTTGCAGTAACTTCTGACCACGGTGGCTTCTGAGAGTGGCAGGGGTGTCATGGTTCTGGAGTTGGGGACAAAAGCAGTAGCTTCGCATCTTGTTAGGGAGCTTCCTGGTTGCGGAAGGCCGTAGTTCTATTGGTGGCCAGGCTCTGCAGAGAAGTGTTGAGAGTCATCTTTGGGAAGGTTAAACCTAGAGTTTGTCTCTTCACTCTCCTTGTAATTCTGTCAGCCATTTCTTGCTTAAACTAGGTGGAATGGATTCTGTTCTTGGCAATAAATCCATGACCTATATACCATGGGAGTAGTTGTTTGCAATATTAAATATAGCTTCTGGTTGGAAAGATGTTTAGACAAGAAAAGTAGCTGTCTGAGAAGACAAGATTTAGACTTTTTCTTGATAGCTGCAGCTATGTAGAAGCCAAATCATAGCTCTTGCCACTTGGGGTGCATGTACAACTTTCTGTGACAGTAACAGCAATCGGATTTTGAGGGGTGAATGAAAGGCAGAACGCTGGGGGCCCTAACTTTCACGTTAAACTTGAACTCACACTGAGACCTAAATTTATAATCCTGAGGGTCTAATTCTTCTGCCAAACCTTTCTAATGATGAATAGCCTCTCTCCATTCTCCACCTCTTTTTTCCCCCAAATAGGAGTAAGGACTCCCACTCCACCCCCACATACACACGTGTGGGCAGGAGAAGACCATTTGTAAAGAAACAGTGTCATGTAAACAACAAACTCAAGTTTCAAAGGAGAAAAGATAACAAAATCTGCAATAGAACATATGCTGGGGGAAAGGACAATTACTCCTCTATGACAAGCGCAAGAGGGAAAGTCACTCACATGGCAGGGAAAGGCTGACCATGAGAACAAGTCTAGGAATTAGCTAGTCACTCCTTTAGGCCAGGTCCTGTTTCTTTACGATGTTCCCTTTTTTAATTCCTTCCTTCCCTCTCTCCCTTCCCCCTCCCTCCCTCCCTCCCTTCCTTCCTTCCTTCCTTCCTTCCTGCTTTCTTTTTCTATCTTTCACCAACTACCTGTCTGTCTATCCATTTTAAGATTGGGTAACATTTGCTCATGGTACAAAATTCAAAGCTAAAAAGGGCACAGAGTGAAAGTAAGTCTGCTCCACCCCAAGGGCATTCCTGTTTCCCTACCCAGAAGCAGGCTCTGTGGTTTCTCCCCTTGTTCATTTTCCCACTGGGGCTCCTCTCACCTCAGATCCTGTGGAAGCATCCAAAATTGTGGGGAAGAATTCCAGAGGAGAGGTGGAGTCTAGGAGGAGGAGGAGTGGTGACCACCAAGATTCCAGATCCACTAGGCTGGTGCCCGGCCCACGGTTGGATCCTCCAGCGTGGACAGGATAGTCTGTGGTTGCTCCCTGCAGCCACCTGACAACTGGGCAGTAGTGGGAGGGAGGCTGGTGCCTTTTTCTTTAGCACGGTTGTCTGTTTGGTTTTATTATGTTGTGTCCCCACTCCCGCCTCCAACTTTTCCTTCAGCTGCAAATCAGAGTGCCTATGGATGAATGTTTGTTTACATACGTCATGCCGCTGTCCCTTCAGAACAAATGTGTGTATTTGAGGCAGGAGACTGTTTGGTTTTTAAACTAAGTAGAACTGCCAAACACCCTCCACGCAGCTTGTGGACAGGTGCACTATTAGGAGTTTACATAAGAAAAATCTGTGCCAATTGTAACAGGTAGAGAGAGAGAGAGAGAGAGAGAGAAAACCTGAATAATCCTTTGGCAATTCTTAGTGTGACACAAGATTCACTTCCTTCATAGCAATTCTGTGCCTCATGCCTCATTCCTGATAATTTTAGGGTCTGCTATGTCTTTTGCTATGAGAATTAGCATCAGCAGCTTTCCAAATGACTTACCAGTTAGCCCCTCCAGAAATCTTAGGACATTATTCTTTTCTTCTCCAAATTTCCCATCTCTAAGCCTTCTAATTCCCCTTCAAATTTCCATCTGTAAAGTTAATACAATCCAATAAGAAAATAATGTGCTCTTGAGACGTTGACATGCTCAGAGCCATTTCATCCTGCCCTTAAGCCTGGAAAGTTTGAATTTTCCTTGGGATAAAAAAGTAAGAAATAATAGAATAATTCACTGTACTGTAACAATTAAATCCAGCAATTTAACATTGCGCATTGGTAAATATAATGCTCGCAACAACCAAAAGTCTCCCACGTATTGACAGAAAAAACCGAAGTTATAAATCTAAACCTCCTATTCCAAACCACATTTCTAAATGTAAATAAGCATCCAAGCATGCTGCTACATATCTTTACAGAAGCAATTACAAACAAGCCTTATCAGTTGCTGCTAAGTCACCAACGCACACAATGCTTATCTGCTATGCCCTCTACTGGATAGAGTACACAAGGCAAGTCGCATTATTTCCAATTAATTTTTGGCATCATCACTCTGCATCTGCTTTAGGAATGCAAGGCGTGAAATTTATAGTAGCAGGTTTAATATTCCATCCAGCCAAAATCATTTTGCTACAAGGACTTACCTTTGGTAAAATATATATATATATATTTTTTAAATACATAGATTGCTTCTCCTCTTCTTGCAGCCCACTGTCCAAACTCTCAAGCTGTCACAAAACTCAATACGTGGCAGGAATAATTTCATGCTGAGTAAAATGTGTTTAATTTCACATCTTGTAAGAATAATTACTTAGCATAATGCCACTTAAAATGTATTTTTATCTGCAAATGCTAATGAAGCTACAAAAACCTGACTCATCTTTTGAAAGAATAAGGGTATTAAGGGTGCTTCGCCTCTACTCCCTCTTCTCCGTAGTGGCTGCCTGAAGAGAGAAACCTGGACTGGAGAAATAATCCCCAACTAGATCCTGCTGTCTTCAAGCTGGGTGTGAGCCCAGTGACTTTGAGGGGAATTTAATCTCATCGGCCTCTCAGGAGCCTCCCAAGGTGCTGAAAACAGAGCTTCAGGCTCCCTGGGGCTGCCCAGTTCTCACCCAGGTCCACCTAGACAGCCACTAGGAGAAGGCTTAGGCCCAGGGCCGAGAGCTACCTACCCTAACGACTGGGCTGGTGGCAGGCCTGTGGCCTTTGGCCTTAGGGATTGTGCCTCTTTGATCATTGGTGCACCCAAGTCAGAAAGACCACTGTCCCATCTATTGTTTGTCTTGAGGCCTAAAGCAGTAGTTAACAAAGAATGACAAGTAGTAAGGGGGAAAAGGAGTGCCTTGCTTCAAAAACTAAAAAAAAAAAAAAAAAAAGCCCTCTTTTATTCCTAGTTTTAGAATTACAGAAAAGTTGCAAATAGTTCAGAAAGTTCTTATCTACCCTTCATCCAAATTCACTCACCTTAACATCTTACATAATGATCAAAACCAAGAAACTGGCACATTAGTGCAATACTATTAACCACACTATAGATTTAAATTCAGATTTCACCACTATTTCTAATAGTATTTTTCGTTGGGTGTGGTGGCTCACGCCTGTAATCCCAGCACTTTGGGAGGCTGAGGCAGGCGGATCAACTGAGGTCGGGAGTTCAAGACCAGCCTGGCCAACATGGAGAAACCCTGTCTCTACTAAAAATACAAAATCAGCTGGGCGTGTTGGCACATGCCTGTAATCCCAGCTACTCAGGAGGCTGAGGCAGGAGAATCGCTTGAATCTGGGAGGCGGAGGTTGTGGTGAGCTGAGATCACACCATTACACTCCAGCCTGGGCAACACAGTGAGACTTTGTTTAAAAATAATAATGATAATAATAATAGTATTTTTCTGTCCTAGGATTGAATCCAGGATCCCACATTGCACATAGCTGTCATGTTTCTTTAGTTTCCTTAAATTCAGGACACTCTCTTGTCTTTCCTTGTTTTTCATAACCTTAACCTTAACATATTTGAAGAGTGCTGGTCAGGTATTTTGTAGATGGTCTCTCAATTTGAATTTGTGAGATGTTTTCTCATGATTAAATTAAGGCCGAGTGTGGTGGCTCATGCCTGTAATCCTAGCACTTTGGGAGGCTGAGGCGAGCGGTCAGGAGTTCGAGACCAGCTGGCTAAGATGGTGAACCCCATCTCTTTTTTTTTTTTTTTTTTGAGACGGAGTCTCGCTCTGCCGCCCAGGCTGGAGTGCAGTGGCCGGATCTCAGCTCACTGCAAGCTCCGCCTCCTGGGTTTACGCCATTCTCCTGCCTCAGCCTCCCAAGCAGCTGGGACTACAGGCGCCCGCCACGTCGCCGGCTAGTTTTTTGTATTTTTTAGTAGAGACGGGGTTTCATCATGTTAGCCAGGATGGTCTCGATCTCCTGACCTCGTGATCCGCCCGTCTCGGCCTCCCAAAGTGCTGGGATTACAGGCTTGAGCCACCGCGCCCGGCCGGTGAACCCCATCTCTAAAAAAAAAATACAAAAATATCTGAGCATGGTGGTGGGCACCTGTACTCCCAGTTACTCCGGAGGCTGAGGTAAAAGAATCACTTGAACCTGGGAGGCGGAGTTTGCAGTGAGACGAGATTGCCCCATTGCACTCCGGTATGGGGGACAGAGTAAGACTCTGTCTCAAAAACAAACAAACAAAAAAACTAAATTGAGATTATATATTTTTGGCAAGAACACTACAGAAGCAATGATTCCCTTCATTGTTTTGTGGAAGCAGGGCCTGCTTTCTTAGCAATGAAGCTAAGCAGGGGCATGGGATAAGAGCCTGAATGAGATCAACATCCCTCTAGAAATTTGAGTGGTGGCTTTAAGGAGAGTTAGGCACCAAGCTTAAGAGCAGGTGACACACTTTTATTACCTCTCGCCTCCTTTCTCTGTTGCTATGAGTGGCAATGAGAGAGGTGGGAATATTTCTTTGCCACAGATAGACAGCATGAATGTTTTTTTAGTCCAATGTTGCTGTGACCAGCAGAAGGATAAAGGTAGCCAAGGAAAGCCGAGAATTACTCATGTTGGTGTGAGAAAGAAGGTGGGGAGAGATGTGCCAAAATAAAAGTGTGGTCTAACGACCATTTTGGGGTCCGGTGAAGCCCTTTGTGGATTCAGCAGGGCTCCAGATAGCCCAAGAATGAGATGCAGACTTCTCAACAGGTGGGAAACTTGTTAGCCTGGGTTGAGGGGGTGGCGGTAAACAATTCGTCAGCAACACTTTCAACAGTGAGAAAGCAAGTTTGATTCCTTGGTTGGGTAGAATGTAGTGGTGGTGAACAAAGATCCTTGGGCAGATTTTTGGACTTGCATTTTGACTTTCTCTCCTTCTGGAATGGAAGCTCTGTTGGGGACAGGGCCTTTGGCTGGTTCCCCTCTGGAAACCTCATATTCAGACCTGGTACATTGTAGAAGCTCAAAAAATGTTTATTGATTAAATGTATTTTTTTTTTTTTTTGAGACGGAGTCTCGCTCTGCCGCCCAGGCTGGAGTGCAGTGGCCAGATCTCAGCTCACTGCAAGCTCCGCCTCCCGGGTTTACACCATTCTCCTGCCTCAGCCTCCCGAGTAGCTGGGACTACAGGCGCCCGCCACCTTGCCCGGCTAGTTTTTTGTATTTTTTAGTAGAGATAGGGTTTCACCGTGTTAGCCAGGATGGTCTCGATCTCCTGACCTCGTGATCCGCCCGTCTCGGCCTCCCAAAGTGCTGGGATTACAGGCTTGAGCCACCGCGCCCGGCCTGATTAAATGTATTAAACCTAAGTGAATGGGCTGGGCATGGTGGCTCATGTTTTTAATCCCAGCACTTTTAGGAGGCTGAGGTGACAGGACTGCTTGAGTCCAGGAGTTCATGACCAGCCTGGGCAACATAGCAATACCTCACCTCTATTTTTAAAAAAGTAATAAAAAAAGAAGTGAATACATGGGGTGCTCATTTACAAAACATACTCTTGGACACTCCACTCATCCCAGCTCAGTGATCTATGACCCTATCCCCCAGGATGGTTTTGAAGGTCCAGCAGGACCCCTGTGCTCTGGACTGCAAGCTTTCTGCCCCGTGCCAGTCCTCGAAGCGCCGGCAGAAGCTGTGCTGGTAGGAGACTGTTCTTTGAGAAGTCCCTGGGGGGTAGAATGCAGGGGAAGATAGACTAAGATCAAATATGTAGATGGTAAAATCTAGGTTTGGGAAGAAGAGGAGACAACGTAGATGCCTGCTTCCAGATGGGCCATGGTTTGGCGAAACCAGTAGAAAGAGGGAAGAACGGTCATGGTAATGGGGCCTTATGAAAATGAATTGTGAACACATGATTTTTACTTGTGTGTGTGTATGCGTGTGCACAGATTGAGATGTGTTTTCCTTATTAATGGGACTGATTTCATTTCTTCAACTGCTTAGTGCTTTTTGGTTACTCTCTTCTGATTCCCACATACTCATATAATGTAAATAATGTATTTATATTTATAATTATCATTGTAATTTAAATTGAATTATTTAAATTTTCCAGATGCATATTTAGTAAAGACGTTTTTAAACATACTAGAGAGACAAGCAAAGTACCAGGAGGCTTCGAACATTTATTTTACTGAGTTTACTGAGTAGAAAGTAGAGAAGAACTGTTTTTACTGACATACTAATGAAAACAGCCAACATTACTTGCAGTTGGTCTATACCAGGCACTGTTCAATGCACTTTATAAATATTAACCTTTTTCATTCTTATAGCTGCATCATGAGGTAGTCTATTATATTTCTATTCTACAGAAAAGGAAATTAAGGCACCCAGAGCTTTATTACTATTTTTTATTTTTTTGAGATAAGGTCTCACTACATTGCCCAGGCTGGAGTGCAGTGGCACAAACACAGCTCACTGCAGCCTCAACCTCCCGGGCTCAAGCGATCCTCTCACCTCAGCCTTCTGAGTAGCTGGGACCACAGGCACACACAACCATGCTTGGCAATTTTTAAAAATTGTTTGTAGAGATGAAGTCTCAACTATGTTGCCCAGGCTGGTCTCAAACTCCTGGTCTCAAGCGATCCTCCCATCTCGGCCTCCCAAAGTGGTGGGATTACAGGCATCAATCACTGTGCTTGTCTCACATAGAACTTTAAAAAGTTACTCCAAGTCACACAGCTAGGAAGTGGCAGAGCTGGGAGTGTAATCGCTCTATACTATAGTGCTTCTGGTGCAATCCAGAAAAAGCCTATATTCCGGAGAGAACTTGGTTTCTGCTCTTTGCTCTTTTAGGGGCAAAATGAACACTCCAGACCCACATCCTTCCAAGTGCTTCTTCGTGCAAGCAATGTGAACTAGAGTTGTCCCCTTTCTGGGAGGGAAGTCACAGTGACCTCCCACAGGAGATACACATGGCTACGGGAGCTTTAAGAGATGAGATGAAGGTGTTGACTTTATCCAGGTGCATTATAATAAAAAAGGAAAATAGAATCTCTATTGTATCCAAATTATAAGCAGGTGACATGTTTCACATGACAATATAAGCACAATTATTAAGGGATTTCATGTGATACCATAAAATAAAGTTCTAGTCTTGTACAGGTTCACACATTTTCTTGGTACAAATGAGCTCATGTACTTACCAGTTTGAGGCTCTTTAAATCAACTATTTGTTCAGCAAGGGACAAGTGAAAGAGGAAAAGTTTTGTCCTAGTAAAAGCGAACCCTGTGAAATAGCTAATCTATATATCTTTATCAAATGCACAAAGTGCATGCAGCATGGTTTATGTAGTCACATCAGAAGGGGATTTTGGTTTCTTGAGGGGTGCCAAACTTATTTGCCTCCGAACATGAAGGGCCAAATTACTTTTTTTTTTTTTATATTGTTGTGAGACAAGAGTCTTGCTCTGTCGCCCAGGCTAGAGTGCAGTGGCGCGATCTCAGCTCACTGCAGCCTCCGCCTCCCGGGTTTAAGCAATTCTTCTGCCTCAGCCTTCCTAGTAGCTGGGATTACAGGCATCCACCATCTTGCCTGGCTAATTTTTGTATTTTTAGTTGAGACGAGGTTTCATCTTGGCCAGGCTGGTCTCTAACTCCTGATCTCGTGATCCACCTGCCTCAGCCTCCCAAAGTGCTGGGATTACAGAAGTGAGCTACCATGCCCAGCAGGGTCAAATTACTTCTAATTCTGAGAGTAAATGAAGGAAATTTAGGTGAAGCAATTCAGTGGATAACAAATGTCACCAAGATCGTTATAATAACAGCTATTATTACTATTTTTACTACGGTATATATTTTCACAAATCATACGTATAAATTAAGAGTCAAATTTGGGAGAAACCATTGTCACTTACACACTGAATACGTAAGGTTCATATATAGGATATCAGACACAGGTCTTCAAAGAGGTTTCTGCCTTGTGGACATTTAACTTTTTTTTTTTTGAGATAGAGTTTTGCTCTTGTTGCCCAGGCTGGAGTGCAATGGTGCGATCTCGGCTCACTGCAACCTCTGCCTCCCGGGTTCAAGCGATTCTACTGCCTCAGTCTCCCAAGTAGCTGAGATTACAGGTGTGTGTCACCACACCTGGCTAATTTTGTATTTTTAGTAGAGATGGGGTTTCACCACATTAGCCAGGCTGGTCTCAAACTCCTGACCTCAGGTGATCTGCCTGCCTCGGCCTCCCAAAGTGCTGGGATTACAGGTGTGAGCCACCACACCCAGCCTGACATTTAACATTTTTAAAAAAGTGGCTGAACCAAATAGAAGAATCATGAATACCAGTGGTAGGTGGGGTCCGCTTCTGGGAGGTAAAGTCTAATTTCAGTGGAGCTGGGACATATTTCTTTCTCCAAAATACAGAAATATGATTGTGTTTTGATGTCTACTTAAGAGGGGTAACAAATATATAAACTAGTGCAACATTTTTCAAATTGAGCTTCTAGCTGCTGATTCAGCTGGAATATAATTTATGCTAATAAGTTCCTGGATTTCAAAGTGACTTTTTTCTTGTCACACTAAAATCTTTTAATTTGGGTATATATTCCTAAGTCCAGAAAAGGCAGGGAAATTTTCAGTCAAAAGCCAGGGATATAACTATCCCCGTCTAAAAGGAAAGGGGAAAAAATTTACATTCTGGAGAGTTGAAGGAGAGAGGGAAAGTTCAATGTATAGCTTTTCATTTCCTGCAACATGGTTGATTTCACACACCATTTACCCCTAGACAAGTTTATGCTAATTTTAAAATGGCTGCATTGAGGACTTTAATGTGCCAGAGAGTTGATGGTGGAATATAGCTGGTTTCATGTAATTGGGACTGGAATAGGGAAACTATACCAGGTTGAGCCAAGAAGCTTGTGTCCTAGTCTCAGTGCTGTTACTACCTAGCCGTGTGACATTAATCAAGTCATTTGTTTAGTATAGATGTCAGTTTCTTCATTTATTAAACTAGATTAGTTGTGATAGTTAACACTGGATGATCCTTTACTAACCCTTTTGATGTTCTCTGCCCAGGCTGGAGTGCAGTGGGTGCGATTTTGGCTCACTTGCAACCTCTGCTTCCCAGGTTCAAGCAAAACTTCAGCCTCAGCCTCCTGAGTGGCTCAGATTAAAGGTGTGCACCACTACACCCAGCTAATTTTTGGTTTTAGTAGAGATGGAGTTTTGCCATGTTGCCCAGGCTGGTCTCAAACTCCTGACCTCAAGTGATCCACCTGCCTCAGCCTCTCAAAGTGCTGGGATTATAGGTGTGAGCCACCGCGCCTGGTCTGGTGTTAAGTTCTTCTAAGCCAGTGACTTTCAAATTTATTTTTTACTATGACCTACAATGAGTATATTTTATATTGACTCAGTACCCACATTTATCAATTTCTTTACATACACACATACATAAGTATGACATATATGTTATATACACATGCATATGTGCATACACATATGAAATGAAACTGAAGGTTCCATGAAACAATACTTACCTTTGTTACCTCAGATGCACTGTGGCATTTTTATTTATTTATTTGAGATAGAGTCTTGCTCTGTTGCCCAGGCTGGAGTGCAGTGGCACAATCTTGGCTCATGGAACCTCCGCCTCTGGGTTCAAGCAATTCTCCCTGCCTCATCCTCCTGAGTAGCTGGGATTACAGGCTTCTGCCACCATGCCTGGCTAAATTTTGTATTTTCTCGTAGAGATGGGGTTTTGCCATGTTGGCCAGGCTGGTCTTGAACTCCTGATCTCAGGTGATCCACCTGCCTCGGCCTCCCAAAGTGCTGGCATTACAGGCGTGAGCCACCGCACCCAGCCCATTGTGGTATTTTTAATTCTATCTCACTAAGAAAAAGCTGGTCAATTCCCATTCAATTGACTTCATGACCCACAGTTTGACAATCAGTTTAAGCACAATCCTGCAACTGGAGGAACTGCCTCCAGGTGGATACTGGTGACTGCATAGGTTAAGGGCTAAAATTCTAATCACTGAAAGAAACTTAACTGTGTAGACACAATCCACACACTGAGTGAATATGCTATAATTTTAGTGGAAAATTATGACACTCTAAGTAAAAACAAACACTAAGTACGAGTATTCTCTATCGGTGAAGTTGCTTGTTTTAAGCTCTGCATGATTGAACTCTAGTTTTTCATGCTTCTAAGAATGAAATTTTTTGAAAACTTCCTTTCACCTGTTACACTAAGGAACCCTAGTTTTTTCATAAATAGATCATTTTCCATTTATAAACAATCCTCTTTAAAGTTTTTGTAGCTTTTGCAAGAGTAATTTTTAAAAGCTCTTGAATATTTATAATCATTTTTTTTTTTTTGAGATAGTCTGTCACCAAGGCTGGAGGGCAGTGGTGCAATCACAGCCCACTTCAACCTCCACCTCCCAGGCTCAAGGGACCCTCCTGCCCTCAGCCTCTCGAGTAGCTGGAACTACAGGTGCATGCCACCTTGCCCTGCTAATTTTTGTATTTCTTTTGTAGAGACAAGGTTTCACCATGTTGCCCAGGATGGGCTCAAACTCTTGGACTCAAGCGATCCACCTGCCTCAGCCTCCGAGAGTTCTGGGATTACAGGCATAAGACACCATTCCTGGCCCTGAATTCTTGTGTCTTAGCTAATACTCAAGGATCCAGGGTAATGGGTGATTCATTTAGGTCCATAATCCAAGGATGAGAAAACTGGGTATGATTTTCCAAGCAGCGTTCCCCTTTCAGTTTTAATCACATACGCTTTTATATGTGAACAACCACCACTGGTATTAAAGATACCTTCAACAGTTCAACTATCTAAGGGAATATTTCATTTAGCTGAGAGAAATATCAAGTACCTTCTTCAAAAGGTTACATTTCAAAAAATGCCCTTTCAGATAACACTTCTAAATAGATTTTGAAAACAGGACATGGTCGGGCGCGGGGGCTCACGCCTGTAATCCCAGCACTCTGGGAGGCCGAGGCGGGTGGATCACGAGGTCAGGAGATCGAGACCATCCTGGTTAACACGGTGAAACCCCCTCTCTACTAAAAATACAAAAAATTAGCCAGGTGTGGTGGCAGGCGCCTGTAGTCCCAGCTACTCAGGAGGCCGAGGCAGGAGAATGGCATGACCCTGGGAGGCGGAGCTTACAGTGAGCCAAGATTGCGCCACTGCTCTCCAGCCTGGGCGACACAGCGAGACTCTATCTCAAAAAAATGTTTAAAAAGGACAAATCTCCATTTATTAGCTTGCAGTGTTAATTATACAATGAACTTAATGATAAAAAGATCTTATGCCATTTCCATATATTGTACTTCACCCCATACTTCTTATATGAGAATTACAACAAATCCTAAAGTTAAAGTTTTGAAATGGCTAAACCTTAGATTTGGCTTATTTCTACTTATCTTTTATTATACTTATCCTCATCTAATGGCAACTATGTACCAGAAGACTTGCAACTCTGCAGCTGCTCTGTGAGGCTGGATCACTGGGATAGGAGCAGGGTCTAATAATTGTGTCTTTGTGTCTTGACCTTTATCTTGTAACTTTCTCAACCTTGTCAGCTCAACTTTTTAATATCATAGTAATGTCTGTATTGAAAATTAACTCTCACCCCTAACTTTGGATCTGCAGCAAAGAGCCAGAGAACTCTACTTTCAGACTAATAATTGTTGGCTTCACATGTACAGTGTTGGAACTGCTACTTGTCCTTCCCATGTGGCATCATCACCCTTTTTTTTTTTTTCCAATATGGCATGAGCTAATCTTCCTAGTACATATAATTTCCATCAAATGTACGTTACATTGTTGAAGAGCAATCAGAATTTTTTTTCCTGAAAAACCCCCTTTTCAGGATATATTCCTGTTTAATTTTCTATAGCTGGGTAAGCACACTGTACTATTCCTGGGGCTATTTTAAAAATACTGTCTGTGCTGATCCAAATCAAACAGACCTTTAGAGGGTACTGACAATGATGTCTTCATTGAATATGATCACTGCTAAAGCTTTAGCTCCTTGTTTGCTCTGTAATGCTGTGCCAAGATCCTGGCCTTTAGATGTTCCCAGAATCCCTGGAAACATTAGTTATTTGTTTGTGAGTATCAGTATTAGAATGGTTTTGCATTCACAACAAAATGTGAATCTCTTACTGGGTTGAAGTTGTTTTCTTTACCTAACCATAAGACTTGAAGCCAGTCAGAACAGAATTTTAAGTAATATCCTGTGTTGATGCATTTATAAAACATACCAGAAGTCAGAGTAACAGAATTCTTTTTCTTTTTTCAACTTTTGGTATAAAATTTTTTCCTAAATATTAAAGCATTAACATTTAAAAATTCTGAGGGATACTGATGAGAACTATGATTAAAGATTCACAATATTTCACTTTTAAAACATAAACTTAAAAATCTACTCTTCATATTCTAGCCTGATGACTTAAAGTTACCAGCAGGGTATCATAAAAACAACCCTAACACTCAAAATGGGTTTTAAATATCATAAAGGCTAAACATTATGGTTCTACCAAGAGAAAACACTAAGAATATGAGCAGAAATAACATTTCATAATTTCTGTTTTAAGCTTTCAAAATAATACACTAGTAATTGATTCCCTTCTATTTTGGCTACATTTTTGAGTAATAGAACAGAAGCATTTAACAAAATGGGTCCTTTTAAAAAAACAACAAAAAAAGGCAAGTCAATACCAAGAACCAAGCATACTCCCGTCAGAGGGAACGGGGGGGCACAGGGAGTGCAGCCCACCCAGTGGTTAGTCAGATAACTTGGGAGCCACCATCCGCTTCTCCACTTGCCCTCTGGTGCGTGCCAGCCTTGGTGCCAGGGCGGCAGGGCCCTGATGCATGTGGAGAGGCAGACAGTTTCACTGGCACCTCAGGCCAAAGTCCAGGCAGAATTTGGCCTTGTGGAGTTCCTGTCATCTTGCCAACCCATGGCACTCCCAGGACACTGCTAGGAGAACACTGGCCAAATCCTGCATGAGAAGTCACCTCCATCACAGTCCCCTCAATGTTGGGGGTCAGACTACAGGAAACCTCTTTTATCAGATTTTATGGTGTCTGTACACTAGCCAAGGAAAGTAAGAGAAAGAAAAAGAAAGCAACTTGTTTAACCTCATCTAACAGAAAGGAAAGGATTCTCCAAAGTAGTTGATCTGGGAATGAAGCCCAACATCCCTAAATCTCAGCTCAGTTTACTAGTTTTTCATTTACCAGTGGTTTTTAGAAACTTATTATGATCCTATCTACTCTGGGCTATTATATCATTGGTTTCTCAAAGACAGAGTGGCCCAAAGCCGTTGTTGCACACATACAAAATAATCTATGTACCGTTTGACAATAATCTACACATAAAGCACATTCAGCCATACACATAGCTCCATAGTACAGACACATATTTTAAAAATATTTAAAAGCAGAGATTCTCAAAAAGAGGTCTTCATTTGCCATTCTTAAGGCGACTAATAGGAAATATCACTTTCAATAAGGTTCCTCAAACACCACATGCGTATGCAGATGCAGAGATGGATATTCACATACCTGTGTATAGATGTTCAGAAACAAACAAGACCATCACACATGTGTGCAATCTCTTCTCCGAACCAATAAAGACAATGCTTTCCTAAGAAATGTTTGAATTTTATTGTACTTTCTTTTTTAAAAGAAAAGAATATCATAATCTTACACAATTTCTTTCAAATGGATAAACTTAGACAATTTATCAACGCTTCCTTACATTTTTACACCACACTGAACTCCAACAGGTTTTTGTTTTAAGGTAAACCAGGTTTTTGGTCCTTCCCTGTGGAGAAGTTACTTTCAAGTCAGTGAAAGTTCTTGGCCCATGATTAAAAGTCTTTGCCAATTAGTACTCAACAACTTCAATTCATTTTTTTCTGGTTCAAGATGAGTAGGAGCCTAATAAGGCTGTGATAAAAGGGCAAAAGGCACTGAGAGCCAAAAGCGGATTAATGAGCTCCTCCATTTATTTGTCTTCCTAACAGCTGAACTGTTACAACTATTGACACTCTTCAAAAGGTTCCGCTCTGAACCCTGTCCAGGCACTGCAGGCTCCAATGGACATCTTCAAATCCAGAGAATGGAGGGGCAAGAGCTTCCCCTGTGTGATGCCAAAACCAACAAAGCCCCATGGATCAGGTAATGAAACTTCAGCTTTTCCCCCTTTGAGATTTATTTACTGGCAGCTGACAAGGGGCAAATTCAGCTCGAATTGTGCAGTCAAGGCCCTGTCAAGCTTTTAGAGGCACCCTTGTCTTGAAGCACCTTCATGACTGGCATTTCACTCAAAAGCCCTCGGCACTGGTCCTTAACAGCTTATGACATCACAAAGGACACTCCAGACAGATGCCTACATGGCATCCTGCAGCATTTTAAAAGAGAATTAGTGGTTTTAATTATGGTCGTAGTATGAAAGGGAACCATGCAAGCTCCACAGGAGACCTTTGATCAGACCCTTTTGCTAGTACAATGCCACGGAACTGTGCCTATTCCTGGTAAGGGGCCTTTTCTTGCTGAATGACTCACCAGTGATCTTTGAATGCAGACAAGCTTCTAGCCCTCCCTCTTCATTAGTGAGCATTTCTATACAGGGGCCTATATAGTGCTTGGAGTCTAGGAGCTATACAATTGGGGGGAAAAGAAGCCCTACAGATTCTGGCCTCTACTTAGGAAGTGCTGAAGGACTCTGAGTGACTTTATTCATTAAAACAGGTTGCTATTAATTAACTGTCATAATAAAATAAAGAACTATTATTTGCATTTCTTACTATGTTCTCTTTAGTAATATGTATAAAAGATGCTTGTAACAGAAATGAATTTATTGAGCCACTTCCCCCATCCCCCCCAATCCCTGCCTTTTTTTCCCCTTTGCATTTTGGCAGCAAGAGCCTACTAATTATTGGGCCTAGATCTCTGAGTCCAAATAAAAATAAAACATAAATATAAAATTGATTAAGAAAATGCAAAATCCTTTTATCAGTTTCTGCAAATGAAATAAGCAAACATCAAATTAGCTTTTTTTTTTCAGTGATTTCTGAGAACGATCTAAGACAGTAAAACACAAACTTTTTTCAAAATATCACCCACTTGGTGCTTAGCATGAAGTGTAAGGCTATGTAACAACTATAGCTACTTTGTAAAAAATGTACTCCCACCTAAAGCCTAACATGATTCATTCTTTTTGTTCAGGAAACAGAAAATGTCTTTGGTCTGGTATTAATATCAAAAGAATTTAACTTTAAAATTGATCCCAATAAGCATGGCCCTTAAACAGTTCATGGTCAATATTTAATTATATGAAAATGGTTCATTCTCTTCTAGAATCTAATCCAGCGCAGTCATCTGGTAAAAGACTGGAAGTCAGAAGACTTTTCAAAAGCTTCTCACTGAAATGGTAATTTGGTAACACGGGATAAACAGAATTTTGCATAAATAGTAGATCTTAGTCACTGAACACCCCATTAAACAGTACTGCTGGACCATGTTGCTTATATCTGGGAGATGACTTAGTTTTAAATTTTTTATGCAGTTTCTTTTCTTGAAGGAAAAACTTCCGGACTTCAGAATTTTGGAAGCTGAATGATGAGCAGGTTTTTCATATTTTGCTGTGTCAGACATTTTTCCTGTTTCTCAGACTTTGCAGTTCTTTTCTTAGGTGCTTTAGAGCACCTAAAATATCAGCTTGCTGTGGATCATTCCGTGCTTTCTGAGAGTACAGACGGAAATGTCTGATGGTTTCAGATAACAGCACTTCAGGGTCTGCATCTCTTGCCTGAAGACGCAGCATCCGCTCACAGGCAATGGCATAGTTCTTGTGCCAATTCACTGGGTGCTCCTTTTGTAAATAGACAATCTCCTTATAAAGCTAGAAAACAGCAGAAATGTTGGTATTCCATTGTTATTCTTTGACTTTTTTTTTCCAAAAACAAACAAACCACAGAGGGATTAATAACAAGAAACAAAAATTTCAAGCAGTCTCCAGTAAAAATCTAATCATTGCTAGGCCATGCAGAAAATGCAAGAATGTTACTGTAATTACTACAGTAGCAGGAGGCAAATATGCTGCATCTAAAACTGCTTCTGAGGTTTTCAGATGTTGCAGGGGAAACCCAAGACACACTGTGTTAGGACAAAATGCTCTTCCTCCAGAAAGATGTTCTGGGGAAGGGATTTAGTTTTAATTCATGGAAAGCTATTTACTCAACAGGCAGAAGAGTTGAAACTCTAAATTTAGCTGTTGGAGAAAAAAGAAACAGCTTTATTTAGAAGACGGCCTGGAAAAAGAAAAAATTAAATTCCTTCCTTGAAGGAATTTAAATTTTTGTCTCACATTTTTGACAAATTTCTCTCTACATTAAAAATAACACTAATAACAATAGCAACCATAAAACAACCCAGACAAATTCATCATCACAGAGGCTGGGTGTGATAGAATTTAAGAGATATCCATAAAGTGAGATACTGAAAAGCTTCACAGTATCCTGTAATTTACAATTTTGACAGTTAAAACTTTGCCCATAGGAATTTAGAATTTTGCTTTTCAACATCAGAGAGCGTATTAATTGGATAGAGTTAGATTTTTTGATATTGAGTTTTCTAGAGGAAACACATCAAAAATTTAACAAATAAAACATACAAATCTGCAAAATGGAATATTACAGTTGCTTATTTGAGAATCTCACAGCTTTCTTGGAGACTGTCAAGTTACAGCTGTATTCACAGGCGTTTAACCTGTAGACTTTCTGAGAGTACAGGAAAGCAATAGTGCTTTCTCCAAGGGACAAGTGCTTTTTGAATTAGACATGACATCATTTAGTTAAAAGAAACCCAATCATATTATCTATTTTTCCAATTCCTACTCCAGGGCAGACAAATGCATACCTATTTTAAAATAGCACCCTCACGAAAAATTCCATAATCCATGTTTGAAATATTGTTTCAATAGTCAATAACCCTCAGTCGTCCAGCTGCCTTTTAAAGCAAATTTCCCCTTAGTTCCCTTGATTTTATACAATAGGGAAGAGGCTGGGCATGGTGGTCCATGCCTGCAATCCCTGAACTTTGGGAGGCCGAGGCCAGAGGATTGCTGGAGAACCAGGAGCGGGAGACCAGCCTGGCCCACAAAGCAAGACCCCATCTCTAGTTCTAAAAAATAAATAAATAGAAAAGAAAGAAAAAATGGGAAAGAACTTTCATATACATCAAGGTTATATACATCAAGGTTACTGTGAGCCTCCTACCCTTTTATCCTCTTGGTAAAATATTCAAAGTTGCTTTACCCTTTTCCTCATCCTTTTTTCTCCAGTGGTTTCTCTTCCTGAGGCCTCCTCTGATATGACACGGGTATAAAGGCTGTAGCATGCTGCCCTACACAAAGCAGGCATTCAGGAGCTGTTCAGTTTTCAAAATCCTACTAAGTTTTTTTTGTTGTTGTTGTTGCTTTACACATATCAATTTTATTTTGTAAATTAAGTACAATACATATTTCTATAGAAATATATACCTGTTAGATTCATGTTTGCTATTTTTTTATTTTAATTTTTGTGGGTACACAGTTGGTGTATATATTTATAAGGTACATGAGATAGTTTGATACACGCCTGCCATGCATAATAATCACATCAGAGTAAATGGGGTATCCATCACCTCAAGCATATATCCCTTCTTTGTGTTACAATCTAATTATACTCTTCTAGTTATTTTTAAATGTATCATAATGTTGTTGGCTGTAGTTACCCTGTTGTGCTATCAAATACTAGATCGTATTCATTCTAACTATATTTTTGTACCCATTAACCATCCCCACCCCACCAACCCACACTAAGGTGCTGAAGTCCAAAATAGATGCCAATACTTCCAGGAGCATTTCCCCAACTGCTCCAGAGAATGGAGGCTCATTCATGACCCACCTACTAGTCTTCAGGCAGCAGGACAACGGTGCTACCTTTTTCTGGAACATTTTGTTACTGATGCATTATCAACTTATTTTAGATGTCCTATTAAGCCATGTGTGCCTTATCTTAAGAAGCCCATCATTCTTCATCATGTGGAATTATATTTCCTCCTCTATATACATGTGTTGCTGTGACATTAGTCTTAGTGGACTGTATTCTGTTAGTTGGGGACACCTTCAAATTATGCAATTTATTCCTATAGGAATAAATTGGCTACTCCCTGCCCTGCTCCCCCACCATGCCTAAATTATTAAGTCACCTGAACTTAATATTCTGTATGAGCTATTGAGTAGGATAATGTAAACAGCAACAAAATTATATTCTTCACACCTAACAAGAACATTCTTGAAAAACTAGCACTAGGGGTGGTAATTAAGTAATTACCATGAAGTAATTGGCCTCATTTGTCTTGTAAACATTGTCACACATCTGGAGACTATGCAAAGGAGATACCAATAATCTGTATTCACTGAAAAAAAGAGAGCTTGCTGACCCAAAGGGACAACAAATCCACAAGCAAGCTTTAGTAGCAGCCTAACAACACACCATGGAAGCGGTCACTGATGAGAATATAAAATAAAATATCAGTAAGTCTCGGCTTTCTCCCAACTAAATATTACTTGTTTTTCAAAGAATTACAAGGTATTAGAGATAAACAGGATTAGTATATGAACAGGATATGAAAGATGATCTTTTCAAGTTTAAAGCCCATTTTCTTTTTTCTTTTTTAGAAAAAATAAAGGCCTAGAAAGGTTCATTGACTCAAAGTTGACAACTAATGGCAGAGTGGGCCTAGAAGCTAGGCCTCCCTACTGCCAGACAGAACTCCAGCATGCTGCCTTCTATAATCAGGTATCTTGCTGTCCTCAAGTGGGGTGCCTCAGAGGGTTCTGCCTTTGCCCCCATGGCTCGCTCCTTATGGACTGCTCTCCCCTCCCTCTCTCGCCTTCTTGCCCTACCATCTGTGTGGTTAGCTCCTTCTGATCTTTCAAGATGACACTCCAATGACATCCCCTCTGGAAGCTTTCCCTTCCTTCCTCCCTCCCTCACCAGCCTACTCCCCAGCTTGCTCCGGTCCAGTGCTCTGGGTTTCTGTAGCACCTCTGCGTGCCTCTCACAGCACTCTCAAGTCTGAACTGTGACTTGAGGACTTGATCTTCTGTCTCTCTCTAGCCTGCCACCTTTTTGATAGCAGGGATAAGACTTAACTGTCTGCAGCACACTATTTGCTATGGAGTGGGTGCTCAAGAAATGCCTTGTGAGTGAATATAAGTGAATAAACAAGGAACCAGAGATCACAATTGAGGAGTAAAAGTGGTCATACTGATTGGACACCATGCTATTTTGTCTTAGCACCAAACACTTGTCCTGGCTGAGTAGAACCACAGCAGTCTAGAGATGGCAGAAATATCTCAGCTGCTCATATATACAGGTCCTACCCTCTGTTTTTATTGGCCCTTGTCAGGATATTAGTTTCCTATAGAGCAGACTCTGCAAGTGTCCGAAGTGCCCAGTGCCATAAGTCACAGCAAAGCAGAGACTTGGTTACAATAGTGCCACAGCAAGCCTCCTGTATCTGCTCCCACTTCCCATCAGAGAGGACCGACGTGTGCAAGATCTTCAGTGTGGCTGTGACTCCCGAAGGTTCATTTGGCTTCCTGGGGCCACAGTTAGAAGACAGAGCCACCCTTCACGACTCTTTCTCTTCTCATGAAATCTCAACAAGCCACGGCCCTATCATTTCAAGTGTAGCCAGGGTCATGACTTTTGCAGAGAGAGTAACCAGCTAGAACTTGTTTTATATTAAGCTGTTATATTAGTTTCCTATTGCCACTGTAAGAAATTACCACAAACATAGTGGCTTAAAACAACATATAATTATCACCTCGCACTTCTGGAGGTGAGAAGTCATAAAACCAGCATGACTGCACTCCTTCAGGAGGCTCTAGAGGAGAATCTGTTTCCTTACCCTTTCCTACTTCCTCCAGAGGTGGCCTGCACTCTTTTACTCCTGGCCCGTTCCTCCATCTGCAAAGTCAGCATGTAGAATCCTCAAGTCTCTTTCTCTGCCCTCTGCATCTGCATCAGGTCTACTTCTCTGACTCTGACCTGCCTGCTTCCCTTTCATGAGGACTTTTATGATTATGTTGGGCCCACCTGGATAATCTGGAATAACCCCTGTCTCAAGACCCCTAACTTAAGCCCCCCCACCCCTGCTTTGTTACATAGGTAACATATTCATAGGTTGTGGAGATTAGGACATAGACTTTTTTTGGGTGGGAGGTATTATTCTGCCTACCACAGCCATTTACTTTGGATATTGTGATACAATTGAGGATTTGTTCATATTGCTGCTTTATAATGCCCAAATTAAGAGGGAAATAAAAGAATAAAAATTCTAATGTGATATACCCTCTATCCATCCCAAATAATCACCATCACCTTCCCACCAAATATATCTATATCTATATATAAAAGTATAACATACGTCATATGCATGAGCGTAGAGTTGAGCTTTCACTTTTGAAGGCATGTGAGCAGTTTCTGCCAGGTTAAAGATGAAGAATGGTGTTTTCATCCTGGGGGTGAGGATAGGAACCTTCATTAAAATCATACAGTCAATTGCACATTCAGGGCTAAATCTTCCAGGCTTCTCCACTGATAAGGGATGTACAAAATTCTTTATTGTCTTATTTTCAATTCTCTCATATTCATGGACATTTGCTCTGAACCAACAACAATCCCTCCACCCACCCACCAAGATGCTGCATTAACACTAATGACCAAATCTTTTAGAAAAAAAGCCTACACTCATCATCACTATTATACACTGTTCATCTTCCAAATGTACATTATTGTTATGCAAGAGAAGCCAGGAAAAGGGAAACCTGCTGAGTTTGCCAACACATCCCTTAAGGTACCCATTCACGAAGCTCATACCATGTGTGCCCAGTTCTTCCAAGGTGACTAGACCCTTAGACCTCATGAACTCATCCAGGTTGTATTCAGAACACCAATTAAATCAATACCTGTGTAAATAATTACCTGCTTTCTTCTTTTATGTGATTTCTTCCCAGCTTTCCCACATTCAATCACAGTGAATTGTGCAAATATACGGTATATCCTTGATCTATATTTACAATCATTATTTTGCAGCTGTATTTCTTGACCACTATTTAAAAACCCCTTCAAACTTATGTAAGCTCTTTGTATCATAACTGTTCTCAGCGTACAGTCCCTGGCTCAGACTGGACATCAATACATTTTTGCTGAAGGAAGCACTCCCTATGTACAAGATACTCCGTCTGCATTACTTAGGACTTTTACATTAATACTTAGGCCAAAGTTTGTTAGTGTTATTATGATTTAAAAAAAAAAATGACAGGAACCAAAAGAAGTTGCATCCCTATGAAATGTTCCATACAGGACAGGATGACATCTCTCTTCTCTGAACTACAGGAAAGTATAGGCTGCATCAGAATAATATTCCAATCTCCTTTAACATGTCTGTCTGCTCATTAGACTATGCACTTCATGAGGGTAGGAACTGTGTCGTATTCATATGTGTAGCTTCAATGCCTAGCACGGTATCTGGCCTCCAGTAAGTATTAAATAAGTGCTTAACTAATTAACAGGCACATTACAAATGGAGGCAAGGTTGTAATGATTAATTTCTACTCAATCAATTACACTCACTTTAATTAAGGCAAGAAAGCATAGGAGAGATGAGTGTTCCAGAGGCAGACAGATGTGAACTTTGGACTCCATCAATAGCAGCAGTGTGCCCTTGGACAAGCAGCCTTTCCACATCCAGTTTGTTCTTTTATAAAATGGGGATCATAACCTCAGAAGTTATTGTGTGGATGAACTGAAATATTCACGTATGATTAGTACGGTGCCTCAAAAACATAATTGTTCATAAATGTTATTTTCATTATCACTACTCACCCCTACTCTTGAAATTAAAACTGCCATAGGCTACTTCCCTGTCATATTAAAAATAAACTGCACACACAAAAATGTAGATAAGTCACCTTGCTTGCCACATTTCTTCATTGGCCACAGATTCCCAAGAAGATGGATCAAACCTGTAGTTACAAGAAAACAATATTTTTCTGTCATTCCCCCCCCTTTTTTTTTTTTTTTTGAGAAAGAATTTTGCTCTTGTTGCCCAGGCTGGAATGCAATGGCACGATCTCGGCTCACTGCAACCTCCGCCTCCTGGGTTCGAGTGATTCTCCTGCCCTGGCCTCCCAAGTAGCTGAGATTACAGGCACCCACCACCACATCCAGCTAATTTTTGTATTTTTAGTAGAAATGGAGTTTCACCATGTTGGCTAGACTGGTTTCGAACTCCTGACCTCAGGTGATCACCTGCTTTGGCCTCCCAAAGTACTGGGATTACAGGTGTGAGCCACTATGCCCAGCCATCATCCACATCTTTGCAAAGGATACATCATGACTGTTTTATCATCTGACAAGGCCAATAAAATAAGATGAATCTTGAAATACTGATAGTGATCAAATTAATAAACGTGTTCTCCTAAAAAAGTTGAATTATAAGGAAGTCTGCATTTTGGTAAATATCTTTTTAAAAATTTTTAAAAATTATACTTTAAGTTCTAGGGTACATGTGCACAACGTACAGGTTTGCTACATATGTATACATGTGCCATGTTGTGTGCTGTACCCATTAACTCGTCATTTACATTAGGTGTATCTCCTAATGGTATCCCTCCCCTCTCCCCTCACCCCACCACAGGCCCCAGTGTGTGATGTTCCCCTTCCTGTGTCCAAGTGTTCTCATTGTTCAATTCCCATCTATGGGTGAAAACGTGGTGTTTGGTTTTCTGTCCTTGTGATAGCTTGCTAAGAATGATGGTTTCCAGCTTCATCCATGTCCCTACAAAGGACATGAACTTATCCTTTTTTATGGCTGCATAGTATTCCATGGTGTATATGTCCCACATTTTCTTAATCCAGTCTATCACTGATGGACATTTGGGTTGGTTCCAAGTCTCTGCTATTGTGAATAGTGCTGCAATAAATATACGTGTGCATGTCTTTATAGCAGCATGATTTAGAATCCTTTGGGTATATACCCAGTAATGGGATGGCTGGGTCAAATGGTATTTCTAGTTCTATCTTCTTAATCTGCACAATGAGCTCCCATGCCTCAAGAGAGCAAACAGAAGATCAATGGGAAGACATTGGAAGTATCCGGAGAGCCAGCCGTTCATAAGAACTATATGTTAGATGGCAACAGGGCAGAGGTGAAGTGTAGGTCACTCTATGGACAGAGGTTAAGAGCCAAAGAGTTGTGAGACAAGGGGATCAGCCTGAAGAGAAGGGACTCCTGCCTTGGAAAATCACTGCTGGAGCTTTGATGCTGCTCAAAGAACAATGGCCAAGCCATTTGATTTTTCTTTCTCTTAATTAAAATTTTCTTACTATGTATATATTTGATAGAATGGGGATAGTGAACAATGTTACGTACAGGTATTAGTTGTTCAGCTGTTCTTTTTCTTATGATGGCCGTAGAGTGCTTTGATCATCCACCTCTGGCTGTTATACAACAATGTGGTCTGTATTTGTGCATACTGACTTTTCAAAAAACCTTTACAGTATTTTAAAATATAATCTTGTCTGTTGCTCTTAAATTATAAGCAATAGGTTATATAATCTTTAAATAATTCATAATTTCAAAAGTAGGTATTGGAGGCACATTTCTTTAGATAGTGACTCTGTGTGTATGTGTGAAAGCAAGTAAAAGAATCACTACTCCATAGGTAGAAGAGCCTAGAGAGTGACTCATTTTCTGTATAGGAAACAGTAAACTCTATGTAGAAATGCTTAAAGGGGCCGGGCGCGGTGGCTCAAGCCTGTAATCCCAGCACTTTGGGAGGCCGAGACCATCCTGGCTAACACGGTGAAACCCCGTCTCTACTAAAAAATACAAAAAACTAGCTGGGCGAGGTGGTAGACGCCTGTAGTCCCAGCTACTCGGGAGGCTGAGGCAAGAGAATGGTGTAAACCCGGGAGGCGGAGCTTGCAGTGAGCTGAGATCCGGCCACTGCACTCCAGCCTGGGCGGCAGAGCGAGACTCCGTCTCAAAAAAAAAAAAAAAAAAAAAAAGAAATGCTTAAAGGAAGGCTAGTAATGCCTCTAAAACATAACCAGATTGATGCCAAGAAACTCTGAAAACAAAGTTACTCAAAGCTGAGTCTTCCCTCACAGAGAAGTTATCTGCCATTCTTAAAGAAAAAAAAAGTGACAAGTTTGTGCAAATGGAAACTATCATAAGCAACAGAATGCCTTTTAAAGTTCAACGGCAGTTAATGAACCTCTTCCGCTTTTAGGGTAATGAGCTATAGGATGGTGGATGATGCAGTATTCAAAGACTTGGAAGTAGAAGGTGCCATCATCTATCCCCCATCACGGTATCCACACAACCAGCACTCTCTTCCCTCCGCTCTCCCCATTGTTTTGTAAATAGGAGAACGAGAAAGACATGTTCTCTTTCTGTTGTTTTATGGTATTTTGTGGGTAGCAAGTAACAATATTAACAATTAATAAAAAGTAAAACAAAAAAATTAAAAGGCATCTCAAAATGCAGTGGCTTTTTTGGGTACTCAAAACTGTTATGTTTATATGCATCAAAATGCAACTGCTGTTCATACCTTCCATATTCTTCAGTCCAGTTATAGATATTTTTTGTAAGTTTAATCCATTCCTCAGGGTTGAATACAATCTCCAAAGGAACTAATTTGTCACAAGACCCCCATGGCCAAAGTGAATAGTTCTTTTTCCAGGTTGGGTCGCCTTCATGAATTCCTATGCAAACAAATGTTTCTTTTCTGTTGGAAATAGAAAAATACATGATGTACTTAAAATTTAAAGTTCTAAATGTTAAGTAAATATAATTCATGAAAGATCATTTTTAGATTTTTTTCCCAATATTTATTACCTATATGATTTTGGAAAAATTACTGAACTATCTGGGTCTAGTCTTCTCATTTGTGAAACAGGTACAACAACTATCTTTCAGAGCTGTTTAAGATAATGAGGTATCTGATATAATTAAGTGTCAAAACATAATAGAGGCTGGATGTGGTGGTTCACACTTGTAATCCCAACACTTTGGGGCGGAGGTGGGAGGATCGCTTGAGGCCAGGGGTTTGAGACCAGCCTGGGCAACACAGTGAGATCCCCATCTCTATTTATTTAAAAAAATAATAAAGTTCTAGTTCTGGAGAAGGAATAACTACAGTCTACCTTGTCTCTCCCACTGTACACAACTTAATTCCTGGACACAGAATACGTGGAGCAGCTATCTGAGGACTCTGAAAAGTAAATGGTAGAAAGATTGAGAAAAATGACCAGAATTAGACGTTCCATCACATTAGTGATAAGTTTACCATGTTTTTCCCACCATGGGGGGAAAAAGGAAGCTCAAAACTCAGAAGTATGTTTCAAATAAGGACAAAAAAAGCTCTAAGAAAAGTCCCCACATTTTTTTGTAGCCCAAGAAGTAGAAAAGGGGACTAAGGTTTGGAGACAGTGGAGGAAATCCCCCAGGGCTTTTTCCTTCTCTCCTTTCCCAGGTGCCAGGCAACACTGTGGCATGAGTGGAGGCAGCAGCATAGTGATAGTAGCAGTGGGTTGGCAGGCACCCAAAACTTCTCTCTAAGCAGAGGCATTGTGGTTCCAAGAGTGTGGGGCAAATCTCCATTGCTTTTTGTCTCTCTCTGTCCTTCAGCCTGGCTCCAGATGCAGACACAGTCACAGGAAGGGCATAGCAGAAGAAAGAAATTAAAGCCCCAGCTTTCTGGCCAGAGAACCAATAAGGAAGGCCCCAGCAAGTTGGAAAGTAATGGGGTGACCACAGAAAGGAGAGAGATGAAGAGAGTAATCCCATAAAGTTGTATATAAGCTCCTTGCTTATCTCTGAGCTGAGCATGGAGGTCTGACCCTAAAGAGTTTGTAAAATTAACCACAGGGCAGACCACCACCCAGGTTCCAGACTGGGTACCCGGTAGTGTTACCATAGGTAGCTAGTCAGGATGAGCAGGGCAGGAGAGGACTCCCCTCCGTCCCACCCCAACCCCACCAGGAACTTCAGAAAACCATCAGGTGATGGTCAGACACTTGTCACACTGCTTCTCTAAAATAGTACCTGGTCACAGCCAGCACCAGGAAAAGGAAGTTTCCCAATAGATAGAAACACCTGAAACTGGTGATCAGCAGCTTCCTGAAAAGATCTCAGGAGTTGAACAAGTGGGCTCAAGCATGTGCACTAAAAGGCAAAACAGCAGAGTTTAACGGGTATATGATCTTCTAAGGCCATTCTACCAGTGAGGGAAGAACGCAAGTGAGCATGCATACAACTCCAGTAAACACACTGACAGTCTCTCTCTTTTTTTTTTTTTTTTTTCTTGAGACAGAGTCTTGTTTTGTAGCCCAGGATGGAGTGCAGTGGCACGATCTTGGCTCACTGCAACTTCCACCTACCAGGCTCAAGCAATCATCCTGCCTCAGCCTCCGGAGCAGCTGGGATTACAGGCATGCACCACCATGCCTGGCTAATTTTTGTATTTTTAGTAAAGCCAGGGTTTTTCCATTTTGGCCAAGCTGGTCTTGAACTCCTGACCTCAGGTGATCCACTGGCCTCAGCTTCCCAAAGTGCTGGGATTATGGGCATGAGTCACTGTGCCTGGCCCACAGTGCACATTCTCACCTCCCAAGTGCTAACAGGCTACTGCACATCCAGGCAGTCCAACCCCAGGGAAGAATCAGGGGAGAAGGGACGCAAGACCTTAGAAATATGCCAACATATAAAACCCTGAGTCAAAGGTCAGATGGGGCAACTTGTCTTCCAAGTCGCCTGCTTGGCCTTCTTCCAAGTGTAGTTTCCTTCCTTTCACTTCTGCTTTAGAGCTTTTAATAAACTTTTACTCCTGCTCTAAAACTTGCCCTGATCTCTCCTTCTGTCTTATGCCCCTCAGTTGAATTATTTCTTCTGAGGAGGCAAGAAGTGAAGTTGCTGCAGACCTGTATGGGTTTGCTGCCAGTAACTCAGACACTCGCCACCAGTAACAGTAGCAGACACATGGGATTGATCCAAATAGCACTGCAAATGCTTTGGAAACAGAACTGGTATTGGAACCACAGTTCACAGAAGGCAGGCCAGAATTTGAAAGCTGAGATTAACCTGGCCACGGGCTTGCTAAACAAACAAACCAAAAAGTCATCATTCTCCTTGGGATTTATATAAGACCCAAATATTCAAAATGTCCAGGATACAATCCAAAATTACTCAGCATATGAAGAACCAGAAAAATCTCAACGGATAAAGGAAAAGACAATCAATAGATGTAAATTCTAAGATGACACAAATGCTAGAATTGTCAAAGACTTTAAAACAATGATTATAACCATGCAAAGAAGGGCAAATGCTCTAGAAACAAAAGGAAAGATGGAGAAGCTCAATAAAAAAGTAAAATATATAAAAAGGAACCAAATGGCTTAATATAAGCTTGGTGAGACAGTATGTCAGGGAATTTGAAGAGAGAGAGAGAGAAAGATACAATTTAAACAAAAAGAGAAAAACATTGAAAAAAAGTACCGAGTTCAGGCATCTGCGGGACAATACCAAAAGGTCTAAATTCATTTCATCGGAGTCTCAGGAGGAGAAAAGAAAGACTGTGAAATAGGAAAAATTACTTAAAGACATAATGTATGGAAAGTTCCCAGATGTTTTGAAAGATACAATCTTAACAGGCTGAAGAAACTTGGTGAACTCCAAACAAGTTAACTCAAAGAAATCCATGCTAAAATATATTATAATCAAACTACTGAAAACTAAAGACAAATAAAAAGTCTTGAAAATGGCCAGAGAAAAACAATACATTTCACCTAGGGGAACAATTATTTGAATTACCATGGATTTCTACTTAGAAGCTACTACACAGGCCAAAAAAATGTAACTTACTTTTTTTTTTTTTTTTTTTGAGATAGGGTTTTGCTCTGTTGTCTAGGCTGGAGTGCAGTGGCACAATCATAGCTCACTGCAGCCTCAAACTCCTGGATTCAAACAATCTTCCCACCTCAGCTGCCCAAGTAGTTGGGATCACAGGTGTGCACCACCACGTCCAGCTAATTTTTTTTTTTTTGTAGCAACAGGGTTTCCCTACGTGGTAAAGGTTGGTCTTGAACTCCTGGGCTCAAGCAATCCTCCTGCCTCAGCCTCCCAAAGTGCTGGAATTACAGGCATGAGCCATTGTGCCCAGCCTAAAGTATTATTTTTAAAATGCTGAAGAAAATAGTATTATCAACCCAGAATTCTATTTCCACAAATATCCTTCAAAAAAGAAGGTGAAATAAAGACATTTTCAGATAAAGGAAAACTAAGAGAATTCACTGTTAATAGTCTTGGTTTAAAAGAAATGCTTAAGGAATATCCTCAGAATGAAGGGAAATCACACAAGAGGAAAATGTGGAATATCAGGATTGAAGAAACAACAACAGATCTGGTAAGTATCTGAATAAATATTGTAGACTATTTTTTTCTCTTAAGTTCTTTAATATCTGTATGACTACTGAAATAAAAATGACCCTATCTGACATAACATATAACACAAAAAGTAAAAGACTTATATGGCAGTAAGGTTTCCACATTCTGCTTGAAGTGGTAAATTATTACTCCTATGTAGACCATGAAAAGTTAAGTGTGGATGCTGTAATCTCAACAGCAACCAACTTCAAAAAAAACTAAACAACAAAAACTTTACCAAGCGATATAGTAAAAAATCTCAATAAACATTTTTAAAAGAAATACAAAAAGTCAGCCAGGCGCAGTGGCTTGCGCCTGTAATCCTAGCGCAATCCTGCCTTGGGAGGCCTTGGGAGGCCAAGGCAGGTGGATCGCTCGAGGTCAGGAGTTTGAGACCAGCCTGGCCAAAATGGTGAAACCCCCATCTCTACTAAAAATACAAAAATTAGCTGGGCATGGTGGCACACGCCTGTAATCCCAGCTAGTTAAGAGGCTGAGGCAGGAGAATCGCTAGAACCTGGGAGGCGGAGGTTGCAGTGAGCCAAGATTGTGCCACTGTACTCCTGCCTGGGTGACAGAGTGAGACTCCATCTCAAAAGAAAAAAAGAAATACAAAAAGTCAATTAATCTAAAAAAATACAATAAAATAGTAGACATACATGTAAGCATATCAATATTTATATTAAATGCAAATGGTCTAAACACAGCAATTAAAGATAGAGATATCTGAGATAGTAAAACAAGACTCAAATATATACTGTCTATAAAACACCCATTTTAAATATGATATAGGTTGGTTAGAAACAAAAGGATGAAAAAGATAAACCACAAAAACATGAATTAAGTTAAAACCAATAAAAAACCCCAGAAGATTTTTTTTCTTTGGTATAGACAGAGAAAAGTGCAAATATAATGCACTGAAGACAGGATAATCTTTGTAGCAAAGAGTATGAGGAAAATTTGATACCCAAACACAAAAACAAAACTACAGAACTCATAGAAGAAAACATGAGAAAATCTTTGTGACCTGGCATTAGGCAAAGAGTTCTTAGATATGATACCAAAAATATAATTCATAGAAGAAAAAAACTGGATTTGAATTTCAAAGAAATAAAAAAGTTTTGTTCTGCAAAAGACACTTGTAAAATACAAGCAACTAACTGCGAGACAATATTTACAAACTGCATATTTGACAGAGGTTGTGTACCTAGAATATATACAGAACTTTCAAAACTCAACAGTAAGAAAACAAACAACTCAATCCCAACCCCATGCAGAAAAACATACTCACACAAACCTATAGATGAACATTTATAGCAGCTCTATGTATAAATGCCCCAAACTGGAAACAACCCAACTGTCCTTCAATGAGTAAATGGATAAACAAACCACAGTACATCCATACAATGAAATATTACTTCAAAACAAAAAGAATGAACTATCGATACACACAGCAACTAGGATGGTTCTCAAAGGCATTACACTAAGTGAAATATACCAATATCAACAGGTTACATACATACTTTGATTCTATTTATATGACATTCAGGAAAAGGCAAAGCTATAATAATGAAGAACAGATCAGTGGTTGCCAGGGTTAGGTCTGAGGGGACAGTATGACTATACGGGAGCAGCACAAGAAAGTTCATGGAATCATGGACTGCTCTGTGTCCTGACTGCTGTGGTGGTTACACAAATGTATTCATGTGTTAAAATTCATAGAACTGTATACCACACCCCCTAAAAAGAAAAGTAAATATTACTGCATGTTAAAAATAAAACAGTAGGTGCTCACTAAACATTAGCTAGATTCCTTTCAGAGGTACGCATTTAGATAACTTTCATATGATGATGGTCCATCCCTTTGAGGGGAAAAAAAATTTCTATCACGTGCCTTTACATAATGTATGTCCTTTGACTTAGTAATTTTACTTCTGATAATCGATGCTAATAATTTAAAATTCTGCCCCTCCACAAAAAAACCTACATATACAAAGCAGTTGTTGTAGGTAGAAATTTATTATAGTTAAAATTAGATACCATGTTAAATATCTCCTAATAATTTTATTCACTTATTATTTTTAAATTACAGTACATGTATTTACAAATAGTTTGTAAAAACATAAGGAAATTGTTTTATGATAGAAAGTATAAAAAAAAGGACACTTATGCTTTCACCTTTGTAAAAATACGCATTTTTTATATGTGTGTTGTTTCTGAGTGAATAGGACAATGTTTTCTTCTAGTTTAAAAAAAATTCTCATTCTGTAACAAACACATGCAACTTTTACAATTAAAAACTATTTAAAGAACTGATATTAATAAGTAATATTTATGCAGCAATCTTTGTTAGTCAAAAATATTAACAATAAACTTTATGGGGCAGAATGTTCATCATCATTGTATATTATAATAGCAAAAGTCTAGAAACAGAATATCCCAAAAAATAGAATATTTGTTACATTATTATGCATCTTATGAGAATATTAGCCAAAAATGACAATAATATACATGGGGAAATGCTTATGATATAATGGTAGGTTAAAAAAAATTGGACAGATAATGATATCTCAGCCATACATAATACAGTATGTATGAGTATGTGTATTTTAAAAATAAGTAATTCATGTTAAAGATGAGTGGAATCCAACAATATTTATCAAAATACTAACAGCATCTGTCCTTGGGAGACAGATGATACTGATCATCTTTACACTTTTCTGTGTTGTTTAGAGTTTCCTCAAAGAACATACGACATTTCCATCATATTGTTCTTGGAACATTTTGGACATGCAGTTTCTATTTAAAAAATGCTGAATGAATGACCCCAAACAGAATTAATGGCTTCCTTATCCATGCTGCCAGAATACTTGGCATATGTTGTCAGTTAAATCATCTATCTGTTCAGTAAACACCTATTGAGCATTTACTATGTCTGACATTTACTATGTCTGACAAGGTGTTGATAGTACAGAACTTATCCCACCAAATTATGGCTAGTCGTATTCACATCTATGTATGTACACAACTAGATTGTGTTCTACTTGGATTTGTAACTGAATCTCATTCATCTTTCTACTGCCGGAGCCTAATACAAGTTGTAACGCAGTAGACATTCAGTAAATGCTTGTGGGATTGAATTCTTGAAAATTCACAAAAATGCCAATTTGGGGATGTTAATGGTTCCTAATATTTTATCTAGAATAGAATAATTAAATGTTTACTCTCACAGCACATTTATACCCATTACTTTCGTTTACTCCATGAGCCACATAAACTTCAGGCTCTAAACACCCAAAATACCACATTATTATGTTCTTAGCAAGGGATAATTTAATTTTGGGATTTACAAAGACATTCTGAAGTCTTCTTTATAAGAAAAAAGAAATCATGAAATAAGTGTTTCTTCTTCAAGCTCTGAACAATCTTAAGCGCTTCATGGAAGAAATGTTCAACACTATGCCACTGGGGGAATTATTTATTCTTGACCTAACTACAAATAATTTTATGTTCTCAAGTATAGAATTCACAATTCTCATATCTTATCTCAGCTAGCATAAACTGTACGTGTTTTTCTTATTTATAAAAATGTCTTATCCTTTATAAAAATCTTTAAGCTATTTTTATATAGTGATTAGTCCTGAAAACATTTGCTTTACACTTAAAAAGGGGGCCATAGTGTCGATCAGGGGGAACTATAATTGCTTGCCATCCACCTACAATGATTTCAAGTAGGCAAGCACATCTCCAATTTCTGTGAATTGTACTAAGATCTTATTTGCTGTTCTTGCTAATCTGTCTTTATTTTTCCTTTACCCAAAACAATAACATTTATTTCTGCCTGGCCTTATTTATGCACAGATATTCAATTTAATTACAAAGATAATCTCACCAGTGACAGGGAAATAGGTATAGAAAATTGGTCTTTGGATGAGGCACAGCTGCTACAGAAACAATTTTAGAAAAGCTTAAGATTTTAGAAAAGCTATTATATAAAAAGAATGCTTACTGTTTATTTACTTCAAGAAAATGATAAAGATTAAACGTGACCATTCCACTAGGTAATATTCCTTCCACAGGATTCCACCGGTTCCCAGGAAAGTTGACACCTGGCAAGTGCTTTGCCATCTTGGGTAAATACCACTCATAAGTCATCATCTGCCAGAAAAGTCACACATGATGTCAGACTTTTAAGATATTTCTTAAAAAGAATCAAGTTTATCAAGTAATGGCAAAAACCTAAATTACTTTTGCACCAACCTAATACATATATAATTGAAAAATATAAGCACAACTGAGAATGTGGTAATGATTACTTTTTTAGTGACGTAAACCTTGGATTTTATTATGACTATCATCAGTCACATCAGTACCTTCTTCCAATTTACCTGCTGCATTTGACTCCCCAGAAGGATCTTCCCCCATTCTAATACCTAGAGCAGGAGCCCCCAAACTGGGCTGCACAGCAGGGGCCAGCATTACTGCTGTGCTCTGCCTCCTGTCAGATCAGTGGCAGCATTAGATTTTTCACAGGAGCGTCAACCTATTGTGAAGTGCACATGTGAGGGATCTAAGCTACACGCTCCTTATGAGAATCTAATGCCTGACGATCTGACGTGGAACAGTTTCATCCCAAGACCATTCCCCACCCCCACCCCCACCCCCAACCCCCAGTCTGTGGAAATACTGTCCTTCATGAAACCGGTCCCTGGTGTAAAAATGGTTGGGGACCACTGACCTAGAGAACGTGCATTCAACTTTAAGAACCAGTGTAAATATCACTTCCTTTGATGCCCTCCTCTGTCTCCACAGCCAGAATGGCATGCTCCTCCAGTACTTTGTACTCACCTCTATTAGAGCCTGTTCCTCACCAGACTGTGAGCTCCTAGAGAAAAGATACTGTATTTTTTCATCTCTGTGTCTCTGCACCTAGCACATCGGCTGGCAGAGAATAGTTCTCAAATTTATTATTATTTTGAGACAGTCTTACTCTGTCACCAAGGCTGGAGTACAGTGATATGATCTCGGCTCACTGTAAGCTCTGCCTCCCGGGTTCAAGCGATTCTCCTACCTCAGTCTCCCGTGTAGCTGAGATTACAGGCACGTGCCACTATGCCCAACTAATTTTTGTATTTTTGGTAGACACGGGGTTTCACCATGTTGGCCAGGCTGGTGTCGAACTCCTGGCCTCAAGTGATCCACCCGCGTTGGCCTCCCAAAGTTCTGGGATTACAGGCATGAGCCACCACGCCTGGCCAGTTCTCAAATTATGTTTGCTGAAGTTGAAATGCCTTTGATGGCCAGACTAGACAACCTAGACAAAATAGCCATTATTTTATTCATTCAGAAAAACAAGTATGCTCATCTATAATGAATAAGATATAACCCCTGCCCTGGAGAAGCTCAATCATGTAATAATCTAGGCCTCAAAGTTAAAAACTCTTTGGGCATTTCAAATTATCTGAATTTATTAGCAGCCCTATATTAATTACATATCCTTACAAGTTTACACATTCTTTTGATTTAAATAATTTACTTATATTAGAAAAAATCATTTTACTTAATTCTATACTTAATACATACTTAACTCTATACTTTGATATGTATCCATTCCCTCTTTTTAAAGAAGAGACTCCCATTTATACCACCAAAGCTTTGTTATGTTTGGATATCATCATTTGAGAAATTGTGCTTACGTTTTACTTGTCTTATATATTTAACTAGCAAATGACAAAGTAATTTTAATCTAAGTCTAAACTGTAAATACTCAGAAAAATACTTACTGAATTAGGCTTTATTGCCCAATAGTTCCAGTTCTGGAGGATATTAATATTAATTACATACCCACTGTGTGCTACGGACTTTATTGTTCCTCATTTAATTCTCATAATAACCTTGCTATGTGAGAATAACTGTATCAGACACTGTTGATTGCCCACTCAACAGTGAATACCTTCTTCTTTTTCACTAACGCAATCTTGATTTTGATCAGGTAGCTCAGGCAGCTATGTTCTCAGTCTAGTCGTTCTCCTTCGCTAATAAGCAGTTGAGGTGTGAGTATATGCCTCAGTATTGGTCAGTGGGGCCTGAGTGGAGGTCTGCTGAGGGACTTCTGGGGCACATGTTATTCCCAATAAATGGAAAGAGAGAGGGAGATACCCAGAAGAAGCACTGTGCTTTGTTTTAGGTTGTGATGTTTGGAACTGGGCATCCATCCTGTGACTGGGAGGGAAAAGTCAAGAGAATGGCAGAAAAGCTGCCTCAGAAACTGACGTCCCTGAACTGCTCATATTATCAATCCTAACATCACCTATCTCCAGACTGCTCATCATGTGAGGCTAAAAACTCAGTAATTTAAGTCAGATATTCTGTTTCTTGCATTCAAATGCATCCTAACTTATATAATGATGACTTACATTTCATAAATAAGGAAACAGAAGCTCTGAGAGGAAAAATCATTAGCCCCAAGTCACACATCCAGGAAGTGACAGAATGAGGACTTGAGTTTAGGTCTAATTCACTTTCTAATCCATGCTTCTCAACTACAGTAGCTGACATCCTAAACAGTGTTTAAAATCATAGTGTGGAACCATGTTATTAACAAATAACCTAGCTTTTGTCAGAAACTTGACTGCAGATCAAATTAATCAATCGGCATCTATGATATAAATGCAATTGCTTATTAAAATGTAAAACTGTATATTTACGAACCTGTTCAAAGTTTTCTCCAAAAATTATAATTATTCATTCATTCAACAAAATGCATTAAATACTATGCCTAATAATTTGTTCAATTGAATTCATCATATTATTCTTTTAAGATTAAGAATTTCTCTTTTCCTAATGACTGCTCTAAAAACACCAGAGACAGACTTCTTCCCTTTTACGAATCTATGGCTTAAATAAAAAATCTTTTACAGTTTAAATAGTTCTTCAATGAAAAAAAAAATGTTTTCATAGCCCTCAAAATTTTTGCAAGTCCTCTTTTAATGTATTTTTGTCATAGCATTAACAAAGTTTATATAAAAATTCTACAGCGTAATTATGGTTAAAAATTTCTATTTTGAGTGAAATGTTTACTTACCTACAGTATGATTTATTTCATATTCAATATAATTTATTTTAATCCCTGGACCAATGGGCAAGGTAAATTCGAATGGCTGAGTTACCTGAATGTAAAATAACAATTTTTTTTTTTTTTTTTGAGACTGAGTCTCACTCTGTCGCCTAGGCTGGAGTGGAGTGGAGCAATCTTGGCTCACTGCAAGGTCCGCCTCCCAGGTTCACACCATTCTCCTGCTTCAGCCTCCTGAGTAGCTGGGACTACAGGCGTGTGCCACCATGCCCAGCTAATTTTTTGTATTTTTAGTAGAGACGGGGTTTCACCGTGTTAGCCAGCATGGTCTTGATCTCCTGACCTCATGATCTGTCCGCCTCGGCCTCCCAAAGTGCTGGGATTACAGGCGTGAGTCACTGCGCCCGGCCTGAATGTAAAATAACAATTTAAAAATAGATTTACAGGGCCGGGCGCGGTGGCTCAAGCCTGTAATCCCAGCACTTTGGGAGGCCGAGACGGGCGGATCACGAGGTCAGGAGATCGAGACCATCCTGGCTAACACGGTGAAACCCCGTCTCTACTAAAAATACAAAAACTAGCCGGGCGAGGTGGCGGGCGCCTGTAGTCCCAGCTACTCAGGAGGCTGAGGCAGGAGAATGGCGTAAACCTGGGAGACGGAGCTTGCAGTGAGCTGAGATCCGGCCACTGCACTCCAGTCCAGGCGACAGAGCGAGACTCCGCCTCAAAAAAAAAAAAAAAAAAAAAAAAAAAGATTTACAATACAACGAACACTTTTATGGTTTGTCACATGAACGAGAGACCTAAAATATTATGAATCTAACATGAAACACATTAATTCTTTTTTTTTTTTTTTTTTTAGAGACGGAGTCTCGCTCTGTCACCCAGGCTGGAGTGCTGTGGCCGGATCTCAGCTCACTGCAAGCTCCGCCTCCCGGGTTCACGCCGTTCTCCTGCCTCAGCCTCCTGAGTAGCTGGGACTACAGGCGCCGCCACTTCACCCGGCTAGTTTTTTGTAGTTTTTAGCAGAGACGGGGTTTCACCGTGTTAGCCAGGATGGTCTCGATCTCCTGACCTCGTGATCCGCCCGTCTCGGCCTCCCAAAGTGCTGGGATTACAGGCTTGAGCCACCGCGCCCGGCCGAAACACATTAATTCTTAAAACATTCAGTTTAAATAAACGAGAAGCAACTAGTGTGACTTATGCTATTAGTTAAAATAAAAAAACAAGTATGCTCATATATATTCTACCTAACATGTAAAATGTCATATATATTCTACCTAACAGTGATCATGAAAACAGTACCCACCATTTTAAAAAAGATGTTTTTTCCAAAACACGTTTTTAAGTCATTGCTATATTCTAAGTATATGTTTCATATACTTACTTCCTGATCCACTAATGAAATGTCAGGCCTCAACCCCTCACAGTAATGCATGTAACGGAGAGAATTTCCTGGCAAATCTCCTCTCAGTAAGATAATTGCATCATGAGGCATAGAGGTGAGAAGGTTCTTTGCGAATTTATCAATCACATAGTTGGTCCTTTGGTCACAAATGCTAAATAAAAGGGTCCAAAAAAATTAAAATAGCAACACTTTGCTACAGTTTTAACAAGACTAGGCTTATTTTCTATGCCATTCTTTTCCACCATACAATAAACATTTAGTGTTTCAATATATTCTAAAATAATAAATATATCTGAAGAAAGAATATTATCGTCTGATAAGCAGCAGCTAATTGTGCAATTGAAAAAAAAAAAATCAGTCTACTGCTTACTTCCGGAGTTTATAATCACTTCCACAAAGAGGGAATCAGTACACGAGAACAGGTCCTTTTTTCCCCTAAGTGCAATCCAATTTTATTTTTAGAAATTAAGATTTCTGATTCCACTTGGAATTTAAGGCAAGTTTATGTTAACTCCATTTACTCAAAGGAACTTTCAGAAATGCAAAAGGAAATCTGCCCATTTCTGACTTGAACTTGTATGACATTTGTATGATTTTCTTGCATGCAGAGGTTGATCCTTTCCACTTCTCCCCTCCTGTGTTCCTCTCCGCCTTTGGAGATCAAGAAATCGCTAGGGGATAAGACCAATGAGAAGCAAGGGGAGGAAGAGTTTCCTGAGTTGTTTACTTCTCTCCTGGCATTATTTGCTATTGCCAATAACTTCATCCTTTTCAAGAATGAAGTGAACTTTCTAACTTCAAAGAAAAACTGGCATGAGTTCTAAGAGCATTCTATGAAAAAAGAAAAAGACAACAAAACAGTAATTAGTATCAAAAAATGAGACAAGCAATGCCCTTTCTGTTGTTATCAGGCCCATTACATTTGACGGAGCTGAGAAACACAGCCTCAAGTTGAATACCTGGGTTAGTATCACAAAGCAAAGGAACACCTGTAGGAACAGAATATTATCCCTGCCTTTGTAATTGATGTAAAAATTACTGTTTCCTACCTGATTCCCTATGTTGCAGAGTGATGAGGCACATTTTGCCATCTAGCAAAGGTGCTACGTATTCCATTCCCCCTGGGGCAAATGAAAAAAATCAAAACAAGATAAAAACACCTAGCCTATGCAAACATGTCTGGTGTCGAACCTGGACTGCCCTAATGGCCTGAGCCAGGAGATGACTGGGATAAGAAAAGGCTGGGAAACACACTGTGAGCTTGGTGCACCTGCTTGAACTAGCGATGTTGTGTCCAGGACATGCAGCCCCTTCTCTCAAGGCCTCCTGGTGGCCTTCCTAACACCAGCTCTACCCCAGTATTATAAAGAACAATGTTGTGTGTTTTTCTTTAACTTTTATTTTAGGTTCAGGGGTACATGTGTGGGTTTGCTATTTGTTATACAGGTAAATTCATGTCACAGGGTTTGTTGTACAGATTATTTCGTCATCCAGGTACTAAGCCTGGTACACAATAGTTATTTTTTCTGATCCTCTTCCTCCTCCCAGCCTCCATTCTCAAGTAGGCCCCAGTGTCTGTTGTTCCCCATCTTTGTATCCATGAGTTCTCATCGTTCAGCTCCCACTTATAAGTGAGAAGACGCAGTATTAGGTTTTCTGTTCCTGTGTTAATTTGCCAAGGATAATGGCCTCCAGCTCCATTCATGTTCCTAAAAAGGACATGATCTCATTCTTTTTATGGCTGCATAGTATTCCATGGTATATATGGACCACTTTTTCTTTTTCCAATCTGCCACTGATGAGCATTTAGGTTGATTCCATGTCTTTGTTACTGTGAATAGCACTGCAATAAACATTTGCATGCATGTGTCTTTATGGTAGAATGATTTATATTCCTTTGGGTATATACCCAGTAATAAGATAATGGTAAGAACATTGGTTTTTAAAGTTAAAAGAGAAAATTTAATCCTTTAAAATAATACCAGTTAAATCTCACTATAGCAAAATTCCAAGGGACTCTCTCTTCCAGTTCCATAATGTGTACTTGATATTGCTGGAAATAAATGAACTATAGTCTAAGACTTAGACATCTTTATGTTAGACTGAGATTCTTATTATAATGGTTATTAAACAGATTTGGAAAAATACATATAATAGTAATAATATATGAGTTAAGAAACTTTAGAACTTAATTTAAAAATAATTAAGGCTGGTGTAGTAGCTCACACCTGTAATTCCAGCACTTTGGGAGGCTGAAGAGGGAGGCTTGCTTGAGACCAGGAGTTCAGGACCAGCCTAGGCAACATAGTGAGACCTTGTCTCTACAAAAAAAAAAAAAAAAAAAAAAGAAAGAAAGAAAAAAGGCATGATAATGGTGGCATGTGTCCATAGTCCCAGCTACTGAGGAGGCTGAGGCAGAGGACTGCTTGAGCCCAGGAGTTCAAGGCTGTATGTAGTAAGCTACGATCATGCCACTGTATTCCAGCCTAGGGGACAGAATAAGACCTTGTCTCCCCGCCAAAAAACATTAATATTTACTACTACAGAGTAAACTGGACATAAAGGGAAGCATAAAGTGAATTATTTTAGGGTATACAAAAAACCCTAAATCATTTTACTCTCCATCTAAGTGGTATTTTAGGTCATGGAATTTTACCTATACTAGGGATTCTAAAAGTATCTCTTGGGTTCTTTAGAGAAAAAGATACAAGTAGTCTACATGCACCACTTAAACTCTTGTTTGCAATGGCCTGAAACCATACATCACCCATACTAAGATGCTGGTTCAGGAGGCTTAACAACCCTAAAAGCTAAAGAACTACTGCATTCAACCAAGCTGTCTCACTTTAAGTCCTGACAACCAGTAGAAGTTAAAAATGAAATCAAGTGTTAGAATCTAAATATTCAGGTATCTCTGGCTTGACAGCTACTTTTCATAAAACAACCATGTGTTACCTGTAATTAGAATATATTTGGTAGACTACAAAAAGAGTTGCAGAAAGCCATTCCAGACACTGAAGCCCATTGCTATTCAGTACTCTGTTAGTCTCAGACACAACTGCAGTCAAACCAATGCCAGCGAGGACGGCCACTACTGCATTGCTCTGCATCCAGAATCGTTCCACCTGTGAAAGAGACAAGCAATCAATAGGTCCAGTTGACTAGTTTATGCTGTCAGCTACTTATATATTTTTAAAATATACTGCCTGCATTTAGTTGTGTGTGCCTGTTGTCATTCAGGTTTTGTTAACTGCGTTCCCCAATCTAAGCCCAGGTCATTTCATTTTCCTATTTTCAAATATTCTTCCTTCCCAGTTTGACAGGTGCATCTCCCTTTTTCGATCCACACATTCATTTCAATACTGTGGCCTTCGTCTTGAACTCCAGTAATACACAGGCTGAAGGAGTCAGAGAATGCTTTTGCTTTCCTCCTGATGCTTCCTTCCACAGGGAGAAGCTCCACTGTCCTGGCCTCTCTC
This sequence comes from Trachypithecus francoisi, assembly GCF_009764315.1. Lineage (NCBI taxonomy): Eukaryota > Metazoa > Chordata > Mammalia > Primates > Cercopithecidae > Trachypithecus > Trachypithecus francoisi. The sequence goes on from NW_022681468.1 coordinate 48,646,605, forward strand.
TGACCCCTCACGTATTTCTTTCTGTAGGATGTAAGGACTTATCCAACTGGGGAGTTTGGGAGCTGGGACTGGACCTGCAGCATCCTTTCTTTTCCTCTCACTTTCTCCTGGAAGTGAGCTACCCACAGCAAGCACCTGTCCAGGTCCAGAGTCTATCTCTGTGGCACGAGTTGGGTGGGGGAGACATGAGAAGAGGCTTGACCTCCACAGTACTGCCTATGACTAGTGGGTAAATCTGTCTATTCTGGGATGCTGGAAGAGGAAGCCCCCTTGGCTACAGATATAAGCCACCTTTTCCAATTTCAGTATTATCAGATTAAAAGTGATTCTCCCACCCATTGTACTGTGTTACCTTGTTTCTCAATTGATTCAGAACTCAGGTGATCAAGTAGGGTATTATTTATTAGGCTTCCTAAACACACACACACACAGACCACTCAGTTTCAGCTGTCAAAAAAGAGCTATTGACATTTGCAGAGATTCTATTATAAGTAGAAGAAATACTCTAATCTCAGAGACTGCTGCCAAAGAAAACAGAAACACAGTTGCTCTTTAGCCTAGGCCTCGGACTGGGTAGGTAAGAAATAAGGATATATGTTGTTAAGTGCCCTCAATTATAATTCATATTTCTTTTGCTATTAAAAAAATTCCAGGAGAAATGCAGTTGTACCTATATTTGCAAGCACACACACATACAATGACTGACTTAAATCTACTTTACATTCATTTTTCTATTTAACAACTGTGTTAATGAAACAATGCATTCTTTTTATCCTAAAAAGAGGCCTTAGCTGTATTGGCTCAATAATTTAACTTTGATTTATAAAAATGTATATAAAATTTTAACTATTCCTTAAGTAATTTGCTCTTCTACAAGATTTATGAAATGCAAACTTGTACATTCTTCACAAACTTTCTGGTCAAAGGATGTATCTAAGTAAAACTTACCACACCCATGAAAAGTGGTTTTGAAATATCTAAATTTGCTCTCCAAGCAAAGAACAATGAATAAATGCAAAACATCCCAGTAAAAAGCCATACTAATGATGGATTCTGTCGGTCCCTACAAAAAATAATAAAAATATGTCTAAAATATTTATATACATGAATGTCAAATATAATATCACAGGACTTTAAACTATTAGATCTATAAAAACTTTCCATTTTTAACTAGAAGCAAAGAGAGATCTCGGTTTTTAAAATCTGAGTTGAAACAACCACAATATAGTAACAAACTCGAACTACAACTTGGGACTACACAGTAAAGAATATAAAGCTAACATTCACAGAAGAAATGCAAACTACTAATTTTGTCAAATTTCAGAAGTGATCAAATATAGGCAAAATACAAATATTTTTATGCTTGAAATAATAAAGATTTAAGAACGACAAATCTCAATGTTGGTGTGAATGCAGTGGTATGACAATATATGTTAGTATAATCCTTCAGAAAAGTTAATTTGATAATATTTTTACTAGGAGCCTTAAAAATATTAATAATCATTGACTCAGTTATTTGTCATGCAGGCATAAATCTTTAAGCAATAACCAGAAATGTAAATAAAGATTAATCCATAAAAATGTTTTGGTATTACTTATAATAGTGGAAAAAGTGGAAGCAATCTACAGAGTTCTCAATAGAAGAACAGTTAAATTAATTCTCCTGTGGTCATAGGATGTTCTATTACATAGACATTTAAATGATTTTAAGTATCTTTATAGTATGAAAAAATGTTCACAATAAAATGTTTGTGTCAAGTAAACAAAACTATAGATACATGTACAAATATATATTTATATACAAATACATACATTCAACAGACTAGATCATAAATGAATAAATTAATGGAGATTTACAGTGCTGCATTTTCCAGAGTTTCTTTTGTCATCAGGGATTACTTTTATCATCAGAGGAATTTAAATAATAGCTTCTTTTTAAAATCAGCAATAATAATCAGTTATGGCAGAGTAAGGAATCAAACCTGAAGTTTAAGACATCAAATGACTGCCTACTTAGACAGTAATATAATGCTCAATTTCTTGAAATCATTGATTTAGAATCAGAATAAAAGTAAGAAAGCAATACATATTTATCTTAATAGCTAGGAGAGTCATTTATTTGGAGTATAAAATAATACTGGCAATGTTCTACAGTGACATACTGAAAACATTAATTCAATTCACGAACATAGAAAAATAACAGGAAAAGGAATTGTATTACTTACTTTCTTGCTAAACATATATTTGCACAAACTGCAAGGGCTTGGATGTTGAATGAGAGTTCGGTCCTCATATTTGTTACTTGAGAACTGCAAAAAACAACCTAACTTATTGTTGGCAGGAAACAAATTTCATTAATTCCAAGTAAAATATTCCTTGTAGGATACATTTGATTACACACTGAACCATCATAAGGGCTTGGGTCAGATTTTCAAATTGTATCTTCTAAAGTTGGAAGAAAAAGTGCAATAGAAAGAGTTAACTAGTTCCAAGATGTTTTCCAATGGTAACATTTGGTTACCAATTTCCATAATTTGGAATAGAATCAGAACAAATAATTTTTCTGTATTTTTGATATTGGTATACTGCATAGAATATCCGCGACTGGTTTGATAGGAAGCTGTTTGAAATGAATTTCTGAACTTTTTTCTGTTGGCAGTGTAGACATGGCCTCTAGTGATTTTGCAACTAATAACAAAATTAATTCAAATAGCTTTCTGGAGATCTAATATGAAGAAAATAAAGGCCATGAGAGAGAATTCCCAGCCATTCTTTTGTGGGTTATCTTTTTCCTTAAATGGTTTCCTTGTTTTCCATATCATTTGTTTTGGTTCAAAAAACATTTAAGCAATCTCAGAGAAATATATTATTCTTTTTCCTATAAATAAACTAAATTTTTCCATTAACTCATATGCATTTTCAGTTATTATGTGAGTTCTAAAATAGCTTCTGCTCTAGCTGTCTCCAATTTTTAAAAAAGAAATGACTCTACACATCATTTCAAATAACTTTCTTCTCCCTACCAGCAATTTTACTGGAGAAAATGTGATACCATAATTATGGAAACCATACAATGTGTATTTTACTAATGAAGACTCATCTACTATGAGAAGACGTCCTTACTCATTTTCAAATACACTTGAAAAATTGATTCCAGCATGAGGCCCATTTCAAACCATTCTTCAAAAGGAATGAAGTCAGTCTCAAAATTAATTCTTGGAGATCTATTGCTTAAGTGTAAGCGCTAAAAGATGGTCACTGCCTAAGGTTAGATTCAATAATTTCCTTGTACAGGATTGCAATTTAGAGATATGCATGGTGAAAAAATTTAATTTGCTTGACTGGAAAAGGGTAGATGATTGATGATTAGCTTCTATCATTTTGAAGGATTTTCTCACGAGTTAATTATCAGTTGCCTTTTTCAACATTCCTGCCCACCTGAAACAATTAAAGACTAGAAATTCTCATTCAGGGAGTGCTAAGATTATGCCTTCATTCTGCATGACGACTTGGTCCACACAAAAGTGTGGGTGTGAGTGGTCATCACTTTTGTCAAGCCTTTTTTCTGGGTATACAGCCTGCTATTATTTTAATGTGAAGGAGGCCGTTAAGGGTCTCAACAGATGACTTTTATGTGCAACTAATAAAAGTTAGACATATGGTCTAGGATTACTCTCTAGCGTTCTTTGGAGTTCATGTAGGGTTTGCTAAGGCAAAATATAACAGCTATCCTTAATGCTATAACAATCTCTGGAAGGTAGATAGAAAAGAGCAGGCAGTGAGTCCTGCATGGAGCAAAGCAGAATAAAATGAAAGCTCAGAGACACTGATATGACATATGACTGTCTTTATCTTTATTTTATTTATTTATTTATTGAGACAGGGTCTCACTCTGTTGCCCAGGCTGGAGTACAGTGGCATGATATGATGAGGACTCACTGCAGCCTCGACCTCCTGGGCTCAAGTGATCCTCTCACCTCAGCCTCCTGAGTAGCTGCGACTACAGGTGCATGCCACCACGCCTGTCTAATTTTTTTTTTTTTTTTTAATGTTTTGTAGGCTGGTTGTGTTAGCTCACTCCTGTAATCCCAGCACTTTGGGAGGCCAAGGCAGGTGGATCACTTGAGGCCAGGAGTTTGAGACCAGTCTGGCCAACATAGCGAGACCCTGTCTCTACTAAAAATACAAAAATTAGCTGGGTGTGGTAGCATGTACCTGTAATCCCAGCTACTCAGGAGGCTGAGGTGGGAGGATCGCTTGAACCTGGGAGGCGGAAGTTGCAGTGAGCAGAGATCTCACCACTGCACTCCAGCCTGGGTGACAGGGCAAGACTCCATCTCAAAAAACATTTTTTTTTTTTTGCAGAGACAAGGTCTCACTATGTTGCCCAGGCTGGTCTCAAACTCCTGTGCTCAAGCGATCCTCCCACTTTGGCTTCCCAAAGTGCTGGGATTACAGGCATGAGCCACTGCACCTAGTGCCATCTTTATTTTTGAAAAGAAAACTGAGCTTCTTGTTACATTCCCCCAGTGAAAATGAGAAAGGCACAAAAGTCTCACACATAAAAAGAAATATTTAAAATCAATGGTGAGAACCATCAAAAGGTTATGTAAAAGTAACTGATGGCAGGGAGATATTTCCAAGATATAATGTAAAGTAGAAAACAGCAGGCTAATGAAACAGTATGTTTACTATGATCCTACATTTAAAAAGAAACAAAAATCTTAAAAATATTAGAAAAATATAGTCCAAAATATTAACAGATTAATAATAGTGGTTATCTCTGCATGTTGGATTTATAGGTAGTTTTAATTTTCTTATATTTGCTTACCTGTATTTTCTAAGTTTTCTATAAAGATTATGTACCTTTTTTGAAGTAGAAAAAAGAAGTCGTTTAAACAGAAAGGAAGGAAGGATGGCTGGAAGAAAGCAAGCTAGTAAGTAAATTACACCGAAATTGTGAGAACTCATAAACTGCCTCACGTATAAAGTTGAAATATTCTCCTCGCAGTTTTTTTTCAAACAGCCCCAAGAGTTCCAAATTAGTAATTAGTTAGGACATCACTTCAGTGTTGTAGAAACCTATTTTCTTCCAAAATTTTGTATCAGGTTGGTATGGATATCTTTCCACTTGTCTTAATCTGTAGGTTTTAAAGCAAATATTAACCCAGTTTTCAAAGAACACTGTTAAATAATATAGATGAAAATATATTTGCTTAAGCCAGCTCTAATAAGGTTGGATGTTAAAAATATGGAAGCCAAAGATAGAGCTTATGGCAAGGATAGCCTAAGGAAGTCATAGGAGACATTACATAAATTAAGCTCTGAAATACTAAAAACCAAAATAACAAGAAAACAGTTGTTCAATTGAAGGTTGAAACATTTTCATTCTATAAATACTCTATATAGTATTCTAATATTCACCGTTGTGTTTATTGCTCATTTTAAGCTCTATCTTATTGAAGGAGGTGCTAAAAATATTTGAGAGCACAGTCGGCCCTCTGCCTCCATGGGTTCTGCCTCCGTGGGTTCAACTAACCTTAAATCAAAAAAATTGGGGGAAAAAACTGTCTGTACAAACATATACAGATGTTTTTCTTGTCATAATTCCCTAGACAATACAGCATAACAACTATTTACACAACATTGACATTGTACTAGGTATGATAAGTAATCTAGAGATGATTTACAGTATACAAGAGGATGTACACAGGTTATATACAAATATTATGCCATTTTATATCAGGACTTGAGCACCCATGGATTTTTACATCCTCAGGAGTTCCTGTAACCAATACCCCATGGATACCGAGGCACAACTGTAAATACAAACAACTGTCAACTGTAGAGGTAAAAACTACTTCTCAGACATACTTTGTTACAAAGAGATGAACTCAGAAATCCCTAAAATCACTTAAAGGAACTAATAGAGAATTCATTTTAAAATAGTTTCAAATATTTCATACTCACAGCAATATTTCAGACATACTGGATCCTATTTCAGATTTGGCCTAAACACAAAAGACCAACATTTATTTGCATAAGCATTAAACTGAAGCTTTATTAGGCTATTGTATTTTAACAATCTTGACTTAAAAGATATGGGTTTTCTTAAAAAAAATTTTTTTTATTTTAGGTTCCGGGGTACTTGTGCAGGTTTATAACATAGGTAAGTTGCATGTCAAGGGGGTTTGGTGTACAGATGATTTCATCACCCAGGTAATAAGCATTAGTACCCAATAGGTAGTTTTTTTGATCCATTCCCTCCTCCTACCGTCTGCCCTCAAGTACACATGTCCATGTGTACTCAATGTTTAGCTCCCACTTATAAATGAGAACATGTGGTATTTGGTGCTCTGTTCCTGCATTAGTTCACTTAGGACATTAACTCATTCCTTTTTTATGGCTGTGTAGTATTCCATGGTGTATATGTACCACATTTTAAAAAATCCAGTCTACTGTTGATGGGCATTTAGGTTGATTCTATGTCTTTTCTATTGTGAATAGTGTTGTGATGAACATATGTGTGTATGTATCTTTATAGTAGAACAATTTATATTCCTTTGGATATATGGCCAATAATGGGATTGCTGGGTTGAATGGTAATTCTGTTTCAAGTTCTTTCAGAAATCGCCACATTGCTTTCCACAATAGTTGAACTAATTTACACTCCCACCAGCAGTGTATAAGCATTCTCTTTTCTCCAAAACCTCACCAGTATGTTTTTTGACTTTTTCATATAATAACCATTCTGACTTGTGTGAGATGGTATTTCACTGTGGTTCCAACTTTCATTTCTCTAACGATCAGTGATATTGAGCACTTTTTCATATGCTTTTTGGCTGTGTGTTTGTCTAAAAGATACAGGTTTTAAATATACAATGTATCGTTTCTCTTCACTCAAAGTCTTTAGTTCAGAGTCTTACTGAATTTTTAAAGAGAAGTCAGTGAAAACTAATTTGGACATCTTTTAGGAAGAATTTTAGAAGTAATAATTGGCAGGCTGGGCACGGTGGCTCACACCTGTAATCCCAGCACTTTGGGAGGTCGAGGTGGGTGGATCACGAGGTCAGGAGTTCGAGACCAGCCTGGCCAACATGGTGAAACCCCGTCTCTACTAAAAATACAAAAAATTAGCCGGGCAGGGTGGTACGCATCTATAATCCCAGCTACTCAGGAAGCTGAGGCAGGATAATCACTTGAACCCAGGAGGTGGAGGTTGCAGTGAGCTGAGATCGCACCACTGCACTCCAGCCTGGGCGACAGACTGAGACTCTGTCTCAAAAAACAAAGACAAAAAAAAAAAAAAAAGAAAAGAAAGAAAAGAAACAATAATTGGTTAGAAATCAGTTGAACTATTCCAGCAAAAATGATTTACATGTTAATAAATTAATAACCTTTTTATACTTCCATGATAGACTTTCCTCAAGCTCTTTATGAGCACTTTGATTAAAATTCATTATAACCTGTTCATCTATAATTTCACAATTATGTATGAATTATATAAATTTCAAATCTAGAATGGTCTTCAGACAATATTTTTATGGAATAACCAAAATAAGTAAAGCAGAATATAAATGTAAAGTATCAAATTCTCTCAGTCAAAATAATTAATATTTTTCCTTTTTATTAATCTATTTTATTATGAAACATCTCCTACACACAAAAAACATATATAATACATCTTTAAGGGTCAAAGAGCTTTTTAAAAATCTACAGATCCATCATTCATTTAAGAAACAAAACCTCATCAAGATCATAAGATATCTCACAAAGCCCTCAAAGACTTTTTCTTCCTTATCCCACAGCAATAACTACTACCTTCAATTTGGTGTTATTTCCCTATTTTTTATAAATATAAAAAAGTAGTTCTACTACTTTTGTATGTACCCTTGAACAATAGATTGTTTAGTTTTCGCATGGTTTAGAGTTTTGTATAAGTGGTATTATATACTACATACTCTTCTGAGACTTGCCTTCTTAAGTAGGACACAAAAGGACAAACCAAGAAAGAAAAACCTGATATAATTGTCTATATGAAAACAAAAAATCTTCTGCTTATCCTTTCATTTTTCAGATTATCTTTACTGTGACTATGTTTAGTGTGTTCCCTTAATATGTCTTAGGAAAAGCAAGGCCTTTTGAACTTCTTTGCAGCACACTGTTTCCATTTAGTGAACTCATATCTTATGAAGTATTTACAGATATGTCTTGAGTTTTAAAAACTAGATACTAACATAAACACTGTTCATGAAATATGTTAAAAAATAAACAATAAGAAGTGGTTTGGTCAAAGAAAATTTTTTAAATTGAGGATTTTTTTTCCTTCGATCTTTTCCAAATAGTTTTATTTACAGATCAAGTGCCCATAGTGACTCACTGCTAACAAGACTGAAATTCTTCAACTGTAGGTGGAAGACTTTTTAATGATTGCTATCCTAAAAAGTATATTCAGGATATACAACTACATGATGTTAAATTAAGTGATTCCAACTTTTCTCTAACATATATCAAAGGCCCTATTCCAAGGGGCAAGTTTGTTACATAAATAACCAAAATAAAAATTTGATCCACTGTCATTGATAAATACTGTTTTTTTAATCAAGGCCCAGGCAAAACACTGAAGTTTTGCCACCTGTTTCCTTAGAAGGGCTTTAAATCTGAATTTACCAGGCTGAAGGTTCCATATTCTTCCCTGAGAAAATGTGTCAAAAATCCTTGCAGTGTTGTCTGGTCTCCCCAGGTCCACCGGGCGTGATTAAGGTAAGATGAGATGGGAAGGTGGATATAGGGCAGCAAACCAGCAGAGAAGTACAGGCTCAACTTCAACAAAGAGCCCAGGGAGAGTTCCTGCATCAGAGCACATCGGGTGGTAAAACAATGTTTATCTTAGTAGATTCATCCTGGAACTTCAAGAACATATCAAGGAAAACATCAAATATGTTTACTCAGAGCTGATCTCCCAATTTATATTAAGTCACCACAGAATACTATGTTAAACCTTCTGATTACTATGGATTACTAGAAAATTGCATCAGCCTCAACTCCTTTGCATGGCAGGTGAAAGCTGAGTGAAGCAAATAATATTAGCAAAGGCTCATGAGTATAATGTTTACTGCATCACTTACATTTAAAACCATGTCATGACAAGCAGCATTGCACAGCTAAGATAACCTGCTTGGAAGTGATTATGTGTTGTCTGGCTGATTCTGAATATGCCCAAAACACAATTCACAGACCAATTCACTTCGTTATCATCATTAGGAGTAGACTTCAACTATATATATTATTATGATTATACGTTGACAATTCTTTCAACAAGGGTTTTGAACATTTCACAGAAATGTCTGGCATAAATGAAACTAGCTTTTATATAAACTCCAAGCTCACTCAAATGCCTTTTTTCCCCCTCAATTTATAATAAATTTCCCCTAATTAAAGAAAATTAGTTGTTATAAAAATGCTGCTTCATATACCTTATTTGGGAAAACATATTTCTCATTTGTAAAATACTTTTCTTAAAGGACAATACTGGCAAAGTTTTACAAATATTAAATCCAAAAGAACATGAATTCTGGTATATTCAATCAATTCCTGTGTATCTGAACCAAGATTCAAATACTGCTTACTTTTGTAACTGGGAGAGGTGGTCTCTCACAAATATCGTATTTGGAAATTGCCAATTTTTCCTTTACAAAAAAGAGAAATTCATATGTGAGAATGAATATAAGAATCAAGGTTCACATTCACCAGAGGTAGAACCAGCAGTTGATTTACATTAGCATTTTCAAATAAACATTCGTAATTGAAAATGAAGTGTTTTATTACAGTACTGATTTCATTTGAGATTTCTATAGCAGTAATGAGATGCAAAAAAATGATGGCATGAAAGTAGTGTAAGAAATAACGAATCTAACAACATGCCTTTGCTATTCTTAAAATTAGTTTTAAAGAAAGTAAATGCTTATTTTTGCACAGTTTCTGCATATTATAAAGTTGAATTTAGAATGGTAAGATGAGTTGCTACAGAATTTTCCTTTTGTGTGAAAAATAAACAGGGAGACAACTGCATGAGAGCTATTGCAGAGTTGGGGAATAAGTGGTTCCTAATCCTAACTGCACATTAAAATCACCTGGGGAACTTCTTAAAAATACTGATGTCTGGGCCTCACCCCAGATCATTTATATCAGAATTATTTTGGGGTAGAATCAAGTTTTAGCATAAATAAATAAATAAATATATACACACACACACACCCCATGTATATATGTACATATAGATACACATACACATATGTACCTACATTACTATATACATAGGTACATCTGTGTATATATACACACAAACAAACACGAACTTTTAAAAAGTTTCTCAGATAAGTAAGCAGCCAGGGTTGAAACCAACTGACTCAGGACTTTCTGCTCTGTCTCAAATCACCTCACAGTGAGATCCAACTACCCTGTTACTTCATTGGTAGGCCTTATTTTCTAGCCTCTGCTTTTTAACTAATGGGAAATAAAGAGTCACAGTTCTCACAATTTCATCACTCTCTGGTAGCTTACCTCAGTACAGGGAAAACAGGCCCTTAGTCCAGGCTCCAAAATTATCAACCCTGAATCCTCCATGTTTTACAGAAAGTACATGTCTCTCCTTTCAATCAACTAACATGAAATATGTGCTGAGAATGCACCCCTTGATGTCTGTTTAGGTTAGAAGCCTGGCTAAGATGACTGATACTAGAGGGAGATGTATCCATCCACTCCCACTGATTCACAAGAGAAATATTTGGACCTCTTTCTTGTATTCCACAGAAAAGATTCACTGAGTTATATTTCATATCTCCATTTTTAATCAAGCATATATAATAAAAGGCCATATAAAGAACTTACTATATACACTACAAAACCACTGTTAAAGATACTGCTTGTTATGCCATTTAATAAGCTTTACATAAGGACCTGCATGATTGACTTCACAAAATTCAGTGCCAACGAAAAGTTCTTTCCTGTCAACTGCTATGTTTCCCTTTTACTCATTTTATTTATTTATTTATTTTTATTTTTTGGAGACAGAGTCTTGCTCTGGCACCCAGGCTGGAGTGCAGTGGCGCGAAATCGGCTCACTGCAACCTCCGCCTCTTGGGTTCAAGTGATTCTCCTGCCTCAGCCTCCCAAGTAACTGGGACTACGGGCGCACACTGCTACGCCTGGCTACTTTTTTTTTTTGTATTTTTAGTAGAGACAGAGTTTCACCATGTTGCCCAGACTGGTCTCGAACTCCTGAGCTCAGGCAATCCGCCTGCCTTGACCTCCCAAAGTGCTAAGATTACAGGCGTGAGCCACCGCACCCAGCCCCTTTTACTTACTTTTTAATCACATCATAAAAATTTTATAACCCCCATGTTACCCTTTTTGCTTTACTGTTAAGAAGCTAATGTGTTCAAGTACAGTAAATAAAGCTATCTAAAGCTTTGGTATAATTATTTCCCTATCTCTAGATAATAATTTTATTTGTTTTATATGTTTTCTACTGTAATTTTGATTATAGCTGGGTATAATGAACAAATAATAAAAGGATAAGTAAAGCTGAGTTTGTACACAAACAAACTAAGGTAAAAAGACTCTAGTGCTGACTTTGTATATAGACTATTTTAACCTCTGGGTACCTAAATCTCTCATTGCCTAATGAAGTAATTTTCCTATGTTGCTTTATATTGCCATTTTAATTAACAATCTTTTTTTTTTCTTTCAGAGAAGAAATAACAATAAATCCTTTTTAAATCCAGGGACTCAATTTTGAGAAGACAACACTGTTACCAGAGATTTTATTATTTAGTTCACAATAGCAGTGATGTCTGTTTTGTTGAGAGCTGACTCTTCAGCACGTGGAGCAAGCATATGGCACAGGGCAAGGACTCGGCACACAGTTAAATAAATGAAGTATGATGGCACACCACTCTGTGTCTTAGAATGTATAAAACGATAATTAAGAAAATTTTATACTGTTGCTTTAAGTCCTTTCAGCCTACTTTCATCGAGATGCTATTCAGAATCAGTCACAAAATTATGGAACAGGCCAGATGCCACTGCAATCAATACCGCATAATTTTTGTAAATCCTATTTTTTTCAGTCAATATTGTTAGGCCCTAGGGTTATTTATGCTTTACACGAAACCCAAGAAAAATTAAAGTCTGAAATTTTCTCATGATAAAAATGTTATATAAAACCTAAGTAAAATATTGTACATTTTTATTTTTACAAAACTCAAAAACCTACCTTCTTTTTTAAAAGTTGAAAGAGAATCCAAGGTATTATGCACAAAACATAGAGTATTATTGTGTGCTGGTTACATAAGCTAAGGCCACAGCAGAAAGCACCAATTTTAGCTATCTGAAAATAAATTTTAAAAAATTAAGTAAAAAATTCACCTAACACTCTAAAAACAATAATAAAAACCCATTTTTATATTAAAACCAAGGATTTGTATCCTAAGTTAGGTTAAAATCAACCTCTAAGATGCAAGCAGTTATACTTTTTTTTAATAATCACTAATATTTGTTACTATTATTTTTGTTAATATTTTCCATGTTCATCAAATAATTGCAGTTTGATCTTAAATAACTGTTTTCAAACCAACTTTCAGAAAATCCTGTATGATAAACAGGTAAGCTGTAATAGTAGTAACATATTGTGTAATGCCTATTCAAGTAAAATCTATAATTGAAATTCAGCAATTGTTTTTTCTCCTATTAAGCAAATGAAATACAGCCTGTTTTGTTTAGGAACCTGGTTATCTCTGGGTAGTGTTTTTCAGTTTTTTCAACATGTGTTAGTTTCATAATTGGCAAAGATTCTCTCCTTTGACCAAACTCAAGTCAGACTCCTCTAAACTCTTCCCAATTAGGCCCTGACTTCTGAGTTTCCATGTTCATCTCTGCATTGTCCAGTTTTAGCATCAATCCTGTCTAGTCAGTTTAGCCAGAACCCTCATCCTCAATATCTGATCAAGTTCTTCATCCACTACCATTCCCTAGGTGATGTCTGATCACCCTGGCTTGCTTTCAGCAAGAATTCAGTCACTTTACCCTGATGTTTCCTCTCAGTAATTTTCCATTCACTGACTCCCACCCTGCTCCTTGGCTATAAATTCCCACTTTTCCTGTTTGGAGTTGAGCCTGATTTCTTTCCCCTACTACAAAACCCCACTGCAGTTGTCCCTATACCTGAACCTGAACAGTGTGCCTTCTCACTCTTTAAAAAAAGTCTGTTGAATATTTTCATATAATCAGACATTTTTTAAGCCAAAAAAGCCCCCTCTAATAGCATCACAGAAAACCACATATAAACCATGATGTTCTTTTGTTTCTACACTCTTTAACAACACAAAGCTGCCTATACTAAGATGATTTAGCATTCCTCAGTGTATACACTGTAGGTTCTTAGAAGATAGGGTTCTTTCACATGTCAAGTGATTCTGATGATAGTGTTTACCTTAAAATTCATTGTAATTTCTTCTGAACTACTTCATGGTTTACATTTGATACTTTTCTTTTAGTTAAGTAAATTACAAATTCGACATTTTTTGGCAATTAGAGAGTGAGTCAATGTATCCTAATTTAAGGGGGCCAGTCTAGAACTTGGCACTTTCTGATAACATACACAAATAAATGATGGTGAATTAACCAACAAGCCTATCTTTCCCACAGGACACAGGGGATTTCATAATCCTCTCACTCTCCAAAAAACTTTTAAACTCTGAAGGAAGAAAAGCGCCATGTTTTATAAGGGCTATTGTGGTTCCATCCATAATAAAAAATACTGAGATCATTTTCTCTCTCAACATGCCAGATTATCCTGACAGTGATCGGAATAGATAAATGGTATTTAAGCCAACATTAAAAAGAAATACATCTGTCTAAAAATTAAAACAAAAACTGATTTCACTTTGATCAAAATAGGTTACCTTTGATCTCTCCTTAGCAGTTGCTGCTTCCTCAAAATGTACAGTAAGAGCCATAAGCAGCCCCACAAACAGATTGTTTAAGCTAAAAACCTCTGCTGCAATGGACCACTGCCATGTTAGACGAGAAAATGAAAACACCCCCGCAGCAAGGATTCCTCCAGCAGATGAGCCAGAAAGCCTGCAAACACAGATAACATGAAATCTTCTTTCCCAACAAAAAGAACTAACTTTATTTTCCTTTTTGTAAACTGTACCAGCTGAAATTATGACAGTCACCGAGCACTACTCCACCACATTATATGGTTAATACGTTACCTCATATAATAATTTCTTTCAACAAATTTTAATTAGGAAGTTCATATGTTAACTTATTAATGAACAAATAAACAAATCTATGGCTAGAATGAGGTTCAGTCCTCAGATGTAACTGCTAGAATTCACGCCAGTTCAGAAAACCTGAAGACATAGTAGCTAGAGAGAGAACAAACCTGTGTCATTTTCTTGCTCTATCCATGAAGAAGGATGGTCTAGTTAAGACCTAAATGTTTGATTGTAAAAATTAATGAAATGAAAAAATATTTATTCAGGAAAATGCATTCTCACTTCAGGTACAATGTTTGGACCCAGGTATACCTTTTATTTTCATCTCTCAGCATATGCCAAAGAATGTCTTGATCACAATATTTGATGATTTCAATATCTTATACAGTGCAGTTTTTAGTTTGCGAGGGTTTTTTCTTTAGACAAAGTTGTAGTTAAAACTAATTTTTTTCTCTAAAGATAGGAACGTGAACTTCAATAACACCAGAAGAATCAGACGCTACACTTAAAAACAAATTTCTCACCCACAAATGCCAACAAAACCCACACCATTCAAAATAATCGGGAATCTGGATCTCAGTTCAGAGATTTGATTTGAGACTGGTAGTGTGGTTGAATTTACTAATGCATATCAAACCAAAACAAGTTTCTATTTCCTTATAAATCTGAAACTATGAAAATGAAAGTGATTATGAAATGCCTATTTCTAATAGTGTTAGAAAACTCAGCAAGCATTACTGCGTCTAACAATTACCATATTCTATAGCTCCAAATCATTAATTTTCAACTATATTCTTTTGTATAAAAAGTTACAGAGTAGTTCTATGGCTTTTAGTCAATCATTATTTTTAAATGATTACATAAAAATCTCAGTATCAGTAAACCTCTTTTTTCTTTGAGTTCCTGTTTGCAATTTATTTGTTTTCTTTCTCTTATAAAAATCAGCAGTTTCCCATTTCTTTCAGCTTCCCAGTCTTCCAGTGATCCTGATTCAACACATTACTATTTCTTCCTTCCAAATTACTTTCCTGTCTACTCATTCCTTTCTATTTGTATTTTTACTGCCTTACACTTAATTATTTTTAAGAATTCCCTAATTTGTCTTCTGGTTTTCAATCTATTCTGCAATAATAACATCATATCAAGTTTCCTAAAACATATTCTTTATGACTACCCAGCCCAAAAACTTAAGGACTCTCCACTGCTCGAGGGATAAGTTCTCAATCAGACTGCCTGGAATCCAGGCTTCCAATAAACTAGCTCCCACTCACTCACTAATGATCAACATTATTCTCTCCACCCATTAGTCAGGCTCATCAAAACTTCCTAATAAGACATGCCTATGCCTAGTACTATACTTTTGCTCATTCTGTATCCCTGAATCTAATGTCCTCCTTGCTCCTTTCTATTTATTTAAATCCTACTTCTTTCTCAAATGTTTCTTCAATTCCTAGGTTTCAGCCCATTCTGTACATCTATAGTATTTGTCTGTAACAATTACTTTAACACTGTTTTTGAAACGTGAATTGGAGTTAAATTTCATGTATATTGGAAGTATCTAGCCCCAAACACACAAAGGAAACTTAGTGAACGAGAGAACAAATTAAAGTATTTCTAACATTTTTAAAGGAACTTCCATGTTTCATATGTCAATATTAATTGGGAAAGTCAGCATAAGATACAAGATTCCTTCCTCTACTTAAAACCGAAATTAGCATCCTTGGAGAAATGGCTGATACTAGAGCTGGAGTAGCTCTAGCACAAAATTAGTCTGAAACATCTTGTGCCGGAAAGTCAAGAAGTGCTCAAAGAATGATGGGGGCATGACAGAAGGACATAGGAGCCAGCTTAAAGAGGCTCCCACTGGCCAAATCTGGGATAATTTAAGCATCAAAAATAATTATAGTAATAGCTTATAAATCACTTAATACCTAAGAATCTATGAATTTAGTGATGTAAATAAGTAGGTGAGAAGGACATCATTGGCCTTTCGTAGAAAGCCAACTAATAATTATAGAACAAATGATGGAATTAGAAACCACCATTTGGCAGCCATCTTAATAATAATCAATAAATACCAAAACTAGTGGGTAAAAATTTTGGAGTAGCAGAATATGTACAGTCTCAAGGTACCACCCTATGAATAGATGAATTACCAAGGGAAAAATGGTAACTTTACAGTGGTGAAAACTGTCAGACACAATCTTAATCACGTGACCAAAATTAACAGCATTAGTAACAGGACAAACATCATATGCTTCCCAATCTATTCCAGTGAAAAGAATACAGCATCATTTCTACAGCATTCCTGCAGAAATGTGTTACCTGAAGCAAAGCGGAATAAAATCCTGATATAAATGAATCCTCAGGAAGAAAACTCAACATTCACTAATCTACAATGACTTTTAACACATATTCTTACACTCAGAAAGGCATCCTAGGCTGGGTGCGGTGGCTCACGCCTGTAATCCCGGCACTTTGGGAGGCCAAGGCGGGCGGATCACGAGGTCAGGAGATCGAGACATCGAGACCATCCTGGCTAACATGGTGAAACCCCGTCTCTACTAAAAATACAAAAAAATTAGCCGGGCATGGTGGCGGGCACCTGTAGTCCCACCTACTTGGTAGGCTGAGGCGGGATTAGAATTATGAACTACATTAACTGTCTTTTCAAGTATTTCATAAGGTTTTAAAAATTGAAGAATGTAAGGTAAAAATTTTGACTTCAATAATGACATTTATCTAGTTACCTTAGATTGTTACACAAAGTTAGGTAAATGAGTATTTTACTGAAGACTAATTCCGTATCAGCAAGGTCTATAATCTGAATTCTCTCTCTCTGTTTCTCCACTAAGGTCAAGATGGTTTTGCAATAAATAATCCATGTACTCTTTCACCTGATTTTCCTTGGCATTAGAGAAATAATTTGTGAGACCGCTAAGTCAAATAGTAGAAGACAAGGTAACTGATTATGAAATCAGCAATGGGAATCAAATCTAAAATCTCAACCTTTTTAGCATCGGATGAACTTGCTCAGAAATCAAACTAAGTCTACAGGAATTTGCCTTGTAGTCCTAATGTACGGCACACAAAAGCGTAGTGGATCTTTCAATTTGCTTGTTTCCCAACAGCAGCATATGAGGGTCTGATGTTTCCACATCCTAGTGGGCACTTACTATCTAGTTTAATTCTAGCCACCCTAGTCGGTGTGAAGTGGCATCTCACTGAAGTTTGGATTTCCATTTTCCTAATGGCTAATGCTGCTAAGCATCTTTTTCTGTGTTTATTGGCCATTTGTGTATCTCCCTTAAAGAAATATCTATTCAGATCCTTTGCTCATTTCTTAAATTGGATTGTCTTTTTATTATTGAATTGTAGAGTTCTTCCCAACTTCCTTTTACTATGTTTCTTTTCAGCTAACCACAGCCAGAGTCACCTGCTTGCAACCAAGAACCCTGACTGAAACATACTATCTTCCCTCTTTAGTATACTTCCCATTATTTTTTCAAGGAAAAGTGTGAAGAAATTCTGAAAATAAAACGCTCCTGTTCTCCTAGTCTTGTACAAAACAGAAGAGAGGAAGCACGCCTCTAGGAGCAGAAAGTCATGTGTACATCCATATATAGGATATATAGAAAGTGAAATGTTTTAGAGGACCCAGTATTCATGTTTTCGTACAATAATCTAGACAGGGTAAGCCTGTATGAATTTCTTTGATTTCAATAGGATTTTATAAGTCAAACTCTGAATGCTCCTTAAAATGCACATATTTCAACACACTGCCTTTAAAAGTTTACTTTATGACAGTTAATATGTAGGCTATTTACTGCTTATTTAAATGTTGACCAAATTATCTAGTGCATCTGACTAATCATCATCTCTTTTCATTTTGGAAGAAAAATTATCCAAATAATTTCTAAGACCCAATGACTTTGGATTTTTCCAAAGAGGATGACAGACAATTTAGACAATAGATTCTAACATTCTCTAAAAAACTTGAGATGCTTGAACTACCATTTTGTATGGGTTTATGTTGTATTTAGTCCAAGTAACACATACATGTTTAATTGATTCTGTTTCCACAGATAGGTTCAGCTAAGTCTTCCAAATCAGGAGGTTTTTTGTTTGTTTTTGTTTTTCCTTCACACCTTATCCAGTTATGCAGCAACGAAAACAGACTGAGGATCATGAGCCAGTTTATCAGAGCTATATATATAATAAGACTCCTCTGTTAATACCAAAAAAAATTTTAAGTTTACTTTATGCTGAGACTCAGAATCAATCAACTGTTACTTGCCATGTAACATATACAAACTAGTAGATTAAGAGGTTGAAATAACTTGAAACATCTGTTATGGAAAAATTCCACAGCTCAAGAGGGATACACACAAGGCTTTGTAGGTAGCAATTAATGCTCAGCTGAGTTTGAAGACTACAGCAACTGTGGAGATGAAGCAGCAGCGTCAGTACACATGGCTATGGATAGGTCTGCAGGAGCCTGAGCCAGGCTTTATTATGATAATAAAATAAAATACGTTTTATCCTGGAGAAGCTGGATGGAGCCATCCTTTGGGGCTTTACTAGGTCAGAGGGACAGAAGGGCAAAAGGACAGAAGGACAAGAAGGAGAGTTAAAGTAATGAATCATGGGGCCTAGACTGAATAGAAAAGGAAGTAAAGAGACAGTGTGAGCCATCAATGAAATGAGTGAAATGAAAGCTAAAGTCATACCAGGGAGTAAAAAGTAGGTTGGAGAAGGGAACATCAAATTGTTAGTGGATGGAACAGGCCAGTTAAACAAGATTAGACTCTACTGTTGAAAGCAGCCAATGATGGAACAGAGTTTTAGAAAGCTATTCTCAAAATACTAAGATTTTCAATAAACTAAGTATCTGTCCTGAAAGTCTGCCAGTAGTTGGTACATGTGCACTAGTAAGTCTGCAGGCTGAGAGCAACATAGAAATAAGGTCTGTGGCCCACTGTCATGGCTTCACAGGCATGATACTAAGGACCTGTGACCCCCATGTCAGGACACAGCAAGTCATGTCTGTGATTTGTGCTGACACATCAAAGGATGATGCCAGTAGTGATAAGGATGATAAGACTTTGCAAGTCTTCAGTTAATTCACTGATTCTGTAAGAAGACAGTCTCATTATATTGCTCAAGTCATATTTCCTATGCATTATCTGAGCATGCTTCATTTCACCTTAGTGAGACAAAGATAAATGACTACAAAGCAGGTTGGCATCAGGGATGATTTCATGAAGACACACTTCAGGGTAAGAGCTAGGCTCAGTATCAGCCTCACATGTCCACATCTGCGGCCTCTACCTCTCTTCTCACTGTAGCCTTCTATTGAAATTGCTCTTGCTGAGGTCCCCAGTGACAACAGGCTTTCTGGACCTCTCTGCTGTGTTGTTGTGATCCCTGTTGATGACCACTCCCCTCGACACACTTTACTGAGTTGATGTCTAGGACTGCATATCCCCCTGGTTTTCCTTTTATGGCTCTGGATCTTCCTTTTGTGTGTGTGTGTGTGTGTGTGTGTGTGTGTGTGTGTTTTCTGAGTGTCTCCTCTTTTTCCATTAATTTCTTTAAAGCTGGTTATTTCCCCAGATTTCATTCTCAGACAACTGCTTTTCTCACTCTACACACTCTAGGTGGCTAGAGTAACTTTATCCACTATCTTGATTTCAACTGCTAACCACAAACTGAAAAAAACAGATCTGTTCCCAGCACTGCACTCTCCTGTACTGTCGGACTTAAATATCTCCAACCAACTATGGTACACCCCAATGCCAGTCCAACTCTGGATGCCCCATAGAACCTCAGTGTCAACATGTACAAAATTAATTTCTCATTCTCTTTTCTAAAAATGATTTCCTACTCCTGCATTCTCTATCTTAGTGACCTTCATTATCTACATAGTTATTTAAGTTAAGATACCTGGTAGTGATCATCAAAGCTTCTTTTTCCTCTCTCTCTCTCTCTCTCTCTCTGTCAAAAATAACACATCCTGCCAATTTCATTTCATAGTAATTTTTAAAGCTCATCTTCCTTCCATCCATACCACCACCATTCCATGTTAGCTATTATCATCACCTCAGACTCAAACCAATCCAACAACGTGGTAAGCCACCTCCAGGCCTATGCCCGCCATTGCCAACAGAGTAAGAGATTCAAAACATATCTGACTTCACACCTTTCTGACTCCAACACTTTAATGACCTCTCCTTTAATGAGAAAACATAATATAAGCCCCTCATCATGACATAAAAAAACCTTTCATGATCTGGTCTTTTAACGTAACACATCAAACTTTGTGTTTCAGCAACACTAAATGACTTGCAAGTCCCTATACTTAAAAGCTGTTTCTCCACTTCGAGGTTTCTTTGCAAATGAGGTTCTCTATACAGGTTGAGGACCCCTATCTGAAATGCCTGGGACCAGAAGTCTTTCAAATTTTGGATTTTTTCAGATTTTGGAGTATCTGAAGAACACGTATCAGTTAAACATTTCTAATCAGAAAATCTGAAATGCAATATGCTCCAATGAGCACTTCCTTTGGATATTATGTCAGTATTCAAAAAGTTTCAGATTTTGGAACATTCTGGATTTCGGATTTTTTGATTAGGGATGCTTAACTTGTATGTAGAACACTGTTTTGCCTTCACTTCGCTAACTCCCATGTAACTATTTACAACTCAGTATAAGCATCGTCTTTGGCAAGTATTCCCGGAAACATTTTCTCTAAGACTAGGCTACTTGCCCCTTCTCTAGGTTCTCATCCAATTAAATGCAATAAATAGGTATGAAACAGATTTTTCTGTATTAAAAAAATGACTCTGAGGAATACAAATTTTTAACTGTAACCTAATCAAAACACTATGAAGAAATCAGATTTGAATAACTTAAAATCCTCTATATAATGTATTATAAAGTCAAAAAATTATTTTTGGACTATTGATAATATTGGATAATCTGTCAGCATATTGATATACTTTTTAATTAAAAATATATCTCAATATATATGTCTGTGTATATATATATACACATACACACTCACATATATGTGTGTGTCCCTAGAAAAACTATTTGATTTTTTGAAAAACTGTTTTCCATATATATATTATTTTAGACGTACTTTATTTGTAGTTTTTAATGCTCTCCAAGTAGCAA
Source organism: Trachypithecus francoisi (assembly GCF_009764315.1). Classification (NCBI taxonomy): domain Eukaryota; kingdom Metazoa; phylum Chordata; class Mammalia; order Primates; family Cercopithecidae; genus Trachypithecus; species Trachypithecus francoisi. Next base: position 48,668,069 of record NW_022681468.1, read on the forward strand.
TGGTTTCTAATGACCTCAATGTAACTCCAAACATTTTCAAATAATGTTGGATAAAATTACTTACGCCATTATTTGGAAAGAAATAATTTTTTAAACTGCAAAAAATTAAGACAAAAGATGTTTTGGTCTTGGGGTAAATTTTAAGAGTCATGTCCTTTATTATTATATAAATGATGTCTTGGTAACAAATGCTATTAAGGGAAAAGTTAAAGAATTCATTTTAAACTTGTTACATTGATTTTTGTTTTGTTAAATAAAATGATGTTTGTATGGACAGATTTTCCAGAAACTAAGGAATACTATTTTATCATTCTGTACTTTAATTCAAGTGTTTAAATATTCGTTTAGCAAGGGTATAGAAGCAATAATTTATTTTTAAACACTTTCTATTTTCATACTTTATTCCTTGTCTATAAAATAAATATTTCAAAGAGAATAATAAAATATAGACTGGGCGTGGTGGCTCATCCCTGTAATCCCAGCACTTTGCAAGGCCGAGGCAGAGAATCGCTTGTGCTTGGGGGTTCATAACCAGCCTGGGCAACATACTGAGATTTCATCTCTACTAAAAAATAAAAAAAAATAAAAATTAGCTGGGCATGGTGGCACATGCTTGTAGTCCCAGCTATGTGGGAGGCTGAAGCAGGAGGATGGCTTGAGCCCAGGAGGTTGAGGCTGCAGTGAGCTATCATAGCACCACTGTACTCTGGCCTGGGTGACAGGCCTGACTCCAAAAAATAAAATAAGATAAAATATAGGTTCACAGTTACTCATATTGCCTTTCACACACTGATTTGTAGAGACAGTTCCTTAATTTCCTCAAACTTTTGTGAAATTTCAAACAAAACACATCATATTTCTATTCATTTTATATTTTATTGAGCCAAACAACAACGAACCATCCAAATCAATAAGGCACTACATATTGGAGCTAGAAAAAAAAAAGTTGAATGTGCAGAAGGCTTTCTTACCTGCGCAGAAATTCAAATGAGGTTGTGATGCTACAAAAATCATAACAAATATATCTGAAGGCATATCTAGTCTCACACTTGCTAAGACAGATTACTGAGAAGCACTTTTATCATCTGTTTATTATGAGTTTAAAAGAAAGCCATTTTCCTATGAATTTACAGAATTCCTAGAGCTTCCAATTAATCCACTATCCTTTTGGATCGCTGGGGCCTTTATTATCTTATGATCATGGCCAATTATCATCCCTGTCAATGAAGCGAACCTGTGAGTGAGTGATCAGACAAGTTAGTTGCAATCTCTTTTTGGGAATAACTCTAATCAGGAGACATACTCTATAAAAAAATTTTCCCCTGGAAAGGCTACAACATATATTTAAAATTTTTTTGGCAGAGGTAAATTATATAAGTAGAGCAAAACATTATTCATAAATCTTTTGCATACAATACTATTAAATGAATTGGTAGTCCCAATTTCTGACTTAAGTCATCTATTAAAAATAAATGGAAGGAATGTCCAGTCTGACATTATTTAAATAGGAGATTTAAATGAAATTGTTAATCTGAGCTCACAAAACAAGCTATCTTGTGTAATCCATAAAGTCTAAAGTGTAGATGAACTATAAATAAAACTACACCCAAAATAAGACAGACAAACAATTGTCATCTACCCGTAGAGTAAGTCTGATGATTTTTTTCAAGTAAAAATGACATAATCAAAAACATGATTGTGTTTTCACTTGGCAATCCAGGATACCTATTTTCATTTTCCATTTTATTCTTTTGAACAAATATGCTTATTATTTTTAAAGAGCAACTAAGGAGTTAATAACATGCTAAAGTAGAATCTTAAAATTAGCCCATTAAAGTGAAAAGACATTTTTTTCCACTGAAATTGATTATTAATTCAACCAAACTAAAAGCAAAAGAGAAATTAAAATGAGGTTGTGAATAAATGAGAACTCTTTTCACCAGAACTCACAGATACATGGCTAATAGTTTAAACTATTTTCTATTTTAACTTAAAAACACTTTATGATGAATTAGATATGAGAAAAACATGTTTTCCATTCTCAATCTAATTCTCACAGAGCCCCAAAAGAGCAAGGTCAAATGAGGTATGCCTTCAAATGAAATACATATTTTTATCATCTAACCTGACTTATAGAAAGATAAAAATCATATTAGGTCATATGAGGAAAAGATCACAATCTTTAAACACTACCACTATGATAATTTTAATAACACAACCCTTGTATTATAAAAGATACTCGCCTGTCAATATCAATAATCAAAATCAAGTTTTTACACTGTTAGAGAGGTAAACTTAATTCTAAGATCTCATAATAATGGGGGAAAGCACTGATATAGATTATTCAAAATATCAAATCCAAAAGTCACTGAAGTACATTTTGTTTTATATAAATAATTTTATACTTCATATAAAAAATATGCTTTACAGTATATTTGAAGTAGATAAATCTTCCTGATTGCTTTTTACTTAGGTTAACAATAAAACCACGTAGTTTACATTCCAGGAGAGCACAGTGTTTAGTCAACAAAAAAAGACACACCAAGAGTATGATAGATAGTATGGGTAGGGCAGTCAAGTGTTTAAAATCTCACCCAGATCATGCAAATGACAGAAATTCTCCACTGGAGTAAGGATGATGTGATGCTATTAAGCATCAAATGTGAGCATCAGAATTCTCCGCTTAAAACACAACTGTCTCTTTTTTTGGTCCACAAAATTCACGAGACCTAGATAAGATTCCTAAGAAATGTACTGATTGTGTAGCAGTTTTCTCACTGATGGAATACTATTCATCTGTTGACACAATGGATAAATCACGAGGTTACAATTTACACCATTGACACAGGTTTGCTATTGATAAGGTATATTTTTCTTTCCGCTACACAGTATTTGATTTTCATGTGTAGTCACATGTTTGTATAACCCTTAATCAAAAGGCAAATAACAGAAACCTGAAATTCTTTCCGAACACACATTTGACATGCCTCATAAAATTCATGAATGTATTTGTCTTCAGTGTTACTTGTATGCAAAGAACCCAACACAGAAGGTACACTGCACTATGTCTATACTGAATGTACTAAGAATTCCTACTTGAAATGGAATTTGACTGGGCAGGCCACAGTGAAGCATCTGAACGTTATTGTTTAATAAATTACTATTAGTATCAATTCACAGTGACAACTAAAATAGTGCAGCTGACTACAGGGAAGAAGTATGGTAAAGGAGGATAAAATGAACGGCAAATCCACCACCCTTATCCTGCCACGTTCCTATCTTTCTGGGTCCGGTTCATGAAAATGATACAGAAGTTCCCTTCAGGCTCATTCACATAATCAACACCATGTATTTCTCTCTCCAGTCTACCTGGAGAATGGTCAAACTAGAGAGCTAAGTTGCTGAAAATGTAAGTCCTGCTAAGCCTCCTTCTTTTGGTGGCAGCTCACTCAACAGTCTTTCAATAAATATGTTCTGGGTATCTAATATGTGCCAGGTGCTCTGTGGGAAAATTATAATGAGGCCACTGAGAGAGCAGAATATAAATCTTCTCATTGTCAAGTTTACACCTAAGAACATAAATCAATAATTTAGGACATGATATAAAAGGTACATCTGTGAAGTCATCACCACTGAACCTAAAAAAATTTAAAATATTTCCATCTTTAATGAATTTGCAAATAAGTCCTTTCTTCCACATTTTAGAAAAATTTACTGTCATTCCAGATAAAATCTTACTAAGGTTAGTTCTACTTCATGAGGTTTGATCAAAAGGAGAACTGTTTTACTCAGAATTTTCAGCTATATAAATATTCACTACCAGTACTCTAAAAGGAAAAGTATAAAGTATTATTCCTGATTCAAAACCACTACATAAAATTAGAGTGAAAAATTTAAAGTCTTCAAAAAGGAAAAAAGCACAACTAAAATGCAGGGAGTAAGGTTAGGAATAGCTCCCATAAATCACATGTAATCACACAATTTCCATTAGAATTAAGAGTTGTGCATTAGCTATTAAATGATAAAGCTATTCAAAGTTTAAAACAACTCATTTTATTATACTCCATCAACGTATTCCTGAATATGTGGAAGAAAACACTGAACTAGGCTTTATAGGAACAATCCCAATTTACTTCACATTTTACTAAGTTTTCACAGTATGCCAGGTAACTTGCACAACAGTACGGCCTGGTTTAAAATAACTCCCCAGTTACAGACTTTAGTCCATTTTGTTGAAAATGTATAAAAACATATAAAACCTCAAGATTAGTTTGTTACTCAATCTTCAAAATGTATTTTGCATTCAGTAGCAAGACTGAAATTGGTTAAAAGGATATTGCATCAGAGTATTCTTAAAGGCACCGGCCAAGGCATATCATCACGCTAAGTTCTTTTTAACTGAAAACTTAGAAGATGTTGTATAATTCTCACCATATTAAGATACAACAAGTATAGGAAGTCAATGTAAAACATCCAAATAACTAAAGTCAACAGAATAAGGGTATTAAACTACTTTCATCAGCAATACTAACCAACTTAATAAACAATAGAGATTTAATATTAAGTAGTCTTATGCAAAGTTATGAAGTATATCTTAATATCTCAATTCATTAAGACTATTTTCTATTTTTATGGCTTTGAAAAGCACCAAATCTATATGAGTTATGAGCTATAACGTTATTTGTAATTTAAAGAAATATGTGCGTTTATTATTACAACCATAATAACTGATGACTAGTTCCAGTGGCAAAATCTCGGCAGGAAACAGATTTAGCAATTTAAATGTTTTATAAGTTTTTGTAATTGAGGAAACTTTTCATAATCTGACATTTGTTAAAACCACTTATTAGAAATTATGCAGCACAGTAGCTGTGGAAATATGAGCTAGCTTCACAATTATAAAGTCAGCCTGTGTAGCCCTTTCCTATTGTATACAGTGGCATAAACCCCACGGCGGCCTATCAGCTAACTGGCAGGCAGGGGGCTGCTCTATTCAAAGTGAGAGATACAAGCTGCAGGGCAAAAACCTGGCAGCTCCCATCTGACCCCACAATCCCCTACTGGTGACAGCTCCAAGCTCCATGGCAAATTAGGCCTTCTCATATTACAATTGGAGAAGACAGATTCCATTAGCAGTATCTGAAATTGAGTGGAGAGCTGCACTGTTATCAGACTTGACTCATAAGCACTGCTATTAATCAGAGCTATGATAGCATTTATATATTTCAAGCTATCTGCTGCCGCTGTGATATTCTGCTACAAAGGGTTGATGGGACTTAGGAAAGTGAACAATAGAGCTTTCTGGGAAAAGCAGAGTAAATCAAGAAAGTCTATGACTTCCGCACATTCTGAAGGGATTGTGGTTTACATAAATTTTCTCCCAATTGGAGATTGAGCTCTTCCTCATCTTACACATGGGATTTAGTTGTCACTCAATGGTAACAGCTGTGAAAAGGTGAAGCGGCCCACCGCTCAGAATATTGCCTTGGCTTTTAAAGCAATTAACCCGTGAACAGGAGGATACCTGGTGATATCAAAGGGATTAGGCCAGGCAGTGCATTATTAACATTTCCTTGAACTAATTCTAACTCTGACTAGCTGTCAGAAAAGACTCTACAGTCTTAAAAAAGAGTTTTTGCCCTGCTTTTTTTCCCTTCAAAATGAAGCGCTGCTATTTGAGCCTAATATGTCCCTCTACTTATAAGAAAATGCAAATGAACCAAGCTCTTAATATTCTTAAGCAGTTTAAGTCAATGCAAGTTTAATACAAGTACGAGAGAAATATATGATCAATTAACCAGGGATCAAGACAGATATTCTCCGGAACGGAAATTAACTCTCCAGTACTTTCCATTCTTCTTCAACTACAAAAACTTGGTGACTATTTATTACTTATGCATAGTTACTTGTGAAATTAGGAAGAGCTTCACATTATTCTCTATGGCAATAATCTAAAACACTCTTTGAGCTGGAAAATCCAAATGTCCCTTAAGCAGGAGATTCTGCATTCTCTAAGGTATGGCATTTTAATTTTCTATTCTTTATTGAATGGAATCTTAGCTGAAGCTAAAAGAATAGCAGACCCAGTGCCCAGAATCAAGTCTTCACCTTCTAAAATTTAATCGAATTTTTAGAAGCAACATGTTTAAAAATATATAAGGTATACAATTACAAAATCCATGAGTTAAATACTGGCACAAAACAATCTGCCAGAAGATATTTAAGGATTACTGAAAATGATTGTACGTTCTTTGTAGTAAGCAAAGTTTCAATATACCTTTAATATTATTAATATTCCTATATTCTAGGTAATCTACTTGACATTAAGAGATCTGATGTCTTACTGTGCAATATTAATGATGTTAGAAAATATTTTTATGTGAGTTTCCTGAAACTATACCTTTTAGAAAAAATATTTGAAAAACTGCCTGTTTAATGGTGACTTTGTATCACTTTCTTTAAAATAAGCACTGAATTTTGATTATAAAAACTAAGAGCTTTACTTTCAATTCACATGAGTGTTCAACAAATATCGTGGAATGAATTCTTCTATAGTTCCATTTGACTGGTAATAGTTTGAAAAGGATAGGCTGACTCTCAGGCCTGTTGAGAATATATCCCCTGCACTGTAACTACCAAAATAAATGACACAACATACACCCTCCTCTGATATCATAAGCAATTTAAATCTTCCCTGAGGTAAAGAATTTTTATACAATGCTATCAACATGCTCCCTTCTCTTTTAGTGATACCGGAACATATGAAGGGTTAGAATATAGATGTTTAATGATAGTGACTTCAGTACTCCTTCTTTATTCAGTAAATAAGACCTAGTTTGGTATTTCCTAGAAGATAATTTTGAAATTCAAGCATTAAATAATGTTAAATGGTGTTCCTGTTAATGATTCATATTACGTATAACTTTAACATTTTATATTAATAGGATTTGTGAATTTCAAATAGAATAGGGCATTTTAAATATTATGCTATTAAATTTAAAAATCATTTACTTTAATAGCCTTAAAAAAGAAAATCCCAGTTCCCAGAAATCACTAACTAGATTACAGTCTCAGAAACACAGATGTACACATTAATAAAATGAATACTATTTCATATAAATGAAATGTACTAGATTAAACTCCCCTAACATAATACATGCTTAAAAATACTCTTTAAGGGGACAATACATAAATAAATACATACGGAAACAACTGCCACAAGCTCACTATTTTTAATTCAATAAACTACAGTGACACATAGGGCTTTCAATGTGCTGTTTTACTCACATGCTTTCTACATTAAAGCAAAGCAAATATAAATGAGTTCTTGCCAACCATTAGGAAAGATTGACCAAAAATGCAGTGTTAATGACATCTTACAGCTTTTAAAAGCAAGAGAAAGATGCAAGAAAAGCAAAAATTACATAGTAATTGGAAACAACGAATAAATTGGTCTTTCAATCTAAGTCATGTTTACTGAAAAAAATGGAGCTTTTTACATCAACACATTTAAACAGAAATTTGCTTTTGAAATAAAATCTTTGTTTAAAAGGTACAGAAAGTCTTTATGTCCACCCCAAGAGCTAAATATAGTGAATACCATGTGAACAATTACCTGAAAAAAACCTAAACCTGTTAAAAGAATTAATTTACTGCACACCAGTCAGCACTAATCCTACATGTACAGTAATGGTCTCTTAAGTGATGGGGGAAAGAAAGAATAAAACTGTTTCCTGGATCAAAACCCTTCAATATTCAACAACAAAATGGAATGATGATTTGGTTTGTAAATGAATAAAGTAGTGAAATGTCTCCTAAACAAATTCTGATAAGGGAGTCAACCTGCAAAGAAACACATTTACTGTACGCTGGGACAGGAAAAAAGCCATCACTGTAATGGCTGCACAAAAACTGTGTCCTGCTGTTGGGTTTATATTCACAGAAGAAAGGTTTTAAAGGTTAAGTTCAGGTCATACAACAAATGAAATTGTAACAAGCCAGCTGACATTGTATAATGTCTTCTTCCACTCAATCAATAGGCTACTGTTAGTCCTATTACCATAGAGATGGCTTCTCCTTTTTGAAGGGTGTCTATTGTTTGACAAAACAGATTTGCCACTTGAACTAGGTTATTCCCAAAGGATGTGTACCTTGTCAATTATTTGTATTCAAAATAATGAAGTATTTTCATATTAAAATTATGTAAGAGATAATATTGTTAGATCCCTTTTCTGAAGGAAAGCAACTTTTCCAGAGCACATACCATATAATTAAAACCACTCAAATACCTAATTTAGTCATATAAGAGATTGAATTTAAAGCACATGTCAGCAAGTATAAAATATATCATTAGCCATGTATATTAAAAGAAAAGCATTATAGGCTAGTGTGCTAATCTAAACCCATTATAATCAATCATAATAATTAATAAAAGCTATTTTTAAAGAAAAGTACTGTCCAGAGCTATCGGATTCTGTAAATTTGTTTTTAAGATTTTTATTTATGATTTTTACAGTGGTTCTCATGTGGAATGTCATCACCAATTAATAATGTTGAAAAACATGGAAGTTTTAGAAAATGAATCCCTTTACTTGCACAGAGCTATTTATAGCTACATAACATTTAAATAGATGTATATGTTACATAAATGATCTAAAATACAGACTATCAAAATGAACATATTAGTTTTCTTTAAATGTTTTTGTTCTAAAGTATCTTGTGAAAATTAACAATGTACTCATTCAATACAGAACAAGGAAGTTCCTATTCAACCTAGATATTTAAAAACAAAAAACACTTTTTCTCTCAGTGGAAATACTGACAGATTCTTAATCACAAAAGACTCAGAAGGAACAATTCTAATAAAAATTATCCTAACCATTGAGAAGAAGAAAAATATTAATAGTACGAATGAATCTAAGCAGAGGCATTATTTTAAATATTTCATAAAGACTAAAATAACAACAAATGTAATAATATAAAAATTTTGGAAAAGATCAAGTTATAATACTTGAATCTGAAAGTTTTTTCACATACAGATTAAAAGTAAACTTCTGAGTAATAGTTATACTAACTCTTATCCTTCTATAAATAATTAAAAGAGATTTAGAATTCAGCTAAAGGGTAGTATTATGACTTTAACACAAATAAAAATATTGGTCTCCAAAAATGACATTTGAAATTGTACCTATTCAAATTATATTTACATACAGAAATCATTTGTTTTATAATAAGACAAGCAAAAGTTTTTACAAGAAGTGTCTTAATTTGGTTTTTCCTTTTGCAGAAAGTGTAATTTGTATTTTTCACTATAATCCTCTTAGGTATAGGATACACGGAGTTAAGAATGAAGGAGACAGAAACATCAAAGACAAATGAGTCACCAGCATTCTAAACTAAGGACCAATGTTTTCAAAGCAGGGTAGCCTTCCCAACTAAGAAAGTTTTCTATCAGTGAAGTACCTGGGATCTAATTTGCCTACCTTTCCTACAGCCATAATGGAGCAGAGTGAAACCTTACTAAAACCACATCCCAAATTTATTTCCTTAGTTAATAACCTTATTTCAAAAAGTATACATGTTCATATTTAGAATATAATACAACTAGATATTAGCCCTGGACCTGACAGACAGCTGCCCATCAGCAATACTATGAGCAATTAAATGATATTTACCACTTACCAAAAGATGAACCTCATATTGTTGAATTAAACCGGCCCATCTGCATCTTCATAAAATGACAAACCTCATTAGTTCTGCCTAATCAGAGAATTGTGATAATGAACTGTCGACACCTTCACTCCATTGTATGAAACAAAACCAACTGCATTTAAGGGGTCAAATGCATATGAAATTATAATAAATTAAGAAAGTGAAATCACATGTGTTAGGGAAACCAAGCAACAAAAGATGTTTTTAATGCATGTACTTGAGCCATAAGAAATCTGTATCTCCAACTGTTCAAAATTAATTTTAACTAATCAACTACTTTACCTGAAAACGGTGAAAAAAAGTAACGATGCAGCTACTGCTCCAAATAAGCCACAGAGAAGATTGACGCGGTAGGCAATTGAACCAAAAGGAAACAGTGTAATTGCCAGTTTAGCCACCAGCGTGAACAAAGGATAGCCAGGAGGATGGGCAACCTACAGAAAAATTGGCAACAGTTAGAAGAAGGGTTTCATCTAGGAAAGGAAGAGTCACACAGGCCTTAATTGAAAAGCAGCCCTTTTCTCAGGCAACTATAAAGATTAGGCACCAATGACTAAATGTTTGAATAGTGGTTTTCTATTGTAATCCTCTAGTGGCAATACAAATAAATATTTTCTTTAGTGGATTTGGCAGCGTCTATCACATGGAGCGTCACCCAGAGAAAGGGTGACATATTTCATTGTCAGTTCTTAAGCAGTTTGTTCTCTGGGTTCACAGTACATTAGGGTCATTTAAAAGGCTATTGAAAAAAAGCAGGTTCTGAAATATCGTATTGGTTAGAAAGTTGAAAGACCACACTGCTATCGGATTACCACCATGCTGACAGTCGTAAGGTCTTGCCTAAAGGGATCATGCACCATAATAAAGTTTATTAAATAATAAACTTATTAAAACTGTTAACCCGATTTATTTTATTCTCCACAGCTTATACAAAATTTGGGGTGATAATAAGGCAGCTACTGTATATATAGTAAAGGCTTTGCTTTATAATTTAGTTTAATTGGATTTAAAACTTAAAGTAAATTGTCACGTACTGTACTTATAAGTTACTAAAAACTGGGGTTTGAAAATAAATTAATCTACTTTACTCCATGCTTAATTAAACTTTCTTAATTCCTAAAACTGTTAATGAGAGCATTGATTAAACAATAAAACTAATACTTACTCCAAGCTCATGTGCGGCTGTGATCAGTTCCCCTGTGAAAAAATAATGTAAAACCAATAATTACTATCAGAGAATGACACTCCTCCAAAGTTTTCAAAATCCAAATGCTTGCATTGGGGTTTTGCATTAATTTGACCGGATAAAACTGTAAATCTGTAGAGATTTAACAGCATGAAATAGTCTAAGAATATTTTCTCCCTTAGGTCTTATTGAACAAACTATCTTTGGTAGTCTTTAAGAAGTGGTCAGTGGAAATATAGGTAAATTCCGGTTTTTTAAAAATGCTTTTTTTCCCTCTTGAAAGTTGTATCCACTTGCAAATATATAAATACTGTTGGAGCCTTAGTGTAACATGCTTTGTTATCCCTCAATAAATTAGCACGAAAGTCTATAAAGATGTAATCTTACGATAACGTAAAATGTGCAGACATCTGAGGTTTGGACACTCCCTAAAATGTCCCATACTACCCTAAAACTGGCATTTGGATATCTTCTCCACATTAATTGCATTGGGTATCTTTAAACGATTTCCAAGTGTTTATTAACTGCAGGTTATTTTGGTAAGGTCTACTGTAAGACATTTTTTCAAACCATTAAATAATATTCTTTACATAGTCTTTTATAGTTCCTCACCATTAGTGACTATTTCTAAAATTATGATGCAGTAATGTAATGCTTATTTGTAAATCTTTTACGTATTCAGAGCACAAGGACTATTTCTGACTCAACCCTGAATGAATCAATATTGATGAATGACTCATGAAAGTTACTAATACCTATTAGGAAATATACTAATGTCCATTTCCTATCCTTTCATAGCTAGCAATACTTTGCTTCTAATTTCTGTCCCAGCTACAATTTAGACCTTTACTTTCTCTGGCCTGGACTATGGCAACAGACTTGACCAATCTTCTACTTCAATTCATGTTCATACTGAAATCACTTATAATCAACACCTGCCTTTCCCCCACCTACACACACACACACCCACACACCCACACACACACACACGGCTGGATTGCTTCCCTAGTCTAAAATTTCTCAATGGCTGCTCTCTGCTTACTGAATGAAGTTCACATTCCTCAGCATGATGTTCAAGCTTTCCATGGTTTCAAGGTCCCTTTTCTAGGCTTATATCCATGAAACCTACGTTCCCTCCAGTCAAATCTGATTACCCACTGTTTCTCTGGAGTGGTCCTCTTTTGCACCTCTTCTCACTCATTTTCTCACCCTGGAGTATTTTCCCTAGCATTCTCTCCCTAAATCCTTCAAAGCCTAGTTCAATTGCCACCTTCTCAGTAACACCTTTCCTTAGACACCTGCTTCCCCAGCCTCCCCATCAGAATTAATCACTTCTTCCTCCTCCATAGAACCTGCTTGAGTCTATTTAGCACTTCAGATTGCCTTATATTCTGGTTGGTTTTCATTTCTCTCTCCCACTAAGTTTAAAAACATTATCCTATCCATTTCACGATCCTGCCAAGATACCACCACTTCTCCCCTCCGGCCACACACAATCAATTCAAGCCATGCACACAGAGGTTAACAAAAAGACACATCACATTGTCATCCTTGCTACTAAGACACCCCTGTCTTAGGTGAGTGACTGCACCATGAAAGTGTTATAAGGGCACCTGAAGACAGATTAAGTCAATTACTTAAAGACATTTGTTAGATATTCAAGAGCACCTTAGAAACCAGCACATTTTATATCCTAAATGCTTCTTTTTAATTAGTTTATGGTCTCACAATGTCTCAAAGAACTGTTCCCTTTGTTAACTACTGCAAAGGATATGATTTTACAGTTTACTCCATAACGGATTAGCTCTGAAGTCCTTAGCTCCAAACTATTTTCATGGATTTTTTTTTGTTCTTGTATCTTTTTGTTACGAAGCCACCATAAGTTCAAAATTTCAAGGTCACTATTCATTCTCCTCCATTTAAAATGTATTCAGAATTATATTTAACATTAAGAAAAACAGCCTATTTTTCTCTAACTTCTTTTTACCATGGAAAAGTCAGTGTGCTGTTATTATTTCCTGGAGTTCTGTTGCTATAAAGATAAATCTGGAAAGTGACAAACTTCCATCAATTCTTATCAAATGTTAAACTAAAATAGAAATAGAAAAGATGCCCCCATTCTAAATGTATCTTTGATAAAGATCTCAAGGGAAATACTACTCTTAAATTCATTGTGATAAAGAGGAAGTGAACAGCAAAAAAAACCCTCAGAGCTTCCCGAGCCTTGGCTCTCTCCCAATCCTTTACACGAAGGGTTCCTCAGTTATGTCTACGTGCATCAGAATCTGCTTTCTAAAAATGAAGACTCCTTGCCCATACCTCTAAACTCCCTAATCTACTAAGACCCACTGGCACTGGGGGCTCAAGTGTCCCAGGTAATTCTGAAGTACGTTCCAGTTTGAGAACTACAGCTTTGTTGTCTGTAATACAAACTAATGGCAAGCCCAGAGTTGTCAGCGGATGCTTAACCTTTACAAAAACCAGCTCCCTTTATATCATACTTCTCAATATTAATTAGACTAGATTGTCACACATCACATCTGTTAAAGACAGTCTCATGTACAAACTAATTTAGTGAAGGCCAGCTTCCTACCCCCTCCCCGAAAAGCACCACGAGCACCCCTGCCCATAAATGAACTATGTGTGCCAAGTGGTACAAAGAATAATTTTGGCAAGACCACACAATGTGATGAATCTATGGAGTAAAATATAAGACTTATCAGGAAGAATACATGCTTTGTATTGGTTTTGAGATGTGTTCTGTTTATTGATGAAAATATAATTCATAAACAAATATTCAAGAATAGTACATTCAACATGTAAACACAATTATCAAATATAAGATTAAGCAAATTTTCCATATTGGCATATACTTGGAAAACAGTTTATCATGCCCAAAAATGAACATAAAAATATTAGAAGCAACCACTATTTAACATGAAACCAAACAAATTAGAAGCACCTAAAATTTGGTAACTCAAGGTGAATACACAACTTTATTCTTTTGGGAAAAAATAAAATACGGTATTAATAAAGGCAAGGCAATAAACATGATTTTAAATAGATTTTAAATATCACTACATATGTGATGATGGATTTAGAAAAGAATTTCACGAAATGTTTTGACGAAAAGTAGAGGTTAACGGGGCATATTCTAAAGTCAATATACTTGGGTTCTTTTCCTGACTACTCTGTGTGACTTTGGGCATAGCTTAGCCTTCGTTTTCTCATTTATAAAAGGAAAATAATGATCGCACCTACTTTTAAGGGTAGCTGAGGGGGTTAAAACAACAACCCATATAAAGCACTTGGAACAGTGTCTGGTGCATAGTAAGCGCTCAAGAAATGTCAGTTATTATAAATCTCACTCCCACCTTTCACACTCAACCAATCATAAGTAGCTGTCAATCTTTGTATTTTTTTACAGGTAACAGAACGACCTAACCTCTGAATAATGCCCTCCAGCATCAAAACTCTCACAACTATAAAGTTACTTCCATTATGAAATACAAATCTTGGAAACATGGTACAGAAACTCCCTACTACACGAATGAAACACTATCCGTATTTGTGCAATAGGACCCGAAAGAAGGTAACAATCTGAAGATGGAACATCAAGGATCTTCAATGTGGTAGGCAGCCCTAAATATGATCCCCACTAATCCCCAACTCCTGGTATTCTCACCTGTGTAATCCTCTCCCCCTTGAGTATGGGTTGGTTTACTGATGAACTTCCAGGAATAAAATGGAAAAGTGGTATATCACTCACAGTATTCGGCTACAAAATGACACAGAGGTGTCAGACAGAGAGGTATCCTCCATCTTTTTCTTGACAGAAGTCAGTTAACTTATGGAGACCCACACAGCAAAGAACTAGATGGCGTTTCTCCCCAAATTCAGCCTTGAAAAGACCGCAGCCCCCAACCCACAAGATGACAGTAAACTTGTTCTGAGTACCAGCAACTAGCTTAAACCGCCAGATTCCTGATTTACAGAAATGGGAGACGATAAACGTTTGCTGTTTAAGCTGCTCAATTTAAGGATAACTGGTCATGCAGCAAAAACTGCTTCTTCAGTCCACAGGTTCACCACCTGAAATTACAGCACCATTCTGACAAAATTCCTGGCCACGATATGGCATTACTGAATCCAAAATCAAAACATAGATCTTGTTTCTTGCCTCAAATATAAAACAATGTGATTTAACTGGCCAATGAGTCATGCTTTTCTTTTTCATAGAAACAGCCGCACCTGGCTTCCACCTTTTTAAGAGTTCTCCTGCAAATATTTTGCATGGCTAGTTCCTTCTCAATATCCAGGTTTCAACTAAAATATCACCTCTTCAGAGGTCTTTCCTGAATAGCCATTCGGAAGGACCCACTACTTAGCCCCACTCTCAATCACATTTCCCTCCTACTGTCTCCATAACTTATCACCAGTTTAATATGCTGTTTATTCATTAACTTGGGTATTGTCTAACCGCACTGGAACACTCGCAATTATCTGTTCGCCACTACTGTTCTTTTGTCTGAAACATAATAAGGACTCAGTGAGTAATATCTGTGGATTAAAAAAGAATGCAAATACTCAGGACCAGGAAAAAAGATCTGGGGAAGTGGAGAGGTCATTAAGCCCCACCAGGCGAAACCAACAATAAGCCCTATCTCGAAAGCCTGAGAACTAAAGAAACGAGAACCACAGGGATGGAAACAGAAGTGGGCTCTGGAACACACAATAGTGTCCTGTGCACAGGTGGGTGGATGGAGGTCCAGAGCTGACCAAACCCAATGCCAAGAGCGGGGGCCAGACCCAGCCCCCGCCCGTTCTGGGATCAGGGGAGAGGGACAGGAGGGGCAACCCTGCGAGTACTTTACCCGAGTCTCCCCCCGGCACCGAGGGGGGCAGCGTAAGGGTGAACACTGCGGCCACGGCGGCGAACACCGCGATGCCGCCGCGGATGCCCCCGGAGCGCCGCGTCCCCACTCGGACTGCCCGCCCCCGGGCCTGGCCCCTGCCGTCGCCATGGGGACTCATGGGCCAGTGGCGACCGAGGGAGAAGGACACGGCTGGCCCAAGGACTCGCTGCGACACAGGGTTCCCCAGCCGACAGGCGAGCGCAGCCTGTGCGGCAGCCACAGCGACTTCCGGGTCGAGCCTCCGCGGATTGGACCGCACCTTTCTCCGTCTGAGCGCGGGGAGGAGAAAATGCCAGGCCTCGCTTGAGCCAGGCCCTGGGAGTTTTCCAGCAGTGCACCACGCATTGGCGTTCACCTACTTATAATGTGATTTAAAGTTCCTAATCACCTGGAGAGCTTTCCCTTTTAAAAGCAAGCCTGGCCACAGGCCTACCGTCTCCATAGCTATTCCCCCCTTTTATACTGACTTGGTTGGGTCTGACAGAGACCAAAGCAGCGTCGAAAACCGCGAGCACGGAAGAGCTGCTCCTGCCCCCTACGGTGCGGGGTGGAACTGCACAAAAGGGCCATAATCAGCCAGGATCCCCTACCTGTGCTAAAACAAAGGGTGGTGTGTTTACTGTATGTGCAAAGTAAGTCAATAAATACATTAATCGCAATTATGTATTTATTACGATTTATTACGTTACTATGATTAATTACAATAAGTCTTTGTGCTACTTATTAAATCACTGAGTAATTTTGAGAGAGATTCGAATATGCTAGTCTTTTTTTTTTTCATTCCATAGCATGATGAAAACTCTGTAGATGAGTCGGGAAATTTGAGTTCCTGTATTCATGCAAATAACTCATACCATGATAAAGGTGTCTCCTAGTTTAATGAAGAGGAGTGTTTTGCTGGAGCTTTCGACACAACAAAGTGGGAAATGAAATTGAATCACAGTATTTTACAATGAGCTGTAACGCAAAAAAAGAATCGGGGCTGTTAATAGGACAACCACATAACAGTGCAATTAAGCTTTATAAGCTTATATTTTATGTTTTTAAAGCAATTATCCTGGAGTGGGAGGGGAGGAGGGCAATCCCCATAGAATGTATCTCAAAGACACACTGAAAACCAGTGACAATCTCAAATGTGTTACATGCAGTTTGATAGGGACACAGTGACTAAACTATAGAGTAATATATACCTACCTTGACGGTCATGGGACCAGCACACCTTAGTCTTTTCCAGGCACTTATACAATTTCCAACCTTTTCCAGGTACTTTCTCAGCTGTATTGTGAGTTCCTGGAGGAGAGGGGCTGTATGGTAGAGTGCTTCTAAAATGGCTGCCCAGATAGCCCTGCCTCCTCACTCACTTCCTGTATAATCTGCTCCGTTTATGTGTGAGCTTAACCTAAGGATTGGTTTCCATCAATACAATAAGGCAAAAGTGATGGATGTCAGTTTCAAGATTAGGTTATAAGAGACTAACTTGCGTCTTGCTGGCCCTCACTCTTGTCCTCTCACTTGTTCTCTCTGATGAAACCACCTACCATGGTGTAAGCTGCCCTGTGGAAAGTTCCGCATGGGAAGAAACTGAGTTGCCTCTAGTCAACAGCTGGCAAGAAACTGAGACCCTCAGTCCAACAACCTTAGAGGAACTGAATCTAGGAAACACCGTGTGAGGGAGCTAGAAGGTGGGTCCTTCCCCCACATAAGCCTTGAGGTAACTATAACTCCTGTCAAGACCTGGATTGCAGCCTGTGGATGACCCTGAAGCAGAGGACCTAACTAAGCCTCATCCAGACTGCTGTCCTACAGAAACTGCGAGATAATAAATGTTGTTTTAAGTTGATAAATACAGGGTAATGTCAGTTATCAGCAATAGATAACTAAGATAGGCTGTCTTATATTTCTTTGCTGAAAGAACATGCCAATGAGTAACATTGACTGGGTCAAGCATATACTTCTTTCCCTTTTTATGGATTTCACTTTTACTCATGAGTTTTATTTTACAATTTTTTATTTTGAAGGGGAATAATTCTTTGTCCATGTTTGGGAGGTAGAGATCAGAGCTGGAAGTAAAAATTTAGGAGTTTCTCGTGTAAGGATGATATAAATGACTAACTCGATAAGGGGATAGTGTAGAGAGAACAAGGCTGAGGTCTAATGTCAGCCCATATTCTCATTTAGGGAATGGTTGGAGAAGAGGAGAGAACAGTGGAAGGGAATGAGGCATCATCAGAGGTTAAAGAAGGAAAGTCAATGAAGTACATGGGGTCAGGATGTTACAGAGAGGTAAAGGACAATGAAGAAAGGCACATCTAGATTTTGTGAAGCGCAAGTGTATAAAACCTGGAGAATTATCTGTAAGCAAACTGATATAAATAAAACTTCAGATACAGAATTAGGCACCAGATATTGGAAGATGCCTGGACTAGAGAGGAACTGTGAAGCCCAAGCTTCATTCACTTCACAGTTATTTTCCTTTGAAGATTAAGAACTTCCAGTTCTCTGTGTCTGACTCTACCTCGCAGTAAGCATCTGACTATTCCTTCCTCTCCAGAAGTATTTTCTTTTCCGGCCTTCATTGATAGCACACTCTTTGGTTTTCCTTTTATCAATGGCCTCCCTGCCCTGGCTCTGCTTCTATCAGTCCTCTAAATGCTGGAGTATTCCTGGGCTGTTCTAGACTTTTCTCTCTTTCTGTCTTCTTTCCTGAGATGATCATATTTAAGCTTTAAAGGGCAACTATGGGGCAATATATCTCAAAAGTATATCTCCTCTGCTTCTCTTTAAGTGACTGATTATTTTAAAACACCCAACTGCCCCCCAACCTCTCAATTTCTATGTCTAAATAGCCTGTCAAACCTGATAGACTTTGTCTGATTTCCATCATATTTAAAATGATACCTGGCACAAAATTGGTGCTAAACAAATATTTATGTAATAAATGAATACATGAACAATCAGAGATCATTGGTGTATCCCTTAGGAAAATTGCATTCAGCTACTAGTGACAGATCCTGCTACAGTGTCTTAAACATTAAAACAATCATTCTCTTATGTAAAAGAAGTCAGAAGTCTGGAGGAAGTCAGTCTAACACTGGCTTGGCAACTCCCTGCTTCCACTAGGGACAAAGCTGAAGTCCTCATATCTTTCTGCACCATCCCACTCAGCTTACATTCTCAAGGTCATCTACTGATCCAAGTTGGCTGCTAATGCCCCAGACATTACTTCTGTTCTTGAGGAAGAAAAAGAAACGATGGAAAGAGAAAGGCCTGCTCCAGCTTTTTAAAAAAAGAATGCTCAAACAGGCCCTTCCATGCTATTCCACAATTTTGCTACATCTAATTGGCCAAAATTGAATGACAGGTCACTCCTAGGGGCAAAGGATGCTGTGAAATGGACTTTTCAGCTGGACAGTTTGCCCAGAATTCTATTACAAAGGAAGAAGGGGAGAATGGATACTGAGGGGCAACTAGTGGGCTCTGCATGGTTGGATTTGGTGACCTGGAGGTATTTGAACCTTGAAAGTTCAAGAGGTCAGCTTTAGTAGAGTAGTAGATATGGAAACGAGGTACTAGTGGGCTAAGAAGTGAACAAATGGAAGACATGAAAATAGAATACATTTGCAAAACGTTTGACAGTGAAGGGAAAGAGAGAAATAGCATGAAAATTCACAGGGATCAAAGTGTCAAATGAAGATTTTTGAGCATCTTGTTTTGTTTGTAACTCAAGGGAGTATTTGGAGAGAGATAGTAATAAAGTAAAGATGTACAGGTTATTGGAAAGAGTGGGACTGAGGAGGACAGAAGAGAAGGGTTGAAGATAGAAAATGTTAGAGATAAGGAGAGAGACTTCGTGATGTCTCTCTACACATGATGTGTAAACACGCGATGGTTGGACTTGATCCTGAGGTAGACTAATAAGACATACAACAAGTATTGATTTATTGTCTATGCTCTATATCATTCTATGATGGCTTAGAGTTAGCCACTATCATACACACCATTAAGCAGAAAAATATGTAAATAATTTGGGATTCATCCAGAGAAAGAGAACTAGTAGGAGATATATATGATACAATTTATTGCAAGGAATTGTCTTATGTAATTGTGAGGGCTGGCTAAGTAACTCTGAAACCCATAGCACAGGCTATCAGGAAGGGAAAACTGGAACTCTTGGGCATGGCAGAAAGCTGTCGTCCACAGGTGGAAGTTTTTCTTCATCAGGGGACCCACATCCCTGCTCTTAAGGCCTTTCAACTGATTGAATCAGGCCTACCAGATTATGATAATCTCATGGTTTTTAAGTCAACTGAGGCCAGGCATGGTGGCTTATGCCTGTAAACCCAGCACTTTGGGAGGCTGAAGTGAGAGAATCACTTGAGGTCAGGAGTTCAAGACTGGCCTGGCCAACATGGTGAAATCCCATCAATACTAAAAATCCAAAAAAAAAGCCAGGTGTGGTGGTGTATACCTGTAATTCCAGCTACTCAGGGGGCTGAGGCACGAGAATCGCTTGAACCTGGGAGGCAGAGGCTGCAGTAAGCCAAGATCATGCCACTACACTCCAGCCTGGGTGACAAAGCAAGACTCTGCTTGGAGAAAAAAAAAAAAGTCAACTGATTATGAACTTTAGTCATATCTACAAAATACCATCACAGCAACACCAAGATTTGTGTTTGACTGAAAAACAGGAATGTAGCCAAGCCAAGCTGACACATTCAAAAAACATCACAGAGGCCAGAGAGCACTGAATTAGACATAGAACATCAGATTGATGGAAAGTAAATACATAGATCCGTGGCCCTATGGTACCCTAAATTTGGCTCTGGGAGTCTTCCTGGGATTTATGGCCAGCATCTAGCTTCTATTGAAACCAAGGAGGTGGCTCCTCCTTATTGCTGAGCAGAGGGGGACATTCCACCTACCCACTGGGTCTCTACTGCTGCCTCCCTGCTGCGAGGTGAAGGAGTGCCTCACTGTTTCACTTATGGTTTCCACTAGCACCACATCTCCCTACCCACATGGTTACGGGGCTAGGGAGATGGCCTCCTTTTCCTTGGACAGTGGTGAAAGTCCTGACTCTCACTAGGCTCCGTCTGATACTACCCCAGAAGGGAGGGAGAGGGGGACCTCATTATTTCTGGGTAGGGGTGGAAGTCTAAGATTCCCATGTGGTCTCCACTGCCGTCATGGAGAAGTGGGATCTCATTACCACCCAACCAGAATGAAAGTTCTGGCTTCTCCCTTTGCCTTCTTTGACATGACCCTGGTGGTATGTGGAGGCACCCGGAGAGGGTAGAAGTCTAGGCTGCCCACTCAGCCTTCCTCATGGTTTATTCTTTGGGTTTGGCTACAGTAGAGTGATTGTTTTCTAAATGTATCTGTCTTGCAAAAAAAATACCTGTTTCATCTTTCTGAAAGCAAAAGTCACTCCTCTTTGTTTTATTCTTTCTGAGCATTCAGAGTAGCTTCACAGACATTAATGCACTGAAATTCACCTAAAAATTACAATTTAGATGTCTAATTCCCCTACACCCCACTTGATACAGTCAATGTCTTCATATTTCTAATATCAGTGAAATTTAAGGTTAGAAACTTTAGACTAGAAATTAGATACCTAGAATGCTATCCAGTAATCCATCTACTATAGGAAAATACAAGAGATACAAATACCCCTGTCAAATGCCTCAGAAAAGTAATTTTAAACATATAAATGTGTTAGTAACCAAAGGAATTTGAAATAAAAATAAAGGAATGCCATTTCTACCTTTCCAACTGTCAAAGGTATTTAATAAATATGGGGGATTGGTGATAAAGGAATTTGGTATAATATTTTAGAGATCAATTTATCTATGTATATCAAAAATTTGTGAAGATATTAATATAATTTGACCTAGAATTAATTGTAAGTAAATATCTGAATATGTCTTTAACTTTACTAGTAATCAGAGAAATACAAATGAAAACCACAATGAGATACTACACACCTACTAGGTTTGCAAAAGTTAAAGTCTAACTATATATGATGTTGGCAAGTGTGTGGAACAACAGAAATGTTACCAGGAGTTGGAAACCACTTCCAACCACTTGGAAAACAGACATGTCTAGTGGAGTCAAAGGTGTCTGGAGTCTACCACTCAGTAATTCCACTCCAGGTTTATACCTAGAGAAGCCAGGAGACACATACAACATGTCCATAGCAGTGTTGTTCATAATAGCCCCCATACAGGAACAGCCTCAAACATCTATCGACGGCAGACTAGAGCAATAAATCCTCTCATATTCATACAATAAAATAGTATACAAAAAAGAGAATGAACAAACTATAGGTAGCTACCATGAAACTATCTGGGTGATTCTCACAAATAAAATATTGGGCAAAAGGAACAAGTTATGATAGTACACGTGTGGAATGATTATTTATTTATTTATTTATTTATGAGATGGAGTTTCACTCTTGTTCCCCAAGCTGGAGTGCAATGGCATGGTCTCGGCTCACTGCAACCTCCATCTCCTGGGTTTAAGTGATTCTTCTGCTTCAGACTCCCAAGTAGCTGGGATTACAGGTGTGTGCCACAACACGTGGCTAATTTCGTATTTTTAGTAGAGATAGGGTTTCACCATGTTGGCCAGGCTGGTCTTGAACTCCTGACCTCAGGTGATCCACCTGCCTCAGCCTCCCAAAGTGCTGGGATTAGAGGCGTGAGCCATAGTGAAACTAAACTATATTATTTAGATATACATTGTGTATATATAATATTATATATGCTATATATGCACAATGTATATCTGAACAATAGGTATACATTGAAAAAGTGTATACGATATCATATCTCTCTCTATATATATCTCCATAGGTTTTAAAACTATAAAGAAACTAAAATCAAGGTTGCAGGTGTTGGGTTAAGGGTACCTCTGCAGGTAAGTGGGAGCTATGATGGGAGAGGGGTACATATGGGCTTCGGTGTACTGTCAATATTTCTGTTCTTGATTTGGGTGGTGGTCACATGGGTGTATTCTTCATAATCATTCTTTAAACCATTTAAAAATGCTTTGTGCACGCTTCTATCTATATATCACGTATTTTTAAAAATAGCTAGGGAGGAAGATTCTGGAGTTATCTAATGGACAGTATTGTGATGAATACTTTTCTTTCTTTCTTTCTTTTTTGAGACAGGATCTTGCTCTGTCACCCAGGTTGGAATGTGGTGGCGTGATCATGGCTCACTGCAACCTCGGCCTCCCCAGGCTCAAGTGATCCTTCCACCTCAGCCTCCCCAGTAGCTGGGACTACAGACACATGCCACCACACCCTGCTAAATTTTGTATTTTTTTGTAGAGACAGGATTTCTCCATGTTGCCCAGGCTGGTCTCGAACTCCTAAGCTCAAGTATTCCACTCGCCTTGGCCTCCCAAAGGGCTGGGATTACAGATATGAGCCACTAAGCCTCGCCTGTAATGAATACTAACCAGAATATTTCCCTGAGTTGACATGAAAAAACTCATAAATTTTCTTGCATTTTTTTAGTGCCATTTAATATAAGTGATTCTGTGGAAGTGCCTTCTACTCAAGGAAAGTAGATTTCAGCATGAAAGTAAATTTTCTTTCTTTCTTTCTTTTTTTTTTTTTTTGAGATGGAGTCTTGCTCTGTTGCCCAGGCTGGAGTGCAGTGGCCGGATCTCAGCTCACTGCAAGCTCCGCCTCCCGGGTTTACACCATTCTCCTGCCTCAGCCTCCCGAGTAGCTGGGACTACAGGCGCCCGCCACCTCGCCCAGCTAGTTTTTTGTATTTTTTAGTAGAGACGGGGTTTCACCATGTTAGCCAGGATGGTCTCGATCTCCTGACCTCGTGATCCGCCCGTCTCGGCCTCCCCAAGTGCTGGGATTACAGGCTTGAGCCACCGTGCCCGGCCGAAAGTAAATTTTCTTTCAAAAATTCCTTGTGGTAATCTAACGTAATGGAGTACTAAACTCTCTCCTAAAACCAATTTACTTTTCAGACACAAACTTTATAAATTCTTTCCAGATCTTTGGCAAAAAAACAAAAACAAAAGCCAAAAAAACACTCAGTTTTATAGTCTGATGATTGTCAGTAATCTTCACAGTTTTAGTAAACCCATTTTTTTCTAAACAAAACTCTAAGGCATCACATGAAGAGAAATATTATTTAAAGGCACAAAAGTGAACAATCAGTAAGTTAAAATAACAACTATGAAAATTAGAAGTGAAGGTGAGGATAGTGGCAATGAACTCTGGCTCTGGCACTAGGGAGTCAATAAATAATGTCTTTTTTTTTTTTTTTTTAAGAGAGAAAGTTTCACTTTATCATCCAGGCTGTAGTGCAGTGGTGCCATCTTGGGTCACTGCAACCTCTACCTCCTGGATTCAAGCGATTCTCCTGTCTCAGCCTCCCAAGTATCTGGGGTTACAGGTGCCCCCACCACGCCTGGCTAATTTTTGTGTTTCTAGAAGAGACAGGGTTTCACCATGTTGGCCAGGTTGGTCTGGAACTCCTGACCTCAGGTTATCCACCTGCCTCGGCCTTCCAAAGTGCTGGGATTACAGATGTGGGCCACTGCACCCAACCTAATAAATAACGTCTTATATTGATAAATCAAGAGATAAATAGCACTGGGGCGCTAGAGGTCTATTGTTTAGGGAGTTAATTCTGAGTAGAACTAAAGTCATGAAAAGTTAAAAGTGGTTGCCCCTGAGAAAAGAGGACTAGTGGAGAAGCAGAGAAGGATGGGAGATATTGCTTACATTATAAATTGCTCTGTATTCTTATATGTTTTGCCATGTGCATTGTATTACTTTGATAAAGAATAGTATGGCCAGGCACCAGTGGCTCATACCTGTAATCCCAACACTTCTGAGAAGCTGAGGCAGGCAGATCATTTGAGGCCAGGAGTTCAAAACCAGCCTGGCCAATACAGTGAAACCCCATCTCTACTAAAAATACAAAAATTAGCGGGGCGTGATAGCATATGCTTGTAATCCCAGCTACTCGGGAGGCTGAGGCATGAGAATCACTTGAAACCGAGAGGTGGAGGTTGCGGTGAGCCGAGATTATACCACTGCACTCCAGCTTGGGTGACAGAGTGAGACTCCATTTCCAAAAAAAAAAAAGAAAGAATGAAAAAAAAAAGAAGAGTAAAATATTTGTAAATAAGCAAATAAGAAGGAAAAAAGCCAAACTACAGCTCTCTTGAATTAGACATTATAATGCATGTGAAAAACCTGAAACAGTAGGAGCTACAAAAATGTTTGCCCTAAATGAGTTTTCTCCTGTTTAAATTACATTTAAAAATCCTCTTATTTAATCATTGTATTTTACGTTCTAAATATAATTTTTTCTACATTAGAGAAATTAAATGTTGATAAAGTATTTCAAAAATCTTTGTTCCAGTTACCTGTTATTATGTTAAAACTATCCCCCTGGTGGCATATAACAACCATTTAATATGTCTTATAATTTTATGGGTGCAAAATGTATACAGGGCTCAGCTAGGAGATTCTTCTGTTTCGTGTAGCATTGACTGGGGTCACTGGATGGTATTCAGCTGGCAGATAGGCCAGTCTGGGAAATCCAAAATGCCTTTATTACATGCCTGATGCCTTGGTTGGGATGGCTGGAATGCTGGGCTCAGCTGAGACTTTTGATCTGGATGGTCCCATGTGGCTTCTGCAACATTGCAGTCTCAGAGTAGTTGAACTAAGTTTCCAGAGTTATAAGAAGCCTAGGCAGAAGCTGCAAGGTTTTTATGTCTTAGGCTTAGAAGACACAGAATATTGCTTCTGCTGTATTCTCTAGATCAGGTAAGTCAGTAAAGCCAGCCCAGATTCAAGGGGAGGGGAATTTGACTTTACCTCTCAAACGTAAAGAATTTGCAGCTATCTTTAATCTATACATCCCCCAACAAGACGTATGATACAAAAATAAAAAATATATATGGGGCAAATATTTTTTTTTCTGCCTGAAGGGGGAAACAACCATATGTGAATCAGGATTGTGGGAAAATTCAAATAGTTAACTCAATATGCAGTTTGGAAAATAAATATTGTTTGGCCTCAACACTAAAGAGTCTTCTAACAAATATTAAGGTAATACTTTTTCAAAATCTGATGCAGCTAATATTTGAATTATTTAATTAGAGTTTTAAAAGGTTTGTGTTATTTTCAAAATCTTTTTGTTCTATTTCAAGTTCAAAGAATTAAGTTTTTACATTTAGTAAGAAAATGATAGTAAAATCTATCTATCAGATGGAAAATGAATATTGAATACTAGGACTGTGAATGCATTCAAGTACCTAGCACAGTACCTAGAACATAGTAAGTACCGGGAATGATTTGAAGATTGTAGAAGGGACAGAGAGGATATCTCACCTTGCTAACTGCTTTCAGAAAAGATTACATCTAAACTACCCCAACCCTAAGGAAAGTCTCTCCTAACCCAGACCCAAGATACAAACCAAATGACAAAGGAAATGTAAGAGGTATATAATTATAAATGGTAATTTAGAAGGTGATTATGGAACTTATAAAATATTAAGCATTTTCATAATCATTCAGGGAGCAGCCTGTATTCAAATCCTGGCTCTACTAATTATCACTGTGATCTTGAAAGTTCTTAAACTACCTGGCCTCCATATGACTCATCTGAAAAATGAGAATGATGACAGTGCCATCCTCTTAAGTTTTATGTGAAGATTAAATAAAATAACCACCACCACAACAACAAAAACAGAACTTGGCCCAAACACAATAAATATTAACTGTTATCTAACATTTAGAAGAAATTCTATAGGCTATTATCTGAAAATAGGGCAAGTAAAATTGATACTCTTCTACTTCCATTTCAAAGGTAATTAGTTAGAACTGAAAATATATGAGACAGATAAACTATCCATTTGCAACCAGGACGTGATCTGGGAAGCTTTGTGCTCCCTAGAGACTTAGCCTTGGATAAAAACTTCAATTCCGTGGTTTGTGCAAGTCCAAACCCCTTCCCAATATTTCCAGGAAATCTTGCTGCCTTGTTCTACTCATCTCTAGCTCTTCAACTATTCTGCATCAGCACAAACTTAGTCCTTTCTTCAGTTTCCAGAAAAACTCACTGGTTCCGGCCGGGCGCAGTGGCTCACGCCTGTAACCCCAGCACTTTGGGAGGCCGAGGCGGGCGGATCATGAGGTCAGGAGATCGAGACCATCCTGACTAACACGGTGAAACCCCATCTCTACTAAAAATACAAAAAATTAGCCAGGCGTGGTGGCAGGCGCCTGTAGTCCCAGCTACAGGGAGGCTGAGGCAGGAGAATGGCGTGAACCCGGGAGGCGGAGCTTGCAGTGAGCCGAGACCGCGCCACTGTACTCCAGCCTGGGTGAAACAGCGAGACGCTATCTCAAAAAAAAAAAAAAAAGAAAAAAGAAAAAAAAGAAACCCACTGGTTCCAAACAAGCTGATTTCCTGACTTCTAAGAGAATAGAAAGAAGAGTGTTCAACCAACAACCATCTCCCCAGGTTCCTGCTCACTCTCCCCCTGATTTCTCCTTCTCCCAAACTTGCCCTTGCAAACTCTTTCTTCTCCTCTCTTCTGCACATCGTGTTAGCTTACCTTAGGGTAAGCTATCTCTAAACTACCTTGGATGACCCAACATCATCAAGGTATTTAGTTAGTATACTAAAGGACCTTCCATGTAACAGGATTTATGTGCTCCGGATCACAGACGTAGTTAATGATCCAGTACTTGACTCCTGCTCTAGTACATGTTCTTCTATCTCATGTTTCCTGCATTGATGTTGTCAAGATTTGAAGAAAAATAACCAAGGGATAGACAGGTGTATAACATCTTGATGAGTTTAAAGTAGTTGATAAAATGAATAGTTTCATGCATATGCATACAAATGGCAGTTCCGCATATAATTAAAGTTTGCCTGCTATGGGCTATGCAGTGAGTGGTCTCTGTGCGTATAGCAATGGAGTTCCTGGATGGTGCACTTTGAACATCAATAATCCAAGACCCCAGTGGCCAGTGTTGCTGTATGCTAATGCTCTCTCCTTCTCCCTGACCTGAAATTCTTATGATTCGAGTCATTCAGCCACACTAAACACTAAAGTTAGAAATGTCTCCAGAAGTGTCAGTTTGCTTGTGATTATCTAATCTTGGAAGTTGGAAAGAAAAAAAAAAACATAATAGGTGTCAGACTGTATTTTAAGGATTTTCTAAGACTAATACTTTCCTACCCCTTTAGAAAAGAGCCACACTAATTGTTGGGATTTGGAAGAAGGCAAATATTGGCTCAAAAATGTTTCAAGAGTCAAAAGACAAGTTAGTGTTTTCACAACCAATTGGAAGAGTGTCAAAGTTAAATTTATCTTCCTAAGGTAAGACAGATCCTTTTTCATTTGCCTAGGTCTTAGGAGTGAATAAGTGAAGGAGAAGCCCTTTACTTCTCACATAACAGACCCCAGTGGGAAACTGCCTTTTCTCTGAAAAATGGGAGTGCCAATAAGAATGGGAATGCAAATGGAGTAGGGAGAGGAAAATACTTCAGTATGTGGGGGACCCACATATGCCAAGACTTCTGGGACTGGTACCATGTATATTAGATGATGCCATAGATCCATCCCTACTGTTTGCATCTCCCCACGTGGGAAAAGTGAGATGCCAACAGTTGAGTCCTCATCTTGGAAGGATATCACGAGCAAGTCCACAGTAAACCATATGCTGAAATGAAGACTGTCTGAACATGCAAGACTTCTATCAGGCATTCGAAAGAGAATGGCAAACTGGTCAGGTAATGCCATCCCTAGTGTTTTATTTTTCCACAAACCTAATAAAAGGGCTTTGTTTCTCTGTGGTAATGCCTCATGTTGAGTATGTTATTCTGTTGAACCATGTGGTTGGGCTCAGCACATCTGGAATAAGCAGATTATAAATCAGTGGAGGTAGTCCAGGGGACCATTTTGCAAATGTTACTAAGATTCAAATATACTTCCCAAGGGACACATGAGAATTTTCTTCCCTGTGTACATGAATAAAGACAGGTTTAATAGGTTTTAGAGACTTTATCTTGAAAAGCAATGTCTTAGACACAAGAGAAGTACATAGAGCACACGTATTTATAGAAGGGGAAGGTCTCAAGAGCAGCAGGAGTGGGAACAGGGAAGGAGCAGGCAGCACGCATGGGCTGCAGGAAACTGTCATGAGCAAGAAGATGGTTCTCCCATCAGAATTCCCTCTTGCTAGAGCCCACCAGCATGGAGTGCCTGGACTACCAGGAGCTATGCTCCTTTCACGACTGTAGGGTAATAGTTATGTTTATGGTCTTTGGAGTTAGACTTCGAGTTCAACTCCCATCTACATCACTCACTGGTTGGGCAAGTTACTTCACTTACCTTATTTTCCCCCATCTATTAAATGGAGATATCATGAGAATTAAATAAAAATAATCTAGAGTCAGAGTTTAGCACCCAGCCTAGCACAGAGTAAGCACTCAACAAATGTGGGTTATTGTTATTATTCACTTTAGAAGTATCTATTGAGTGTACTGGGTTCCAGGCTCTGTGCACTGGTAAACAATTACAAGTATGGCATGCGTTATTTCTCTCCTCCCAGAGCTCACAGACCAGCGGGAGATACAATACGCAATCTGGCAATGACAACATTGTATTAAAAAGGGGTATGATTGGGAAAATGCAGGGTGTTATGGGATCACGGTGGCTTCAAAGAAGCTGAGACTTGAAGTAGAACAGGAGTTCACCAGGTGAGGGCTGCTGGGGGAAGAAAGAAAGGGTAGCGCACATGAAGACCTAGAGTTAAAGAGGAATGGTGCACTGAAGCCAGTAGGTCTGTGGGCCTTATGTGCCGAGGACAGGGTAGGCAGTCAAGGATGATGCTGAGGGCATGGGTTGTAAGAGGACACATTATGCAGAGATGGTAACTCAGGTGGAGGAGACAGGAATTTTAATTCACACCACAAGGACACATTGGCTTTACTTTAATAAGCCAGATTTAATCTGTTTTGAATCCATGTCCCACTTGGTTGTCAGAATATTCACTCAGTCATTACTGGGGCTCCTTTCTTCTCCAGCCCCACCCCACGAGGTTCATATGTGAGTCTTGGGAGCTTACACAGCCACAGCATTCTGAGCTTAATCTGCACAGTGGCCTATGCTGATGTGCTCATTGTCCACATCCACATGGTCTCTTGAAAGCAGGTGCAAGCAACACCAGTGCCACGTTTGAGCCTGCAGAGGTTTCCCCACTCTGGATACCAAAGACATGGCTCTCTGTGAACAGCACTGTCCTAGTTCCCATTAATCCACTTCACCATCTTCCATCAGTCCTTAGTCTGAAGTGTTACTAACAAGTGACTCAGGGCCTCTATCTGATTGAAAACCTTTCAGAAACTCATCTCTTAACTCTGGAAATCTCTCTCAGCCCTCTAGTTTGTCTACTTCTGTCACTCTTAAACACTCAGCTCTTGACCCCTTCCTCTCCTTCTCTGGGACAAGCTAACATCCATGAGCCCAAAGGTCACAAATAAAATCTGGGACAGGAGTTATCTTCTTCCTGGTAAACTCTCCTTTCAGTTCTCTAACACGGACTCCAAGAAAACACACAAATCTGACTACTTTCTTGGGATGGGGGAAGGAAAAATATCTAGAGCAGCAAAAATGACACTCAAAACAAAACCCATCTTGTCACATGTTATTCTAAAACCTTTATCCGGAAACACATTAGGGAACATTTAAAGGGTTCTATGATTTGCATTTCAGAAAGTTCACTGTGGCTACAGAGTGGAGAGGAAGAGGTGGGTTACAGTAGAGGCAGGGAAAGTGATTAGAAATAACCATCCCAGCAATCTAGGTAAGAGTTGACTTTGGTCCTATACAGGGTAATGTTAATGGAAATGAAGAAAAACAAAATGAAACACAGTATAATATTCATATTTAAATACAGTTCCTTGCTTTTCCAGGCAATTTTCTGATTTACTAACTTTTTTTAATCTGCCACTTCCTTCTAGGCTCATTTTTCTTTTTTTCTGAAATATATCTTTTAGTAGTTTCTGAATCTCTGTATATCTGAACTTGTTTCTTCTTTATATTGATTTTGATTTTGAATGATTTAGCTGGGTGTAGAATTTTAGATTCATTATTTTCCCCCTCAGTACTTTTCTCTTTTCTTCTTCTCTTTTTTTTTTTAGACGCAGTCTTGTTCTGTCACCCAAACTGGAGTATAGTGGTACCATCTTGGCTCACTGCAACTTCTGCCTTCTGGGTTCAAGTGATTCTCCTGCCTTAGCCTCCCGAGTAGCTGAGATTACAGGTGCCCACTACCACACCCAGCTAATTTTTATGTTTTTAGTAGGGGCAGGGTTTCACCATGTTGGCCAGGGTGGTCTCGAACTCCTGACCTCAGGTGATCCACCCGCCTCAGCCTCCCAAAGTGCTGGGATTACAGGCATAAGCCACTGTGCCCAGCCCCTTAGTGCTTTTTCTTTACTCTATTTTCTTTTCCCCATGGAATCTATTGATGAGAAATCTGTTATCAATCAAATTGTCATTCCCTTAGCTATTTTGCCTTTTCACTGTGGCAGCTTTTAGGATTTTTTTTCACTTTGTCTTTATTGTTTTAAAATTTTTCTGTAATGTATCTGAGTATAGATCTTTTTTAATTTATTCTGTTTGGTACTCATTTGTTCTTTTCAACTTGAAGATTCGAATCTTCTTTTAGTTTTAGAAAATTGTCAGCCATTATCTTTTCAAAGATTGTTTCTCTATCATACCATCTTTCCTTCTCTTCTGGAACTCTGGGCATTTCCTTGTTTCTACATCTGTTGTGTATTCCCTATTTCTTATCTCTCTGAACTACATTTTAAGAGATTTAGTTATTTCTTTCAGTGTGCTTATATTCTCTTCAGTTATTAACCAGCTAGCCTATCTAATGAATTTTTTAGTGGTATAATAATCAACTGTATTTTTCACTTTCATGAGTTCCAGTTTCTTCTTATTCTTCACTTTTCTAATTCTTACTTCATAATTGAATTATATGTTGTGCATATGAAATTGCACATTCTTTCTTATAACTTCCAATTTTTGTTGTATTATTGCTATTTTCTTCTTAATGTCTTAAGGATTGCTCTATTGTATTTATTTCCTCAGGTGTGAATTTTCCCATTTGTTAGATCTGTTAATTCTATTTTATGCCATTAGATCTTCTTTGGCCTTAAGATTATTGCTTGAATGCATATTTTCTACTGTATTTTTTCCCACATTTACTCTGAGGCTATATAATGGTTGCTCCTACTTCAACACTAAAGGATGCACAAGTAGGTCTTAACAGCTCAGCCTGGGGTTCTCATCATAAGTAATATTGCATGGCAGGTCCCAAGTCCTGACCTCATTTTGTGACTCATCATCTGTCCCTGGAAGTTTCATTTCCTCCCCCCATCCTTCCCTTCCTTCTCTCCTTCCTTTTTGTCCTTTCTTACTTTTTATTATAAAAATGTTCAAACATACATAGAACTAGTGTAAGTAGTATAA
The DNA here is from genome assembly GCF_009764315.1 of Trachypithecus francoisi. NCBI lineage: Eukaryota > Metazoa > Chordata > Mammalia > Primates > Cercopithecidae > Trachypithecus > Trachypithecus francoisi. The sequence continues at coordinate 48,700,430 of NW_022681468.1, forward strand.
TGAGCCTCTGGTACCTATTACCCAGCTTTAACACTTATCAGTATATGCCTAATCTTGTTTCATTTATACCGCTCTCCTTTCTACCTCGCTGGATTATTTTAAAGAAAATCCCAGACATCGTATCATTTTATCCATGAATGTTTCAGTATCTATGTCTCAGAGGTATTCTTTAAAAACACATACCCATAATGCGATTATGACATGCAAAAATTAGTAATATATATATATATATTTTTGGAGACAGAGTTTCACTCTTGTCACCCAGGCTGGAGTGCAGTGGTGTGATCTTGGCTCACTGCAACCTCTGCCTCCTAGGTTCAAGCAATTCCCCTGCCTCAATCTCCTGAGTAGCTGGGATTACAGGCGCCCACCACAATGCCCGGCTAATTTCTTGTATTTTTAGTGGAGACGGGGTTTTACCATGTTGGGCAGGCTGATCTTGAACTCCTGATCTTGTGATCTGCCCACCTCAGCCTCCCAAAGTGCTGGGATTACAGGCATGAGCCACCACGCCTAGCCAAATTAGTAATTTTTTAATATTACTAAGCTGTTAGTGTTAAATGTCCCTGATTATTTCAAAAATATTTTTGTAGCAGTTTTGCTTCCATTAAAGTTCACATAAGCTGCCATTGGCAGGGTATGGTGCCTCACACCTGTTATCCCAGAACTTCGAGAGGCCAAGGTAGGAGGATCACTTGAGTCCACGAGTTCAAGACCAACCTGGGCACCATAAGGAGACCCTGTCTGTACAAAAAAATTTTTTTAAATTAGCCAGGCATGGTGGCACAAGCCTGTGGTCCCAGCTACTTGGGAAGCTGAGATGGGAGGATTGCTTGAGTCCGGTAGGTTGAGGCTGCAGTGAGTCATGATCACACCACTGTACTCCAGCCTTCATGACAGAGCGAGATCCTGTTGAAAAAGAAGAAAAAAAAAGATGCAGACATTGCCTTTGGCTCATATGTCTTGTAAGTCTTCTTTAATCTATAACATTTCTTCCTCCAGAATACAGGGATGAGAGAATATACAGGACAAGAGAAGAAACTACATTGTTTATCCTGGATAATTTCCCACATTCTGTTTTTCGTTGATTGCATCCATGTGCTATCACTTAACATTTATGGATCTATTGCTTCAATAATGCTCTGTAAGAAAACACCACAAAACCTGAACGGCATACAACAATAAGGATTTATTACTGCTCATGCATCTGGGGAAATTGGCAAGGTGACTTTGCTGATCTTGGCTAAACTTGCTTGCCTGTCTGAGGGTCAGTTGGCTAGCTCCCAGCTGGGATAGGATGATCTTGGCTAGGAGGACTGGGGTGACTGAATTCTCTTCTATGTATCTCTCATCTTCCATTAAATTAGCACAACCATGTCCTTCTCATGGTGATGACAGAAGCCAGAACACAAAGATTGCTAGGGTTAAAGACACAGGAGTCAGCAAGGCCTCACATGAGGGATCTCTGTTTTTTTGGTTTTTTTGTTTTGTTTGTTTTTTGTTTTTTGAGACAGAGTCTTGCTCTGTCACGCAGGCTGGAGTCCAGTGGTGCCATCTTGGCTCACTGCAACCTCCGCCTCCCAGTTCAAGCGATTTTCAAGCGTTATTCCTGCCTCCACCTCCCAAGTAGCTGGGACTACAGGCGTGTGCCACCACGCCCGCCTAATTTTTGCATTTTTAGTAGATACGGGGTTTCACCATATTGGCCAGGCTGGTCTGAAACTCCTGAACTTGTGATCTGCCCGCCTCAGTCTCCCAAAGTGCTGGGATTACAGGCATGAGCTAGTGAGCCCATCCCCTAGGATCTCTTAGAAGACGGCTGAAACAGAAAGAATCCAAGTCCTGAGGGAAATGGGTGACTGGAGAATGTAGTAAGCTGGAGTCTCAGAGAACACTGCAGAGTCCACCAATAATTGGACCACAGGATAAAAGAATAGTCACAGCATATAAAGCAATAATCCAGATTCTGTCCTAAATAAAAAGTGGATCAGAATCAGGACGAACGCATGGCAAATTTTCTGTAGATTAATATTTATTGCATTCCTACTAATGCTAAGTACTTCATCAAACACATTACATAAATTATATTATAGTGGATGAGACCATGAATTCTGGGCCTGCGTGGGTCTGAGACCTATCTCCACCAGTGAAATGAGTTAATAGGCCCACAATACTTAGAAAAATGCCTGCCGCAAAGTTAGCACTCAAAAATCTTAGCTGTTACACATGATCTCATTTTACATTCCCAGTAACCCTGTAAGATAGAAAAATATTGACTGGGCACAGTGGCTCACGCCTGTAATCCCAGCACTTTGGGAGGCCGAGGCAGGTGGATCACCTGAGGTCAGGAGTTTGAGACCAGCCTGGCCAACATGATGAAACTCCATCTCTACTAAAAATACAAAAAGTATCCAGGTGTGATGGCGAGTACCTGTAATCCTAGCTACTTGAGAGGCTGAGGCAGGAGAATCGCTTGAACCTGGGAGGCAGAGGTTGCGGTGAGCCGAGATCATGCCACTGCACTCCAGCCTGGGCAACAAGAGCAAAACTCCGTCTCAAAAAAAAAAAAAAGAAAGAAAGAAAGAAAGAAAAATATTGTATTCCCATTTACAGATGAGAAAAGGGAACCATAGACAGGTTAGCTGGCATAGCCAAGTCACATAGCCAATGAGCAGCATAGCAGGAATCCAAACCCAGGAATTTCATCTCAGGGCCCACATACTAATTATGATAGGATGCTATCTCATCTACATCACTTGATTTGATATGAGTCCTGGAGTTAGTTTTTTAAGTGTTCTTGTCTTGGGCTAGGATTGGCTCCAGAGCCTGAGTGTGTGCATAAGAGGGGTGGTGGGGGTGGGGTTGGGGTAGGAGGAACTGGATTTATCCCCATAACTGGCTTCAGATATAGGAATTAGTGAGCTACAGGGGCAGAACCCAAGCAGTCAGACAGCATAGGACTCCCAGTGGAGGAGGGCCCAAGGACACAGGAGGAGCAGAGGTGTGTGGTCAAGGCTGTAGGTGCAAAGCAGCATGTCCTGAAATCAGTCAGGATGGAGCAAGGAGGGTGATGGTAGAGATGAGTTGAATTTGAGAGATTCTTCTTGAGATATTTCTTTAAATAGAGTGAGAAGAGAGCCATGCCAATGAAAGACCACCTGTAGCCAGTTTTCTAATGTAGTATTTCTTTTCTTTCTTTCTTTTCTTTTTTTTTGAGATAGAGTCTCGCTCTGTCTTTCAGGCTGGAGTGCAGTGGTGCGATCTCAGCTCACTGCAACCTCCACCTCCTGGGCTCAAGTGATTCTCCTGCCTCAGCCTCCCGAGTAATTCAGATAACAGGTGTGCGCCACCAGGCCCAGCTAATTTTTGTATTTTTAGTAGATATAAGGTTTCACTATGTTGGCCAGACTGGTCTTGAACTCCTGACCTTAAGTGATCTGCCCGCCTCGGTCTCCCGAAATGCTGGGATTACATGCATGAGTCATCACACCTGGCCTTCTAATGAGTATTAATATTTCTGAAACATGGCTTATTATCAGAAATATCTGATGGAGCTTTTCAAAAATGCCCATTTCTGGGCTTACCCCTGTCAACGCTAATTAGTAGTTCCAGATGGAGCCTGAATAGCTGAACATTTTCAGAGCTTCCCAGGTGTTGATTAGCTTGGTCTGGGGCCCAGTGATCTAAAGGTATAGCCCTTCAGATTTTTTAAAATTTCAACTTTTATTTTAGATACAGGGGGTACATATGCAGATTTGTTACATGCAAATATTGTGTGATGCTGAGGTTTTGCAGTACTGATTCTGTCACCCAGGCAGTGAGCGGAGTACCCAGTATGTAGTTTTTTAACCCACCCCACCCTCCACCCTCTAGTAATCCACAGTGTTTGTTGTTCCCACATTTATGTGTGTTCAATGTTCAGCTCCCACTTGTGAGAACATGCAACAGCTCTTCATTTAACAGGTAAGGAAGCTGACAGCAGGGAGGTTAAGCATCTCATCTGAGCCACACAGCTGGTTGATGGCAGAACTGAAACTGGGTTTTAGTCCAAAGTTCTTTCTATAATATACATTCCTGTCACTATATTCAATGGGTAAAGTGCCTTGGGGGAAAATACTCCCAAATATAAATGCATTTGCATTTTGATATAAGAGTATCAAATAGCATTCATCGTCATAAACTTTGAGCAACCATAATTATGCACGAATTCTATTTGACAAACTGTCTTTACAGCTCCTAGGTGTGTGGCTGTATCCCCAGGTGGGATATGAGCAGCTTATAAATTGGAATTTTTTTTTCATTTTTATACCTCCAACTTTTCCCATAGTACATTTAATAAATGTCAGTTAAATAATTGTAATGACCAAAAAGTCAATATATTGTGATATGTTTGGTGGGGAAAATTCAATAGCATGGTGTGAAAACATATTTATGCTTTTGCAAACCTCAGAATTTTTTTTCAAGTCTGTCAAACATTTGCCATTTGAATTACAGCTTGTTTGATAAGTGATATAAATCCATGAAGGAATAATACAATACTTCCTTCTTAAAGGAGGTTTTGACAAATATGATTGAGTAAACCGCCTTCAGATGAATGGATCAGTTAATGCACTTAGCTTGACAAATTCTCTGCCTCAGTTAGTAGCACTAATTTTCACTTTGGGAATGGCAGTATGCCACACTAAGCCTGGTGTCACATGTTACCTTTCTTTTACAAAAAAGAAAACTTAGGCACAGAAAGTTTGCATAGTCCTCCTAGATTACACGACTAACAAGTGGAGGAATTTGGAGCCTGTGCTTTTTCTATGCATAGTTTTATGCTACTGCCCAGGTAAGAAGAAGAAGATTGCTGGGTTTGCTTTTGCTTTTGATGCCCAAAGATGTCTGCAAGTTACACAAGCACAGAGGCAGAAGAGACTGCAAGAGAGTAAGAGGAGACTTAGGGTCAGTGAGAGTCAGTGTGGGAGCTTTGTTAACCACATAAGCCATCTTCGTGGGTATTCTCACAGATTTCTGTGGTACGCAGAACCTGGTATTCCGGGGGCTTCTGGTCCTGACAGCACCCCAGGATACGGAATAGGGCAGATTGTGCTCATTTGTCCCCAGAGGCTTAGAGCTCAGTAGGGGCTAGCTCTCCTAAGTCTCTGGAACAGGAATCTTAAAGGTTTGTTCAGGAGTCAGGGTGGGGTCTTCACACCAGAAGAATGATGACTTGATGTTCATAGGGATGGGGCTCTCGTTAGAACTTTGAAGGGCCTCTTGTTACACGGCTTGGCTTCAAGTTGTACCTGCATAGCAGGTGCACTGCTTTTGTTCAGATTCTACTTTTATTTGGGATGGCTTTGAAAGGGGCTGCGTGGAGATTACTGGGAGGGTGTTTCTAAATCTCCCAAGAGACCTCTTTTTGTCCCCGTTGTGCAAGAGACAGCTTCAACTGAAGTGCATTGCCCACCACCTGAAAAGGAAGCTGGAACACTGCCAACTCTGAATCTAACTTGATGTTCACAGGAATAGAGGATCATCAAATACCACACAGGTGGTACTTGACATCTATGGGGGTCCCTATAACCCATCTAGAGGCAAAGGAAGCTTGGCATCCTAGGCCATCGCAGTTGGCTCTCTGGGCTGTGGTCCCTCCAGAGCCAATCTGTTCAAGTTGGCCCACAAAGCTTCCCCCTGAGCTGGGCCTCTGTCTGTCCAGGCAGACCCAGTCACATACTTTTGGGAAAGCAGTCTTGGGCAACCTTCTCTGGTCAGAAGGAGAATGTGAGACCCAGAGGTGGTAGTCACTGAACTCTGAGCAGGAGTCTTAGACATCCAGGGAGACAAACAGTCCCAGCTCTAAGGACCTTGTTTTAGCCTTTTCGGAGAAATTCTGATTAATGTACTGGAGGAGGAAGTTATTTGGGATTTGAAGCTGTTTAAAGGTCGAGGAGCAAAAGGACGTTAGGTCACCAGAGGCATAAAAGGAACTGAAGGCCCACAGTGCCAAGAGAGAATCTCAATGACCTGCCCGCTCCTAGGGAAGAAGGAAGATGGAAGATAGGAATGAAGATGTTCTAATAGAGGGATGAAGGAGGAGGTGCTGCTCAAATGGCTAGAATCACCGTGATGAACACAGAGCAGTTCTCCAGCATAGCCAGCCACCATGGTGATCCTGCACTGTGCTCTTACCACCACCCTGGGCACCCAAGATCAAGTGCGGGCGCTTCTGCCAGGGATTTGAGACGAGGGCAGCAGACCCTCAAGCTATTCTAGAGAATGTATTGATATTGATGAAGGTCTGCCACTCAGATAGTGATTAGGTTTTTTTGTTTTTGTTTTTGTTTTTTAAAGATGGTGAGGATGAACAAAAATGGGAGACACATCCATCCTGGCTTGCAGACGCCTTTCTGTCTTCGAAGGAGTTAATTCTGCCCAAGTAACCTCACCACACATTCATGTGCTGGGCCCACAGTGATGCTTATAAGTAAAGTAAAGTGAGAGAGTTATTGCCTGAAAATGTAGCTTGTGGATGGAAGGGACATAGTATTTCTCACCACTGCACTGGAACTGAGTAGAACAACTTCAAATACAAAATATAAACTCACTCAAAATATTGCCATGCGTGAATGTTGAAGTTGTCTTCAGTTCCACCTTAATCAAACTGGCGAACATAATCCAGTCTTACTAAGACAATTAAAGGCACACTTCTGTAATTAGATGGAGAGGTGGGTTTTTTTTTTTTTTTTTTTTGGTTTTGCTTTGTTTTTTTTCTAGGCATTTTATCATCCACCTTGCCAATAATCTAAAGAAAAAAACATACAAATCTCATGGCACTAGAGCATACTCTAGTGGTGGTGAAGAAAAGCAAACACTTCCAAACTGCTAACTGTATCCACTGCTGGGGAGTCTTAGGTAAATACTTCTTGTTTGGGCAAAAGGTTAGGTAGGCTTGCCTCATAAAACAGCAAAGAAAATGGATGGAGCATTGTGTGACAGCTCCACGCCATATAATTCTCCCTTAAGAATAAGGCAAGTTCTGTTTTATCCAATGCTCAAAGCCAAGGGCAAACAAACAAGAATTATTAAAAATCTTAAAACAATCTAAAATAACATCCTATACCGTGAGGTTTTAGGGAAGCTTTTGGGGTTGTTTTTTTCCCCCCTTCTCCTTCTTAAATCCAAGCCACATTTAGACTTTCCCCTTAGAGATTCTGTTTAAAGAAAGGAGAGGGAGCAGATAATAGATATAATACCTAAAGCAAACTCCCTTCAGCCATGACAGTGTTATTACAAACTTGAGTGAATGCCATTATTTCAGATAAATAAAAACAATGGACCAGAACCAATTTTACATAAGAAAACATTGTTCAATTTGTTGCAAGCTATGGTGAAGACTCCCCTGGTCTATCAAGTGATGGTTAATATAAATAAGAACATCTGTCCTTGTTAAAGATAGCACTCATAAAAGCAAACTTACACATTTAACCAAGTAACCTCATTGCCATATGCTGTGTGTGTCTCCAAACTGAGGGAAATATATTCCCACGATTTTAAATGTAAATTATACTCTTACATTCAAACTAACATGAACTAAAAGGAAGAAAAATCCACCACCACCACACACATAAAAAATTTAAAAAAACTTTTTTTAAAGCCAGAAGCTTTGTGTTCTATTGTGTTTAGGTTTAAAATATGGAACTATTTAGAAAGAATTAAAAAGATTATGTTCATTTGATTTCAAGTTATCTCAGCAAGAATCATATTTTTCATACCTCTTTGGAAGAACAGCAGGTCAAATGACGCATTTGTGAGTGACTGTTTGAAATATTTCAGCCACGCTGCAGGGTCCACCTGACCTGGGCACCATAGATTGAGGGAACAAAGGCTTATGTTTTAAAAGTTCCTTTAAGAGTCTTTCTAGGGGAGGGTAAAGGGGACGCGGGAAGCTGTCACAGCCTCGTGTTTTATTTTTATCCTATGACACTAATCAGTTTAATTATATTTCTAACCCATGACTCGGGATCATAATTAATTTTCCTAAATGCAAACATTATATTGCATAATTCTGCAACTTTGCAAGAATCAACAGTTTGTTTTAAAGTCACCCACATCCTTTGAACTCCAGAGTTTCCCAGTCTGTGCACATTCATTCCTCCCTTTGAGCAGGTTTTGTTTCTGGTTATGTTCAATAGCAAAGGTGGGTCTTTATTCTTAATGATAAAACAAGTTGCAGAACAATTTCGTTAAAGAGATCCAGGATCTGAAGAACCTATTCCCTTCATTACTTGACTAAATGAAAATCATACACTGACATAAGGTTAAATGGGGCTGCGATTTCCTTATTAAACGGAACGATTAATATTACAAGTGTTTGAAGATCATGATCGAGAAGACTTCACTGAACGTTTCCGAGAGTAATTATTGCAAACAGAGAGAACACAAACCCTACTTAGGGTGTAACTCAATATGAGGGCTTGTGAGTCAAATGTTGAGCCCTTTAGAACTACAGATCTTTCTTTGTGGCCTTATTAAAGAAATTCTCCCATCTCCATTTAAAGGGATAGATTGCCAAGGCCTAAATAAAACGCCAGAACCTAAAATGAAAATGCTTCTGACCTCGCTGCCACACCTGATACTTTCAATACAGATTTCCTCCAAGTGCCGCTTTCTTCACCTCCTTTGCCCCAGGCCTTCATAATCCAGAGAGAGAAAAATGAATTTCATTCCCAAATGCTAGAATTGCTGGTGCAGAACGTAACTAAATATCAGCAGCTGTGCCAGGGCACCTGGGGCCATATAAGGAAGCCTTACAAAAGACTTAGTTATGAACAAGATCCCAGTTCTCTGCTCATCTTGGTTTTCTGTACTTTAAGAAGGGCAGGGAGAATTGTAACTATGCCCTTAAAAAAAGTGTGTGTGTTGGGGGAGGGAGGTGAGTTCTAGTTCTCGAAAAAAAAAAAAATGTGGGGGGGATAAAACAGATGTTCCTACGGTAACAAAATGGGACCAAAGTAATGCTGCTACGGCTCATGACCATGACTTCTCAAACGCTAATGTACAAATGCATCACGCGAGGATTGCTGAAGATGCAGATTCTGAATCAGTAGGTCTGGGCGGGGCCTGAGAGTCCGCATTTCTAATAAGTTCTAACGTGATGTTGGTGCAGCTGGTCTAAGGGCCACATTTTAAATAAGGGGTTAGAGCAATTCACTGCCTTTCGTGTAATTAGCCCCCTGCCCTATATTACCATTCCAAAGTAGTTTCATTTAATACTTGTCACTTCAGTCAATCACTGAAGTCAGGATTTTCCTGAAGACCAGAATTGTGTACTCTATCCCTGCTATATCCCTTAGCACCTAGCATAGCACCATTATAAGGATGAGAAAAAGGAAGTACCAAGTAACAGAGACAGACCCTTTCTGGAGGTATGGGCAGCAAAACTGTGAGGAAGGAGGCAGGTTCAACGGCAATTATGCAATCTTGGTGGAAAAGGTGTCATAGAGCCTCTCTTTACAATTCTTCACAGATATCTTTAACAAAGAGTGTTTGAGAAGATAGTCTGTGGTCTCTTTTTATCTCTCTTTCAGTGTTTGGAATGATGGTGTTGTCCTTCCAGAAGAGGAAACAGATTAGCAGAAAAAGATTGGGTTTGGGGACTGGCAAATGGAATGGACTGTCTGTAACCTTGACTCAGTCTTAAGATGATCATAGCCACTTGCAAGTTGATTTTAAGGATTATAAAGGATATGTATAAAGCACCCAACACAATGGCTGGGGATAATAGTTGCTCAATAAATGTAGGCGCAATCAATTCTCCTTTGTCAGGGCTTGCTGTAACCCAGGTGTTTTCAACATTGGCAACTGCACATCAGAAACAGCTGGGGGACCCTTAAAAATTCCTGATGCCCCCAGGCCATACCCTAGACCAATTACATTATAAATCTCTCAGAGGGTGAATGGGGACACTCTTAAAGCCCCCAGGTGGTTCTAACACACAGTAGCTGAAGTTGAGACCACTGACCTAAGTGTAGTTAAGGAGCAGTCACTTCTTTGGGGCCTGGGAACAGGCACCAGCTAATTAGCCTCCCCTAGGGGTGGCACGGGGAGAGGGAGGATGGTGAGAAGCTTCCCACCCTCATGCACACTCCCAAGGCGTGTCTTCGCTCTTCTCGCCCTGCAGGGGACAGCAATCTGCTAGCAATCAGTGCTAATCAGTTTGCTCCTAGTTACAGAGCTATCCTGGGGTTGTCAGGACAGTGCCATCCCTCCGGATATTTGAGCATAGATTATTTTGCGTTATTCATGATTTGTGTTTATCTACTTTCTCATTAACCCAGATTGATTTATTATTACCACCTACATTTTCCAGGGGTTCACCAACCTGTGAAATAGAATGGGGTCACATGAATAAAACAGTCACTGGAAACATTCATCCGATGTTCAGCTCCTGGAGAGCTCACCCCACAAGTGTGTCTGTTTCCTGGGGTGTGCGTTGTGTGCTCTTGAACAAATCCAGTCAGCTGCCATGCTGATTCTATAACACTGTATCCATGAGATCAAACTACCTCATAAGATGGTGAACAATTAATAAAATAACATGCATAATGTACACTAGCTTAGTGCTGGGAGCAAGGTTATGTTTTTAATAAATATTAGGGTTTTACAATTAATAGGTGGCACCTGCTGGGCTTGACCATCGCTGACAGGCACTGCCTTTGTCAGACACTATGACCCCTTCCTGATGCTATTTCTTCTCATCATATTGCTTCTGCACAGGGCTCCTGTCATTGTCTGGAGACCATGCTGTGGAATCTGCACAAGAATTTGTGGCAAAGGCGGGCAGAGTCCCAACCTTTTGTAAGACTTGTTACAGAGGCCCCCAGCAGTACGACTGGGGCCCTGAAGTTTCGAGGAGCTTTTACATTCTTCCTTTTTACCCTTTCATCCTAGGCTAAGTGCCCACCCTGTACTCAGAATCATTCTGCCCATTATTCCTGAAATTTTGCTGCCAGATTATGCTCACTGGCCTGACTCCCCACTCCCTCCTAGGAGATACTTGGTGGGCTGCTGCACTAGGTCATTAGACATTGCTAGATGTAGCTGAGTCTCTGCAAGGACCACAGCTTGGGCCCAGGTTGGGGCATTGATACGCTTTCCTACAGTGAGGGAGCAGGGCCTTTGAGAGGTACTGGTTTGCACTTGCCACCCACACCTTCATCCACTACCAATTGATGAACAATTTCTGTCATTTGGAAGGTGATGGATGCCAGATCCAGTTACGCCCTCATTAAATTCTGTTTGAGGAGAAACATGATTTACAGGAAGAAATAATTAAACACATTTAGCATTGCATTTAAATAAGGGCTATAAAGAGAGTATAACAGCTACAGAAATCGCAGAAGAAACAGATAGTGGGAGTCAGCTTGGCATGGATCGGTCAGAAGAGACTTTCTAGATGAGATAGATCTAAGAAAACATTTGAAATAAGAGCTGTGGTGTCCCAAGGGAGGGGAAAGGGTGGGAATGTCAGATCAGGGTGCAGGCAAAATAGAGTACATTGTCTGGAGAGAATTTAAAAACAAAACCAACTAAAAGTCAGTTCACTTTTTATTATCACCATTCACCAGAAATTCTAGACAATAAAAGACCATTCTGGTAGTAATCGTTTATTGTTTTAGTAATTCTTAGCAAACACAATGAGCTGGGTGATTTAGATATACAATTAGAGAAATCAGTAAACTATTTGACCTCCCCATTGCTCCTATCAAATAAATTAAGAATGTATTTTTAATTTCCTACCTCATGCTATTGCTAAGAATCTGGTACTTTCTGGAAAGTCCTTTTGGAAGTCCTTTCTGAAACATGCAGTGTTTGGTAAAGACCAGGTCATTTATTCCAATTTAGAATGAAAATAGGAAGTCAGAGAGAGGATTATGGTCATAAAAAATATTTGGGGAATGGGCAGTGGGTCTGGAATCTTAGAATTCTACTTCAATCATTACTTTTAGGGCTCCCCTATATAAAACCGCTGTCCCAACCAAAAGCAGGCAGCCCATGGTTTTGTGGATGGCCAAGCTGTAGACTCCCATGAGAGCAGGAAGTCTTTTCTTTACTCTGTTCGCTGATAGAGCTGTGGGGGCCAAGAGAGAGCTTTCCCTTTGGCCCTCTGAAAGGTTGTGGAAAAGTCAACTCACAAAAGGCAGATTAATTAGAGAAAAGCCATGCAAATTTCTTTAATGTGTATACACAGGAGCCTTCAGAATGAAGAATCAAGGATAACAGAGGAACTGTCCATTTTTATGGTTAGGTTCAACAAAGTCTGGACAATTGTGTAGAAATATGATTGAGTAGAAAGGGTAACATCTAATGCTAGCTATAGACTGAGCTGGGAAGCCCAGCAAGGCCTGTTTAGATTCTTCTTGGCCTCTCTGAGCATGCATTTCCTCCTTCTCTGGAATGGCAGTCTAATGACCTAAACAAGGTAAGTCAGATCATTTCTTTATGGCCCGTTTTTACATAGAAAGGCAAAGGGAAAGTTAGAGTAAGCCTTTTTTAGATTTTATGCCTGGCATCGGGGAAAGGTGGTTCTGGTTTCTATGACCTGCCTTGAGGGAGAATGGAACTACGGGATAAGAGAGCAGGAGAAGGTTAGAGAAAAATGTTTGCTTCTGAGGCTGCTTCTAAGTTTTTTACTTTGGCATATTGTTTTCTGAGCCTCAACATACCCAAAGCACCTGAATGAGTACTTGGCAAGAGGAGATGGTCAATACACATTTGTTGTGTCAGGGAAAAATCAATAGTTCAAGTGATTCAAATACAGGTTAAAGGCTTTATTCAACTGATGGGAATCTAGATCTGAAGACCTAGAAACTCCCCAAGATGAAGCAGTATTGGGGGTCTCAAAGATTGAGAAGAGTGGGGGCCTGTCCTTGTGGTCTGGTGGAGGTTGCAATTTTCTGTATCTCTAACTGCTGTCCAATCTGCCTTTGGAGCAGCTAGAGATTGTTCTGGGTTTTTTATGCCTCCTGCTTGGGAGCACTGGAGCAGTCTCATCCCAGTAACTGTCAGAACTGTTCTTTCAAGAGCTGTTTTTATAAGCATGTGGGTTGTCTGTTAGTCAGGGTTCACAGAAGGGGAGGTAGCAAAAAAAAAAGTGGGGGGTGGGGCAGGGGTGAGAAAAGAAAAAGGAAAAAGGAGGCAAGGGTTGAAGCCAGAAAAAACGAGATCTATTTTAATCCTTTTACAGTGAATGAATGAACGAACGAGCCCCTTGCCTTTCCCCTGTTGAGCCATGAACTGGGAACCTGGAAGGTTACTAGAAATATCTAAGACACACTAATTTTTTTGGATTCATACATGTAAAATCTGCTGCTGCTAAATGCCCCCTCAAGAGCTCTGGCCTCACACAGGAGACTTGCTACTGCTTTAGTTTCCAAAGCCTCTGTGTTAGCAGTCGTGGCAAATTAAAGTCAGATTCACCACAGGCATTTTAACATCTCTTGAATGATGAGATCAGGACTTGGGGTCCTCACTGCACACTTCAAATGGATAGCTAAGAGGGAACAAATCAGCCAAGTTCTACCAAGTTTTAAATGTGGTCTAATGCTGTGCTTTTATGCAACTTTGACGTGTTCTGGGGGCCCAGCCTGCACTTCCGCTCTGGACCCATTGTCTTGGAAATGTGTGTCCTGTTCATAAGAGATGCTGAGAAAGATGAAGTAAATGGTTTAGGGTGAGGCCAGTACTCCAGAGAAAAGCACCTTAAAGGCAGTGATGGTGCTATGTCAGCATTGTCACCTTTAATAGGAAAGGTGCTTCATGCAGTTTTCGAAGGTATTCAGTTTATAATTAGGACTGTGCAGAGGGAATTGGGGAGGAGAAGGAAGTAAGGCAAAATGCTATTGTGCTTACTGAGAGAACTTTACACCATTCTTTCCTTTTTCAAAATACTTGTTGAGCTGAATGAATCTTGATCGCTTGTCAATCTTCCATTCAGTGGTGCGGCAGTTGGCTTGCACCAGTGTGGCTCATGTGTGCCAAGTGTGGGCATCCCACTTCTAATTCATTAATATTTGATTGGCAGTTCTAAGTCAGCCATGGTGGGAGTATTTGTGGACATTGACAAATGCTACAAATCAGGCTCCCCATCCCAGGAGCTGGTGTTTACCAGCATACCTCTTCCCCAATTCATCTTTCATGAATCAGCTTGCTACCCATTTTCTCATAAAGCTTCAACTGACAACTCCAACCCAACAGTGATTTCCTACTTGACATGAGCTGAGAGCACTTATGCCAGCTATTCCACTTATTTGACACTTAAACAATTTACTGTGGCTTTGGTTATTGACTTAGTGTTCTCTTCTTAACAGACCACCATTTAATGTTTAATGATTCTTCATGTAAAGTGTAAACTCCATGAGGGCAGGGGCCATGTATTATGCATCTATGTATAGACTCCCATGGGGTTTGATAGAATGAAAACAAATGGCAGGTGCTCAAAATGATATGTGCTAAAGAAATGAGTTATAGCAGGGGTCCTCAACTCCCTGGCCATGGACCTCTACTGGTCCTCAGCCTGTTAGGAACTGGGCCGCACAGAGGGACGTGAGCAGCGGGTGAGGGAGCATTACTGCCTGAGCTCCACCTTGGGGTCAGATCAACAGTGGCATTAGATTCTCGTAAGAGCATGAATCCTGTTGTGAATTGCTCATGCGAGGGATCTAGGCTATGTGATCCTTAGGAGAATCTAACTAATGCCTATGATCTGATGCTGACCAGTTTCATTTCAAAACCATCGCCCCGACCCCTCAGCCTATGAAAATATTGTCTTCCATTAAATTGATCCCTGGTGCTGAAAAGGCTGGAGACTGCTGAGTTATTGGGCAATTAATATATTAGGTGCTGGAAAACCTGGGCAATTGAATGGAAAGTGAGATATATTTTGAAATAAGTAAAACTATATTTTTGGAAAATAATTAAAATTAACCATATACCCATAGGTAATGCCACTTCCACCTTGTTGATCACTGAACTGGCTATGGTTTTTGGAGGCTTTGGCATGCCTTTTGTGCTAGTGCCAGCATTGCTTACTTGTGAAATCTGAAAATCGGTGCACGGTTTGCTCATGGCAAATGTCCTTCAACACTGCAGCCGGTCACAGGCAAAGACAATAAAGCAAAGAATGCCACAAGGTACCGTCTTTTTAATCTGCTGTCTTGCTAATCAATTTGTAAATGGCCATCAAATCTTTTCTCTGCTACTAATTGAAAAACTGATATAAATCATAATCTGTATTCCCTACCTAACTTCACATATAGTGATGGTTTCTACTGAACGTTTTTGGGGTCAAGATGTATCTTAATACCAAGAAGTAAACTCCATACATAATGTACCAGTAATGGATACATGTGTTTTTAAATATTTGTTTTAATACTAATGTCAGATTATTTAGGCCCAATCCATTCTGTTGATTGGACCTAGTATAAGTGGAAGGATAAAGATTTCTATCCCTACATTAACACATTTTATGGGTTGCAAAGCCACTTTTTTGCCACTAAAACATAAGGTCATTAACTAATGGAATCCTCACTTTCTGAGGGTTTCATTTGGCTTTAAAAAAAAAAAAAAGAACAGTTTTAGAAAAATTAATCTGCAGAATAGGCTTGTAAAAGTACTGGGTAAATAAGTCATCTGAATTTTATAAAATGTTGCTCTCAAACCAATATCTGCTCCTCAAAACATTCATGTTAAATGGGATAGAAGTAAATGTTGAGAAGCACTCTGCTCAAAGCTATTTACATAAATGTGCTGTCACAGATTATAGTTAAGTGACTTGAGGCAATTTCCCCCCCACCCCAAAAAGACTAAAAGAAAAGACTTTTGGATCTCTTCATATCCTTTCCCCTCCCCGCCAAATAACTACAATTCCTTATGGTCATTAGTAGTTATAATACTATGTGATTTGCTGTTACTGATTTCATCGTTCAGTTAATTTTTCCTTCTATCATGTGAGTCTGTCTGTTTTTACATCAGTAAATGACAATCTTGTGGATCAAAAAAAAATCAGGAAAACAATATAATTAGGACCCCATTTTTAAAAGTAAGACCGTTCCCTCTCCTCTCTGCCCAGATCCTGCCAACCTCCTGCCTGACACCAAAGTTTTCTCTCTTTTTTTCTCCTCATTTCCAGTATTTTGCTGTATTCTACTAATTTCTTGTTTCTTTAGAATGGCCCATTTACTCTTCCTTTGGGGTTAAATCAGATGAAGCGAGAGCTGGAGAACCAGGCCTGAGCAGAGTGACCTCACCCATTTCCTCACCTGTCCGTCTCTCTGCTGCTCAGACTCTTGGCAGGTGATTCAGGACTCACAGTCCTGGACAAACAGACAGAGTTTATCTCCCAAAGAAAATCCGGAACCAGCTGTCTCTTTGCTTTGGTGTATTTCCTCTGAACTGTGCCAGGATGAACATATTGCAAACTCTTTCCATCCTAAGTGGGAAAAGGTTACTGTAGGGGCATTACCAGAGCTGAAGCCAAAAGGCTACAAGTTTTAGGTGACCCCAGAAACTATTTGTCCATGCAGGAACTTAGTAAACACTGGGTTTTACTTTTCAAGAAAAAGGAAACTCTCCCTCTCCCCACTCAAGACACAGTCTCTGTGGCCCAGGCTGGAGTGCAGTGGTGTGATCTCGGCTTACTGCAAGCTCCGCCTCCCGGGTTCACGCCATTCTCCTCCCTCAGCCTCCGGAGGAGCTGGGACTACAGGCGCCCGCCACCATGACCGGCTAATTTTTTGTATTTTTAGTAGAGAGGCGTTTCACCGTGTTAGCCAAGATGGTCTCCATCTGCTGACCTCGTGATCCGCCCGCCTCGGCCTCCCAAAGTGCTGGGATTACAGGCGTGAGCCACCGCGCCCACGGAAAAAGGAAACTTTTTAAAACGCTATTTTCCCCCATTAAATTGTGAAGATAAAGAGGCTTCCTATGATTTGTCCAAGGAACTTGGTATTGTTGCTTCTCTTTGAATTGTTAAGCAGCACAAGTTTTCTCTTTTCTGCCTCGAAAGCATCTTTTCTCAGTCCTTTGCTCTCCAGCCTCACTGCCCGGAGCATTTTCTTTCTTCTGTTCTATGGGGCCATCTGTATCTCGTCTTATATTAAAAGCCACCCTGCATATAGCCACCTGAGGGGTCTTTCCAAAACAGAAATTTTGTTTTTTCACTTCTCAAAACTTTTCAACATTTAAGTCCCAGCTCCTTAAAATGGCAATCAAGGGCTTGGTCCCTTGACAAAGTGAAAAGCAACTGCATTGATGCCCCAGCTGGACATAAACTAGGCTCACAGCGCAAGGATCAGACAAGTTCCCTCCATGACTGTGTCTGAAGCAGAGACAAGGATACTCTGCAACCACGGAAATGACTACAACCCTCCCCGTCTCCCAGCTAACACAAAAGACTTTACTGTTGATGATGCTAGCCCCACTTTAATTATTCTATCTCCTCAATCAAATTATTCAATACCAATTACTGAATTGCCTCTGTTCTTGATGGCACTCAATCCAGAATGGGCCTGCACTTTTTTAAACCTCAGAACCACTCAGCAAAAGCACAAGCCCTGTAATAAGCCCTTCCCAACTCCGTATTACTGGGCTGCTCCACAAACTTTCTGCCGTTCATTCTCTCTTGCTACAACAAGCTAAATACTTTTACCTTTTCAGCCTAGAAGTGGATGATTGGCAGTTTTGGTCTATTGGCTTTAATAAAATATCTTCCCTCCACAGTGCATGCTCTAGTCATACCAAGACCATGTAAGTTTTCCAGACGTACATGTTTTGGACCTGCAGAAGTACCTTTGGTTTGTAGGACATTTTCTTCCTTTTTCTGCATAGAAAAATTTTATTTTTCAAAACCCAAATCACATTTTAACTCACATGTCAATACATCCAAGAATCTACTCATAGAATTGGATCAAGTTTCCATTGTCTGGCGTTAACTCTGAGCTGGAGCCTATCGCGCAGAGGCTCAATGCGTATGGACATGGAAATTAGAGAAGACCTAATTCCTCCTGCCTTTGACAATGTACAACCTTGAGAAGCGCACTTATTACACATATCTGGCAGAACTGGCAAATGCTACTTCCCCCCATCGATTCTACTCAATCATTGCTACCCATTGACACTTAATAAAGCAACTGCACACATATCACGATCCTGGGACAGAGAGAAACACATCTTTTTCTTATTGGAAGCTTAATAGGACAATGCCTAAGACTGCTAAATAAACCATGTTTATTTTTTTTGCTTCTTTGCTTCTCTAGTTTATGAAGTAGGACTTACCAACTTGATTTATTCTGGAGCATGGTGGTGAAATATTTAGATAAATTGGCCCTTAAGAGAGAGAGGCAGTGGAGGATTGTCTGAGGATTAGGTCCAGCTCTCAAGCCTCAGACTCTGTCCTGACCACAGAGAGCTCTCCATCTGGAAATCTGTAATGATACCATCTTCCTCTAAGGGTTAATGGGATGAGACAGATGAAATTTCTCAATCAGTGGTTATCAGCTGGTGATGTATACTAGAATCACCTGAAGAGTTTTAAAAACATACCCATGCCTGGATCTCACCCTTCTAAATTCTGGAGTGAGGCCTAGGCACTGGCAATTTTTAAACATTCCATAGATGATTCTAAAGCAACATCAAGAGTGAACACTGCTGATCTAGATAAAGGCAGAAAAGTTGTCATAAAAACATAAAGCATTTCCCAGTGCTAGGGAATGGGTAATAGAAGAAGCATGGAAATCTGTTTCCAATAAATGGTGATTGACAAATAATCAAATTTTATGAAGACCCTAAGCACACCTTCAAAAGGGCTGGACTTTCCCAAACAAAAAAGAAGTAAATGATGGATAGATTCACTGTGAAATTCAGGCTGTAGAAATTTAAAACATTAACAAATTTGAAAATGTATACTGTTGCACAGATCAGGGAATATTGAAATGAAATGGGGCCAGAAGCTAATTATATGGAAATATTTCTATTTGCACATTTCTCCAGAAGGCAAAGTAGAGATTGCAACCAATATATCTATACAAGTGACAAGAATATTAAGTTTTCTGTCATTCCCTTAGTACACTACCTTTCTCAGCATGTATTCTGTCCTAGTTCTTGCAAAGGTGAGAATAATATCAAACTCATTAATTGTCTACATTTTAGATATGATGTGACTTTAGTGGATGGTGTTAATTAAACTACAAAACAACTCCTCTTGCTGTGGTGTGCATTCCAAGTTAGAGCAATTAATTCACTCACTTAAACTGATCAAGATTTAATTACCATCACTCTGTGCAATTACTCCATAATTAAAGTAATTTGGTTCATTCCACTTGCTGACAGTGTCATTGAACAGCCATTCACAGAAGCAAAAGAAGTGATAATTAACTTAAAGAATAGCTCAGGGCAGTTTTACCCAGACAAGTTCACTGTTAGTTATTCCTAAAATACCTAGAATGAGGTAAAGCATGGAGAGAAAATACTGGGAGAATTTTAAAACAAAAATAATAATAAACAACACTTTAGGGGGGGTTTGCCTCCCCAAAACAAGGTCCCTAAAAGCTTATGAATTTCTTAGCAGTTTAAATGGTCATGGTTGCCATCATTATAACCGAACCACAAATCAGTGTCATGGGCAAAACAAACAGAACTTGAAAAAAATTAAGCACTTAAATATTGGTTAGGGCTAATTACTGCGGGAGATTAGCGCCTACTTGGGGGTTGGTAGGTGTGGTACAAATATACTGGTACAAAAGGAACACTCAGAATCTTTGGAGAAGAACCGAATAGGTGTTTAAGAATTGCAAAACCCAAGTTTGGAAAAAGCGCTGGGGAAACTGCGTGCACGCACACACACAAACACACACATGTACATGGGCCACACTCATGATGGCCATGGAAATGAGCAGTTGCCTGTGTTTACCTGTAGAATTATAGAATTTACCTGTACAGTAGTTAATTGACTAGTTGCCCAACCAGCAAAATATAGAAAGATTAGCTTAGGAATTATGGAATTCTTTTTTTAAATTTTCCTTTTTTTTTTTTTTTTTGAGATGAGGCTGTTACCCAGGCTGGAGTACAGTGGCACAATCATGGTTCATTGCAGCCTCGAACTCCTGGGCTCAAGTGAGTCTCCCACCTCAGCCTCCAGAGTGGCTGGAACTATAATCCCACATCACCACACCAGGCTAATTTTAAAAAATCTTTTTGTAGAGAAGAGGTCTCCTTACAGTGCCCAGGCTGGTCTCAAACTCCTGGGTTCAAGCCATCCTCCTTCCCTGGCCTCCTGAAGTGCTGGAATTATAGGAGTGAGCCACCGTGCCTGGCAGAGTTCTGGAATTCTGATAGAGCACTAATGAGGAAATGCTAGAGCAGATAATAGGCTATGGATAGGAGTGGGTAGAGTAGATTTGCCTAGGATCATAGGTCTAGAGAGTGAGAGAGCCAAGGCTGAACCTCTCATCTCCCCACATGGTGCACTCAGAGGCAAATTGTATTGAACTGAAGAGACTGAATTACACGAGGTTTTGGGGGACAGGACCAGATAGAACCTAAAGTGGCCTTCATACTAAAGGGCCAAGCACAGCTTATGGCAGCTCTGCTGGGACTTGGGAATAGTTCCTGACAGTCCTGTTTCTAAGGGAGCTACTCACAGAGGCAACAACCTTCCATTACACTCAGAGGGAAAACAATAGCTTTTGAAGGGTGGTCCTGTAGCATCTACCTGCTGAGCATGCATGATACCTGGGGCAGCTTCTCCTGGTGAACCCTATGCAGGGAGTTGGGGAGATGGTAAGAGACATCATATCCTCTGCCATTTTCTGAATATTATTTAGATGTAACTTGGAAATTTCCACCTTTAGCAATGTATCTTATGGAGCCTGTCAAAGATGCCAAGATTGAGGCCTCCTTTCAGGTGCAATTGACTTGGGTCCACACTGGCAGAATTGCCTTGGGAACAGAGCTCTTCCAGGGAAGCCCTGCCCACATCTGCATCATCATATTCATAAGAAAACCAGTTGGCCCAAACATCTTCCTTCAAATACTGACAACAAGGAGGCACGTGGATTTGCTCAAGATCACAGGTCTAGCTTATGCCAGAACTGGATCTGAAATTCCCATCTCAAGTCGGCCCAGATAAACCATAGAGATTTTACTGGGCAATTACTTATATGAACTATGGCATGAATGGCTCTCTATTAATCAAAGCATTATGTATTTCCCCATTCATGATATTTCCATGTATACTTAGAAATTAACAATGCATTGCTCAGCCCTTACTCTTTTTTCTCTCCAGATCTTATTTGAAAATATTAGAAGGGGCATGATGATAACATATTGTTCAAGGGATAAGACATTTTCCCTCGGAAGATTTATTACTCACAAATTAGTAAGTCATCTATATATCATTAAAAGTATTTCCCAAATATAATGAAAAAGATTGTAATAATAATATATATAATGATAAAAAACATTTGTGAATAGTATAATCTCATAATGATCAGGATGATAGAATTTCATAGCTAGATGTGATTGTAGGAATCAGCCTAACAACATAATTCATATATAAGGAAGGACGTGGATGCCTAGGGAGGTTATGTGACTTGCCAAAGGCCAGGTGGCTAATGAGTGGCAGAGCTAGACCCAAGTCTCCTCATTCTCATCCAGGAAGCAGTGTAGAAAGTTGCAACCTTTCTTAGCATGGATATTTCAATAGAACATAAGACTTTCTGAGTTTTCCAAGGAAATCCACCTAGGCTTCTGCAGGTAAGAGGTGTTACGGTGTTAAGGGCAGAGGCTCTGGAGCCAGATCACCTGCTCTAGATCCCAGGCCCATCATTTACTGATCTCTCTGTACTTCAATTTTGCCACATGTAAAAACGGGATAATGACAGTACCTCCTTGTAGAGTTATTGTTGGCTTAAATGAGTCAATTCAAGGAGAGGACTTAGAAGAGTGCCTCGCCCATATAATTCAATGGCTATTACTATTCTTACCACACCTTAGCCACGAGAGGCTCTCTCAGCAGTTGCGTCCATCTTCTGTTGTGTTCAGCCTGTTGTTGGACCTCCAGCTCAATCCAATGTGGCTGTTTTCTAGCCCAGACACCTGAGCTTCTGAAGGCTCTGATACTTCTGGGTTGGAATGCACTATAGTAGGAAGACGGGCCAGACAGAATCCTGCCATCTTGAATTGGCTTACTCATAAAATCACTAACCCAGATCTGCAGACATAGTCAAAACCTCAGTCAGTTTTTTCCATTCTTACTGGAAAACTATGGTTACTGTCTCTCCAGACTTCTCACCACCAATCTTATTTGCATCCTCTAGCTAATGAATTCTCTCCGTGGAATCCTGGTGGACTTTCCACCACAATTTACTCGAGTTTCGAATATCCTTTTCTGTTTGGTACAAAGGCAAAATTCTCATTTAAATAAGTTGTTTTCACATTTTGAAAGTACATGCATGTCTGTGTGAATGTATATGTGCACACCAATGTAATACGGTGCACAGGTGGCACCGTGTGCAAGAACACTGAAGAATTTGAGAACTTATTTCTGATTCTGATTTATTCCCAAGTGGCTGTGTAACCTTGAGGAAGTCACTGGCCTCTCTGGTTCTTAGTTGAGTCAATTCTAAAATGAGGAGTTTGGGTGAAAAGCCTTCTATATTAGGGTTCTCCAGAGAAACAGAACTTTGTTCTATATTCAGACCCTATTCTGAACCTTATTCACAGCCTATTCAAACCCTGTGTGTGTGAATGTGTGTGTATACATAGCTTACATATGGAGTTAGTTCATGCCATTATGGAGGCAGGGTGAGTCAGCAAGTTGGAGACCCAGGAGAGCTGACATTGTAGTTCCAGTTCAAAGGCCAGGAGGCTCAAAACTCAGGAAGAGCCAATATTTTTAGTCCAAAGGCAGAGAAAAGCCAATTTCTCAGTTCAAAGGTGTTCAGACAGGAAAAATTATCTCTTACTCAGGGGAAGGTCGACCTTTTTGTCTATTCTGGCCTATTTGGGTGAGGCCCACCCACATTGGAGAAGGCAACCTGCTTTACTCAGTCTACTGATTTAAATGTTAATCTCATCCAAAATCACCCTCATAGAAACACCCCGAATAATGTCTGATATCATTATATCTGGGTATATATCTGGGTATCCTGTGATCCTATGGTCTAGTCAAGTTGGCACATAAAATTAACCATCACACCTTCTAGGATCCTTTCCAATTTAAACCCTTATGATATAAAATCCTACTTAACACTAGTGTACAGACAAAAATCTCTTCTGTAAGTGGAAGCAGTCCTGTCTCCATAGCTATTCCCTATGTGCAGGAAGCCTAACAACTGCTGTAAGAGAGGTGCATGTAAAGTGTAGTAGAATAGAAAAGAAGAAGCCCATTGTTCGGACTGTGGCTCTCTTCACCAAATGTGTACTCAGCTTAGAGGTAGGAAATATTTTCTTTGTCTTATAGTAGGCACTAAATATTAACTGCTTGTTAAACTGAAATATATAAAAGGAGGGAGAATTTGATAGGCTGGGAAAAACAAACATTTCAAAATATTGAGCATGATATGAAATTAATCAGGTCAGCAGGTTGAGAAGTTATACTGGGGAAAAAGAAAGTCTGGCTAGTAATAACCAGTCCAAATTGAGATACAGGCACACCTCAGAAATAACTGTGAGTTTGGATCCAAACTACTACAGTAAAGCAAATATTGCAATAAAGCAAATTGTACAAATTTTTCATTTCCTAAGGCATATAAGAGTTATTTTTATACTATACTGCAGTATGTTAAGTATGCAATAGCATTATGTCTAAAAATGTACGTGATTTTAAAATATTGCTACAAGAAACTAACAATCATCTGAACCTTCAGCAAGTCATAGTCTTTTTGCTGTTTGTGGGTCTTGCTTTGATGTTGATGGCTGATGCCTGATTGGGGTGGTGGTTGCTGAAGGTAGGGTGGCTATGGCAATTTCTCAAAATAAGACAACAATGAAGTTACGTACATCGATTGACTCTTCCTTTCATGAAAAATTTCTCTGTGGCATGTAATACTGTTTGATAGCATTTTACCCACAGCAGAACTTCTTTCAAAATTGGAGTCAATCCTCTCAAACCCTGCTGCGGCTTTATGTTGATACAATTATGTTGATGTAATACTCTAAATCCTTTGTTGTCATTCCAACAATGCTCACAGCACCTTCACCAGGAGTATATTTCATATAAAGAAACCACTTTCTTTGTTCATCCATAACAAGAAACTTCTCATTCATTCAAATTTGATCATGAGATTGCAGCAATTCAGTCACATCTTCAGGCTCTACTTCTAATTCTCTGGCTATTTCTACCATATCTGCAGTTACTTCCCTCACTGAGGTCTGGAATCCCTCAAAGTCTCCATGAGGGTTGGAATAAAATTCTTCCAAATGCCTGTTAATGTTGATATTTTGACCTTCTGCCATGAATCATGAATGTTCTTAAATGGCATCTAGAATGGTGAATCCTTCCCAGAAGGCTTTCAATTTACTTTACCCAGATGCATCAGTGGAATCAGTATAATGGCAACTATAGCCTTACAAAAATTTCTTTCTTTCTTTCTTTCTTTCTTTTTTTTTTGAGATGGAATGTTGCTCTGTCGCCTGGGCTGGAGTGCAGCGGTGTGATCTTGGCTCACGGCAAGCTCCACCTCCAGGGTTCATGCCATTCCACTGCCTCAGCCTCCCAAGTAGCTGGGACTACAGGCACCTGCCACCACACCTGGCTAATTTTTTTGTATTTTTAGTAGAGATGGGGTTTCACCGTGTTAGCCAGGATGGTCTCAATCTCCTGACCTCGTGATCTGCCTGCCTCGGCCTCCCAAAGTGCTGGGATTACAGGCGTGAGCCACCATGCCCGGCCATGTATTTCTTAAATAATAAGACCTGAAAGTTAAAATTAGTCCTTGATTTATGGGCTACAGAATGGATGTTGTGTTAGCAGGCATGAACACATTCATCCCCTTGTACATCTCCATTAGAGCTCTTGGGTGACCAAGTGCAATGTCATCAATAAGCAGTAATATTCTGAAAGGAATTTTTTTTTCTTTGCAGCAGGTCTTAACAATGGGCCTAAAATATCCAATAAACCATGCTGTAAACAGATGTGCTGCCATCCAGGCTGTTGCCCCATTTATAGAGTACAAAAAGAATAGAGTTAGCATAATTCTTAAGGACCCTAGGATTTTCAGAATGGTAAGTAAGCATTGGTTTCGGCTTAAAGTCACCAGGTACATTAGCCCCTAACAAGAGAGTTAACTTTGAAGCCAGGCATTGACTTCTCTCCAGCCAAGAAAGTTCTCAAAGATGTCTTTCTCCAATAGAAGGATGTTTCATTTACATTACAAATCAGTTCTTTAGTGTATCCACTTTCATTGATGATCTTAGCTAGATCTTCCTGGATAATGCTGCAGCTTCTATGTCAGCACTTGTTTCACCTTGCACTTTGATATTATGTTTCTTTAAACCTCATGAACCAACCTCTTCTAGCTTCCAACTTTTGTTCTGCAGCTTCCTCATTTTTTTTTTTTTTTTGAGACATCGTCTTGCCCGGTTGCCCAGCATGGAGTGCCACGGCACCATCTCGGCTCACTGCAACCTCTGCCTCTGAAGTTCAAGCTATTCTCCTGCCTCAGCGCCCCCAGTAGCTGGGATTACCGGCATGTGCCACCACGCCCAGCTAATTTTTGTATTTTTAGTAGAGACAGGGTCTCACCATGTTGGCCAGGCTGGTCTCGAATTCCTGACCTCAGGTGATCTGCCCACCTCAGCCTACCAAAGTGCTGGGATTACAGGTGTGAACCACCACGACTGGACTTCCTCACCTCTTGCAGCCTTCATAGAACTGAAGAGAGTTAGGACCTTGCTCCGAATTAGGCTTTGGCTTAAGAGAATGTTGTGGCTGGTTTGATCGTCTCTCTAGACCACTAAAACTTTCTCCATAACAACAATAAGGCTGTTTCACTTTCCTATCATTCAAGTCACTGGAGTGGCACTTTATTTTACTTTATACCTTTTTTGAGACAGAATCTCATATACTCTGTCACCCAGGCTGGAGTGCAATGGCTCAGTTCACTGGGGCTCACTGCAGCCTCTGCTTCCTGGGTTCAAGTGATTCTCATGCCTCAACCTCCTGAGTAGCTGGGATTACAGGCATGTGCCACCATGCCCAGCTAATTTTTTGTATTTTTAGTAGAGATGGAGGTTTCACCATGTTGGT
This sequence comes from Trachypithecus francoisi, assembly GCF_009764315.1. Taxonomy (NCBI): domain Eukaryota; kingdom Metazoa; phylum Chordata; class Mammalia; order Primates; family Cercopithecidae; genus Trachypithecus; species Trachypithecus francoisi. The sequence goes on from NW_022681468.1 coordinate 48,726,720, forward strand.
CAGGCTGGTCTCAAACTCCTGACCTCAAGTGATCTGCCCACCTCAGCCTCCCAAAGTTCTGGGATTACAGGTGTGAGCCACTGTGCCTAGCCTGGAGTAGCACTTTTAATTGCCTTCAAGAACTTCTCCTTTGCATTTACCACTTGGCTAACTATTTGGTGCAAGAAGCCTAGCTTTCAGCTTACCTTGGCTTTTAACATGCCTTCCTCACTAAGCTTAATCATTTCTAACTTTTCATTTAAGAGATGTGTAACTCTTTCTTTCACTTAAACACTTAGAGGCCTTTATAGGATTAATTGGCCTAATTTCAATATTCCTGTGTCCCCAGGATAGGGAGGCCTGAGGAGAGGGAGAGAGACAGGGGAATGGCCAGTGAGTGGAGGAGTCAGAACATAAACAACATGTATTGGTTAAGCTTCCAACTTACATGGGCGCAGTTCCTGGTGCCCCCAGACAATTATAATAGTAACATCAAAGATCACTGATCACAGATAATTTTTACAGATTTAATAACAATGAAAGAGTTTAAAATATCACAAGAATTGCCAAAATGTGACACAGACATGAAGCGAGCACATGCTGTTGAAAAAATGGTGCTAATAGATTTGCTTGACACAGGGTTGCCACAAACCTTCCTTTTGGAAAAAAATCTAGTATCTATGAAGTGCAGTAAAGCAAAGCAAAATGAAATGAAATCTGCCTGTATTCTGTAAGTATAAAGTACACAGAAACAGAGACTTAATATTTAAAAACAATGCAAAATACCTCAATAATGTAAAAACACTGATTATGTATCAAAACAAAATTATATTGGACATACTGGGTTAAATATAACCTTAAAATTAATTTTATCTGTTTCTTCTTACTTTTTAAATGTGGCTACTAGTAAATTTAAAACTATATATGTGGCTCAAATTGGATTTCTATTGAAAAGTGCTATTATAGAACTTTGACAGAAGTCTCTAATGAAATGGAAGATGGTAAAACTTGTTAATGAAAAGATAGAGAAATCCTGAAAGGGAACGATGTGGTTACTTGAGTACATATATATACATTTTAGGAAAAAGTTTTTAAGAGTTACTAAAAGTACAGGTGTGCAGAATGTCTTTCTGTCAAATACTCATTAAGAGTTCATGTCCACTCAAGGATGCCAAAAAAGAGCCTATGAAGAACATATAGAATGAATATATCTTGTTAATGGACTATGAGGCATTGTGCTTGGCACACTGAGGTTCAAAAACTTTATCCATCTCTTTACATCTCACTGGCTGGAATTAGGTCATTAATCACAGCAAAGGATAATAGGATTATCCCAAGGACTCAGGGTAAAGAGTTCACCTTTCTTGAAATCAAGTCATCTCACCCATATAGATGAATGCAATTTGAGTTTTTAAGCAGGCAATAAAGGTGACAATTGCTGTATATAACAATCAGTGTGTCACGGTGTCCAGGCTAAAAGGTAAGTATACTTCACAGGATTCAACCTTATAGATCCCTTAAGTTAACAGAAATATCATTCAGAAAAAAGAGGCACTGGACTCATCCACATTTGATCATCATCTTCCCAAAAGCTTCAACCACAGACATGAATTTTAGTCTTGCTAGCGTAGGATTCCAACACTAGGCATTTCTTGCTTTTATTTTAAATTATTTCTTTTAGTCTTTTTTTTTTTTTTTGAAACAGGGTCTCACTCTGTCACCCAGCCTGCAGTGCAGTGGCACAATCATGACTCACTGTTGCCTCACCTCCCAGGTTCATGCAATCTTCCTACCTCAGTCCCCCTGAGGAGCTGGGACTATAGGCATGTACCACCACGCCCAGCCAATTTATTGTTTGTAGAGATGGGGTTTTGCTATGGTGCCCAGGCTGATCTCAAACACCTGGACTCAAGCGATTCACCGCCTTGGCCTCCCAAAGGGCTGGGATTACAGGCATGAGCCACTGCTCCCAGTCCAATGTACATTTCATTTAGACTTGGGTAAGGACAAAAATTGGTTTCAGATTGAAAAAGATAAACATAAACATGATCCTCTCTCTCTCTCTCTCTCTCTCTCTCTCTGCTACAAATTGGGTATGCCTTAGCACTTTTATTGCAGGGGGAAATGAGAGTGAGGAAGTTCAAGGCTCTTCTAAAATACAGGATTTTCTTGGATGGTGTATACTTACGTCCACATTTGTAAGGGCCCATAATAAACCACCACAAAGTTATGTCTTCCTCTGGTAACTAATTCAATTATGTCATCCCCTTGAGCATGGACCAAAGTACAGATTTATATCATTAAGCACTTGTCCTAGGTATATATTAGTCTATCTTTCTAACTCTTTTAGGAGGGCATTTTAGAAAAATAGAAAAGAGAGGATTCCACTTAAATGCTTCTTGAAGCTTTCTTGCACAAGAATGAGACATATTTAGTAATAGGTGGATGTGGACATAATTTATATGAACCTTGCACATTTAATACCATTAATTCTTCAAAATAATATTAATTCATTCAAAAATGAGATTAAACCTAGGCACCCCTTGCAGCCATAATCCGTGACTGATGGCTCCGTGACGTCGGCAGCCCAGCACCGCCAGCAGAGCCCAGCAGAGCCATCAGTGCATGTGTGGCAAATTGCGATGGGAAGCCACCCGGGAGCTCCTGTCTTGAGTTAAAGCATCGTGGGGGAAGAAAAAAAGATTGCTTGTCTCTCTGCTCACCTTGAATGTTATATTTTAGCAGCCAAACCAATGATTTATATTTAATGCCAACAGGGCAGAGTTACACAATCATTTTTCTAAACAGCATTTAATGTAAATCAGCAGGTATAAAGAACCCAACTAGGCTCACAAAATGATGGTCGCTGCAGATGAGTTTATTTCTGACCATATAAATCAGGTATGGGCATTGTTAAATGTAGCCGACCAAGAATAGTGTTATATGTTCCATGGTGTCACTCTGAGGGACACTCACTTGTCCCTTGTTTCCCTCTCTTGCTCAGTTTGCAATGTATTAACACTCCTACCTACCTTCTTCTTGTCTTTTCTCTACTTTTGTTTTGTTTTTTTGAGATGGAGTCTTGCTCTGTCCCCCAGGCTGGAGTGCAATGGCGCGATCTCAGCTCACTGCAACCTCTACCTTCTAGCTTCAAGCGATTATCCTGCCTCAGCCTCCCAAGTATCTGGGATTACAGGTGCATGCCACCACATCTGGCTATTTTTTGTATATTTAGTAGAGATGGGTTTCACCATGCTGACCAGGTGGGTCTCAAACTCCTGACCTTAAGTTATCCACTTGCCTCGGCCTCCCAAAGTGCTGGGATTACAGGTGTAAGCCACTGCGCCCAGCCCTTTTCTCTACTTTTATACACTCTATAAACATTTACTGGGTGCCTACTGTAAGTGAGGGATCTACTGGAATTGGGCCCAGGAAGACTACTAGAAAATGGCAGTGTTTCCCATGGAGGTGTTTTCCAGTGGAGAGGTCATGGTACATGGAAAACAGCAGGCAGACAAACCAGAGTCAGGTAGCTCCAGTGTCTAGCTCCAGCTGGAATTAGAACTAGCTGCATGACCTTGACACATGATTCAGCTTCTCTGACCCTCACTTTTCTCCTCCATAAAATGAAGGTATCTACCTAAATGCTTATAACATTGTGGCAAGAATGAACTGAAAATACTCATACAACAATTAGTGCAATGCCTGGCAAATGGTTATTAGTTAATAAATAATAGCAAATGCTGTTTTTATTATTATATAAAATACTGAGCAAAGTACATGTTGTGAATTAGACACCCAATAAATATTTACTCCCTTCTTAGGAAGTGGTGGAAGTGGCAGAAATTTGTTTTGGCACATTCTCTCTTTTGTGCCCCTTTTCCTCCCCGGTGAGGCTTCTTCCCCCTATGCTTCCATGTCTTCTGTATAAAGCACCTATTATCAGGGACATAAATCTAAACTTTCTCCAGGCTGAAAAAACGTGAGTAAATAACTGACACGTGAAGTGAAATTCTAAAAGTAGATGTGTAGCCAGCAGTCTGTGGATAGAGAAGCCTTCTGCTTTTATTAGGTGCCAGGCACTAGAGATATCAAAAAACCTCTGTCCTCTGACTCTAATTACTGGCGGGATTGTGATATAGAAAAATAAGCAAAACCAAAACAGACTTTTGGGGTTCAATATTCTGTAGCAGGCATTCACTAAAGCATTTTTGCAAACAGACAGTTTTCTAAGATACATTTCTGTGATAGTTGGAAAAATAAAAATAAATATATTTTAAAATATATAAGTATATTACATTTACAATAATGGTAATATTCACATATGTTGTATATGTACATAACATGGATTTTCTCATTACATCCTTTAAAAATTCTACATAGTTAACTTGTTTGCATTTTACAATATTCAGATGAGAAAACTGAGGCCTGAGAGGCTAAATAACGAATTGCTTGTTCGCTATTGATAGCTCCTCTGAAATGAACACAAAGATGGTATTCTTTACCCTACAGTGTTATGGAATTCTTTCTCACAAAGTTGGGCTTCAATAAACTAAGTTTATTGAAGTTAAATGCAATTTTTATTTTATTATGGGTTTATAGATGGACTTTTTCTTTACTCTTACTTTTATCAATAAAGCAAGTCACACAAATAAATCTGTTGAGCACAGCTGATGACTCTGGGCTACCTCTGGTGTACACAGACTTCACCACTAGCATAGCTGGGTGAACGGACGTGTGCACAACCAGCACACAAGAGCCTGGGCAGCTTACTCGTCTGTCCCACTGTTTGTTCTGCCCACAGGTGTCTGCTCAAGGCCTCAAATCTGAAATGCACGCAGAAAACAGCACCATTGAAGCAGGTTTTTGCTTTCATATTTTTAATTAAGTAAATAAGTTACTAAGCACTTAATTAACTAGTTAATTAACTAATTAAATTCTCTAGGATCTTGTACCTTTTTTGACATACTATTTATTATTGATTAGGGCCTAGACTGTAGGAAGTTACATGTAATTTGTCTTTTAGAAGACTAGATTCTTTTTAATTATGTTACCTATTTTGGTGTCTTGAATGAGAGAAATAAAAGACTCTACCTTATTTGGGTTGCTCATAGCTCAAGGGATTGTGGCTGGCAATGTCTCCTGAGCTGAAGGTCCCATTCTACAACAGCCTTCGGGATGCTTGGTAGGACTTAGTGATGAACACAAGGGTCTACCTTTCAGGGGGTTACTAGCCTCCAATAATCTTTCCCTCATGGATAACATACCTCATTGCAATGTGTGGTTTTCCTTTAATACATTCATTCAATCTCTCGCTCTTTCCTTGAGGTAGCACCTAGGGGCAAGTGAAGTAAAGAGCAGCTTCCATAAAGGCACCGGAGTAGGAAGGTGGCAGGTTTGTTTGGAGTACGGGAAATAGTTGGAAGGAGAATCAATGAGAAGGTATAGCTGAAGGTTAAAATGAAATGATAGATTGGGGCTTAATTACATGTCTTGATTATCACGCTAGGATATCTGGATATCAGGTAGCAGCAGGGAGCCGTTGGAGGTGTTTAAGACAAAAGGTCATCAATGAGCTCTGAGTCTTGGATCACATAGGCAGCAGAGTGGAGGATGGGGGGAATCCAGGGGTTATGGGGGCAGAAAGATCCACTGGAACTCGAGTCTGATAGATCACCTTAGACACAACAAACACCTGGGTTAGAGATCACACAATGTTCATTGTGAGAAACAAACTCACCCATCCAAACCTAAAGATTGGACTTAGAGACCTGGAGAACAGCGAAAGTCAGACTTTTAATGATGCTCTTGCAAGATCAGATGGGCAGGCACACCCAGCACAGTTTCAACAAGTAATTTATCCCCTAGTGCGCAGGTCCCTCACAGGTTCCGGTTTCTCCTAGGCTGAATACTGTGGGGTCACAAACTTCTGGACATCGCCTATTGGTTGTTGGGTTGGGGCTTTAGGTGTTTTCTTTAGGGGTTGCCTTGCTGCAACCTTGTCAGGTTGGGGCATTTTAAAGTATTTGACTTATGACCTAAGTAGTTGGGCAGGCTGATAAGAACAGACAAAGTGAGCTGTTTTGCAGGCTAGTAAACTTTTATCTTAAGACTAAACTTCTTTGGTTCGTTTGAGGGTAACTAAGGGTAGGGGGACCCGGCAAGCAGGCATTGGTTATCAAAGCAGGGGCCTAGTATATTCTGTTTTTTCTGTAGTTTGCTGACCTAAGCCAATTTAAGGCACTTTTTCTTGGAAATGGACCACTACATACATTATTTCCTTCGTTCATGAAGAGGAAAGGACACATATTCAAAAGAGGTTTTGGCGGTGGAATGATTCAGGTGGGGATAGAGAGACAGTCCACTGATCACTGCATATAGATTCAGGATTAAGAAGAAGGCTCAAGGATAGCCCACAGTTTCTAGGCCAGATGTAACCATCAGATTTCATCTCAAATGCCAAGAGGATTCTGGGGTGGAGAGCTGGCTGGGTGATCTTGCTGCAGGCACGGCAAGAGCAGTGGCAGCATGCTGGCCAGGTATTTATCAGCCCATCCATGGAACAGCCCTTTGTTTTTGAATCAAATTTATGTTCGTGTCTAATAATAATTTGATTGGTTACCATCAGCATGATTGCTGAAGACCAGAAGATGTGTAATAAGATAATACACATCAGCTGCAAAGCTGATCTAAACCAACACACATCAGCTGTAGAGCTGGCCTAAAAAGTAAGCACCATGAGATACTAAAAAGCACCACAAGATACTAGAAATACTAACAAAAAAAGAAAAATTATGGAAAGCCACAACTAAACATTTTTGGACAATGTACATATAGGAGGGCTAGGAGACAAGCCCAAATTCTTCCAAATATGTTTGAAAAATTGACTATAAAACTCTCTTAAAAATTATAGACCCATGCTGACGTTTTGTTTCCTCACCTTATGAGTGAGGAAGGGAATACCGCCCTGTGGTTCTGGAGAGAGCTGAATACATGACGCTGGACACTGGGTAGATGAGATTGACAGCAGTTATTAGTCCCATATTCTCACACTCAAATACTTAGAAAAAAGGATGCTGTATGCCAGCCAGGGTCATGCAGGGGTTGCACTCAGGGGCAAGGTGAACCAGCAGAGGCTGGTGTTGTAGTAACAAGATGGGGAGATGACTCCTGGTTCTCACAGGAGGATGTAATTGGCTTGTTTGGATAATTCCGCAGGCTGGCAGGGTAATGGCTCATTAGGTTGAGAAGCAGGTGAGGAGTGGCTGCTCTGGCTGTCAGGGGAACTAGCTGGGTAGGGAGCCATTCCTACTATTATGGGGAGAGAGCAGAAGAAATTGCATTTAAGTTTTGGGAGTCCCCATGAATCTCAATAATGTTGAGATAGCACAGGACATTTTAATATGTTAGCCACTGGCTACATGTGGCTGTTAAACTCATGAAATGTGGCTAGTCTAAACTGAGATATGCTGCAAGTATGAAACAGACACCAGATTTTAAAGACCTAGTATGAAAAAAAGAATAAAAAATTTCACTACTTTTTAATCAGTTACTTGTTGGAATGATATTTTAGGTATAGTTTTCAGTTAAGGAAAATATATTATTGAAATTATTTTTACCTATATATTTTTGTTTAAAAAACATGACTATAGGAAGATTTAAAATTACACATGTGGCTCATATTTATGGTTTGCATTATGTTTTTATTGGACAACAATGGCATTAATCTTCCTCTAGAAAACTAAGAAATTCAAAATATTCAGCAACAGTTGGTTAAAATCTTTTTATTTTTATCATTATTATTTTTTTGAGACAGAGTCTCGCTTTGTTGCCAGGCTGGAGTGCAGTGGCGTGATCTCAGCTCATTGCAACCTCTGCCTCCCAGGTTCAGGTGATTCTCCTGCCTCAGCCTCCTGAGTAGCTGGGACTACAGGCTCGCGCCACCATGCCCGGCTAATTTTTGTACTTTTAGTAGAGATGGGGTTTCACCATGTTGGCCAGGGTGGTCTCTATCTCTTGACTTCATGATCCACCCGCCTCAGCCTCCCAAAGTGCTGGGATTACAGGTGTCAGCCACCGCACCCAGCCGGTTAAAATCTTTGTAGCATGAAAACCTCTACTTACCTGACCAAGAGAGCTCATTTTAGTGACTTATTCTACTTACCACTCCTCAAACAGGCCCCTCACAAACAGGTGGGGTATTTTCCTGATCCTGACTGAATCTCAGCCTTCATTTACTACATTCCAAATTGGCTCAACTGAAGTTCAGAAAAAGAGATTTCACCACTAAGTTTTTGAACTGCATTATGGCAAAGCACCAGAAGGGGCCTCAGGTAGGACAGGAATCCTGGCAGGAATCTCGCCGCTTTCTTCTGTGATGTGCATGGCAGAAGATGCTCTAAATCTTACACAGGATACATGTCTAAGCCCCTATACCTTGACTATGCTGTCCAAAAATATCAGCAGGCTTCAAATAACATGAATTCACAGGTTAAAGAAATGAACAACAAATGACTATTTTGTCTACTAAACTGAAGGCCAAATGCATGTAACACTAAACAAATTGGAATTAGCACAATTTTACATACTCAGAAAAAACTGACTAAAAAAGGAGTGGCCGGGCGGTGGGAAGTTCAGTGTTTGGAGGCAAAAACTGGGCATCCAAAGAATGTTTCTGTTTCCTCATTGAAATGCTCTATTAGATGCTAATTTTGCCGTGTGCTGGTGTGATAACCACTCAGGAATCAAATACAGCCACGGGATTTGGTTTCACTTTAAACAAAGCAACAACTTGCTCTCCAAGTGTTAGAAACACCCAGCATGCATTAGCCATAAGCAGAGAAATCTCCTAAAGTCAGAGCAGAGGGACACAGTTTTTAGAAACTATTTACAGACCATCCTAACTAGGTAAGGGTCTATAAAGCCGAACTCAGCCAGTTGGTTTCCACTCCAGTATGGCCTCAACACCTTGCCCAGAAGACAGTCCCACCTCAAGATAAGTTTGGGTCTGCTCTTTAAGTTTCCCCCAAAAAAGACTCGTTTTATTCTGAATAATAATCATTATATATTATTAATAATAATCTCCAGTTATTACTGTGAGCCAAGCACTGGGCTAGGAATTATACATATACCAACTAGGCTTTATGGCAAAGCTTCAAAGTTGGCAAAGACTAGATACACATTTCGCACATGAGGAAAATGAAGTTCTGAGACATCACTAGCTTATCATCAGAAATGACTCTGGTTGCAAATAACGGAATACCTGACTTAAGTGGTGGCTTAAGGAAGTTGGCATTTATTTGAATCATGCAACAAGAGCTCATGAGGATGCCATCTAGGGTTGCTCTATTGGATCAAAGATCCCAGGGTCCCAGGCTCCTTGTGTCTTTCCACTCTGTCCTTCAGAATATGTTGGGTTTTGTCCTTGTATTCATCATTGCCATATGGCTGCTACATCTCTAGCAGGAAGAAGCAAAGACAGAGAGGCAAAGAAACCTGACAGCTTAGGCTGCTTCTCTTAATTAAACTTCTCTGCAATCCCATCCAGCATCTCATTGTCCAGAACCTGTCTATGGCTACTTGTTTGCAGGAAAGGCCAGGAAACAGTATTTTTATCTGGACAAAGAACCCAAAGCAGGATTATTTTAGCAAGGAGCAAAGGGAGAATGATCAGGCAAGTAACTATAGGATCTATCACTTTGGGATGGTTTCATCTTAAATGCTTTGCAGCCTCCAAAGGACCTTATCTTATTAATCATATTCCCAGTGACTAGCACATAGTAGCCACCCAAGGCACCATGTTGAAATCCCACCAAATAGAGAAGTTTGAGTATCCTCCTATGTAAGTACCTTCCTTATAATTTCCCCTGGATGACAGCAAATGCCACACAATTGGCTGCAGTTCAGTTGAACACCATTAAAGTCTCTGCTTAGGGATATTGAAAAAAAAAAAAGGCAGGGATGCTAAGCCTTACTGCTTTGCTAAGTGGTTTTTAAAAGGTTTGGAGACCATTTACATGAAAAGATTTCTCCAACAGCTAGATACAGAAAACAATTCTGAGACTACTCTTGTCTCTCCCTCTATCTAAGCTTTTACTAATATGTTCTTAGACCCTAAGACCTGCCTCAAATCCTTTGCCTTTAAGCAGCAAGTTATTGGCACTAAGCTTCATATTTTTGCTAAACTCACATTTTCTCCTTAGGAGACATGGATGCTACTAGACACGGGATATTTTCGTAATTGGAAAACAAATGAGTGATTGCACATGAGTCTGTATACATATGTGGAGGAAAAGTTTTTTGAGGACAGCAGCTGATGAGGTAACTGCAAATTGCAGAGCTAAGGAAGGAGCCAGAGAAGTCATCATTAACATGACTTTCTTCTAGGATAGCATCAGAATCCCTCATAAGGAAACCCTTGTGGAGTGAGATTTTCTAGGGAAGTCCCAATTTTAAATATTCTGTCCCGTTGCAGCCCAAATGTTTGGTGATGTGTCATGAACTGTCATGTGTGAAACACTTGCCTTTAGCTATAAGCTTCTGGCAATCATTTTCTATCACAATGGTTTAAACTTCCTTGGATTAAACTTCTGTGAGAGATTCTTAGTTTGACCATTCCCTCTTCTCTATCTTTTCCTGTTGCTTTTCTGTTATTATAATAAGTTTCCAGGGTTAAACTCACATTTCTAGGCCAAGGCACTTGTGTAGTTCAGCCTACAGGGCTTGATGTGCTCATAGGGCCAGTTTTTAAAATTGGGAAGCTGCTTGGAATTGCTAATGATTAACAAACACACACGAAGTCCATTTTATCTGAAATAATTGCACTTGATTATAGATATACTCATCAAATGGATGTAGTGATAGCTTTACACTAAAATAATAAGTAAAAATTTGAAAAAGAATTGTCTTACTTTTTAAGTGTTAAACCTTGTAGATACTTTTGACTTTTATCATATAAACAGCAAACATTTAATTCAACACTATAGGCTGCTTGGCTAGTCACTAGGAATATCACAGCCATTACAGTAATATAATAGTTGTACTAATGTATGCCCACTGGCCAACTATATTCATTTTTGTGTTTGCTTCTGACCTCATCCAAACGATGCTATTTTAAATTGAAAGATGCCCACTGTTTTCGTTCATTCCTGCTACTATAACAAAATACCTTAGAGGAATTTATTAATAATAGAAATCAGTTTCTCACAGTTCTGGATGCTAGAAAGTCCAAAATGAAGGTGCCAGCAGAGTCCATGTCAGCTAAGAGCTCACTCCCTGCTTCCAAAATGGCATCTTCTTACTATGTTCTCAGACATTCTCAGGTTGAAAGACATGGAACAGCCAGGCAGCTTTTTGATGGCTTTTTTATAAGGGCATTTTCCCATTCACAAGGGCACTTTGGGATGGTCTCATCCCAAAACCCATGCTTACATCTTATGAATGAATCACTTTCCCAAAGGTTCCCACCTCTTAATACTATTTCCTTGGGAATTAAGTTTCAATATGAATTTTGGAGGGACAATACCATTCAAGCCATAGCACCTGTCTTGTCTTCATATAGGGCACAGGAAGTACCATTTGACTTATTTTGCAATAAGCTAATACAATTTTGGTTTTGTTTTTATTTTGTTTCTTTCTCTTCCCCCCTCTCCAAAAGCTCTGGCATGTGGGAACTTTAACTAAAATCCATATTTTAAAAGATACTACAGTGAGTGTGGCTTTTTTTTTTTTTTTCCCCAAGGGTCCGCTGAAAATTGCAACAGACGAGACTGAAAAGGGCAGGTAATCAGTGCTTTGCCTCATCTTCTGGCTTGTCAGTTCCAAATATTCAGTCCAACAAACACCAGTTTGGTGTGTTTTTTTAAGTCAGCACATGGCTGATGGTTTCTGGAAACTCTGTTTAGTCAGAACCACACTATCTCAACACACCCTCATCCATAATCCTGGGGTGGGCTCAAATGCGACTAGGCTGTGTGAAATGTTTTCATTTCCTATTGACTGGTTGTGTACTTCCCTTGTGTTAATCCCTTGTTAATGGACACTTTCTTTGAGCCAGCTGAGATCGGAGTTGTGTTGTCTTTGTGATTCTAGCAGATTTTATTACTTGGATATCTTTGTTTTCATTATTTTGAGATTTTGGGATTTTGTCTGTTTCATTGATATTGATTTTCTCAGTTAGAGATGGCCCAGCCTCCCACTGTTTCTGTTTGTGTTTGATCTACAAACAGTGGGAGGGAATCCTCAGGCTGCAAATGTTTTGGTTCTATGCTTCAACTGGGAAAGGCATGGTAAGAGCCATTAGCAGCTTTCTCAACTGAAAACAGATGAATGTGGTTTTAAACCTAGGTGGGGTTTTGTATTTTGTCATGTAAATGACCTCAGGGCATTGTTCTGGGACATTCATTTTTACAGGGCAATGTGGAATTTTGAAGAGCCCTGACAATCACTTTCTGAGAAATCCAAAGAAAAATACAATTCCTTCTTTTGGTTATTAACTGTGCCTCTTTCTAGCTGTGTGACTTTGGGCAAGTCATTTTGCCCCTCTGAGTCTCAGTTTCCTTATCTCTATAATGAAGATACTAGACCAGATGATCTTCAATCTCATTGATTAATCCAGGAGAAGAACGCAACATTTCCTTAGCTGCTACTATACACTCAGGTATTTAACTATTTTATTTCAATGATGTATAGTTATTTGACTTAGTGACAACCCTGTGGGTAAGTACTATCATCCCATTGTGCAGGTGAAAGAACTGAGTTAAAACATAAGTCTGTGTTCTCGCTATATCCATCAATACTGAGATATAGTTTACTATATAACTGCTTCATATGGGAAAATGTTTCTTCTCTCCTCATTAATTTTATGAGCACCTAGAAAGGAAAGGCCACATCTGCCAGACGCCTACCCCAGGCTTGGTCTTAAATAAGTGCTTATTGAATTAGGTCACTTAGTAATTTATTGTATGTGAGGATAAGAAGCCCTTTTGGCAATGCCCTGTGCAAATAGATGATGACCCTGTAAATACACTAGTCGTGTGTGGTTGCATCCAGGTACCAGGCCGACTTCAGATGGCAATTACAAGAACTCTGACAGGCTTCTATGTGTCTATTGTCTTGTCATCCAACTAACTGCCACAAAGATGCTTCTTTTCACTCAGTATCCCTCTTCAGATAATGCACCTTTTCACTTATGTATCTGTTAAGAAAGGTTAAAAACAGACTAAAAAAAGAAGTAAATTTTTTAAAATGCTTAAGTATTAGCAGTCAAGAGATTTAAAAAGCTGAAACATGGAGAAAATATTTTATAATTGCATAATTAAAGAACTAATCTAAATTGGCTAGAAGTTTTATAATAGTTAGAAGACTGCTATTTCAGAAGGAAGCATGCTTTTGAGCATCCCCCTTTATTATCAAGCGGCAGCCTGGGCTGGACAGCCCTGTCTTTGCAGAGAACCTGAACCTTTCTACTCAGGTAGAGGAACTGATGGTCAGGTCCAGGCTAAGAAAGACAACTTAATAACTTTGATCCCTTTCCAACTGATACTCTTTACGTTTTTGCTCACTATGTAGGAATGGCTGAAGGCTTAAGAAGGGAAGGCTGGCGAACACCAACTCCTGGTGACAATTCAGTTTTGGCCCCCAACTTCTTGTTTTGGCCCAGCAAAACAAAGTTCCTGTGATTAAGTGTGCCCGTGCTTCTTAGAAGACAATTTAGCAGTCAGTTCATTGCCCTTGGGGTCATGTTTACTTAAAGCTTCATACTTGGCAGGGCATGGCATCTCACGCCTGTAATCCCAGCACTTTGGAAGGCTGAGGCGGGCAGATCACAAGGTTAAGAGATTGAGACCATCCTGGCCAACGTGGTGAAACCCTGTCTCTACTAAAACTATAAAAATTAGCTGGGCATGGTGGCACACACCTTTAGTCCCAGCTATTCGGGAGGCTGAGGCAGGAGAATCGCTTGAACCTGGGAGGCAGAGGTTGCAGTGAGCCGAGATTGTGCCACTGCACTCCAACCTGGCGACAAAGCGAGCCTTTGTCTCAAAAAACAAAACAAAACAAAAAGCTTCATACTTAAAGCGTTTAATTAAGAATTCCTTCCAACCTGTAGCATATCTTTACCTGAAAAGGGGGTCTAGTTTTCTCCATCTCCTTACAGTTCTAGAGACACTTTAGCAAGGTCTTGAGCAGCTGCTTTGCTGAGCCACCCTTTAATGCAGCTCAGGGCAGGATGATGTGGTTTGGCGCTCTTCTGCCCCCACCTACCCTTCCCTAGACTGACTTGTCTGGTTGCTTGAAGACTCTACCATCAGAATTTCTCAGATGATGGTGTCCTAGAAGTCATTCTCAATCCTGAGGACACATCAGAATCCCTTGAGGAGTTAAAAAAGTCCTCAATGCCCAGGCTGTGTGCCCCAGGCTAATAAAATATCAGAATCTCTGGGGAGGTAGGACCAGGTAGGCATCATTTTGAAAGATTCCCCAGGTGATTCCAATGTGCAGCTAAGTTTGAGAACCATGGCTTTGGAAGGACTCTGTTAAATTACAAGGCTGTTACCTGGAATTTGCAATATATTTATCTGTTACCACTTGTTGAAAATTATGGCTAATCCATCTGTTTTTCTGCAGAGGTCTGAAGAAATATATTTTTTCCTTTGTAAAAAGAAGGGTAGACTATTTAATAGATGGTGCTGGGAAAACTGGCCAGCCACATGTAGGAGAATGAAACGATCCCTATCTCTTCCCTTATAAAAAAATTAATTCAAGATAAGTCAAAGACTTAAATCTAAGACCTGAAACCATGAAAATTCTAGAAAATAACCTTGGAAAAACCCTTCTAGACATTGGCCTAGGCAAATAATTCATGACTAAAGCCCCAAAAGTAAATGCAATAAAAACAAAAATAAATAAATGGTACCTGATTAAACTAAAAGCTTCTGCACAGCAAAAGAAATAATCATCAGAGTAAACAAACAACCCACAGAATGGGAAAAGAAATTTGCAAACTATGCATTTGACAAAGGACTAGTATCCAGAATCTACACGGAACTCAAATCAGCAAGAAAAAAAGACAAATAGGCTGGGTGTGACTCACACCTGTAATCCCAGTACTTTGGGAGGCTGAGACAGGTAAATCACCTCAGGTTAGGAGTTCAAGACCAGCCATGGGCAACATGGTGAAACCCTGCCTCTTCTAAAAATACAAGAATTAGCCAGACATGGTGGTACGCTCCTGTAATCCCAGCTACTCAGCAGGCTGAGGCAGGAGAATCACTTGTATCTGGGAGGTGGAGGTTGCAGTGAGCCGAGATGGCACCATTGCACTCCAGCCTGGGCAACAAGAGCAAAACCAAAAATAAAGGAAAGAAAGAAAGAAACCAAAGAAAAGAAAGAAAAGAGAGAAAGAGAGAAAGGAAAGAGGAAAGAAAGGAAAGGAAAGAAAAAGAAACCAAATAATTTCATCAAAAAGTGGGCAAATGACATGAATAGACATTTCTCAAAAGAAGATATGCAAATGGCCAAAAAACATGTAAAAATGCACAATATCACTAATGATCAGGGAAATGCAAACTCAAAACACAATGAGATACCACCTTACTTCTACAAGAATGACCATTAGTTAAAAGTCAAAAAGCAATAGATGTTGGTGTGGATGTGGTGAAAAGGGATGGTGTATACATTGCTGGTGGGAATATAAATTAGTACAACCTCTATGGAAAACAGCATAGAGATTCCTTAAAGAAGTAAAAGTAGATCTACCATTCAGTCAAGCAATACCACTATTAGATATCGACCCAAAAGAAGAGAAATCATTACATGAAGACACATGCACATGTCTGTTTATTGAGCATAATTCATAATTGCAAAGATATGGAACCAACCTAAGTGCCCATCGACCAATGAGTGGATAAAGAAAATATGGTATCTATTCACCGTGGAATACTACTCAGTCATAAAAAGGAACAAAACAATGTCTTTTGCAGCAACTTAGATGGAGTTGGAGGTCATTATTCTATGTGAAGTAACTCATGAATGGAAAACCAAATACCATATGTTCTCATTTATAAGTAGGAGCTAAGCTGTGGGTATGCAAAGGCATACAGAGTGATAAAATGGACTTTGGAGAGTTAGAAGGGAGAGGGTAAGAGGAGATGTGGGACAAAAAAACTACATATTGGGTATAACATATACTACTTGCATGCATTAGAATTTTAGAATTCACCACTATGTAATTGAACCATGTAACTAAAAACCACTTGTACCCCAAAAGCTGTTGAAATAATGTGTATAACGTATATAAATACATAACACATACATATATATGAAACATAATGTATTTGGTTTTCCATTCCTGAGTTACTTCACTTAGAATAATGGCCTCCAGTTCCACCTAAGTTGCATATATATATATATATATCACACACACACACACACATATTCTTTTTTTAAAGATGCATACAAAGGAGTGTTAGAAACCAGGGTGGAGGCAGCCACTTCAAACCTTGAAGTTGTAGTGATGCCTGCTCTCTGCTCACTGGGGCTATGAAGATGAATGTGTGGCTGACTCTGCCCTATAGAAGTAACTATGGAAAAGCTGCCTCGTGGAGGACAAGGACCGAAACAGGAGATTGAGGCAAGGGGCAGAAGAGGGCTCTGAGTCATCATTTCCATCTAGAACCCTCATTGGAGAGCAGAGCCCTCAGCATGGTCCATATCATCCCAACTTCCCCATAAGGAGCCCAACCCTTCCTTTGATGGAAGAAGCTTCCCATTGTCCTATTTGGAGGCCTTTCCATTCCTCTGCCCTGCCCTCACCTGTCTGCATCACATTCTCCTCCAAAATATTAACTTGGTCTTTCACTTATTAAACTTTCATTGAACATCTATAATACGCTAGGCTGTCTACTAGGTCCTATAGTGGTGATTTTCTTACCATAATGTGCATTAGAATTAGCTGCAAAATATGTTTATAAAAGTGTATTTCTACCCCAGTTCCTTATTAAAAATGAAGACTTCCAGCACTCACTCTTGTACATTTGATTCAGTAGAGCTGGATGTGGGTGGGAATGTGTGTTTTTAAACATGGCCTCCATATGATTCTGATGCAGGTGGTCTGAGAACTCCAATATGAAATGCTGTTCTGGGGGTATATATAGAGAAGAGTCAGATGGAGTCCTTGACCTCAAGGAGAAACACAACACGTTGTGACAAAGAGTGGCAGGAGCCATAGTGCATGATCAAAGCATGTGGTGCTCCAGCCTGGGAGCCAGCAGGAACTTGTCTAGCCCGTGCTTCATTCACCACTCCTGTACTCTCTCATCTTCACTAGAAAGGTGCCAAATAGACCAGTCACAGCCTTAACAGAGGGGTACCCTAATACCAGAGTAAGATCCATAGCACATGACTTGTTCCCCAACTAGTCACATCTGGGAACTTTAGTGCTTGGTTTCTTCTGCCATATCCCTTCTTGTCTATCTGGAGAATTCCATCAACTGTATAACATTTAATTAAACATGTCACCTTCTGGCCAAAGTCTTTCTTGATCCCTCTAAATCCCAGTTGGTGTATCCTTTGGGCTCTCATGATAGTGTGTGCTTGCCTCTATTTGCTTGTCTCATGCTGTGTGTCTCACTGTGGCCCCTAGATCAGGCAGTGCCTGTCAATCTCAGTATCACCAGTGCTTCACCAGGGGCAGACATATGGCAGATGCTCAATCAGTCTTTATTGAATGGATTCCTAAAGGCAAGAAGAGGCAGCCAGTGAACTTCTTCACATGATAGGAACATCCTGAACAGTAAGAGTGAGATGAAAAGACACTTCCCGTTCTCTAGCATACCATGCATGATTTCCCCCACACTCCAAGAATGGTGGGGAACAATGGGATATGAGCATCCTGCTGTGAGGACCTCTGCATCCAGCCAGCCAATGAATGCCCTTTCTCCAGAGCTCATAGTCCCAAAGACATCTGGAGCAAAGGCAGAGCAAAGAATGCATGTATAACAAATGGAAATAGCTCAGATAGTGCTTCCTGCACACAAGGCCCTATGCTAAGCACTTACACTAGCAACTGACACACTGTCCCCATTTAATGATGAGGGAACTGAGGTACAGAGTGCTCAGTTAACTTACCCAAGAGTGTAAGTAGCAGGACTGCGATTCAAACTCAGGCAGTCTGGCTCCAGAGTCCATGTTCTTAACCATTGTGCTCTAGTGGTTCTCTACAAATACTGGAAAGTATTCATTTTATGGCAGAAGAAGTGGGGGAGAAGGTCATCATCATGCAAGACTCACTGATTTCATTGTATTAGGTTTTTGTATCACTCAAAATCATTTCATCCCATTTGCCAGTCCATTACAACCATGACTCATCGTCGTCTTCAGGTACTTAATGCTCCCCTCAAATCTATATTAATTCACTAAGTTTGGACTTTTAGAATTCAACATTTTTGCTTACCTCTTCAATTGCTGCATGGGAAAGCAAATTGACCATGCAGAATCCTTTACAGTACTTCGTGTGATTTTATAAAATAAATTATTTTAGTTATTTAAGCTTAAATAATTTTCAATGGTAATTGCTTAATGCTGTCCACCAAGCTTGCTTTTTCCTACTCCTTTCATTGCTTCAAGGTATTCACTGAAAAGGATTTAAAATTATTGCTTAGAACACTCTTTCCCTTAACCAAGAGTAAAGGGCATTATATATCCAACAGACTAACTCACCTTTTCCACTTAACTTTTCAGAAAAGTTACCCCATGCTTAACATCTGCAAGCTGCAGAATAAAGGGAGAAGCTTAGATATTGATGATTTCTTTGGGAATCAATGCAAGGGAGCTCAGGGGAAACTGGCAGAGGCACAACACAGCAGGAAAAAGCCTTAGGAAAGTCAGAAAAGAGATGCTCTTCCTAAATTAGCCATGGATGGCAGTGGAATAGGGACAGGGGCAATGGAAAATACCTGGATGGGTGGCCTAGTGCCAGAGCCTGCAGCAGACAGCTGCTCCCACACACTGCCCAAACCGTGGGCATTCTCTTGCATCAACAACCAAAAATCAGAGATGGGAGTCTTTGCATTTGTCAGGAATCGTGCACTAACTCTGATGAATTTCTTCTGTGATGAGTTAGGGAAGGAAGGAAGAAAGGAGAAAGAGGGAGGAAGAAAGGAAGGGAGAATACCCAACATAGAAAAAACAAACACCAGCACTCAAAGGTGGCAGAAAGAAGTGGCAATCTGCCTAGATTCTACATTTAATCACTTGACTTCTATACTTTTTCAACAAAGAGATGGCGATTTGTATTACTTTGTTTTCATTTTTAGGGTTGAAAAATAAGAGATCATTGATTTCTCGTCTAGACAATTTCTGGGAATAGAGTGGTAGGACACAGATCATTTGGGACTCCCCTACAAAGCACAGTAAGATAAAACTTGCCTGAAACAGACAAAACATCTCTTGGCTGGTGGGAAGATGGTGGTGGCGACAGGAGCATAAGTACTTTACAAACAAAATTCTAGTGCAGAAATTACAGGCTGAATCCCTCCAAGGGTCCATCCACCCCAACATGTATGTAGTCTCATAATATCTTCAAGGGAACTTGGAAGGTAAGTATAAAAGTTGCCATCTCTAAAATTGTTCTCATAGATTAGGAATGCTTCCCGGGGACAAGAATGCTATTTACCTCCAATATTCATTCTTTTATTTTTATTTTTAGTAAAAAAAAAAAAAAGTCCTAATTTTTAGCTACACAGGTCATCTGGTCAAAAGAATATGCTCTTCAGTCTCCCCTGCAGTTAGGCATAGCCAAATGATTGCAGTCTGGTGAATGATATATAAAAAGACATGTTGTGTGCAACTTTTGGGAAGTGCCCTCAAAGAGAGAGATGCACACTTCTCTTCTTCTTCCTTCTGCCTGGAAGGTGGACATGATGCCTGGGACTTGAGCAGCCACTGTGGAATACAACGCAAATGATGACAGGGCAGCGAGCTAGCATATCTAGTCCCTGATGACCATGGAGCACTGTATCAGTCCTGGATTGCCTTCCCTTGACTTCTTTTATTTTTTTTAAATAAATGTTATAGTGCATATTTGAGATTTACAACATGATGTTATGGCCTTGACTACTATTATGTGTGAAAGGAAAACTACTTCCATCTCATTTAAGCCTTTGTTTGTTTGTTTAGGCCATGCTACTACATGCAGCCAAAGCTAATCTTCACAGATATAGCTCCTTTTTATAGCTCATTACAGTTCTCTTAAGTTACTAAAATTTTTTAAGGTGAGAAAAGCTGCGACAGATTTTCTCAGAGACCTAAAACTTAGAAATTTGTTGATATACCGAGATATAGCTAATAGCCCCCCTTTTGTACAAAAACCTATGAAACAACAACAACAAAACACACTTAAATTGAATGGCCAAAGAAATAAGGCATAAAAAAATGAGAAAAAGCCTAAATAAAAGAAGTTTCCTGAGGAGGGAAAATGATTTGACAGTTTTAAATTCTTTCTCATCTCAGAAGTTCTCTAAAACACAAACCCAGACGGACTTTCTGACGCTTGATAATAAACATGGCACATGAACTCACCTTCAGGTTCTCAGCAATCACTCGTGCTGACACTAATTCTATTATTCCATGACTTAAAAAACCAATGCAAGGCAGCAGCCATTTCCTATTTCACTAAGTGAACTGAAGCCCTCAGCTGGTGCATATCACACTGTAAGATGTGTGAAAAACTGATACTCACAACATAAATCACCATTCCTTTCTCTCCTGAGACCAGGAACATGATCCAATGTATATATAAGGGCTGTCAGAAACATACCGTTCAGTGCTAGAAAAATAATCTACCACCACCTCCCAGGTACAAAATGTTACTCTTCAAAACATTTGTTAAAAGCACTGTACACCTTTCTTCCAGCGGCTAACTAAAGACAGTTAACTAATTAACTGGCTACTCCCTAACAGTGGACTCTTCAAAAAAAATCCAACGCAATTGTCAACACTGTTGACATTTCTTTAGAAAGATGATTTGTGTATAGGATATAATTTTCCAGCAAAGAGTCTTGGGGTCGGTCAACAGGATCTGTGAACTCTGGTTTACTCCTCTATAAACCAAAGGACCTTTCATTCTGATCATGAGTAAGTAGTTCTACGGCTAGAAATAACAAGGGTGCTTTGGATGACTTATGCCATTTTGTGAGAATAAAAGTAGACTTGGGCTTAGATCCGGCAGGAAGTTAAAAAAAAAATAGCAGTTAAAATGTTTGGTTTTAAATTTGTGCTTATCTATCTTTTTCTAGATCAGTCATGGTGAATATATGGCACTTTATGCTTCCCTTGAACACCCCTGGAAAACATTGTTCATCTGGACTCCTGCTTACTGAGTCCAGATGTAATCAGGATACTTCTCAATAGAGCATGCTAATTAGTTACTACTAACCGGTTGGCTTTGACATGTAAATTATTATTAGTTAGCTCTGCTCCAATGCTTGCAAGTTTGGTGAAAGTTATTTTATCCAATGCAATTGGGCAGTGAGTCAAGGCCTTACTGTTGCAAATGACTCTGCTGAAGCTCCAGTCATCACACTGGCTTAAAACAGGGTCACATTACCTCATGCATGATTTCCACTTTCAGTCTCTTTCAAGTGGAGTAAAAACCTGAAGACACCTGTAAAGCAAGCTAAGTTCAGAATCCTTTCGAAGTTTTTTATGATTTTCCCACGACCTTTAACTTCACTTTGTCCATACCTAGTACATCTGCAATATTTTTTTAGGGCTCACCTTTATCAGGTTTTACGAAGGTATTCAACTTGGTTTTCATAAAAACAATTCTTTATCTTTGTGAGCTCATATTTCATCAGCTTATGTAATATTTAATAAAATTGCATAATTAAAATAACTAGGTGTGAACAGGTTTGGGGACTGTATTAGTCCATTCTCACACTGCTAATAAAGATACACCCAAGACTGGGTAATTCATAAAGGAAAGAGGTTTAATTGACTCACCGCTCAGCATGGCTCAGGAGATCTCAGGAAACACACAATCATGGTGTAAGGGGAAGCAAACACGTCCTTCACACAGCGGCAGCAAGGAGAAGTGCAGGGTAAAGCAGGGGGTGGGGGAGGGGGGAAAAGCCCCTTATAAAACCATCATATCTCGTGAGAACTCACTGACTATCACGAGAACAGCCTGAGGGTGACTGCCCCCGTGATTCAATTACCTCCCACTGGGTCCCTCCCACAACACATGGACATGATGGGAACTACAGTTCAAGATGAGATTTAGGTGGGGACACAGCCAAACCATATCAGAAACAATTCTAACTGAATCTCAGGAGGCATACAGCAAACCAGGGGGAGCAGAACGCATGAGTGTAGGCACTGATGCTGAGCTTTCAGCTTGCCTGACACTTAGTCAAAAATGTTCTACAGCTGGAAGGGAGTGTGGGCGGATCCTCTGAGTCAGTTAAATGGAGGTCAGCTGGAGATGCCACTGCCAGACAGAAGCTGCTAATTCTCACTACAGATAATACTATGAGTCACGAATGTGATGACATCATGAATGTAAGAATAAACTTCATTGCTTTTTTTGCTTTTTGTAAAATTGTGGTAAAATATGTTTAACATAAAAGTTACAATTTTAACACTTTCTGAGTGTGTGACCCAGTGGCATTAAGTAAAGTCACATTGCTGTATAACCATCACCACTATCCATCTCTAGAACTTTCTCATCATCCCAAACGGATATTCTATCTCCCGTAAATGCTAACTCCCCATCCCCTCCTCCCACCAGCGCCTGGCAACCACCATGCTACTTTTTATCTCTACGAATTTGGTGATCCTAGGAACCTCATACAAGTGCAACATATATTTGTCCTTTTGTGTCTGACTTATTTCACTGAGCATCGTGGCTTCAAGGTTCTTCATGCTGTCTCACTGGCTTTTAGAAGGCTTTCCCTAGACACTTTCCTCCTCAGACCATACTCTCATAGCCCTGAGTCTGCCATACACTCACGTGGAGGCCATTTTGAGGTTGCCTTTCTTCCTTTAGCCTCTTGGAAAGTGGCAATCATCCCCCCCAAGTGTGAGTGCCAGTGCCTTTCATGGAGCTGAAAGGCTTTCATGGTGGGCGTTTCATGAAGACCACCCCACAGGTCCCCAGACATGGTTTCTGGGCCTCATTTCGTCCTTCCCAAGGTTCTAGGATTTTCCAATGCCTATTAAATCTTCTGTAACAATCCATTCAAATACACAAGTTTGGCTATTCAAATTACTTTTTCCAAAAGTACTTTAAAATGCATTAAGTTATTAATTGCCTGCTGGCACTTTAATCAAATGGGAAAATTGACATAGCCAGAGGCATGTATTTTTGTGGAAAGAAAATTTATTTAAGAAGAAACAGCAGCTCTTACTGCTTAATTTAAACTGAGAAAACTGTGGAAAATCAACTGCTATGGAAAATTAATAAAACATTTCCAGCTGCAAACAGTGACTAATTGTACAAGATGAAGACTGCCCGGAATTAATAACTTGCAGTCTTCTGTGTGAAGAACCCCCCACCACTTCAATTTACTGGGAGATTAAATTACTTCTAAGTTTGCCATATTAAAACAGAACATGAATAAAATGTTAGTGAACGCACATCTATTATTTACTGTCTGTGATATGGATATAATTATTTCCAAACAACTACAATGTGACGTGACCAGTAATATTTAAATGACTCTTTTAGCAAGAGAATCTACTGCAACATTTTTTTGCATGAAGAAGAAAAACCTTCTTTTACTTCTAAAGTAATAAAATGATGCGTAGTGGAGTTCTCCAGATGGTGTGCCCCTGTCCCCAGTGGACTGAAATGTGCTCAGTGTCCCAGCTTACACTTTTTCTTCTCTGAATCAAGTATTGCTTCAGGAAAGCATGTGCAGAAGGAAATATTAGCTACTCCTTCATGAGCCTTGACCTTAAATGGAAGCTGATCCCACTGCCCACAGGAAACCAAGGCAGATGCTTAAAGGCTTCTCCTGGTGCATGGTATGACCATGAGCACATGTGCCTAACAGGAGATACCTTAATGGGAGGCAGAAGGGAGGGCCATTCCTCTTTCCCAAGGAAATAGGATTCATACACAGGGGACACACATCATCACAAGCCCCCTCAGCCTTATGTCTCTAAGTTTGCTCAAGACATTGCATTGTCTTGTAGGCCCTGGTTTCCTTGGCAATAATATGAAGATTCAATAACATAAACAAATCGTGTTACTTTTCTGTCTTTGCTGCCAAGATGGGATTATTCTCTTGTCCCAGAAAGCCACCAGGAAGGTCTGTCCATTTTCCTAGTGCACTCAAACTCTCTGAGACCCTGAGAAGCAAGAGGTTATAAGAGGACATCCTTCAAGAAGGAAAGGTCTTTTCAAGAGTGAGACACAAGAAAAAGAAATTCAGAAAACTAAGAGCTCTGTTTGCTCAGGGTGGTGGGATGTTTTAGGTTTGTTTAGTTTTTGTTTGTTTGTAAAATTTTAAGAATTAGAAAATAACTCCAGAAATCAAGAGGAAATGAGCTATTTTGATTGATGTGTTTGTAGAGGAGAGATATAAAAGATGGAGATTTTCTCAGCAGAGAGGCACTGCCTCCTTCGGCTGTTTATCCCTTAATGCACACACAGAGGGTACATTCAGCCTCTTGCTATTTGATATTGCTGGCAGGAAGGTCTAAGTATTGGCCTGGAGAGAATAAAAGGCATGTTGTTTAAAAATGCAGAGGCTTAACCTGAAGCATAACTGGTTTGAGGCTTACCACAGAAGTTATCTGGACATATCATTTGATTTCCAGGTTTTAAATGTAATTCTAAACAAGATCTGGCCACACAGCCTTCCACTGTATGACACAGAGCGACTTTATCTGCCACCAAATGCCATTCAGGCTTAATGCTGTAGAAGTGAATTGTATAAATTGGGGCATTCTTTGAGGCCCTAAAGCATTAGTGCCTCTCAGAGGAGGAAAGATGAAGCCTGCTACCTCCTCCCCGTCACTCAGGGAAGAAACCTGCTAGCTTCTTCCTCTCTGTTTGGATTCATTTTGGTTTTCCTTTTTTAGAAACACTTAAGGCTTGCTTTAGCGAGCCGAGCCTTATCCACGGGTCACATGGGCAGCTGCAGATACTGTTGGATTTGAGGAGTCATTGGGAAGATTCCTTGACCTGGAAAGCCTCTCCTTCCTGCTGCAAATGCAAGACATCCTTGCAAAGTGAGAGACTGTGTGTCTTATGTCTCATTTTGCAATAAGGCTCACAGTGCAAATACATAAGAGGAAATGAAGTGATTTGGGCTTTGCTAGAGATGGTATAAAGCAGGATTTGAACCAATGATCAGTAGACCCTGAAGGGAAAGGGACAGTGGAAAAGGGCACTTGAAGGGAGAATGGGGAGATAGATCCCAAGGTCAGAGTGCCTTGGTCTAGAGCAGCCCACACTGGTGAACCGACCTGTCCTCTCCCCTTCACACATCATTTCACATGTGGAGTTTGTCCTAGCCTTGAATTGAAAGTGGACATTTTAAAAAATGCATCTTTCCTCCAAAGAGTGTCTACTACACAGTGTCTCTCTCTGAACCCCCTTCAGTCAGACCCTCTTATTCCTGTTGCTCCTTCAGAACTGCCTTTGTCAAGGTCATCATGACCTTGTTGCCAAATCCAGTGGTCAACTCCAGGTGCTCCTGTTATGTGTCTGAGGCGAACATGTGATCCCAAACATTTGATCTTTCTTTCCTTCTTGAAACGCTTTCTGTACCGGCGACCAGGAGGCCACACTCTTCTGTTTCCTACCTCCTGATCACTCTTTAGTCTAGTTTTTTTTTGTTTTGTTTTGTTTTGTTTTAAGACAGAGTCTCGCTGTGTCACCCAGGCTGGAGTGCAGTGGTGCGATCTGGGCTTACTGCAAGCTCCGCTTCCCGGGTTCATGCCATTCTCCTTTCTCAGCCTCCCGAGTAGTAGCTGGGACTACAGGCGCCCACCACCACGCCCGGCTAATTTTTTGTTTTTTTCGTAGAGACGGGGTTTCACCATGTTAGCCAGGATGATCGCGATCTCCTGACCTCGTGATCCGCCCACCTTGACCTCCCAAAGTGCTGGGATTACAGATGTGAGCCACTGCTTCTGTCCTTTCCTTAGTCTACTTTTAACCACCTCATGTACAATATAGTATTTGCTTTTCATCCCTTTCTCCACAATGATAATGTAACCCTATAAAGGTAGAGAGTTCTGTGTCTTGTTCGTGCAAACCTCATACATGATAAGCAGTTATTAAATATTCATGCAATGTTGGAGGAATAAAATGGTTTAGAATACTCAGTTTAAAGCAATGTAGGAATGCTTTTTACAAGGTATGTGAAATTAATACAGTGGAATTGTATCTTGCATAGAGATTAGACTCTAAAGTTAGCTTTTAAGGAGTAACTCTCATACAGTCAAAAATCAGACTTAAAAATCTCTTGAAAGGGGCCTTGCTGAATTCCAGTTTACCAATTTCTGAATAAGCCCAACCTAGACAATCTCGCCTCCAGAATTGGAATAGGAATTGCTGTTTCTTCAGTTGAGTACCAGATGATGTTGTTGGCTTGAATTAAGAGCCATGATGTACAAAACTATCTACTTAAAACACCTGCTTCTCACACTTGGTATGGCAGCACTCACACACTCTGGCCATCACAGGAAAGTAGGTTCCCTGCTTCAGTCTCCTGGTCACACGTACTGCAGGGCTTGTGTGCCATGAGTCACATGGTAAGAGAAAATACCTGGCATTCTCAAACTCGAAGTTCTCTCTGAGCTCTCGGAGTTGAATTCACCTGTGTTCAATGATACATATAGACAATTCCACTGTGTAAAGATTTGCCAGTGTCTCTTAACTGTGGCTGGACACTGGAATCATCTATGGAACCATAAAAAATATACAAGACCCCACTCCAGACTTACTCTATCAGAATCCCCAGGGATAAAGGCCAAGTCTCTATCTGTTTATTCCTTAAAGTTTGATAACAGAGTTTGATGCATAGGGAGAATCGAGAGTCACTGCTAGGGTATTTGATTGTGTTTTCATATCACAAGTGGACTTGACATCATTTGATTTTAATGATTTCTTGGTCTGTCTTATGTCAGAGGGCATTCTTGTTTTAGAAAACACAGTTCAAATTATTGCTCTATATTACTATGGGGCCCAGGTAGTGTATTTCTAGGCAAAATTAGAAAATAAGCATCTCCTACCTGTTAGGGTCCCTGTCCATGATGTCGCCTCGCTCCTACCCCATCAGTGCTTGAACACTGCCCATGGGCAGGGAAAGTCCGCTAAACCAAAGCATACTTCAGAAGTGTTCTCTTGGGTCAAACACTATGGATATTTCCTTCCCCCTCCTCTCCTCCAATTTCAACTTACCTTTTTCCATTCTCATTTAGCTAATTAGAAATTAGTCTCATAAGCCAACCCCATTATGGGCTAAATTGTGCCCTCTGCAAGCTCATAGATTGAAGCCCTAACTCGCAGTACCTTAGAATGAGACTGGATCTGGAGGTAGCGCCTTTGAAGAGGTGATTGAGTTAAAATGAGGCCATTAGGGTGGGCCCTGTTATGATATGTCTGGTGTCCTTATGAAAGGAAATTTGGACACACAAAGAGACACCAGGAATGCACGTGCACAGAAAAAGACCTTGTGAGATCACAGCAAGAAGGCAGCTACCTGCAAGCCAAGGAGAGAGACCACAGAAGAAACCAAACGGGCTGACACCTTGATCTTGGACTTCTAGCCTCCAGAACTGTCAGAAAATAAATTTCTGTCGTTTAAGCCACTCAGCCTGTAGCATTCTGTTATGGTATCCCTAGCAACCTAGTACACCTGTCAAGATGTTAACTACTGATAACTCAGGTCTTAAGTACAGACTGTTCAACTTGCGATTTTTAGACTTTATAATGGTTTGAAAGCCAAACTCATGCAGTGGGAGCTGTAAGTTCCCATACAATCCTGCTTTTCACTTTAATATAGTATTTAATAAATTGCATAAGATGTTCAACACTTTAGTATAAAATAGGCTTTCTGTCAGATGATTCTGTCCATCTGTGAGTTAAAGTAAATATTCTAAGCACTTTTAAGGTAGGCTGGGCTAAGCTAGGATGTTCAGTAAGTTAAGGGTATTAAATGCATTTTCCACTTCTGATATTTTCAACTTAGGATGAGTGTATTGGTATTTAACCCCATTGTAAGTTGAGCATCTGTATTTGTCTCTATAAATTCTATTAAGAGGAAAAAATATCAGACAGAGACTTTGGCCTCAAGAAGCTTGCCGTGCATTGCCTCTGTGGGGGTACTTGCATTTTTATGGATGATTCTGGTTATTCTCCACTTGTCTTTCTGGAACCTCCCTCCATCCTACTCTGTCCTGCTCAGTGCCCCCAGAGGCTGACTCCAGTGGACCAAATCACCTGGGTTCTCTTGTCCTCTAACTTTGAGTTTGGTTTGGCCAATGAAAAGCACTAGCGAGAAATTGGAGGCAGATGAGAGAATTAGGTTATTTATTTCAGCTCCTCTCCAAGAAGGGTCAGCTTTTGTCAAGGGTTGGGTTCCTCCCTGGCTACAGATTTCTCTAGGTTCTGTTATTTCTATTCCCCCTCCTTGTCCCTCCAGGCCTGTAGGTGGTCATGGCTTCCTGCTACTCCTGGCCCTCAGGTACTCTCTCCTCTTGTTGATTTTCTTAATCCTGTCCACACCTCTATAAATAATCTCTTAATTAAGCTCCTTTTGATTATATCTCTTTGAGGGTGCTGT
This sequence comes from Trachypithecus francoisi, assembly GCF_009764315.1. Classification (NCBI taxonomy): domain Eukaryota; kingdom Metazoa; phylum Chordata; class Mammalia; order Primates; family Cercopithecidae; genus Trachypithecus; species Trachypithecus francoisi. The sequence goes on from NW_022681468.1 coordinate 48,755,501, forward strand.
GCTTCTTTTGTTAGAACACTGACTGATAGACAGATAGAGGAGTATGATGAGAAAAACTAGCACTTTGGGGTCAGATAGCCCTGAATGTAAACACCAACCTCATCTGTGAATGGCAGGTCCTTTTATTTCTCTGATCCTCAGTTTCCCCATTTATGTAATGGAATAATACCACTTTTCTCACAGGGCTGCTGTGAAAATTTAAATAAGAGAATACATAGTGCCCAGCAAATATCAGGTGCTCAAAAATGATAGTACGGAAGTCGTCGTAGCAAAGTCACGTGCTGCGTCACAATATTTTGGTCAGGGACACACTACATGTATAGGGTTGGTCCCAGACAATTATAATGGAGCCGTCCTAATGGGTGTGACATTTTATGTCATTTAAACTATAGTTTTACTGTATCTTTTCTATGTTCAGATACACAAATACTTACCATTGCATTGCAATTGCCTACAGTATTCAGCACAGTAACATGCTGTACAGGTTTGCAGCCTAGGGGCAATAGGCCATGCCACACAGCCTCGGTGTGTAGGAGGCTATACCATCTAAGTTGGTGGAAGTACTCTCTATGATGTTCGCACAATAATGCAATGACCTAACAGCACTTTTCTCCAAGTGCATCCCCGTTGTTAAGGGATACATGACCGTAATTTTATAAGACATTCAGAAATATGAAGCTTAAGCCCAAAGGAATGACTTTCTCTTGAGAAGGTTTCAAGTGCCACAGTAATTTCAAAGAGGAAATTGAGGCCCTGGCAGGTCCACTGTGGTGGGCAGAATTCTAACATGGCCCCCAAGTTTCCCAGCCCCTGGTATGCACACACACACACATGTGCGAGCACGTGCACGCACACACACACACTTTCTCTCAGTTATTCTATCGGACACTAATATAGGAAGTATTATTTATTTATCTATTTATTTTTTGAGATGGAACCTCATGGTTCTCACTCTGTTGCCTAGGCTGGAGTGCAATGGCGCAATCTCGGCTCACTGCAACCTCTGCCTCTTGGGTTCAAGAGATTCTCCTGCCTCACCCTCTCAAGTAGCTGGGATTACAGGCATTCACCACCACACCCTGCTAATTTTTGTATTTTTAGTAGGATGGGGTTTTGCCATGTTGGCCAGGCTGGTCTCGAATCTCTGACCTCAGGTGATCTGCCCACCTCGGCCTCCCAAAGTGCTAGAATTACAGGCGCGAGCCACCGTGCCTGGCCTAATATAGATATTTTATATATATATATATATATATATATATATTTTTTTTTTGAGACATAGTCTCTCTCTGTCACCCAGGCTGGAGTGCAGTGGCCAGATCTCAGCTCACTGCAAACTCTGCCTCCCGGGTTTACACCATTCTCCTGCCTCAGCCTCCGGAGTAGCTGGGACTACAGGTGCCCGCCACCTCGCCTGGCTAGTTTTTTGTATTTTTTAGTAGAGACGGGGTTTCACCGGGTTAGCCAGGATGGTCTCGATCTCCTGACCTCGTGATCCGCCCGTCTCGGCCTCCCAAAGTGCTGGCATTACAGGCTTCAGCCACTGTGCCTGGCCTATAGATATTATTTTAAAGGGATTTTGCAGATATAATTAAGGTTCCATATCACATTACCTAAAGAGAGGGGGATTATCCAGGTGGGCCTTACCGAATCACCTGAGCCCTTTAAAAGCAGAGCATTTTCTCTGGTAGATCACAGAAGAGAAATACAGAGTTGTGTTCTAGCTGTCCTGAAAGACAGAAAATATCCAGGGTGTGAACCACCTGTGGAGGCTCACATGGCAAGGAACTGTGGGCAGCCTCTAGTTGTTCAGAGTGGTCCCCAGCCATCAGCTAGCAGGAAAATGGAGACTTCAGTTTTGTAACTGCAAGGAGATGAATTTTTCCAACAATCAGTGAGCTTGGAGAGGACTCCAAGCCCTGAATAAGAGCCTCAGCCTTAGCTGACACTAAGATTTCTGCCCAGTGGACCCTGACCTGCAGAAACTATGAGATGAAAAATTTGTTATGTTGTAAACCACTAAGTTTGTGGTACTTCATTTTACAGTAACAGAAAACTAATTCATTTCCCAACCACCATGCCAGCAAGTTTCTATTCTGACCACAAAGAAGATGCATTCTGGCCCCAGCTCAGTCACAGAATTGCTCCATTCCTCAGTTTTCCCATCAGCAATTGACACATCCCCACTCCCGCCTACGTTTCCAGCTCACTTATCTTGAATGTTCACCCTCCAGGAACAACGTTTCAAACAACGTTAAATAATAACAACCACACATCAGGCTTCTGCCCGTGCTGGGAAACAAAATAGTCTGCACAGCTATTGGCCAAAGGCATAAACAAGTGAAGAGAAACAACACGGAAGGATAGTTTCTGATTGCAAGTGAAATTTTTAGTAGGCTCGCTTAATTTCAAGAGCGGACTTTGGAAAGTTTCACAGTTCAAGATTAGAAAAAGAAAGGCTTACCAGAAGGCACATAAGTTCTTGCCTGTGCTGCTGGTGCCTTGAAAGCCACTACACTCTCAGCTTAAAGACACAGGTAGCACAAGGCCACCGTGCAAAAACCTAAAATCTTAAAGAAACAATTGAAGAAGATAAAGTATGTAGGGAAACATTGTTTATGTGATAGAGATGTGCCTTAAATAAAATGGAATTTGAATAGCTATTTTGGTACAACAGCAAGCATTAGCCCTAAGAATCCAGTTTACTCTTTAAGAAAATTTAAAAATCTGTATCTATCAGGGATTATAAATTATAAGGAAAGAATCTTATTTTGGTGGCATTTATAAGGGGTTTGAAAACATGTGTTTTGGATGGGTTTTCATGATTTGGATAGATTTTTAAAAACTTTTTCTTATGAACATTTAAGGGAATCTAAATTCCTTTCTGAATCTTCACTGTTCCTCTCTTGTTCTGTGGAATACTGTGGAAATTGAGCTTTTCAATACAGTGCTAAGGTCTTTGTTCCATCACGGGCCTAGTTATTACCATAGGTCATTACAAGAAGCCACAAATACATGCTGAATAGCAAGGGTCTAAGAAACTAATATAACGTACATGCTTGGATGGGGATATATTCTTGCAAAGATATCTTTACATTTCAGTAATTAAGTGTGTCATATTAATTGCATGGCCCTTTCACAAAACCTTGCAAAAAAAAAAAAAAAATACCAAGAACTTTTCCTCTTGATATCAGATTAAAACTGATTGCATAATTACATTACCTGGATAATTAAATACAAATTTAGTGGCCTCGGAACTGTATGATATTGTGGTTTCATTTTCTAATAGAATTATCCCGCCTTTGGTATAGAATTCTTGCTAAGCAATGGAGATCTAATTACTTAGTGACATGACATTAACCCCTCAGGGACCTTTCTTTGGAATAAAGGCTTAGATTAAAAATGATGCACAGAACTTCTTTCTCATTTCATTACTGGGATCCAAATAATAGGAATTAGAGATGTGAGAGATCGATTAGGCTTTCTTCTCTCTTATCTAGGGGGCAGGGGAAGAGCATTCATCAGATATTGTTCTTCTGGGCTTGGTTAGGTCCAATTTAGATAGCAAAGAACCATTTCTTGATGTAATATATTGCTGGGATGAGTCCTTCCACCAGGCCCTGAAAGACATGTCATTACTCTTGCCTCACAGATCCTATGTAATAAGATCTGAGGACACCTTGTTTGTCAAGATCCAGGATGTTAATATGGCAATGTTCCCGACAGAACAATAATTAATTAATATCAAAAATAATTTAAGGCAGAACTAAAACAGGAATATCAGCATATAAGGGGCACCTTCAAATGACTCTGTAGGATTTGAAGACCATCATCATTTGGTTTGATAAACAAACCTGGAAGCTCTTGCAGGTCAGAGCCCAAATCTTTTCATAGTTGTTGACACTTACGCTAGCTCTAACTCTCTTTGTGAAAGTGTTTTGATGAGGGCATGCAAAGAGACATCATCCGTCACCTCTACTAGTGGGAATGACCATGGAGAGCATATGCTTTTCACATTTGTAGTATGTGTCAGGTTATGGTGATAGCTCATGTGTCTGTGGCCATCTGGAGGTCAGCTAGGTAGCTTTGCTGACCTTGGTTAGGCTTGCTCACATGTCTGGGGGTTAGGCTAGCTGCAGGCTGATCCAAGCTGGTGAGACTGGGGTGACTCAGCTCTTGTCCTGTGGAAGGCTAGCCTCAGCACATCCCCATGTCGATAGCAGAAGTGCAAGGGAGAGCAAAGGCAATGCACAAGCCCACTCAAACCTCTGCTTGCATTCTCTCTACTAACATTGCATTAGCCAAAGCAAGTTATGGCATAGGGTGTTAACATTCAGACTAACCTTCCCATGGTAGCAGGGCAAAGGTACATGACAAAGGACATGGATACAGGGAGGGACAAAAAGTTGGAGAGATAAAAAAATTGGAGACATAATTGCCATTTATTGCACAGCCTAACTAGCAACTTGAGATTTCCCTTTTTTTTATCTGGAAAACATCCTTTATTTATTGTTACAGCATCTGGAGGATGACCTTAGATCATAGAGTAGGCTTAAATATGAGCCATTAAATGAGACATGTAGAAAAATTATGTAGTATCTTTATTATCTCTGAGTTCTCTAGTCAATTATTGAACTCAGTAGTTAGAAAGACCAATCTTGGGCCAGGTGCAGTGGCTCACACCTGTAATCACAGCACTTTGGGAGGCCGAGGCGTGAGGATCACCTGAGGTCAGGATTTCGAGAGCAGCCCGACCAACATGGTGAAAACTCTTCTCTACTAAAAACTACAAAAAAAGTATCTGGGCGTGGTGGTGCATACCTGTAATCCCAGCTACTTGGGAGCCTGAGGCAGGAGAATCACTTGAACCCAGGAGGTGGAGGCTGCAATGAGCCAAGATTGTGCCATTCCAGCCTGGGCCACAGAATGAGACTCCGTCTCAATAATAATAATAATAATAATAATAAAAAAATAAAAAAAGAAAAATAGAGAAAGATCAATCCTGGATATAACTTAATTACATCTTACTTTTCTATCTTTACTAATCAGTAGCATCATTCCTCAGGAATAGCTGTCATAGTCTACTCAGGCTGCTAGAGGTGAAATTTGTTGGAGCCTTTTTCTCAGGCTCTGAATGCCTCCATAGATGTGGGAGCCCACTTTATATTTATGTTTCTCTAAGCACCTTTATTCTCTCTGGTGGGTGTGTATTTGCACAGATGGTTAATAGTCACTCTCATTTTCTGTAGAGCGTCTTTATAGCTTCTTTCATAGAGAATCATTTTAGTACTGGAATTACAAGGCTGATCAATTACTCTAGCCTGTTATTCCATTAAATATTACAAGTAGTTAAAATATCAAATTTATGCAGAGATTTCTTTTCACTAAAACATGTTGAAACTACGAGTTTGGGTCTCCTCACACCCTTGTATATTTAATTCAGTCTTCCCTAAGTTGAAAGACTTGACTCATCTCAAGCCACGTTGAGGACTGGGATTGCTTAATAAACAGAAGTAATGGGCAGGATGGTGACTCGATCTTTGTCAATAATCCTGATAGAACACGCTGTTCCTACTTTATAGTAATTGTATTCAAACATCCCCCTAAACACGTGGTCTCAGATAGTCCATTACCTGGGTTCAAGTTATATTATGACCGAAATCTTCTGTAAGCACAGAGTCTGAATACCCTCATCTCCACTCAGGAAAATCACTAGACTAGAATGTGGGAGGGGCAGCCAGCACCATATTCACGTTGTAAACGGTAATTCAATTGCAATAAAACATTATGTCAACATTAATTTAATGTTGTTAATTTGAATTTTATTGGTTTTGCAATTTGTTTGTAATTAGTACATTTACTTTGGTTTTGTAATTGAATAAGAACTGCAACATAAGGAGTACATAACTAGTTTTATGTTCATACATGTTGAAGTAATATTATTATAAATGAAATTGAAGTCAACATCCAGGGAGCAGCGGGAGTTTTTTTTTTTCTTCTTTTTAAAGAGGTTTGTATAGCACTAGAGTCTGAGAAACTGTGATGGCACATTTATATACCAGTCCTATTTCCATTTCCTGCCCAGATAACTTATTTTAAATACTTATTTTAAAGGTAATTTGAGTGTAATCATTAAAAAATACATAGATATATGTATTTATATTCATGTAAAATATATATGTAAGTATATATGCATATGCAGGAGAGCTGAAAAATGCTTTGAACTCCTCAGAGATACATTATGTTTACATATGCATCATTATAAATAAAAGTAATTACATTGTATCAAAGTATATATACATTGTATCAGGGTATTAACAATAAAACCCAATGTGGCTAATCCTGACCCAGGACCGTAAGTCTATGCAGTAAGCTATACTAATGGAGTGGAGTTATTTTTCACTCATTAGAATATCTTGCTTTTTGTTTGCATTTCTCTCTTTCAGATTTTCAAGCCAAATGCAAGTACCGGGATGAAGCATGCAGTCCGTCTGCTCTGATGGAGGGAACTAAACAGCATTCCCTCTTTCCCCTGCGTATTGTCACTGCTCTACATCTGAGTGATGGGAACTTGGGAGGTGCTCAAATGAGTGTCATTTGATGGGGAGATGCCTGGTGCCAAGTCTTGAAAAACAAACAAGAAAAAATCTTCTTGCTCTGATCCTCTTAACCTGAAGTTCTTACCCTGGAGAGGACTCTGGGAGCTGGGGTGTGGAGGGTGAGGGGGTGGGGGAGAGGAGGAGAACAAGGCCTCTCCGTGTAAGAGGAAAGCAAATTGAAAGTCACCGAGGGGTGTGCCTCAAGGCAGTTTGTAAATCCACTTCCTTTGTCATAACAAGAACAAATCCCACCTTTGAAGTTTTTCCTTCTTGTTACAAGGGGAATGTCTTTTGTTTAATCCATTTTAGCCCTTAATACTTGACCTGGATCAATCCTGTTGGTTAGATTACACAGCATTCATGCTGATTTTAAACTGGCCTAGGGGTGGGTGGTGGGACAGGTTCTGTTTCATTGGTGTGAGAATCTCAAGAATAATCAACATATATACCTAGTTCATTTTTACTTTAAATAACAAACTGTCCTTTCATATTTAAAAGCATAATTATAATGAGCATTGTTAAACAGATTTTGATGTGTTCTATGAGTGGTGTATTTTGAATGGTCTCTTAAAAACTAATTCTTTTTCATTTATTCACAGTAGGGTAAGAGACTGATTTTCATCACGTGGCGGATCATGTCTTCAATTAAAAATCAAGAACCACTTTTTCTCTGAGGCCCCACATCAAATGTGAGTGTAAATACAAATTTTTCCAGCAGTAGGAGACACTTAACTGAGCATCAGCCCCAAGGCTGAGCATCATCTCTTTTTCACAGGGATCTGATCACTGGATAAGAGAAAACAAGAAAAAACAAAAACAAAAATACAAACAGCAAAAAACCCAAAAACTTGTTTATAAAACTCAACTCCATTCCTCAAACTCTGAAAGAGTTTTCATTCCATTTCTTACAAGAATTCTCAAAGTGGGTGACAGCAAAGGTGAGGATCCCTCTGCATAAACCTCAAAAGGACCATTTGTTAATTCGGTATCTTTCTAGGCAAGTGGCTATTAATTGATTTTTAACAATACGCATTGTTTCTCAAATCCCTTCAGCTTGCCTGAGTGCTAAGAAAACTTCCCAGAAAACCGAATGGATGGCTAAGCAGGGAGGAGGAGAGATGGAGCAGGTTGTAATTATCAGCAGGACTTTTCACTTACCTTTTGTCCCAAAGGAACGCAAACTTCATGACTTCTCACCAGCCAGTTGTGTCTTTGAAAAAGCTAAACGCATAGGAATGACCATAAAACATCCCAGTGAATAGGGCAGGAAATGTATATTTGATACTTGTGTGAAAAAGAAAATAATGTGCCATCAGCCGAACTGCAAGACAGGTTGGCTACTGGCTTCTTCGTTTTGGCTTGTGTTTGCTCTGCGAGGCTCCCCAAGCTTTGCAAGGGCAGAAGCCATGATTATTAATCTCTCTAGTCACAAATTACATCACAGAGCTTGGGGCTTTGTAAAGTCTCAAAATAGGTTTACGATGATGAATTGACATTGAGAGCACATTGGGTGCTCCTCCCTATAAAGGTGAAACTATCTTAGCTTTGTCATCAATAATCACACCAAGTAAAGAATGTAGAATATGCCACTTTTCCTCTTTAACAATCAGGAGAGAGAAGTATTATTTAAGTTATGGTATTTGAGAATTGAAATTACTCATTGATGTTGTCAGAAGCGTTTGAACCAGAGTGACTCCATCTTGAGAAGGGGCTGGGGAAAATAAGGCTGAGACCCACTGGGCTGCATTCCCAGGAGGTTAAGGTGTTCTTAGTCATAGGATGAGATAGGAGGTCAGCACAAAGTACAGGTCACAAAGACCTTGCTGATAAAAGGATGTGGTTAAGAAGCTGGCCAAAACCACCAAAACCAAGATGGGGATGAAAGTGACCGCTGGTCATCCTCACTGCTCATTATACACTAATTATAATATAGTAGCACCAGCTTTATGACAGTTTACAAATGCCATGACATCTGGAAGTTACCCTATATGGTTTTAAAGGAGGAGGAACCCTCAGTTCCAGGAATCGTCCACCCCTTTCCTGAAAAACTCATGAATAATCCACCCCTTGTTTAGCATATAATCAAGATATTACCATAAAAATAGCCAACCAGGCCTGGCGTTGTGGCTCACGCCTGTAATGCCAGCACTTTGGGAGGCTGAGGTGGGCGGATTACTTGAGGTCAGGAGTTTGAGACCAGCCTGGCTAAAATGGCGAAACCCCGTTTCTACTAAAAATACAAAAAATTAGTCAGGCGTGGTGGTGCACACCTGTAATCTCAGCCATTCAGGAGGCTGAGGCAAGAGAATCACTTGAATCCTGCAGGCGGAGGTTGCTGCAAGCCAAGATTGCACCACTGCACTCCAGCCTGGGTGACAGAGCAAGACTCTGTCTCAAAAACAAAAACAAAAACAAAAACAGCCGACCAGCAGCCCTGAGCGGAGCAGCCATTCTTTTATTCCTTTATTTTCTTAGTAAACTTGCTTTCACTTTATGATATGGACTCACCCGGAATTCATTATTGTGCCAAGAACCCTCTCTTGGAGTCTGGATTGGGACCCCTTTTTGGTAGCAATGTTAAATTAACTCATTTATTCCCATGGCGCTTTTTCATCTCCATCTTTCACACTGGCAGTTGGAACATAATATTGCTGGCAGGAGATAGAAAATATATGAAGTGACCCTGAGAGATGATGGAGTTCAGGACACACTACCCCAAAATATGGCACTTTGACATTTGAGAAAACAGCACAAGCAGGGAGGCTTCCCTGACCTTCTCCTGTCCTTCTCCCTTGAGGCAGAAACAGGCCATAAAAGAACTCTCTGATTTTCCTGTAAAGTAGGAATAAGACTCTCATTCCAGAGGTCCTCCCTACACCTGGAAGAAAGGATTGGAAATACAGAGACACAGAGATGAATCGGAACAAACAGGCATTGCCATGTTCCCCCAGTTAATGTGACCATTAGATCACATCTTTTGTCCTCCAATCAAACTTCTACATGTTCTTAAAAATACAATTTCCCCTGTTTCTTTGGGTCTTCATTTCTGAAGTCTCCTAAGTCATGTAAAACTGATATCAAATAAATGTGTTATGCTTTTCTTTTGTTCATCTGTCTTTTATTATAAGGGTCTCAGCCATGAACTTTGTGATGGGTAAGGAAAAGATATTACCTTTTTTTTTTTTTTTTTTGAGATGGAGTCGCGTTCTGTCACCTAAGCTGGAGTGCAGTGGTACAATCTCGGTTCACTGCAACCTTCACCTTCCAGGTTCAAGAGATTCTCCCACCTCAGTCTCCCGAGTAGCTGGGATTACAGGCACATGCCACCACGTCTGGCTAATTTTTGTATTTTTAGTAGAAACTGGGTTTCAGCATGTTGGCCAGGCTGGTCTCGAACTCCTGACCTCAGATGATCTGCCCGCCTCGGCCTCCCAAAGTGCTGGGATTACAGGCATGAGCCAGTGCCCGGCCTCCAAGATAATTACTTTTTATCCCCTACAGAGACAAAGCAGAACATCTTAGCTCATTCTCTTAATCATATGAATTAGATTTCAAAGTTGCCAATTTATCTTAATATAAAAATAAATGCAGGTACAGAAATTGATAAGCTGATCCTAAAATTCATAGGAAAAGCAAAGGACTCAGAATAGCCAAAACTTTCTAGAAAAAGAACAAAGAGGACTCACACCTTCCTGAGTTCAAAACTTGCTACAAAGTTGCAGTAATTAAGACTGTGTGGTGCTGGCATAAGGCTAAGCAGATTGTGATGGTCAATTGTATGTGTCAGCTTGGCTAGGCAATAGTCTCCTGTTACTCAATCAAACACTAATCTAGGTATTGCTGTGAAGGTATTTTGTAAATGTGACAAAATCTATAATCAGTTTACTTTAAGTAAGGAAGATTATCCTAGATAATCTGGGTGGGCCTGAGTCAATCAGTTGAAATGACTTAAGAACAGAACTGAGGTTTCCCTGGAGAAGAAGAAATTCCACTTGTGGACTGAGTTGTGCCTGAGAGTTTCAGCCTGCCCTTCCTGACAATTTTAGGCTTGTCATAATTGTATAAGCCAATTCCTTGCAATAAAACTTGTTCTCTTTCTTCCTTCCTGTATCTGTGTGTGTGTGTGTGTGTGTGTATAAGTAATTGATTCTCTTTCCCTGACTAATATGTAGTCAACGGAATAGAATTGAGAGTAGAGTTCAGGAACGAATTCTTACATTGTTACATTTATGGCCAGTTGATTTTTGACAAGGGTGCGAAACTTATTCAATGAAGAAAGAAAGAAAGAATAGTCTTTCCAACAAATGATGCTAGGACAACTGGACATCCACATGCAAAGAATGAAGTTGTACCTCTACTTCCTGCCAATACAAAAATTATTAATATGTCAAAATGGATCAAAGACCTAAATGTAAAAGCTAAAACCATTAAAGTCTTAGGAAAAACAGGTGTAAATGTTTGTGACTTTAAATTAGGAAACGGTTTCTCAGATATGACCTGGAAAGTACAAGCAACAGAAGAAAAAAAATAGATAATTGGATTTCATAAAAATTAAATTTAAAAAATTTTAATCTTCAAGAAATCATCAAGGAAGTGAAAGGTACAACCCACAAAATGGGAGAAAATATTTCCAAATTATATTAATAAAAGTAGTAGACTTTTATTGGGTCTACTACCAGAATATATAAAGAATGATTACAACTCAACAATAAAAGGACAAATAACCCAATTTAAAAATGGGCAAAATATTTGAATAGACGTTTCACCGAAACAGATATTCAAATTTCAGAGAAATGTCTATTCTAAAGTTCGTCAATTTTTAATCATTCTATATATATTCTGGTAGTAGACCTTATCCTAGCTTTATTAGGTAGTATTATTAGGTCTACTACCTTTATTAATATACAATTTGCAGATACTCAAAATTTTTAGTCATTAGAGAAATACAAATCAAAACCTCAGTAAAATACCAGTTAATATCTACTAGGATGGCTAAAATCAAAAGACAGACAATAGTAAGTTTTGGTAAGGATATAGAGAAATCGGAACCCTCATACATTGCTGGTGAAAACATAAAATGTAGCAGTCACTTTGAAAACAGTCTGGCAGTTCCTCAAAAGGTTGAGTAATTCTGCTACAAGATATATACCCAAGAGGAATGAAAACATATGTCCTCACAAAAATGTGCATAGTAACATTATTCATCATAGCCAAATACTGGAAACAATATAAATATTTATCAACTGATGAATGGATAAACAAAATGTGGCATAGCCATATGATGCAGTGATATTCAGCCATAAAAAGGATGAGGTAGTGATACATGATACAATATGGATAACCTTGAAATCACGCTAAGTGATAGAAGACAGACACAAAAGGCCACAAATTGTATAATTCCATTTATACGAAATATCCAGGATAAGCAAATCCATAGACACAAAAAGTAAATTAGTGGTTTTAGAACCTGACGGGGAGAGGAGACTGGGAATCATTAGCTAATGGGTATGGGACTTCTTCTTGGAGTGATGAAAAACTTACAGAATTAGATAGCAATAGTGGTCACACAAGTCAGAATATATTAAAATCCACTGAAATGTATACTTTATAGTGTAAATTTTATAGTGTGTAAATTATATCCCAATAAAAGGATAAATAGAGATAAATTAGAAATTCTTTGAAATACATTACAGAACACATACGACCTTACTATAAGTAGGTCTTTGTGCTTACAACACGATTGACATGCAAAACACACAGCATTCCCAAGCTGTTATTCTGTGACCTTTCCCAGAGGCGAGGGATATCATTATCACCAAGTTTTGGGATATGGAGCTGTCTACGTATGTACGTGATACGGAGCTAAGAAATTTCCCAACTTCATTTGTGTAACATGCTTCATTTTGGTTCCAGGGTAGTGAAATCACCTGCAAATAAGGAAACTTTTACCTGATAAAATCATATAATTGACGATCCAAGATGCAGTCACTAATAATAATGCTTTTTTGAGCAGCTGCCATGTGCCAAACACTTTACATATGTTATGTCATTTCATATTCAACCTACTCTTATGAAGTTACTATTATTACCATATTTCACCAATGAGCAAACTGAAGTTTAATGAGGTTAGTTAACAGGCTAACTTGTGTTGCTCTTTAGTAGAATGTGATAATGGCAAAGCCAAGAGTCAAATCTCCAAAGCTTAGGCTCTCCCATGAAACACTGCCTTCCCCGAGACGGCCCACGAGTGAGGGTGATCTCACTTGTACATATGGGGAGGTGGGGTAAGCAAAAAGATGGAGCTGGGGTAAATAAGGGCCTGGCTGTACAGGAAGCCAGCACACACAGCTAGAAACACCAAGCAGGAGCATCTTCTCTTTGAGACAGCGCACCTCTTCCTTGAGAAGTGTGTTCTTTCACAATCCCCAAATAATGAAGTTTTCTCTGTGTGTGTTTTATCCAGAAACACTATTTCTTAAGGCATTATAGCATGCAGCAAAACTCGTTGAGGTTCTCATTGATTCAGTTGGTGTTTACTGAATGACTACTATGTGCCTGGCTCTGTGCCCAGTCTTAGGGACATAAACATGAATATGACACATATGAATAAGACTCCTCAAGGAGCCCAATCTAGTGGTGAGCAAAGGTAAGAAAACAGAGAGCTGCAATTCAGTGTGATACGTGCCAAGACAGAGTTTGTCATGAGGGCAGAGATGGGCATGCCTACCACTGAGAGGTAGAGTCAGAAAAGGCTCATGAAGATGAGTTCAGTAGAAGCCTGAGGATGAGCAGAAATTCACTAGGAACATAGTGCTGGGTATAAGGAGAAGTTAGTTCAGAAGAGAAAGGGAGAAAGAAAGGGGGAGAAAGGCATGCACGGCGAGGGGAACACCTGCAAACAGTGATGGAGCCCATTGTGTTTCCATCCCACACCACTTCACAAGCCAGCAAGTCTGGGATGGCAAGGGGTTGTGACAGATACTGTGAGTTGTCTACCCAATAACTCCCTTCCCTTCTTGTTAATGGAATCCCAGTTTTGTTTGTGATAACAAACAGCCCGCCCTTGGAGATGAACCGTGGCTGGTCATGTCAATCCTTTTGCTCTTAGACGACACTCATTTTCTTAGCCTCCCTTAGAACTGGGAGTGATCAGATGACCCAGTTCTGGTCCATGAAATGTAATGGGAAAAGTTTCTCCTTTCCTGAAAGAAGGGGCAGAACGGCTGGCACCACCTCTTTCCCATTCTTCTTGCCTCAACCTTAAACGTGATACCTGAAATAATACTGTGAAACAACAAACAAAAACTAAAATCCAACTTGCTAAGAATGAAGGACAGAAAAGACATAAATAACCTGTGTCCTTGATGCATGATAGAGCAGTTGTTATAACCAGAAAATCCTCCTGCATAGGACTTCCTGTCATACAATAATCTCCCATTTTCAAGCCATCATTGCTGGACATGCTGTAAGTAGTGATCAAAAGCCTTTCTACGTGATAGAACTTCCAGCGAAAAACAGAGTAGTCCTCTCCCTATTCCTTCTTTAAAATTCCTCTATCAACAGCTTTTCTCGGTTTGGTGCATAGGTTTCATTCTTGACTGACCAGCTCTGTGGGTGTCCTTCCTAATTTCCATTCACTCCCAACTCTGGGGAGTAACAAAAAGAACAATGCCATTTTGCCCTGGCATATTCAGGATAATGTGGTGTCCATGGCAGCCATTATATTGTACGAGGTCCCTGGAGCCACGACAGATAGTAAATGGCTGTGGTAGAGATGGCCCATGATCCTGGGGCCATGCACGTGTCAGGCTGCAATTACCAGAAAGATTTCAGCTTTTGCTCCTGGCAGAGGACCTTGTTTATATTTATCATTGGCACCATTACTTCCATTACTGGGCCAAAAGCTTATTAGCCACTGGAAGTTGGCAGAGGTGCACGGACCAGAGCAGCTGACTGTGACATGAGGAACTGATATTCTTGCAGTCTTAACAGTGTCTCCACTGCAGCTTTCTACTGGCCAAATTTGTGGGGACCCCCCTGTAACAAGGGGCAACTGGCTATCTTTAGTCATCTGCATCAAATCCATCTTCAGCCCGAAAGATAGAAATAATTTAACCCTAGACTTGGATAATTTGGTTAGTTTTTTCTTTCATGCTCTATGTAAGAAAAACCCACAAAGAAAGCAGCCAAAAATGACTTTTACCCCTGAGTTGAGGCCACCTACATTTTATTTATCAGTGAAAGCTCTGAGAAACGACAGAGCCTTGTGAAAATACACGCAGTTGTCCCTCAGTATCCACTGGGGATTAGTTTCAGGATCCCTGCAGATACCAAAATTCAGGGATGATCTAAGTCCCTTATATAAAATGGCATAGTGTTTGCACATAACTTTTATATCATCTCTAGATTACTTATAACACCTAATAAAATGTAAATGCTATGTAAATAGTTGTACTGTATTTTTATTTGTATTATTTTTTATTGTTGTTTTGTTATTTTAAAAAAACATTTTCAACCCATAGTTGGGTTGAATTTGCAGGTGTGGAACCTGCAAATAGAGAAATGACTGTATACTTTCCCCTGTGAATAATAGGGACTTACTTAATGTAAGATCATCATCTTTAGGAAATCGTGGGCTCAGTAAGGGCAGAAGCAAGGTTTTTTATTTTAGCACCTCCCCGCAGGACCTAATTTGATGCCCCCTCTTAGTAACTGCATCTTGTGCTGTTTTCCTCACTCTCTCACCCATCTCTCTTGCCTCTCTCATCTCCACCTCTTGCATTTTTTCTTCTCTGGGAGGCTCCATGTCCTTTTACGTGGAGATTAATTTAGCTTACCTAGGTTTCTGCAATTCTGAATCTCTACCTATTACCCTCTAAGCACAGCAAAGGCTGGCTAACCAAGTAGTGCAAATAAGGTTTCTCCTTAGAAGATGAGGGAGGGAAAAGGTTATATTTGTACCTATATCTATATAATGCCCATAAATCATAATATCAACACATTTACTCTCCCACTTAAAAACCTTCTGTACTCTCTTTGCTTACCGAGTAAGCTCCCTCCCCTTCCCCTGATTTTCAAGGTCCTCTGTGACCAAGACCAATCTTCCTGAAAAACAAAGTTTCCCAATATTGGTACTATTGACATTTGGGGCTGGATAAGTTTTGCTGTGGCAAGCCATGCTGTGCATTGTAGGACATTTAGCAGCATCCCTGGCTTCTACCCACTCAATGTCAATAACATACCCTTACCCAGTTATGACAACCCAAAATGTCTCCAGACAGTGGCAGATGTCCCCTGGGTGGCAAAATCTCCCCTGATTGAGAACCACTGCTTTAAAGCCTTCTCACCTGCTACTTTCCATACTAGGTCTGTACTCTGTCTATATCCCACACACTTGGGGTGATCTCCCCTTCATACTTTGGCTTACTCTCTTTCCCTGGTTTGCGATGCCCTCCCTTTCACCACTCAAATCCATCCACCTAAAATCCTACTCATTCTTTTATGGCCAAAGTCTTTACTCCATGAAGTATTGCCTAAATTCCTCTTACTCAAAGCTTTAAGCATTTGTCCTTTGAATTCTCAGAAACATTTTGTTGATACCTCTCAACTTTAATTCTGCATTTCCATTTGACTCCATGAGTATAGTAACTATGTTGTAGGTGTTCAGCAAATGAGTGTTTGCTAATGCATATATGTATATGTGTTTTTGTGGTTGAAAATTGGAACACAGGTGTAGGAGGTAACGTTCTTTCTCCCCTGTGAAGGAGGCCACAGCAGGGTCATTCTCATGCTTTTTGCATCCTTCTTCCTGAGTTGCTGGTAATCTATTGTACTAGATCTGAGGATTCAATAGACCCTGCCGTACTGAGCAAAATTTAAGGAAATAAGTAAAAGCTGATCTTATTTCCTCCTGTGACATGGTTTGGATTTGTATCCCAACCCAAATCTCACACTGAATTGTAATCCCCAATGTTAGAAGAGAGGCAGGTGGGAGGTAGTTGGATCATGGGGGCGGATTTCCCCCTTACTGTTCTTGTAATAGTGAGTGAGTTCTCACGAGATCTGGTTGCTTTCAAGTGTGTAGCACCTCCCCCCAACCTCTCCTGTCCTCCTATTCTGGCCACATAAGAAGAGCCTGCTTCCTCTCCCCCTTCTGCCATGATTGTGAGTCTTCTGAGGCCTCCCCAGCCAGCTTGTGGAACCATGAGCCAATTAAGCATCTTTTCTTTATAAATAACCCAGTCTCAGGTATGTCTCCATAGCAGTGCAAGAATGGACTAATACATCCCCCAAAACCCATGGTTGATGCCCTAAACCATTCACATTGTTCCTAAGTGCTGAGAAACGTTGAGGCTGCTCCCCTACTCCAGCAAAGCCCCGGAAATGCAAATGTCCCAGCCTCATCTGACCAATCCAGATCCCATGGCCATAGGCACTCACATTGAGAAGCCTTTCTGCCACAGTAAGTCATATCAGCGACATTAAAAAAATTAAGATTTTTCTACGGAGGCTCAAACTTTTTCTTTATAAGTCACTTGTCATCTCTGGCGACAGGACAGCTAGAAACTCATAGATTCCAGGAGCACTTTCCAGTTGTCATGGTAACTGACTCGATGTGCTGCTGAAACTGTCCTCATAGCTAACCAACCATGACAGTGGTCCTTCACTGGATGGGGTGACCGCAGGAAATTCATTTGGAGTATTTCTCCACTGCCACCTTGAGGTCACTGGCCATAGTGCATCCTCCTTCCTCTTGTCACTGAGCAGACATCGGCCTGAGGGATTTGCGTGCTCTCTCTGCCTCCTATGACAGGTGCTGCAGCAGGCTCAAGACACAGCATTGCCCGTATCCCTAGAGCTTAGTCACTCTCGCTGTTCTTACTACAAGGCAGACCTGTCAGCAGAAACATGGATGTCTTAGTGCTCAATGACATATGCTAGACACATCATGCTGTTTTCTCTAAAAGAAAAGCTTAGGAAAGAAATTATAAAAATTTAAAAAAGAATCTCTTTCAGAATCTCTGCTCCCATGAGATGTCCAGGGTTTGAACTTTTAAAAGCAAAAATAAGAATAGTGACCAAGAAATACGTATTTATGTGTGTAAAAGATGGATAAAATAAGACGTTGTTTAATTTCCTTCTGACTTCCCGAACAATTTTATATCATGGACACGAATACTTTCTCATTTTATATGGTTTTTTTTTTTTAACCTGAATAACACAAAGTCAATTTAAAACTATTTTACCATTTACAACCCTGGAATAAACTTCTTTTTCCTGGGTTGTGCCTGGTGGTTGGTTTGAAAATCTACTGGCTCCTTTTCAGAGTGTTTTTCTTAAATAAATATCTGTCACATTAATGGTTAAAATCAATTAAGTTCAATCATACACCTGAAACTAGCTAGAAGAGAATAATTCAAATGTTCCTAGCTTAAAGAAAGAATACATATTTAAAGTGATGGATATCTCAATTACCTGGATTTGATCTTAACACATTATAAGAATGCATCAAATTATTACATGTACCCTCGAAATATGTACACCTAATATATATACATTTAAAAAATCAAGTTCCTTTAAGAAGAAAGGGACACTGATTTCCTCATTCTAATTAGGTGACATATTGCCCTCTAGTGGAGTGATATGCTAAATAGTGATAGAAATTCAATGCGGGATGAATTTGCCTCCATTCATTCAGTGGGTTATTGAACAGCTACTCCGTGCCATGTACAGCTCTGGGTTCTGCCCGGGTACAGCAGCAAAGAAGATAAGCCAGTGTCTTCAGTTCAAGGAGCATATATTCTAATGGGGGGATATAGAAAATTAAAACTTAAATGAGAAAAGTCTTAGTGATATATGCTCTGTAGAGAATTAAAATAGAGTTATGTGGAAGAAAGTGATTGAGTAGATACTTTAGATTGAACCATCTAGAATGTCCTCCCTATGAAGGTGATATATACCCTCGGATGTGAATGCCAAGATAGCTAGCCAAGATGAAGATCAGGAGAAGGAACATTTTAGGCAGAAGAAACAGCTAGAGCAAGAAGTTTAAGAAAGAAATGAGAGGTGTTCAAGGAACAGAAAGATGGTCAGAGCGGCTGGAGCTTGGTAGATGGGAGAATGGCACAAGATGAGTTTGGAAAGGGCAGATGATGGCCAGATCATACAGGGCCTTGGAAAACCAAAGAGAAGTAAGCTGAAGATATCAAGCAGGGGAATTACACAATTTGATTCACCTTCTTTAAAATCTCTGGTTACTATGTGGAGAACAAATCCTGTGTGGAGAACAGAGGAGGCTACTATAGTATTCCTCCAGGAGAAATGATGGGGGCTAGGCCCAGCATGACATTGGTGGGAATGAAGATGGCTGACGCATTTAGATATGTTTTAAAGGTAGTATCAATGGGATGTGTTCATGGCTTGGATATAGGTCGTGAGGGAAAGAGAAGACTTGAGAATGACACCTTGATTTTTAATTTACTAACAGAACGGAAGAAAATGATCTATACCAAGATGAGAAATATTGCTTGAGTGTTGTGTTTGGGAAGCAAATCAGGTCATGGTCTTCATAATTAGAATATAAAATACAGAACAACTTTTTTTTTTTTTTTGAGGTGGAGTCTTGCTCTGTCACCAAGCTGGAGTGCAGTGGTGCCATCTCAGCTCACTGCAACCTCCACCTCCCCAGCTCAAGCAATTCCCTTGTCTCAGCCTCCCGAGTAGCTGGGACTACAGGCACTCACCACCACGCCTAGCTAATTTTTTTTTTTTTGTATTTTGGTAGAGATGGGGTTTCACCATGTTGGCCAGGATGGTTTCGATCTCCTGACTCATGATCTGCCTACCTCGGCCTCCCAAAGTGCTGGGATTACAGGCATGAGCCACCGAGCCCAGCCAAAACAACTTTTTAAAGAATATGTTAAACAAAGATGATGAGCCAATAAATATGAATATTCACATTTCAAGGGGTCCAAGAGAGCTAGAGAGTTTATCAAAGGAAATCAGGCAGAAGAGTTCTCAGATTGCAGTGTAAGGCACCCCAAACAGCCAGGAAAAAGCATTTAGCACTATGGAGATAAGAGCCAGTGGCTTCGAAACCTTCTAGAGTTGCTTATCTCCCAGTTTCTTCTCTGTATTTTGGGAACTGACATTATGCACCACGAGAGAAGGTTGCAAGAGTCACAGGGCATTAGAAGTGAAAAAACTTCAAGGAAAAATGAGCCCAACTCCCCTTAAACCCATCTTTTCCAAATAAAGCAGTGGAGCTCAGAGCCCAGGGAGTAGAAGGGATACCAGCATTCATGGCCCTAATGCAATATGTCAGACACGATATGAAGAACATCACATGATTTACCCCATCATGTCTTTGAACAATTTTGCAAAGTGTGCATAAATTTCCATTTCCAGCCAAGATAACACAGCACAGGCTCTGGGAAGGCCAAGACCCTACAAATGGCTACTGGAAGAGATGGGATGAGAACTCTCATGTTCCAGTGTTCTACAATCCATGCAATGCTGGGCTAAAGAAGATTTTTGAAAATGTGAGGAGGGAAATGAAACTAATTTGGGTAAATCTTTTTAGAGTTTCACCTATACATGTTGGAGCAAGCCAGATTGCAATGCTTCTATGAAGCAACCAAGCAAATTCTTCCAGCTAAATTTGGGGATGATGATGATGATGATGATGTAGCTGCCATTTAGTAAGTGTTTTCTATGTTCTACTGTTTCAAATACATTCATTTGCTTAAAGACAACAAATCTGCAATCTATCATCTCTCTTTTCTAGATGAAACTAAGACATAGGTTAAATGATTTACCCAAGGTCACGTCATTACTCTGCTCAGTGTAAAACCTTGATGTGGACACAGGCCTATCTTCTTTCTCTGCCCATGTAGCCCTTTTAACATCTTCTCTTCTCTGGAGTCATAGTGCCATGGCCCACACAGGCATGTCCTCATTTGCAGCCCTGGAGATACAAGGAATGGGACTATAGCTGGAGTGACCTTTGTGCCACCATTAAGTGTCACACACAGTATTAAATTCTATCTAACACTGTACTCTGAACCACAGGACAAGTGAGAAGAGGAAAGAAAAGCAAATGTGAGCCAGCCATGTGATCCCATGGCTACCCTAAGGGCCTATTAATATGATTCAGAGATGCCTGAGTAACTGAGTTTTCTGCAGTTCCATAGTTTAGGAGTGAAACGAGACAGTGTTCGCCTAGAGAGACCAAGAACTGAGTGAACGCCTGAGTATGTCATACCATGCTGTGCTCTGTAATCATGTTGTTTATTGCATAACCCCAAGATTGTCAGATGCATCAGTCCCAGATGAATATATAGCACTGGCATATATCCAGACTAGTTAATATGTAGAACCCTCTAATCTCATAAAATTGAAGGAGGACAGTCTTTCTGTGATGTTCAGTGACAAGGGTATTTTTAGCCCACTCTCCTTTGCGAGGATTGGAGAATTTGAAAACTTGTATCTCTGCCTGCCCTAGATAACTCTATTACTTATCTTGACTGCAATATTGTTTGGCTTAATCACATGAAGTCTGAGTCATTGGTCTCTCCATCAACCCAAATTTGCTGTTGACATTTGTCCATATAGTCACCTTGCAGATTAGTGATGGTGGGGAGAAGGTGGAGATTTAATGACTTTATTCCAGACCTATCATAGAGGAAGGGACAAAGATGGTGTTGCAGTGTTGGGTTGATCAGCTGAGTACCTGTGGTGTGAGATAGCTAAGGGCTTCAGATATATAACAAGAGGAACCATTTGTGAACCATGACCTTGGATCTGGTCTGCTAATTTAAAATAGAGAATTTTTTTCCCCCCAAATGAGTGTGAAACTGACCATGCCGTGGCTATTGTTTATTGCTCTGGTGAAAATAATTGAGCCAATAGAGGGAGCTAAAGTTGTATAAATGGAATTTCTGGATACACAGTGTTATTGCAAAGAAATTCCCAAATACTTGAAAGCTGTACTTCAGGGAATTTGGGGATGCAGTGGAAAAGAGGCAAATAACCAATAAAAACATTGCTAACAAGACAGCGGTTGGTAACTGGTGATCACTCCAATATCTAAACGTGTAATTAGAGTGGATATCATGAATGAAAGGAAAACTTCTTGGCATGACTATTATCTGGGTGACTAGGATACAAAAATATGCTCTTTTCTCTCTCTTAATTGGCCATGTTAAAAGAGAATCTCTAGATTTATCAAATCTTTGTATTTATCAAGGCAGAGAGCTGTGATAAATTCAAAATAGTGTAAGCTCTCCGGAAACAACAGGAAGTAGAACTTTCAATTAAAGAAACAGTGAATGTGTGGGTATCAATAAACACTAATATTTTTCACATTAGCTCAATTTGGCCAAGAAAATGTTAGATGGGACCCTTGGACTGAGTTCCACAATTGTGTAAAAAAAAGTTCAGCAAGCTGAGAACGAATGGGATTTAGTGATTGAACTTGATATTGCCATGATAATGCCTTCTTTTCCACCCCTAAGAGAGAGAACCAGCAGGGACCATTTACTTTTACATGCAACATAATATACTTTTATTATGTTATCTTAGGACTATATTAATTATTCTATTTATGATAATAATTAAGAAATAATCTGACCACGATAACTGCTATGGATTGAATGTTGGTGTCCCTCCAAAATCCATTTGTTAGAACTTAACCCCCAAGGTGATAGTAGTAATAGGTGTGGCCTTTGGGAGGTGATTAGGTCCTGGGGGCTCCACCATCATAGACAGGATTAGCACCCTTATAAAAGGGCTTGAGAGAGTGAGTTCATCCCCTTCAGTCCTTCCACCACGTGAAGATGCGGCAACAAGGCGCCATATTGGAAACAGAGTTTGGGTCCTTACTAGACACTAAATCTGCTAGCCCCTTGATTTTGTACCTTCCAGACCACAGATTGTGAGCAATAAATTTCTATTGTTTATAAATTATTCAGCATAAGGTATTTTGTTATAACAGCCCTAATGGATGAAGACAGCAACCATCATCTTTTTTTTTTTTGTAACAACTTTTTATTTTGAAATAGTTTAAGAATAACCATATTTTTGAAATTGGTGATAAGTGAGAAGAACATTGTTACCTGTAGAAGGGGACAGAAAACACGACATCATCTTGTTGGCTGGTAAATATACCTAAACATAAGGGCCAGTACAAGTCTTAAGCGTGTCTTAGCATATGCTGGGCTAAAGATTCACAGGATCATTCATTGATACAAAAACAATTGGCTGAGAATATTTTTAATTTCACCATGAAATGGAATCAAATGGGCTGACAGAATTATTTGGATGTTTTAGTCCATTTGTACTGCTACAACAAAATATTGCAGACTGGGTAATTTATAATGGATGGAAATTTATGTCTCACAGTTTTGGAGACTGGGAAGTCCAAGATTCAGTGCCCGTATTTGATGTATGGTGAGAGGCTTGCTGCTGAGTCCTCACATGGTGGAAGGGCAAAAAGGGCCTAAGTCAGTTTCCTCCAGCTTTTTTGTAAAGCACTAATCCATTCATGAGGGAGGAGCCCTCATGTCTTAATCAATGCTGTGGTATCAATGTGTCACCCAAAATTCATGTGGTGGAAACTTAATCCCCAATGCAACAGTGTTCTGTGGTGGGGCCTTTTGGAAGGTGTTTAGCTTATGAGGGCTCTAGTCTCATGAATGGATTAATACCACCATGAAAAGGTCTTGCAGGAGAGGTGTGCTCATTTTTTGCCCTTCTGTCTTCTGCCATGTAAGGATGCCACAAGAAGGCTCCACCAGATGCTAGTGCCTTGATCTTAAGCTGCTCAGCCTCCAGAACAGTGAGAAATAAATTCCTGGGTTTTTCTGTTTTTTTTTTTTTTGTCAATTACCCAGCCTTAGGTATTCTGTTATAGCAGCACAAAATTTGACTAAGATATTTCCCAAAAGGCTGCACCTCTTACTACCACCATGATGGAGATTAAATTTCAATATGAATTTTGGAGGGGACACCCTCAAACCACAGAATTGGATATTGGAGAAGTCATCCCATACCTGGGTGTACTTTGGGTACTTGTTTTGCCAAATGTCATATTAAAAACCCTGCTTTTAAGTAAGGAGAAAAACAGAAGATGCCACTGGGTCCTTATAAGCTTGTTGATCCTATAATTTTGGTAGTTTGCATAATAGAAACCTTTTACATTCAACAGTCTGCAGAAACCAGGAGGGGGGTTAGTCATGGGACTTTAGAACTTGAAGCTTACCTAATGCAGCTGCCTGTCACTCCACTTTGAAAGCATTTTCTGCTTGTGATTACTGGTTAAGATGCCATGTTCCTATAAAAGAAAATTAAAGAATTCTAAGACCAGAAATTCCAAAACTGTCCTTGGTAACATTTGACAGATTTTTTTAGATACTGGAGAAGCAGCTCAAAAAAAGTTAGTGATAAAATAGAAAAGGTATATTAAAGAATATACAAAAGGAAGCAAGCTCGTAGTGGACCATGGGATCCATAGCTGGCAGCTGAAGCCCTGGAGCCAAAACTGTCCTCACCATCAGGTTTGCTTCTGGCAATAGGGATTTGTGAGTATACGAGAGTATGAATCCAAGAGAGCACAGCCAAGACAAAGTTTAGTTTACTAAGCACAGTACTCAATTAGCTGAGAAGCGTTATGGAAGTCTGTGACCATCCTCTCAGCCCATGGGCTAAGTAGAAAGTCTTCTGGTTGACTCTCTACTTTCCAACACGAAAACACCTCTCATTTGTTCAGCAAGTGCTAAAAATACCTCAATGTCGAGGCAAGATTTATGAAACAGCTACAGGCTTTCTGACTTGAAATATGAATTGCCCATGTTGACACCTGTTTGTTATATATAGATGAGAAAGGTGGTGGTAATGGAAACATCAAGGTAGCTCTATCTATCTGTTGGTGAGGATTTTAAAGGTGGTAACTGAGATCTACAAGATGAGTGGATCCTGGAGACCACAAGCTTATGAAACATTGGTTTCAATCACAATACGTGATACAGTCTTTGACTCCATCGAAAACTGCCTATGTCTGTCAGGATTTCTCAGCTAGAACAATATCAAGAGAAAAATTCTACCTTTTGTTAAAGGGACAGAGCCCGAAGGGGTATGGGCCATTATATACTGGCAGACTGACTGTGTTGAACTTTTACCTACAGCACCAGGTAGTTTTAGGTTCTATTGACTGGTATTGACACTTCATTTTCTGGTTTAAACTTTGCCCATCCTGAATCTGAGGCCTTGAATTTATTAGTTTATGAGAATCTGAGGCTTTGAAGTTTGAGCTTAGAATTAACGCACTGGAAATACAAACTTTCAGTAATTCTGACCCTCACTTAATATATCAGCAATAAGAAAATACATCCTATAAAATAAAGAGGGCAGGAGTGAGCCAAGAAATATAACACAAAGTAGTCTTTTCATGTTCATATCCCTCCCAAAGTAATAATGTGACTGAAAATTAGAATGGGTAATTGAAGCAATTGTGATACAAAGTCATGACAGGGACATGATGGACTAACTGGCTTTGTAGGCGAGAAGAGCATCTAATACCAAACATACTGGGCTGCAAAAGTGGGTCATGGGTTGAACTTATTTCTAAGATATAAGACCAAGGATGAGGCAATGAGAAGTGATGGATTGGTCATATCTACCATTCTATACGTTTCTCTTGGGCAATCCATAAACAAGCCCTAATAATCTGGAAGGGTTTTGTGGTACCCTCGCAGTATGCCACCATGTACTGTTGGACTTATTCTTGCTACTACTATAACTACGACTACTGATAAGAATAATAACAAGCACTTAGATAGTGTTTATCATATACCTGGCACTATTCTAAGCATTTTACATCTCTATATATGTTAAACATGGGATTAATTAACTCTGGCAAGTCACTGATTTTCAGAGAAAGTTGACTACTTTCTCAGAGATAATAAAGCAAATATTTCTAAACATTTTTGAAAAGGGGAGAGAGGGAGGGAATAAGAGAGGGAGGAAAAAGTGGAGTATTAGTAAGGTATTAGTCAAGATGTTTGGATTACACATTATAAAAGTTTCAACTAAAGGCAGCTTAGGTAAGATACAAAATGTGCTGACTCATGTAACTAGAAAGGGAAAGGGCAAGTCATTTCCCTGGAGGACAGGTTCCCAGATCCTGCTTAGGGTCCTGTGACACTGACAGCAGGGAGGAATGCCTCTGAATGCCTCCACCTGCTTTTATTCATTCAAATGTCCACGGGTCTATCCCTAGGAGCTCCACCCCAATTCCCCTGCAGATGAGACTGCAAAGCATGAACTCAGGTACTCCTCAGGAGCCATGCACATAGAGGGGTAAGGACACCTCTTTTATTTCCACGAGAGTAGGGAAATCTGCAGGGTGCCCAGAAAGTTCAGAGCAGGCTCCAGGTAGAGAGACGACCTGCAAGCATGAGGGGAGCCGGCGTTGTTTTGTTACACAACTGCAGAGGGCACCATTTCTTTATACTCTTTGTGAATGATACTAATGGGTGTTCAAAGGAGTGGCTCTGCAACAGCCATGGCAGAAGCCAGTGGAGAGTGACTATGGACACAGCAATAACCAGAAAACATTAACTGGTCCCTAAGCAAGCCTATGATGTCCTGGCTCTCTGAAAGGAAACAGAACAAAATGTGAGAAGGGGTTGCCATCTGGAGAGCTAGCGATCTAATGGAAGTGAGAAGGTAGATGGAATCAATGTCTATTATAATCAGTAGCCATGGTCCTGTTTGGTCCCCACCCCTCAGGTTGGGCCAGGGGAACTGAAGGTTATATTCCTCTTCTGAGTCCTTGGGAATAGAAATCCTAACATAAGTGAAGGCGACCAATCTTGGGATTGATGCTATTGACAGAGGAGAACAGACAGCCAAAAAGTGCACTGTGCAAGGTTGGTATTACTCACAATATAACCATGACATAGCCATTCCTAAGAAAACAAATGAAAAAGCAGTAGAGCAAATCATAAACTTCCCCGTGCAGCAAGTGTTATTATAATAATAAAAATAAAATATTATTAGTATATTCTTTCATTTGCATTTTGTTTTAGGGCTGCAACCAGATGACATACCAAGACCACAGTGAGTGCCAATAGGCAGACTCCAGCCCTGTGTCAGCCAAGCATTTTGGTGATTAATGTTCTTGGCCCAGAGGAAATAGCACTCTTTCTCTAAATTCAGATTTTTTTTTTTTGGCATAAAATTTTGGAAACTAGGTTTATAATTCTCCACAGTGACCATTTTGTCTATGCTCAGGTTAGTCATAGAATTCATAGCTAACCCAAGATTAATTTTCAAACCAAGGAGAAACAGTAGAGGTCATCCACTCCAAGCCTTTTTTTTTTTTCTTCCTTCCTCCATCCCTCCCTTCCTTTTGTTTTTTCTTTCCTTCCTTCCTCCATCCCTCCCTTCCTTTCTTTCTTCTAATGAATTCACTAATATATTTTATTTTAAATTGCACTTTGATTATAAAAGTAGTATATATGAATATTTAAAAATTGGAAACAGAAAATTTAAACTAAATGCCTCACAATCTCCCATCCAAAAATAAACACTGTCAACTACAGATGGTCCCCAACTTAGGAGGGTTTAAGATTTTCCACGATATGATTGTGTGAAAGTGATCCACATTCAGTAGAAACCATACTTCAGTACATAAATCAATAAATTACATGGGATACACAGCACTTTCTTATAAAATAGGCTTTGTGTTACATGATTTCGTCCAACGTCAGGCTAATATAAGTGTTCTGAGCATATGTAAGGTAGGCGAGCCTAAGCTGTGATGTTCAGTGGGTTAAGCTGTATCAGATGCATTTTTGACATGCCATATTTTCAACTTATGATGGGTTTATCAGGATGTAACTCCATGGTAATTGGAGGGGAACCTATGCTTTTATATTCATTATAATAATTGATATAACTCTCTTTTTTTGTTCTTTCCCCAAATCTGACCACTTCACCATGAGACAATGCTCCTAAACTGTTGATTAGACACAGGGTTACCCACTGTCTGGGAGAAGGGGTCAGGAAGAGTTACCCCGAAGATCTTGGGAAATTGACATGTCAGAATATACCTCCCTGATTTTAAAATGGGAAAACTGAGCTCCAATCATTTGCCAAAAGCCAATGACTCTGTCAGGACTCCTCCAATGTAACAGCTAATTGCTTCTAACTTCACTGTGCTCCTTTTCAAGTGTGAGGTCCAGGGAATAGACAGGATGCTGTAGTCCAGAAATGGACAGAATATGTCATGTGGAAAGATGTCCGAAAGGTCTCCACAATTTTCTCTTTTGATGTGTTATGTCTCATCAAAGTGCAAAAACAATTCCTAAGTTAGACAAGTAACAATTTATATCAAGAAAAATACTGTGTTATCCCATATAATGAACAAGTGGTAGGTAAGTATGGTTCAATGTGTCTACTGATATTAATAATGCCCAGTTGAGTTGAAATATGTAGGAAAGTTTTTGAGGGAAGGAAATATTTTCATGACTCTAAATGGCCTTTTGGTTGTCATATTTACTTTGGATGTCCAACAGAGAATAACTATCTATTTGGACGTGATGGTAGATTTCACTTTTAAATGAAACAATAAGCAAAAAAAAAAAAAATAAAAGAAAGAAAAAACAAAACAAAAAACCATACGGGAATGGAGGCAAAACTTCCAAAGTCCAAACAAATGCCATGTAAACATTCCGTGATCTACTTTTACTTTTAGATTGTAGATCATGTATTGAGAATTTACATGAGTTAGCATCAGAAGGCATCACAAGCCCATGGTATACTATCTTTCCCAAGTTTCACAATACATGGGAAATTAACATTTGGGTTGCCATTATTTTAATTAAAAATATGACGGCTTTTTGCTGACCCAGATAATCTCTTGTCTACTTCCATCAAAGGCACAGGGCGAGAGAGTGGAGATTTTACTATATTGTCTATTTCTCCAAAAGGGCCTCACCTGGCCTTTGCCTTCTTATCAGGATGGGTTAGCTTCTTGTTAAATATTAACTGTGGACCAGCAGAATCGACATCAGCTTCATCAGAGGAGCTTGTAAGAAATGCAGAACCTCATGGCACACTCCAGACTTATTGAATCAGAATCTACATTTTAACACGTTCTCCGTGTGATTTATATGAACATTAATGTTTGAGAAGCACTGGGTTAATTGATGATTAAGAAATATAGTGCATCTGTTTGCCCTACTCTCCATCTGTTGCCCAACACACACACACACACACATACACACGCACACTCTTCGGGTTTAAAATTAAAGAACAGACTGGGCAAAATCATGAAAAATCATGGATTTGCAGGATTTAACTGCTGAATGCAATACTAAAAATCATGTAGTCACAACCCTTCAAATGGCAGAGATTAGTAAACGTCTCCCACTATTCATTCTCCCCTTCTGCCCGTAGTAATAGAACTCTCCAAGGTTTAGCTGAGCACACCACACAATAAGACAGTGCATTTCCCTGGCTCCTTTACAGCTAAGAATGGCCATGCTATTAAATTTGAATCAATGAGATAGGAGCACAAGAGACACATTCAACTTCCAGTCAGTTCCACGGCAAAGTAGCAGCTTTTCACAAGCTTTCCTTTTTCTGATGGCTGGGCAGCAGCAACAGCTACCGTAGGTATCTTGGGCCCAGAGATAGAAGTCACATGCTGAAAATGACAGAGCTACTAGACATCCCAGGTCAATAGTTGACCTTCTATAACAGAGCAGCCCAACCATCCCGGAATGTCAGATTAACCTGGGACATGGAAGAGAAATTCAGCTCTCTCTCATCTTACCCATTGAAGTCACTGTGATTTTAAGTCTCTTGATGGCAGCTTAGCCTTTGTGCCCTGATTAATAACTTCACAAGTGAGAAACTGAGGCCCAGAAACTGTATGACTGATGGTGAAAATATCACTTATAAATGTAAAAATAAGCCAGTGAAAAATATTTAAAGACTTTTAGGCCAGGCACTGTGACTCACACCTGTAATCCCAGCACTTTGGGAGGCCAAGGAAGAAGGATCACTTGGGGCTAGAAGTTCAAGACTAGACTAGGCAACATAGCAAGACCCCCGCTCCCATTGTTACAAAAAATAACAAATTAGCCGGGCATGGCGCTACATGCCTTGTACTCCCAGCTACTTAGGGGGCCAAGGCATGAGGATTGCTTGAGTCCATGAGGTCAAGGCTGCAGTGGATCATGCCACTACACTCTAGCCTGGGTAACAGAGCGAGAATTTGCCTCAAATCAATCAATCATCAATCAGTCAATCAATCAATAAAATTAAAGATTTTCAAAAATGTATACTCAATTTTATAATGAAAACACTTTAAATGTTTTGAGGCCAGATGTGATAGAACACTTTGGCTTTCCTGACTAAGCTTCTTGGCTTGGAGGTGGTCTCTTAGCTACCCTGAGGAATATCCATACTTGTTTATCACACAGCAGTTACTTGGATGAATGAATAAATAAAAGGATAGCGTGAACTCTCTGTTTTTACTAAATCAGCAGGATAAAAAAATTTTTTTTGGCTCCCGCTTATTTTGAAGAATGTAATCTTAAAGTGCATCTTAAGTTGACCACTTGACCCATCTGCCACCATGAAACAAAGTGACAACCAAGAACGGGTTCAAATAGGCACAGTTTTCATAGTTTTTAGCATTTTCCTTTCTAGTAGATACGTGGGGAGATACTTATAGATCTACGTGTTTGCACTGGGTTAGGACTACGTTCAGCGTTATTTTTTTCATCTCTGGTTTGTGGTCATGCCTTAATAGTCATCAAACCAAAGTCATAAAGGCAGTTGAAGATACAGGACACGGTATTGCCAACACGAGGATAGTTTATTGGCTCCATGGTTCAGTCACTTTTGAATTCAGATAGTGTTTGACTAGCAGACTTCTTAACAGATTTTCTAGAATACTATTTCTGTCATTACAAGTTAAATTGTCACCTGCTATACAAAGATCCACACCTAGTAACCCAGTTATATTTATCCAATGATTAAAAAACAAAATGCTACTATATGAGATCATTTTAAAATAAAAAAGTAATGCAACACTAAACAATAGTTCCAGGTTGTCTTTAACCATAGTATTTCATCATAGGTTGCCCACAGAAGGATTGCATGCATAGATGTTTAAGCAATATGTAGACTTGTAAGTTTTATTTTTCTGTTTGCTAATAGTGCCTGTAACTGAAACACTGAATTATAGTATTGACAGGGACTCAATGAATCCAATACAAAGTTGTCTAAAACTGCCAAAAAGATACAAATTTAATGTTAACAAAATCACTTAAAATACTTTAAACACATGATAAAAGTCTGTAAACAATTCGTATCTCTAGTTTAATTTTTTTTGCATTAATAAGTCATATTCCCAAATCCAATTAAAGTCTCCTGTTTACACAGTGGTTCTCAATCTTGGCTGCATATTAAAATCACCCAGGGAGTGTTAAAAATCCCAAAGTTTAGGCCAAACTCAAGATATTCCATCAGGATCTCTGGGGGGTGGGACCTCAGCATCAGTATTTTCACCTTTAGTTTTAGGTAGGGATGTTGATTGGGTCAACAGGTGTAAACTATTAACCAAGGGCGACAGATGTTCATTCAGAATAAAGGGACACCAGATGTTCACCAGGCATTCCTTTCCAAGAGCTCTTATTTTCCATCTGAAACACATTTGCCTTCATCAGCTATTTCATGTCTCTTTCACAAAAGTCACCAAGAGGATTTAGTGCACTCAAAGTAGAGGGGCCTTTTTTTTTTCTTGAGGGCTTTTCTGAAAAGCTAAACCTAAGAGAAATGAATAGTTTCTTATCCTCTACACAGAACTCCCATTTAGCTCATTGACCTGCAGAAAGGTTTTTAAATAGCCAGGTGATGTCTTCAGTGGGTGCCTTGTATCCTATGTTAGTCTTCCCAAATGACCAGTCCAATCCAGCCGGTTTTCCCATTTCTCCTTGAGCTCAGACACTTTATCCCTAATCTGTCAGCACAGGAAATTGCGAGCAGGTATTTTATTTCATGCAACAGCCAGGAAAAACACAGAGGTGGTACGGCTCACTGCTTTGAATACGTGTTCAGTGGGACTGGAAAATTTTCCCTAAAACAAAGTTGTTCTATCTCTGGTGATCAAGGCCACCCCACACTGAGGACCAAAGAGAGCATCCAATCCTCAGAATGCTTCTGTGTGAAAATGAAAATGAGCAATACTTTTAGTAAAATTAGTACAAAGTACATGCGATAGAGCTTCTAAATATAAAATCATCCACATTGCTGTTTGGCTGCTTCGTTTAGTTTTCTCAGTCATATATGGCAGAGCAAACTACAAAACATCATTTTCCTTGACATGTCCATCCAGAACCAATTGTCTAAAACTGGATGTCTAAATTTGGGCATTTAGAATTATTAAATCACCATGAGCTGAACTGTAGCAAATTATAAAGAAAGGTAAGAACGTGGCTAATCAAAGTCCTCTTCAATTCAATAGGTGTTTGCTGACAACCTAATATATATCAGGGATGTGTGTGGAATGAAAGGGTTTCTCTTTCAGCTGCAGCATTTCCCTATTACGCTCAAAGGGCTAATTTCAATGATGAACCTCTTTGTTTCATGGTTTTTGTCTTCATGAGTTATCCAACAATTTCACTTTCCTGAAACAAGCCTCTGCAATAGACGCCCCTCAAAGACTCCCAGGTATATCTGTTCTTTTAAACAGGTCTATGTGTTGTTCAAATACCTATCAGACTTCTCGTCATGGGACAATCCAAATTTTTCATCTCTCTGGCTTTCTTTGTTTAAAGAAGTTAACATTGCCATGATTCTTGGTTGTTATATTCTATTATCTAGCTTACAATATACAAAGACTCCCTGGCGTTACAGCTATTTCAAAGAGGTAATATTTTCAATTTTGTAAATTTTCCAAATGAATATAATTTAAAATATTTAGTTTAAAAAGATGCTAGCTCTTGGCTGGGCACGGCGGCTCAGGCCTATAATCCCAGCACTTTGGGAGGCCAAGATGGGCGGATCACGAGGTCAGGAGATCGAGACCATCCTGGCTAACACAGTAAAACCCCGTCTCTACTAAAAATACAAAAATTAGCCGGGCATTGTGGCGGGCGCCTGTAGTCCCAGCTACTTGAGAGACTGAGAAAGGAGAATGGCTTGAATCCGGGTGGCGGAGCTGGCAGTGAGCCGAGATCGCACCACTGCACTCCAACCTGGGCAACGGAGCAAGACTCCATCTCAAAAAAAAAAAAAAAAAGGTGCTAGCTCTCTGAGAACCTGTCATAATTTTCCTAATATTGCCTTAACACAAAATATGTTAGAGCAAAATAAAATATCTCTTTAAATCTTTTATTTCAGAAAACGGCCTTCAATGCAGTCAATAAGCATTTATTGAGTACTGTGGGAGATCCTAAGATTGAAATACAATTTCTTTGCAACTAGGGCCTTATAATTTTAATGGAGAACCAAAATATAAAGATATGTATGTATGTGTGTATATGTGTGTCTCTCTCTCTCTCTCTCTCTCTCTCTCTATATATATATATATATTTTTTTTTTTTTTGAGACAGAGTCTTACTTTGTTGCCCAGGCTGGAGTGCAGTGGTGTGATCTTGGCTCACTGCAACCTCCATCTCCACCTCCTGGGTTCCCACCTCAGCTTCTCAAGTAGCTGGGATTACAGACATGTGCCACCACATTTGTACAAAACACATTTTTGTATTTTTTTGTAGACAACTATTAGCATGCTTTTGCCATGTTAGCCAGGCTGGTCTTGAACTCCTGGCCTCAAGTGATTTGCCTGCTTTGACCTCCCAAAGTGCTGGGATTACAGGCATTAGCCACCATGCCCGGCCTGCATTTATATATTTTAAGGGATTAAGATAGCAATGAAAGGTAATTTTAATGGGCTTTCCAGGGAAGGGAAGAGTGACAGGAAAGAAGAGAGGAGAGAGAGACAAAGTTTGGGGTAGGTGTCCACAAGCATGGAGGAACTTAGAGTCTTTTTGAAGTCATCTACTTTGCAGGGGAAGGGTCTTAATAATGATCATGTTAATAACAACGATAATAGCTAATGTCTATTTGGTGTCTGTACCCTGCAACTCCTGATATTAAATTGTTGTTCACTTACTGTTCACTTAGAATGTTCACATAAAAATATTTATTAAGCTTTACCATGGTGCTGGGATACAGAAGAAAGAGTAGATAGAAGATAGCTATGCAAATAAACAAAGAAAGAAAGAAAGATATAATAGAAATAGGCAATGAGTGTGGCCATGCATTTCCTCTTAACTGGCAACACATTCTTGCATTTTTAGGCAAAGCTAGAACTCATTGATACTCAGAGGCTGTAAGGAGGATTTCTATGAAATGTAGCTTTCATTGCTGCAGTATTAACTTTGGTCAAAAGATGGCAGCAAAGTTCAGCTAGCTCTTCGGAAACCACTTCTCAAAAGTGAGGGGAAAATATTCACATCTTTTTACAGGTTAATGGGCAAGTGGGGGAAACGTCGTCTTGCCGCTTGCACGTGAAATTGTTTTCAAATTGTATATCACAATTTTTTTTTTTTTTTTGAGACGGAGTCTCGCTCTGTCACCCAGGCTGGAGTGCAGTGGCCGGATCTCAGCTCACTGCAAGCTCCGCCTCCCGGGTTCACGCCATTCTCCTGCCTCAGCCTCCCAAGTAGCTGGGACTACAGGCGCCCGCCACCTCGCCCGGCTAGTTTTTTGTATTTTTTAGTAAAGACAGGGTTTCACAGTGTTAGCCAGGATGGTCTCGATCTCCTGACCTCGTGATCCGCCCGTCTCGGCCTCCCAAAGTGCTGGGATTACAGGCTTGAGCCACCGCGCCTGGCCCACAATATTTATTAAACATTAAAATATCACAAGTTCCATATAAGCCAGGTTATAATATTCAAATTATATTTATTCATTCACTTGTTAATTTGCAAATGTAAATATTCATTAATTTCCCAAATGTTTTAGTACCTGCTAGTCACTAGCACTACACTGAGAGCTGATGATACTTGTCGACCAGAATAGACACAGTTCCAGCTCTCACTGAACACAGGGCCTAGAGTGGGAGTGATATTAAAAAGATAAATATAGAAATGAACTTGTAATTATTCATAGAATGTAATTACCTGTGGTAATTGTATTTTTCAGTTTCCTACTACTTGAGAGTAACAGAAGATACTCAAGCATTTATTTTTCAATTGCTTGACTAATTATTCGGGTGCCTAGAGCAGTGCCTGGCACAAAGCAGGCACTTAGTAAAGAGCTGTTAAGTGAGTGAAGGAGTGTAATAACAAATCTGAGATACATATGTCCAGAACATGACCGGAGACAAGTTTCTAATGAAGGAATATGACCTGGGTCTGGGAAAGTGATGTAGGTCTGAAGGATGATAGGAGGTAACTAGATGGCTGTGTATGTGTGTGGATTGGAGGTGGGGAGTCTCTGGGCATAGAGTAGACCATGAGTAAAGGCCCTGTGACAATGGTGGCTGTGGGGTAGGGAGGGGGTAGAGAGGAGACATGGGACCATGACTTGCTACAGGGAACTGAAAGACCAGTGCGGCCTCATCACAGGGAGTCAGGGGGTTGAACAGTGATGGACAACATAGACTTTGGTGTCAAGAATGAGTAGGAGAGGGACAAGAGTGGATTTGGGTAGAACAAGTGGGAAGCTGTTGCAGTCCAGGTGAGAGATGGTGGTAGCTTAGACTAGGGGGTGGGCTAATGGAGTGGGAAGTTGTCAGAGTCACCGATGGGAGCACATGGTGATATATAGACTATACAGTGTGAGGGAGAGAGGAGCTCCAAGGATTACTGACTTGTGCAATAGGGTGTGGTAGAAAGGAAATTCTGGAGGAAAACCAACTTGAGAGAGGAAGGAAGATCCTAAGTTCTATCTGGAAGATTCTGAGAATTTGAGACATCTTAGTAGAAATATTAAGTCCATAATTAGATTGAAGGGACAGAGCACAGAGAGGTCTGGGGTAGAAATTGATTTGGGAGTCATTGGCATGTAGATGACATTTGAAAAGAAAAGCCCTGGTTGAATCCACATATGAAGGGAGTATAGGGAAAGAAATGGGGACTAAGACTAACCTTGGGGAACTCACATTGGTGCCTGGTGGAGAAGGACAGCTGCAAACAAAACAGAAGTAGCCAGAGAAGAAAGGAGGAGAGCCAGGAAAGAGCATGTGAGTGCAACGAACAGAACTCTGGACACAGGAAGACCTTTCTCATGTTCTGAGAAAGGTCAGCATCTCCATCCTCCACCACAGTCCTTCCATCCAACCAGTTCGTTCATCCATTTAACTGTGGCCCTTGCTAGCTCCAACACAAATGTCCTTGGCTCTTGGTAGAGCCAGTCCCAGGAAGATAACATCTTTTGAGCCACCAAAATCATAGATCATGGCAAATAGGAGCAAAGAATAATGGTATGAACATCAATTACAATTAGTTAGTGAAAAATTGATGGAAGAATTTATTTACAGTTCCAAAGAAGAAGACCACTGGACTAAGAGTTAGGAAGCCAGAGATCCAATCTGAGCTCGCCCAATGGCCTGCTGTGCCAGTTCAGGGACTTTTCTGACTATGCTTCATTTCAGTGTTATTATCATTAAATTTCAGGGCAGGAGACTGTGGTGGATGGGTGGAAAAAAAGAAGGAAGAAAGGAAAGGAAAATAATACACACTCTGCATACATAATAAGATTCGTATAAAGATCTTATGAGATCAAGTGTCTAAAAGTGCCTTGGAAAACATAACATCAAATACTTTTCTATATGATAAAAGAATTTAAAAAATACTCTCATAAAAATAGAACCATGCAATTGATAAATCTGGAGAATTTCCAGGCATTTATTCCTAAAAAGCTGTGTGAATGCCTTTTATCTCTTTCTATCCTGCTGCTAGCACCATATCCTTTTCTAATTAAAAATAAAAAATAAAAAAAAAAACAAAGAAAAAACTTCTAAAATCTGTTATTGATGCAAGGAAAAGGATACATATAGATTTTTAACAATATAGATTCAGGACCACCCAAGCTAATGGATTCTAGGCCAAACAGCAAAAACAAAAGGATTACCACTTAATCCTCCAATCTGTTTTAAAAGCTGGAGAGGATAAGTGATGGGAAGGTGGCTGGCTAGAGGCACCAGACACCAGCCTGTCCACCAAGAAGGACCAAAACAGGAAGAAGATAACCATACCTCGAACAGAGCTTCAAGAGAGACCCCCGGAATTGAGCAAGAAAGTGACAGAGCACTTCTGAGGCTTCTAAGGAGAAGAGAGCTAAGCATCCTGAAGCCAAGAGAAATTCCCAGTGGCAGGCAAAACATAAGTGAGAGGTCCAAAGTGGTCCACATTCCCACAGTGAACTCTGCAATCCTGGGCATGGGAAAGCCCTTAGGCCCCTGTGGGCCCTGAGACTAATATGGGAGCTGCTTGGAGGCCACACAACGGCATTGCTCTGGGGAGGGATTTTGTGCTGGGTCCCAATCCCCCTCCCCTACCCAAGCAATTGCCGCACAGTAATATTTTGAGAGCCCAGCCCTCACCAAACTCCATCCTGTCCTGGCGGCCCACAGCCCCTGCATCTCCGTATTCCCAGAGCCGTACCGTCATCTGTCATGTCCACCTGAGAGCTACAGTACTGCAACTGTGGTGAGTCCCAGTAGTGCAGCTCCGTACCCAGCAGCCTGGTCCACACAGTGTCCTATACCCCAGAGAAATGGGTGCAGTGCACCAGGGAGGCTGCCCCTGGGAACAAGGGAGGCAAAGTGTGTGCTCACCAGAGCCTGAGAGCCTCCTGCCCTAGGCTGCGGTACTGACACCAACCCTAGCCCCTCCAGGAGCAGGGCCACCACACTTCTCCACAAGCCATCAGGGTGCCTGAGGATTGATCTGCCCCAGCTCCTACCACCAGCACCCATGCACATGCCATCTGGGGTCCTGGGGATAGGCTCACCTGCTGCTGCTACTGGAGCTTGCACACACTGTCCAGGGACAGGCCCATCCCACACGCTGCTGCACCCCTGGATCATGCTCACCCACCCTGCTGCTGCCAGCTCCCATCCGGGGACCTGGTGACCGGTCTGCTCAGCCTGTTGCCACCATTGCTGGCACCCATGTGAGCGACCCAGGGGCCTGAAGGTTGGCCCCCCACTGTAACTGCCGCTGCTGGCACTGTATGCACATCTCCCAGGCGCCTGAGAACACGCCTTCCCAGCCTGCCACTGCCATCATCTGCCCCTAAGCAAGCCCTCTGGAGGCACAAGGACGTGCCTGCCTGGACCTGCCACAGCCAGTGCCAGCATACACCTCCCAGGCCTCCAAGGACTGGCACACCAGGCCTGCCACTGCCACCACTGGTTCCTGAAGACTGGCCCACATGTCATTCCCATCCCCAGCAAAGCTTTGCCTCAGGCTCTACTGCAGCCTAAACCACTA
This sequence comes from Trachypithecus francoisi, assembly GCF_009764315.1. Lineage (NCBI taxonomy): Eukaryota > Metazoa > Chordata > Mammalia > Primates > Cercopithecidae > Trachypithecus > Trachypithecus francoisi. Next base: position 48,793,617 of record NW_022681468.1, read on the forward strand.
AGAAAATCACAGAAGCCAGTGAGGCTGATTACAGCCAAAGAAATCATACAGAGACTACAGTATGCACCCACCCAGAATCAAAGCCAAAGCACCCTGCCTGACCAACATTGTAGAAAGCTCTTTTCCTTTGAAAGCCTATCCATAAAATTGGGAGCAGTGCTGTTACACCAGATGTGCAGATATCACCCTGAGGAAAGAAGAAGCACGAAAAAGCAAGAAAACCTGACTCCTCCAAAGGAACACAATAATTATCTAGCAGCAGATCTTACAGAGAAGGAAATCTATGAAATCCTTGAAAAAGAATTCCAAATATTGATGTCAAAGAAACTCAATGAACTATGATAAACACTAGATATGAGAGAAGGGGCTTCAGTGGCTGACTAGAGGCACCAAGCACTGGCTTCCTCCACAAAGAAGAAATAAAACAGCAAGTAAGTAATGACTCTCTCAATAGAGCATCTGAGAGAGAACTTTGGAAGTCAACAGAGAAGTGACAGGACACACCTAAAGCAAGGAAGGAGAGGGAAGGGAGGCAGTCTGCTCTGCTAGGATCAACTAGGAGCCCAAGAGTGAGGAACCTATGGTGAGGAAAGGGTAGAAGAGATCCTCAATGGTCTACCTCACTACTGCCAACTCCTGCAATCCTAGTCAAGGAAGAGCTCCACTGCACCTTCACAGGTTCTGACACTAACACAGGGAGCTAGTTGCCTGCAGACGGGGCTATGGCATTGGTCCAGAAAGGGAGCTCACGCTGGCTCCTACACTCCTTCCAAGACCTAGGCAAAAACAAGCCTGATGCCATTTTGCGAGCCCAGCCCTCACCAGACTGCATCCTGCCTTAGGGTCCAAGAGGCTTGCACCTCCCCATCCCTGGAGTTCCATTGACACCCCATGCCTGCAGCAGCTGCTGTTGCTGGCTGCTGCAATGGGGGCAAAAGTGAAAGCCACTGATAGCAACCTCAGCACCCCTGGCAGTGGAGCTGTCACATATTCGCAAGTGCCCTGAGGACAGAGTTCCCCATGGGCAGCCATTGCTGCCAAGTGCCTAAGCAAGTCCCACTGGCAGTGACCCCATTCCACCTTGGTTAAATTTGCTTTTGTTGCTTTGTATTTTTGAGATCTTAGCTATAAAATCTTTGCCTAGACCAATGTCCTAAAGTGGGTCTGCTGTTTTCTACTAGAAGTTTATCATTTGAGATCTTACATTTAAGTCTTTAATCCATCTTGATTTTTGTATATGATGAAGATAGGGGTCCAGTTTCATTTTTCTGTATATGGCTATCCAATTTCCCCAGCAACATTTACTGAAGAGACTGTCCTTTCCCCAGTCCATGCTCTCGGTGCTTTTGTCAAAAATCAGTTGGCTATAAATATGTGGATTTCTGGGGTCTCTATTCTGTTCCATTGAACTATGTGTCTGTTTTTATACCAATACCCTGCTGTATGGGTTACTATAGCTTTCTAATATATTTTAAAGTCAGGTTGTTGGATGCCTTCAGCTTTGTTCTACTTGCTCAATATCGTTTTGGTTATTCAGACTCTTTATTGGTTCCATATGAATTTTAGGACTTGTTTTCCATTTCTGTGAAAAATGACATTGGTATTTTTATTTGATAGCATTGAATCTGTAGACTGCTTTGGGTAGTGTGGTCATTTTAACATCACTTCTTCTGATCTATGAGCATGGAATGTCTTTCCATTTTGTTTGTGTCCTCTTCAATTTCTTTCATCAGTGGTTTGTAGTTTTCCTAATGCTGAGGTCTTTCACCTTGTTGATTAAATTTATTTCTAGGTATTTTCTTTATCGTAGTTATTGTAAATGGGATTGACTTCTTGATTTTTCAGCTAGTTTTTTACTGCTGTGTAGAAATGCTATTGATTTTTGTATGTTGTTTACTATCCCGCAACCTTACAGAATTTATTTATCAGATCTAAGAGTTTTTTGGTAGCGTCATTAGGTTTTCTAGATGTAAGAATATATCAACAGCAAAGAAGAACACTTTGACCTCCTCTTTTCCAATTTGAATGCCTTTTATTTCTTTCTCTTGCTTGATTGCTCCTGCTAGGACGTTCAGTACTATGTTGAACTGGAGGGATGAAACTGGGCATGCTTGTCTTATTTCAGTTCTTAGATGAAAGGCTTTCAGCTTTTCCTCATGCAGTATGATTTAGCTGTGGGTTGGTCTCAAATGTCTTTTATTACATTGAGATATATTCTTTCTGTGCTTGGTTAAGAGTTTTTATCATGGAAGGATGTTGAAATTTATCAAATGCTTTTCCCGTGTCTATTGAGATGATCATATGGTTTTTATCCTGCATTCTGTTGATATGATGTATCATGTTTATTGATTTGCATATGTTGAGTTATTCTTGCATCTCTGGAAAAAATCTCACTTGATTATAGTGTATTATATTTTTGATATGCTGTTGGACGGTTTGCTAGTATTTTGTTGAGGGAGTTTTTTGCATCTATGCTTACCAGGGATATTGACCTATAGTTTTTTTGTTGTTGTTGTTGCATCCTTGACTGATTTGGTATCAGGGTAATGATCATCTTGTAGAATGAGTTAGGGAGAATACCTTTTCATTTTTTTGAAATACTTCCAGGAGAATTGGTGTTAGGTCTTTTTTTGTAAGTTTGGTAGAATTAGGCAGTAAAGCCATCCAATCCTGGACTTTTCTTTGTTTGCAGACATTTTATCACTGATTCAATCTCATACTCATTATTGGCCTGTTCAAGTGTTCTATTTCTTCCTGAATTTTTGTAGGTTGTATATGTTCAGGAATGTATCCATTTTTCTGTAGGCTTGCCCATTTATTAGTGTGTAGTTGTTAATAATAATCTCTGATGATCTTTTGTATTTCTTTGGTACCAGTTATAATATTTCCTTTTTCATTTCTAATTTCATTTATGTGGATTTTTCTCTTTTTTCTCCTAGTTTGTCTAGCTACTTGTTTGTAAATTTTATTTTTTCAAAAAAAAACACAATATTTCATTGATCCTTTGTATTATTATTTTAGTCTCTATTTTGTTTAGTTTTGCTCTGGTCTTTATTATTTCTTTCTACTAATTTTGAATTTGGCTTGTTCTTACTTTTCTAGTTTGTTGAGGTACATTGTTTGATGGTTTATTTGAAATCTATTTTTAACATAGGTGTTTATTGCTATAAACTTCACTCCTAGCATTGCTTTGCTTTCGTTGTATTCCTTAGGTTCAGTTATGCTGTGTTTTGATCTTCATTTGTTTCAAGAAATTTTTTAATTTCCTCTTTAATTTCTTTCTTGATCCAATGGTGATTCTGGAGCATGTTGTTTAATATCCATGTATTTGTATGGTTTCCACAGTTCCTTGTTATTGATTTTTTTCTAGTTTTATTCCATTGGGATATGAGGAGATACTTAATATTATTTCAATTTTTAAAAAACTGTTGAGACTTGTTTTGTGTCCTAACATATGGCTTATCAGGAAAATGTTTCCTGTGTTGGTGAGAAGAATGTGTATTCTGCAGCTATTGGATGAAATGTTCTATAAACATGTTAGGTCTATTTGGTCTAAATGCAGGTTAAATCCAATGTTTCTTTAATTTTCTGTCTAGATTATCTGCCTCATGCTGAAAGTGGGGTGTTGAAGTCCCCCACTATTATTATATTGGAGTCTATCTCTCCCTTTAGATCTACCAATATTTGCTTTATATATCTGGGTGTTCTGGTGTTGATTGCACATATATTTAGAATTCTTATATGCTCTTGTTGAATTGATCCCTTTAGCACTGAATAATGACATTCTTCATCTATTTCTACTATTTTTGACTTAATGTCTGTTTTATCTGATATAAGTATAGCTACTCCTGTTTGCTTTTGGTTTCCATTTGCATGGCATGTTTTTTTCATCCATTTACTTTTAGTCTATATGTATCTTTACAGGTGAGGTGAGTTTCTTGTAGGCAGCATGTAGTTGGGTCACATTATTATTATTATTTTAATCTGTTTGGTCAGTCTATATCTTTTAAATGGAAAGTTTAATCTGTTTACTTTCAAGGTTATTATTGATATGTGAGAGCTTATCCCTGTTGTCATTTTATTGATTTTTTTCTAGTTTTATTCCATTGGGATATGAGGAGATACTTAATATTATTTCAATTTTTAAAAACTGTTGAGACTTGTTTTGTGTCCTAACATATGGCTTATCAGGAAAATGTTTCCTGTGTTGGTGAGAAGAATGTGTATTCTGCAGCTATTGGATGAAATGTTCTATAAACATGTTAGGTCTATTTGGTCTAAATGCAGGTTAAATCCAATGTTTCTTTAATTTTCTGTCTAGATTATCTGCCTCATGCTGAAAGTGGGGTGTTGAAGTCCCCCACTATTATTATATTGGAGTCTATCTCTCCCTTTAGATCTACCAATATTTGCTTTATATATCTGGGTGTTCTGGTGTTGATTGCACATATATTTAGAATTCTTATATGCTCTTGTTGAATTGATCCCTTTAGCACTGAATAATGACATTCTTCATCTATTTCTACTATTTTTGACTTAATGTCTGTTTTATCTGATATAAGTATAGCTACTCCTGTTTGCTTTTGGTTTCCATTTGCATGGCATGTTTTTTTCATCCATTTACTTTTAGTCTATATGTATCTTTACAGGTGAGGTGAGTTTCTTGTAGGCAGCATGTAGTTGGGTCACATTATTATTATTATTTTTAATCTGTTTGGTCAGTCTATATCTTTTAAATGGAAAGTTTAATCTGTTTACTTTCAAGGTTATTATTGATATGTGAGAGCTTATCCCTGTTGTCATTTTATTGATTTTTTCTTGTTATTTTCTATATCCTTTGTTCCCTTCCTTCTCTCTTATTTTTCATTGTAGTTTGGTGCCTCTAGTCAGCCATCTTGAATAATTCTCCACTGCATCTCATTTTATCTTAGTAATTTGGTATTCTTTTTCTTAAAGATCAGCTCCTCAAAATCTGCACCACTCATGCTCTGAATTAGCAAGAACATGCTAGACTTGCAAATTACTGAGACAGTTGTAGGCTTGGGTTTGATGATTTCCATCTACTTTCATAACTATCTCACTTCAGATTGTAAAGGTTTATTTATGTAACCTGGATCCCCAAGTTCTCTACAATCCTGTGATCTTTCTTTTAATTAAGAAAAATGAACCGAGTTCCCCTTTCATATAAATGTAAGGAATCCAGCATGCCTCCCCCATTTCTCAGGTTTCTTGGGACTAGGGTAGAGTGGTAGAAGCGTGACTTCTCCAGTCCCCTCTCAGGCTGAACTCTTCCTCCTGGCTTCCACGCAGATCTTGGTCTGGCCATCTCAGCATCTCAGCTTTTGTGGCTGCTGTTCCCTCTTCTCACCACTTCTCATGTGTGAACTACATTCCCCAAATTACCATTTACACAAGACTGTTGCTTAAGGTAACAAATTTCTACTGAGAGGCTGAAGGGACTGAGGCAATTATGGAGCAGCAGGAAAAAATTCAAAATTAAATATTCGATATGATTTTTCCTCAAGATTATTCACTCCATGGAAGGATCTGCCTCTGTAGTTTTAGGGTGTTCTTCCAATGGAAACATTACTCTTCTCTCACATTTTCTAAGTCCCTCAGGGGCCCCAAACATCCTCCCTTTAGAGAAGCTAAGGGAAAATTCTCCAATCCTTTTTACTTTATTACACAGACCAATTTCTCTCTTTCAATTTTAATATTCTTTTCCCAGGTCATGACCAGGGAACTTTGCCTTGCATGACCAGAATAAGCCACTAAATAATGAATTTCATCATGACCCTTGAAGGTGGAAGAAGTATTGATTGCTCCTCTCCCGATTTTTAAATATAAAAAGTTTCTTTCCATTCTATTCAAACTTGAATTATTAATAGGACTCTAGTATTCAAGACCACACAGCATCACTCACATCTTTTTGGGTTTGTGTTCATAACTCTTAGTCAGCAAACTGACATTTTGCATTCTGGCTAACTTAGAAAAGTCATCTTAGACAAACAGGACAATGTCTTGTTACTTTGTTTCCTCTTCCCATGCATCTCCTCCCACTTCCACACCATCCATCTTTTCCTCTGAGAGTGAACTTAGAATGTCTCAGTTCAAAGCTTAGGCAAGTTGTAGGCAATTTAAAACCCATTTGGGCTTTGAGCATGTTGAAAAACAAGCAACATTTTTATTTCACAGAAACTGATTTTTTGGTTTCTTACATTGACTGAGAAAACTGTGACTTCTAATCAGCATTATGAGTTGACCATTTGTGACTTACATTTGGGGGCTTTGAGAAGCTGATTAGTATTGAAGTATAATTTTCACAAGGTTAAAGACATGACTCATGCAAAAACAAAGTCAGTATACACTAAAGAGCTACTTATTTCATTAATGAGAGACCCAGTAGGATAGTAAAACTGGCTCAAAGGAATGTGAGAGAAACATATGTGTTTGTAGTCACTGAAAGAAGTAACACTAGAATCAATTATTAAATTACACATCAAATTAGTTAATGTCATACAGGACAATAAAACTTAGACCTTTGGGTTGTAATCCTTTTTACCGGCAGAAATCATTTATATCTCTATGGGCAAAATTCCTTTGTGTTGCTGTAAGAATCATTTGCAACGCTCTAAGTTTATTACAAATTAATATTGACAAATCAATCGTAAAAGGTCAAAGGTAGATATCATATTGTTACCCACATTATGGGTGGATTTGATCACTTGTTGGGCATCAATCCAATGACCACAAGCAAGAAAGATTTAGCAAGGGGGTTTTATTACTTGTAACAAATAAGGAGAACACAGGAAATAATTCCCAAAGCAGTGCCTCTCTGAGCTGGGAGCTGGGTCAAGTTTTATAAGCATAGGGTAATGAGGCATAATCTGATTGGATCTTGCAATGAGGTGATGTCAGCATGATGTGATTGGCTCCTGTCATGGGGTGACACCATAACTCTATCTGATTGGATCCTGGATCCTGCCATGTGGTGTCCACTTCTAAATTCAGTTCTTGCCCTTCCGTCTGGGCACTTAGAGTCCCCCTGTGATGGCAGGATTTGTTCATGTGGGCAAGCTCAGGTCACATGATCTGAGGGTCCATGACAACTGAAAAACAACTCACAACTTTGTTATATAAAAGTTGAATCAGATTGGTCTGGTGCAGCTACAATATCCCTAGAGAATCAGGCAGTCCTTAGGTATGTCTATTAGACATTGCTCCAGTGTGACATAGAAAAGGTATGTAGTCATCCTTTTCTCTATTTCCGAGTTTTGAATTTTTTTTTTTCCTTACTTTTAGAAGAACTAAAAGTAAAAAGTGTTTTTCTCACAACTTCTCCAGGTATATCAATCAAATGTTTTGCTCAATCATGATTTCTATAATAAAGTCTATTACCTTAGAGAACAACATACTTAACACACTTCTGAATTTTAACCCTTCCCTAACCCCTCAAAATACTCTCTTATTTAGAATAACCTATGGGTTAGGTGCATTTACTTCATTTCTTATAATAAGATATGTATATACATACTAATATTTATATACATACAGAAAACTGAATAATGCTGACCATGATTTCTGTAGCATGACATGTAACATGATTGGACACTGGGCTAAAAGCATCATAATTATGCTTTAATCAGAGATACATAGACTCAGTCACTTATTTTCTCTCCATTAACTTTGATATATTCAACAAAGTTATAAAATCATAAGAACAGTCGACACTTAGTTCTTTTAGGTGATAGGCATTACTTTAAATGTGTTAAAGGGAGGAAGGTATAAACATATCAGTCTCCTGACTGCCTATCTTCTGTTGGTCTGTTGGGCACTATACAGCAAATCCACAGTCCTGAATTAGCAAATGACTTCTACACTTGCACATGTGAGTTGTGCCCACTTGCGTGACTGCCCAAATGCTTCCCAGTAGACGCCCCATGGATACTGCTCTGTGATATTAATGGGATGTTTCTACCAGTTCCTACTTATTAGCACTACAGGAAAGAATTTTTTTTTTTGAGATAAGGAAACATAGGCAAGAGTTAGCTGTGCTTTGGAAACATTTATATAACAAATAACCTGAGTGTTCATCCGCAGCCTCCTAGCCTCTGAACCAGTGTTCCAAATTCCAGCTCTAATCCTACAGAATTCCCACTGATCTCCTTTGATGAGCTATTGTGGAAATTCTTTCTGCAGCTGTTGAGGAGGCCAATCAGAGTCAGAGAAAAGATGGCACTGAGCTACTGCATATCCAATACATAATATCAACAATCACTGAGAATAAGTAGAATAGGAAAAATCTGAAATCTACTGATAATCTCTAACCTTGAGTATTGATTAGGTTTTAATAAACCTCACAATCCACTAGGACCATGGATTGGACCAGTAATCAGCAATATTTATAAATTTAAATTTATTCTCCATTTATTTCCCTTGCCTATTCTTGTTGAGGAACAATATGGGAAAAAGGCCAAAGAGTAATTGGGGGATGGGAGGAGCAGTAAATACCACTGAGTTTTATAAAACTGCATGATGTATCTATTTATATGATGTGAAATACACTGGCATCATGCAGGAAACATTGCTTTTATTTTTTATTTATTTATTTTTTGAGATGGAGTCTCACTCTGTTGCCAGGCTGCAGTGCAGTGGCGCGATCTCAGCTCACTGCAACCCCCATCTCCCAGGTTCAAGTTATTCTCCTGCCTCAGCCTCCCAAGTAGCTGGGATTACAGGCACGCACCGCCACACCCAACTAAATTTTTGTGCTTTTAGTAGAGATGGGGTTTCACCATGTTAGCCAGGATGATCTTGATCTCTTGACCTTGTGATCTGCGCACCTCAGCCTCCCAAAGTGCTGGGATTACAGGTGTGAGCCACCGCACCCAGCTGAAACACTGCTTTTTGTGTGTGTTTTTTAAATTGTGGTAAAATACACATAACATAAAATGTACCATTTTAGCCATTAGGTGTACAGTTCGATGTACAACATCTTTTTTTTTTTTTTTTTTTTTTTTTTTTTTTTTTTGAGACGGAGTCTCCCTCTGCCGCCCAGGCTGGAGTGCAGTGGCCGGATCTCAGCTCACTGCAAGCTCCGCCTCCCGGGTTCACGCCATTCTCCTGCCTCAGCCTCCCGAGTAGCTGGGACTACAGGCGCCCGCCACGTCGCCCGGCTAGTTTTTTGTATTTTTAGTAGAGACGGGGTTTCACCATGTTAGCCAGGATGGTCTCGATCTCCTGACCTCGTGATCCGCCCGTCTCGGCCTCCCAAAGTGCTGGGATTACAGGCTTGAGCCACCGCGCCCGGCCAACATCATTTATAATGATGTGCAACCATTAGCACCAACCATCTCTAGAACTCTTTCATCGTCCTAAACAAAAACTCTGTACCCATTAAACAGTAACTCTTTATTTCCCCTTCTCTCAGTCCCTGACCACTATTTTTCTTTCTGCCACTGTGAATTTGTGTATTACAGGTACCTCCTAGAATCATACAATATTTGTCTTGTGGTGTCTGGCTTATTTCACTTAGCTTAATGTTTTCAAAGTTCAACGCTGCCTTTTTTTTTTTTTTTAAACAAAATTACCTTCAATACTTTATTTTTGAGTCTTGTAGAAAGAACAACTTAATAGTATCTTGTGATATGATTTAATACACCTCAAATTCAAAATCCCCAGTTTTGTCTTACAAAACAACTGGCAGTTGGACTCCGATTACTTTTTTTTTTTTTAAGTTAGCTATTGGCTCTGTAAAATATGAATGGGAAAAAAAGCAGTAATAATCTTCACCAAGTGATTCATCTCAGCTGAGTATGACTTGCAATTCAATAATGAAATGAAATCTGCCCCTTGTACCTAGACTGAAAAAGACCAACAATATGTTCTGTTCATTGCTCCTTCCTGCGAGCCATGGAGAGACGACGGGACCATGACTGATGCCACTTGTTAGAGGATAATGAAATGCAATTGGTGTCCAGCAGACCTAGCAGAAATACTCCTAGGCACAAGAAAAATATGCCCAGATGGTATTCTCCATTTTTCAAACTAAAACAGCTAACTGCCTCTACACTTTGTGCCCGGAATGCTGCCTGTTTTAGATAGAGGTTCAAGCACTGAGTTCTGTGTTCAATGAACCAGGGTACATACTAACCAGCCAATCAGAGCTTCTTTCATCCCAGCTCTGCCTTCATGACACAATGCCTTAGGTACTAATGGGGGAGAGGGGAATGAATGAACCAGAACAATATAATGAGAAAATAAAGTCGAATATGATTACAGTGACCCGCAACCTAGTTTCTCTTAGCTATACTCCAATTACATTCAGTAGCTCCCAGGTGTACAGCAAAAACTGTAACAAAATAGTAAATTCTTCTTTAGGATAAGACTCTCATAAGCCTCTCCAGTTGTATCCAAACTCACGCCATCAAATGAAAGCCTCAAATTGTGCGATATTTAAAACACAAATACACATGCAAGACCAAAATGAGATACAGTGAAAAGCATAAATTAGCAGCAGCTGCAGCCCAATTAAGCAAAGATTTCCACGAGGGAAAGCTTACTTGTAATTTACCTAAACAAAGCCTTTCTTTTTGTTGAGATTTGCTGCTTATTATTTTTTCTTATTAAAATGACTACAAAGAGTAACCAAGAGCATCGTTATCACATCAGGAAAAAAAATTCTTCCAATCTAAAGAATTGTTTGAAAAGATATCTTTATTTGCATATTTGTGTTTGTAACATTTAAAAAAATTGACAATTTTTAAAAATCAAAGATACACATGCACAGTTAAATGTGTCAAAGCTCATGATAAAACACAGTAATTTCAAGCTCAATTTAGTCATTTCACAATGTATACAATATCTCAAAACAACATTGTTGTACGCAATAAATACATATAATTTATTTGTAAATTAAAAAATAAATTTAAAAAACCTGAGTAATTTCTAGCTGCATTCCTCTTCACCTTCTCAGAGGCCACAAATTTCAAATCTTTTAGCTATTTCTTCTGGCATCTCTATGTTTCTAGATAATATGTTTCTACTGTGATTTCATGATTGATGCATTTTTACCGTATCTGTTGACTTCCTATGATAAAGATTTACTACTACCAATCTCCCTTTCCTCCACAATTCCAAATATAATTACAGCTATGGGAGGGGGTGGGTGAGGATGAAGACGGTATGTGGTCTTGCTCTACCACATAATGTGAAGTGCATGCATATATACAATATAAACATATATTATTATGTGTAATATAAAATAATATATAAATATAATTTATATTTTATATAATTAAAAGAGTATTTTATTATAAATATATAATATAAAGTATTATTTTATTCCTCATGTATATATGTATTTAGTTGAACGGGATAATCCTGGTACCTATTTTATTTAATTAATTTATTTTTTGTGTGTGCATTCTTTTTAAATTATACTTTAAGTTCTAGGGTACATGTACACAACGTGCAGCTTTGCTACATATGTATACATATGCCATGTTGGTGAGCTGCACCCATTAACTCATCATTTACATTAGGTATATCTCCTAATGCTATCCCTCCTCCCACCCCACGACAGGCCCCGGTGTGTGATGTTCCCTACCCTGTGTCCAAGTGTTCTCATTGTTCAATTCCCACCTATGAGTGAGAACATGCAGTGCTTGGTTTTCTGTTTTTGCGATAGTTTGCTCAGAATGATGGTTTCCAGCTTCATCTATGTCCCTACAAAGGACACGAACTCATCCTTTTTTATGGCTGCATAGTATTCCATGGTGTATATGTACCACATTTTCTTATTGTAGTCTATCATTGATGGACATTTGGGTTGGTTCCAAGTCTTTGCTATTGTGAATAGTGCCACAATAAACATATGTGTACATGTGTCTTTACAGTAGCATGATTTATACTCCCTTGGGTATATACCCAGTAAGGGGATGGCTGGGTCAAATGGTATTTCTAGTTCTAGATCCTTGAGGAATCGCCACACTTTCTTCCACAATGGTTGAAATAGTTTACAGTCCCACCAACAGTGTAAAAGTGTTCCTATTTCTCCACATTCTCTCCAGCACTTGTTGTTTCCTGACATTTTAATGATTGTCATTCTAACTGGTGTGAGATGGTATCTCGTTGTGGTTTTGATTTGCATTTCTTTGATGATGATGAGCATTTCTTCACGTGTCTGTTGGCTGCATGAATGTCTTCTTTTGAGAAGTATCTGTTCATATCCTTTGCCCACTTTTTGATGGGGTTGATTTTTTCTTATAAATTTGTTTAAGCTCTTTGTAGATTCTGGATATTAGCCCTTTGTCAGATGGGTAGACTGTAAAAATTTTCTCCCATTCTGTAGGTTGCCTATTCACTCTGATGGTAGTTTCTTTTGCTGTGCAGAAGCTCTTTAGTTTAATTAGATCCCATTTGTCTATTTTGGCTTTTGTTGCCATTGCTTTTGGTGTTTCAGTCATGAAGTCCTTGTCCATGCCTATGGCCTGAATGGAATTGCCTAGGTTTTCTTCTAGGGTTTTTATGGTTTTAGGTCTAATATTTACGTTTTCAATCCATCTTGAATTAATTTTTGTATAAGGTGTAAGGAAGGGATCCAGTGTCAGCTTTCTACTTATGGCTAGCCAGTTTTCCCAGCACCATTTATTAAATAGGGAATCCTTTCCCCATTTCTTGTTTTTGTCAGGTTTATCAAAGATCAGATGGTTGTAGATGTGTGGTATTATTTCTGAGGGCTCTGTTCTGTCCCATTGGTCTATATCTCTGTTTTGGTACCAGTACCATGCTCTTTTGGTTACTGTAGCCTTGTAGTATAGTTTGAAGTCAGGTAGTGTGATGCCTCCAGCTTTGTTCTTTTGGCTTAGGATTGTCTTGGCAATGTGGGGTCTTTTTTGGTTCCAAATGAACTTTAAAGTAGTTTTTTCCAATTCTGTGAAGAAAGTCATTGGTAGCTTGATGGGGATGGCATTGAATCTATAAATTACCTTGGGCAGTATGGCCATTTTCACAATATTGATTCTTCCTATCCATGAGCATGGAAGGTTCTTCCATTTGTTTGTGCCCTCTTATTTTGTTGAGCAGTGGTTTGTAGTTCTCCTTGAAGAGGTCCTTCACATCCCTTTTAAGTTGGATTCCTAGGTATTTTATTCTCTTTGAAGCAATTGTGAATGGTAGTTCACTCATGATTTGGCTGTTTGTCTGCTTTTGGTGTATAGAAATGCATGTGATTTTTGCACATTGATTTTGTATCCTGAGCACCCTCTTCTAGTTTGAGGCTTGTGGAGTGTATTTTCAGTGATGAAGGTGGAAATAAAATGTTTCCTAAATAGAGCTTTTAAATGTTTCCAAATGTTCTTCTTCTCTTTTTCTTTTTTCAAAATATTAGTGTATCATATAAAAATGCTTGTCACTTCCTAAGTTGTGTTTATTTAAGCATCTTAAAATAACCTGTAGGCTTTTCTAGCTAGAATATCAGTAAATAAGCTCTTAGGCTACTGCTTCTCCAATCAGCAGAAAAAAATGTTTTAATGATGCATAGTGGTATGGCATAAAAAGTTAGAATATACGCCCCGATGCAGTAAAGAAATTTCTAAAATTTAGTCACTGGTGTACAAATCTGTTCAGGGAACACTTTGACTTTCAAGAACAGCATCATAAGTGCTCTAGTGTCAATTGGTTTTAAAAGTGAGTGTGTAGCACTTCTTTTTTTCTGATCAATAATCTTTTTTCTTGTTTTAAAAATCATTATTGTTATCTGTGATAATAAAGAAACAGATGGCCATAATAAAGATTACAACGTGTATGCCATAAAACCATGAAAGTTCTGATAATCCCAGAGATAAATGCTGCTTGGTTTATATTCATCCAGATATTTTTTCAAAGCATGCTATTATAGATCTTCACAGTATACATAAATTGAAATAAGAACATACATAATGCTATTTCTCATTGCTTTTTTGTTTTCTTTAACTAGAATCTTAGTGATGGACATCTATCTATGTCAATGCATGTGCAGTTGCTTCCCTGTTTTATACCACCTTAGTATCCTATTGTATGGCACTATCATGATTGTTTAATCTGCTTTTGATATGCATTTGGGTTATTTCCAATGTTTCTAAATGGCAGCACTAATAAGTAAAATACTTGTTTCATAATCTTTGTGCACATCTGCAAGTGTTTCTGCAAGATGCATTCCTAAAAGGGGACTTGCTGGGACAGGGACTATACATCTCTTAATTTTGACACATACTACCTGTCTTCTAAAAGAATCAAGCCAATTTATACTCCCATCACTATTACATATATTAGCCTGCTTTTTCCTCTTACATTTTTGCAAACACTTATACCCACTAACTTTTAAAGCTTTACCAATCTGATTAACAAAGAAAGATAACTTATTTAAATTTCTTACATCTGGATTTATTGTTACATAAGATATAAAGATATTATGGAAGGGATCACTAATAATTAACTTACAAATAAGTAAATAAAGTAGTAATAAAAAATTTAGTTCAGTAGTTTTTAAAGTTTTCTCTAAGTTTCTTAAGCTTTAAGTTTAGACATTGAAATAATAGACCATCAAATAACAGTACCAATTACCAAGAGAGTGGTTTCATAATGGAAGTAGCATGCTCCTTCTTCAGTTTTCTGGGCTTAGGAAGTTAGATGTGTGTGTTCTGGTTCCTGCAAGCTTCCTGACTTTTTACCCTCTCCCTCAGTCTCCCCAGCTCCCCAAATGAAGTTCATACATGAATAGGCAGGTATAAAAATGATTTATGTATATAAATAGGTTACTGTTACTGTCTTCTAAAGATTAAGTTGTCTAGCTTCAATTCACAGGGCTTTCAGAAAAGCATGGCTTCATTTTTAATGATTTCAAATTAGGAAAACTGTGGGGGTGGGGCAGGGAGGAAAGAAAGAAGGAAAAATTTGAAAACATTATTTTGGAGATTAGTAGCCAGAAAAAAATTTAGAATTCAGTCCAAATTATAGAAAATAATAAAAATTAAAATCAATGGACAACACTCTAATCTAATAACAGGTGTACTATAGTTTATTCTGAAACATAATTTTTGTCTCTCCAATTCCCCTATTTTATTAAAGACAACATCATAGCAGGGCCAATTTATTTGTAAAATAAGTTTTAGTCTTATTATACTTGGCTTCATTATTTGCATAAAAGGCAGCAAGAATAATCATTTGCCATACAGTCTTTTCTTTTTAAAGAAAAGTTAGCTTTGCTGGAATGTTTTCTATAAGGAATGTAATATTAGACTTTCTTTTAAAGCCTTAAGCCCAGCCAAGAATATATCTGTGCCTGCAGATATCTGTATAAATTGGGTGAATTCTCCTTTTGAGATTTCAAGAAATCTAGGGGTTCCTCGACATGTCAGAAGGTGACATTCTTTATTTACCACAGGTCAGGACCCTGTGAAGGCCAAGGTATAAGGCCAGTTTTTCCAATGGGCTCTTATCAGATGCGTATTTTTACAAGGCAATCTGAAAATACATCATTCCAGTCAAAGCCTTGGTAAAATAATCACTGTCTCCAATTATGTCATGTTATAAAAGAAAACAAATTATTACTGAGCTTATGTAAAGAACTGTGTGGCCATAAATTAAGAATACTTACAAATAGCTTCCAAATTTTGGAGAAATTAGGTAGACAGAAAAGAATTATATTTTAAATTTTGCTCACTAGAGTATACTCTACTCAATTGTTAAAAGTTATAAATAGCTTAAAGAAAAGTTTCCTTGACTGTGAAAAACAAAACAAAAAGAATCAGCAAATCTTTTAAACAAAAAGTCGTAAAAGGTTACTTCAGTCTTCTATTAGTTCAGTCCATGCAATTAACTCCTGTTCTGCTTGTTCAGTAAACCTCATGAACGTATCAGCACTCCATGAGAATCCTGGAAGTTTTTCTCTCCACTTTAATAGCACAATCTCTAAATTTATCAGAAACTTATATAATCGTATAGTTGACTATAAGCCACTCTATAAAAGGATCAAAGTAAAATAACAATTGCGGGTGACAAAAGGCTTAGACCAGCCATGATTAAAGACACAACTAATGAGGGTAGAAGGGATCACGGCGGACAGGAGGCAGGACTAGATTGCAGCTCTGGACACAGCAGCATGCAGAGGCTTGCATTATGAATTTTTAGGTCTAGACCAACTGCAAGAACAAATCAGCAATCCTGAGAGGACCCACAGACCCTCTGAAGGAAGTGCATTGTTCGTGCAGGACCTGGGAGACACCCCAAATACTGTGAGTGCCCCAACTGCGAAGTGGGAAAGGGAGACCCTCCTCTCCCGAATATACACCCCCACTGGACAAGGTGAAGGTCTGTTTGTGGGAGAAGTTTCTGACTTTACCTGGAGCTGAATCAAGTTAAAGAGCTGAGTGAAATACAGGGATAGAGGAAGCAGCAGAAAGGCCCTAGGAGCTCACTGGGTCCCTAAGCAGCCCATTCCTTCCTGGCACCACAGGGATCCATCAGGAGGGTGGCCAGAGTAGCAGGGGGTAAAACTCCACAGGGAGAAGGAATTCTCTAGCTGAACTTTGTAACAATTTGAATGGGGCAATAAGCCTCCTGGCCAGAACTTGGGGGTCGAATCAGGCATGCACACTTTAGAAGCAGGGGAAGAACTAAAGCCCTTTTCTCTCACAGCTGGGAGGTGGATAGCCTCAGGTAAGTTTTCAAGCCTATTGCCTGCTGCCTGGAAACAGACTTGAGGCTGTTGGGGGAGGCATGGTGGGAGTGAGACCGGCCCTTCAGTTTGCATGGGAGCTGGGTGAGGCCTGTGACTGCTGGCTTTCCTCCACTTTCCTGACAACCTGCACGACTTAGCAGAGGCAGCCATAATCCTCCTAGGTACACAACTCCAGTGACCTGGGAATCTTACCTCCATCTCCCATAGCAGCCACAGCAAGACCTGCCCAAGGAGAGTCTGAGCTCAGACATGCCTCGCCCCACCCCCACATGATGGTCCTTCTGTATCCACCCTTGTAGTGGAAGACAAAGGGCATATAATCTTGGGAGTTCTAAGGCCCCATCCACTGCCAGTCCCTCACCACACTACTACAGCTGATGCTTTCTGGAAAGTGCCACCTCCTGGCAGGAGGCCAACCAGCACAAAAATAGAGCATTAAACCGCCAAAGCTGAGGACCCTCATGGAGTCCATTGCACCCTCCACCACTTCTACCAGAACAGGTGCTGGTATCCATGACTGAGACCCACAGATGGTTCACATCACAGGACTCTGTACAGTCAACCCCCCAGTACCAGCCTGGAGCCAGGCAGACTTGCTGGGTGGTTAGGCCCAGGGAAAGAAAACAATCATTGCAGTTTGGCTTACAGGAAGCCACATCCATAGGGAAAGGGGGAGAGTACTACATCAAGGGAACACCCCGTGGGACAAAAGAATCTGAACAACAGCCCTCAGCCCTAGAACTTCCCTCTGACAGAACCTACGTAAATGAGAAGGAACCAGAAAAGCAACCCTGATAATACGACAAAATAAGGCTCTTCAATACCCCCCAAAAAATCACACTAGTTCACCAGCAATGGATCCAAACAAGAAGAAATCCCTGATTTATCTGAAAAAGAATTCAGGAGGTTAGTTATTAATCAGGGAGGGACCAGAGAAAGGCAAAGCCCAATGCAAGGAAATCCAAAAAGTGATATAAGAAGTGAAGGGAAAAATATTCATGGAAATAGGTAGCTTAAAGGAAAAACAATAAAAAAAGTCAGGAAACTTTGGACACACTTTTAGACATGTGAAATGCTCTGGAAAGTCTCAGCAATAGAATTGAACAAGTAGAAGAAAGAAATTTAGAGCTTGAAGACAAGGTCTTCAAATTAACCCAATCCAACAAAGACAAAGAAAAAAGAATAAGAAAATATGAACAAAGCCTCCAAGAAATCTGGGATTATGTTAAATGACCAAATCTAAGAATAATTGGTGTACCTGAGGAAGAAGAGAATTCTAAAAGCCTGGAAAACATATTTGGAGGAATAATCAAGGAAAATTTCTCTGGCCATGAAAGAGACCTAGACATCCAAATATAAGAAGCACAAAGAACACCTGGGAAATTCATCACAATAAGATCTTCACCTAGGCAGATTGTCATCAGGTCATCCAAAGTCAAGACAAAGGAAATAATCTTAAGAGCTATGAGACAGAAGCACCAGGTAACCTACAAAGGAAAATCTATCAGATTAACAGAAGATTTCTCAGCAGAAACCCTACAAGTTAGAAGGGGTTGGGGACCTATCTTCAGCCTCCTCAAACAAAACAATTATCAGCCAAGAACTCTGTATCCAGTGAAACTAAGCATCACAGATAAAGGAAAGATAGAGTCGTTTTCAGACAAAGAAATGCTGAGAGAATTTGTCATTACCAAGGTATCACTACAAGAACTGCTAAAAGGAGCTCTAAATCTTGAAACAAATCCTGGAAACACATCAAAACAGGACCTCTTTAAAGAATAAATCACACAGGACCTATAAAACAAAAATACAGGCCAGGCGCGGTGGCTCAAGCCTGTAATCCCAGCACTTTGGGAGGCCGAGATGGGTGGATCATGAGGTCAGGAGATCGAGACCATCCTGGCTAACACAGTGAAACCCCGTCTCCACTAAAAAATGCGAAAAACTAGCTGGGCGAGGTGGCAGGTGCCTGTAGTCCCAGCTACTCGGGAGGCTGAGGCAGGAGAATGGCGTGAACCCGGGAGGCGGAGCTTGCAGTGAGCCGAGATCCGGCCACTGCACTCCAGCCTGGGTGACAGAGCGAGACTCCATCTCAAAAAAAAAAAAAAAAAAAAAATACAAGTTAAAAAGCAAACACAAAACAACAACAACAACAAAAACACAAAGTACACAGGCAAGAAAGAGCATGATGAAAGCAATGGTACCTCACATTTCAATATTAACATTGAATGTAAATGGCGTAAATGCTCCACTTAAAAGATACAGAACTGTAGAATGAGTAAGAAGTCACCAACTAACTGTCTGCTGCCCTCAGGAGACTCACGTAACACATAAGGACTCACATAAACTTAAAGTAAAGGGGTGGAAAAAGGCATTTCATGCAAATGGACTTCAAAAGCGAGCAGGGGTAGCTATGCTTATATCAGACAAATCAAACTTTAAAGTAACAGTGGTTAAAAGAGACAAAGAGGGACCGTATATAATGGTAAAAGGCCTTGTTCAACAGAAAAATATCATAATCCTAAATATAGGTTGGAGCTCCCAAATTTATAAACAATTACTAATAGTCCTAATAAATGAGATAGATAGCAACACAATAATAGTGGGGAACTTCAATACTCCACTGACAGCCCTAGACAGGTCATAAAGACAGAAAGTCAACAAAGAAACAATGGATTTCAACTATACCTTGGAACAAATGGACTTAGCAGATATATACAGAACATTTCATCCAACAACTGCAGAATACACATTCTATTCAACAACTCATGGAATGCTCCAAGATAGACCATATGATAGGCCATAAAATGAGCCTCAATAAATTTAAGAAAATTGAAATTATACCAAGCGCTCTCTCAAACCACAGTGGAATAAAACTGGAAATCAACTCCAAAAGGAACCTTCAAAACCATGCAAATACATGGAAATCAAATAACTTGCTCCTGAGAGGTCAAAAATGAAATCAAGATGGAAATTTAAAAAATTTTTGAACTAAATGACAATAACAACACAACCTATCAAACCTCTGGGATACAGCAAAGGCAGTGCTAAGAGGAAAGTTCATAGCCCTAAATGCCTACATCAAAAAGTCTGCAAGAGCACAAACAGCCAATACAAGGTCAAATGTCAAGGAACTAGAGAAACAAGAATAAACCAAACCCAAAGCCAGCAGAAGAGAGGAAATAACCAAGATCAGAACATAAAGAAATGAAATTGAAACAAAAAAATACAAAAGATAAATGAAACAAAAAACTAGTTCCTTGAAAAAATAAATAAAATTGATAGACCATTGGCAAGATTAACCAGGAAAAGAAGAGAGCAAATCTAAATTCCCTCATTAAGAAATGAAACGGGATATTAGAACTGACACCACTGAAATACAAAAGATCATTCAAGGCTACTATTAACACCTTTACACACAAACTGGAAAACCTAGACGAGATGGATAAATTCCTGGAAAAACACAACCCTCCTAGCTTAAATCAGGAAGAATTAGATACCCTGAACAGACCAATAACAATAAGTGAGATTGAAATGGTAATTAAAAAATTACCAAAAAAAAAAGTCCAGGACCAGACGGATTCACAGCAGAATTCAACCAGACACTCAGAGAAGAATTGGTACTAATCCTCTTGACACTATTCCACAAGATAGAGAAAGAAGAAACCCTCCATAATTCATTCTATGAAGTCAGCATCACCCTAATACCAGAACCAGGAAAGGACGTAACCAAAAAAGAAAACTACAGACTGATATCCTTGATGAAAATAGATGCTAAAATCCTTAACAAAATACTAGTTAACTGAATTCAACAACATATCAAAAGGATAATCCACCATGATCAAGTGGGTTTCATACCAGGGATGCAGGGATGATTTAACATACACAAGTCAATAAATGTGATACATGACATAAACAAGATTAAAAACAAAAATCACATGATCATCTTCATAGATGCAGAAAAAGCATTAAAATCCAGCATCCCTTTATGATTAAAGCTCTCAGCAAAATCGGCATAAAAGGGACATACCTTAATGTAATAAAAGCCATCTATGACAAACCCACAGCTGACATAATACTGAATGGGGAATATGGTCATTTTCATGATATTGATTCTTCCTATACTTGAGCAAGGATCTAGAACTAGAAATACCATTTGACCCAGCCATCCCATTACTGAGTATATACCCAAAGGATTATAGATCATGCTGCTATAAAGACACATGCACACATATGTTTATTGCAGCACTATTCACAATAGCAAAGACTTGGAACCAACCCAAATGTCCATCAATGATAGACTGGATTAAGAAAATGTGGCACATATACACCATGAAATACTATGCAGCCATAAAAAAGGATGAGTTCATGCCCTTTGTAGGGACATGGGTGAAGCTGGAAACTATCATTCTGAGCAAACTATTGCAAGAACAGAAAACCAAACACTGCATGTTCTCAGTCACAGGTGGGAATTGAACAATGAGAACACTTGGACGCAGGTTGGGGAATATCACACACCGGGGCCTGTCGTGGGGTGGGGGGAGTGGGGAGGGATAGTATTAGGAGATATACCTAATGTAAATGAAGAGTTAATGGGTGCAGCACACCAACATGGCACATGTAGACATATGTAACAAAGCTGCACGTTGTACACATGTACCCTAGAACTTAAGTATAATAATAATAAAAAAATACTGAGTGGGGAAAAGTTGAAAGCATTCCCTCTGAGAACTGGAACAAGACAAGGATGCCCACTCTCACCACTCTTCTTCAACATGGTACTGGAAGTCCTAGCCAGAGTGATCAGACCAGAGAAAGAAATAAGGGCATCCAAATTGATAAAGAGGAAGTGAAATTGTCACTGTTTGCTGACAATATGATTTTTTACCTTGAAAACCCTAAAGACTACTCTAGAAAGCTCCTAGAACTGATAAAACAATTCAGTAAAGTTTCCGGATACAAGATTAATGTACACAAATCAGTACCTCTTCTATACACCAAGAGTGACCAGGTAGAGAATCAGATCAGGAACTCCACCCCTTTTACAGTAGCTGGGAAAAAAATAAAATAAAATACTTAGGAATATACCTAACAAAGGAGTTGAAAGACCTCTACAAAGACAACTACAAAACATTGCTGAAAGGAATCATAGATGTCACAAACAAATGGAAACACATCATGGATGGGTAGAATCAACATTGTGAAAAGGACTGTACTGCCAAAAGCAATCTACAAATTCAATGCAATCCCTGTCAAAATATCAACATCATTCTTCACAGAATTAGAAAAAACAATTCTAAAATTCACATGGAACCAAAAAAGAGCCCACATAGCCAAAGCAAGAGTATGCAAAAAGAACAAATCTGGAGGCATCCCACTACCTGATTTCAAACTATACTATAAGGCTGTAGTCACCAAAACAGCATGGTACTAGTATAAAAATATGCATATAGACCAATGGAACAGAATAGAGAACCCAGAAATAAAGCCAAATGCTTATAGCCCACTGATCTTCGACAAGGCAAACAAAAACATAAAGTGGGCAAAGGACACTCTTTTCAACAAATGATTCTGGGATAATTGGCTAGCCATATGTAGGAGAATTAAACTGGTTCCTCATTTCTCACCTTATACAAAAATCAACTCAAGATAGATTAAGGACTTAAACCTAAGACCTGAAACTATAAAAATTCTAGAAGATGATATTGGAAAAAGCCTTCTAGACATTGGCTTAGGCAAGGATTTCATGACCAAGAACCCAAAAACAAATGCAATAAAAACAAAATAAATAGCTGGAACCTAATTAAACTAAAGAGCTTTTGCACAGTAAAAGGACAGTCAGCGGAGTAAACAGACAACCCACAGAGTGGGAGAAAATCTCCACAATCTATACGTCTGACAAAGGACAAATATCTAGAATCTATAATGAACTCAAACAAATCAGTAAGAAAATAAACAAATTATCCCACCAAAAAGTGGGCTAAGGACCTGAATAGACAATTCTCAAAAGAAGATATACAAATGGCCAACAATCATATAAAAAATGCTCAACATAGCTAATGATCAGGGAAATGCAAATCAAAACCACAATGCAATACCACCTTACTCCTGCAAGAATGGACATAATCAAAAAACAGTAGATGTTGGCATGGATGCAGTGAACACTGCTGGTAGGAATGTAAACTAGTACAGCCACTATGGAAAACAGTGTGGAGATTCCTGAAAGAACTAAAAGTAGAACTACCATTTGATCCAGCAATACCACCACTGGGTATCTACCCAGAGGAAAAGAAGTCATTATTTGAAAAAGATATTTGCACACGCACATTTATAGCAGCACAATTCACAATTGCAAAATCATGGAACTAACCTGATGCCCATTAACCAACAAGTGGATAAAGAAACTGTGATATATATATATATATGTGAATGATGGAACACTACACAGCCATAAAAGGAATGAATTAACCACATTTGCAGTGACTTGGTTGAGATCGGAGACTATTATTCTAAGTGATGTAATTCAGGAATGGAAAACCAAATATTGTATGTTCTCACTGATATGTGAGAGCTAAGCTATGAGGATGCAAAGGCATAAGAATGATACAATGGAATCTGGGGACTTGGGGGGAAGAGTGGGAGGTAGGTGAGGGATAAAATACTACAAATATGGTGCAGTGTATACTGCTAGGGTGATGGGTGCACCAAAATCTCATAAATCAGCACTGAAGAACTACACTTGTAACCAAATACCACCTGTACCCCAATACCCCAATAACTTATGGAAAAATAAAAATAATAATAAAAACAATACACAATTAACAAGGAAATTTGGTTACTTCTGTGGCATAAAACAATTTACATAATGATCATAATTACTACTGATAAGATATACTAAGACATATTAGAATCACAAGAATTTCATGCAATTTTGGAACACTTACTAATAATACAGTTATATAAACCTAATCCAAAGAAGGTTAACACCATTTTATACTTGACAATGCTTCCTGTATGATTTTAGTATACCAAATGAGTCAAATACGTCTGTTTTGGACTTCAGGGACCTTATATCAAAAAATTAATGAGGTCAAAAAGGCAAAATTTAGAATTTGATTTTGGAAAGTTTATCAAATATCCAAAGTTTAAAACACCTAATTATCACAATAGTGTCACAGATCATTGTAAAATAAGTCATTCATTTAACCAAAGTTATCACTCAAAGATTTCATAAAAGGCAAAAGTCTTTATTCTTTGAAAGAGACTTACTTTCCAAACAATAAGCCCTAATAAAGACAGAATGAGGCTAATTAAATCTGTCTCTCAAACCTTATAAATAAATCTTTTAAATTTTAATTACCTTGACCACAAGATGTAATTTCTATGAAACTTTTTAAAACCTTTTGTAATTGTTTTTATTAAAGAGTGAGTTAATGCTCCAAGAAGACCCTGTCGATCTGACATAGGCGCTCAGACGCTGGTCTTGCATCAGTGTGCCTTTGATATTAAGTTTAATTTATAGAGAAACGCTGAACTAATTTTATTTCTCAAATCGACCCTTACAATCTCATGCTCCCACCTCTTCTGCAATAGTCCTTGGACCTACAGGGGTTAGTTTTTAATTTCCGGCCCTGTGTCTCATGAATTTGGTTTATTTTGATTGTCATCTTCTCTTGGATCAGAGAATGAGACTTTAACTGCTGTCAGTGTTTAAGATTTAGCAGGACTTGGTGTCCCTTTTAGACCCAGGAGTAAAAGCCCTATAATTTAACAACACAAAGACTTTAAAAGCAATACAGAAAATTACATGGATGTAATAAACTTAACTTTTTAATTTCAGTTTTCCTAGGCAAACAAAAAAACTTAATAACAAAGATATAGAAACTATTTCGATAAAATATAAAATCTGTTTGTTAAACCAGTTACCAAAAGGCAAACAAACAAACAGAGGACCTTCTGCAATGTGATTGCTTTTCCCTATGGGGAGTCCATTTAGATAGCCTGCAAGTTAAAATTTATGAAAATGGCTTGAATTACTTGGTCATAGGAGGAGTGTGTCCTATGTCCTAAGAGAAAGTTTTCTATTTTATATAAGAATTTAAAGCCAAGAGCACAGAACATTATATTGGAAGAAACCATTTCCTTTAGACTTTTAAGATAAAACATTTTTAGCATCAGTCCACAACATCAGTTAGAATCTGAAGGAAAAAAGTTACAGGAGCTGACAAAAATGTTGAAGAAGAGAGTTATTAAATCAGGCCTTCTTGATGGGGAGAGAAAGCTGAAAACAGTGAGACACAATAAAAATTAAACTTTTGGTTAAAAATTAAAATCTCTTGTAATTTTATGAAGAGTAAATCAATACCTTAAGAAAATTTTGTTGTTCTAACCCATTCTTTAGTGTATTTTTAACATGAAAGCCCAATCTCTAGAAAGACTATTGTAAGTGGTTTTAATTATAACCAGCTTGATTACATAAAGTGTTTTTTCCATAAATTCTCTTTTTACAAACCTTATTATGACTTATACAAACCATTTATGATACCCTTGGACTTCCTGTTTTATCCTAAACATCACTCTCTCTTAAATAACCAATTATTTTATTTTAGGACAAAAATTTTACCACACATGATTCCTTCTCATGTAAATTTATTTTCCTTTTAACCTTTGTTACCAAAAGTATCACTTTGTATTTATCTTTCTTTACATCTTTCTTATTTACTGGTCCATTTTACCTTGTTTTATAAATAACTTTTAAATAACTTTGAATTAGGAAAAAATTATTTCTTTTTAATAAGAACATATTGTTTCTTAGAAAAATATTTTCCTGTAATTTTTTTTAAAAGCTAGGTGACCCAAACATTTAATGAATATCTATGATTTAATATAACTGTAGATTCTAAATTATTATATATACATTTATTTTACAAGCGTTTATTGCTATATTAACCTAATTACATTTTTAAAAAACTAATTTACCTAGATTACTTATAAAAACTGTGATTGTCATCATTTAAAGTTATTTTCTTGTTAACCATTTTTTATAGTCTGTGAATTTCAGTTGTTAACCTAAATAAGAAACTTAAGGTTAAGTAAATGTGGATTTTTTTTTCAGTAAGACAGATTTAGCTATTTTTTATTAAATCAATAATATTGCATGCCTATTTATCAAAAAATTACATGATAATCTTCTTTTAGGCTTCATTTAGAGCTTTATAACCTTCATGTCAAATCTTGACATCTGATAATGTTTAGCACAGATAAATATAAAACTGCTTGGCCAATAGATCGAAAAAATAATGTGCATTGACAATTCTGAATCCATTCTAATTTTATTTTACCAATTAATTAAGAGCCAGCTTATTGATTAAAAATTTACTTAAGTAACTTGAACTTGAAAAGTATTTGGGCTTATTTACTTAATTTATAAATATTCCTTTATTTTTAAGCTAATTTGGTACCTTGTGGCCATAACACATAAAACACATATATGTACATTTTAACACACCTAAGCACACATGCGCACTTACTCATACAAATAAAGATTCTATAGCTTTGAATTTACTTTGAAACTGTAGCCATGAGATATCAATACAAATTACAAAAAATAAATGCTTGGATGCAGACAGTGGTTTTTATCTCAACACCAGTAGAAAGGTCTTCTAAACTAGAAAAGTTGCATTTTCTTAAACAAAAACCACATGCTCTGTTTTGTTTTGTTTTGTTTTTTTACAAACTTTACCAAAACACATCTTACTGTCCCACTATTCTAACTCTTAGTAACCTTAATTCCTAGTGAAAAACATAGGATCACTTAATTGATCACAACACGAGGGGGTGTAGCAGAGGTGGGGATGGTTAATGGGTACAAAAATATAGAAAGAATGAATAAGACCTAGTATTTGATAGTACAAAAGGGTGACTATAGTCAAAATAAATTAACTGCTCATTTGAAAATAACTGAAAGAGTATAACTGGTTTATAACACAAAGAATAAATGCTTGAGGAGATGGATACCCCATTTTCCATGATTTGATTATTACACAATGCATGCCTGTACCAAAATACCACATATGTGTATACCTACTATGTACCAAAAAAAAATTAAAATAAAAAAGTAACATGACTTTAAGATTTTAAATTACTGAGGAGAATTTTGAAACTAAATATACCAAATTAATCTTACCAAAAAGTACTGAAGTCATGTGAACTGAAAAGCCTCTGAGTTAGCTTCTATTAATCTGATAAATGCTTACTTTTTAAAAGTCAATTAATGAGAACTCTTTCTTCTAATTGGTAGTGAAATATTATTTCTACATGACTTTATAAACATATAGACATAACAAGCTCAGAGGTGAATTTTACAGATTTAAAATTTTTCATTTACCTGTTTTCAAAAATTGTCTCTTCCCTACTTTACACTATTAATCTCTTGATTATCTGTTCCATGTCCTAAACAATAGTTAACTAGGCAACTCTAAATTTTCATCTCCAAAGACATGACTTAAGTGAAGCAAGGTAGAAAATTCAAAGTCACAGACATAAATCTAAACAAATGCAAGGTCTGTTATGTAAACTTTAAGCCATTGTCTAGTTAAATTTCCTAGTGGTTTAGGTGCAGAGACAGAGATGCCCTTACAAAATGGAGATTTCCTTTAAACATACACATTTCCCTTACAAAGAGTTTTATTAAAGTGACTTAGTTTGATAGGTGGTGGTTTCAATTTAGCTCGATTTGATTACTGGCTTTAGGGTGGAGCCCTTTAGGAAACAGGATCAAGAAAGCATGTACAATTTTCTAATCTCAGCATGCAAAAAACTAGTAATGACCTGTAGTAATGACCATTTTCTGTAAACTGTCCTCAGCTTCCCCTAACATTGTAGCTCTTATCTATTACACATGACAAGGTCAAATCTTCTCACAGTACTAGGTAATCTCTGGTGCCCCCAAAAGCCAAAGAGGTCAGGTAACACCATGCAAAAAAAGCAGAGCTTTAGATCTGAGAAGAATCTGCCCATGACTCTAGAAACTCCCCAAAGAAAGCAGAACATCCAAAAAAGGGATGAATGGTTCCTTTATTCTCAATTCTTTAAGGGGCTTCCATCTTTAGAAGCCCTCTCTAGAGTTTTTTCACTTGGTACTGAAGATGGCAAAAGGGAAGGAGGAATAGGGTGGAAAAAAATAATGAAAAAAATAAAAATAATTTTAAAAAAATGAAAGAACAATTTTTTTAAGAAAGGAAGGCCAGGCACAGTGGCTGATGTCCGTAATCCCAGCACTTTGGGAGACCGAAGTGGGTGGGTCACTTGAGGTCAGGAGATTGAGATCAGTCTGACCAACATGGTGAAAATCCATCTCTACTAAAAATACAAAAATTAGCCAGGTGTGGTGGCGTTCACCTGTAGTCCAAGCTACTTGGGAGACTGAGGCAGGAGAATTGTTTGAACACAGGAGGCAGAGGCTGCAGTGATCCAAGATTGTACCACCATACTCCAGCCCGGGTGATACAGTGAGATTCCATCCAAAAAAAAAAAAAGAAAGAGAAGAAGGAAGGAAGAAAGGAAGGAAGGAAGGAAGGGAGGGAGGGAGGGAGAAGGGAGGGAGGGAGGGAAGGAGGGGAAAGAGGGAAGGGAGGGAGGGAGGGAGGGAGGGAAGGAGGGGAAAGAGGGAAGGGAGGGAAGGGAGGGAGAGAGGGAAGGAAAGGAAGGAAGAAAGGGAACAGAGAAACCAACTGTATGGGTTCTTTTTTTTTTTGTTTTGCTTCTTGTTGTTGTTGTTGTTTGTTTGTTTGCAGCTGCAAGGAATTTTACCCAGAGGCCTTGTTCCTCATAATCTGGAATTCTCATTAAGACTTGACCAAGTCATGTAGAGTTGATCGAATCTGATGGGAGAAAGATGGAACAAACAACCAAAAAAAAAAAAAAAAAAAACCACCAAAAATACAATTATTGAGTGATTTAATGGTAAGGAGAAATTAAGATCAGCTGGTTGTCAACCTTAACTTTTAGTCATTGTGGAGAATTTTCAAGACAAAACCCCAATTTGGCTACTTACCTAAGATTGGTGCCCAGGCTCAAGACTGCTCTCTACCATCTTAGAAACAGGAAAAATCTCAAACTCACCTTCCCTATTGGAAGTGAGCTGAAACACCAGAAAGGAATTGCCTGCCCTTTATCATCATAGAAGCAGGAAAACTTACCTTCCTTGTTGGAAGTGAGTAAACCTCCAGAAAAGGAGTTGTAGCGCAAAGTAAACCTTAGATCTCAACCAAACTTTGGAGGATCAGGGATTCTCTGGAGGGGGCACCTCCCAGACATCAGCAAATTGTCCTGTTGGTTTGAGCAATAAAGATACTCCAAGCTGGTATCAAACACCACTGGGAGATTTGTCAAAGGTCAGGGTCACCTCCACTCAGAGTCCCTTCATAGTTGACAGTTTGTAAACCAAAAAGTATATGAGATAGGTCTCAATCAATTTAGAAGTTTATTTTGCCAAGGTTAAGGACATAGCCAGGAGAAAGAAAACAATACAGAATCACAGAAACAGTCTGTGGTCTGTGCCTTTCTCCAAAAGTGAATTTGAGGGTTTCAATATTTAAAGGGGAAAAGTGGGGTGGAAGAGCAAGAGGGAGGGTACAGGCATCCACACATTGCGAGAGAAAAGGAGCAGGTCGGGGAATAATCAATTATGCATTTGTCTCATGCTCAGTAAGTCAGCACTTTATATAAGATAAGGTGAACATACCTGTGGAGATAGAACTTTTATCTGCTTAGGAACAAAAGGAAGGGCAGCTACTTGTATGACTCAGGTTTCATCTTAATTTTTTCCTTTTGGCCTAGTGAATCTGGGTCCTGAGTTTTTATTTTCCTTTCACACTGTGTTATGGGAGTTTTGCATTGTAAATTTGGCTGGATATTGCAAAATCATTTTTGAAAGAAGCTGTACCAATTCACACTCTCACTGGTGTATACAGGGCTTTTCCTCACCCTATCGAAGGAAGCTCTTTAAAAATTAGCAATCCTACAATTGCCATGCATGATACAACTGTACTAAGGAAATGGATTTTAAATAAACAATGCAAATTACATAAGTTGGAAGCTGTTCGGACCCCTCAAAAGGGAGTGAAGTCAGGCCCATTGATATGCGTTTCCCTTTATGGTGATACACCATTTGTCTGCATTTACACAAAGACCTTTGTGAACCACCCCAGCTTTGGCAATTTTACCCAAAATCACCGTCTCTGATGGAGGTGATGGTCCCAACAACCCTTAAGTGACCCTACCAAAACCACTTTGTAGCACATTTCCATTCTAAAGCTTGAGCTTAACCCCAAGTTATTAACAGAATCATCTCGTGTTGCCCTGAATTATCCACTGTTCTAACTAAGCCACTGATTGCCCAAAGAGAAAATATCACATTCACTGCCACTAATTATAATGCTATCTTCAGATTATAGAACTTCTCCAGCAAAGCGCTCACAGCATTTTAATATATCTTATCTCGTTTAGTTGCACAGCAGCTTGCTGAGGTGGGAAAGGTGTTATTGAGACTGTAGAGATATAAGGAGAGGTCTTGATATCCTCTGTAGCAGCCATAAAGCAAGGTCCTGTGGCAATGTCCCAGAATAAATCAAGATGGAGCCAAAGAAACTAAGTGATGAAACTCTTAAAAAATTTATTAAATGATATTTCTTTTTTTAGTCTCTTTTGGATTTCCTCAGAATCTGTAGGTGACCTTTAAAAATACAGCATCAGGGCAAAAGTGGGCTACTGAGATGCTAGACCTCCTTCCAGTAGGTGTTAGTGAGGCTGGCAGATGGTTCCGGGCTCCCATTTGGCTCGTAAATCTAGACAGAGCTGAGGGCACAGGTGCCTATAGTCTTTTAACCTATGAATAAAGGAATCACAAAGTTGGGTGAGGATGGTTAGGGAAGGAGAGCAGGTAGCAGTGGGGAAGACAAATTTGGCAGTTTTAACCTTGTCACCAGCTGGGTAGGAACATGATTCCAGTGTGTTAAAGCAGGCTCTTTGGAGCATCTGTGGTGGTAAATTTTCATTAGGATTCTTCAGAGTTCCCAGGCTCAATTCAGGTAGTGCAGTGGTTGTTTGGGTGAGAAATCCCACAGGTCTGGCAGGGACTGTCTACTCTTTACAGTACAGTAATATATGCAGTGAGAGGCTTGGTTTTAATTCCAGAGAATAACAGAAAGCTTCCTGTTGGCTGTTCTGAGCTCTCCTGTCAGAAAACTGTCTTTGAAAGCACTCTGTCAACCCGCCTGGATGTCCCAGAGCTGCGCCAGCCAGGGAATCCTCAGAGCCCCACTCTGCCCTGAGGCAACCTTTCCCTAGTGGAACCAGCCCCTGACATAAGAGCCCCACTGAGTGGGTTCTGAAGTTTTTGTACCATCCAAGGCCTGCTCAGCCTGAAACAGCGTGACACTTTCAATACAATCCAAACCCGTTAAGCTTCCCCAGGTCTCCAGGAGAGGGGCAGGAAAAAGGAAGAGGGAGAGAGTCCTTTCTGTGTCTTGAGCTATGATAGGAGTACATCTAATATTCATAACTTTAAACACGGTACACACTGGTTTATCTGTTTTGCAAAGGGGGAACTTGAGGATCAGAGAGGTTAAATAACTTGCCCAGAGTCACAGAGCTCCGTAGTGTCTACACAGACATGTGTTATTTTTTTCCTGCCCAGCTTCCCTTTATCCTTAAGTAACAGCCTCCCTTTATCCTTAAGTAACAGCACCATCTTTCCTGAAGTTGAATGAGATCGATTCCTTCCCTCTCCCACCCCAACCTCCCCGCAAGAGTATATATGTGACTTAGGATTGAGCAATCAGCAGCCTCACCAAGACCTGTGTCATAACTCTTGGCAGAGACTCTCTTCCTCCTCCATTCATCATGTGAGTCTGGAGCTGCTAAGGAAGCACTGTCCTCAGAATGAGGCCAATAGAGAAATCACTGGAGCAGAAAGAGAGAAGGAAATAGATTTCCAATAATGTCTTTTGAGTACCTGGATGTAGCTGTTCCTGAAGGCAAAACACATGCCTGGATTTGTCAACTCTCTTAGTTTAGACAATGAATCCTTACTCTTACTATTTTGGTTAATACACCAAAAAGCTGGAATTTGAACCTAGCTTTGTCTGACTCCAAAGCCAGTGTTCTTTTGACTCTACAGAACAGCTTCCCCACAGACTTAGCATTCACTGAGCCTGTATTTTCCTAAGGCCGGACCTCACAAATCCAAATTGCAGGCTTCAGGGTGGAGTACAAATCACAATGTACCCATGAAGTTCAGGACACTTGTAGGATTGGTCCACTGCAAAAGTCTTCCCTCCCCAACAGACACACACTCTCATACACATATTGCTCTGAGGTTGGAAGGAAAGAAGCTTCCTTTGCTATTTGAGCCCATTCATACTCTGGAGTCTTGGACTGTGTTGCAACCTATCCAAGCTGTGGTGGGTGATGAGGTCCCTTGGCTAAGATCTGTCCAGTTGTACATATATGCTGGGATATTAAGCATTCCCAGGCAGATGGCAGGGCACCTGCAGTTTTCACAGTGTTCCTGGGAAAACATTGCTAGGCAATTGTTTAGTCAGCTTGGGCTGCCATAACAACATAGTAGAGATTGCATGGCTTGAAGAACAAAAATTTATTATCTCACAGTTCTGGAGATTGGAAGTCCAAGATCAAGGTGCCAGAAGGGTGGGTTTCCTTCTGAGGCCTCTTCTCTTTGCAGGTGGCCACTATCTCACTGTGTGCTCCTATGACCTCTTCTAGTACACTCGAAGAGTAAACACACTCTCTGGTGTCCCTTTAGATCAGAGTCCCATCCTACAGCTTCATTTAACCTTAATTACTTCTGTAAAGGCCCTATCTCCAAATACAGTCACATCGGGGGTCAGGGCTTCAACATATGAGTTTTGGGGAAGTGGGAGGGACACAAACATTCAGTCTACTACAGAGATGCGCTGGAGACTTTTAGTGACAGGAGATGTGGAGAAAATTCAGAAAGAATATTCAGGGGAGTCTACGGGCAGCTGAGGCTGCTTCATAGAGCTTAGGCTTAGGTAGTTTGCAATGACAAAGATAGATATTTTCTGAACCTGTGCTTCTTTGCTGTCTCATGACAGGACAAACGTTGGGTTTTCCTCTTTTGTTTTGCTGGCAATGTATGTTGGGGCTTCCTGGTTTCAAGATAAATTCATATGTTAAGGTTTGTGGTATCCCAACTGGGAAAGCTAAATTAGTTAATTGAAAAATGAAAAATAGGAAAATTATACCAGCAATTTCTCCAAACATATTAGGCCAATTTAAAACCCAGGTTAACATTGATGTATTGTTTTAATAAGATTCTTGTATAAGGAAAAATGACTGGTCTGCAACATAAATACATTTGGGAATGTGTTTATTTGGCTGCAATATCCAGGAGCAACAGGGCAAATGACTCCTTTAGTTTTTGCATTTTTTTCTCATCTTTAAAACCCCTAGGCCTTCAATTCTTAGTTATTCTTAGTCAAGACGAATGTCCACAAAATAATGCAAATATTCTGAGCTCCCTCTTCACCAAAAATGACCCATGAAGCCATCTCAGAGCTCAGATGAGGGTATGGGGCAGACACTGCCCTGAAGCTCTCCAGCCAGGACAGTGCCACGGTTGGAAGAGAAACCCTGATCAGAAGAGGCCAAGTGAAAGGACAGCTGGACCTGCCCTCAAGCCCAGCACCAGCCCCAGCAGGGTTCGCCCTGTCAGTACAAGGTGTCTCCATAGGGGGCTGAGGCTCCAGGAAACAGTGGCACTGCTTCCTCCTTTATGAGTCTAGTCCATTTCAAGTTCAGAGAGCTTGGTCAGCTCCCCTTGGCCTCTGAGGCTGATCCTCACGCAGGGGCTTTGGCCTTCTCATTGAACATCCTGGAAGAGGTGGCCATGGGAAGCTATGTACACTTCTATCTGATGACAAGGCCCAAGGAAAAGCATTCAAAACTCAGAGCCAAGTTCCAGACATTGCAAGGCAAACCCGCAGCCTCAAAAATCATGAGGTCAACCTAGACTTCAACAACACAGAAGCCAGAGATACAAAGGGCATGTCCAGGGCCTCACAAAGATGGTCAAAGAGAATGCCCAGGTCCCCAGGCTCTCGGGAATTAACCTCTGGGAAGTAACAGACTGTATCTAGAAGGCAGTGAGCATAAAGTGGATTGAACTCCTCCTAATGTTGTATTTCTTGAGCTGGGTGATAGATACGTAGGTATTGGTTTGTGTTTTCCTTATCCCTTTTTGAATGTCTTAAAAACTGCATAATACATTTAAAAAATAAAGTAACATTTAAAAAGAGAAGGTATTGAAGAAGGACAGTAGGAATATCTTTTGAAACTCAATATGCTTAATGAAGTTGAGGGAGAACTGAAGAGTCATGTGTTCCTAAGTTCAGAGGACAGACTTCCCATTCTGGGGCTACAATGTTTCAAGTCTTTGCCGAGTGTGAAAGCAATCAAATTTATCAGCTATTGAGTTGAATCCTAAAATAATAGTGACAGATCATTCTTCTTGTTTGGACCCAATGGAATAGAAAATCCATGAGTTTTGTCTTTCTGT
This sequence comes from Trachypithecus francoisi, assembly GCF_009764315.1. Classification (NCBI taxonomy): domain Eukaryota; kingdom Metazoa; phylum Chordata; class Mammalia; order Primates; family Cercopithecidae; genus Trachypithecus; species Trachypithecus francoisi. The sequence goes on from NW_022681468.1 coordinate 48,827,939, forward strand.
GTGAAGAGTGCACTTAACCCTTTCCATGTATCTTTCATACACAGACCAGAGGAGAGATAAACAGCCTTTTGCCTTTCACCATGGAGGATGAAATCCAGACACATCACAGGAGGAGGCTGAGCACACCTTGGGAAGGAACAGGAGGGTTAAGTTTAGAAATGAAGGCATTTTACTCCACAAACCATCACTCCTCCCAAAGAAAGGCTTTACTCACTGCCCTGCCAGCATGTATCAGATGTTAGATACAATTAATTGGGAATGGACATTGTTATTGATTTGGATTTGTTGGTGTTTATAACATTACATTATCAACAAATGGTAGAGGTAAAAAGGCTGAGGTGTAAGGAGGGTTGGAAATGTTTCATGAAAAGACATCACCTCTATCATGAGGCATTGCTCACGTGAACAAGCCCATGAAATTGATTTCCATGGAAAATGTTTTAGATGAAAATCCAAGGAAAACTTTTACAACTACCACAACTGTTATCTTTTGGGGAATGTTTATGCATATGTACATATGTTTGTCTTTTTAATTGAACTATAGCTTACGTTTGATAATAAGGAGTTGTATTAGTCTGTTTTCATGCTGCTGATAAAGACATACCCGAGACTGGGTCATTTATACAGTCAAAAGGGATAATTGGACTTGCAGTTCCACATGGCTAGGGAAGCCTCACAATCATGGCAGAAGGCGAGGAGGAGCAAGTCAGGCAGCAGGCAAAGAGAGAGCTTGTGCCGGAAAACTCACCCTCGCGATAACCATCAGATCTAGTGAGACCCACTATCACGAGAACAGCACAGGAAAGACCTGCCTGCATGATTCAATGACCTCCCACCAAGTCCCTCCCACAACACATGGGAATTCAAGATGAGATTTGGGTGGGGACATAGCCAAACCGTATCAGGAGGCCTATGTAAAACAGGTAAAGCTGAAAGGCCTTGCTACATATGGTAAGCATGTACTTCAAATAATAAGTTACATGTGGCTTCATTCATTGCTCCACTGTAAGTGATAAATTCAATGTGATTAGGTTGATTAAAGAGTTACTAGCCGGCCAGGTGCAGTGGCTCACGCCTATAATCCCAACACTTTGGGAGGCTGAGGTGGGTGGATTATGAGGTCAGGAGATTGAGACAATCCTGGCTAACACAGTGAAACCCCATCTCTACTAAAAATACAAAAAAAATTAGCTAGGCGTGGTGGCGGGCACCTGTAGTCCCAGCTACTCTGGAGGCTGAGGCAGGAGAATGGCGTGAACCCAGGAGTCGGAGCTTGCAGTGAGCTGAGATCGTGCCACTGCACTCCAGCCTGGGTGACAGAGCGAGACTCTGTCTCAAAAAAAAAAAAGAGTTACTAGTTAATAAATGGAAACAAAATGAAAATAGTGTTATATAAGAAGACTCATTTGAAGGGTTACAAAGAATACAGTGGACCTGTTTGATAAAATGCACAGCACTAATGCCCACCTGGAGAATTGTATCACTGACATGTTAACAAGAAAACCTTCAAAACTGTAGTGTAATGAGGTGGGAAAGAACGTTCCAGCTTAGGAGTCAGGGAGATTTAGGGGGAGCTTGGATCCACCTTTTACCAGATGTGTGACCCTGGGCACCACGCTGCTCGTCTGTAAGATTCAGGAGTAATAAATACCCACCCAGGTGGTGGTTGCAAGGGAAAATGAAGCCATGTTTATAAAACTCCAAGCCCAGGGTGGGCACATAGTAGGCATTCAGTTGTAGTAGTCTCTTTTTCCACCTTGGGAAGAGATGCTTTTATCTAAAGGTGTCATTTCCTCAGGAGAAGACAGCCTAGGTTTTAACCAGTTAGAGCAATAGTGAGAGAAACAAAGGAACTGGATTTTGTCAATATTTTCTCCCCATGGCTCCAAAACCCTCTATGAGACACTTCGAGTTGTTGATTACAGATTTCAGCTGCCAATATGCAGGGGTGTAGCATATCCAGTTGTTAAATATTGAAATGCTTCCTTACTGGCTGCTAAGTTGCCTCTGCATCCAGTCCCGGTACAACCACCCCAGCCACCTTGGAACCCCTCACCTTGCCTTGATCCAGCAACCAAAGAGTTAATACTTGCTCTTTGGTGATATGGGGGAGAAGACTGTGCTTCAGGGCCTTTTTAGGAGCTCTGGCTCATCAGTTCATTCCAATGCACTGACTCCCAGGCCCTACTGGTTTCTAAGTACTTGAATTATCACCTCTGTTTCTAGCCAGCTCTCTTCATATACCTCTTCTTTAGTTCTCTTCTCGTTTGTGGGAGAGCAGCAAACTTGAAATCACGCTCCCCTTGGGAGGCCCCTGGACTAGAGCTGCCTGTCCTAGTAAAGTGTCTTATCTACTTAACTTTCTCCTCCTTTGCTCCAGCTGCCATGAGGTCACTTTTCCTTGGAAGGTTTGTAATATGAACCAAAAGGATATAACTGAAGTCCCAGCCTACAGGGTAGTTTTGTTTGTTTTGAAGGTTTCAGAACCATGAAAAAAGGGATTTTTAACAGTGTGGTTTCCTGTGGGTGGGCCTGCTCTAAACACTGATCTTTTCCCAAGGGCACAGACTTGGAAGGAGCTCACAGAGCTGCTCCTGGACCCAGCCCATGCACACACAAAACTGGGCAAGTCTGGCCCCTGTTTCTCTCCAGCGGTGCCCTAGCCTGTGAATCACCCGTTCTCTAGGGTGTTGAGTTATTGTAAATAGGTCCATGAATCCATATTCACCACAAGCGCTTTATTAATCTCACTGGTTTTACAGAGTACTGCAGCGTCCCCGTCCTTGATGGTTTTCAAATGTAATTCAATACCACGTGATTAATAAAATAAAAATTAATCCAAATTTTACTGAACTCAGGTGCTTTTTATCACATATCTTAAAAATCGACAGATACTAAAAGTACAACTACTATCATGTGGGAATGGTATAAAATTTGACATTAACAAGAGATCCTCCTCCTAGAAAAGTTGGACAGTGTTGTGGCTCATTACGGAGGTGAGAAGAAGGTACATAATTTAATGACTAGTATAAGGGTGAAGAGACATCAGAATATCAACCCACCACTCTTCTGCCTGGGAGGTCATTATTCCAGTCAATGGGGTGTTCCTGGTTCTGCATAACTGCAAAGTAAAGAGGAATATTAGGGTAATTCTGGAATCTGAAACCTCAGGGAAGTGTGCTTACATCTAAATAGGACTTTTACAAGCAAGAGCAGTGATGGCTGCTGAATACGAGTTTGTCACCCCCTCTGGAAGCACATAGGTCTGAAGAGGGCTGGACGCCAATGGAATTAGATTTGCATCTTCTTTTCCTTCCCTCCTCAGCCCTCTGCCCTCCTGTTCTTCCTCCTCTGGCTGGTCTTCAGAAAAGTGTTGGCAGGTAGCTTCCAGCTGGGATAGCTGCCAGGTTTCTAGATGGAGGAGCTGTGCTGCAGCTGTGTTGGCAGGGAAAGCAATGGAGGAGCCAGGGTAAATGAATTAAGTCCTGATTCTCCACGGTTAAGCTATAGGACATTTCTAACACATGGGGGCAGCTGCTGGCTGCATCACACCAGCTGACAGAAGTATAGTGTTGCAAACAGAACGAAATATAACAGTGACCAAAATAAAGAGAATCACCGTGCTACAGCAATGTAGGGAGGGGTAACCTCCTCTTAAAACCCCAACACATGTTTTTCATCCACTATTTTTTATTATTTGCTGAGGATGCTGAATCAAGCTGCACTATTTTGAGTAGCCATCTTATAATCTTTCTAATCTAACCCCAAATTGGCAGTATTCTAGGGAGTAGCCAGTTTCCAAGGGCAATATGTCAGGTCTCTATAGAATGAAATAAATGGAGAATTGGCAAAGTGAAGGTGACAAGGGGAATGTAGTCAACTGTGTCTCAGATCCAAAACATATTACTTTCCTCAAGAAACGGGATAAGTCATGACTAAGCAACATAGTGGTGGAGGTATGCAAGGGCCGGCTCTCCAACAGAGCCTCCTCCAAATGTTTAAGACTCCTCAAGAGTTCACTTCTGATTTATTGAACTGATGAAAATATTAAGAATCTTTAAAATTGCTTTTGCTTCAGTACTGTTGCAGTAGGCAGAATAGTGCCCTTCTCCCCAAAACGTCTATGTCCTGCTCCCTGGCACTCATGTACAGGTTACCATACATGGCAAAAGACTTTGTAGACGTGATGAAGGATTTTTTTTTTTTTTTTTTAGGCAGAGTTTTACTCTTTGTCACCCAGGCTGGAGTACAATGAGGTGATCTCGGCTAGCTGCAACCTCCACCTCCTGGGTTCAAGCAATTCTCCTGCCTCAGCCTCCTGAGTAGCTGGGATTACAGGTGCCTGCCACCACACCGGGCTAACTTTTTGTATTTTTAGTAGAGACGGGGTTTCACCATGTTGCCCAGGCTCCAGGCAGGTCTCTAACTCCTGACCTCAGGTGATCCACCTCCCTCGGCCTCCCAAAGTGCTGGGATTAGAGGTGTGAGCCACTGTGCTTGGCTGTGATTAAGGATCTTGATATGGGGAGATTATCCCAGATTGTCTCAGGTGGACATGATGTAATCACAATGGTGTTTATAAGTGAAAGGTTGATAGGTCAATCATTGTCAGTGATATGATATGAGACTCGATTGGCCATTGCTGGCTGGGAAGACAGAGCAAGGCACCACAAGCCAAGGAATGCAGGAAGCTTCTACAAGATGTAAAAGGCAAGAAAATAGATTATCTCCTAGAGCCTCCAGAAGGAACACAGCCCTACTGATACCTTGACAACAGCCCAGTGAGACCCATTTTGGGCTTTTGACCACGGGAACTATAAGATAATACACATGTGTTGTCTTAGGCCATGAAACTGGTTGGAATGTTACAGCAGCAACAGGAAATTAATCCACTCACAATCACATCATGTCAGATTTGTAACTGAAAAGCACTGAATTCCAGTTAGGATTAAAAACCATCTATTCCATTTGGAAAAAGTTATCTAACAATATTTATTAAACAAATACCTACAAAATATTTCAACTTTCATAGAACTGAATTTTCTCAGTTCCTTTTCTCAAGGGGGAGGTGAGCATCAAACTCTAATTATATTCTATAGTTGGGTAAATATGGAGCAAGGGGTTTCTATAAAACCTAAGGCACATAAAAATATATAACAGACAGAAATGGACTTTTAGGTTTCGCATGGGTCACTCCAGTGAGAACTCAACTGCTGTGCCTCAACAGTTTTGGAAATAAATGCATGTCTAGATAAAACTCTTTTTCCCATATCCAGTTCCTGAGATACATTAGAAATTCAGCCTTCACAAGCAGTTAGTACATTACTTAAACTAATATCCCCAAGAACTTAAATTCAGTATTATACTGGCAGAAAATTGAGACATGAAACTTCATTCTTATGGCTTTCACAAGATGAAAAGAAAGAAAGACAGCTTTTACTTGAATTGTTCAGGTTAAGCTATTATTTTCCAAGGTGCATTTCAGTGGCCTTTTTTTGGACCAGGTGTGCATTTCATGTAAAATGATCTCTGACTTTAAAAGGTTCTGGAGTGGGAAATATATATAAGAATGATTGGCCTCACAGCATAGCATAATAAACCAGCCTGGTGGCCAACTGCACAATACAATCCTAGGTAAGATTGCTGGGAGCATATTTTCAAGCTCTATCCCTATTGGAATTTCTGTGTATGTCAATTGGGGATCAGCTGCAAGTAATGCAAGGCCCCCAGTGGCGCACTGTTAAGGAAATGAAAACAAGCTGCAATTGGTAGGGATCAGGAGCAGAGGGAAGATCCAGCTATAGCATTGCTTCCGAGGAAGATGACCAGTCCCCCAAAAGTAATGGGTTGGGAACATGGGAAGTGTGGGTTCACTCCAGGATGGTATTATTATTCAAGTAGATGCAAGTATTAGATATTCAAGTCTAAGTGATGGTTGGCATTGCTGAATGAAGGAAGTACCCCTTAGCACATGGGTAGTAACTGCACCTTCCGAGAAGGAATGTAATCCACATCCATCATATGGATTGAAGCAGAACAGCTTAAAGCTAGGGTAGGAGGAAATGGGGTAAAAACATATGTAGCTCCACAGGGAGAAATAGTTAAGCAGACTGTCATGGTGTTGAACTAGGGGGCAGCTCCAGGCCAAGGAGGAAAGAGGAGTTGATGAAGCAGGGCAAAATCTCTCTGCTATATGGATTACACACTAAGAGAGTTACTCAAGAGGCCAGCAGTTCCTTGAGCTGCAACCAAGCTTCAGACAGCTTAATTCTATATCTCATGCATGATGGGTAAGGAACCCTGGATAAACTTCTCAGCTTGGTTCTGATCGGTTTGGGGACTGGCTGTGGCTAGTCCTTCCAGTTGAAAATCATCAGTCCTTGCAGACAGGCAGAGCCGAGGGCAGTGTGGGAGTGGCATTTCCAACAGTGTTGGCTTCATCCACGTGGATCGTGATATTTTTCAGTAAGAAGCTGTGAGAATTTGAATTTTGCATTCCTTCTCCAATCTTAAAGCTGCTCTGTTTCCCTGTCATGGACATTTAACTTTGCAATTCAATTAAGTGAGGCTGAAATTTAAAATGGAAAAGTTAAAAGAAGTCTCCACAACATTTAATCCCCAGGTCTGGCCCTGCATTTGCTTAGCCTAAAAGAGTAAGGCGGAGCATGAGAGATGAACCTGAGGGCCCAGGAGCAAGGAAGGTAGGAAGCAAATGAACTGAATCAGAGCACACGTAAAGCACAAGGTTAAGAAAGGTCCAGCAGAGCCGATGAACCATCACTGTTCAGGGATCTCTGAAGACTCCTAAAGAAAACCCAGCACTGCAGAGGTGGCCAGTGGAAACTCAGACATGAGGCCATAAAAGTCCCAGCTCTTCTGAGACATCAGGTAGCCACCTTCCCCACTAACAGCACACACTTTTGCAGGCAGGGAGGCAGGGGAGCAGGTTGAGTGAAGCAGTCAACTTCTGGTGTCATTAGGGTGGAGAGAAGTTTTGGTTCACTTGAAAAGTTTTAGGTTTCAGACCTGATACATTCCTAAACACAAGGAGGGCAAATTGCACACTTTAATTTACAAAGGCAAAATGCACTGGAGTAGGTCTGCAGGAGGATTTCCTCATGGATCCCACTCCATGGGGGCTTGCGGGAGGATGGTGGAAGAACATTTGCAAAGAACTTGGACTTCACAGCGATGCAGCTGATTAGCAATCTTCTTGTTAACTTCCGATTGATATGTTTCATAGATTATCTTTTCTGTCCCTTCCCACCACCCCTTAACACAGTCCTGATGTGCCAGTGGTGGAAGGTGGCATCAGAAGAAAGAGAGCAGTAGGGGTAGAACTGGACAATCTCATTGTCAGAGTATGAGTGGCCCTGGTGACCTACCAGGACAAAGGACTGACCTTGGACTTTGAGGACAGACAGGGCCTATGGCCCATGTAAGACCTGGCCATTGAATTATTAAGGGACAGGCCAGAAAATAGCTTCTTCCTCCCTTTTTTAGTTTCCCTTTTGGCTGAGCTTACATTACTCCACCTGTCAGAATAAAAGTGGTATGGAGTTTTGTAAATAAAAATACCAATTATGAAAACACCTGCAGCGACGATCTCAGGTAGCATCTCCAGGAAACAGAATGTGAGATGGAGACTGCATGCAGGTGGTTTATCTGGGAGTGCCATCCATGGGAGAGTGAAGGAGGCCAGATTGGGCAGTAGGAGAAACTCAGCAGAGATGTAGTCACAAGCAAAGGTCTCAGCTTATTCCACAGGGGGCTCTGAGGCTGGGCTGGCTTTGCAGATTTGTCCTGAATTGGAGTGAGGGGGGCAGGTCTTAACACTCCTGCGTGGTCACTCATTGAATGTGGGCTGCCCAGGAGAGAAGGATGTGACCCTGGTCCAGGTGGCTTTCTTCAGGCCTGTCCTGGAAAGGCACTTGGATGAGGACAGTCAGCCTCCAACACAGGGAGAGTGAAGCCTCAGGTTTGCAGGCTACAATCCGGGTGGTGTGTCACTGTGTCCTCTGCAGCCCTCCCCTGCACTGCTCCCATTTTCTGGCTTCATGCACTACATTCTGGGCGCAGTTCTCCCAAGATACTGAGGGATCTTTTTTCCTGGAAGACACTTGTAAGACAAAAGGTAGTGGTATGAACTACAACTCTTGCCACAGCAAGCTGATCTTGGGGTACAACTGGTTCTCATCATTCTCCTTTACTATCCATTCTAGATACTCCCCCACCCATCTACTCTAGCTAGTGCCTTGATGGTTTAGATGGCTTACCTGGGGAGTGGTCCATACTCTCATCCCTGAGTAGCTTAGGTGCCTGGTCACCATGTACCTCTTGAGCCATGGATGCTGCTCTTGTTCATTTCCCATCAAAGTGAGGCAAGAGAGTCAGGAGGCATCCAAGCAGATCACCTGGTGCCACTCATGTTTTCCAGCTCTCCTTCCTCCTGATGACCAGGGTCAGTTACTCCAGCTAGAATGGTGACTCCTTTCTTTGCCTGGCATAAGAAGCTTGCAGCAACCAGGTGGAAGCCATAGTCTGAGGTTTAGTGGGCTACTTGCTATGTCCTGTGGTGGATGCATTTCCATTCTGGGAACCAGGACCTCTGAACCACAAAACCCAGAGTTGTGAAGCCAAAACCCACAAATTCTCCAAGTAAGTCACTGGGAGTGACAGAAAGCAGGGCCACTCCTACTTCCACTTCTCGGTCCCCAGAGCCCTTCAGTCTATCTAATGGTTTGCACGCAGGTAGTTTACTGGGGAGTGCTCTCAGTATCATACTTGTGGGGGTATGAAGGACTCAGAACTGCACAGTCGGAGAAGGACCATGATACAGTCACAAAAAGCTTCAGTGAGTCCCACAGGGAACTTTGGGGCTGGATGACCCTGCAGAGCTATCCTGAATTGGCATGAGCAGGCCAGACCTTTACACTTCTGCATTGTCATTTAATGGCTATTGATTTAGGGTTTACCCTGCATCCTGGAGGGTGACACCCCATTCGCGTTGGGTATCCTCTCCCTCTGTGGCCCCTCTCCCTCTGACTTCCTTATCCTCAATCTTCTTATCTTTCTCCTTCCAGGCCCCTGACCAACCAGCCAAGTATTTATCATTGTCTATAAAGATTCCAACCTCAGGCCAGGCGTGTGGCTCACGCCTGTAATTCCAGCACTTTGGGAGGCCAAGGCAGGCAGATCATGAGGTCAGGAGTTCAAGACCAGTCTAGCCAACATAGTGAAACCCTGTCTCCACTAAAAATACACAAAAAATTAGCCGGGTGTGGTGGTGTGCGCCTGTAATCCCAGCTACTCAGGAGGTTGAGGCAGGAGAATTGCGTGAACCTTGGGAGGCGGAGGTTGCAGTGAGCCAAGAATGTGCCACTGCACTCCAGCCTGGGTGACAGAACGAGACTCCAACTCAAAAAAAAAAAAAAAAAAGATAACTACCTTTCCACTCAAAATAGGTAGACAGGTGAATCACCCAAAGCTCTGCCCATTGTGAGGCTTTCCAGCTTACACCTACATGCTGAGCTGAGCCGAGCCACCCATGCACAAAATTTGACCTTTACTCTCCATTGTCAGGTGGTCATAAGAAAATCTCCCATGTGGCTGAGGGAGAAGCACCAGTTTCTCAGCGGATGCCACAGGGATCTGGGCCACTGGCTCGTGCAGCTTACTCACGCCCTGTGGCCCTTTTTATACCAATTCTCAGATACGCCACTTCCACCTTACTTTATGACAGAGGGTGCAAGAGTTAACATAGTCCTGGGAAAAGATCACACACGTATTCTCTTGTCTGTCCAAAGTGATCATGAACTATTTCTGATCTTCCTTTCTCACTAGAACAAAAAACCCCGCATTATTCATATTAAAAGCCACATACTGTGTGTCAAGACCAAGTTGATCTGTTGTAGCAAAGATGTCACCTGTTGACAAAATCTGTAAAATTGTGGCTACTATTTGGTTGAGTTTACAGTAATCCATGGTTTCACTCTTCAAGATCTGTCTGCCTTTTGTAAAGGGGCAGACTGGCTCATTAGTGGGGGCATGATGGGGACCACTCTCCTCCTCCCCCCGCATCCTTTTAGGTCTTTAAAAATTGCACTAGTCTTTGATATTCATTTCCCCTTGTTTGTTGTGATGGTTAATTTTGGGTGTCAATTGGATTAAAGGATATCCAGATAGCTAGTAAAGCATTATTTCTGGGTATGCTTGTGAGGATGTTTCTGGAAGAGGCTGGCATTTGAATCAGTGAACTAAGGAAGATCCACCCTCATCTGATGGGGGTGACACCATCCAATTGACTGAGGGCCCAGATAGGACAAAAAGGCAGAGGAAAGGGGAATTATTTTTCTCTCTTCTGGAGCTGGGACATCCTCCTTCTCCTGCCCTTGGATATCATAATCCCTGGTTCTCTGGCCTTTGTACTCCAGAACTTCCACCAGCAGCCCTCAGGTTCACAGGCCTTTGGTCTCCAACAGAGTTACACCATTGGCTTCCCCGGTTCTGAGGCCTCCAGACTTGAATGGAGCCATGATGCTGGCTTCCCCGGTTTTCCAGCTTGCAGAAGGCACATCATGGACTCAACCTCCATAATCATGTGAGCCAATTCCCCTGATTAATCACCTCTCACTTATCTATATGTACATACTATTATTGGTTCTCTCTCTGAAGAACTCGAATACAGTTGTGAAGTTGTTTTCTGTTTACTATCTTGGCCAGTGAGGTGAAGAGATGGTTTTCATTGAGTCTTCCTTGCATTAATAGCTCTTACCCCACAGCTAAGGAGCTAACAAGGGTGTTTTGACAATCACTGCTTATATCTGTTCCAATTATCCATTCCAGGGCTGGGAAAGAGACTTCCTGGTGGATCTATGCACCAGTAGACACACTAAGAGACGGACCTGACCAGCACCTCACTTACTATCTGGCCTCCATGTGTCTGAACTTTAACAGGGGGTCTGGATGACACTTCAGCTCCACAGGTATCAATATCAGATCAGACTCTGTGTCCAACTATCTCTGAAATATTTGGGTATTCCCTTTTTCCCAGTACACAAGTTCTGGAGGGAGCATATTCCAAGGACTTTCTGGCCTTAAATAGCATATCCACTTCAACATGCCTGCTTCTCTGAGTCCTTTGGTCCTGTATCTGGCATTTTCCATGGTAGTTCTGACACTTCTACTTCATACAGTATGAGCCATCTATTTCTCCAAGTTCCAAAATACATTATAGCAGCATTTAGATTGTTTTCTTGGGATCTTTGTCAGGGTGTTATATTCTGTATCATGGGAGAGGATTCTCATATCCCTAAAGTCTCCCTTGTCCAACTTTATTTTCTGTCTAGGATCCAGAGCTCACAGGATCCAGTCCTAGGGTTAGTATCCTGGCTTTTGCCAGTACATGTTAGCTAGGTCCTGCAGCCCCTTCCTAGTGTAGCCTTTTTCTTTTTGAGCAGACCCACTGCTTCCCCAACCAAGTCAAGGTATGACTCAACCCTATTCATGTGCCTGTTGATCAGGAGGGAAGCTGTGAGTGGATTTGGGGGAGGAGGAGGATGTTGCCTTGTAAAGCAGAGACCTCTGTGACATCTTCAGGAAAGAGAGGAGCATTTGCCTTTAACAAAGAGCAGTGGGCCCCAACTGTGGTCCCGGAGGGTTCAGAAGAATCTGGAAACTCCCATGTTTCTAGTACGCCAACCCAGATATAACTATTCCAGGACTCAACGTCCCACTCCTGGTCTCAGCATAGCAGACCTGTCAGGGCTAAGAACACAACCTTCTCTGGAGCTCTGCTACTTTCTTGATTAAGCCCTTGGCTGTTCCTCAGTTTTTCAGCTCTCCAACTGCAGATGAGTCTCTGTATATGCTGCAAAGGAAGCTTTCCGGCTTTCACTTTTAGCCTTTAGTTTGTGATTTATCACTCTTTATACCAACCGTTGCAGGTCTGGATCCCTGAGAAACAAAGTATGAGACAGATTTGCATACAAAAAGCTTATCAGGAAGTGGAACTGCTCTGGGGACCATCTCTTGTGGGCCAGTGAAGGTAGCAGAGTTGGGCCAAGGGAGAAGATGAACCACGATGCTACCACAACAGAGGCCTCACTGATCCCATGGCGAGCTCTGGAGCCGGGATGGCCCTGTAGGGTGGTCTCAAGTTGGGATGAGTGGGGCAGGTACCCAGTAAGGGTTGCCCCTTGGAAGGAAGTGTAACCTTGGTCAAGGTGACTGGCTCTCTTTAACACAGAACAAGTCCCAAACAAGGACTTAGCCAAGAGTTGTCAGCCTTGGGGAGATGGAATGAGTGCTTGAGGCTGCTGGGAGGATCTAGACAGAGAATCATGACATCGTCTACAACAACCTACCTAACATATATGGAGTTTTGCAAACCTTAACTGCATAACAAGTCATTGTTTTCAGATTCTCAGGTAAAATTTATGTGAAATACATCTTTATAAGCCTCAATTACACAGCATCTTAAGTTTTCTAGAGGTCTTAGGTTTCAAAACAAACCAAGATCTTCTTTTTTTTCCTTTTTAACATAGACAACAAAAGGGGTCCATGTGGCATTTGGAGTAGACAATCCCAGTGATGGTCCTGCAAATTGTCCCAGAATTTCAACCCTCCTGTCTACCCCTTCCTTTGCTACTTGGAGCTGCAAACCACAGCCAACTCTCTAAGCAGCTCAACATGCTAATAGCCCCATGATGTACATACATGTGTTCTCTGAGCCATACTTTCACGGTCCTGAGCCACCCATAGCCACCCACTATCTGCATTGGGTCTGTAGACCACACACAGATTGCCTCCGGTGCAAAGAAGCAGCATAATAAGCAGGGCCCATTCCTTAGCAAGGAAAAGCAGTTGAATGCGGTGCAATGAAGACAAATTGGCCATAAACTCTGCAAGCCATGGAGGTTATTTCAGTTACTAAATGATTAAAGTCTCTAATCTCTGGAGTGATGATAAAAAACACTGGAGAAGGGGGCTGGGTTTTTGATGCTGGGGAAAGGTGCAAAAACATCTCTCTTGAAACCATGCCAGGGGAAGCCCACCGCATAAAAGAACCATGGATAAGTAAGACATCATTAATAAATCAGTGACAGGAAAATGAAAATGGAAGCAGATGAATCAGCCAGCGGATCGGGTTGTAGAAGAAAAATAGCACATCTGTTGCTGCTGTCGGTGCATTAACAAATACGTCTGCTGGATCAGATGGTCTTTCACGCTAATACTTGGAATAATGAAGCTTCAAGAGCGATTAAACCATAAATCAATTTTTAAATGTATCTTGTAACTCCCTCAAACAACAGGAGGCATATTTTTCCTTGCTTTTTGAATTCTTTTTGGCAGGCATCGGAAGGTACAGGGATAAAAAAATGCTGCCTCATTCTGGCTCTACTCTGAGGTACAGGCACACAGTTAATTTAGTGTTTAGCCTCATGATTTGATTCTTACCAGCTAAAGGCACTGAGCTATGCTTCATCGATATGTTAAATCCAAACCAATGCATTTCAGCCTGAGCGGTACCCACCCGTCGTCTTGTACAGGACAGCTCAGTTCTAGTGCCTGTTCCTGTTCATGCAGCTATTGATTTATATTTTATTGTGTTATTTTTGAAGACTTCAGCAAAATTAGCAATTGAGGTGGTGAAGCATTTTTCTGCTTTGAAGCATAACTCTTTCTTTTCTTCTATACAGAAAAAAAGTTGCTTCTCTCTAATGGCAGAGTGGTCTGGTTTTAGGACATTAAGGATGGACATGAGTGGTTAATTTGGCAAATTCCACATCCATGACCAAGAGGAAGAGATGTGTTCTCAACATAATTTTTTACTTAAAGATGTTGGGATGATAAGGAAAGAGAAAAGGGAAAAGTTCAGGCTAAAAGAGGCAGACAAGGCCAGAAAGGACATAGCATCACAGATTAGAAAAGGAAATCAAGTTTTGTTCCAAAATGTCTCTGAAAAGCAGAAAATCCTTTGAACTGACCAATAAATGAGTTCTTATTGAATAAGACAAATGGGGGAAGAAATAGGAAGAAAGAAGGAAACAGAAAGATGTGTAAGAAGATGAGTAGAAATGGTGAGAGGAGAACCCAGGATGAGGCAGAGGGAAACCAGGCCATATTTCCTCTCAGCGCATGGACTTTGCTCCACGTTAGGCCTAACTCCAGGGGACGGTAGCACTCCAAGGAAGCAAACTCTTCCCTTCTTCTTCTTCTTCCCCTTGAAACACAATGACTCTTTCAGGAAACAAGCAAATAAACAAACAAAAGCTAGGAAGAAACTATTTTGTTTACTTTGTCACAGAAAACAGGCTAACCTCGGGTCAGCAGAGAGGGTATTCTGAGTTCATTTAGAACAGCCAGCAACACCCACGTTTGGTGAGAAGATGCCAAAAAATTATAGCAAGTGTAAACTTTTATGTTAATTAATGAGTGACAATCAAATAAAACCATCAAGGCTCGTACAAACATTTCCAGAAATAAGCACAAAGTTAGAGGCTATTTTTTTAAATCACTGTAGGATCTGACTATGTAAACTTTTCATATTAGATATTACCTATGTACAATTAGAATCCAAACCAGTTGGAAAATTCCATGGTCACCTGATAACTTGAAATGAAGATATCTGGAAAATTTAAGGACAAATAATATCCTATAAACCAAGGTTTCTCAAACTTTTATGTGCCTACAGCTATCTGAGGATCTTGTGGAAATTCAGATTCTGGGGAAACATTTCTGGAATGGTAGAGTAATTACCTCCAGAAATAGACTCTTCCATAAGAAGCAATAAACATTCTGGCAAAAGTAGTCAAAATCATTTTTTTTCAGAATTGTGCAAATTAGCCAAAGGTATACAACATTCTGAGGTGCATTTCTTCAAGAAAAGCAGCTGAATATTGGTAAAAACAGCAAGCTGTGTGACATTCTAGTTTGCCCTATCCCCATTCCCTTCTCCACAGTTCCATAATAGTCTTGAAAGTGAACAGCCTTACAGCCATAGTAGCTGTAAAAACAGCAGCCTAGCAGTTACTGAAGGAAGAAGAATGGGTTTGGAGCTTAAGTCTAAAGACACTCAAGATTCGAAAACAAATAAGTGAAAGGAAGGAAGAAGATCTGCTATGCAAACAGTAACCTAAAAAGAGCTGGAGTGGCTATAATATTAATAGAAAAATCGACTTTAAGACTATTGTTACTAGAGATAAAAAGAACATTTTATAATCATAAAATGACCATTCCATCAGGAAAACACAACAATTACAAACATGTATGTCCCTAATAACAGAGGCCCAAAATACATGAAAGATTAATAGAATTGAGGAAGAATTAGATGATTCAGCAGTAATAGTTGTAAATTTCAATATCCCACTTTTACTAAGGGACAGGCTGACAAGGCAGAAGATCAACAAGGTAATGGAAGACTTGAACAATGCTATAAAACAGCTAAACATAACAGAAATGTATAGCACAGTCCACCAAACAACAACAGAACACACATTGTATCAAGCGAACACTCAGCATTCCCAAGAGTAGAACACATGTTAAGCTATAGAAAGAAGTCTTGATAACGTTAAAAAGATCAAAATCATACAATCTTCTTTTATTATTATTATTATTATACTTTAAGTTCTAGGGTACATGTGCACAACATGCAGATTTGTTACATATGTATACTTGTGCCATGTTGGTGTGCTGCACCCATCAACTCGTCAGCACCCATCAACTCATCATTTACATCAGGTATAACTCCCAATGCAATCCCTCCCCCCTCCCCATAATAGACCCTGGTGTGTGATGTTCCCCCTTCCCAAGTCCAAGTGATCTCATTGTTCAGTTCCCACCTATGAGTGAGAACATGCAGTGTTTGCTTTTCTGTTCTTGCAATAGTTTGCTGAGAATGATGGTTTCCAGCTGCATCCATGTCCCTACAAAGGACACAAACTCATCCTTTTTTATGGCTGCATAGTATTCCATGGTGTATATGTGCCACATTTTCTTAATCCAATCTGTTACTGATGGACATTTGGGTTGATTCCAAGTCTTTGCTATTGTGAATAGTGCCACAATGAACATACGTGTGCATGTATCTTTATAGCAGCATCAAAATCATACAATCTTCTATGACACAATGGAATGAAATTAGAAATCAGTAATGGAAAGAAATTTCAGGAATTCACAAATATGTGAAAATTAAAAGGCACACTTCTAATTTTACCAATGAGTTCAAGAAGGAATCACAAGGGAAATGAAATACTTTGAGATGAATAAAAGAAAACCACAACATATCAAAACTTATGGAAGGCTGCTTGCCTTAGTCCATTTTGGTTGCTAGAACACAATACCACAAATTGGGTAGATTTTAAGCAACAGAAATTTATTTCTCATAGTTCTGGAGCCAAAACAATCTTGAAAAAGAAAAAATAGGAGGATTCATACTTCCCAATTTTGAAGCTTATGACAAAGCTCCAATAATTAAGACAGCATGGTACTGGCATGAAGATACACTTATAGATCATTGAAATAGAATTGAAAGTCCACAAAGAAGCTGTTAATTAATGGCCAATTGAATTGTGACCAAAGCGTCAAAGCAATTCAATGAGGGGAAGAACTATCTTTTCAACAAATGGCACTAGAACAACTGGATAGCCACATGCAAAAGAATGAAGTTAGTCCCTTTCCTCATGCCATATACAAAAACTAACTCAAAATAGATCAGAGACAAAATTGGAAATACTAAAACTACAAAAGTTTTTTTTTTGACTTTTAGTTTCAGGGGTACATGTACAGATTTGTTACATAGGTAAACTGCATATTACAGGCACTTGGTGTACAGATTATCTCATCACCCAGGTAATATGCACAGTATCTGATAGGTATACTACTGATCCTTACCCTCCTCCCACCCTTCATCCTCAAGTAGGCTCCAGTATCTATCATTCCCTTGTTTGTGTCCCTGTGTACTCAATGTTTAGCTCCTATTTATAAGTGAGAACGTACAGTATTTGGTTTTCTGTTCCTGCATTAGTTAGCTTAGGATATGGCCACCAGCTCCATCCATGTTGCTGCAAAGGATATGATCTTATTCTTTTTAATGGCTGCATAGGCTTCCATGCTGTCTATATACCACGTTTTCTCTATCAAGTCTACTGCTGACAGGCCATTAGGTTAATTCTATGTCTTCACTATTGTGAATTGTGCTGTGATGAACATGTGTATTTGCAAATATTTTCTTCCATTCTGTAGGCTATCTTTTTTGCTGTTAGTAGTTTCTCTTGCTTTGCAGAAACGCTTTAGTTTAGTCCCATTTGTCAATTTTTGTTTTTGTTGCAATTGCTTTTGGCATCTTTGTCATGCAATCTTTGCCAGGACCATTTACAGGATGGTATTTCCTAGGTTGCCTTTCAAGGTTTTTCTAGTTTTAGGTTTTATCTGGAGCTGATTTTTGTATATGATGTAAGGAAGGGGTCCATTTTCAATCTTCTGCCAGTTATCTCAGCACCATTTATTGAATAGGGAGTTCCTTCCCTACTGTTATTGACTTTGTTGATGATCAGATGGTTGTAGGTGTGTGGCATTCTTTCTTGGCTATTACATTCCATTGGTTTGTGTCTATTTTTGTACCAGCACCATGCTGTTTTGGTTACTGTAGCCTTGTAGTATAGCCTAAAATCAGGTAGTGTGATACCTCTGTCTTTGTTCTTTTTGCTTAGGATTGCTGTGGCTATTCATGCTCTGTTTTGCTTTCATGTAAGTTTTAAAATAGTTTTCTAATTCTATGAAAAATACCATTGGTAGATTGATAGAAATAGCACTGAATGTAAATTGGTTTGGGCAGTATGGTCATTTTAACATTATTGATTCTTCCTATCCATGATCATGAAGTGTTTTTCCATTTGTTTGTGTCAAATCTGATGGTTTGAGCACAGTTTGTGATTTTTTGTGGTAGAGATCTTTCACCTCCCTGTTTGGCTGTATTCCTAGGTATTTTATTCTTTTTGTGGCTATTGTGAATTGGATCACGTTATTGGCTCTCACCTTGGACACTGTTGGCATAAGAAAATGCTACTGATTTTTGTACATTAATTTATAACTTGAAACTTTGCTGAAGTTGTTTAATCAGATGTAGGAGCTTTTGGGCAGAGACTATGGGATTTTCTAGGTATAGAATTATATCATCTGCAAACAGAGACAGTTTAACTTCCTCTCTTCCTATTTGGATGCTTTCTATTTCTTTTTTTTTTTTTTTTTTTTATATACTTTAAGTTCTAGGGTACATGTGCATGACGTTTATATCATGTATAACTCCCCAATGCAATCCCTCCCTCCTCCCCCCTCCCCATGATAGGCCCCAGTGTGTGATGTTCCCCTTCCCGAGTCCAAGTGATCTCATTGTTCAGTTCCCACCTATGAGTGAGAACATGCGGTGTTTGGTTTCTCTTCTTGTGATAGTTTGCTAAGAATGATGGTTTCCAGCTGCATCCATGTCCCTACAAAGGATGCAAATTCATCCTTTTTTATGGCTGCATAGTATTCCATGGTGTATATGTGCCACATTTTCTTAATCCAGTCTGTCACAGATGGACATTTGGGTTGATTCCAAGTCTTTGCTATTGTGAATAGTGCCGCAATAAACATACGTGTGCATGTGTCTTTGTAGTAGAGTAATTTATAATCCTTTGGGTATATACCCAGTAGTGGGATGGCTGGGTCATATGGTACATCTAGTTCCAGATCCTTGAGGAATCGCCATACTGTTTTCCATAATGGTTGAACTAGTTTACAATCCCACCAACAGTGTAAAAGTGTTCCTATTTCTCCACATCCTCTCCAACACCTGTTGTTTCCTGACTTCTTAATGATTGCCATTCTAACTGGTGTGAGATGGTATCTCATTGTAGTTTTGATTTGCATTTCTCTGATGGCGAGTGATGATGAGCATTTTTTCATGTGTCTGTTGGCTGTATGGATGTCTTCTTTTGAGAAATGTCTGTTCATATCCTTTCCCCACTTTTTGATGGGGTTGTTTGTTTTTTTCTTGTATATTTGTTTGAGTTCTTTGTAGATTCTGGATATTAGCCCTTTGTCAGATGAGTAGGTTGCAAAAATTTTTTCCCATTCTGTAGGTTGCCTGTTCACTCTGATGGTAGTTTCTTTAGCTGTGCAAAAGCTCTTTAGTTTAATTAGATCCCATGTATCAATTTTGCTTTTGCTGCCGTTGCTTTTGGTGTTTTAGACATGAAGTCCTTGCCCATGCCTATGTCCTGAATGGTACTACCTAGATTTTCTTCTAGGGTTTTTATGGTATTAGGTCTAACATTTAAGTCTCTAATCCATCTTGAATTAATTTTCGTATAAGGGGTAAGGAAAGGATCCAGTTTCAGCTTTCTACTTATGGCTAGCCAATTTTCCCAGCACCATTTATTAAATAGGGAATCCTTTCCCCATTTCTTGTTTCTCTCAGGTTTGTCAAAGATCAGATGGCTGTAGATGTGTGGTATTATTTCTGAGGACTCTGTTCTGTTCCATTGGTCTATATCTCTGTTGTGGTACCAGTACCATGCTGTTTTGGTTACTGTAGCCTTGTAGTATAGTTTGAAGTCAGGTAGCGTGACGCCTCCAGCTTTGTCCTTTTGACTTAGGATTGTCTTGGCAATGCGGGCTCTTTTTTGGTTCCATATGAACTTTAAAGCAGTTTTTTCCAATTCTGTGAAGAAAGTCATTGGTAGCTTGATGGGGATGGCATTGAATCTATAAATCACCTTGGGCAGTATGGCCATTTTCACGATATTGATTCTTCCTATCCATGAGCATGGTATGTTCTTCCATTTGTTTGTGTCCTCTTTGATTTCACTGAGCAGTGGTTTGTAGTTCTCCTTGAAGAGGTCCTTTACATCCCTTGTAAGCTGGATTCCTAGGTATTTTATTCTCTTTGAAGCAATTGTGAATGGAAGTTCATTCCTGATTTGGCTCTCTGCTTGTCTGTTACTGGTGTATAAGAATGCTTGTGATTTTTGCACATTAATTTTGTATCCTGAGACTTTGCTGAAGTTGCTTATCAGCTTAAGGAGATTTTGGGCTGAGACGATGGGGTTTTCTAAATATACAATCATGTCATCTGCAAACAGGGACAATTTGACTTCTTCTTTTCCTAACTGGATACCCTTGATTTCTTTCTCTTGCCTGATTGCCCTAGCCAGAACTTCCAACACTATGTTGAATAGGAGTGGTGAGAGAGGGCATCCCTGTCTTGTGCCAGTTTTCAAAGGGAATTTTTCCAGTTTTTGCCCATTCAGTATGATATTAGCTGTGGGTTTGTCATAAATAGCTCTTATTATTTTGAGGTACGTTCCATCAATACCAATTTATTGAGCGTTTTTAGCATAAAGGGCTGTTGAATTTTGTCAAAAGCCTTTTCTGCATCTATTGAGATAATTATGTGGTTCTTGTCTTTGGTTCTGTTTATATGCTGGATTACGTTTATTGATTTGCGAATGTTGAACCAGCCTTGCATCCCAGGGATGAAGCCCACTTGATCATGGTGGATAAGCTTTTTGATGTGCTGCTGAATCCGGTTTGCCAGTATTTTATTGAGGATTTTTGCATCGATGTTCATCAGGGATATTGGTCGAAAATTCTCTTTTTTTGTTGTGTCTCTTCTTTGGTATCAGGATGATGTTGGCCTCATAAAAAGAGTTAGGGAGGATTCCCTCTTTTTCTATTGATTGAAATAGTTTCAGAAGGAATGGTACCAGCTCCTCCTTGTACCTCTGGTAGAATTCAGCTGTGAATCCATCTGGTCCTGGACTTTTTTTGGTGGGTAGGCTATTAATTGTTGCCTCAATTTCAGAGCCTGCTATTGGTCTATTCAGGGATTCAACTTCTTCCTGGTTTAGTCTTGGGAGAGTGTAAGTGTCCAGGAAATTATCCATTTCTTCTAGATTTTCTAGTTGATTTGCGTAGAGGCATTTATAGTATTCTCTGATGGTTGTTTGTATTTCTGTGGGGTCTGTGGTGATATCCCCTTTATCATTTTTTATTGCGTCTATTTGATTCTTCTCTCTTTTCTTTTTTATTAGTCTAGCTAGCGGTCTGTCAATTTTGTTGATCTTTTCAAAAAACCAACTCCTGGATTCATTGATTTTTTGGAGGTTTTTTTGTGTCTCTATCTCCTTCAGTTCTGCTCTGATCTTAGTTATTTCTTGCCTTCTGCTAGCTTTTGAATGTGTTTGCTCTTGCCTCTCTAGTTCTTTTAATTGTGATGTTAGAGTGTCAATTTTAGATCTCTCCTGCTTTCTCTTGTGGGCATTTAGTGCTATAAATTTCCCTCTACACACTGCTTTAAATGTGTCCCAGAGATTCTGGTATGTTGTATCTTTGTTCTCATTGGTTTCAAAGAACATCTTTATTTCTGCTTTCATTTCGTTATGTACCCAGTAGTCATTCAGGAGCAGGTTGTTCAGTTTCCATGTAGTTGAGCGGTTTGGATTGAGTTTCTTAGTCCTGAGTTCTAGTTTGATTGCACTGTGGTCTGAGAGACAGTTTGTTATAATTTCTGTTCTTGTACATTTGCTGAGGAGTGCTTTACTTCCAATTATGTGGTCAATTTTGGAATAAGTGCGATGTGGTGCTGAGAAGAATGTATATTCTGTTGATTTGGGGTGGAGAGTTCTATAGATGTCTATTAGGTCCGCTTGGTGCAGAGATGAGTTCAATTCCTGGATATCCTTGTTAACTTTCTGTCTCGTTGATCTGTCTAATGTTGACAGTGGAGTGTTGAAGTCTCCCATTATTATTGTATGGGAGTCTAAGTCTCTTTGTAGGTCTCTAAGGACTTGCTTTATGAATCTGGGTGCTCCTGAATTGGGTGCATATATATTTAGGAGAGTTAGCTCTTCCTGTTGAATTGATCCCTTTACCATTATGTAATGGCCTTCTTTGTCTCTTTTGATCTTTGATGGTTTAAAGTCTGTTTTATCAGAGACTAGGATTGCAACCCCTGCTTTTTTTTGTTCTCCATTTGCTTGGTAGATCTTCCTCCATCCCTTTATTTTGAGCCTATGTATGTCTCTGCATGTGAGATGGGTCTCCTGAATACAGCAGACTGATGGGTCTTGACTCTTTATCCAGTTTGCCAGTCTGTGTCTTTTAATTGGAGCATTTAGTCCATTGACATTTAAGGTTAATATTGTTATGTGTGAACTTGATCCTGTCATTATGATATTAACTGGTTATTTTGCTCGTTAGTTGATGCAGTTTCTTCCTAGCCTCGATGGTCTTTACATTTTGGCATGTTTTTGCAATGGCTGGTACCGGTTGTTCCTTTCCATGTTTAGGGCTTCCTTCAGGGTCTCTTGTAAGGCAGGCCTGGTGGTGACAAAATCTCTAAGCATTTGCTTATCTGTAAAGGATTTTATTTCTCCTTCACTGATGAAGCTTAGTTTGGCTGGATATGAAATTCTCGGTTGAAAATTCTTTTCTTTAAGAACGTTGAATATTGGCCCCCACTCTCTTCTGGCTTGTAGAGTTTCTGCCGAGAGGTCTGCTGTTATTCTGATGGGCTTCCCTTTGTGGGTAACCCGACCTTTCTCTCTGGCTGCCCTTAAGATTTTTTCCTTCATTTCAACTTTGGTGAATCTGGCAATTATGTGTCTTGGAGTTGCTCTTCTGGAGGAGTATCTTTGTGGCGTTCTCTGTATTTCCTGAATTTGAATGTTGGCCTGCCCTACTAGGTTGGGGAAGTTCTCCTGGATGATATCCTGAAGAGTGTTTTCCAACTTGGTTCCATTTTCCCCCTCACTTTCAGGCACCCCAATCAGACGTAGATTTGGTCTTTTTACATAATCCCATACTTCTTGCAGGCTTTGTTCATTTCTTTTTCTTCTTTTTTCTTTTGGTTTCTCTTCTCACTTCATTTCATTCATTTGATCCTCAATCGCTGATACTCTTTCTTCCAGTTGATCGAGTCGGTTACCGAAGCTTGTGCATTTGTCACGTATTTCTCGTGTCATGGTTTTCATCTCTGTCATTTCGTTTATGATCTTCTCTGCATTAATTAGTCTAGCTGTCAATTCTTCCACTTTTTTTTCAAGATTTTTAGTTTCTTTGCGCTGGGTACGTAATTCCTCCTTTAGCTCTGAGAGGTTTGATGGACTGAAGCCTTCTTCTCTCATCTCGTCAAAGTCATTCTCTGACCAGCTTTGATCTGTTGCTGGCGATGGGCTGCGCTCCTTTGCAGGGGGAGATGCGCTCTTATTTTTTGAATTTCCAGCTTTTCTGCCCTGCTTCTTCCCCATCTTTATGGTTTTATCTGTCTCTGGACTTTGATGATGGTGACGTACTGATGGGGTTTTGGTATAGGTGTCCTTCCTGTTTGATAGTTTTCCGTCTGACAGTCAGAAGGACTGTCTGTTGGTCTGTTAGAGATTGCTTGAGGTCCACTCTAGACCCTGTTTGCCTGGGTATCAGCAGCAGAGGTTGCCGAAGATAGAATATTGCTGAACAGCAAGTGTACCTGTCTGATTCTTTCTTTGGAAGTTTCCTCTCAGGGGTGACGTCACCCTGTGAGGTGTGGGGTATCAGACTGCCCCTAGTGGGGGATGTCTCCCAGCTAGGCTACTCAGGGGTCAGGGACCCACCTGAGCAGGCAGTCTGTCCGTTCTCAGATCTCAACCTCCGCGTTAGGAGATCCACGGCTCTCCCCAAAGCTGTCAGACAGAGTCGTTCGGGTCTGCAGCGGCCCCGCTCTTTCCCCTAATGGACTGCAGCTGTGCGCTGTCCGCAGCGGTAGAGTCTACAGAGACAGGCAGGCTTCCTTGAGCTGCTGTGAGCTCCACCCAGTTCGAGCTTCCCAGCGGCTTTGTTTACCTACTTAAGCCTCAGCAATGGCGGGCGCCCCTCCCCCAGCCTCGCTGCTGCCTTGCGGATAGATCGCCGCAGACGGCTGTGTTAGCAGTGAGGGAGGCTCCGTGGGCGTGGGACCCTCCCGGCCAGGTGTGGGATATATTCTCCTGGTGTGCCTGTTTCCTTAAAGCGCAGTATTGGGGTGGGAGTTACCCGATTTTCCAGGTGTTATGTGTCTCAGTTCCCCTGGCTAGGAAAAGGGATTTCCTTCCCCCTTGCGCTTCCAGGTGAGGCGATGCCTCGCCCTGCTTCAGCTCACGCTGGTCAGGCTGCAGCAGCTGACCCGCACCGATTGTCCGGCACTCCCTAGAGAGATGACCCCAGTACCTCAGTTGAAAATGCAGAAATCACCGGTCTTCTGTGTCGCTCGCGCTGGGAGTTGGAGACTGGAGCTGTTCCTATTCGGCCATCTTCGCTTTCTATTTCTTTTTCTTGCCTGATTGCTCTGGCTAGGACTTCCAGTACCATGTTGAATAGGAGTGGTGAGAGTGGGCATGTTCTTGTCTTGTTCTCAAGGGGAATGCTTCCAGCTTTTGTCCATTCAATATAATGGTGGCTGTGGATTTTTTGTAAATGGCTTTAATTATTTTGAGGTATGCTCCTTCAGTGCCTAGTTTATTAAGGATTTTTAACATAAAGGATGTTCAATTTTATCAAAAGTCTCTTCTGAATCTATTAAGATGATTATGTGGTTTTCGTTTTAGTTCTGTTTATGTGATGAATCACATTTATTGATTTGCATATGTTGAACCAAACTTGCACCCCAGGGATAAAGCCTACTTGATCACAGTGGATTCGATTTTTGATGTGCTGCTAATAGTTTGCTAATCTTTTGTTGAGGGTTTTGGCATCTGTGTTCATCAAGAATATTGGGCTGAAATTTCTTTATTTGTTGTGACTCTGCCAGATTTTGGTATCAGGATGATGCTAGCTTCACAGGAGGAGTTACCTCTCAATTTTTTGGAAAAGTTTCAGTAGGAATGATACCAGTTATTCTTCATTTGGTAAAATTTGGCCATGAATTCATCTGGTCCTGGGCTTTTTCTGGTTGGTGGGCTTTTTATTACTAATTTGACTTCAGAACTCCTTATTGGTTTGTTCAGAGATTCAGTTTCTTCCCAGTTTAATCTTGGGAGTTTCTATGTTTCCAAGAATGTATTCATTTCTTCCAGGTTTTCTAGCTTGTGTGCACAGAGGTATTAATAGTTGTCTGAGGATTTTTTGTATTTCTGTAGGGTCAGTGGCAATGTCTCCTTTGTAATTTCTGATTGTGTTTATTTCGGTCTTCTCTTTTTTATTAGTCTAGTCAAAAGTCTATAAATCTTATTTATTCTTTCAGAAAACTAACTCTTGGATTTGTCAGTCTTTTGTTTGTCTATTTCCTTCTATTCAGCTCTAATTTTGATTATTTCTTGTCTTCTGCTAGCTTTGGGGTTGGTTTGCTCTTGTTTTGCTAGTTTCTCTTGGTGTGATGTTAGGTTGCTAATTTGAGGGTTTTTTTTTTTTTTTTTTTTCTGAGACAGGGTCTTACTCTGTCATCCCGGCTGGAGTGCAGTGGCATGATCTCAGTTCACTGCAGCCTCTGCTTCCCAGAATCAAATAATCCTCCCACCTCAGCCTCCCAAGTAGCTGGGAATACAGGCATGAGCCACTGTGCCCAGCTAATGTTTTGTAGAGATGGGGTTTCACTGTGCTGCCCACGCTGGTCTTTAACTCCTGAGCTCAAAGCAATTCACCTGCCTTGGTCTCTCAAAGAGTTGGGATTACAAGTGTGAGCCACCACATCTGGCCCTCTAACTTTTCACCATAAATTCCCCCTTTTAACACTGCTTTAGCTATGTCCTGAGTTTATGGTATGTTTTATCTTTGTTCTCACTAGTTTCAATTTCTTGATTTCTACCTTAGTTTCATTGTTTTCCCAAAAGTCATTCAGGAGCAGGTTGTTTAATTTCCACGTAATTGTATGACTTAGAGTGATTTTCTTAGTATAATTTCTATTTCTATTGCACTGTAGTCTGAGGGTATGGTTGGTATGTTTTTTATTTTTTATTTGGTGAGAATTGTTTTATGGCTGCGTACTGTTTGGTTGATTTTAGAGTATGTGCCATATGAAGATGAGAAATATATAGAGAAATATATATATATATATTTCTTGGGTGGAGAGTTCTGTAGATGTCTGTTAGGTTCTTATATGGTTTGGGTCTGTGTCCCCATCCAAATCTCACTTCAAATTATAATGCCCAGTGTTGGAGGTGGAGCCTGGTGGGAGATGATTGGGTGATAATGGGGGTGGGGTTTCCCCTTTGGTACTGTTCTCATGATAGTGTGTGAGTTACCATGAGATCCAGTTGTTTAGAAGTGTAGCACACTACGGCCGGGCGCGGTGGCTCAAGCCTGTAATCCCAGCACTTCGGGAGGCCGAGGCGGGCGGATCACGAGGTCAGGCAATTGAGACCATCCTGGTTAACCCGGTGAAACTCTGTCTCTACTAAAAAAATACAGAAAACTAGCTGGGCGAGGTGGCGGGTGCCTGTAGTTCCAGCTACTCGGGAGGCTGAGCCAGGAGAATGGCGTGAACCCGGGAGGCGGAGCTTGCAGTGAGCTGAGATCCGGCCACTGCACTCCAGCCCGGGCGACAGACTCCGTCTCTAAAAAAAAAAAAAAAAAAAAAAAAAAAAAGAAGTGCAGCGCACTGCACTCGACTATTCCTCCTGCTCTGGCTGTGTGAGACATGCCTGCATCCCTTTCGCCTTCTGCCACAATTATAAGTTTCCTGAGGCCTCTCCAGTCATGCTTCCTGTACAGCTTGCAGAACTGTGAGCCAATTAGATCTCTTTTCTATATAAATTACCCAGTCTCAGGTATTTCTTCATAGTAGTGTGAGAATGGACTAATACAGGTCCCAACTATCTTTGTGAGTTTTCTGCCTCGGTGATCTGTCTAATATTGTCAGAAGAGTGTTAAAGTCTCCCACTATTATTGTGTAGTTATCTAAGCCTCTTTGCTGGTCTCTAAGAATTCACTTTACGAATCTAGTTTCCCCTTGTTGGATGGATATATATTTAGGATAGTTAGGTATTCTTATTGAATTGAACCCTTTACCATTATGTAATATCTTTGTCTTTTTTGATCATTGTTGGTTTAAAGTCTGTTTTGTCTGAAATTACAACATCAATCCCTGTTATTTTTTGTTTTCCATTTGCTTGGTAGATTTTTCTCTGTTCCTTTATTCTGAGCCTATGGTTATCATGAATGTGAGATAGGTCTCTTAAGGCATCATACAGTTATGTCTTGCCTTTTTATCAAACGTTTAACTCTGTGTCTTTTAATTGGGATATTTAGCCCATTTACATTCAAGGTTAATAATATAGTTTGGCTATGTCCCTACCCAAATCTCATCTTTAACTATAGTTCCCACCATTCACATGTGTGGGAGGGACCTAGTGGGAGACAATCTTCACAAACTATGCATGTGACAAAGGACCAATATAGAATCTACACCTAACTCAAACAAATCAGCAAGAAAGAAACCAAATAATCCCATCAATGAGTGGGCTAAGGACATGAATAGGCAATTCTTAAAAAAAAAAAATACAAGGCTGGGCCATGGCAGCTCACACCTATAATCCCAGCACTTTGGGAGGCCAATGTGGGTGGAACACTTGAGGCCAGGAGTTCGAGACGAGCCTGGCCAACATGGTGAAACCCTGTTTTTACTAAACAATACAAAACTTAGCCAGAGGTGGTGGTGCGTGCTTGTAATCCCAGCTACTCAGGAGGCTGAGGCATGAGAATCACTTGAACCTTGGAGGCGGAGGTTGCAGTAAGCCAAGACTGCACCACTACACTCCAGCCTGGGTGACACGGTAAGATGCTGTCTCAAAAAAAAAAAAAAAAAAAGGAAGATATACAAATGACCAAAACATATTTTAAAATGCTCAACATCACTATCAGGGAAATGCAAATCAAAACTACAATGCAATACCACCTTACTCCTACAAAAATGGCCATAATTTAAACATTAAAAAATAATAGATTTTGGCATGGATGTGCTGAAAAGGGAACACTTTTACACTGCTGGTGGGAATGTAAGCTAGTCCAACCACTATAGATAACACTGTTGATATTACTTAAATAACTAAAAGTAGATCTACTATTTGATCCAGAAATCCCACTACTGGCTATCTACCTGGAGGAAAAGATGTCACTATATGAAAAAAGACACTTGCACATGCATGTTTATAGCAGGACAATTTGCAGCTGCAAAAATATGGAACCAGCCCAAATGCCCATCAATCAACGAGTAGATAAAGAAAATGTGGTGCATATACACTATGGACTGTTACTCAGCCATAAAAAGGAATGAAATAGTGGCATTCACAGCAACCTGGATGGAATCGGAGACCATTATTCCTAAGTGAAGTAACTCAGGAATGAAAAAGCAAACATCACATGTTCTCAATTATAAGTGGGAGCTAAGTTATGAGGATACAAAGGCATAAGAATGATACAATGGACTCTGGAGACTTGAGGGGAAGGGTGGGAGGGGGGCAAAGGATAAAAGACCACACATTGGGTACAGTGTACACTGCTCAGGTGATGAGTGCACCAAAATCTCAGAAATCACCAGCGAAGAACTATTTCATGTAATCAAGTACCACTTGTTCTCCCAAAACCTATTGAAATAATAATTTAAAAAGAAAGTGAAAAGACAATAGCAAAGACATAGAATCAACCCAGGTGCCCATCAACAGTGGATTAGATAAAGAAAATGTGGTACTTATACACTATGGAATACTATACAGCCATAAAAGAACAAAATCGTGTCCTTTGCCAAGACATGGATGTAGCTAGAGGCCATTATCCTAAGCAAATCCTAAGTAACAGAAAACCAAATACCTTATGTTCACACTTGAAAGTAGGAGCTAAGCATTGGATACACATGGACACAGAGATGAGAATAGACACTGGAGACTCCAAAAGTGGGGAGGGAGGGAGGGAGGGAAGGAAAGAGGAAGGGAAGGGCTGAAAAACTACCTATTGGGTACTATATTCACTACTTGGGTGACAGGATCATTAGAAGCCCAGCCTCAGCATCATGCAGCTAACTCATGTATCAAACCTGCACATGTACCCCTGAATCTAAAATTTAAAACAGAAAGTGAAAAGATAATGCACAGAATGGAAGGGAATATTTGAAGATCATATATCCATGATCTATCAAGAACCCTTACAATGCAATAAGAAAGAGACATAACTCAAATTTGGGCAAAGTACTTGAATAGACATTTCTCCAAAGAAATATATAAATGGCTAATAAGCACAAGTGAAGATAGTCAACATCATTAGCCATCAGTGAAATGCAAATAAAATATACAATGAGATACCACCTCATACTCACTAAAAGGGCTATCCTAAAAAAGATAATAACAAGTATTGGTAAGAATGTGGAGAAATTGGCCGGGTGTGGTGGCCCATGCTTGTAATACCAGCACTGTAAGTGGCCGAAGTGGGCAGATCATGAGGTCAGGACATCGAGACCATCCTGGTCAACATGGTGAAACCTTGCCTCTATTAAAAGTACAAAAATGAGCTGGGTGTGGTGGCATGCACCTGTAGTCCCAGCTACTTGGGAGGCTGAGGCAGGAGAATCACTTGAACCCAGGAGGCGGAGGTTGCAGTGAACTGAGATCACGCCACTGCACTCCAGCCTGGTAACACAGCGAGACTCGTTCTAAAAAAAAAAAAAAAAAAAAAAAGTGGAGAAATTGGGAATACAAAATAGTGAAGGCACTTTGGAAAACAGTTTTGGCAGTTCCTCAAATGGTTAAACTTAGAGTTACTATATAACTCCACAACTTTAGTCCTAGGTATATGTATATACCCAGGAAAAATAAAAACATATGTTCACACAAAAATTTGTAGATAAATATTCATAGCACCATTATTTATAATAGCCCAAATTTGAAACAACTTAAATGTCCATCAACTGATGAATGGATAAATTTTAAAATATGTCATATCCACATAATGGAATATTACTTAGTCATAAAAAAGAATGAAGTACTGATTTATACTATAACATAAATGAACCATGAAAACATGCACTAAGTGAATGAAACCAATTAAAAAGACACATATTGTGTGATCCCATTTATGTAAAATGACCAGGATAGGCAAATCTATGGAGACAGAAAGTAAATTAGTGGTTGCCTAGGGCTGAGGTAGGTTTGGAGAGAGGTGGAGAGGGACTGATACTGGATGTAGGGTTTCTTTTTCAGGTGATGAAGATGTTCCAAAAGTGATGGTATTATTAGCTCTACACCTCTGTGAATATACTAAATGTCTTTGAATTGTATACTTTAAATGAGTGACTTTTAACTTTAAATTTGTTTAACAAATTTAAACAATTTAACAATTTGTTAAACTTTACATTTGTTCCTGTGAATTATATTTCAATATAAAGCTGTAATCTGGGGAGAGAAAACACCACTACCTAACTCCTTCATACAATGAGAGAAAGAAAAAAGAGGATGGGAAATGTAGTCTCCGATGACTGGCATATTTCTAGTTCTATTACTAAAAGAAAGCAAGCAGGATGGATATTTGTGAACACTTAGACTCTGCCACACATCCCATCTCCACCACGTCCTGCTCTCTGACATAGCCTTCATGTGTGCTGATCAGGGCAGAAATTCCCCAAACATCCATCCTATGGTACTCTGGCAGCCAGTGTGACTATTTCCCAGCAGGCCCTGCTCCCATCTACTGCAAATCACCTACCATGGAGTTTACCTACTCTTCTGTGATATAGTTTGTTTACTCAAAATGGAAAGGACATATCCTGACTTAGTGTGAAATCTCCTTTAGCCTATACTTAACGTCCTGGCCTATACAAAGTAGAGCCTATTCCCTTCTGAGGTGAATACTTCTTTGAAACAGAAATTTACTCCAAGTTTTTGAGAGCTTAAGTTAGACACTCTATGGATGAATATCCCTGGTATCAAACTCTCCGTTTCATGTCATCCTTTACCACACACTTTTTTTTTTTTTTTTTAAATTGAGACAGGGTCTCACTGTGTTGCCAAAGGCTGGAGTGCAGTGGCATGATCTCAGCTCACTGCAACCTCTGCCTCCTGGGCTCAAGCCTCCTGATCTTCCTGCCTCAGCCTCCCAAGTAGCCAAGACTACAGGCACATGCCACCACACCCAGCTAACTTTTATATTTTTTGTAGAGACAGGGTTTTGCCATGTTGTCCAGACTGGTCTTGAACTCCTGAGCTCAAAGGATCAGCCCGCCTCAGCCTCCCGAAGTGTTGGGATTACAGCCATGAGCCACCATGCCTGGCCGCCACACACTTTCAATGGCCTGGCATCCTAAAGGGGTTGAGAAGGCCTCCAGCTTAATAGGTCAGGGGCCTTTACCATTTTATCACCCATAGGGCCCGAGAAGTCTCTGTGCAGGAAGGCCTAAAATGCCTTCCTTCCAATGGTGAGTCCCACTGTATTCTTCACTACTTTTATAACAGGAAATTTAGTAGGTGTCAAATAAGTGCTTGTTGATCTATTGATTCAACCTCACCACAGAACTGAGAAAATTCAGTTTAAAAAGAAGTGAAATCGTGCTTAAAGCCTGCACTACAGGGTAGTGTAGGAGGGTTCACCAGGGTGCCTCCGTTTTCCCATTTGTTAAAAGAAGATGCTATTTTTAAAGTGTGTGAGCATTTCCAGATAAATGCTAACAACTGAGAAAATGGATTCAGCATCTGACTATCTGAAAGTGGAAGGGGTTGACAGAAAAGCATTCCTTCTCTATAGTCAGGCTTCTCTGTAACACGGGAGAGGCTGTTTTTCAGCAAACTCTGGGAAAGAACACAAGGAACTAAGCTGAGAAGGATAAGTTCATGACTCAACAGACATCCTTTTCTGTACTTTTGCTTTATCTTCTTACTTAAGCAAAGTTGAAATTGTTTCCTTGCTGAGCTTGTTTTTCTGAAGTATTAGCTAATGTGGTAGGAAATTGGGATACATTTGTTCCTGTTAAATTCAGGATTTCAAGAAGCAACTGAATTTAAACTAACCTAAGTGTGATATATAAATATCTTTAGTGTTCTTTAATCCAGACCATTATTAAACTTCCTGGAATATGGAAAAAAAAAACAAAATAATTAAACTCACAATGTGTTGTAAAGTCCATTTGTGTTGCACATACCAGCAGATCATGCTTGAGTGGGTTTTTTAAATTTCTTGACTTATTTCCTTTACTAATGACCTCTGTACTCATTAGAAGGTATTAGCACATTACAAAGACATTATGAAGGATCGATAGGTGTACATTTGTCCCATATTTAATTTTATTCCTGAGAGTAATGCTCAGGTTTTCCTTCATGCTGGTTTTCTTTTCAGCACACTCTGGTATTTTGCAAATAAAACAATCAGGACTAGCTTCACAGGAGTACAACCTAGGCAACCACACAGGGTCCCATGTTTAGAAAGTCCCCAGACTTGGAAGGATCACATACTTGTTTTAACGTTCTGTTGTCATTTTTGTTAGTTTATTTCCAAAGCAATTCATTTCTTTGGAAAGCCATATTCTCTGTGGTTTTAGGTTGACATAAGTGACTCCATTTTGGTACTGATAACCTTCACATCGTCTTGAGATTCCCAATAATTTTGAACAAGGGGCCACATACTCATTTTGCACTTGGTCCTGAAACTTTTGTAGCTGGTACTAACCACAATACTTGGATTTTCAGATCTCACCTCTGATCATTATTAGCTGTGTGACTTTGGACAGGTTTCTGAACCTCTCTCAACTTCACTTTCCTCAAACGTTAAATTTGAAAGAACCACATCTGTCTCAGAATGGTAGTAAGAATTTGCATTCAAATAAGATAGCAAATACACTGGTATCTAGCACATGGTTCTAGTAACTAACTCTTGTTAATTGCACAGGCACTGTGTATGCTGTTTACACAAATCAGCTCATTAATTCCTTGCACTTGTGGCTGATGATCAGCAAATATACCATTCGCACTTATAGGAGTTTTATGGCCAGTGTCCATTTCTCACTGGTCCAGCCTCCATTCTGGTTGGTGTCCATGGTGATTACGGTTATCATCACTACTTCTCTCAATGCTCTGTGCAGCTGGTATTTTATAAATGAGAGAATTGAGACACAGACATGTTAAGTATCTTGCCCAAGATCACACAGCTTATAAGTAGATACTCCTTAACTATTAATGGCATAACCTCTAGTAAACAGCAGAGAGAGGTGAGATCTTTTAACCTGAAGTTTAGTGTTCTTTCCTTCTGTCTCCAATTTTTTACCCCCAAGGAGTTAATAATTGAGCGAGAGTGATGTTACATATAAATCTGGCTACTGCACAAAGCTGTGTGATCCTACCTGTTCAGCCTCACCTGCCAAACACATGCTCTCCAAGCTGCTTGCAGTTGCCCTCTCAGGCTTCCAGGCCTTTGATTAAATTGTTTCCTCATGTAAAGGTTCTTCCCTAATTCCCAGTCCTTAGCACTTCCTAATTTCTCACTTTCTTTTGAGAATCAACTTAAGTGGCTCACCCCTTAAGAAGTCCTCTCCTCTGAGCGCTCTTAGAATTTTATGCATAGTTTTATCATAATGCTTCTCACATAAATTCTAATGCTGGTTTTCTTGTCTGCCTTCCTTCAGGCCTGAAAGATCATTGATGAGCAAAGATGACATATGGCTCATCCGAGTGTCACCAGCACTTAGGAAAGTGTGCCTGACACATAGCTACTATTCAGTACATAATGAATGAAAAAGGTGGTAGTATTTTCCAAGGAATATCAGATTCTCTAATTCAAAGGAGAGAGAGATGAACTCAGTGGATAGACACAGTCTTCATGGAGGAAGTGGTCTGCATGTTAGGTTTTAAAGGATAGGGAAGACTGAAATAATAGGATTGAGGATAGAGGCAGAAAATCCACTCAGATAGAAGGAACAGCTTTCGCAAAAGTGGGAATATGGAAGGGTTAAGACAAAGCTTGTTTAGAAAACAACAGGTAGATCATTTGGCCTGGAACACTGCATTCTTATTGGGCAAGGGATCCCCAAATCAAATGCTTCTCTGAACCAGGCTTTATAGCATAATAAATAAATAAAACATGGCCCATGTGGTACAATAGAAGGGGAAGGGATTGTGGCAAACTGAAAAACACATGCCCTACTGTGAAGGAAGTAGTTACTGCTTCTCCATTACCAATAATCATATAAGGATCTTTTGATTTTTCCAGATAACATGAAAATCTAGATTCTACATGTGTGAAATATCTTGGTTATTTTTACTTTTTATTTTAAAATAATTTTAGACTTGTAGAAAAACTGGGAAAATACTGCAGAGAGTTCATGTATATTCTCCACCCAGCTTTCCCTATTATTGTCAACTTTCATACCCATACTATAATTCTCAAAGCTATGAGTTAACATTGCTATAAAGAATTAAACTGCAGTGCTTATTCAAATGTCATCAGTTCTCCCCTAAGGTTCTTTTTCTGTTCCAGGATCCAGCCCGGGATCCCATATTGCTTTTAGTGTTGTATTTCTTTGTTTTGTTTTGCTTTTCTGATGAAGTCTTGCTCTGTCACCCAGGCTGGAGTGAAGTGGCATGGTCTCGGCTCACTGCAACCTCTGCCTTCCAGGTTCAAGCGATTCCCCTTCTTCTGCCTCCTGAGTAGCTGAGACTACAGGCGCCCACCACCATGCCCAGCTAATTTTTGTATTTTTTAGCAGAGACAGGGTTTCACTGTGTTGGCCAGGCTGGTCTCGAACTCCTGACCTCAGGATCCACCTCAGCCTCCCAGCATGCTGGGATTACAGGTGTGAGCCACCACTCCTGGCCTAATTGTTGTATTTCTTTAGTTTCGGTCTTTCCTTGTCTTTCATGACTTTAACATTTTAGATGATTACTTGTCAATTATTTTGTAGAATGTCTCTCAATTTGTATTTCTTATTTTCTCATGATTGGAGATTTTTGCATTTGTTTTTTTGCAAAAATACCACAAAAGTGATGCTGTGCCTATCTTGGTGCATCGTATCAGGAGGGTACATGACGTCAATATGTCCTATCAGTGGTGATGCTTACTTTGATCATTCAGTTAAGGTGGTGTCTGCCATGTTTTTCCACTGTAAAGTTTTCATTTTTTTTTTCTGATAGACCAATAGTTTGGGGACAATAATTTGAAGCTAGAAGTATCTTGTTTCCTCTTAAACTTTAGTCCACTGATTTTAACATCCGTCAGTGGATCTTGCCTACAGTGATTACTGTTTAACCCAATGTCTGCCTAGTGGTGATGTTGTATTTCCTGCATTCATGCTACATTTATTAATTGGAATTCCTCTGTAAGGAAAAGCTGTCCTATCCTTTCCCCCCATTTATTTATCTATTCAATTATTTATATTAGTGTGGATATTTATTTTATGGGTTACAATCCAGTATTATTGTTGTTATTTTGTTGCTCAACTTGTTCTTGATTTGCCCACTGGAAGTGCCTTCAGATTGGCTGTGATGTGCTTTTGTCATGCCCTATCCTAGTCTGAGCACTTCCTTATTTTCTGGAATGGCAACATGTTTCAGGCTCATCTTCTGCTTTCCTTACTCTAAGCCCTGGAATCAGCAACTTCTCCAAGAAGCTCTGGCTCCTCTCATTGGAAAAGAGACATCTTGGATTTAAAATATAAAAAATGAACTCACACTAAAAATATATTATGGATGCATATTTGGGTCATACAGTTTTTCACGCTGGAACCTCTGATTCAGGAGGTCACAGAGATAGCAGGAAAGATCAGAAGGTCGACTCTCTGCTTTGAATTTCTAAATACATGTTGTAAACATGTAGCAGAAACAATAGCCTTGAAGGAAGAGATTTTTTCATTACTCAGGCCAGAGCCAAGTTTCTGGCCCAGATAATATAACTTTTTTTTTGTTTTTAATTAATAAGCTTTGTTTTTTAGAGTAGTTTTAGGTTCACAGCAAAATCAAGCAGAAAGTATAGAGTTCCCACATAGCTTCTATCCCAACTTACACAGAACCTCCTCCACTACCGGCATCCCCCACCAGAGTGGCACAATGGATGAACTTACATTGACATACGATTGTCACCCAAAGTTCACAGTTTACGTTAGGGCTCACTCCTGGTGTTGTATGTTCTAAGGTTTTGATAGATGTGTAAAGACATGTATCCACCGTTTTGGTATCATGCAGAGTAGTTTCACGGCCCTAAAAACCCTCTGTGCTCTATTCATTCCTCCCTCCCCACAACCTCTGCCTGCCACTCATCTTTTTACTGTCTCCATAGTTTTGTCTTTTCCAGAATGTCATATATTGTAATTAGATTCATACAGTATGTAGCCTGCTTAGATTGACTTCTCTCATTTAGCAATATGCATTTAAATTCCTCCATGTCATTTCATGGCTTGATAGCTCATTTCCTTCTGGAGGTAAATAATATTCCATTGTCTAGATATACTACAGTTTATCCATTCACTTAAGGACATTTTGGTTGCTTTTAAGTTTTAACAATTATAAGTAAAGCTACTATAAATATCTGTGTGTGCAGATTTTTGTGTGGACATAATTTTTCAATTCGTTTGGGTAAATACGAAGGAGTATAATTGTCGGATCATATGGTACAGCTATGTTTAGTTTTGTAAGAAACTACCAAACTGTCTTCCAAATTGGCTGTACCAGTTTGCATTTCCACCAGCAATAAATGGGAGTTTCTGTTGCCTTGTCTCACCAGCATTTGGTGTTGTCAGTGTTTTGCATCTTGGCCATTTTAATAGGTTTGCAGTCATATCTCAATGTTGTTTTAATTTGTATATTTCTGATGAGATATGATGTAGAGCATCTTTTCATATGCTTATTTGCTATATGTATACCTTTTTCGGTGAGATCTCTATTTAGGTCTTTTGCCCATATTTTTCTTTTCTTTTTCTTTGTTTTTTGAGATGGAATCTCACTCTGTCACCCAGGCTGAAGTGCAGTGGCACTGTCTCAGCTCACTGCAACCTCCACCTCCTAGGTTTAAGCAGTTTTCCTGCCTCAGCCTCCCAAGTAGCTGGGACTACAGTTGCATCCCACCATGTCTGGCTAATTTATGTATTTTTAATAGAGACAGGATTTCAGTAGGTTGGCCAGGCTGGTCTCGAACTCCTGACCTCAAGTGATCCACCTGCCTTGGCCTTCCAAATTGCTGGAATGACAGGCATGAGCCACGGTGCCCAGCCTTGCCCATTTTTAGTTGGGTTGTTTGTTTTCTTATTTTTAATTGGGTTGTTTGTTGAGCTTTAAGGGTTTTTAGTGTATATTGGATAATAGTCCTTTATCAGACATCTCTTTTGCAAATATTTTCTCCCAGTCTGTGGCTTTTCTTCTCATTCCTTTGACATTGTCCTTCACAGAGGAGTTTTTAATTTTAATGAAGCCCAGCTTATCAATTATTTCTTTCATGTATCATGCCTGTGGTTTTGTATGTTAAAAGTCATCTCCATACCCAAGGTCAATTAGGTTTTCCTTTATAGTATCTTGTAGGAATTTTACTGTTTTGTGTTTTATATGTAAGTCTATGATTCATTTTTAGTTAATTTTTGTGAAGAGTGTAAGGTCTGTATCTAGATGGGTCTTTTTTTTTTTTTTTTTTTTTTGCATGTAGATGTTCCAGTTGTTCGAGCACCATTTGTTGGAAAAAAAAAAAAAAAAAGTTTTCTCCTTTGAATTGCCTTTGCTACTTTGTCAAAAATCAGGTGACCAATTATATGGGTCCATTTCTGGGCTCTCTGTTCTGTTTCATTTGTCTTTTTGTCTATTTTTTCACCAGATGCCATACTGCTTTGATTACTATAGCTTTACAGTAAGACAATAGATTTTTAAGAACACAGTACTCACCTGGCTGGTTCTCTTAAAGACAGTCCAGGCAGCATGGTGCAGCAACAATACAGGAGAGACGATGGGGCCAAAGAGGGCTTTCACATTTGTCTAACTCTCTTGCACACACACAGGAGGGAAGTTTGCCTTACTTCTGGATGTATCAAGGGAGTGATATAAAGGGGCCCAGTGGATCTGAAGAAGCTTTCGGTTGGGATGAGGGATACACAGAGTATATGGACATGCTCATCTGATACCAAAGAGGAAACAAAGACACTGGGCTATGACCAAAGGCCCTAAGGTGTGATGTCCAAAGACCAGATGGTGCAAGCAATATCTCAGTGAATGCCAGTCCATACTGAAGGTCAACTCCCCCTTCCCATTGCTAGAAGCGTCTGCCTTCCCTGCAACTTAGAATATCCACGGAGAAAGTGGGGAAGGGGACCTAAGTATACCAAGTTTGTAAAATTACAAAAAATTATAGAAAAAACTGACATGTTTTAACACACTTGTTAGCTTTTGTGTGTGTGGGGGGGGGAAGGGGGACAGAGTCTCGCTCTGTCACCCAGGCTGGAGTGCAGTGGCGCAGTCTCAGCTCACTGCAAGCTCTGCCTCATGATCTACTCACCTCGGCCTCCCAAAGTAGCTTGGGTTTTAAAAGTCTCACCTAGGCCGGGTGCAGTGGCTTATGCCTATAATCCTAGCACATTAGGAGGCTGAGGTGAGTGGATCACATGAGGTCAGGAGTTCGAGACCAGCCTGGCCAACATGGTGAAACCCCATCTCTACTAAAACTACAAAAATTAGCCCGGCATGGTGGCACATGCCTGTAATCCCAGCTACTTGGGAGGCTGAGGCAGGAGAATGGCTTGAACCCAGGAGGCAGATGTTGCAGGGAGCCAAGATTATGCCATTGCACTCCAGCCTAGGCAATAGAGTGTGACTCAGTCTTAAAAAAAAAAAAAAAAAAAAGAAGTCTTACCTGCTGCAAAATTATGAAGCTAACTTAATGCTCATATATCAAACTTATACTGAATGTGGTTACTTGTATGTCTGAGTTCAGAATTCTGAGTATAAAAGGCAGCAGAGTTCTCTTGAAGGGCAGTAGAGCCTCTTTTGTTTTTTTTGTTTTGCACATTCTAGTTGTGCTAACCAAGAAAGATGTACCCCCACCCTACTCCAGGTAATCTTATTAAAACATTTGCTCCAATTGTACTGGGTCATGGCTCATTAGATAAGAACATTTAGATATTAGAAATTCACATCATCTAAGGTCAAGCCTTCAATGAAAGGAACATGGAGGTGATGCAGTTATACTGATTTCTGAGCAGATGGCTGTTTTCTAGAGGGAAATGGTGCATAAAACACACAAATGATGAAAGACTTGAGAGAGAAATACTTCATGGCAGTCATGACTACACAATCAACACAAAGGGGACTAATTCACAGAACTGATGCAATGTTTAAAAGCATTAGGGAAAATTAGAGGTACTTGCTACCCTGATGGGGCACTGCCTGGACTTGGAGGCATAAGGGCATAGGATGGGATACAGGTATACACGTTACTATATGTAGCACATACAAATCTCAGTTCACAAACCCAGGTGTGGAAAGAGTTAGTACTTACAGTGACCCCCTTTCCTTCCAGGCAATAGAAATTTAATTTCAGTCATTTCCTGGTACCTGCCTTTCCCCTGTGATTGCATCTCAGTTTGAGGATTACACACTGCTAGTGAACGAAGGTTAGGAATGTAGGGCATCTCATCTAAGCTGGCGGCACTCTTCACTAGCATAGCTGCTTAGATGGGACAGGGACACCTGCTGGTCATTGCCAAGTTATCCCTTGTATCAGATCATACCATAGTAACTCTGCATCTGGTTTTGAGTGGAGATCTCTTGATGCCTCCATGTCATTCTGGGACCACAGAAAACTTGGTGGGACCATCCACAGCCATGTGTCACTTCCTTGGTACCCTTGGGTACACAAGTATAATTCTACTGTCCCAGTACCCCAACCTCACCATTCACAGGTCTACTCTGAGACATTTTCAAACTTACCTACCAGGGCAGAGTAGGCAGCCATCCTTACTTGGGGGTCTTGCCTCCTTTCTAGAGTCTACCAGAGAAGGTAAACATGGGTTTCTTCTGTACTACAATCCCAAAACATATCTGGAGTTCCTGTTGTGGAACATTCTCCCTGGTACCTACCAGGAAGAGAGCTGGGTACAGGCTTTTTCATCCAGGACTCATTACCATCTAAGACAGGGGTGTTCAATCTTTTGGCTTCCTTCAGCTACATTGGAAGAAAGTGAATTGTCTTGGGCCATACATATAATACACTAACACTAACAATAGCTGATGAGCTAAAAAGCTTTGCAAAAAAATCTCATAAAAATTTAAGAAAGTTTATGAATTTGTGTGGGGTGATGTTCAAACCCACCTTGGGCTGCATGTGACCTGCAGGCTGTGGGTTGAACAAGCTTGATCTAAGCTCTCCTTTTTTCTCTGTTTTCAGAGAAAGAACAAGCTTTCTCTGTTTTCCTGGTTGGTTGATGAAGGGAGCTTGGGGTACACTTCGGCCTAAAGGAGGGAGAGCAGTGTGGATTCAAGAAGCTTCTTTTTTATTATTCATCACCTTTTCTCCCACATCTATTGTAATCACTCCAGTTCTGTTCTCCCGAGGCCAAGACTTTAAAAACTATAAAGCTAATAATTGACTCATTTTGTGTTATTTGCTTTCTTCCCAGTTATTCCTTTCCTGAGGTAGTGATGCCGACAGAAAGAGGGGTGAAAAACTATACATCTATTCTAGCCACATATACACTACTGTTTCACCAGCATCATGATCCCTGCCAAGGTTAGCTACAGGCCAAAATGTACACTAGGAAAAAATCAAACAACGTGGACTTAGCAGCTGGATTAATGGTGGGGTCAGCTCAGGAGATCTTACCTTTGATTCTTTGGTTCATTCTCTGTTCTTAGTCTTCTTGGAGGGCCCCAGTTATTGTATTTTAGAGACTAGGACTTCATCAATCAGAGATCATACTAAAATGAGTCCAGTCCTTTTCTTGTCTCCTCTCACATTGCCTCTTCTCCTTTCTTTTCCTTCCTGCCTCTCCATTTGTTCTTTCTCTACTCTGCTCTGTCTTTCGTCTCCAAAGGCAAATCAAAGGACGTGATTCCAGGACCTTCGCAGGAGATTCCCATTTGCATTCTTGGTGAAATTATTGTTCTGTCTGACATGTGTGGCCCCAGCATCATATCCCGTTAGTGCCTCCTTTCACCTTTGATAGTGTTCAGATTTGAGTGATGAACTATATGGCCACTCTAGTCATTACAGACCAGCTCATCCTCAAAAATATTTGACCTCAGCTGAAAACTATTTAGATGTCATAACAGTTTAAACAAACATGGACATACTGTTAGGGCATGCTCAAAAAAGTCAGGCTTCAGGAGATGGAGCAAGATGGCTGAATAGAACCCTCCAGCAATCATCTCTGCAACAGGAACACCAAATTCAACTATCCACATAAAAAAGCACCTTCATAAGAACCAAAAATTAGGGGAGTGATCACAGTACCTGGTTTTAACATCATATTAAGAAAAGAAATACAGAAGAGGGTAAGAAAGATAGTCTTGAATCACTTATGTCACCCCTCCCCCATCCTCCAGCAGTGACCATGTGGCATGGAGAGAAAATCTGCGTCCTTGGGGAGGGACTATGCAGTGACTGTGGGACTTTGCATTGGATCTCACTCCTGCCCTATCACAGTAGAAAACAAAACAAGGAAAAATTCAGCCAGCACCCACAGAAGGAGCATTTAGATAAGCTCTAGCCAGAGGGGAATTGTCCATCCCAGCAGACAGAAACTGAACTCTGGCAAGCTCCACCATAGGCTAAAGTATTCTAGGATCCTAAATAAACTTGAAAGGCACTCTAGGCCACAGGGACTGCAATTCCTGGGCAAGTCCTGGTGCTATGCTGGGCTCAGAGCCACTGGACTTGGGTGCACACAACCTAGTGAGACACCAGCTGGGAAAGCTAACAGAGTGCTTGCATAACCCCTTCACCAACCCCAGGAGGTGCAGCTCACAACTCTGTGAGAGACTCCTTCCTTATACTTGAGGATAGAAGAGGGGAAAGTAAAGAGAACTTTGTCTTGCAACTTGGATACCAGCCCAGCCACAGTAGAATAGGGCACCAGGCAAAGTCATGAGGCCCCCATTCCAGGCCCTAGCTCCTGGATGAGATTTCTGAACACACTCCGGGCAAGAGAGGAGCCCACTGCCCTGAAGGAGAGACCTAGGCCTGGTAGCATTTACCACAAGCTGACTGAAGAGCCCTTAGGACTTGAGTGAATATCAGTGGTAGCCAGGCAGTACTTACCACATGTCTAGGCAGTAGTGGCCACAAGGAAAAACTCCTCTGCTTGAGGAAAGGGGAGGGAAGACTGGGAGACACATTTTTTTGTAGCTTTGGTGCCAGCTCAGCTGCAGTAAAATAGAGCACAAGGTAGATTCTGAAGGTTCCCAACTCCAGGCCTTGGTTCTGGGATGGCATCTCTGGACCCTCCTGGGGCTGGGGGGATCTTGCCACCCTAAGGGAAGAACACAAGCCTAGCTGGATTCACCACCTGCTGGGTTGTAGAGCCCTTGGACCTTGAATGAACATAGGCTGTAGCCAGGCAGTGGTCACCAAGGGCCTTAGGTGAGACACAGTGCTGTGCTGGTTACAGGTCTGACCCAGTGCAGTCCCAGTGGTGGTGTTTGCATCACCCCTCCCCAAGCTCCAGGCAGCTCAGCATAGAGAAAGAGAGATTCCTTTCATCTGGGGGAAAGTAAGAGAAGACAAGTATCTCTGCCTGGTAACCCAGGGATTTGTCTCAGATCTTACCCAAGACCACCAAGACAGTAGGACCTCCATGAGTCTGCAAGAGCCACAGCAATACTGGGCTTGGGATAAGCCCTAATCCAGATATGGCTCTAGTGACCAAAAACATAGATCATAACACCAAAGTCTCTTTGAATACTTGGAAAGCCTTCCCCAGAAGGACAGGCATGAACATGTCTGCAAAGACTACAATAAATACCTAACTCTTCAATGCCTAGATGTGGATAAATATCCACAAGCATCAAGACCATCCAGGAAAACATAACCCAATCAAATAAACTAAATAAGGCATCAGGGGATCAATCTCTCATAGACAGAGATATATGACTTTTAAGATATGGAATCCAAAGTAGCTGTTTTGAGGATGTTCAATGAAATTCAAAATAATACAGAGAAGGAATTCAGATTCTATTAGATAAATATAACAAGGAGATTGATGTAATAAAAAGAATCAAGAAATTCTGAAGTCAAAAATTCAACTGATGTACTGAAAAAAGCATCAGAGTCCCTTAATAGCAGACTTGATCAGGTGGAAGAATTAGTAAGCTTGAAGGTAGGTTATTTGAAAATACATAGTCAGAGGAGACAAAAGAAAAAAGAATAAAAAAGAATAAAGCATGCCAGAAGATCCAGAAAATAGCCTCAAAAGGACAAATCTAAGAGTTACTGGCCTTAAAGAGGAGGTAGAGAGAGAGATAGTGTGGACATTGTATTCAAAGAGATAATAACAGAGAACTTTCCAATACTAGAGAAAGATACCAATATTCAAGTACAAGAAGGTTATAGAACACCAAGCAGATTTAACCCCCAAAAGACTATATCAATACTTTTAATAATCAAACTCCCAAAGGTCAAGGATGAAGAAAGAATCTTGCTACTTTTAGAAAGAGAAAAGAAACAAATCACATATAAAGGAACTCCAATACATCTGGCAGTAGACTTATCAGTGGAAACCTTACACACAAGGAGAGAGTGAAATGGCATATTTAAGGTGCTGAAGGAAAAAAACTTTTATCCAGTGAAAATATCCTTCAAACATGAAGGAGAAATGAAGACTTTCCCAGATAAACAAAAGCTGAGGGATTTCATCAGTTCCAGACCTGTCCTACAATAAATGCTGAAGGGAGTTCTTCAACCTGAAAGAAATGGCCATTAATGAGTAATAAGAAGTCA
This sequence comes from Trachypithecus francoisi, assembly GCF_009764315.1. Lineage (NCBI taxonomy): Eukaryota > Metazoa > Chordata > Mammalia > Primates > Cercopithecidae > Trachypithecus > Trachypithecus francoisi. Next base: position 48,871,805 of record NW_022681468.1, read on the forward strand.
TCAGAAGCTACAAAACTCACTAATAATAGTAAGTACATAGAAAAACACAGATTATAACACTGTAATTTTGATGTGTAAACTACTCATATCTTACGTAGAAAGACAAAAAAAGAACCTATCAAAAATAATGACTACAACAACTTTTCAAAACGTAGACAGTATAATAAAGATAGAAACAACAAAAAGTTAAAAAGTGGCAGGATGAAGTTAAAGTGTCAAGTTTGCTTGTTTGTAAGTTTGTTTGTTTATGTAATCAGTGTTGTCAGTCTAAAACAATGAATTATAAGATAATATTCCCAAGCATCAAATAAAATAAATACAACAGATACACAAAATATAGAAAGCAAGAATTTAAAACACACCACCAGAGGAAATCACCCTCACTAAAGAAAGACAAAGGAAGGAAAAGAAAGGAAGAGAAGACCATAAAACCACTAGAAAACAAAAGCAAAGTGGGAGAAGTAAGTTCTTAGGTAATAATAGTAATGAATGTAAATGGACTAAACTCTACAATCAAAAGACAGAGCGTGGCTGAATAGATAAAAAAAAAAAAAAACAAGACCCAGTGATCTGCTGCCTACAAGAAATACACTTAACCTATAAAGACATATGTAGACAGAAAACAAAGGGATGGGAAAAAAATTTTATGCCAATGATGGAAACAAAAAACAGCAGGAGAACCTATATTTATATCAGACAAATAGATTTCAAAAAAATATAAAAAGAGACAAAGAAGATAATTATATAATGATAAAGGGGTCAATTCAGCAAGAGGATATCACAATTGTAAATATATATGCATCAAACACTGGAACACTCAGATATATAAAGCAAATACTGTTAGAGCTAAAGAAAGAGACAGACCCCAATACAATAATAGCTGGAAACTTCAACACTCCACTTTCAACATTGGACAGATTATCCAGACACAAAATCAACAAACATTGGACTTAATCTGCTCTATAGAACAAATAGACCCAATAGATATTTTCAGAACATTTCATCCAATGGCTGTAGAATACACATTCTTTTCCTCAGCACATAGACCCTTCTCAAAGATAGACCATATATTAGGTCACAAAACAAGTCTTAAAACAGCCAATACAATCAAAACAACATTAAGGATTTTCTCTGACCACAGTGGAATAAAACTAGAAATCAATAACATGAGGAATTTTGGAAACTATACGAACACATGGGAATTAAATAATATGTTCCTGAATGACTGTTGGGTCAATGAAGAAATTAAGAAATTGAAAATCTTCTTGAAACAAGTGAAAATAAAGACACAACATATCAAAACCTATGGGATACACTGAAAACACATCCTTCTTCACAAGGTAGCAGGAGACAGAGGGGTACCAGCAGGGAATCGCCAGATGCTTATAAAACCATCAGATCTCATGAAAACTCACTATCACAAGAACAGGATGGTGGGAACAGCCTCCATGATTCAATTACCTCCCACTGGGTCCCTCCCATGACACGTGCGGATTATGAGAGTTACAATTCAAGATGAGATTTGGGTGGGAACACAACCAAATCATATTAATCAATGAAATGATACATTGGTTTTTTGAAAAGATAATCAACAACCTTTGGCCACAGTAAGAAAAAAAGAAAAAAGACCTAATAAAATCACATGAAAAAGGAGATATTAAAACCAAAACACAGAAATTCAAAGGATCATTAGAGACTACTATGAGCAACTATATGTCAATAAATGGGAAATCCTAAATAAAGTAAATAAATTCCTAGAAACATGCAACCTATCTAGATTGAACCACAAAGAAACCTAAAATCTGAACAGACCCAAAACAAGTAATGAGACTGAAGCCATAATAAACAATCTCTTAGCAAAGCAAATCCCAGGACCTGATGGCTTTACTGCTCAGTTTTAACAAACATTTAAAGAAGAACTAAAACCAATTGTACTCAAACTATTTCAAAAAACAGAAGGGTAGGGAATACTTTCAAATTGGCCTCATTCTATGAGGCCAATATTACCCTATGTCAAAACCAAAGAAAGTACACCAAAACAAAACAAAATAAAACAAAAAACTGCTAGCCAATATTCCCCATAACATTGATATAAAAGTACTAGGAAACTGAATTCAACAGGAAACTGAATTTAACAACACCTTAAAAAAAGTATTCACCATGACCAAGCGGGATTTATCCCGTGAATGCAAGAATGCTTCAACATATGCAAATCAATCAATGTGATACATTGTATCAACAAAATGAAAGACAAAAACCATATGATCATTTCAACTGATGCTGAAAAAACATTTGATGAAATGCAATATTTCTTCACGATAAAAACACTCAAAAAACTGGGTATAGAAGGAAAATACCCCAACAGAATAAAAGCCATACATGACACACCCACAACTAGTATCATACTAAAGGGGGCAAAACTAAAAACCTTTCTTCTAAGATCTGGAACATGACAAGGATGCCCACTTTCACCACCGCAATTCAACATAGTACTGAAGTCCTAGCTAGAGCAATCAGACAAGAAAAAGAAACAGAGGTCCTCCAAATTGGAAAGGAAGAAGTCAAATTAACCTTGTTTGCCAATAATATGATCTTGTATTTAGGAAAACTTAAAAGATCCCACCAAAAAACTATTAGAACTGATTAACAAATTCAGTGAAGTTGCAGGATACAAAGTCAGTAGCATTTCTATATGCCAACAGCTAACAAGCTAAAAAATAAATCAAGAATGTAATCCTAATTACAATAGCTACAAATAAAGTAAAATACCTAGGAATAAATTTAAGTAAAGAACCGAAAGATCTCTATAATGAAAATATAAATCATTGATACGATAAATTGAAGAGGACACAAAAAATAAAAGATATTTCATGATCATGGTTTGGAAAAATTAATATTGTAAAAATGTCCATACTATCCAAAGTGATCTATAGATTCAATGCAATCCCTATCAAATTACCAATGACATTCTTCACAGAAATAGAAAAAGTAAACCTAAAATTTATATGGAACCACAAAAGACCCAGAATCACCAAAGCTATCCTGAGCAAACAGAACAAAACTGGAGGAATCACATTATCTAACTTCAAATTATACTACAGAGCTACAGTTACCAAAACAGCATGGTACTGGCAAAAAAAACAGAAATATAGACCCACGGAACAAAATGGATAACTCAGAAACAAATTTATACATTTAAGTGCCAAGAACATACACTGGAGAAGGGACAGTCTCTTCAATAAAAGATGCTGGGAAAACTGGATATTCATATGCAGAAGAAAGAAACTAGTTCCCTATTTCTTGCCATATAAAAAAATCAAACCAAAATGGATTAAAGACTTAAACCTAAGACCTCAAACTATAAAACTACTACAAGAAAACACTGGTGAAACTCTCCAGTACATTGAACTAGGCAAAGATTTATTGGGTAATATCCCACAAGCAAAGGCAGCCAAAGCAAAAATGGATGAAAGAGATAACATTATATTAAAATGCTTCCACACAGTGAAGAAAACAATTAACAAAGTGAAGAGATAATCTACAGAATGAGAGAAAATATTTGAAAACTACTCATCCAACAAGGGATTAATAACCAGAATATATAAGGAGCTCAAAATACTCAATAAGAAACCATCTAATAATATGATTAGGAAATGGACAAAAGATCTGAACAGAAATTTCTCAGAAGAAGGCATACAAATGGCAGATAGGTATATGAAAAGGTGCTCAACATCATTTATCTTCAGAGAAATGCAAATCAAAAACTATGAGAAATCATGTCACCCCAGTTAAAATGCCTTTTATGCAAAAGACAGGCAATAATGAATGCTGGTGAGGAGGTGAAAAAAAGAGAACACTTGTACACTATTGGTAATGTAAATAAGTACAACCACTGGAGAACAGTTTGGAGGTTGCTCAAAAAACTAAAACTAGAGATACTATATGATCTAGCAATTCCATCGCTAGGTAAACACCCAAAAGAAAGGAAATCAGTATATTGAAGAGATATCTGCACTTCTGTGTTTATTGCAGTATTTTTCACAGTAGCGAAGATTTGGAGGCAACCTGTGTCCATAAACAGATGAATGGATAAAGAAAATGTGGAACATATGCGCAATGGAGTGCTATTCAGCCATAAAAAATGACACCCTGTCATTTGCAACAATGGAAATGGATGGATGGAGGCCATTACGCTAGGTAGAATATGCCAGTCACTGAAAAGACAAACCGTATATTCTCACTTATTTGTGAGGGCTAAAAATTCAAACAATTGAACTCATTCTACTCTCTTGGAAAGAGAGAGAGTAGAATAATGGTCACCAGAGGCTGGGAAGGATATGAGAAGGAAGGAGAAGAGGAGATGGTTGATGGGTACAAAAATATAGTTAGACAGATTAATAAGACCTAGTATTTGATAGCACAACAAGATGACTACAGTCAACAATTTATTATACATTTAAAAATAACTAAAAGACACTTTGGGAGGCCGAGGCGGGCGGATCACGAGGTCAGGAGATCAAGACCATCCTGGCTAACACGGTGAAACCCCGTCTCTACTAAAAAATACAAAAAACTAGCCGGGCGTGGTGGCGGGCGCCTGTAGTCCCAGCTACTCGGGAGGCTGAGGCAGGAGAATGGCGTGAACCCGGGAGGCGGAGCTTGCCGTGAGCTGAGATCCAGCCACTGCACTCCAGCCCGGGCCACAGAGCGAGACTCCGTCTCAAAAAAAAAAAAAAAAAAAAAAAAAAAAAAAAAAAAAAAAATAACTAAAAGAGTATAATTGGATTGTTTGTAACACAAATAAAGGATAAATGCTTGAGGTGATGGATACCCCATTTACCCTGATGTGATTATGCATTGTATGCCTGTATCAAAATATCTCATGTACTCCATAAATATATACACTTACTATGTACCCACAATTAAAAAGGAAAAGTCGGGCTTCAAATAGCACTAATAATACACAGTGTGAGATGGTCAAACAGAAGCCTGGGTTAAGTCCCATTGGAGCCTACAGGGTTAAGTCAGAGTTGGGAAGGCTTGGTAATCCCACCTTGGTGGGAGTGTCAGTATCAGTTGGCTTGACCTTCAAGTCCTGCTCTGAGTGTGTGGATCTCTCTGGGAGTACTGGAGGATGGAGACGGGATTGGCAGAGGAGCAGAACAAAATGTTGGAGTGTCTTCCAGTCTACAGCCTTGACAAATGTCAGGCTATGCAGAAATGAAGCTGGAACAGAAACAAGGAGATCAAGAGAGATCCTGGCCAAGGAGCTGTGTCCTCCCAGTTGATAGGATGGGGAGCTTTAAATCCACATTTTCCCTTCTCTTAAAGAGTTTCCTCTACACCACTGGGTAAGCTTTGAGAAGACATCTTCATGAAAAATGAAAACTCTTTATGTAGCTTTAATAATTTATGAATTAATAACTATTCTTTAATCACCATAAGTTATCTTTACAAAAGAGGGGAACAACAATAAATACGCGTTAAAAAACTGGATCTTTCATCTAACACACGTGAATAATAATAATAGCCCTTAATTGAAAACCATAGATTTGAAACAAAATTACAGCAAAATCTAGAATCCATACTTATGTAGCAGATACACCTTTCCAGTTATGTTGAGATAAAACTATTTGAGAAATAGTAGTTTGGCAGGGTTCTGAGCACTGGAGACTTTGAGTTTGGAATAAAAAAATTACATTAGAAAAATCCACAAAGTCAATAATTAAGAATTTGCTATATATTAAGTTCATTATTCTTCAGTTTAAGGACTATACAGACTATATAATAAAAGAAATTATTAATAATATTAAAGCCACTGAGGACATTTTCACAGTTATGTTAAAAGCAGAGGTTGGATTAGTACAGGGGAGTTATTTTGTTTTCTGACACCATTTCTTCCCCTGGTCCAATGAAATGTCTTTTGAAGAACAGAGTAAAGAGTACATGTAGCCTACTACCAATGTTGAAGTGATTACTGTGGCTTTCTCAGGGATATCCAACCTGGATTAGGCAAGACCCAAACTGAGTTACAGTCAAATGACCAACCAGCATCAACCTGCCACCAGAACAATAAAGCCTTCTAGAATCTCATCAAAATGCTCTTGTTTTTATAGAGATGAAAGAAGAAGAAGGAAGGAGGAAGGAAGCAGCAGCAGCGGCAGCAGTGGCAGCGGTGGCAAAGGTGATCTTAGCTAGAAATGGAAAGGAAAAAAAAAGAAGCTCAAAAGAAAGAAACTACGATAGTGGCTCTTAAACTTTTAGCATAAAAATATGGACAAGCTTAAGAATTACCGGGGCCCAAGTCAAAAAGGCTCATTCCTGAGCACTACTTGCAGAGATTCTGGTTCAGGATTAGAATCTGGACCCAGGAATCTGGGTCTGATACAAGTGCTGTACTGATTTTGGTGATTGGAAGCCAAATGAAAAATCCTGTGGCTTAGTGCTGGAAGGGAGAGGAGGAGATGATGAAACCTCAGACCTTCTTAGCCAAAGCTTTGATGGCTCTGTACTACCAGACAACTGGGCATGTCAGGGTTGAGGAAACATTATCTGTCTTAAACAATTAAGTGGTTTTGTGACTAAATGGGAAGGCTCTTTGGTACTATTCACCCAGAGCTTTTATGGGAAGGAAAAGAAAAGCTCATGACCACAGTTTGGGGTCTGCATCCCCAGAACAGCACCATTCCCACCAGGATTGAGAATTGAGATATTACTCTCCTCCAACAAACATCAACAAACTCTGCTGAGCCTGAGCCCTCCATTAAATTAGTCTTGCCTCCTGCTCCTATATTTTTCCCACATAAGCCTAATTCATTGTCTAGTTCTTTTTTAACAGAGGATGTTATAATTCAGAGTGGAGTGGAAGATCTCTTTGGGAGCAGAGACAGTACTATTTTGCGATCCTATTTATTTTATAATTTTGCATGTAAAGAGCAGGCAGCCAGAAACACACATGATCTATTTTTTTTTCTCTATGTTCTTTCCTCCCAACAGAGTTCACATTAAAGCTAGAGAAATACTATTTTTTAAATCCCCAAGTGGTGGGCACATCTAATAGGCAATGGAAAATGGCATAAACACTCCTCACCCACCAATACATCCACAGGCCACATGGCATGTACACCTCACAACACACACTCTCCCACCCTCAAACTGTTTCATATTTCTTTCTTTCTTTTTGTTTTTTTTTTTTGTTGTTGTTGTTGGTTGTTTGTTTTTGAGACAGAGTCTCGCTCTGTCGCCCAGGCTGGAGTGCAGTGGTGCGATCTCCACTCACTGCAAGCTCTGCCTCCTGGGTTCACGCCATTCTCCTGCCTCAGCCTCCCGAGTAGCTGGGACTACAGGCGCCCGCCACCATGCCTGGCTAATTTTTTGTATTTTTAGCAGAGACGGGGTTTCACCATGTTAGCCAGGATGGTCTCGATCTCCTGACCTCATGATCCGCCTGCCTCGGCCTCCCAAAGTGCTGGGATTACAGGAGTGAACCACCGTGCCCGGCCCATATTTCTTTTAAAAATGTACCTTTTTTTTTTCTCTCACACACATTCTCATGTTCTCTCACTCCCAACTTTGTAATGAAGCCCACTTTTTATTTAGTCAGGATCTTAAGGATCTTACCACAGATGATCAGATTTAATCATACGAGATGCCCCTAGTGAAGGATCTCTACAATAAAAGGTCTCGACACAAACAAAAATGAAGCAAGCTTCAGATTAGTCAGCCCCACTCTGCAGATGGTCTTTGTTGGCTTAATGAAAGTAGGTTCAGGCTGAAGACCTTGGATACACAAATTGACTAAACAAACATCAATTTGTCTACCAAAGTGCCTCTGAATCACAAATGAGTAAAATCGAGTTGTCTTGGAATCTGAGTTATTTGGCTTTAAACTTGGCTAGCAGCACCATTAACTATTGATCTGTTAATTTACAATGGTTTAGAACAAGACTTTGATGGAAGATACTAGAGCTTTGACCAGAAAGTCAGTAAGTCTTTTATAAAACAACCTTACCCATGTATTATACATATGCTTATTGGCAAGACTTCATCTGGGGCATTTCTCAGTCAGGCTTGAATTCACTGACTATTCATAATATTGAAAACTCCTATTAAACCCAGGTCATTTAAATTTCTAATTATCTGACCATTATACATTACCTTAATACTGATGACTCAATGCTCTGTGCCTCTCTGATGTGCTCATAAAAAGGGAGGGTGAATCATTTTCATATGTTCCCTTTTCTAGGAAATGAATCAGAGACTCTGGCTGCAATGCCTGTGTTCAAAGTTTATTTCAAAACCAGAGTAATTGAAAACATTTCTCTATTTGGAAAATGTCATGAAAACGTTCCTATGCTAGAGCGGAAACACAGGTAAGCTTAATGGGGCAAGGGATGGGAGGACCAACTGGATACACCAGGAAAAAGCAGAGAGAAATGCATTATGTGTCCTGGGCAGCAGGTTCTTAGCAGGTATTTGTTCTCGCTCAACCCTTCCTTCATTTGCGGTCTTACTTTTCTTTTGCCCACCAGACTTTTTGTCTCCTTGTTGAGAGAATGCCATCCAGGGTCTAGCTTTTTAGTAGCAAACAGTCCTGAAAGACTAACTTCCATCATTACCATATTTTGGACAGAAGCTGATTTCACTGGGTTGAAGACATTTTGCAAGTTGGAGGAGTATTTGCCTGACAAGCAACAGGAGATTGTGGACATCTGGAGGCTTAGTTCCAATGTGACCTTAACTACCCTCAATGCCACATTCATCTGCTCAGTTTAGTCTGCAAATCATCCTCTTCTGTGGACCACTGATCTTTGAAAAAATCTTTTCAGATAGTTTATGAAAAGACAATGCAAATTATTAATAAACATGAATAATAAGCATGTGCTCTCATTAGTAATTAAAAAACAGCAGGTTGAATCAAAATTAAGACGTGTGTGTGTGTGTGTGTGTGTGTGTGTGTGTTTGAATTACTTTGAGAAAGATCTTTAATAATTACAATGCTAGTGTTCCAGTTAGAATGCTTAGGCTGCAATATCAACACCCAAAGCAAACTTCTAAAACACTATGTATAATATATTATTTCACATACAAAGAAGTCCCAAGGAAGGACAGCTCCTGAGTTGGTTAATTTACGGTTCAACAGCATTATCAGTCTCTCATCCTCCACTGGTTTTACTCTCAGGCTGTCATGTTTCAAGGTGTATGTGCATATGTTGACAATGTTCTACACACAAAAGGAGACTGTTCAGGTCTATTTTTAAGAATTAAAAACATCTACCTAGTAAATGTCACAGTTCATCTCATTAGCCCCAACTGGGTCACATGCCCATCTCTAAACCAACCTCTGGCGAGAGAAATGAGATTAGCAAATTTGGTTTAGACTGATAAGGATTTATTTTCAGAGGTAGGATGGACATCTGAAGAAATCAAGCCTCTAGTAACAGGGAAAAGGGGGAAATAATGACTCTTGGGTAGGCAACCTGTGGTGTCTGCTCTGGCTACCAAGGATGTAGTGAAATGGGCCACATGCAGCTGCTAGACATTCTGGAAAGTAATTTGGCACTATATACTAGGATACTTAAAAGCATCCGTCCATACACATTGACAAAGTAATTTGACTTCCAGAAATAAAGTCCATGGAAGGTGAACCTAAATGTAGATAAAGCTTTGTGCTCAGAGGAGTTCATTGTAGCACCTTTATAATGGAAAGAAGGAAGGAAAGAAGGAAGGAAGGAAGGAAGGAGGGAAGGAAGGAAGGAAGGAAGGAAGGAAGGAAATAAGGGAGGGAGGGAGGAGAAAGAGGGAGAAGGAAGGAAGGAAGGAAGGAAGGAGAGAGAAAGAGAGGGGGAAGGAAGGAAGGAGAAAAGGGGGAAGGAAGGAAGGAGAAAGAGAGGGGGAAGGAAAGAAGGCAGGAAGGAAGAGGGAGGTAAAGAGAAAGAAAGAGAAGGAAGAGATGGAGGGAAAGAAGAAGGAAGGAAGGAGAAAGAGGGGAAAGAAAGAAGGCAGGAAGGAAGAGGGAAGAAGGGAGGTCAAGATAAAGAAAGAGAAGGAAGAGATGGAGGGAGGGAAAGAAGAAGGAAGGAAGGAGTTAAGGATCTAATAATAAGGAGTTACATAATTACAGTACATCTGTTTGATTAACTACTCTTCGGTATTTTATTTTTAATTTTTTTTTAGAGACAGGGTTTTACTGTGTTGCCCAGGCTAGACTTGAACTCCTAGGCTTATGTGATCCTCCCATGCAGCTGGAACTACATCTGTGTGTCACTGCACGTGGCTTCTCTAGCATTTCAAAATGATGTTTACAAAGAGTTTTTAGGAATGTAGCAAAGTGCCCATATTACAGTGTTAAGCAAGAAAAGCAGGATATAAAATTATATATAAAAAACTCTGTAAAATAGTAATAGCAACTATCTTCTCAACATCTACTGTGAGCTGGGAACTTACACACTGTCTCTAACCTTGACAACAACTCTGAAATGTAGTTATTCTTATGTCTGGTTTGCAGATGAGGAAACTAAGGCTAAAAGATGTTCGGTAGGTTTCAGAGGCACTCAGATATCAAATGGTAGAACAAGGATTTGAGTCTGGGCCTCTCTGGCTATTTGGAACACAGTCTCACAGTTTAGGAGCAAGCTTCTTTCTTGCCCCTTTGTTCTGTTCTCCCTTCTCTGCAGCTGATGGGTATGATGAATAAAATATCCTCAAGTTCAGCTACATGAATATGTCATGTTTAGGAAATATAAACATTCACAAATATTTAGTGAAGCACAGTTGAATAAGGACAAATGGGAAATTAGAGGGGCCAGGGGCAGGGCAAACAGATAGGAAAGTGAGAAGGAGGAAAGATAGGTGACTGGAGTGACTACTAAGAACTTAGAAGTGACTCTCTGATGTCCTTTTCAGCTGAAACGGTTCTCCAAGTGCCTCGTTCAGTACACAGGCCTCGTGGTCAAGGACTATCCACACCAATTCACCAAGACCCTCTCTCAGGACTCAGATGCTTATTTAGATGTTGAAGCCTAGCCTAATTCACATGCTAATCAGAAATTTCTTCTACCACGGTCTGCCTGATCAAGAGTGGTGGGTGCATATTTGATGGCAGGAATAAAGGTAGTGATGGATATATCTGTGAAAGAAGGGGGTGGGGGGGGTCAATACATTGGAAATCACACATTATTTCATAGAATAAAATTCACAGGCCCAAGATAAAGGTATACTTGCAACTAATAAGTGAAAAAAATGTTGAATTAAGGAGAAAGTAAAAGGAATGACGATCCTCTGGACATCTGCTTCTGTGGCTTTTCACTTTAGTGTTACCTCTGCTATTAAGAACCCAGTTATGCACACTGGCTAAAGACATAATTTGTTGTGCAGAATTTACAGACATACTTTGTTTTCATATTTATACTGTGACCAAGAGAATCCTCATTCAGGCCTCAGCCTTGTATTTTTGCTACCATTTCCACATGGAAGGTGAAAGCCCTGCTGTCACAGTGCTAGGGTTATGGAATAATTAACATCCACAGGTCCCCTGGCTCCCTTGTTTGTATGAGAAATGGAAGAATAAAACAACCATGCAAGAATAATGAGTATCACAGCTAATTTTGGAAAGCCCATTAAAATAACAAATCGGCAATGTCTTCAACAAAAATCACTGGAGAATCATACGGAGGACTGTTTCTTTTGCAAGAAACAATATATACTTTGCAAAGTATACATTTTTAACGCTGAGGTTTTTAAAAACTGATTTAATCTTTCATTTAATATTTTCAGGTTTATTTACTATGCCTGATATTTCATATCTAGCAATACATTAAATACGGGAAGAGAAGAAATTCTTGTGTGGCAAATCATCCACTTGGACATTTTTACATGCTTTGTCTGTGCAAGCCTCCCAGTCAGCCCTGAACAAGGAGCACGCCACCCTGGTAACCTAACTCCTTTGCTTGAAATCCTTTATCTTCATAGCCTTCCCCAGTCATCATCCCAGACATCATGAGAAGCAGCCCAACAACTCTAGGGCTCCCTACTGAAAGCCCAAGGAAAAATTATTTGGTGCTTAGGCAAGCAAGATTACTTCTGGGCTCCAAACTCTAGGGAGTCTCCCTTATTCTTGCCCTTGAAAGGAGCTTTCTCTGGGCTGGTGAAGGTCATTGCTAGGAGGAGACCTAGGGCTAGGGGCTTGCTGAGGCAAGATGGTAACCAGAAGAGCTGGAACAGAAAGAACCAAGAAGAAAGGCAAACCAGGTTTGAGGAATTTGCCAAAGGAGAAGGTGTGAGACTAGATCCACCTTCAGATCCAAGGGGGCACATTTAGGGCCAGGAGCAGGAAACAAGGCTAAAAGGTCAAAAGTCACTGCATAGTGGGAAGGGCTAAGATGACCAATGAGAAGGAGTGAGTGAATTCAGCACCTTCAACTGAAATATCCAGGTTCTCACATCGGGACTGACAAGGCAAACAACTTTACCCACAGAGAATGAAGAAAAGCAGGGTGGGGTGATGGCCCACCTAGGAGTGGTATAGAGCCAAAGGAACCTTCACCCCCAGCCAAGGGAAGCGGTGAGTGATTGTGCAACCCTGCCTGGGAAACCATGCTTCTCCCATGGATATTCACAACCTGTGGATCAGGAGATCCCCTTATGAGCCCACTCCACCAGGGCCTTGGGTCCAATACACAGAGTTGTGGAGTCTCAGCAGAGCAGCTATTCAGGAACACACAGAGACCCAGGAGTTTTATATACTCTGGCCCCAGGTTCCTCAGCAAGGTGGGAGATCTGTATGTAGATATACCTAGAAAGGGGACTGAATCCAGAGGGTCAAGAAGCATCATTCTGCAGGCCCTACTTCCATGGAACTTCACCAGTTAAGACCTACTGACTTTGAATTCCAGCCAGCCAATGGCAACAGGCTGGAGTCTGCCTGAGATGGGAATGAGATCCCGGGGGAAGGGGTGGCCATCATCTCTGTGGTTCAGTAGCCTCTGTCATTCCAGCCTGCTGGCTCTAGAGAATAAAAATGGTCTGGAAGAAGAAGAGCACCCCATAATGCAGCACAGATGCCTTGCCAGAGTGTGGCCAGACTGTTTCTTTAAGTGGGACCCCGATCCATTCCTCCTCACAGAGCAGGACCTCCCTGTGTGGGCTTCAGCCACTCCAGCAAGGGTTCTACAGACAGAGCTCTGATCTCTCCCTAAGATGGAGCTCTCTGGGGGAGGGGAGGCTGCCATCTCTACAGTTCAGTCAACTCAGTCATACCAGCCCACTGGCTCTGGAGAAGACAAACAGTCTGGATGAAGAAGGGTCCTCACCAGTGCAGCACAGCTGCTCTACCAAAAAGCAGCTGAACTGCCTCTTTAAGCAGGTCCCTGATCCCATTTCTCCTGACTGGGTAAGACCTCCTAACAGTGGTCTTCAGACACCTCTTATAAGAGTGTTTGAACTGGCAACAGGTCAGTATTCCCCAGGGATGGAGCTTTCAGAGGAAGGAGCAGGCTATCATCTTTGCTGTTTTGCAGCCTTCACTAGTGATACCTTTAGGTATGGGAAAAACCAAGGCAACTAGGATTTGGAACAGACCATAGCAAATCACAGCAGCCCTATGGAAGTGTGGTCTGGCTGTTAATAGAAAAGCAAACAGAAAAGAACAGCAACATAAACAAAAAAGACCCCATAAAAACCCCATTCAAAGGTCAGCAACCTCAAAGATCAAAGGTAGATAAGCCCACAAAGATGAGAAAGAATCAACTCAAAAATTCTGAAAACTCAAAAAGCCAAAGTGCCTTTTCTCCTCCAAATGACTGTAATACCTCTCCAGAAAGGGCACAAAATTGGGCTGAGGCTCAATTGACAGGAGTAGGCTTCAGAAGGTGAGTAATAATGAACTTCTCTGAGCTAAAGGAGCATGTTATAACCTAGTGCAAAGAAGCTAAGAACCACGATAAAACAATACAGGAGCTGATAACCAGAATAGCCAGTTTAGAGAGTAACATAACTGACCTGTTCGAGCTGAAAAACACAATATGAGAACTTCACAATGCAATCACAATTGTCAATAGCAGAATAGACCAAATGGAGGAAAGAATCTCAGATCTTGAAGACTATCTTTTTGAAATAAGAGAGAAAGACAAAAATAGAGAAAGAATAAAGAGGGATGACCAAAGCCTCTGAGAAATAGGGAATTGTGTAAAAAGATTGAACCTATGACTGATTAGAATACCTGAAAGAGACAGGGAGAATGGAACCAAGCTGAAAAACATACTTTAGGATATCATTCAGGGGAACTTCTCCAACCTAGCAAGACAGACCAACCTTCAAATTCAGGAAATGCAGAGAATACCAGTAAGATACTCCATGTGAAGATCCACCCCAAGACACATAATCATCAGATTTTCCAAGGTCAAAATAAAAGAATAAACATTAAGGGCAGCCAGAGAGAAAGACCAGGTCATCTACAAAGGGAAGCCATCAAACTAACAGTGCACATCTCAGCAGAAACCCTACAAAGCCAGAAGAGATTGGGGGCCAATATTCAACATTTTAATTTTTTTAGACAGAGCCTCACTCTGTTACCTGAGCTAGAGTGCAGTGGCATGATCTCAGCTCACTGCAACCTTTGCCTCCTGGGTTCAAACAATTCTCATGCCTCAGCCTCTCGAGTAGCTGGGACTACAGGTGCACACCTCCACTCCCAGATAATTTGTTTATTTTTAGTAGAGATAGGGTTTCACAATGTTGGCTAGGCTGGTCTCGAACTTCTGACCTCAGGTGATCCTCCCCCCTACCACCCCCACCTCCCAAAGTGCTGAGATTACAGGCATGAGCCACCACACCCGGCCTCAACATTCTTAAAGAAAATAATTTCCAACCCAGAATTTCATATCTGGCCAAGCAAGCTTCATAAGTAAAAGAGAAATAAGATCATTTTCAGACAAACAAATGCTGCAGGAACTCATCACCACCAGGCCTGCCTTGCAAGAGCTCCTGAAGGAAGCACTAAATATGCAAAGGAAAAACCATTACCAGCCACTACAAAGACACACTGAAGTACACAGACCAGTGACACTATAAAGCAACCAAATAAACTAGTCTGCAAAATAACCAGATAGCATCATGACAACAGGATCAAATTCACACATAAAAATACTAACCTTAAATGTAAACAGGCTAAATGACCCAATTAAAAGACACAGAATGGCAAGCTGGATAAAGAGCTGGGCCCTATTAGTGTGCTGTTTTCAAGAGACCCATCTCATGTGCAAAGATACACATAGGCTCAAAATAAAGAGATGGAGAAAAATTTACCAAGCAAATGGAAAACAGAAAAAACAGGGGTTGCAATCGTAGTTTCTGAAAAAACAGAGTTTAAACCAGCAAACAGCAAAAAAGACAAAGAAGGACTTCACATAACAGTAAAGAGTTCAGTTCAATAAGAAGACTTAACTATCCTAAATATATATGCACCCAAGACAGGAGCACCCAGATTCATAAAGCAAGTTCTTAAAGACCTACAAAGAGACTTAGACTCCCACACAATAATGGTGGGAGACTTTAACACCCCACAGAAAATATTAGACAGATCATTGAGACAGAAAATTAACAAAGATATTCAGAACCTGAACTCAGCTCTGTTCAAGTGGACCTGATAGATATCTATAGAACTCTCCTCCATGCAAAAACAATAGAATATACATTCTTCTCATCACCACATGACACTTACTCAAAAATTGATCACATAATTGGAAGTAAAACACTTCTCAGCAAATGCAAAATAACTTAATTAATAACAGTCTCCCAGAATACAGTGCAATCAAATTAGAACTCAAGATTAAGAAATTCACTCAAAACCAACAACTATATGGAAATTGAACAACTGACATCTGAATGACCCTTGGGTAAATAATAAAACTAAGGCAGAAATCAAGAAGTTCTTTGAAACTAATGAGAACAAAGAGACAATGTGCCAGAATCTCTGGGACATAGCTAAAGCAGTGTTAAGAGGAACATTTACAGCACTAAATGCCCACATCAAAAAGCTAGAAAGATCTCAAGTTAACAGCCTAACATCTCACCTAAAAGAAATAGAGAAACAAGAGCAAACAGACTCCAAAGCTAGCAAAAGACAAGAAGTAACCAAGATCAGAGCTGAACTGAAGGAGATAAAGATATGAAAAACCCTTAAAAAATGAATCCAGGAGCTGTTTTGTTTTTAAAAAAATTAATAAAATAGATTGCTAGCTAGACTAATAAAGAAGAAAAGAGAGAAGAGTCAAATAAACACAATCAGAAATGGTAACAGGGATATCACCACTGACCCCACAGAAATACAAACAACCATCAGATAATAGTATAAATACCTGTATGCACATAAACTAGAAGAAATGGATAAATTCCTGGACACATACACCCTACTGAGATGGAACAAGGAAGAAACTGAATCCCTGAATAGACCAATAATGAATTCTGAAATTGAGGCAGTAATAAATAGTTTACCAACCAAAAAACAAAACAAAACAAAAGGCCCAGGACCAGACAGATTCATAGCAGAATTCTACCAGAGATACAAAGAAGAGCTAGTACCATTTCTACTAAAACTATTCCAAAAAATTAAAAAGGAGAGACTCCTCCCTAACTCATTCTATGAGGCCAGGATCATCCTGATATCAAAACCTGGAAGAGATACAACAAAAAAAGAAAACTTCAGGTCAATATCCTTGGATGAACACTGATACAAAAATTCTCAATAAAATACTGGCAAACTGAATCCAGCAGCACATCAAAAAGCTTATCCACCACAATCAAGTTGGCCTCACCTCCAGGATGTGAGGTTGATTCAACATGTGCAAATCAATAAATTTGATTTATCACATAAACAGAACTAAAGACAAAAAAGGCATAATTATTTCAATAGATACAGAAAAGACCTTCAATAAAATTCAACATCCCTTCATGTTAAAAACTCTCAATAAATTAGGTATTGAAGGAACATACCTCAAAATAATAAAAACCATTTATGACAAACCCACTGGAAGCATTTCCCCTTGAAAATCAGTATAAGGCCGGGCGCGGTGGCTCAAGCCTGTAATCCCAGCACTTTGGGAGGCCGAGACGGGCGGATCACGAGGTCAGGAGATCGAGACCATCCTGGCTAACACTGTGAAACACCGTCTCTACTAAAAAATACAAAAAACTAGCCGGGCGAGGTGGCAGGCGCCTGTAGTCCCAGCTACTCGGGAGGCTGAGGCAGGAGAATGGCGTGAACCCAGGAGGCAGAGCTTGCAGTGAGCTGTGATCTGGCCACTGCACTCCAGCCTGGGCGACAGAGTGAGACTCCGTCTCAAAAAAAAAAAAAAAAAAAAAAAAGAAAATCAGTATAAGACAAGGATACCCTCTCTCATCACACCTATTCAACATAGTATTGGAAGTTCTGGCCAGGCCAATCAGGCAAGAGAAAGAAATAAAGGGTATTCAAATAGGAAGAAAGGAAGTTAGACTGTTTGCAGATAACATGATCCTATATCTAGAAAACCCCATTGTCTCAACCCAAAATCTTCTTAAGCTGATAATCAACTTCAGCAACGTCTCAGGATACAAAATCACTATGCAAAAATCACTAGCATTCCTGTACACCAACAGCAGGTGAGCAGAGGGCCAAATCATAAATGAATTCCCATTCACAATTGTTACAATAATAATAAAATACTTAGGAATACAGGTAACAAGGAAAGTGAAAGACTTATTCAAGCAGAACTACAAGCCACTGCTCAAAGAAACCAGAGAGGACACAAATGGAAAAACATTCCACGCTCACAGATAGGAAGAATCAGTATTATGAAAATTTGGCCAAAGTAATTTATAGATTCAATGCTTTCCCATTAAATTAACCCCAACAGTCTTCACGGAATTAGAAAAAAGCTATTTAGAAATTCATATGGAATCAAGAAAAGCCGGAATAGCCAAGACAATCCCAAGCAAAAAGAACAAAGCTGGAAGCATCATGCTACCTGACTTCAAACTACTACAAGGCTAGAGTAACCAAAACAGCATGGTACTGGTACAAGAACAGACACACAGATCAATGAAAGAGAATAAAGAACTCAGAAATAAGACCACACACCTACTACAACCATCTGATCTCCAACAAACCTGATAAAAACAAGCAATGGGGAAAATATTCCCTATGTAGTAAGTGATGCTGGGAGAACTGTCTAGCCAAATGAAGAAAATTGAAACTGGACCCCTTCCGTACATCACATATAATAATTAACTCAAGATGGGTTAAAGACTTAAATGTAAAACCCAAAACTATAAAAACTGTAGAAGAAAATCCAGGCAATACCATTCAGGACATAGGCATGAGCAAATATTTCATGATAAAAATGCCAGAAGCAATTGCAACGAAAACAAAAATTGACAACTGAAGTCTAATTAAACTAAAGAGCTACTGCACAGCAAAAGAAACTATCATCAGAGTGAACAGACAACCTACAGAATGGGAGAAAATTTTTGCAATCTATCCATCTGACAAAAGGCTAATATCCAGAGTCTACAGGGAACTTAAATTTACAAGAAAAAAACAAACAACCTCATTAAAAAGTGGGCAAAGGACATGAACAGACACTTCTCAAAAGAAGACATACATGCGGCCAACAAATATGAAAAAAAGCTCAACATCACTGATCATTAGAGAAATGCAAGTCAAAACCATAACAAGATACCATCTCATGCCAGTCAGAATGGGGTTTATTAAAAGTCAAGAAACAACAGATGCTGGGGAGGCTGTGGAGAAAAACACTTTTACACTGATGGTAGGAATGAAAATTAGTTCAACCATTGTGGAAAACAGTGTGGCAATTCCTCAAAGACCTAGAGGTAGAAACACCATTTGACCCAGCAATCCCATCATTGAGTATATATCCAAAGGAATACAAGTCATTCTATTATAAAGATACATGTATGTGTATATTCATTAAAGTGCTATTCATGATAGCAAGGACATGGAATCAACTCAAATGTCTATCAATGATAGACTGGATAAAGGAAATGTGGTACATATATACCACGGAATATTATGCAGCCATAAAAAGGAATGAGATCATCTTTTGCAGGGACATGGATGGAGTTGGAAGTCATTATCCTCACAAACTAATGCAGGAACAGAAAACCAAACATGGCATGTTCTCACTTATAAGTGGGAGCTGAATGATGAGAAGACATGGATACATAGGAGGGAACAACACACACTGAGCCCTGTTGCTGAGAAGAGGGAGCGCATCAGGGAAATAGCTAATGGATGCTGGGCTTAATACCTAGGTGATGGGATTATCTATGCAGCAAACCACCATGGCACTTGTTTACCTATGTAACCCAGCCTGCATATCCTGCACATATACCCTTGAACTTCAAATTTGAGGAAAAAAGAAGAGCTGAAATATACAAACAAAGAAGTCACTAGGTAGTCACGTCACAGGGATAGAGCAGGAGCGGTGGGAAAAGGTAGGAATGAATCCAAAGGATTCAGAACTGGGTTCTCTAATGCTCCTATTATATGCCAGCTGTGCAGAGGTTGGGAAAATCCAGCTAATATAAAAGGCCAGTGTGCTGAAAGAAGACCTTTAAAACCACATGTAAATAGCCTAGTGCTAGAACTCAGCACAGATAATGTTCCAGAGAAGAATGAAATTGGCTGCTCTCATCCAGAAGTTGTCATCTTTGTCCTCAAGTTTTCGTCTGCCTAAGGTAGCCCTGAAATAGAAATGTGTGGGTAAATGAGCTTTGGTAACAGAAGATTGCAGTGCACAGCGCATTTAGGGCCTGAGTTCAATAAGTCTTCTGTCAACTTTTGCCTATGTAAGTTGTCAGAAGCAGTGACATCTTTGGCATTTCCACCTCAGAATGGTACATTACCATAAAATGACTGTCACTCCTGATGAGTCGTTGGCTGGGAGGTAAATAGCAGTACCAGGTATGGAATCTGAGAGCCAGGGCCATTCCTCAAAATGTACAGACCAGACAGGTCCCCTCATTATTTCTATCCCTGTGGGATCTGTTGTAAAGGAACAGGGACAGCTGCCTTGGCAACATACAGGGTTAAAAGATACATAACAAAGAAGGAAGGAAGGTTGGGAGGCAGGGAGGCAGGGAAGCAGGGACCAGGTGAGCCAGCCTCAGCTCCTTATCAAAATGACTTGAAACCTGAGGAATCTACACACAACTCTTTCTGATGTTTCAGGCCTTGTTTCAGGAGAGCACTGAGCACCATGTCACTTCTTGTCATCTAGTAACCCTATACAGGCAAGGGTTTGCTTCATGGAGTTCAGATCTGGACCTCTCTTTACATCAGGAATGGGGAGCTTTTGGGACATGACTCTTAACAGTCATGTGTTGACCTCTTACTAGTTCCAAAAAGCTGCCTGCAAACCCCAATTTGCTACAGGAGGATTGTTTAAAATCAACTTTTAATATTGGGTTTACAGAAAAGTTGTTAAGACAGTACAGGGAGTTCCCCTATACCTCACACCCAGTTTCACCCCCGTTGTTAATATCTTACAATATTACCATAAAATAAACTGATGAGCCAATATTGATACATTATTATTAACTAAAGTCCACACTTGCTTCAAATGTCTGTAGTTTTCATCTAATGTCTGTTTTCTAGTCTAAGATTCCTTCCAGGATACCACATTACATTTAGTAACCATGTCTGCAAGTAGAATCTTAAATAAAAAACAAAGTGTGAAATCACTTAAGCGTTTTTTGTTCTACACTCCTACCTGGAATAAACATCTTACTCACCCATAAAGGAGAAATTATTTCTAAGATATCTTTAGGCAACATTCTATACTCCTAAAATAATTTGAAGCAATTTCAAATTTTCCTCTCACTACACTTAGGCAAGTCAGGTCTCAGAAGGAGAGTAAGGAAGGCCTCCAGTGAGAAGCAGCAGACTTTTCTGTATCTCTCTGTTTTATAAATACCTCATTGTTACCTTTCAGTCCCTCTTGTTTCCTTCCCTTCCCACCCAGGTGCTCCATAAGAATGTCTTGGGTTTGTTTCAAGTTCATAATTTGAGATGCTGCTTTCCAGGTTTCAAATTTCAAGAGGTTCAAAGGTTAGAAGTTATCCCTCATCTGAAGAAACATGAAATTCCACAACAAGCATGATTTTCCCAAATACATAATGAATGGCCAAATAAGCAAACAACGAAGTCTGAACAGAAGGAGTTAACAAAGATCACTAATTCAAAATGTCTACAGAGCACTGTGCCTGGTCTCAGGGAGTGTTTATCTGGGGAAATTGAAGATTGCTTACATCAGAACACGTTTCTTTCATATTAGATGTGTTAAAGCAAACTAAATATGGCCTGAGAAGGACTCTGTACTTCTATATTTGAGTCCTTGTGGATGAACTGTAACCTGGCCAAATAAGCAGACAAAATTGAGAACCTAATTTAGTGGTATGCACCTGTAACAATAGCTAAGTCTTGGCCAATCCCAGCAGCTGTACTTCAACCATTCATACACTGTTGAGCGTTCAAACCATGTTCAAATAAGGCATGCACCAAGCTGTAACCAATCCAGCTGTTCTGTACCTCACTTCCAACTTCTGTATGTCACTTCCCTTTTTTGTCTACAACTCTCTTCCACCATGTGACTGTGCAGGAGTCTCTGTGAATCTACTGTGATTCTAGGGGCTGCCTGATTCACAAATCATTCACTGCTCAATTAAACTCCTTTAAATTTAATTCTGCTGAAGTTTTTCTTTATCAGATGGCAGAGGTTTAGAAAACATAAGCATTAGAAATACCTTGAACCTATGCTTCAACTATACATTGCCAGTGAAGAGAAATGAAATAGATACATATTTTAAATTATGAAATAAATTTAATAGTGGATACAAATGAATATGAATACATCTTCAAAAGAAAAATAATTATTGATGCAATGCAAAAAAATAAACCAAGGAATGAGGAATCAGGGGAATTACTTCATTCCCTTCTCATAGTGGATGCTTCACCAAGAAACAAATGTGTGATAAGATGCAATTTATTATCATGAGAGTGGTCCTTGACTTCCCATCTTCTCTGATCTGTCCAAAAGATGCCTGCCATTGCCATTTCAATTTTCCTCTCTCCATTCCCTCCCCTGAGGAGAGCTGATCTCTGCCAGACAAGTTCTTCTGGCACTTTTGATGTTGGATCAAAAAATAGATGTTGTATCAGAAATAGTAGATTAGAGAGACAGAAGGAGCATTGTAAAGGCCTCTGGAAAGATGTGTAGGGACTACACACAAGTGAAGAGCTGAACAAGAGGGGAGACAGTGAAAGCTTCATGGGCTGGGATAAAGGTAATGTTTTAGTTTCAGTTTTTCCAGTGAGGCCTTGGGTAACTGACAGGTGGAAAGTGAGGAAAGGACTCTGTACTTCTATATTTGAGTCCTTGTGGATGAACTGTAACCTGGCCAAATAAGCAGACAAAAGGTTGTTGCTTCAATCCTCTTTCATTTCCTTTCAGAGATTCAAGGAAACAATACAAATTCTTCTTGGGCAGGGCTTCCTTAAATGTGCCTGTCATAGGCTGCAACTGACTGGGGCCAGCATTGTGGGTAGTAAAAGAATTTACCAAGACAGCAGTGAGTTAAAGAAAGCAGATTTTTCAGCAGAGGGGCTTGACTGTTAGAAGGAAAACTAACAAACAGAAAGGAATAGCATCAACATCAACAAAAAGGACATCCACACAAAAAACCCATCTGAAGGTCACCAACACCAAAGGCCAAAGGTAGATAAACCCACAAAGATGAGGAAAAACCAGAGCAAAAAAGGCTGAATTCCAAAAACCATATGCCTCTTCTCCTCCAAAGGATCACAATTCGTTGCCAGCAAAGGAACAAAACCAGGTGGAGAATGAGTTTGATGAATTGACGGAAGTGGGCTTCAGAAGGTGGGTAATAACTCCTCTGAGCTAAAGGAGCATGTTCTGACACAATGCAAGGAAGCTAAGAACTTTGAAAAAAGGTTAGAGGAATTGCTAACTAGTATAACCAGTTTAGAGAAGAACATAAATGACCCGATGGAGCTGAAAAACACAGCACAAGAACGTCGTGAAGCATACACAAGTATCAATAGCTGAATCAATCAAGTAAAAGAAAGGACATCAGAGATTGAAGATCAACTTAATGAAATAAAGCATGAAGACAAGATTAGAGAAAAAAAAATGAAAAGGAACAAGTTAAACCTTGACGAAATATGGGACTCTGTGAAAAGACCAAATCTATGTCTGATTGGTGTACCTGAAAGTCACGGGGAGAATGAAACGAAGTTGGAAAACACTCTTTAGGATATTATCCAGGAGAACTTCCCCAACCTAACAGGACAGGCCAACATTTGAATTCAGGAAATAGAGAGAATACCACAAAGATACTCCTCGAGAAGAGCAACCCCAAGACACATAATCATCAGATTCAACAAGGTAGAAATGAAGGAAAAATGTTAAGGGCAGCCAGATAGAAAGGTCGGATTACCCAAAAAGGGATCCCATCAGACTAACAGTGGATTTCTCTTCAGAAACGCTACAATCTGGAAGAGAATGGGGGCCAATATTCAACATTCTTAAATAATTTTCAACCCAGAATTTCATATCCAGCCACACTAAGCTTCATAAGAGAAGCAGAAATAAAATCCTTTACAGAAAAGCAAATGCTGAGAGATTTTTGTCACAATCAAGCCTGCCTTACAAGAGCTCCTGAAGGAAGCAATAAATATGGAAAAGGAAAACCGGTACCAGCCACTGCAAAAACATACCAAATTGTAAAGACCATTGACACTATGAAGAAACTGCATCAACTAATGGGCAAAATAACCAGCTAGCATCATAATGACAGGATCAAATTCACACATAACAATATTAATCTTAAATGTAAATGGACTAAATGCCCCAGTTAAAAGACACACACTGGAAAATTGGATAAAGAGTCAAAACCCATCAGTGTGCTGTATTCAGGAGACCCATCTCACATGCAAAGACACATATTAGCTCAAAATAAAGGGATGGAGAGATATTTACCAAGCAAATGGAAAGCAAAAAAAAGCAGGGCTTGCAACCCTAGTCTCTGATAAAACAGACTTTAAACCAACAAAGATCGAAAAAGACAACGAAGGACATTGCATAATGGTAAAGAGATCAACACAACAAGAAGAGCTAACTATCCTAAATATATATGCACCCAATACAGGAGCACCCAGATTCATAAAGCAAGTTCTTAGAGACCTACAAAGAGACTTAGACTCCAACACAATAATAGTGGGAGACTAACACCCCACTGTCAATATTAGACAGATCAACAAGATAGAATTTTAACAAGGATATTCAGAACTTGAATTTAGCTCTGGACCAAGTGGACCTAATAGACATCTGCAGAACTCTCCACCCCAAATCAACAGAATATACATTCTTCTTAGCACCACATCACACTTATTCTAAAATTGATCACATAATTGGAAGTAAAACACTCGTCAGCAAATGCAAAAAAAAAAAAAAAAAACCAAAGAAACAAAAATCATAACAAACAGTCTCTCAGACCATGGTGCAATCAAATTAGAACTCAGGATTAAGAAACTCACCCAAAACTAAACAATTACATGCAAGCTGAACAACCTGCTCTTGAATGACTACTGGGTACATAACGAAATTAAGGCAGAAATAAATAAGTTCTTTGAAACCAATGAGAACAAAGACACAACATACCAGAATCTCTGGGACATAGCTAAAGCATTTTTTTAGAGGGAAATTTATAGCACTAAATGCCCACAGGAGAAAATGGGAAAGATCTAAAATCAACACCCTAACACCACAATTAAAAGAACTAGAGAAGCAAGAGCAAACAAATTCAAAAGCTAGCAGGAAACAAGAAATAACTAAGATCAGAGCAGAACTTAAGGAGATAGAGACATGAAAAATCCTATAAAAATTCAATGAATCCAGGAGCTGGTTTTTTGAAAAGATTAACAAAATAGATAGACCTCTAGCAAGACTAATAAAGAGGAAAAGAGAGAAGAATCAAATAGACACAATAAAAAATGATACAGGGGATATCACCATTGATCCCACAAAAATACAAACTACCATCAGAGAATACTATAAACACCTCTACAAAAATATACTAGAAAATCCAGAAGAAATGGATAAATTCCTGGACACACACACCCTCCCAAGACTAAACCAGGATGAAGTTGAATCCCTGAATAGACCAATAACAAGTTCTGAAATTGAGGCAGAAATTAATAGCCTGCCAACCAAAGAAAAGCCCAGGACCAGACGGATTCACAGACAAATTCTACCAGAGGTACAAAGAGGAGCTGGTACCATTCCTTCTGAAACTATTCCAAGACACATGCACATGTATGTTTATTGCAGCACTATTCACAATAGCAAAGACTTGGAGCCAACCCAAATGCCCATCAGTGATAGACTGGATAAAGAAAATGTGGCACATATACACCACGGAATACTATGCAGGCATAAAAAAGGATTAGTTCATGTCCTTTGCAGGGACACGGATGAAGCTGGAAACCATCATTCTCGTCAAACTAACACAGGAACAGAAAACCAAACACCGCATATTCTCACTCATAAGTGGGAATTGAACAATGAGAACACAAGGACATAGGGAGTGTAACATCACATATCAGGGCCTGTTGGGGGCTGGGGGACTAGGGGAGGCATAGCATTAGGAGAAATACCTAATGTAGGTGACGGGTTTATGGGTGCAGCACACAACCATGGCACATGGCACTTTTGTGATTAAACGTGGCCAAAAACCTAGCAAGTGTTAATCTCTGGAAATCTGTTACAAATTGGATGGCAAGAACCAGCAAACTGCTATTTTTTAAATCTAAATATGCCTATGTAACAAAGCTGCGCATTCTGCATATGTATCCCAGAACTTAAAGTATAATAATAATAAAAAAGAAAGTAGGTTTATTTAGAGAGAAACTATGTTGCAAGGAAGCAACAGGCAGCATGGCAGAGAAGGGACTGTCTGCCAAGAGGCAGGGGCTGGAGGGAAATTTTACAGGGTCGGTCTGCTGGGGCTATGTGCGGGAGCGATGTGTCGGTGGGTTGTTTGCGGTTAGCCATCTCTCAGAACAGTTGCTGACAATCTCCACCTGGGGCCCCTTCCTTGATGCTGCTTACTTATCAGGACTCTAGGGTGCCTTGGCTCTGAGACTGGACCACATGGGTCATAGCTTAATGGGGTCATAAATCTACATTTGTAAGACTTTATCAGGTTCCAAATACTGACAAACTAATCTTAGTCATTTGAATCTCTGAGCCTGTTTTCTCATTTGTAAAATGGAGAAAATAGATAGGATTGACATTTCTGAATTACGTTCTAAAGAAAAATAAAAATTATCTGGAAAAGTTATCCTAAATCAAAATTTGGAAACAATGGGTTTAACATATTTAGACTGCCTGTTATCACAAGGAGGTCTGAGAGAAGCCTTTGAAATTTAGCCAATGTGACTTGGGAATTTCGGTTAATGTTCTCCAGACTTGCTTGATTGTGGAACCCTTTTTCTATAACATCTCTCTGCTCAGTGTGTTTTAGATTATACTTTGGATAAATGCTGAACTAGATATTCTTTGTTTTTTCCTCCCTAATTCTAAAATACATGATGCTATGAAAAATCATGTCCATCGATGTAAGACATCATATAATTGATCAGTTAAGAAAATCCATTTGCCAAGGAGAAAAGTAAGGGATTGGTATTTCCCAAGTTATTAAGCTTCATGAAGAATATGGCAGAAAAGAGGGCCTGGAAGGACAAGGAGGCAGGAAGGGCTATGGAGGACTCTGTCAGGAGGAAAGTCAATGACTCTTCCAGGGTCTTCAAATTTACTTACATTTGGAGTGGCCAGAATGCTCGCGTGTGTGTATTTTTTACCTTAGTTGTGAGCATGGGGGACCTGTATGTCTTCTTGTGGTGGCGGTTATCAGAAAAAGGAAGACTGTATCTGATAGATTCAGAAGTTTTGCCACCAAGACTTTCACCCACAGAATAATACATGATGAGCAATGAATGAGGCATCGTTTAACATACTGCAAAAGCAGCACAGAGGATTGAAAGCTCTCAAAACAGAGAGGTGAAGCCCCATACCTTCTCTCTGGAGACAGCTGGGGGTACTTTCTTCACACCTTAAAAATCCACCACAGGTATGTGGAGATCCAAGAATATTAGTAATTTCTAGAGACCAGAACCAAAACTTTACAGGATGACCAATGTAAACTGATTGTAGTGGCATTTAGTGACATTTATTTCCGGTGAGCCACAACTGCTCTATATTGGCAGATCTACACAACTGGAGTTATACAGAGAAACAAAAGCAAATCAGGGCAGAAGCTGACATGCAATTCCTACTGGAATTTCTTCCCTTCTTTAGAGGTTGGTTAGTGGACACCCAACAGGAAAAGAGGAGCCACACCCAGGATGGCTGTCATGGAGTAATTTTCACCTACTGAAATATTAATACTTCTTATCTAAAGTTTTTCTTTTTTTTTTTTTTGAGATGGAGTCTTGCTCTGTCACCCACGCTGGAGTGCAGTGGCACAATCTTGACTCACTGTGACCTCTGCCCAGTTCAAGCGATTCTGTTGCCTCAGCCTCCCAAGTAGCTAGGATTGTACTATATAGTTTCTCAGTTATAAAATCTAGCCAGATAATTAGACACCATTACTTTCTTCATTTGCTCGGTGGAGAGACCACTTTTCTAGCACATGGAGGGTGTCACTGAGCCTAACAGCACATCAGATACCAGACCACCCTCATGTGCTGCCTTGCACACACATGTCCCTAAAGCGGGTCAGCAATTCCATAACAACATCAAAACAGCAACTGGGGAAGCAGAGTCCCATGGCCGAGAGGCACCCAACCAGATTGCAGTGCTATTTTTATCCCTCGAGCTGAGCGTATTGATGGAATGGAGAATTACTTTTGTGATTAAACGTGGCCAAAAACCTAGCAAGTGTTAATCTCTGGAAATCTGTTACAAATTGGATGGCAAGAACCAGCAAACTGCTATTTTTTAAATCTAAAAATAGTTCGCGGTTCTCTTGGTAAGTAATGCAGCAGGAAGACAAGAAATTTTAATTTAATCAGTCAGAGTGGTTTGGTTTTTACAGCCACTTCCTGAATATAATAGCAGGGAGGGGTCTCTGGAGCTCCAAGTGAGAGGAGTCAGGTGCTGAGAGGATGAGCAGAGGCCCTGGAGAGTCTGCATTTACATCTCTTAGCTGTTCTGGCCTAGATAACACAGCTCTAGAACCAGAAATACTCCAACTCGATGTTTTGGGGCATTTATGTGATTGTGCTAGGAGTCAGATCATATATGGGCAAAATCAGGGTGGCAGATTCACTGACTGGGTACCGGTTTGAACCAGTGATGAATGCATTGGCCATATAAAGTTAGTACTGGCTCCATTTCCTCTAGCTGTGTCCCTTTGGAAATCTGGTCCTTTTTGTTCTGTCATGGAAGTGGAGTTTCCAGTTAGGGTTCATGTGGAGGTGGCTGGTGCCAAACCAGCTAAGGCATAGCACCTCCACACCAGGTGGTATAGCAAAATTCTTCAGTCATACAAACCCAGCCCTTCATGAACACTTTTCAGAACACTCCCTCCAGGGCTCAGTCCCACATTGTCTAGTATTCATTCCCTGTCCCCTTTAAGGAGCTGAGCTACACTTTGGCTCAGCTTCCTCTTGCTTAGGTGGAGACCCTAGACCCTCTCATTTCCAGTGGTGTTCTTACCCCTCCTGCTTTTAACCTTATGCAGTGTGCCTGTTCCATATTCCAGGGCCTCTGTTCTATTTCCCCATCACACTCCAGTTCTGTACCTGTGGCAGCCTCATGGGCTGGGGCAGAAACTTTGCCAGACTCTTTCCATCTCCCAACAGAAATCCTGCTTCAATCTGCATAGTCTCCTGAAACCTAAGGATGAGAAACTTCACTAGCTAGACACTTCTGATGCCAGGCCCACCCTATCAGATCATACTCGTGGGAAAGCATTATCTTTCCAGGATAGCACGGTGGTTAAAAGCATGGGCTAGACATTTATCCTGTCTTTCCCATATTGAATGTATTTTAGGGTGTCTAGTTGACAAGGGCAAGTTCTTCTTATGGGATTCTAGCTAAGAAATGCATCAAGAATAGTGGAATTAGCAAATTAGCACTTTGGAACACCCAATGAAACAAGGGGTCTATTCTAGGCAATGATCAGTGACTGCTCAAAGCATTAGGTAAAATGTTGATGGGGAATTTTATAAAGGGTGGATCAACTTGACAACCTGATTTGACTAATCCGTCTTAAAGGCATTAATGGAAAGACAGCCAGATATTATGAGCCTTCTAAAGGGATTCAATGGGAATTTCATAGCCCTGTCATGAGATAACCTTTTAAAAAATTAAATCTGAATCTAATCAAGTCTTCAGATGCAAATACAGTTTACAAACTTATGGGGGATAGAGGAATATGTTAAATGACATTGTGCAGACTCAGACAAATAGAGATCATGAGATTCCGCCACAGGATAAATAAGTCAGTATTCAATAAAAAATGGCATTTAAAAAGGAAGAGTGACCTGTTATAAATATTTTTAAAAATCAAGATCACACCAACCAAAAGAAACGCGTGGGTGAAAGTGCTTTGTAAATGGCGACGTTGTTAAACATTAGCTATTATTATTATAACGATTGCTCTACAGCTTAGTCCCAGATCCTTAAGTCTAGGATATTCATTGTTAAGATAAGCTTCAGAAACCATCCACTTTATTTTCTAAACCTTGTGTGGCGGACATTTAAAGAAACGTAGACATAGAGTGTGAGGAAAACACAATTTTCTAACGAATAGGAGGAAGCTGTGACAAACAGCCTAAATCATCAAGCAATGGCAAAACTAAAAGTCTAATCAGACATCAGTATCTTATCCTTAAACCTTCAAACACTTTTTAGAAACCTGATTGCAGAAAGCTTTGGCATGGTCACTTAAACATACTCATGTACTTACTTTAAACCGTATGATAATGTTTCTATATGCACATATATACATTGACAAAATTTGTTAATATTTATTTGTATACATATGTACCTTGCAGCCACGAATAAATAACAATCCTTTAAATTTCTCTCTCCCCCAGGTAAAATCTTATAAAGTAAAACATTGACTGTTGGACACTCATGTGAAATAAATTCATCTGAATACTTAAGGAATCCCAAATAAATAAAAATTTGGCCTTTTCAATGGTCAGTTTTAGGTTTTGTTTTCTGGATGGTAAGCTTTCTGAAGTGTGCTTCTCTCTTCTCTGCATCTTAAAAGAAGACCAGACACTTCCTTGACCTGAGGCTTGTCATTATGAACATGATAATACAAGGGTGTAATACAGGCCTTTGGAGTTCATTCAG
The DNA here is from genome assembly GCF_009764315.1 of Trachypithecus francoisi. Lineage (NCBI taxonomy): Eukaryota > Metazoa > Chordata > Mammalia > Primates > Cercopithecidae > Trachypithecus > Trachypithecus francoisi. The sequence goes on from NW_022681468.1 coordinate 48,902,254, forward strand.
GGTATTTAAGGTGTCGACTATTTTCCAATCCATGAAATGACCTCAGCTGACTGTGTTCTTTGAATCCTTTTTTGCTGTTGTTGAATGAAATCAATAGCTTATTTTTTCTATTGTTCAGCAGTATTTCATCCTATGGATATACCACAATTCGTTTATCAATATTTAAAAAATTTGTATATGCTACAAATACACAATTCATTGCTAATATTTTTTGCTTTAGACTAGGGGTTAGCAAAAGATGGCCTGTCCCTCTACAAGTCACAACCAACTACTGCCTGATTTTGCATGGCTCATGAGCTTCAGAATGGCTTTTATATTTATAAACAGTTGAAAAATCAAAAGCAGAATAAACACCCCTAATATAATGTATCCATGTAACAAAATTTCACTTATACTCTCTAAGTCAATTCATTTAAAGAGTATAATACATTGGGGTACAAAAAATTATGAATTTTTATTTCTACATTTTACAGTTTTTCTTTCTACTCCTCTGTTTCAACTTGCCTCTGCAGTAGCTACATGGCCATCCCTTCTAATTGCTGCTCCCAATCTGTTTTATTACCAGATAATCAAGCTCATTGATTTGTGGGCAAAATAAGAGTCAAGAGGCTCTGCTGAACACCAAAAGATTCTTTTCTGGGTAAAGTGCATGACCTTTAGTACCTGGGCTTTGTGAACAGTATCTTGCTGCTAAGAGGTGTTTTCTGTTGCCTTTCAGGTTCTTAGTTATGTTTCACATAAGTGAATGAGGCTGCTGAAAAAATGATGGTTCAGAAATACAAGATAAAAAATGTATCCTTGCAGTGTACTTGAGTTGAGGTTTCCATTAACTCCTTTTAGGGAAAATAGAATTTAGTGCCATGAAAAACTGAATCTTGCTTTTCTTAAATTCAGAATGAACCTCTGTACCATCATTATGCTGAGACCCCAAACTCTGATTACAAATTACCCTTTTAAAGAAAAAATAACAAATTTAATATCCTCCTCAGGTCCTATTTGAATAAATTTGCTGTATATACCGAACCCCTGGAAAGTGGAAGGTTACAAAGACTATATGTGCAGTTCCTTCACATACAAATGCCTGGCAGTACTATGAGCAATTAATCCTCACAAATGATTTTCTGATTAAAGAGAATTTGTTTTTCAGCCCAATTGGAGCAATACTTAGATACAGTTAGGGTAGGCCTGTGATTTTTATGAAATGCCTGGTTGAAGAATATTGTTCTAACCCTCTCACCTGTATGAACCTCACCCCCTCAATCTCTCCCTTCCTTTTTGCATGAATCAACACAGGTCCCTAATATGACACCACATAATGTCCCCTGCCCCAACCTCTTTCATTTAGATCTTGGGTATCCTCAGCTTATTCAGATTAGATAAAAAGTAAGTGCTTGGAGATAACAACCAGAACTCTTCAGGTCCTCTCCGTAATACTCACTAGTGATTTCTGTAATATCAGAGTTTAGTGCTTTCCCCAATTACAATGGGCTTACCTTGCTCCTTGCAATTGGAAGTGAAATGTCTGTGATTTCAGTGTGTGCATAGAGCAATGGATGTGTGGCTTAGGAGCACAAGCTAGGTAATCCTAGGCTTTTCTGAGGATTCAGCAGCCCAGATGCATAGAGAAGCATGAGAGCATTACTGCAGGAACAAAGCATTTCCATCTAAAATGAAATGTCCATTAGCACATCCTCACAGCACTCTCTCCTCTCCACAAGACTGGAAAATTGCAGGAGGAAGCTGACCTGATTTGATGAGACCCAAATCCCTTTTAATTATGATGAATAACCTAGCTGCTATTATTATTTGAGTCAAACAAATGTATAATTGTCACTATTCAGAAGTTCTTTCTTTTAAAATAACAAATATCTTTAGGACAACAAACTGTTCCTGAGATGGAAAAACAAAAATTCTCAAAATATATCTTCTGCATCATTGGTTTGCCTCTGGGATACTCTGCTTTTATTCACATTTTAATAAAGTATCAGTGGTGGTGGGTTATAGGAATATGAAATAGTAAAGTTTTCTGCTTTCAGGATCAGGAATATTCCTATTATTTTCATTTTGAAAACAATTTGCAGGCTCCCAGTTACCTATTCCACATATATCACAAAAAGTTAACTGAATTTGCTGTAAAAATTTCCAGAAAATTAGAGCTGGTCAAATTGTTTGAGGGATTAGTGTTATCTCATTCAGAGTACCTTGGTTAATAAGCTCAAGGTAAAAGTTCAACATCAGTGAAATCCATAGGCCATAGTCCTGACCCACTCATCCTAAAAACATAGGTAAGGCTGGTGGACCAGTCTTACAAGTACCCTTGTATATTAAAGGCTAATCAGTCTACATTAGCATGAGCCAATTTTAGATGGAGAACAAGAGACAATAAAGCATAGTGGTTAAGTGCACTGGACTTAAAATCTAATAAACCTAGATTCAAATCCAGTCCCACCACTAAATAGTTGGTTCATTTTTGGCATGGTACTTAGTCTCTTTGAGCCTTATTTACTTCATCTATAAAATGGGAGGTGGTAATAGTGCACATAAGTTTAAGGCTAAATAAGCATTCTAGGTATTTTAAGCAGAAAGAGATTTAATACAGGGAAATGGTGTTTAAAAACTTGTTGGAAAGACTGGAGTAGTGCAAGTCAGGGGAGCCACCAATAGGTCATATACTTCGATGGCATATCATCATTATCGAATTCTATAGGCTCTGAAGCTGCTGTTGCTGCACCCACAGTCGCCTCTTCTTCCCACAAAGCTGATAACACTGTATTGTGGAATTCTCTGTAGCAAACAGTCTACTCTGACCTTACTTGCTAGTAAGAAGTAGTCATGATCTCACTTTTATCTTCCAAATCTTGGACCATTCCCTCTCCCAGGTAGCATCCAGAACACCAACTTTAAGGGAATCTAGTTTTTATAATAGATTTCCAACATCAGCAATGTAGGAATGTGTATGGAAAGAGATGTGACAGATACTACATGGCAATAGACAATATCACACATTATACCTACCTCACTGACCTGCTATAAAGATTATAGGAGATTTGGGTAAAACACTTAGCATAATGTCTAGAATATAGTAAGCTCTCAATATTTATATGGTTATTTACATAGTCATTATGTTACTGAAACTATGGCATCCCTTGTGCATTAAATGCAACTTACACCGTTCTCCCGGGGCAGCCAGATCTCTCCCTCTTTGAACAACTTTTTCAACATAATTCCCAAATGTGTAAGGCCCTGTATCGAGGCCATCTCATTTTCCTTTTGCTCCCAGTCTGCCCCAGGCTGTTCTCAATTCCAAGGTTTATCCCATCTTTACCTCTCCACATACACCTGGCAAAATGTGTCTCCTATAAATTCTTAGCAGTTAAGCAAACAAACAAACAAAAAACGATTTTTTTTTCTTCGAGGGCAAAGAGGGCTTAATCTGCAAACATTCCCAGAGCAAGAGGAAGTATTTACCTTCCATCTACCTAAAGCAGAAAAGAAAAGGGAGAAGGTTGGGCATGGCAGCTCATACCTGTAATCCTAGCACTTTGGGTGGCCAAGGTAGGTGGATTGCTTGTGCAAGAGTTCAAGACCTGGGCAATATGGTGAAACACCATCTTTACATAAAATAAAAAATTCGCTCGGTGTGATAACGCATGCTTGTAGTCCCAGCTACTTGGGAGGCTGAGATGGGAGAATCACCTGAGCCCAGGAGTTGAGGCTGCAGCAGTGAGTCATGATGATCACACCACTGCACTCCAGCCTAGGCGATGGAGTGAGACCCTATCTCAAAAAATAAAGAAGAAAGAAATAAAAGGGGGAAAAAAATACTTATTCCAATTGAAGCAGGCTGAAAGGTCCCATCCTGGTAAGTAGTTACCGATAGTCAGGTCTCGGAAGTATTTCTAAGATTCTGAAGTCAGAAGTGTAACTATGTTCCCCCAACTTAAGATGTTAAAAGCCCCAAGATCATTAAGAGTTTAGGTAACATCTCCCAATTCAAGATGGAAAATTAAGCATATAGATTTACTGCTTTCTTTCACAAAATTCTATCGAATAGGTAGCAAAATTTAACAGAAAAGAAAAGCTGTGGTGGTACTGAAAACAGTCAGAGTGCTGCCATGGTCTGAATGTGTCTCCCCAAAATTCATATGTTGAAACTTAATCCCCAATGTGATAGTATTAAGAGTTGGGGCCTTTGGGAGGTGATTAAGTCATGAGGGCAGACCCCTCATGAATGGGATTGGTGACATTATAAAACAGGCATGAGGGAGCTGTTCATGCTTTCTGCCTCCTTCCACCATGGGAAGACACAGAAGGCAGCATCTTTGATGAACATCTATTCACCACACATTGAATCTGCTTGTGCCTTGATCTTGGCCTTCTCAGGATCCAAAACTGTGAGAAATAAATTTCTGTTTATAAATTACCTAGTCCGTGGTATTCTGTTATAGTAGCCTGAACAAACTAAGACACATGCCATTAGCAGCTCAGACATTTTTGATGAATTTCCTGAGGAGAAAGAAAATAGGATTCGGGTGGATAAACTGGAGCTGCTGAAAAGAAATTTGGAATATTTACAGAAAGAAGCCTTGGCAGGGAAGGAAGTTGTTCTCCTTGCAGTCTCTGAGCTAGGAGAGCCAAGTCAGGGAATGTTCTTTCTACTTCTTGGCATCGGTCCTCTTCCTCCTCCTCCTTCTCCTCCTCCTTACCTGGCCAAAATAAAGACCTGCAGGAAGGAATAGTAAATAGAATGGGAGTTCTGCTTGGAAAGGGATCATGGCAAGGAGCAGAGCAGATCTTGAGGCAACTCCAGAGGAAGAAAAGGAAAGGAAGCTCTACCTAGAGGGAAGTACAGCAAAGAACTTCCCACACCGCTAACACAAGAGTAAATATGCTTTATCTTGGCAATTGTGGAGGTGTTCTCTACTTATGCCCCCTAAAAGGAGGCCATACACTGATACAATCACTTCACCTTCATGGAAGCCAGAGTCAGCAGTGACTTGCGTGAGAAGACAGAACAGATAAAGAGAGGCTCCCTATATCCTAACATGGCCCTTCACACATAAATGTGAACAGTTGACAAAGATTATTAGACATTTGAGGAAAACCAAGAGCATGGATTAACAGGAAATATTAAGATTTGTAAAAGGCAGAACATTTATTCTGAAGAAAACAGAGATACTATCAGATACAGAAAAAAAGTCTGCAAATTCAAGTTAATATGCTTCTTACTGTTGAGAGAATTCTGCCTCCATAAAACAGGAACATGCTGCTATGAAAAAGGAGCGATGACAGAATAAGAAATATTCTTAGAAATTAAGAATATCTTACCAAAATAAAATAGTGTATTAGAAAGTTTAGAAGGATATCACCCAGAACATAGTAAATATACAAAGAAATATAAAATATGAGGGAAAACATGAAAATACGATGTTAATCTAGGAACTTCAACACTATCAATGAGAGTTTAAGAATGAGGTTACAGAAAAAATTAGGAGTAATAATTATTTTAAAAACTAAGGCAAAAAAGTTTCCCCGAGTTGAAGGTTTTTGAGGATTTTATACTAGCTGAAACACTGCCAGATTACACTGAAAGGGAGAAGAGGGAGGATGAAACACAAGAAGGCTGTCAGATTCTCAGCATTCTACAGGCAGGGAATAGGCTGATTACTACTCAGTTGCAAACCCTACTACCCTTTTATGAAAAAGGAAGAATGACTCAGATGGTGGAGCTGAGGGTCCAGAAAGTGGAACCTGGAACCCCATAGGATTATGTGCAGGCCTTGAAACCTAATGGAGTTTGCCCTGATGGATTTTGAAATTGCTTGGACCAGTAATTTCTTCCTTCCCCTTTCTCCCTTTTAAAATGAGAATATCTATAACTGTTATTCTATACTTGTCCCACTACTGAATTTTGGGAAGAGATAACTTGTTTCTTGAGTTTTACAGGTTCACAGATGGAGATGAACTTTGCCACAAGAAGGGTCATGCTCAGTCTCATTCATACCTGATTTAGATGACTTAGATGAAATTGAGGGGCTTTTAGGCTGATGAGACTTGATTTCAGACTTTGAGTTGATGCTGTAATGGGTTGAGACTTTTGAAGATACTAGGATGGGGTGTATGTATTTTTCATGTGGGTTGGATATGAATTTAGGAGGCAAAGACAGACTGTGCTAGACAGAACAATGGCTGCCCAAAAAAGTTCACATCCTTACCCCTGGAATTTACCTTACATGGTAAAGGGATTTAGAAGATTAAGCAAGGATCTTGAGATGGGGATATTACCCTGGATTATCCAGGTAATCTAATCACAAGGGTCTCTATAAGAAGAAAGTAGGAAGGTGAGAGAGAAAAGGCAATGTGATAACAGAGTCAGTAAGAGAGAGACTTGAAGAGGCTATGCTGCTGGCTTTGAAGGTGGAGGAAAGGGCCACAAGCTAAGAAATGCAAGCAGCCTCTAGAAGCCAGAAACAGCAAGGAAATGGATTCTTCCAAAAAGCCTTAAGAAGACATGGAGCCCTGTTGACTCATTTTGGACTTTTGACTTCCACAGCTGCAGGATAATAAATGTGTGTTATCTTAAGCCATTAAATTTGGGGTTGTTATGGCAGCAATAGGAAACTAATAAAGAGACCAAAATCTTCAAAAATAACCTATTCAATATCAGGCCAGATAAGTCGAGGTCAGTCAAGGCTGGGAGAAGGAGGGAGATCACCTAAATACATCATTGCAACATTTTAAAACATTAAGGAGAGTGACTAGACCCTAAACTTTTTGAAAAAAAAAAATTCTTTTAGACAGAGTCTCACTCTGTCACTCAGGCTGGAGTACAATGGCACTATCTTGGCTCATGGCAACCTCTACCTCCAGATTCAAGCTCCCACCTCAGCCTCCTGAGTAGCTGGGACTACAAGCATGTGCCACCATGCCTAGCTATTTTTTTTGTATTTTTAGTAGAGATGGGGTTCACCACGTTGGCCAGGCTGGTCTTAAACTCCTGACCTCAAGTGATCCACCTACCTTGGCCTCTCAAAGTTCTGGGATTACAGGGGTGAACCACCATGCCTGGCCTAGACCCTAAACTTAAAGGGTAGCGGGAAAGAATATGGAAAAAGTAAGTTTCAGCAACATTAAATACTAATAAACAATGGAGCAATTCCTTCAGAAGTCTGAGATAAATTTATTTTGCTTTTAATCTATAATGCTATACATAGTCAAACTCTTAATTCGCCATGAGGACAGAACAAAGATAGTTTTGGACATGAAAAGATACAGAAAACTTACCCTCCTATACCTCTCTTGTATCTTTTTTTAGGGAGTTACTTAAGGATATGCTCCAGTACACAAGGATATAAAGCAAGAAAGAGGTAGATATAGGATCCAGAAAACAGAGGCTTCAATTCAGGAAAGTAGCTCAGAGAAGTTTCAGGATAAGAACTGGGCAGGTGGTTTTGGAGAGCAGCCAGAACAGGGAGGTTCTAGAGGGAGAGAACTAGGGTTGGGGGGAGGAAGGGATTCTATGAACTATATATGATTACAAAGAAATTAGAAGTCCATTAGACTGTGAAAAGGGCACAGAACGGAAGAATAGGGATGATAAGGACCAAAAAAAAAAAAAAAAGCATTTAAAGATTTTAGGATACATTAAAGGTGATACAAATTATGGCCCAAATCAAAGTAACCTGGAAGTCAGTGGGCTTCAGAAAAAATAAAATTGATTACAAGCAAGAGAGAGCCCAAAGAAGAAGAAGCTGGAAGATAATAGAAATACAAAGATGAGTGAATATGATTCTTTTTCCAGCAACTAAAAAAGAAAGCAATTGGAAACTCCTGAACAAGACAATAGCCACCTGTAAGAAAGGTGTGGTTCAATTACGAAGCAAAGGTTACTATGACATGATGGATGGTGACCAACTGATGAACTGTAAGAAAGAAAAATCAATTTTATCACTTTCCTTTTAAGTCATGACATTGGAGTCAGAGAGAAAAAAATGTAATCATTTCTTCTTGGCTCTAACAGAAAAATTTATATAACATAAACTGTAAATACTTTTAACTCGTTTTCATTTTTTAAAAATGAACCTATGGAGAAAGTGTGAAAGACAACTGTGGCTTCAGAACAAAATATCAGTGTTACCAAGATTACTGTTTCCTCCCTACCAAATGAAATCAGTAATCAGTGGACATAATCAGCTTGGGTTTCAGGGTTATATTGTATGAAAAATAACATTTCTTTAAAGATTAGAATTACACTCAATTCAGAACAGTTGTTCTCAGACTTAAGCTTGCATCAGAATCACCGGGAGGGCTTGTTAAATCACAGATTGCTGGTCTCACCCCAGAGTTTCTGGTTCAGTGGGTCTGGGGTGGGGCCCAAGAATTTGCTTAAGTTTTCAGGTGATACAGGTTGAGTGTCCCTTATCCAAAAAGCTTGGGAACACTTGCGTTTCAGATTTTTGATTTTTGGGGGGGATCTCGAATATTTGCCTATACTATACATAATGAAGATATCTTGGGGATGGGACCCAAGTCTAAACACACATACACAACACACACACGCACACAGCTTATACACATAGCTTACATTTAATTTTATATAGTATTTTAAATAATTTTTTGCATGAAACAATGTTTGTGTACATTGAACCATCAGAAAGCAAAGGTGTCACTATCTCAGCCACCTATGTGGAAAATCTGGTATTTAGCATCACCATCATCTCTGACTCTGAATTTATATGCTACTAATAAGCATTTTCAAAAAGTTTTGGATTTTTGAAGCATTTGGACTTTGGATTTTCAGATTAGGGATGCTCAACCTGTACTAATTTCAGGGAGATACTCACAAATATGAGGCAGGGCAGTGGTAGTGAATGAGACCAAATGAGCATTGATCATACCTCCCATCCCAGCTCACTTACTGGGCGAAATGCAGGTGCAGCTGAAATCATCATTCACACTGTTTAAGAGTTCTGCCTCCCCCACACCCTCGGCCTGTCTTCCTCCTGCCCCCATTTTCTCTCTCACTTCTTTTTCATACCCACTTTCCTCTTCTTTTCTGGCCAGATGAAGTTAGTTAATACATATAAGCTAAGTGCACACATATTGCAACTGCACTCTATCTTCATATTATAAAGCGAGGAGTCAAGATAATTTACCTATCACTAATAGGAATAAAAATAAGAAGTTTAGTCAAATTTGTAGTGAAAAAAGTAACATAGAGAGGACTTTACAAGAGCAATGTAACTATGTTGTGAGAAAGAAAGGGAGTAATGTAAGTGAACTAAGAACTCATCTGTCATAAGAGGAAGAGTCAGCAGCTGTATTAGTCCGTTTTCATACGGCTGTAAAGAAATATCCAAGACTGCGCAATTTATAAAGGAAAGAGGTTTAATTGACTCACAGTTCTGCATGGCTGGGAAGGCCTCAAGAAACTCACAATCACGGTGGAAGGCAAAGAGGAAGTAAGGATCTTCTTCACATAGTATCAGGAGAGAGAACTGCCAGCAGGTGAAATGCCGGACGCTTATAAAACCATCAGATCTCGTGAGAACTCACTATCAAAAGAACAGCATGGGGGAAGCTGCCGCCATGATCCAATCACCTATCTCCCTTGACACATGGGGATTGCAGGTCCCTTCATCAACATGTGGGTATTACAATTCCAGATGAGATTTGAGTGGGGACACACAGCGAAAACATACCAGCAGAATACACTTAATATTTGCAGACATGGAGGAAACCACTTGAAGAACCAGAATCTGGAATATTAAAGAGGGAGATCAGGGCTGGGCAGAGGTGGGGTAAAGATCGAGTCTTACTTGCCCTGGGCAGCAGCACTAGTGGGCCTAGGGATAGAACAAGGTGGAGGAAGCCTTGTTTTTCATATTGTAAACTTAAGTCCCTTGTGAATTTATTTTGTAATGCTATGACTTCTATAATAACCAGATAAACACATGTTTTTAAATTTTTACTTTAAAATTTAAATAAGTCAGTTGAGATGAACCCAATGATGTGCGCTTTTATTCCTAGGACCCTGAAGGGCTGAAACAATGACTCGCCAAGGGCTGATAACAACACTTTTGCTGCTTTCCCAGTGGAAGCCCCAACCACCAGTTCCTGTTCATTTGACCTCTTGCTTCTCAAATTGGAGGAAAGGCCCCCTTCACACATATACCCATTCACCTGCATCCAAGTGAAGCAGCTCATGCCTTCAATCTCGGATGGCCTGATGTGTAAAAGGCTCCTCGCCTTTCTGAACACCCCCAGAAGTAGACTTGTCCTTTTAGTTTCACTGTACCCTACTTTTCAAAAACTTTAAACAAGTGCTTCAGAGATAAGACTGGGAGGTATCTGAGAAAAATTACCCTGCATCCCAGTTCATTATGACACTGTGGCCCATAACAAGATTCAGGCACTTTAATTCCTTTACTGCATTGTAAACTTCCTGACCACTAAGTTACATGATTAATCCTCATTTACCCCAATCCTCAACTTCAAAAAGAACAAATTAAGGCCCAGAGATGTATGGGTATCCAAAGTGCATTACAAATTTCCAAACAAACAAGATTAATGCCAACCCAGCAATGCTGACTCCCAGGCCTACATTTGTCTTAGTGACTGTTATTCCTCAAGGCAGTAATGAGTCTTGCCACTGGGTCCTAGACTGTTGGCCGCCTGAACCTCATACCTGTTGCAACCTGCAGTTAAGACCTTGGCATTCATTCAAGCCCCAGGCCTGAATCATCTGTCTGAAATCCAGACCTGGGCCAGGCACGGAGGCTTACACCTGTAATCCCAGCACTTTGGGAGGCTGAGGCGGGTGGATCACTTGAGGTCAGGGGTTTGAGACCAGCCTGGCCAACATAACAAAACCCCATCTCGACTAAAAATACAAAAATGAGCTGGGCGTGGTGGCATGTGCCTATAGTTCCAGTTATTTGGGGGGCTGAGGTGGGAGAATTACTTGAACCCAGGAGGCAGAGGTTGCAGTGAGCTGAGATTGTGCCACTGCACTCCAGCCTGGGTGACAGAGTGAGAACTTGTCTCAAAAAAGCAAACAAACAAAAAACCCTGAAGGGTTCTGCTCGGGGAGGCTGAGATCTGGAATTGCAGTACTGATGGGCCAGAGGATGCCATGCCCAGCATCGCTTGCTTGGCAGGACACACTGGCTGAGTGCTCCGACTCTGGACAGACAGCTCTGAGTTTCATTTCTTGCCTACCGTTTTTGAGCTATGAGTTTTTGGGCAAGTCACACAGTCTCCCTGAACCTCACTTCCCCCATCTGTAAAATGGAGAGACTGCCGATAGCATCTATTTCATGAATCATGTATGAGGACTAAATGGAATGATGTTTATATATGCATATAAGGTGCCTGAAATATATTCATTGGCTGTTAGCTTTTAATATCAACCATGCCATTTTTCTTATTAAAATTGACATATCGATTAATCAGATTTATTAAATTGTCTAGGAAAGAGAAGTAAAACCGTAAACTACTATTAGAAATAGGAAGAGTTAAGCTCCAAAACTGATCCCTTCCATGAGGAAAGTACCTCAGTGCAGATGGTTCGGAAAGAGCTCTTTGACATTTGGCTCACCCTCAAGTTTCCTGTTCCTAATCACAGGCGACTTCACATGGGTTATAACAAGGACATCCTAAATGAAAAGTGAGAAGGACCATCTCGAACAAAAGCAGGGGGAGCTCTCTCAGTGCGCTGAAGGCCCTGTGATGGGTTAACCATCCTGGGGGCAGAGCAAAGCAGTGTCACAGCTTCCCAAGCAGCTATTTTTATCTTGTGTTTTGAGCATCTGACTCAAGCTGGGTAAAAGGGTTCAATTTCTCACTTGGAAAGTTTTCAAAACACCAAAGGATTTGGTCAAGAGGGAAATATACTGACTCCAGCCAAATCTTTTTCTGTGGCCAAAAAAAAAAAAAAAAGCCAGCAAAAATTTAATCATAAATTTGCTTCCGGCAATATATGGACCCATTCAGGGGAAGTTGTCATTTGTTTATCAGTAGCAGACAGCAGCTTCCTGCAACCAACAGCAGCTGTCACCCTGCAAAAGGACATCTTTTCATTTTCATGAAGAGTAGTGAAAATTTTAAGGCAAAGCAAATGACAAAATATTTGACTGCATTTATCTGCCTTTTGGCTATTTTTACCCCTGTGCCATGCAAACGCCTTACAGGCTTTCCTGACAACATCTTACTTTTTATTCTAGTCCTGCTTAGCAGCCAAGGCATAGTGTTGTCATTTACATTTTACAGATGGTGAAAGCTGAAACCCTGAAACTTCAGTAACATGAACACAGTGGGGCCAGAACTGGAAACCACTCCATGGTTAATTTAAAACTACCCCAAGTCCCAAGGGAGACACAATGGTCATCAGGGAAATGGGAACAAATACCAGTTCTGTGTGAACTTGGAGCAGGGCAAAGTGGTGACCCAGGAAATCACAGAGTCTAAATGCTGGTTTCTTCCCCAATAAAGAACTTGAGAATATAACACAGCATCATGTGCTTGCAGTGTAAGGATTCTGTTTTCTCAGCTAAGAATGAAGTATGAGATCGCATGCTTATTGGTGCCGTTTACTTTCCACAATTTCTTTTTACATATTTATACTCTGGATATTTTTTTTTCTACAAACCTCTGCCAGACTGTGCAGTTCTCTTCTCATCCAGAGTTACCCTAGTTCTTTTGCTAAAGTACCTGATCCCATTCATTGACTCATAGATCTTACACTGCCATGGGACCTAGGGCTGGGAACTCATAGAATGCCTGCCATGGGACCTAGGGCTGGGAACCTGGGGACACAAAGATGAATGAGTCTCAGTACCTAACGTCAAGGAGTTCAGAGGCTACCAGGGAAAACCGACATGTAAAAAATGTAGGTAGATCTGTGAAGAAATGTCCTGGGAACCACAGAAGTAGTTGTCTCTGATGGGTGAGGAAAGGCTTTCTTTTCTCCTTGATACCTCTCCCGAGTGCTTCCGGTTGCCTCACTTTGGCATCTCATCTCTGCCCTGCCCACTCTGCCCAATCGCCCTTGGGTATTGACATTTCAACTAGTATCTCCCTCTCTGCACTTCAGATCAGACCTCCAACCCCTGAAGTTATTATTCCAGGTCACAGAGGACAGGTTTGTGCATATAGTACTAATTTTTTCAAATGTCTTAGCCACGAGGAGTTATTTGATAGAGTAAATCACTGCTAATTCTTTAGAGCAAAGCAACATTGAAGTCTTTTTTTTTTTTTCCTAAAGCACATTCTGAAGATTATAATCTACAAAGAGTACTGAAATGAGAAAGGATCCCTGGGCTTAGCTTGGTACTAATTTTTATTCATCTGATTTATAGAATGGGTAGGTAAGGCAATGTCCTCCTCATCTCTGGATTGGGGATACGCTGACAGCTCCATCCATCAGGCCAGTTGTCAGAGTATAACGCTTCACAGAAGCTGTTAAACAAAGGTCCAAATGACTAACACTTCTAGGAGATGAAAAAGAAGAAGTTAACCTTAGTGTCCAGGGAAAAGTATTTTGCTCATCCAGTAGAGAAATGGATGTAGCAGTAAAGTCTTTAGACAAAGGTACTAGAATTTAAAGACAAATTCCAAATACATGCCTGGATTTCTGCTGCCTTTATGATTCTGGAAGCAATTCCTGGTTAAAATACATTGACAAATAATCAGCCAGCAATGTTGATCTCACTGAAACTAGGATCTACCTTCATTAGCAAATTTAAGGATCACTTATGTCCTTAAATATAAGGCAGAAGAAATAGAGGGGATGTAATCCAAAGTCCACAGTTATGCCTGTCCACCAAGGAGCTGGATTGCAGCTGGTGGTCTTTAACAATTAGGGGCATGAGAAGTACAATGATCATTTACACAGTGACATTAATAATGTAGTTGGTGACCATTTTATGGTATCTTGAAGAATTTTAGGCACATACAAAACACCCAAAGGACGTATTTTAGCTGCTAGGTTCAGTATATTTTCTTTCTTTCCTTTCAACGCCTTCAATGCCTTTCAACAGTTTTAGATCCCTCTATGTTTTAGATCATCCAAGTTCCTCAAGGACAGAGAGAGGTTCCACTAGAGCATGAGACACTCACAGAATGACCGCTTTTGAAGTCTAGGTCACACAGACAGCAAAAGTATCTCCAGTGATCTGAGAGATCCTGGCCATGGCTTGGGGCCTGGAGAATAGCTTCCAGAATGGGGGCCTATGCAAGCGGGCCCTCAGCCGGCAGATGGCACTGCAGTGTTTGGCAATCTGAACTTCGTGGGTGCTCTTTAATAAGGGCCTTTTCTCATCATTCTACTCAAAAGTGTTGTAATTCCCTCTGATTGTCTTCTCTGCCCTCATTTGACTTTGCTGAGTCATTCCATGCTGTGTCATGAAACTCCATGCTGCCGCAGCAGACTCAAAAGAAGCTCTAAACCCTTTGTGGCTGTCGGGATAATTCAACACGGGGGGGCAGACTGCCATGCCACGAACCCCAGTGAGTGTGGCTGAGGAGACGGTCTATTTACAGGGGTAGTGCAAACCCGAGGGTGATGAGGGAGACATAGCTTTGGGTGGCTGTAAGCCTCTCAAAGCATTTGAAGACTCCACTCTAAGTGAACCCTCCCCGTCCCCACCTCTCTCTCTCTCACTCCCCTGCCCTGACCCAAAGGCTCCAAGTATCCATACTGCATGGTCAGATAGATTCTCCCACAGGAAAGGCTCTAGATGCATGTCAACCTCATAAGCCCCACATAGAGGGGAGCTTTCTATCTCCCAGCTGTGCCTCTCTCACTTTGCATGCAGAAAGAAGGGGATCATAGAGAGGTGGATCACATGCTCCCTAAAGGCAAATGTTCTTCCCTAAAGAGAACTTCTTTGCTCCCACTGTTGGAGTTGGTGTCAAGGTGGAGTGGGGATGGGAAACGATATATTTTTACAATCCTCTCCTAATTTCTAAGGAGGAAGAATCCCAAAGAAGATCCCCTAGTTGCTGAAGGAAGATGGGGGTGTTCAATTGATTCAGGTGGGTGGATGCAAATGAGAAGGGGGAGGACACCGAAATTATTCTACACAATCAGAGGAGGAAAGAGATCAAGAGAAAAACTGGTGGGAGGCAGGGAGGACAGGAGAGAAGGAGACAACCAAGGTGGAGATTTTGATGAAGTGTTGTGTAGTGCAGTGTTTGATATATTTTCTTCTCCATCTTTCCAGAAACAGCCTGGAAAACCAACATTACCAAATAGTGCTTTAGGAGTTCCATTGAGGTGGGGGGAAATGAAATTTGAGGAGGGGTTCAGTCTTGGGGAAGTGTTTGTGCATGATCTAAAGGCAGGAGCAAGAACTGCCCGGCGTGCTAAGCCTGATCTGGCCAACGCGATATGATTGGTGAAGAGTGAGGGACAGCACCCCGCTTGGGTCTACTATTGTTATGGCCAAGGTCATTTTAGAGTGTCAGGGCCACTCTCCAGGCGAGTTATGGGGAGAGACCACAAAGAACCTGGAGAGAGCATTTTTCATCCACCTCTGCTACTCTGCTAGTGATCTGAGAACAAAAGGCCCTCCCAGCCTAAAAGCAGGAATTGAGTGGGGCTCAGTGAAAGTGTTTGTTTTGATAAGAAGCTATTTTAAAGTCACCATATGTTTGGTTGGATGGTGACACATGGCTGTAAGTGCAATTTGGACCCAGATACTAGCTTAGTCAGTGGTTCTGTACATGTGGGCCCTGGTCCATAAACAACGATGTCACTTGGGAACTTGATAGAAATGTCAACTCTCAGATGCCAACCAAATGTGCCAAACCAGACACTTGAGAGGTAGGGCCCAGTGACGTTGTAAAACAAGTCCCCTTGGTGATCCTGATACATCCTGACATTTGAGAATAACTGGATTATGCAACAATTCTCAATGTTTGGTATCTGAACCCTCAGTAGGGCTTGTCAAACAGAGTCCCAAAATCTCTGGCACAGACACCAGAGATTTTGACTGTGTAAGCCTGGGGTGAGCTTGGCACCCTTTGTTTAATAAGCTCTGCAGTAATTCTTGTTCCCGTCTAAGTTTGGGAACCACTAGAGCAACAGATTAAGAAGAAACTGAGTCCATAGCCTGAAATTATGAGCCAGTGTGGCTGACAAATTAAACCACTTACTGAAACAATAGAGACCTTCCAGGATAAGTAAAGGAGCTTAATTAATGTTCCCAATTAATACAGGGTGTCCTGCAGCTCATGGAGAGGAAGCTTTGGAGATTGTACCCAGGGAAGAATTCTTCATCTTTAAGCTCAAAGCTTGACCCCAGAGAATTCAAGTAGTTATGGAATAAATGAGGCCCCAGGGAGTGACCCAGAGCCTAATTCATACCTCACAGGGCAGCGGCTGTGGTCCCAAGTGTCCAGTGCAGATAGGGCAGGGCACCCTGCTTCTCCAGGCAGGATCTAGAGTTCAAGAGAAGTCCTTAGAATCACCCACGAGTTAGGAGGTTGGCACAAATGCAGATTCAGTTTCCTGAGTCCCTCTCAGGCCTGCTGAATCCATTTGTAGGATTGGTGAGCAAGAATCTAAATTCCTACTATGTGCCTTAGCTGTCTGTCATACACGTTCCAATTTCAGAATCATTGATCACTGAGTGTGGTTAGCATCACTTACACTTTGGTGAAAGGCAAGGACTGTCCATGCAGTTCCAGGGTCAAAAGCTTGTGGGCCAGGCGCAGTGGCTCACGGCTGTAATCCCAGCACTTTGGGAGGCCGAGGCAGGTGGATCATGAGGTCAGGAGCTCAAGACCAGCCTGACCAACATGGTGAAACCCTGTCTCTACTAAAAATACAAAAATTAGCTGGGTGTGGTGGTGTGTGCTTGTAATCCCAGCTACTCAGGAGACCGAGGCATGAGAATCACTTGAACCCAGGAGGCGGAGGTTGCAGTGAGCCAAGACTGTGCCACTGCACTCCAGCCTGGGCAACAGGAGAAAAAAAAAAAAAAAAAAAAAAAAAGCTTGTCACCTGGAGGGAGAAGCAAGGAAGATCCATCTCTCACATTTCTACCTTGGGAAGGGCAGAGGGTCCTTGGTTGTGAGTGAGGCCATTTAAAAATTAGTTTCCATGTGTAGGCAAAGCACATAATACTTGAGATATGCACTATGTAGTATTTAAATATATTAAGTATAATATAGCACCATGGTAAGAGTGCTTGTCTTGTATTTAAAATATTCCCAAGAGTGATGGGAAAGAAAGAAAATGCCTTGCCAGCAAGACACCATAAAATTTCCTGGGGAAATTGCTTTGATATAGCTATAATATAAGATTTCCCATAATATTTAATTTCCTCATTTCTTGTTCTTTTTTGTGAATCCCATTTTCCTTAGAGTGTCCAGTTGAAAAATTCCTTAAGTAATAATTAAAAAGAAGTCAGCAGGTGCATGTTTTGGAGACAGTAAGGAAGGGGTGCAGTTAGGAAGGTTGGAAAGTCTGTGTTCCATTCTGCAGGGGAGCGTGCAGGAGGAAGAGAAGCCCAGGCTGAGGGGTCAGGAGGGGTTACCAGGGAAAGGAGGGTGAGCCCAATCCCTGAGGCCTCCAGAAGTGTCCAACAGGAGAACGTGTCCAAGCGTCCTGTTACTATTCTCACTGAGTCCCTCTCAAAAACTGAACTGCCCACTCATCAACTTGAATGTTTTTCACCAGTTAACCCAGTCTAACAACAGGTTTTGGAGTATACATGCTTGTGATTTAGAAGTAACCAGACACTTTACATCTTTCCCTAAATATTTGCATGTCTACTTCTATAGCATAGATTTGTAGTATCTTTAAAACACTTTTCTCCCAAGTGCAGCCTCATTAGAAGTCAACCGGCCTTCTGACTAGCATTTCAGACTCTGATTATTATACCAAAATCCATTAAACACATAAGGTCTCTTATTGGAACCTCCAATTAAACCTCAAGTCTCATAAAAGAGAATGAAGTGATTATAGGAAAGTGATCTAATACTATGCGAAGCGTTGGGAATGATAATGCTGGGAATGCATGCGGTGCCTTTTGCCGAAGGAGCTAAAATTAACAACCAATTTTTTCCAATTCAAAATGATATAGAAAGGAAAATGTAAATGAAACGACTCGGAGTAAATTCAATATAAAGCTTTCGTTCAAGGTAAACTCATGGGTTAGTTAGTACTAAACAAGTTAATTGCTCCTGGTGAGCCCCAGGGATTGGCTCACTTTCCCTTCCCTAGTACCCCCTTCTGACTTCATAACTTGTTCCTTTTAGCCGGAGAGGGCCTTTTGTTCTCAGGTCACTGGTAGAGTAGCAGAGGTGGTTGAAAGACGCCATCTCTCTGGGTTCTTTGTGGCCTCTTCCTATAACTCACCTGGAGAGTGGCCCTGACACTTTAAAATGACCTTGGTCATAACAATAATAGACCCAAGTGGAGTGCTGTCCTTCACTCTTTGCTCATTATGTCACGTTGTCCAATTCAGGCTTAGCACATCATCTCCTAAACTTTGTTTAGCGGGGGAGGTTTTGATTCTTTTTGTTAATTATCTGACCTTGCATACGTCCAAGTTTTTCTACTGTGAACGGGAATAAGTGTAACTGCCTTACCTAACCCTTGGATATATTGGGTGTAAATGTTTTATGCAATACCGGAGAATCATCATCATCATCACAGTAGAAACCAAGGTATGGCTGTTCCTTCATTTTTAGGTTTCTAGAGTTTGTGGTGCATTCAGGGGAATCAACACTGTAGTACACTGGCCAGTATCCATGTACAGTAGGGCAATGGTTCTCACACTAAACTATACCTGAGGACCAACTGGGGATCCTGTTAAAATACAGATTCTTGGGACCTGCCCGCAGAGATCTTAGTTCAATGATTTTGAATTGGGCTCAAGAAATCCAGCAATTATGTGCAGACATTGTTAAAGGCACTAGGGTGATGGAAGTGAACAAAGAGACAAAAATCCTTTAATGGTCTATCTACATTTGTAACAGACCTCCACGTGATGCTGAGGCCATTAGCTGTACTCTCCCAAGGGCCACACCTTGGAAGTAGCACATGTCAACTACTGACAAGATCTACCCTCTGCTATGCCAGTGGAAACTTCATCACATTTCCAAACTCTGATTCTCCTTCTTTTCCACTGGGACCTACTTCTTGGCCATAATCTTCAGGAATTAGTTTTTACATTCAGGAACAATGGTTCATTGGGGTCCTTCTCAGCAAGTTCATTTACTCCCTTGCTTTTTCATTCCAGTATCACACATTATTAGCACTGGGTTCCCACAGGACCTCCTTAGTATCAGAGTCTTTAAGGAGGGTCAGGGAACATCACTTGTTCCAGAGACTTTGGTAACGGAATCATCAAGAAGATGTCTAGATCTTTTTTTTTTTTTTTTTTTTTTTTTGAGACGGAGTCTCGCTCTGTCGCCCGGGCTGGAGTGCAGTGGCCGGATCTTAGCTCACTGCAAACTCCGCCTCCCGAGTTTATGCCATTCTCCTGCCTCAGCCTCCTGAGTAGCTGGGACTACAGGCGCCCGCCACCTCGCCCGGCTAGTTTTTTGTATTTTTTTAGTAGAGATGGGGTTTCACCATGTTAGCCAGGATGGTCTCGATCTCCTGACCTCGTGATCCGCCCGTCTCGGCCTCCCAAAGTGCTGGGATTACAGGCTTGAGCCACTGCGCCCGGCCAAGACGTCTAGATTTGACTTTCAAGGATCAGAAGACAATTAACTTGATGAGTTCCAACCTAAACCACGAGCTTACCCTTCAGGAAAATTAGCCTTATACTGAACTTACTCCAAGTCATTTCATTTACATTTTCCCTTCTATACCATTTTGAGTTGAGGAAAAATTCACTTCTGTTAACGGCCCACACATCCTGTGGAATGAAGGCTTCATCCTAAAATGCAGTTGATTAATTTCACTAAGTCCTTTGATGCATCAATACTGAAGATGTGTTGGAAACTTAGCTGACCCGGACCAACAGAGCATATGAAGTATAGCTTCACAAGGGCATTGGCTTATTTTTTTTTTTTTAAATCACTTTTTACGTGCAATATCTACCTTGAAAAAGATGTATTAGTAAAAGAGCTGAATTATAAAAATTCTTTTCACTCCAGCAAACCTCAAATGCCCAAAGCTGACAACAGATGACTCAGTGAGTAAAATAAAGGTAGAACAAGGCAACAAGGGCAAGTAAGACTTTAAGTGAGTGAAGGAAATGAAGAACTACAAAAATACCGAATAGACTTCAGGTTTATTGAAAAATGTATCTAGGGAGATTGCTTAAGTTATATTTCATTTAGTCCATATTTTGTTTATTTATGTCCTGCCTCCTTCCTAAAAAGGATTGGAAGCTGCTTATTTATTTTCTGTATCTGGTGTGAGATAACATTTTAAAGAAAAGATCACCATTTCATTCTTCATCTCCTTCCTCACAAGTTCTCCAACCGTTAAAAAATTTCAAACAGGATAAGGAAAGGACATTACTTCTCTTATGATAAGTTTTCCCATATCCAGAAAAATCTGCCATTTTAATAACTATTTTTTATCAATCTTAGAGATCCTCCCAGCTCCAAATAAACTGGGTCTGTATATAAACATTATGTTCGTAGTTGATGGCAGTGAAATTGCACAACGAAGCATCTTGCTTTATTTCTATTTTTAAAAGTAAATGGGAAACTTTAAAAAAGAAGTCTCCCGTTTTTGAAAACAAGTTTCCTTTTCCATGTCCTTCTAGGCCTTGGCCTCGTGCATACACATTTTCCATACATGCACTTCTCGTGTGCAATCGCTTCACTCAACATTGTATTGGAGGCATTTTGCCCACATTGTTATGCATTTTAACTTTGAAAATGTAAATTGCCATTTTTAATGGCTACATAATTGTCCATAGAGTTGCTGTATCATTAGAATACAGGAAAAGGAAGGGAGATATTTGAGCAGATGGCCACGACACAGTTCAGGAAATGAGTCACATCGCTGTTGTTTACAGTGTGCTGCAGCACTTCATATTCCAGGGAGAGAGGTCTGGCCCCGAAGAGTTGATTACTGTGAGGGCTTATTTATCTGAAATGCATAAGATGGAAGCTGTCCTGGTCTCAAATTTGTTTTGAAGCCACTCTTTATTCATTTCCTGTATTAATATCCTTCAAAGGACAACACGTTCTGCAAAAAGCAGAGTGAACACCTGAAATGAAACAGCTCACCCCTGCGTTCTGCACAGTGGCTGGGCTGGTAGGTGTGAGGGCTGGGGGCCTCCTGATGCCCCAGTGCTCTCTCTCTCTCTCACACACACACCACCACCAGCACTTCAGTGGAGTTACAGTGTACAAGGCATATAGAATATGAGGCAGCAGCAGAGTGTAGTGGCCACGAGCATGTAGTCTGGAACCAGACCTTGATACTCATGTTCTTGCACCTTAGCCTTTAGCATCTGTAAAAATGAGGTGATAATAATCACTTAAAGTCTTACTTGTCCTTGTTGCTTTGTTCTACCTTTATTTTACTCGCTGAGTCATTTGTTGTCAGCTTTGGGCACTCGAGGTTTGCTGGAGTGAAATTGATTTTTTATAATTCAGCTCTGTTTACTAATAGATCTTTTTAAAGGTAGATATTGCACATAAACAGTGGTTTAAAAAAGAGGATAATAATATCCTCACCCTATGGAGTGAGGATAATGCTTACTCCATAGGGTTATGGTGGGGATTGAATAAGGTAATATCCATAAACGTAAAGAACAGGATTTAGCATATGGTAAGCGCCATGTCAGTGCTTATTATATTATCTTGCCACTCACTTCTTTTTTTTTTTTTTTTTTGAGATGGAGTCTCGCCCTGTCACCCAGGCTTGAGTGCAATGGCGTGATGTTAGCTCACTGCAACCTCCACCTCCGGGGTTCAAGCAATTCTCCTGCCTCAGTCTCTCAAGTAGCTTGGACTACAGGCATGCGCCACCACGCCCAGCTAATTTTTGTATTTTTAGTAGAGATGGGGTTTCACCATGTTGACCAGGCTGGTCTTGAACTCCTGACCTCAAGTGATCCACTCGCCTCAGCCTCCCAGAGTGCTGGGATTACAGGCGTGAGCCACTGCACTTGGCCTCCACTCACTTTTAAGGACAACAGAGCAGAGATCCAACTGCCAGGACAATAACTGGGCATTACCACCCCTTTGATAATAGGAAAGAATAAACTTCCCTGTGCCATCCTGACCACTTCTATCTGTATCCCATAGAGAGAAAAATGACACTTATTTTACAGGAATTTTAACCCAAGGACAATACTTGAGACCCTGTGTGTATATTTTAAGCCCACAACTAAAGAACCACTCCTGGAAGTTTAAGCCTTGGTTCCGACTTCAAGCACATAGTGTGAGTGATACTATTTAGTTAGTACAAAATTCTCTCACCACCATTACTGGCTACAATTCATTCATCACCTACCACCTGCCAGGACTCTCTTTCATATAAGTACACCTAGCCCTCACAACAACCTTATAAGGTAGGTATTGTTGTTATTATTATTCCCATTTTATATTTAATAGATGTGGGAACTTGCAGCCAGAAAGATAAAGTGATTTGCCTAAGGCCTAGTGGACCCAGAATTAGAATTTAAATTCGGATCTGGTTAACTCTCAAGTCTATTCTTTTCCCACTGCGCCCACTCCTGTTTACTGTGATCTTTGTACAAAGAGGACTTGAGCCTTGGGGGCTTGCACTGCTGATTAAGTAAACTGGCTAATGCCTACAGCTGCTGTGCTGAACAGTTCAGTGCTTCCCACACGTGTCCTGGGCTCCATGCCAGCCCTACAAACCCCCCTGCCTCCTGACACCCACATTCGCTCTTCAGACTCAGCATCTATGCTCCTGACCCTGGCCTGGATTGGATCCTCCACCCTGCTCATGAAAAGAGTAGTGTGAATTTGACATCGAGACAATCAGATAAAGCTGGCTGGTTCTGGTGCTACCTGTCGGCTACCTCCTCCTCTATTCCCATGTCTGGCGACCTTCTGTTTCACCTCAACTGCTCTATCCACTCTTTACCCGCTTCCTGCTGAGTAGGCATTGAGGTTATACAGGAGATGATGGAGAACCCCGTCTCTTTTCCCTTCCCCCCTACCTGGCACTGGGCATGAGAATCGCTGATTACACTCCTGGAAATGAGGGGGCGCACACCTCCCTTGGGATGGAGAAGAGTGAACTGAGGTGCAGAGGCCTCACTCACGCTGAGCTGCTGTTTGGAACATCAGGCAGAAGGGGCTCACGCTCCAAGCCCACACTGAGATCCAAGCATCATCATGAACTGATGTTAGGAGTTCTATTGCCTCACACCTCCCTGGCCCCCAAAGATTCAGCTTTTGCAACCCTATCTCCTCGTACATCAGAACGTGACCTTATTTGGGAACAGGAAAGAGGTAATTGGTTAAGACGAGGTCGTAGTGGAGTGGCCTTTAATTCAATATGACTTGTGTCTTTATACAAAAGGGCAAATGGGCCGGGCGTGGTGGCTCACGCCTGTAATCCCAGCACTTCGGGAGGCCGAGGCGGGCGGAACACGACGTCAAGAGATAGAGACCATCCTGGCTAACACGGTGAAACCCTGTCTGTACTAAAAATACAAAAAGTTAGCCGGGCGTGGCGGCCACCTGTAATCCCAGCTACTCGGGAGGCTGAGGCAGGAGAATGGCGTGAACCCAGGAGGCAGAGCTTGCAGTGAGCAGAGATCGCGACACTGAACTCCAGCCTGGGCGACAGAGTGAGACTCCGTCTCAAAAAATAAAAACAAAACAAAAAGCGGCAAATGGACACAGACATGCTCACCGAATGCCTTCATGTGAAGATGAAAGATCTGGATGATACGTCTACAGGCCGAGGGCTATCTGACTGCCAGCAAGCCACCAGAAGCTAGGGGAGGGCACAGGACAGATGCCTCCTCACGGCCCTCAGAAGGAGCCAACTCTGTTGACGCCTCAAGTTGAACTTCTAGCCTCCAGAACTGGGAGAGAATAGCTTTCAGTTGTGTGAGCCACCCGGTTTGTGGTATTTGTCCCAGCAGCCCTAGGAAACTGCTAAGCTGGAGAGATGCTCAAAGGAGTCATGAAAGTGTCTCAGCTCTGGGGTGAGGTAGGGAGAAAATCGAGTCAAGGTTGTGGAAGTGCCTTCTGGATGGGCTGAGGGAGCCTGGTTCATGGACCGGCCCCAAACCCTAGCTGGGGTTCTTCAGAGGGAGTTCGAGACCAGAAACAGCTCACCCTCATCAAATGCCCAATGCCACAGGCAGTCTCTTGTGCCTGCCTGGGGGCACGGGAAAAAGTGAGATTTTAAGCCTAGCATCACCTTCATGGTAGGGAGTCATTACAGCTTTCATGGACCTCAGGCACTTTGGTTTTTCTGGGCTTCTTCCTGCATTTAAAAAAATAGTTAAATTATTTTATGACTTCGTTGGTGTAAAGACAATTATAATCTCTGCTGGATCAATAACTATATATTTGTTATTATTATATTCATTTTTCTTCTGATTTTAAAAGAAACTAAAATTGAAACATTTTTTGTTGCACCTATTGTGCCTACGAGATAAGTTGGCCCTGCCCCACAGATAAAATGAGAGAACCATCAGGGATGCAAGCAAGAAAAAAAAAAAAAAAAAGAAGAAGACCTTTGCTGGGTGGTACTGCCACCAGGAAACTGAGTCTTAAAAAGAACTTTGAGTGAGTATGTTATATTAAGCTCTTTCTCCATCCTTTAAAAGCTCTGCAATTGCTACACAGGTTGCAATCTGTGTCAAAAGGTCCATAGTTGCCTTAAATTTTTCCTTTACCTCAGGATGAACCAAAAACATAAATACTTCCAGGTATAGAGAACCATGCTACATATTGGCTGTCACCACCTGCAAGCGTGTGACCATAAATCCACACCCCTTCTGCTAGGGCAGCTGTTGTACATTGTCACAACCCTACATAAAACATCCCCCTATGTACTGTATTATTGGCCTTTCTGATTTACTGTATATACAGTCTGCGAGTTAAATACCAACAGAAGCACCGAAAATATATTCTATTGCAGTCCCTGTTTGAAAACTGCGTTGCCCAAATAATGTCTGCTCATTCATCATTTTCTTCCCAATATCTGAGTGTCATTCTCTGAAATACATCCCTACAGCCGTGCCCTGTGAAACACCAGCCCAGAGAAGGGGAAGCAGAATCTCCAGCTTCGAGGCCTAGACATTTAAAAAGGGAGGCTGTTCCAAAAATGAGACTAAACAATTCAAACAGTTGGTATCTGGCTTCCTTTTAAGGGACTTTTACTGGATTCCCTTAATGTAATACTGGAATCCTTCTTCCTTTTATGCACACCTCCTAGCAATAGGAGTAGCGATAACAAATTGAATATATAAACCCACACAAATGATTCTCCCTAGAATTCATTAGGAAGTGTTCTTGTTTACAGAATTCCAATTGATTTCTGTGAGGGATCCAGCAGCATAGATTTCTACTTAGTGACAATCCACTGGAACACACAAATCCAGACGTAAAACTGATTCCCATGTGATATAGTTTGGATCTGTGTCCCTGCCCAAATCTCATGTTGAATTGTAATCCTGTGTCGGAGGTGGGACCTGGCGGAAGGTAACTGGATCTTGGAGGTGGGTTTCTCATGAATGGTTTCGCACCATGCCCCTTGTCTTGTCCTTGTGACAGTGAGTGAATTCTTGTGAGATCTGGTAGTTTAAAAGTGTGTGGCACCTCCCCACTTCTCTCTCTTGCTGCTCCAGCTATGTGACATGCCGCCTCCCCCTTCACCTTCACCATGATTTTAAGTTTCCTAAGGCCTCCCCAGAAGCTGAGCAGATACAGGCATCATGCTTCCTGTAAAGCCTGCTGAACCATGAGCCAATTCAACCTCTTTTTAAAATAAATTACCCAGTCTCAGGTATTTCTTTATAGCAATGCAGAACAGAAGAACAGACTAATATACCATTTTATAGGTTATCAATATGAGAATAGGAAGAGTGTAGCAGACATGTACTTGTTTCATAGACTCATCTAGGTTTGAATATCAGCTTTACAACAACTAGACAGACAGTTTTGAGTCCCTGATCCCTCACCTAAAAAATGAAGTCAATGCCAATGCAGGACAAGGTTGACTGGGAATTCAACCTCCATCCCCTCCTTTCTAACAGAACCCTAATTTTGTTGAGGTAACTACTCATCCAGGGCTGGCTTCATGAACATATGACAGGGCCTCATGCTCAGAAGGGCCCTGTGCTTGGGGAAATGCTCTGCTGTCACCATCTTGAAATGCTTAATAATTTTATCTTAGAAATTCTGGTTTGCAAGTAAGTCTGATGGGACAACACAGCACACAGGGAGCCGAGAAGATAAACATAATATGCACATCTGCTATCTTAGCCATCCCATTTGCTACCTCCATAACATACTTACCTTCTGCTTGCTTTCACGCTTGCTGGACGGCCGTCACTGTGGCTTCACTAGAATTCGATGATCATGTTCTGTATCAACATGCCTGCGGTTGAATAGGCAGGAGTACTGACAGCCCTGGGTGGCTATACTTTCCATTCCAATCATAACTTGCTTAGACACAGAAAGAAGGCAGTGGCATTCTAAGAAACACAAATGATCAAGGAAGCTTTTCATAGCCTTTCTTACTCATGTTACATCTTTGTGTTAGTCAAATACTTATGCTGAAAATGATGGAAGGGAAAGATAAGGCAATCCATGGTTCTTTTATTTCTTTAGGTCCTTCCTTACTCACAATGAGTAGCAATGTAGAGAGTGTTAGCAGAATGTGCACATATCAAGAAATGAAACAAAAATAGTTGAATTAGTTTTGTGCAATATTTCCCTGCTTGGTAAGAATGAAATACTTGTGTATGTATGAGCTACAAACTATGAATTATTTTATTTCACAGATTCACATAGGAATTAAGTTCCCTTATATATGCCAACCACAACCCTGGCTCCAAGTGTGGGAATGAGAGCACTGGGGTCATTTCATCCCACTTGCTGGTGATTAGTCCAGGACAGGCATGCCACTCAATTAGACCAATGAGAAGCTTGCTAGGGACTCCTGAGAAAGGTCTGTCTTCTGCTTCCAGAACCGACTCTCTTTATTCCATCTTTCTACAAAGTGAGGATGAAGCCAACATGCAGAGGAGGGTAGAGTCACAAATTCATTGACACACACACACACACACACACAAACTTATTAAAAGAATTTGTGGAAAAATAGAACTAAAGCTTCCAGACCAGGCAACCTAAACACTGGTCTCCTGCTGTGACTTCCAGGAATGCGAACCAACTATTTCATTGCTGCTAAATCCAGTTTAAGATGGATTTTCTGTAACTTGATGCTGAAAGCATATTGATAAATGTTTGTTGACTGAGTGGATGAATGAGTACAGCATTATAATCCCTGGCATTGGACTGGCCATGAAAAACTTTATGTGTCTTAAAGGAAGAGTCAATCTGACAGCTGAAGAATAAGGAAGAAGGCAGTGCAGGAAGGAAGGGGCACCCTGGTGCGTGCAGGGGTGAGAGGCTGACAAACATTAGGGGTCAGAGAGGAATATGGTCTAGAGATGCAAATGGTTCATGCAGGGAGAGCAGGGACCATGGAGTGGCTGCCCTGGATTTTCAAGGGTCTGGGATTTTCTCAAGGTCACCAGCATGATTAGTTGTAGGGGAACACCATGCTATGTTTAGAAGTGCTTGGAGTGGGCTGGGCGCGGTGGCTCACGCCTGTAATCCCAGCACTTTGGGAGGCCAAGGCGGTCAGATCATGAGGTCAGGAGATCGAGACCATCCTGGCTAACTCGGTGAAACTCCGTCTCTACTAAAAATACAAAAAAATTAGCCAGGTGTGGTGGCTGGCGCCTGTAGTCCCAGCTACTCAGGAGGCTGAGGCAGGAGAATGGTGTGAACCCGGGAGGCGGAGTTTGCAGTGAGCCGAGATCACACCACTGCACTCCAGCGTGGGCAACAGAGCAAGACCCTGTCTCACAAAAAAAAAAAAAAAAAAAAAAGAAAGTGCTTGGAGTGGTGAAGAGGTCTGCAGCCGCACAACCATGATAAGATCTTAGGAACTACCTCCTTATTTATACAAACGTGCTTTACTGAAATATTAATAGCTCAGTTTGGGTTTGAAACCGAGCTCTGCCTCTCACTAATGGTATAACCTAAGCAAGTTACTTTATCGTTCTGTTTCTTGGTTCCCTCAAAAGGAAAATGAAAAAGATATGAGCAGTACTTACCACCTCCTTTTCCATGAGCATAGTGAGGTCATCCAGCATTTGGCACCTGGCAGGAGTTGCATGAATGTTGCTTATTATTATATCTTTTGATTGCCTTACATGGTTCCTTGCAGGGGGAGATTTTTAAAATTTTATTTGGGAGTCCACCATCCCTACACCCTTCCCTCATCTTTTAATGTCTGGAGACTGCTGTCTGCAATTGTAAACCACTCTTTCACCTTCCTGATGTCCACATTACATGTAGCTTATTTTTGCCTTACTGATATTCAAGCTGAAGGAGGATGATGAAGAGGCTCTTGAGACCAAATTCAACACCAGCTAGTCAGCCTCTCTGACTATCCCCAACAGAGACGGGAGTGGCTCAATTCTACAACTTAGAGTTTGTAGAGGAAAAGCTAAAATCCACACAAGAAATACTTCTGTGGCTGATTTATAAGAATTTTTCAAGTAAATAAAGCATATTTGCACCATTTTCACCATATCATAGAGCACTGTCCATCGTGGTGATGTGTTTCCCCAGGCCATATTTGGGGACGTTTGGAATTACCTCCTGCAGACTCCTGCACTTCCTTGGCCACAGGAATCAGATACGGACCCTATTAGGGACAGCACGTTTTCTTTAGTTTATTCATTCATATTCATTTAATGCCTATAACATGCCAGGTACCATTTGGTGAGCTGCCTTACACAGTTATCTGCATTTTATATATTATGCATGATATAACAGATGATCTTACACATATGTACTTCTGCATTTCAAATAGCTCGAAGTAAACTACAGAGGGAATGTGCAATTTAAACCGCAAACTACTCTTAAAAAACTTTCCTTCAAAACTCCAACCAAGAATTGGATAGTTTGTAATTGCACTGATTTCTGACCCCTGGATTAGTCTCATCTTTCTGAAGTGGATGTAGAGATATAATTCCATTCAGCACATCATTACCACCAATATTTACAGCTTGCCTTTAAAAAGTAAACACATTGGAGAAACTAGAAAAATTCTCAACCACCAAGTCCCCAAATTTCCACAAATCTTTATATTAATGTGATAAAAGACATAAAAGTTCTTGGCTGTGGTTTCATACTAGAAGATGATTCAGATGTAGAACATCTGACAAAGATTTAAAAAATACTTTTTTAATGAATATGCAGATTAAGCAGGCTCAGTATGGACTAACAAAATCACATATGTTATCAATTATTTGAAACACACAGCACAAACAGCCAATAAACACAGGTAAAACCCCTCAGTGTTGCTGGTAAGATTATGGGGGTGGGGAGAGATTGTTTACAGCTGTTATGTTAATTAAGGATAAAATGGCTCCATCTGCTACTCCATCTCTCCACTGAGCTACCAACCCTTTTTGCTGCTTGGTTCTAAGTTGACACTGAGCTAGGGAGCCGACACCTAAGTCTCTGGCCTCAGTTGGTTTCCACGTTGAGTAGAACTTGGAGAGGAAGGTCTGGCAGGCTGAGTCACAGACTCTCATTTGAACACATCTCCATCACTCTTAGGCCTGAGATGGCGGTGGGTGGCATGGCAGGATTGCCTTCCCCCACGCAGATGTAGCTGTGGTTGTGGGTAAAAATCTGTGGAGTCATCTTGCTTTATTTTTCCACATAATTTGCATGTAGCACTAATCCCATGTAGTACACAGTGTAGCCACCAATAGTCAGCTTTGGTTGCAAGATCCTAGAAGAGTGGAGTTTCGGGTTTTTATCTGGTGTCTTTCTTAGGGTCCAAATCAGAGTCACTTTCTGCTAACTGCTGAGACATAGATTAGACCACAGACTGAATATGTTTTATAAAAAATGGGGGGCTTCTCATGCATCCAGCCTTTACATATGAGCAAGTGACACTCTGTAGCTTTCTCTATCAGCTCATGTTCCCTAATTATGGTAAAAATCATTCTGTCCAAGATGAAGGCGGGCATAAGAGTAGGGAAGATGTAAAATGCATTATATTCATTACCATACTTAAAGCCATTAGTATGTATCAAAAGTCTTTAATAAAATAAACATCCCATTGCTTTAAAAAGTCAGTGAAAAATCATATTATCCTCTCTTTTGTCTTTTCTTTTCTTTCTTTCTTTTTTTTTTTTTGAGGCGGAGTCTCGCTCTGTCGCCCGGACTGGAGTGCAGTGGCCGGATCTCAGCTCACTGCAAGCTCCGCCTCCCAGGTTTACGCCATTCTCCTGCCTCAGCCTCCCCAGTAGCTGGGACTACAGGCGCCTGCCACCTCGCCCGGCTAGTTTTTTTGTATTTTTAGTAGAGACGGGGTTTCACCGGGTTAGCCAGGATGGTCTCGATCTCCTGACCTCGTGATCCGCCCGTCTCGGCCTCCCAAAGTGCTGGGATTACAGGCTTGAGCCACCGCGCCCGGCCTTGTCTTTTCTTACTCTCTTTTCTGGAGGAAATAAGGAGCAATGAAATATCAAGAAGGTAGTTAAATTTCAAGAGGAAAGATTCGTTGAGCACCTGTCATGCGGTGCACATAGTCCTTTATGCGCAGAGTGCCCCATTGTCTCCCTCATAGAGTCCACAAACCTCCCCTTGCTCTCAACTAGAGACCAGGAGAATTACTGTTCTTTCTAGCCCTGTGATGGAATTGGCAATCCCCTTCTTGAATCCTTCCACCACCCCTCCCCAACACCATGTCCCACTACGTGACACAATCCTTGAAAAAAGTGGCACATAACTGCAAGCCTCATCCCACATAGAAAACAAGGAGAACAACCATTGACAACTAAGTGTTTCTCTAAAGAGGCAGCAGGGCTCAGGGGCAGAAAACGGTCAGGTGGCGGGGCCTGTTTTATCAGAAGAAAAAGACCAAAGTCATGACAATGGAATAGATATTCTTTCTTTGAGATGAAACTGGGTTAGTAACTCTAAAAAAAAAATTAAGGTTTACCTCAGCTGCAAGCTCTCTTAGGAGTAGAGAATGGTCTGAGATTGGGACGCCCCAATTTATCTAATTCTCTGGACCCGTCATTATCTTCCTCCAGAGATTATGATACTCAAGACGAGGAAAATATCTGCAAAGACTGGTTGAAGCGCTGAGACATTACTCAAATTGCAAGGTGGAGGAAAATGTTGAGGTTACTCTTCTCTTCTTTTGGGGAGGTGTAGAGCTTTCTGAGGGAAGGGGCTAGGCTGTTTGTGAGGCATCAGGGGTGGAGGAGGTGCTAGGAGCCAGTGAGCAGAGAGGGATGGTGGGACATACCCCAGGAAAACAGGTGTCATAGGTAACTGTGTTTAGGTGGTTCTTCCTATTTATGCTGCAGGAGGACAGCTAAGGGAATTGCTATTGTTGGTTGTTTCAACTTTTATTTCTCCCAGACTCAGAGAGTCTGTCCCTCTCAGAATCGCCTGATGTTTCAGTGAAAAGCCCTTCCTTCCCACCATGCCATCTACACTGCCCATAATGTGCGTGTCCATTCCCAATCATTTTCGGGTGAAGGGCATTGAAACAGATGCCAGTGGCTCTGGAGAGCACCAGAAATAAACTTGAGAAGCTCAAGACAGTGTGATACAACTTCTTTATTGCTTCTGTAGGTTAGTGAAGATTCCCCTAATAATGATATGCACAATCTAAGTTATATTCACCTTAACCACCAAGTAAGATTGCAACCGAAGAGGCTGTGAAGTTCTTCTTCCTACATTTCTTTGAAACAGAAATCTCTTTAAAATCATCCAAACATAACGGTGAGAGGGCATGTGGAACACTTGAATCCAGGGCTCACAGCAGAAGTAGTCAAGAGTAAGATAAACAGTGTGATGCGGATCATGCAAGCCCAGCGTGTTGAGAAGCCCAAGATGCTAAAGGCTTTTGTATTGGGAACTATTGTAAAAATGCAAGCAATGATGATGAAACTCACTGAGTGGTTACAAAGTGCCAGGCACTGTTCTAACTGCTGTCTATGTAATAACTCATTTAATAAACAAATATTTTTGCAAATCAAGTGCAAAGAGAATAGAAGAAGTCTATTCATTGTCCCTAATTTCCCTCGCAAGTCATACTAAATAATCAAATGAGCTTCTTCCTTGATATAATTTGTTATTTACTAATCTCTGATGGCATCATGAGACAACCAGAAAGAGCCAGCCTCAGACACCAATGTAGCAAGACCAAATCTACTAGATTCTACTAATAATGAGGCTCACATCCCAGGTTCCCAGGATCACAGCCTATTGCAGAAGTGACTAGCAGTCTCTCAGTGGTATGGATTTGAAATAGGTTGAAATAATGTTCTGTTGTTTGAGCAACATAAATGGAAGCAGCATTGCTAAATAAGCTATCTTTCAATCAAAACCAATGTAACTACGTTTTTCTGTTTACAATTCATTAACTTTAAAAGCATGGTATTATACAAAACATAGAAGTCATGAATTAAAATCCCTACAATCAAATTAGACTCTGAATGTCTGGGACATTTAAAAGACAATGTACAGGGGTTGCCATGGTGACTCATCAACTTGTAATTCTGTACCTTTCCGAGTGAAAACCTAGAAAGGAGAAGACAAGCAATTTGGGGAGATACCAGCACCAGAAATTGAGTTCATCTGTGACTTAAGCGCTCTGTGATTTTGTTTACCAGCTATTCATCATGTGGATAAAAAATAGTAAAAAGACAAAAAAGATTCACATTTCAGGGCTCCCTAAAATTGCCAACTCCACTCTATAGCTGATTCTCAGCACAGGAGGAAACGGGACTAGAATGCTGGGAGATGACACTGTCATCAAACAGTGAGCTCCAAGGAGAAGCATAATTGTTACTTCTCAATGGTAGGAGGCAGGTGCTTCCCCCAGTGGAAGGATGCTGTTTAATCCTTAGGTTAGAGCCCAGCTTCAACTAAGTGTCACAGGTCAATTACCACCCTCCAACCGAGGGGCGGCATGAACCATACTTAACGTACCAGCGTATGCTCCCTCCTCAGCACTTCTGTACATTCAGAGGTCCTGTATGGGATGCCGATAACTCACACCCTTCCAGGGCTGCTAGAGATCATATGACTGACCATCAACTTTGATTTTGACCTATTTGTCAACAACAACACAATTGATGACAACTTTTTAGGCCTTTTTGTAACTCTTTGCTTTCTCTCTCACCTTATTTAGAAGGCATTGAATCTAGGTTCTCTAAGACTGTTTTCCCCACTCTCACACCTGTCCCGGTTTCTCTGTTTAAAATATTTGTATGAAAACTGATAGATTATAAAATATTTGTATGAAAACTGATAGATTATAAAATCTACTTCCTAAGCAGGTAAGTTGCCTAATGTGGTCAGGAAATGCGAACAACTATAATAATCGTGAGGACATTATTAATGGCAGGGATTTATGTCACTTAGCTTTTAAAATTCCAAAAGATGAGGAATAATAGAATCAATTGCATGGGTGTTGTCAACGGTGCTGAGTTATGTTTCAGTGGAGGCGACTTTTCCCCTGCCCAGGAACATTGGTGGTTGGGGGTCTTATGTAAAGTCAGTGATGGCAGAGTTGTGATAAAGTGAGGGCCAGAGAAGTGTTCTCTTTTTAGATGATGTGTAAGTGTGATAAATATGTTTAGAATGTAAATACAGATAACATATTAGCAAACAAAGTAAATAATTAATGTTTTAGTTATCTAGACAATTCCAGTGTTTATTGGAGTTACACTGGATTCTATTTCACTTATTGGGAATTTACTTAACTTCCTAACTTTGCACTGGAGAATTATTTATGAAGCAACTAATGAGACCTGGATAGAGGCATCAATACTAAATTAACTGGCCATGCTTGAACCAAAGGGTTCTACCTGGGAGCAGTCTACTTTTCAACACAAATCAGCAGCTACATGCTGATAAACCACAGTGGTAAGAAAAGTGGTTCTATTCTATAAATGGCATATGTCGCCTTCTATGACAAGGCATGAAAATGTGCCTTTTCATGCCAGGCACCTTCCCTGATAATGGATCACTTTCTATCTTAGTTTCTACAAAATTACCTCTAGTCCCCTCAGACCACATTAATCAGAGGAAAGACTTCACTGAAATTAGCTTGCTATAGAAAGTGTTAATGTCTACACAACATTGTGAATGTACTTATTGGCACTGAATTCTACACTTAAAAAAGGCAGTAATCATAAACTGCATGTTATGTGTATCTTATCATAATAAAAATGCTATCATCAAGGTTTTTTATAAGAGTGATATGGTACTGGGTGTTAGGCTGTTCTCGCATTGCTATAAAGAAATACCTGAGACTGGGTAATTTATAAAG
Organism: Trachypithecus francoisi; assembly: GCF_009764315.1. Taxonomy (NCBI): domain Eukaryota; kingdom Metazoa; phylum Chordata; class Mammalia; order Primates; family Cercopithecidae; genus Trachypithecus; species Trachypithecus francoisi. Next base: position 48,936,785 of record NW_022681468.1, read on the forward strand.
AAAACAGGTTTAATTGGCTCCCAGTTCTGCAGGCTACACAGGAAGCATGATGCTGGCATCTGCCCAGCTTCTGGGGAAGCCTCAGGATACTTACAATCATGGCAGAAGGTGAAGGGGGAGCAGGCATGTCACATGGTCAGGGCAGGAGCAAGAGAGGGAGGGGGGAGGTGCCACACACTTTTCAACCATCACATCTCATGAGGACTCACTCAGTACTGCAAGGACAGCAGCAAGGTGATGGTTCTAAACCATTCATAAGAAACCCACCCCCATGATCTAATCACCTCCCACCAGGCCTCACCTCCAATAATGGGGATTACAATTCAACATGAGATTTGGGCAAGGACACACACCCAAACTATATCAGGGTGCTAGGGAGGGGAAGTGGGAAAGAAGGGTAAGAGAGCACTGGAAGGGAGCAAAGGAGGGAAAGAGAGAGGAAGGGAGAGAGACGGGGGAGTGAGTGAGGGAGAGAGGAAAAAAGAGATTAACTGATAAGAATGAGTTTAAGAGTATGGAAGAAGTTTTTTTAGGTAGACGAAAATGTGAGGAGTTGCAGTAGACATTTGTGGTGCTTGGCTGCCTAGCATCTGAACACCCTTTCTACTCTGGAGGAATCTCAAGATGAAGCTGAGGGTGGCATTTGGGGAATAAACTGACTCAGGCAGATCTAAGAGAATGCATATGCCTAGGATGCTACATCTTGAGGGAGGGACTAAGATGCAGGTAAGCCAGCTGTGGATGGCTCTGTTGTGTCATTTCCTCTGGTTCTTGCCCATTTTCCTGTTTTTATTTCAGCCCTCGTGTTAATTCTGCAATAAAATCCTTCTGGTAACTTTTTTTCAGCCTAAGTTACTCTATGTTAGTTTTTGTGGTTTGCAATGTTAATACAAACAGAAAACAAATAATTACTCCCATATTGTCAAATTATACATGAAATCAAGTTGAAAATAAAATTTCAACTGTTTTTTTTTTTTTTTTTTTTTTTTAACAGAATGAGAATCTTAACTGAATTGGTAGCCACAAATCTTCCTCTGTTGTGGCAAAACCATTTGATCTTGCCCATTTTCAGTCAAACAAGGGCTTGAGTAATTAGGAAATAGTTTTCTATTCTATCACAAAATCCAGATTCCCTGGAAGATCAGAAGGACTGATTTCATGCTTTCTCTCTTTTTGTTATGGCTTCTTCAACGTTGCAGTAGGAATTCCCAAAGAAGAGGATGTCTTTTCCCTAACAGCCTTACTAATGAGATGCCAGCAGCAGGGACATTATCTAGTGGACCCTGGGCTATTCCTCCAGAGTGAGACAAAAAAGGGCTGACTAGGACCCAGGCTCCAAACCACAGAGCCCCATGCTGAGAAGCAACCTCATTCCCACTTGGGAGGGCAGGTGAGGGGATGGTTTCTCTCCTAGCATAAAGTCTTCATCTCTTTCTTTGAGTTTATCAACCTTGATAGTCAAGACAGTTCTGAAGAAATTGTGGAGCCCTGGTATGGTTTGACTGTGTCCCCACCCAAATCCCACATGTGGGAGGGACCTGGTGGGAGGTAACTGAATCATGGGGGTAGGTCTTTCCTGTGCTGTTCTTGTGACAGTGAGTAAGTGTCAAGAGATCTGATGGCTTTATAAGATGGAGTTTCTCTGCACAAGCTCTCTGTCTCTTTGCCTGCTGCCATCCACGTAAGACGTGACTTGTTCTTCCTTGCCTTCTGCCATGATTGTGAGGTTTCCCCAGCCATGTGGAACTATAAGTCCCTTAAACCTATTTTTCTTCCCAGTCTCGGATATGTCTTTATCAGCAACATGAAAATGGACTAACACAAGCCCAGAAGCGCCCAAACCCAAAATGTCTGTGTAGCAGCAGCATCTCTGACTGGGTTGACCAATGGGGTGTTTCTGTTGACTTCTTCTTCACCTCCTCTCCTTTCTCCCTGATGATTTGCCCACAGGTGTCAGAAATGAGCTGTGCACCAAAGCTTATTTACATCCTAACTCTAAGACAAACTATGCTTTTTAAAAAGCTACATTATCTCTGAGGATTTCAACCAAAAGATTGAAATCGGAATCCCAGAAGCCTGTATTGGAATCACTTGGGGTGGGTTTATTTTCTCCTTAATGATGAACATTCACCACCCTTGTCCTCTAGATGTGCACACACCCCCATTAGGATAAGCACTCACTTTTCGTTGAGGTGACCAGGGCAATGTGCAGCAGGTTTTTTTCAGGATGAACAGTTCCTGGCGGGGATTTGCACCCAGCATTGCCTGCTCCCCATCCGCATGGTATCCACCAGGCACATGGTGGAATCCAGAATCCGGGTCCATCCTGGCTCTGCCCCCTCAGCACCAGGTTGCTTGACAGCACCCCAGTTTGCACCTGCAGTTTGAGAATTGTAAGGATTGGGGAGAAAACAGGGTGAGGACATGTCGGCCAATGCAAACAGTCTAGAAACATCATTTGCCAGTGTCATGAGTTCTAGTTGTATGGGGTGTGAGTGTTAATGCTCTCAAAGGACCGCTCTGTAAAAGAAATGGGGCTGAATGTTAAACAGTGACAAGTGCATTATGCCTTGCTTCAATTTTAAAAAAAGAGTCTTTTTCTTTCTATAGAAAAAAAACAAATGCAAATTGAGAACATGAGTGACTTAGAGGTGAGCCGGTTCCTCTCTGAGAAGTTCGAAAGTGTGTACCAAAGTAGAAATCATCATAACTTTGTTAACAGAGGTGTCCGTTTTCTTTCCAAGAGGTATTAGGAGCACTGGGGATTTATATTTGATTTCCTTGCTTTGTTTTCTCTCTGCCGATTCTTCTAATGGAGAAAATACGTGGTTATCAGAGAGAAAGAGGAATAAAAGACAATGTTACTATGGAACAGGCTATTACTAAGCCAAGGGTATGATAATGGAGAGAAATAACATTTAGGAAGATATATAGTGATGTCATACCAAAGTGAAAAAAATAAACAGATTCTGTTATGGACTTGGCACTATCTTTTGGAGAGATGGCACACTTTTTCAATTGCGATTTTATGAGTTTTTTAGAAACTAAAATAACTATTAAAATAATTACATTAGTGCCTACATAGACATGTTTGTGTTTTTTGATATTCTTGAAATATTTTAAGTCCTTTGCATAATCAGATTAAGTAACATGAACACAAAACTCCATAGCTAAAGGCCAGGGTGATCCCACGAGAGACCAGCATTAGCAAACAAATTAATTCCTGAGTAAACCAGAGAGAAAGGAGTTAAGGCTTTGATCTAAGACTTACTATTTCCAAACCATCTTCTAGTTAAATTACAGAGATATCTCCTGAAGTGAATCATTGGAAACCAGGGCATACATGGCACCCCCTTCATTCCCTCTATGACGCCATCAAAGGAGGCAGGTTGTGTGAGTGTGGTGAGACTCAACGCTTCATTTTGGAACACTTTGCCAATTTCCCCCACTTCATGACCTTGGGTAAATGACTTCAGCACTTTTGAGCAGGGTGCTGCCTTTCCTACACTATAAAAATGACTGTTATGTCTATCGATCATGCAGAGGTGCCACGAGGCTTAATTTATTAGTTAATGTTTGTGTTACACTCTGCAGCTCTTACATGGAAGGTGTTATAGAAATGCAAAGCAGCAATATATTACCTAAACATGTGCCTCCTCAAATAGCTCTCCAGAAAGTTTTCATTGCCTCAGCACAAATGATTTCCTTCAAAATGGATAATTTTGTCCAGGTCTTTCTTGGCCCATAAATTGATTCTCCCTCCTTTCACAGCATAGAGTCTCTGTGCAGAGCACACTTTCCATCTTGTCCCTGAAATGTTCACCGTGGATGCTCTCCCTTGTGTGTGCATCGCAATTACTGACAGTCTCCTTTTCCTCATCACGTTCGCCCTCTTCATTCTTTACTCCAAAAAGCTATTATAATTTAACTCTTCTTTACATGCTTAGTTTCATACATGGACATGTTATGTCTCACCCAAGAGCATGATGTTTTAAAATTAGGCACTAAAAACAAAATAAATCACTTAAGAATTTTCTGGAAAATAAAATAAGACAATTCAAAATAGAAGGTCCAAGTCTGAACATGTTTTGATGAGATGAAATTAACTGCTAAATTGCTAAAGATTGTATTGGAGATTATTTCTGGTAATGTTAATCTTGTCCATAATTTTGTTAAAAGTAGGTTCTTTATTAAAGAACTCTATAGCAAATGGGTATTTATTTATATAGAAATTCCAGAGTTCCAATATTTATTTGCCTGGGATTTGGATAACTTCTTTTCCAAACACGATTAGAGAGAGAAAATAATAAATTATACCAACATATTGTATTCAAAGGCTTTCTTCTTTCCACATTTTTACTTTCACTTCAGTTTTGAGATTTATTTTTATTTGCATATTATTCTTCAACCCTACTGTTTGTGGTTATGCGGTTATCTTAAAATGTACTTGGGATTTGACTGATTGATTGAAAGACAGGGTCTCACTCTGTTGCCCAGGCTGGAGTGCAGTGGCATCAACATGGTTCGCTTGCAGCCTCAACCTCCTGGGCTCAAGCAATCCTTCCTGCTTGGCCTCCCAAAGTTTTGGTATTATAGGTGTAAGCCACTGCACCCAGCCCTGGGATTTGTCTTAATCAGGTATGGTTGTAACTGCCCAGGCAGGTTCTTCTTGCCCACTGCTCAGAAAAGCCAATGCACTGAGCACAGCAAGAGTGTTCACAGCAAGGAAAGATTTAATTATTGCAGGCCAGCCAAATGGCATGATGGGAGATAATTCTCAAATCTGTCTCCCTGAGAATTTGGGGACTAGGGTTTTTCAAGGCTAGTTTAGCAAGCAGGGGCTGGGGAATGAGGAACATTGGTTGGCTGGGTGGGAGATGAAATCATAGGGGGTCGACACTGTCTTGTGCTGAGTTAGTTCCTGGGTGTGGGTTACTGGTCCAGGTGGTGCCAGTTGGTTCATACAGAATTCAAGATCTCAAACATATCTCAAACACCAGTCTTTGGTTTGACAATAGCAATGTTCTCCATAGGGGCAATTGGTGAAGTTATAAATTCTGTGGCTACATGACTCTTGAGTAGTAAGTAGTTTTTAAAAAGCAAGTTATAAAACAATGACTGGTTAGGGTTTACACCTACATCTTTGCAGAATTCAGGCTCCTATCACGATTGTAACCTTGTGGACTTTCATTAGTTTTAAAAAGGTGATTTTGGTCCCCAAGTAAGGTGGGGCTTAGTTTCAGGAAGGAACTGCTATCATCTTTGTCTTACAGTTAAACTATAAACAAAATCCCTCCCATAGTTAGCTTAGAATAAGTAAAGGCAGTTAGCTTGTGAAGTTAAAAGCAAGATGAAGTCAGTTATGTTAGATTTCTCTCACTGCCATAATTTTGCAGACAGTTTCATGACAGACACAGAGACAACTCTCTTTGAAAGAAGAGTTTATTACTTACAGGTTCCAAGAGGAGGGGCATGCCATATTATGTCAGGCCTCAGGGGAAGTACCCAGGTAAGTTAGTAGGCAGAAGCAATTAGGGAAAAGCCTGGTCCAGAGCCTTACTGTGGTTTCCATGCGAGAGAAAGGGTGAGGCAGGGAAGGCAAGTTTGAGCAAGCTTAGAATTGGATAGTTTGAATAATGTGGGCAGGCTCTGGCCATAGGGGTGGTCTCTAGTTGTCTGATGCCCAGCCTTGGGGTGATTTAGGCAGTGGAAATACTGGCTTGGTGTATTAGAGCAAGATAAAAGTGGTGGTTGGGGATATGGGCTTTGGATTGGTGGGTTGTATACAAAAGGTGTGCTCACAGGCAAGTTGTCTGCTATCTCTATGAATTAGCTAACCCCTGGAGGGGCAGTCCCTCCCCAGGTCCACACAGCCCCCCAGTGTCAAAGCATCATAAAATATTAAAAAAAAGGAACATGATTAATACAGGGGGACCTTCTCTGAAACTTCCAAGCAATTCTTTAAAATAAGTTTGGCTATATAATTCTCTATTTAGTGATAAAACATACGCTTTATAAGGAAAAAAATTGTGAAAAGAATCACGAAAATTGCTACCATTGATGAATACTTACTACACCTAGCAATTAATGAAACACTATATATATGACCTCAATTGAAGTATTAAACTACAAAGGAAAGCTAAATGAAAAAGAAAAGCTTAAATTACCTCCTGCCCTTATTTATTTGTTGTTTGCAAGAGGCAGATCCAGGCGGCTTGGAAAGAGGTTAAATCAGCATTTTCTTCTTTCTAGACAGAGCTGAGTCAGGCTCCCAGCACTCACGTGGTGTTGTGAGGCTGCTCAGTTAGGAGCATAACCTGCCACATTGGGCAGTTAATTGGCCAATTTGAATGAGTTCTGGCATTGTTTGGCAGCTCAGCTCTGAGAGTGACTCTAACTGAAATTCTCTCCATATATATCCTCAGTTTGTGGGTAAGGGTTCTTAAACTGGCACTATAGGCAGTTACTACCTGGCATATGTACCACCACATCTCAGACCATATCCATGACAGGTACCATTTTGTCTGAGCAACCTCAGAAACTCTCAACAGAGTGTTCTAGGAAATTCACACCCAATTTTCATAGGTTGGCATAATAGATGAAACATTTATTTGCCATCTGATGTGGTTTTGCTGTCTCCCCACCCAAATCTCATCTTGAATTGTAGCTCCCATAATTCTCAAGTCATGGGAGGGACCTGGTGGGAGGTAATTGAATCACATTGACAGATCTTTCCCATGCTGTTCTCGTGATAGAGAATAAGTCTCACGAGATCTGATGGTTTTGTAAAGGGGAGTTCCCCTGCACCTGCTCTCCTGTCTGCTGCAATGTAAGATGTGCCCTTGCTCCTCCTTTGCCTTCCACCATGATTGTGAGGCTTCCCCTGCCATGTGGAACTGTGAGTCTATTAAACCTCTTTTTTCTTTATAAATTAGTCTCAGGTATGTCTTAGCAGCCTGAGAATGAACTAATACACCATCTCCATACAGAAGAATGAAGATTCTATCTCTATACATAATTACAACTACTTTTTAGAGTGTTGCTGATCAAAAGATAATCAGTTATTGTTCATTGACTAAAGAAAATCAGACATAATTTGATGTATGTTTATAATGGGTATTTATCTCATGAAATGGGACAAATATGAAATGAGACATCCAAAAATGAAATGTCTCATGAAATGTACACTCCTGCTGACGAACTCAGGCCTTTTCCCAGTTAGCTTCAGATGGGCATCTATTGCTTTGGACTGTGCAATATCATCCCCTAGTGCCACTTTCCTCTGATACCAGGACCACTCATTCTCATGGGGACAAAATTCCATAGCTGTGGTGTGGTTTGAATGGAACTGCTATTGCCAACCTTGCCTCCCTCCAACCTCCCCACCCTCCCCCCAACCCCAAGCTGTACAGGGGTAGGCACCTGGTTCAGCTACATAACAATATCCCTTCATCCATAGTGACTGCTTGTAGGCTGAGCCAGTCACAGCTCGTCCTGGAACTCCTCTGCTGGAGCATCAGGGGAGACCATTTCTGCGGGAGATGCTAGGCTAGGAGGGTGACATGGTTTGGCTCTGTGTCCCCACTCAAATCTCATGTTGAATTGTAATCTCTAATGTTGGAGGTGGGGCCTGGTGGGAGGTGATTGGATCATGAGGGTGGTTTCTGATGGTTTAGCACCATCCCCCTAGTGCTGTCCCGTGACAGAGTTCTCCTGAGATCTGGTTGTTTGCAAGTGGGTAGCAACTCCCCCTCCGCCTTCCTCCTGCTCTGGCCATGTGAAGACCATGCCTGCTTTCCCTTCCCCTTCTGCCGTGATTGTAAGTTTCCTGAGGCCTCCCCATAAGCAGAAGCCTGTACAGCCTGCAGAACTGTGAGCTAATTAAACCTCTTCTCTTTAAAAATTACCCAATCTCAGGTATGTCTTTATAGCAGTGTAAGACCAACTAATACTTAGGTATTAGTTGGGTATAAGCAAGGGGCTGGTGGTGGCCACCTTTCCTGTCATGTGAAAGATTGCGGGTATAATTATGTGAGCATGGTCAAGAGACACAGGGAGATAGACAGCGACAGTGATAGGGACAGAGCCTGAGCCCTTGGATTAAGCTGTTCCTGAAATCAAAGGCACACTAAACTTCCCAGACCCAAGAGGCAATAAGTTCCTTTTGTGTCTGTCCCATTAGTTACTTCAGAAATTGGATTTCTGAATTTGCAGCTGGCAGAGTTCTAATTAATACAAAGACATACTAAAGATACAAAGGGATTTTTTTTACTGTCTTTATAGTGCTATTTTGTGGTGTTCTGACTGTTGCACAGGTGCTTGTTATTGAAGAGATACATGCTCTATATAAAAGATAACAGTTACTGAGTGCTTACTACTGCTAGGCATTATTCTAAGTACTTTCCAAACAATGAATAAATTAATTCTCATAAAACCATTTGCAGTGGGTATTACTAGCACTGTTTGTATAACAGATGCAGAAGCTGGGACAGTAAAACAGTAAAGAATCTTGTCCAAGGTCACAAAGCCAGCAAGTAGCAGAGCTGGGATTTGAACCTAGGCAGACTGGCTTGAGTCTGTGCTCTTAGCCACTATGCTGATACTTACAACTTGCTTTTGTCCTAGTTTTATATTTCATAATGACATCTATTAACAAAAGAGAACAAGGCACCGTATCCCTTCTCCTTTCCATGCCTTGAATGCTGGCCTCTAGCTGCTGTTCTTCCAAGGTGAGAAAGAGGCCTAGTTATACTTTATAGAGAATTTGAGAATCATGGTCCTTTAGACTTGGGAGCATTTTGGAAGAAACACTGTCCATAAGCCTCATCTACATTGGCACAATACTCCTCCCTGAAAATGCTCCTCTTTTCATAAGTCTATTGAACTATGTTTTTCAACCAGTGATAAACTAACCCCAAAATATATAGGTGAACTGCAGTATATAACAATAAATATATCTGAGAAAGTCAAATGTTGTGAGATGAGAAAGGGCATTCCTGCTGCTCAGGGATTAGAGTTGAAAGCAGGAAAATCTGCTGTGCTTAACTGGATAAAGTCACAGCATTTACATTTCTCGTTGATAGCTACTGAAGATTCTCCTTGAAGCTCAAGTTCTCGCTGCCCTCTGTCCCAGTCCCCTGTAGAATTGTCAAATCCCGCTTTTGCACTTAGCTACTTGATTACCTGCTGAAATCCTGAAATTGCCACAGCTGTTGCCATTTTAGCTCCTTGAATTTATGAGCACCAGTGCATCTCCCTCGCATCCGCTTTGGCTGTTGCTTTTGAAAGGAGTGATCACACGAGGAGGGGTAGAGGAAGAGGCCCAGATAGTTCTGTGGCACTGAAGGCAGCTAAGAAAAGCAGCAACTCTTGACTTTACGATTAGAATAGTAGCAACTGAGAACATTAAATGTGTTTATCTTTCTTCTGAGGAATGCCAAGTATTTTTAAAAAGAGAACCCTGACTCATCGTGCAGAAGCACAAGGACACACACTAAAAATAGTGGTGTGGTTTCTAACATCGAGATGCTCCGCAGCAGGTGACGAGAGGTTTGCTTCTTAAATAGACAGGTAACCTGCGGAGAGCGTATGACGATCTTCTCTGTAAAGGACTCTGTCAACTCTGTGGGATCTTCCTTTCAGATGACTGATGGGTAACAGCAGGGTGGAGGTCGGGAAGGGGAGGCCAGTGGATATGGAGGTGGTACTGTTTCCATAAGCATTTCTCTTCTTTCCTTAATGGAATCGACATGCACTCTGGTTTCCGCAACGTCCTAGATTAAAGTGGCCTTAAACCAAGGAGTGAGCCAGTCATATACCCTTTACACATCTTCAGTTCTATGTGGGCTTTGGTCTGGGATCAACTATTCTCCATGATTGATCTGTGCCCTGCCATGGCCTCAGAGAAAGGCTGATTCCTGCATGTTCACTAAGGACAGTAAGATGCTTCTGGAGTGTCAGATATTTGGGACCTTGATATTCCCCAGAGTCGAGTCCACTGGCCCTTTATGCACATGTGACCAGCACTGACCGAAGCTCCTCAGAGTGAAACTGAGCATCTTTCTGGGTATCCGCACTGCCAAAGCCCAGACCATCTCTTTGTTTCCACACACAATGGCGTCTTCAGAAAGCAGGGAGAGGATGTACCTCCCTGCCAAAATCAATCCCGGTCAACTCCAAGTGAGTCTATAAGCCTTACTAAAATAAAGCTGATTTAACAAATGGCTTAACACTTGGAATCACTAAATGCTATGCTTTAATGTGTTTGTAAGAAAATCTCACCATTTGATATTAAAAGGAGGAACAAAATGAATTTTGACACGCATTTATCAAATCTTGAGGAACATTAACTTTCTGAGAAGAGAAGACCTTTTTAGAGCCCCCAAATGGAAACTGGATAAAGTCCTTTAGACTTATGAAAAGCTACATGCTTGAACACAGCTTCTGCCCTGTGGTTTCAAATACAGGCTTAGGACTTCTGCCTCTGAATAGGATGTCAGGCAGCAGACTGATGCTCTCACCAAAAATAACTAGAAAGGCCACATAAAATAAAATTAAATTTAAAACTCTGTTAAAAGACATAAGAGAACTGCTGATGCATAGGTGACTATCAAGGCCACAGTTTGAAGAGGACAGAATCACAGAAGGGTGAGCTGTTGATCTGCAACTTCTTTTATTCCAGGACATCTGCGGAGTCTAGATGTAGAGTAAGAATCCGCTACTGGAGCAGAGAAATCATCAGAGCTCTAGACAGCCTTGGAGGGTTCAAAAGACAAAGCTAAAAATTTAAGAGGCCAAGATCCTTGTGAGGGGCAGAAAACTGACCCTGGTTTTCTCTTCAAGAGGTTAAGAGAGCAGAAGGCTAAAAGATTAACAGAGCAAAAGGCTAAGTGGAAAGACTGAGAAGAGAGTGAAGTTTTTGGCAGGGTCGCCATGTTTAGGGAACAAGAATTATGGTTCAGGACCCACAAGGGGAAGGGCCCTGGGGAATAAACCAGGGTCTTGGCTGAGGCCTTAGGAGCCTAGACTTCACTCAGCTCCGTGAAAATTGATTATCCCCTTCTCAGCTTGCCTAGCAAACAAAGGTGTGACTCCCTTTTGGTGAAGAATAACACCTGGAGCCTCCACACTTTTCCTTTTAATGGATAACGCACAGCATTCAATCAAAACTTTTGGGGGTCCCTCAGCAGCATGCCTGGTAATGGCTGTGATGACAGTTTTCTAGTATTTAATTTGACATTAAGTGCACATCTAATTCACAGAACTTGGACTTCCTGGAAGCACGGTTACCACAGGCAGGCTGGGAAACAGTGCCAAGGTGTGTGAGTCTGTGTCTGTGTGTATGACACTGGCTTTCATGCAGGAGCTGCTCATTAAATCAACATGGCCACAATTCACGGGGATAAGCAGCAAGCCTACCATTTGTCAAAGATAATTCTCATTCAGTTTCATACCAAGGAGTGAGGAAGATTTTTTTTTTTTTACTGTGAAAACCCCACAAAAACAAAAAGAACAACAAAAAAGAGCAAAGAAGCCTTCTCTCATCCTCCAAATACAAGTCAGTATTCCTTCTGTGTACTCTCACAGCATGGCGTTTCATTTTACTTATCTGCATTCTTCCCAAACTGCAAATTTAATCTAGGGCCACGAACTATATCTACCTTAGTCACACAAGTCTCCTCCAGTGGCTGGTGCAGTGCCTGGAGCACAATGGGGGCTTAATGAAGTTTTTTTTTAATAGAATTAATGAAGGAAATAAATAAAAGCAAACCGAATCTCAAACTTACTTTGGGAAAACAGTCACAATACAGTTGTGATCGGCAGTTGGGTGCACAAAAGCCCAATGTGAACTATAGCAGAAAGTCTCTTATCTGATGTAGTTAGAAAGGTAGTTAGTTATTCAGGCCAGGAACAGTGGCTCACACCTATCATCCCAGCAGTTTGGGAGGCTGAGGTGAGGGTCCCTTGGGACCAGCAGTTCAAGACCAGCCTGGGCAACATAGTGAGACCCCATCTCTAAAAAAAAAAAAAAAGTCAGCTGGGTATGGTGGTGTACACTCATAGACCTAAGTACTCAGGAGACTGAGCTGGGAGGATCATGTAAGCTCAGGAGTTTGAGGCTGCAGTGAGCTATGATCATGCCACTGTACTGTAGCCTGGGTAACAGAGGGAGACCATGTCTCAGAAAACAAAACCTAAAAAAAGGAAAGAAAGGTAGTTATTCAGTTCATTGAAGTTAATTTATAGCTGGGAACTTACAAAAAAAATACATACTTATTTTGCATTTTACCCTTCACACCTCATTTTAACCTAAACACAAATGCACATTTGTATACTAATATCTTGACAGTGTGCCAAAGCCTTTTGAGTATAGGTCTGTTTACAAAAGAGCCAACTGATCCTTCTTAATGATCTTTCTTGAATGAACCACATTCACAATGAATCATTTCCGATTTAAGCTTTTAAAAAGTGGAGTGAGAACCAAAAGGCACTAGGGACAATCTGAGCAAAAACTTCACAAAGCCTACACTTCCCAGTATTTTCCAGTTTTCTTTCTCATACTTGAAACCTTTTTTTTTTAAAGCAACTTGCTTAAAGTCCTCTCAAAGTATTCAGCTTAATTTTCAAACGCAAAACAATTCTTTGATACTCATATTTATGAGATTATTGACATTTAAGTACCTAATATTAACAGTATGACTGATATAATAAGTTTGGGAACAACTATAACTGAATCCCGGTAAGCATACAACTCAACTTGCAGGTGCAGAAGTATGTGGGTTAGGAGAGGGTAGCGAATTACTAGGTGGGAGCATGGGCATGCCATGGGCATTCATTAGTATGTTTCACAGAGGAGTGGTCAATCCTGTAATAAGGCAAAGTCGAAGTCATATAAGAGAGCTTATAGAGAAAGTGTTATTCAGGACAAGGAGCAGCTTCCATCAGCAAAGAGTAAGTATTCCAGAGTATTTAAATATATGATAGTTTAACTACTAATTAAGTTAAACTGCCTTAATGTATTAACATTTTATAGTAAAGAATGGATAATAACATCATACATACATCACCATTACATGCACAAATATACTAATATATTTAGTCAAATATTTAATTCCTTTTAAATTAATATATTTAACATAAATTATATTTATATCATATTCAAAACAGTCTTTTTGAAATATTTTAAGTTTTCCTTTGCTATCTGCTATCAGTTTAGGATGAAAAAGCGTGTTTGATAGCTAATCCTGTTTGAATTATCAGAAGCTCCAAATTAATGGATTATAAATTGCATGTGTAATAGATGGTACAGCAGGCCACTTTTAGACAGCAGGCTCCTGAAGAATAGACGTAGCACTCAATGAATATGCTGTACACAAGACTCGACCAACATTAGTTCTCCCTAAATCTTGTTTTTTCTTTTCTTTCTAAAAATTCAGACCTGTAATAAGAAGGCAGCTCAGGTCTATCCAACTACACTTATATGCTGTGCCAAGATATCATACTATAGATATTTTTGCACTTCCTCTATTAGGTATTTTTTGCCCGACATGGATATTAATGAGAATGGATATACTTGTTAGGTATTGCAAATAATTCAACTTTGAAAACATTTTCTATTACTTCTCTTTCAAACTTCTTGCTTGGACTAAAGAGTATTAAGATTGCAAGTGAGCTACAAATCATTTTCTCCAACAAACACACAAACTTGTTCAAAAACAGATGAGACTGATATAAGATTATAATTATTTCCTCTAACACTAGACATTTTTTTCTCATTACACAATTTCGCCAATTTAAGCTTACAAAGCTTAAATATTGCTGCAATATTGCTTTTCTCTACTTGTGTGTTAAGAATCCATGAGATTTTATTTGATTTTTTTCAAAAGTGTTGTGCACTTATATAACGATTTGCAAACCATTGATTTGGTCCGATTTTATCATCCCCCAGAGTAAATAACAGACAGGGATTAAGTAACTTGCAAAAGATCACACAATTAATTAGAGGCCACACAATTAACAGAAACTGACACTTATGTCAATGATCTTCCCATTGATCACACTGGCTTTGTGTTTTCTAATTTCAGCCATGTTGATTCAGACTAACCTAGTCATTGAAATCTCCATTTTCTGAAAGTTTTCATCCTAAAGACTCATGAATGTTAAGTAGAGAATCAAATCCATTAAAAGATCTAACTACCTTCAATTGGTTCAGATAAATGAGGAGTTTTCATCTAATGGAAATGTTGATGGAAGGCAGGAACTTGAAATTTGGCTAGTTTATTGGGCTTCATAGCATAAATTATGGCAATTTAAATGAGTTTTTATTCTTACCCTATACAAGAAACTAACAAAAAAACTGGTAAAACTTTTGGATGCTTTCCATCAGCAGACTGGGATAATAATCCAGTTTGGCATCCATCCAATACAACAGGTGAATCATTCCAAATGAATAAACTAATTCTAATAACAGAACAGGGTTTCGATATTATGAAAATAAATATATTTAAAATTGAGAAACATCTACCAACTGAAAGGGTGGTGCATTAATTGTCAACAGTCTTATACTGCATTTTCAAATATGTAGTCACAAGTATATTTGCTATGTCTTTCTTTTCCTAAAATAAAGTTATTCCATGGTCATCAGTAATATCATATTAAACTGTTTTAAGTCATAGAGGCTGTGATACAGTTTTACATAAGCAGTAACAGTATTTTTCTTTAAAGATAAGGGTTTAGAACCTCATGAATAGCAACAACTAACATTGGGTTCATGCTTATCTGTTTTCATTTAAAATAAATTTTGAGAATGTATGGCAATAGTTAAATTCTATCAATTTTAGCATTCACCAAGAATTCAAAATACCTTCTATGGGGAGAAAAAAGAAAGTCTGTGGTTAAATGAATTTGAGATATAGTAGATTATTTCTCAGTTACAACACTACATGACCTTTTTTGCAGATACTTTCTGGGACTCAAAATTTTAAAGAAAACACTTAGGGTAATGTTACTGCAAGGGAATAATATAAGCAACTATCATTTAGTGAGCACTCACTATATACTATAATGCCTGTATTATGTTGATTTGACCACATCTCTAAGGGGTAGAAACACTATAATCACCTCTATTTTACAGATAAGGAAATACTTGAACTCAATGAATCCAAACAGCAGAACATTTCCAGAATGTATACAGAAATCAAACTCTGAAATTAAAAAAAAGTCCCTTTGCCAGTTTTATTATAAATACATCACTAGGCGATAGGAACCCAAAGCCTATGAAATATGCTCTGATGACACCCAGTTTGCTTACCCACAGCAAGTTTCTGTCAGGTTAATGACAATTGTGAGAATTCAGCAAGCTTCCCACACTATGTACAAAAAAATCTCATCCTTAACATTAAACTCTTTCAAACCAGTTTGAAAACTTCTGGAGGTTGTTTTCCTGCAGAGTGGAAGCGGTGAAAGGCATGAACTAAAAACCAACGGCAAAGGATGGGGAATGCAAGTTTAGAAAAGAGGCAAAGGAGTTAAAAGAGTCAGATCCATTCACCGAAGAGAAAACAGCAGCTAGACTCACGGGGCAGGAAGGGCCCTTGTTTGGCTAGGCCATCCATTCCCATCTCCATGTGGGGCCACATGCCTCAAGTTCCCAATGGCACATGCCCATTGGATGTGCCAAAACCAATGAGCACAATGGGAATTTAGTAACTTGCACAGCAGAGGCAGTCAATACAATTATGTAGCTGAAGAAGAATTTATCAAAGTATAGAACGTGGATCGCCTGTAATATCATCTAGGTTGTCTGTCCAAAGTGAAAATTCATGGAGAGAAAACTAGAAAACTACATCAGCCTCTGTAGACACAGTTAACGAATCTGCATTTTAAGGAAACCTCAGGAAATTCTGACGTAAGCTCAAGTTCAAACCTGAAATTAGGCAAGAAAGAATTCATTATACTTCTTTTAACTCACAAGAATAACCTTGGTATTCTTCAACTAGAACCTGTTTAGAAGACAAAAGAAGGAAGTGATGCTTAAGAACGGTCCATTTGGGCACTCCAATGCATGTCCCATAATTAGCAGTGGGTGTTCTAGGTGGCACAACAGCTTGAAAACAGTTTGTTCAGGTTTGCAGCTCCGCAGCCATAAGAAGCATGGCCTCATTTTGCAAGCCTCAGACACATTCCTGCTACCGACATCCAATTTAAAATTCTTACTTTTAAGTTTAGAAAGATAGACAGTCATGCACTACATAACAATGCCTCAGTCAATAATGGACTGCATCTATGACGGTGGGCCCATAAGATCCTGATGGAGCTGAAGAACTCCTATTGCCTAGAAATGTGGTAGCCATTGTAACGTCTTAGCACGGTGCATTACTCATGTATTTGTGGTAATGCTAGTGTACACAAGCCCACTGCACTGTGATATAAAAGTATAGCACATGCAATTAGTACAGTACATATTTGATAATAAGCAACTATGTTATTGTACTTTTCATAGTTATTTTAGAATATACTCCTACTGTATAACACGTTAGCTGTAAAACACCCTGAGGCAGGTCCTTCAGGAGGGATTCCAGAAGAAAGCATTGTTATCGTAGGAGATGACAGCTCCACGCATGTTACTGCCCCTGAAGACCTTTCAGTGGGACAAGATGTGGAGGTGGAAGACAGTGATACTGATGATCCTGACCCTGTGTAGGCCTAGGCTAATGTATGTATTTGCATCTCAGATTTTAATAAAAAAGTTTAAAAACAAAATTTTAAATATAAAAAAGTTGAGAGAATAAGAATATAGAGAAAGAAAATGTATTTTTGTAAGCTGTACGATGTGTTTGTGTTTTAAGGAAAGTGTTATTACAGGAGTCAAAAGTTAAAAATGAAGGTTTAGAAGGTAAAATAGTTACAGTATGCTAAGGTTACTTGGCTTATGTTTTTTTCTATAAATTTAGTGTAGCCTAAGTGCACAGTGTTTCTAGTGTGTAGTGTAATGTCCTAGGTCTTCATATTCGGTCTTCACTCACTCACTCACTCCGCCAGAGCAAAATTCTAATCCTGCAAGCTCCATTCTTGGTAAATGTCCTATACAGGTGTGCCATTTTAAATCTTTTATACTGTGTGCGTGTTTTTTTTTTTTTTTTTTTTTTTTTTGAGACGGAGCCTCTTGTTGCCCAGGCTGGAGTGCAATGCACTATCTCAACTCACTGCAACCTCCACCTCGCAGGTTCAAGCAATTCTCCTGCCTCAGCCCCCTGAGTAGCTGGGACTACAGGTGCCCGTCACCACACTTGGCTATTTTTTTCTTGAGATGAATCTCGCTCTGTCACCAGGCTGGAATACAGTGGCGCAATCCTGGCTCACTGCAACATCTGCCTCCCGGGTTCAAGTGATTCTCTTGCCTCAGCCTCCGGAGAAGCTGGAACTTTTAATTCTACAAGTCAGGTTACATTCCCCTGGAAGTTAAATTTATTTGACAGTGATGTAATGTCACAAGAAATAGTAATACAGGCACCAAGGAAATTTCTTTAATTAAAAAATGCAGGGGATTTTCAGAATCCAGGTTTAAGTATGTATTGTGCAGAATATAAAACAATTAATAAACTCAACAGTTTGAGATTACCTTGGAAGTTAGAGAAGTGAAAAAAATCAATTCTACTTATATCAGCTTTCTACTAAATGTCTTGATGAACTCAGTGACAACCACAGAATCTGAAGACAATGGCTCACAAACAGACTGATATCCATTTAATAGTTTTTGAAGATTTTTTTCCTGTAAAATGGCTTGTATTTCCACAGGTACAATAGTGAAGAAATAAGCTTTTCAATTTGACATGAAATATAAAACAACAATTTTACAAATATATTCATAAAATTTAACTGCTCATAACACAATACATGGTAAATGTGACCATCCCCTTAACTTCTAGACTATTTAATACAGAGAAGCAATCTGTCATCTCAGCTAAAAAGGAACATCTTTCATTGAGTTTATTTTTATTTGTTTAGAAACATGTTTAGAAACTGTCAAGTAAAACTGGAAAATACTTATTTTCCTTATCTTCCTCTAGGGATTCTTCATGAGGGCAAAAACTTATTTGAAAGGATGTAAGTTTTACTAAAAAGAAAATACTGAACCTTTTTTTGCATTACTGCTTCAGTGATGCTTAGATTCTTTTAAAAAGGTGCTGAAGTTGTCTCATTGGCCGCACAGGAGGAGCATCATACCCTAAGCCGCAAAGATGGACAGTAAAGGGATGGAGCTGGATTTGACTTAAAATCAAAGTCCTGTGGTCTGTCTATCAGAAATTCTGTTATGAGGCAAGGCTGCAAGAAGATAGTTTTTACCCAGCATTAACAATGGTGTAATCACACACCCTTTCAAGCACATCCAAAGAATAGAATGACTTTAAAAAAGAAAAGAAGTGGAACAAAACCATAGAACTGCGGGTAACGATTCCATAACCTATATTACACTTCAATTAAGCAGAAAACTCTCATAAGTGCCCACACAATACGGAGCTCCCAAATAACAGAGGTTTGAGTTTTTCCATGAAAAAAAAAAAAGACATTGAAGCTTTATGAAGAAAACAGTTCTCCTCAACTTTCCCAATACAGTATATGTAATAACTTAAAATAATTGCCCTATTGGTACTGGAAAATAAATTCTACTACAATCATGTTTATGCCAGTTTCTGGCATATTTCTGCATCCAGATTCATTAGTCTCCTTAATGGAGCCCATCATTTTTCCAATGGCTTTCTCCTTTCTTTAAACCCTAACCCTGAAATTCTATAACCAGTTATATCACGTGGCTTCCCTGAGGCACAAAGGTACCAAAGTCTATAATTAACTATCGAGGAATGATAAATATGCTCTCTATTTATATTAACAGATTTTAATTCTTTCGGGCCACAGTTGGGGGAAAAAAATCCAGAAACCGTAATACTTACTCTGCAGGGTGAACTGTAGCCCTTTTTGCTAAAAGCTGAACCAAATAAGGGAAATGTTGAGAGTTGCAGCATGCATGACCCGGCAGCACCGATTATTAATAAAAAATTCCGGACTAGAAAAATACTCAGAGTTGTACTCCATCCACTCTGAATCGTTTTTTTTTTTTTTGTAGTAAACGACATAAACAACTGAAAAATATTTCTATGGGAATACATCACTGGGGCTTTTACTTCTGGAAAGTTACTTGCAAAAGGCATTAGAGTCAGGCCAAAACAACTAATTGGTCTGCAATTTCCTTGTGTATGCGTATGAGGGAGTGGGGCTAGTCCTTTAAAGTGATGGCAAGCAAGACATAAAAAAAGAAGTGACCTTGGAGAAATTACTTTTCTGAACTGTATTTCTCTACCTTGGTGAGCTACAGAGTTCTTTATTCTCACAAACTCACTCAACTGTGAAAAAAGAATCTCCTTAGTCAAAATTATAAAGGGATCTTCCTACAAGTGGCCAAGAATAGCCTGGTGTCCTTTTTGCTAACTTGCCACCTCTCTGCAGTTCCTTAGGCAGGGTGGGCAGGACCTCACTTTGGAAGCCAAAGGAAAAGATGTGGAGCCCATGGAGGGTGGTTCAGTTACCCCTTCCAAGAGCTTGGAAATTATTACCCAAATTTCAACTTACATTTAAGCTGAATTTACTAAAAGTCAGAAACTTTTAGTTAGACATATGCCCAAATATGGGATGTGTCCAACTTGGGGGATATATCAAGTTGCAGGATGACTAGACTCATAAACAGGACTTGAAATGGAAAATTATGATATACCTAACTCTCTGGAAAAGTATCTTTTTTCTTGGTAGGTAATATCTGGCCTTTCTGGATGCAAGACCATTTAGCTAACAAGATGGTTTTAGGGCATCAAGAATCCTTCAACCACTTTCTAGGCGTATAGCAAGAAAAGAGAAAGAGTGCCTCCTTTATCATTCTTTGGGGCCCAAAGAATTATAGGCTGAAAAGACAAACTCTATCAGCGAAAGCTAATCATCAGAGGCTCTCGCTAAATCAAAAGGCATTAAATATATCATTCTAGGCAAGTCCATCTTTTTCTTTCATTTTCTGTCTGCAGGTAGAGCAAGCTATACAGAATAGAGCAAGCTATCCATAAGAGGACTGTTGTCAGATTTTCACATCATTTAAAATTTATCCAAAAAAACCAAAACCAAAAATGTCTCATCCTGAACAATGATCTCCATTGAAAAATAAAGCTATATTAAAACTGAGAGGCTGAACTTTAAACATATTATGTCAAATTAAGCAGCAGCAATCAAGAGTAATATATCATATCACTTTAAGGAAAAGGGTACTCAAATAGGTTAGAATGGCTGAAAATAGGCAAAATATTTGCCAGTAGGCAAAATATGAAAAAACCAATTCAAGTATGGATATAGTACATTAGAATCACATAAATTACGTATATGTACAAAGGTTAAAAAAAAGTCACCCAAATCTGCAACGGTCAAATTAAGAGAACATCAGTTTAAATAAATACTTACTCCATGTGGCAGGGTTTTGTTTTATCTCAGCCAGCTTCTACTAGTCTCATGTCCTAAAGGATCTTTGCCTTCTGGGAGCAGTGATACGACTGGTGCCAAGCATCCAAGAATTATTAACCAAAATGAAATGAAAGTAACAGGAATGGTGGAGCTCATATGAAATTCTGATTTAATTAATCCTCAGCAAACACCCATTTGTTCTCTCAAAATCAGGAATTTTGAATTATCTCTGCAGACATACCACTTGGTGTTGTGTATATCTAATGATCCCACTTAAATTTAGTTTGATTTGCAAACATTTTCAAAACTTACTGGGCTCCTTAAGCTGCAAGGGAAGGTGACAGATAGTGAAAAGGGAGTGCATAAAAATGCCTGTATCATTGTGATTGGTTTGCTTTCAGACTCACAGAATTTGGCTTTCTTAACAAAGGGGAAAAAAAAACACAAAAAACCCCCCTACAAACTTTATGAAACCCCAAGTGGTTTTAAAAAAGTAAAAGCTTATTTTTAATCATTCTTAAATCTTAATTCAGTCAGCAAACAAACATGGTAGTATAGTACCCAGACCATGTCTACTACTGTAATTATCCTCAGTTAGGGAGTTTTTAAGAGCTGATGTATTTTAATCAACCAAACAGTTCTAGCTGTGCAAGATGAGTATCAGGGGCAAATCATATTAGGCAGAAATAACAAAAGACAGGCTAAAAAGTTATGGGAAATTGTCTGTGAAGTGCCATGTATTTGATGAATGAGTATCTGAAGTAAATTCCACTGAAGTTAAAAAAAAAAAATAAAGGCCACAAGATATGAATATTCTCTCCCCCAATCAGAAAAATAAATCAGAAAGAAGCCCCAGATTTCAAAACCACCTGTGTCTAAGGCCATCTGTCCACCAGTCACACTGTAGAGAGCCGCCCCTCTGCTGTCTGGTCAGGTTGGAGCCACGATCAAGTATTTCTAGACACTGTGTGCCCTTCGCATCACACCTACACCACACTGCACTGAAGGGAACTTCATAAGCCCACACTTTTGAATACATTTCTTCTACATCTGTAAAATATGATTTAAAGTCTTGTTGAAGATTACAAAACAAAAACAAAAACAAAACTTGGTTAAAAACCCAAGGTTAAAAATAGAAGCATGGCATTTTAAATCCAATTATTACAAAGATATTATGGTTTAATCAAGCAGACTTCAATGACGATGCTGCTGTTCTGGGCATGCAACACACCACTGGTCTCTGCTACACTGCTGCCATGTTTCATCACTGTGTCCCCTCTCTTTATTTCCAGCCCCGTCACCCTCCCCTAATAAACAGCATTACAAAAAGGTAAAATCTAGAGTTAGTGGCAAAATCTTCACAGTAACCTGTTAATAAAGTCGTAGATGGCTGTCAAGGGTGTCAGTCAATTGGACCTTGGAAAATTAATTTGATGCAGTTTTGCTCCCCAACCAGCTGCGTAGCACAGAAAGGGCAAGCAGCGTGAAATGCATGAGTTCCATGAGGCAATGGGATCTGAGACCAATATTTTGCAGACTTCTCCGAGCACACGTGTCCACAGGGAGTGAAAGCATGAGTTGGCGGTCCTGCGTCTACATAAAATCCTGCCTCACAGCCAAGCCAGAGAGGCACATAGGGGCCCACAGTCCTGCACATGGGACACTCCCTCTCGTTGGCCTCCGTGTCACTCCGATGGCCCCAGTTGTGGTACCCATGCACATGGCCACAACTGAGATATGCCCAGGGCTGCTTCTCCTCCACCACCTCTTTCCTGTTGATGCTGGGGAAGGCCAGGGTGTTGAGCCCCACGGGACACTGCGGCCGGGCGGCGTTAATCTCCTGCCGGAGGGCTTCTATGTGCTTCTGGGTCGGAGTATGAAAAAGCCCATCTGCTGTTCTCCAGAGGAGAGTGGCCCCACACAGGTCAATGAGGGAGCCGTCCTGTAGGACGTTGGTCTCACTTTCCACCTACAACAAGTTTGAGACACATGCCTTTTAAAAGCAAAATCAAGCAAATCACTCCAAGATTCTTTCTGTTCAAAACAAGAAAAAAATCTCTGAAGGTAACATAGGGAGGCAATTTATCCCACAGAAACAGAACTGGGGGAGTAACCTATCCTCCCCAAACCTCAGTTTCCTCATCTGATCACTGGATATAATACATATATGTCTTATATACAAAGCCCTGAGCATAGTATGTATACCTAGTTTTACATGTTCAATTACTATAGTGGTTATTTTAATGAACTTCACAAATCTCCTAAGATTTTCTTTTTAACTCCTTAAGTCAGTAACACAATGACTCACTGATCCCATAGGACGAGAGATGTCCTATCAGTTCATCCAGTGGAGACTCATCCTCATTTCGACCACAGCCAATCTAGAAGACCTTGCTGGGGGCCTGCAGTCACTAGAGCAGGGTCCAAAGCACTCCTGGTGACCCTTAGTTTCCTCCACCTTGAATCTATCTTTCATTGTTCATTTGTAAGGTTTGAAGCTGAACAGTTCAACATGAGCCTTCACTTTTAGAAGGAGGCCTGTACTATGCACTAAGTGCTTACAAGACTGATTAACAGCTGATAAGCAGCAGCTAGGCATGGTCAGCAAGAAGCTGACCACTGCCTCCACAGGCCAGACGCATGCTAAGCCTTGGGGCTACCAAAGGCCAATAAAACCTCTTCCCCATCCTGCTCTTCAGTAGTGGAAGGCAGACATGCCCAGAGCTCAGACTGCATGAAGGCCAGGAAAGCGTTGTGCAAGGCCACAAATCTATAGCAGCCAGGAGTGTGGACTCTGGGTTTGAAAGCTGGCTCTCCCACTTACTAGCTGTATGACACTGGGTAGATTACTTAAGCTCCCCGTGCCTCAGTTTCCCCTTGTGTAAACTTTAGAAAAGGTGGTTGTGTTAGATAAGTAAATGCAGAGAGTTCTTAGAGAACACTGTCTGGTACGCAGTAAACACTATGTAAAGACCTGCTACTATTACTCTGATGACGACAGATGGTCAGAAATGGTTTCTACAAGGTTTTTCTTTAACAGAGATTTGAGAAAGATGTCAGGCCTCAGTAGGGAGGACAGCAGGAAGGCACAGCAGGGAGAGGGAAGAGAGGCCAAATGGCATATGCACCGAGGGAGCAACAGGGAGTTCGACGAGGCTGTGCAGCCAGGCTGAACAAGGATGGACGCAGTTCAGGACACTGAGTGGGTAGGTGCGAGACCCAGGCAGGAGGGAGAGGGAGGCTGGTGTCCATGCCCAGAGGGAGTTGGTGGGGGGTTTAGGTAACTACACAAGAACTGGTTTGCCTTTCAAAAAGATCACTTCTAGAACTTTGGAGGGTGGGTTGGAGGGGTAGAAGACGAGTGGTGAAGGAGGCACCTGGTGCTCTCTCTGGGTAGAGAGGATGAGTACACCTCAACAAAGACAGTCTCAGTGGCAAGAGACAGAGGCACAGGGAGTAGAGAGAAAGAAATTAGACTCGATGGCACTCAGCTCTTGATCTGAGCAAGAGCCTGTTACGTGCCTGGTTGTCTGGGTAGAGCAGGGCTTTCCACAGACAGAGAAACACAGGAGAAATAGCAGATGAGAAAGCAAATCCTGATTTCACCACTGAGGAGCTCTGTGGTCTTGAGTCAATGACCAACCTCTCTGGGCCTGGCTTCCACATCCATTTAACTGGAATAATGCTAATACATGTCTTATAGGATTGTTGTGAGAACCAAATAAGTTCAACAGCAAAAGCCAGTCCAGTTCAGTTTTGGGTGTGCTGAATGTAAGGAGTGTGCAGAGTATCGGTGGTGGTAATGCATACAAGGCACTTGTGATGCAGCGTGGGAGACAGCTCAGGCTCGCAGAAACATATTTGGGATATTACCGGCACCTAGGTGAAGCTGTGGGAATGGATGCCACTGCCCAGGTAGGGTTCCAGAGAGGACTGAGGACAGAGCCAGGGGCTGGGGTGGAGGAAAAGAACCATATAAGGGAAAGAGAGAGGTATGGGAAGCACTAGAAATGCTGTTAATCTTTGGTCCAAAGAACTCTGTGGCTCTCTGCTGCCATTGGGGTACAGCCCAAGCTTCTTAACACACTTAAAAGGTCACTCCCAATGCAGTCACTCGACTTCTCCTGCTGTAGCTCTTCTCTTCCTAACTGGAAACCAGGACTGCCCTGCGATAAGCTGCAAGGATCTAGAGTCCATGAATGCACTACCTCAGACTGCCCACAGGCAGGTGCAAGAACAACCTCTGCCTAGAATACTCCACCCCAGCACACCCTACTCCAGCTGAGCCCTGGGCTGGCAAACTCCTACGTGTTATCCAGGTCTCACCTGGACGTCACTTTGCCCTGGACATTTTCCTTGTCATGAAGAAATCAGCCCTTCCCAAGTATTAGTTGTTAGAAAAAGTTAAGGTCCCAGGAAAATGATAAATCTTAATACTGTATAGGATACACACTGTGACTCCTTTCAAACAGCCTGAAGTTTGCTGATGCTCCTTCCCCGCCCCACCACGAAACCGAGCATCCCATGTTCTCCTCTCCCCTAACTGGTGTCATGAGGCTCCTGCCCTTGCTGACCACAGGCAATTCTCAGGGGAGGCCTCATTGCAGGATAAAACTGTAGACTGTCTAAAGGATTACACTGATGTGGTAAGAAGCTGAGGTGTGGTGGTGGCCTGGCCTCTGGCTGTTGAACAACCCCCTTTTCCTCCTGCAGGGCACTTCTTGGTAAACAATAAAGTCTTATCATAAATCTGGGGTGTATGGCCTTTTACTTTCCACATACCTTTGACTCCCACATCTGGGGTAGGTGTCCTGTGGAGGGAAAGTACCTTTGGTATCTTCTCATGACTGTGCTCATCACACAGTATCTGCTGATCTGCTGCCTAGTCTGTGACCTCCTCCAGACCATGCAATTCGAGGGCAGAGCGTGGACTTGGTGTTTTCTGCCATATCCCCAGTTTGCAACCCCTACTTGGTAATAACAACCAGCCAGTTATGGGGCATTACTGTGTCCAGCACTGTTCCAATCCTTTCCAGCTACTGTATTTATTTAGTTCTCACAACAATCCTATTAGACATGTATTAATATTATTCCAATTTAGGAGATGTGGAAGCCAGGCACAGAGAGGTTAAATCATCGATTCAAGACCACAGAACTAAGTGGCGAAACCAGGACTGGAACCTGGTGGTCTGATTTAGCAATCATTAGTAGGCATGAATTCAGATTTTATTTTTTAAATTCTACCACAAAAGAAAAGCTAGGAGCAGGCACAGGAATTGACAGTACTATGGAAGCAAGAGACATTTGGCCTCTACCATGGCAACTAATGGCCCCTACATAGCAACTATCTAAGCACAGGGTAGTGAAGTCAACCCCCCATTGACCACTTCTTATTAGCAAGTGACTTAACCTTTTAAAGCCCAGGTTTCCTCATCTATAGATGGACACAACAACACTGACTTCATGGGTTA
The DNA here is from genome assembly GCF_009764315.1 of Trachypithecus francoisi. Taxonomy (NCBI): domain Eukaryota; kingdom Metazoa; phylum Chordata; class Mammalia; order Primates; family Cercopithecidae; genus Trachypithecus; species Trachypithecus francoisi. Next base: position 48,962,752 of record NW_022681468.1, read on the forward strand.
TTTTAAGCAACACTGGAAAGACAATTAATGTAAAGCACCTGCTAGAGCCTGAACATAGTTACTCTATGGTTATTTTTATAATTTCACCTAAAATTAGGTATGCAATCAACTTAACTGAATTTACTTAATTTTATACAAAGCCAGTTTACTTTAATAAAATATTTCATATATAATTTAATTAAATACTCAAGGGCCTCCTAGACTAATATTATAAGCGTTACCATATGTTATCATTAGCTAAAAAAGTAGGGCACAATTCAAACTCTATTCACCTATTTATTCAAGGTTTAAAGGCCTGAAAAGACATTTCCCCCACATTTAATTAATTTTGTTAATTAGCACATCATTCTGAGGTTCCATCATTTGCTGTAATAATGAAAAACAATGGTGACTTCTTGTTACACATACATTAGTATATTGATTCATATGAAATGCTGTGTATGACATGAATACATAATCTTCCACCAGCACTAGCTCCACAATGTGACTACTACTGTTTTAACAAATATTTTAGACATTTAGCAGATCACTTGATTTCCCAAATTTCTGTATTAGACTGCAAATGACAAGTACTGCCAGAGACTGTCCCCAAAATCTAATCTCCAGATGAACATAATTTATATCGAATGCTACCAGCAACATGTACAGGACCAATGAGTCATGAATTAAAACAGAAGCTCAAAGAGTCAGTAAACTTTCCTCGAAGACAGACAAAAAAAATGTTCTCCAGAGGTTAACAAGAGGAGACTGCAGGAAGGATTATCCGTTCAGTGTACCACAAGCCCAAGGTAAGGCTGATGGAAGCCTTTGTAACTGGTCAGGTTAATCGGATGCTATCAAATGGGACGGCACAATTTTACATAGTTTTAAGTGTTGCTTATAGGGACTAACTTCAAAAACAGCCTGCATATTTAATACAACCCATTAATACAAGCCATTTTTGGAATTCTTTCTTTTCAGTCACACTGTAAAATTCTCCGGCACATGTAGCAGCCTAAGAAGGGTTGCTACACAATAACCAGAGTGGATGAGAAACTCATCCTGTGATATGACCTCCTGGACAAAGGTACTCCCCACGGACTCTAGTGTATGCTTTATACTCACCCAGGGAGGCAAATGCTCAGGTGTAAACTATCCCTGGCTCCCCACAACATGGTACTGAGTAGTATTAGGTGTCCAGGCTCGCCATCAGGGAGACCTGAGTTTGAATCTCACCAGCTGCCACCTTCTAACTCTGTGACACTGGACAATCTTTAATTTTATGCCACATCTTCCTCATCCATAAAATGGGGATGACTCTACTTCCCTAAGAGGGCTGCTGTGCAGATGAAGTGAGCTGATGTCGGAAATGTTAACGCAGAGCCTGCACCCAGCAACCATTTACTGACTTCTTACTCTTGCTGTTATAATGATGAATAATCAGTTTGGCCAATCTAGGTCGGTTTTGTATAAAACTATCCAGTGATCAGAAACAAAAGATTATTTAGAAAAACTGCTTTCACATTTCCTTCTTTGTTTACAATTTCTTGAAAACATTTATGCAAAATTTATTGAATTTGCTTTTTTTTTTAAGAAAATGCTTCTTTTATTCAGCCATAATGCACTGTAAGACGCATAAGCTGTGCCTGTAGCTGAAAAATGGTGTAAAATAGATATAAAAACAACCATTCCCTAAACACAAACATCCAGTAGAGAACAGCAAATGAGGTTAGCGAAACAGCCCCCAGCTTCTTTTTCCATCTTAGACATTTTTGATGATCTTTCTAACAAGTGCTAGGTCAAATCCTCTATTCCACATACATTTTATTCTGTGGGAGTTTTGAAGAACTCCTCTTCTAGCTTCTAGAAAAAGACATTTGTTCTCTCTTGTTCTAGCTTCTACCTAGCAAATTAAGCAAAAGTACAGGAATGGACAGTTTACTAAAAATCAGTGGCTGTGCTACATGGCTATAGCAAGATCAGAAACCCAGAGTTACACATTTAAGGTATTATAATTATTCTCCAAGAAAGAATGGGTTTAAAAAAACTGCTTTAGGGCAGGGGTATAAGTGGTTATATTTATAGGAAAATATTAACATGCCAGGTCAATGCAGTATATAAATCATCTCAAGAAAAAAGTTGTAGCTGTGATTTTGGTGGACAATATAGAGAATTCTGCCTTAATATATAGGAATTCAAGGGGAAAACCAGCTGACTTATTTTTTAGTTCCAGAAAGTCTAGTAAATAATTCCTTAATTCATAATTTTTACTAATTGTTTTTGGACTGCTCAAATGTTTTCCATATCAATAAAGTTTTACACTAAAAGTAAGTTTATTCTTCTTAAAGTGAATTTAAACAGATTTTTGTGGTGAGGTATACAATAAAAGATAATATTCTTCAGGTGGTAAGGAGCAAAACACAATTTACTCCCAAAAAGTTGAACCACTGAAGGAGATAAGGCCATTTCCCTCTTGCTTTCAGGGGCTTGTGGAATTCTGCTTCTGCTGAGTTATGGTACATGGCGCTTGGACCTGCACAAAGGTTCCGAACGTCAGGGGAGGGAAAACGACAGTCTTCGAGTTAGGCTTGTGTAGTCTGGTACGTCTTGCAGAGTGAAGCGCACTCACCAGCTTTCCTCGTTGCTGGGCCGACCTGGTTTCTCGCAAGGTGTACACATCTCCACAGACAGAGATCTCGCGCCAGACCCCAGGCTGGGACTCCTCGGTGAAACCCCCTCGAGGATGCATCACCAGGACACCATTAGTAGTAAGCCCATCCATGTGGCCATCGGGGTTTTTCCACTTTGCTGCCTTTTCCTGGAGGGCACACGGCAGAACAGAAAAAGTAGGTTAAGATGATGTTGAAATGGAAAGGATTCTGGAATTTCTTTAATACATTGTGTAGAGGCAGAGGGGAGGAAGGTGATGAATTTTCATTTTTTATTTAAAGCTAATAATCACAAGGATAAAATACACAATTATTTCGACACTATAAAAGAAGTGTTGAATGGATGAATGACTTATCACTGGACACATACTATAGTTCTCAAGAACTTGCAAAAAATGGATGCCTGGGCTTCTCCCTCTAAGATTCTTTTTACCCTCCCCACAGCCCCATGAGATTCCAGGAATCTGGTGTGTTTTCTCTTTTCAGTTATACTTGTGCCATGCCCTTATCATGATATCTAAAAGTGCTTTCTATGTACTCACTGTCAGGATAGAGAACAAAGGATAGTCATAAAGACAGACTTTTTATTAAAGCTAGAAAATTCAAAAAATGTTAAGCCAACAAGTCAGGGTCATTATGTTTACACAACCATCAGTGTTTAAATTCTCAAAGGTAGATGGCACATGTAGCTTGACATGATGATAGGACAGACACTCTTGGGTGCTTGTGCCACAGCTCTTCCCTTCAGCTTTCTTGGTGACAGAGCTCAGCTACTGTTCACGTGGCTGGGGCCGGTGGGGGGAATCCTGATTAACCCAACATGACACTCCCAGCCTTCTTCCCAATGGCTGGTTTACAGGTGGGTACAGCACATGACTGGGCTCTGACTGATGACACAGGATATCTTCTGGGAGGCTTCTGAGAAAGGTGTCTGTGCTCTAAGAAGGGACAAAGAAGAAACAGTGCTTCTGTCACCCTCTTCTCTGGCTGGAAGTTGTCATGTGGCAGGCGACATGTGAAGGTGCAGGAGCCAGCTCTCATTCACAAGAAGACCTCCCATGAAGAGGCTGGTGCACCATGGGAGGCAGAAGGCAAGACAGAGACAACCCGGTGCCCTGGATGTCACAGAACCACCGAACCACCAACCCTGCAGCTGGCCTTCTTCAGCACTTCTTATGTGGGAACAGTACATTTGCATTGATTTTAGACCATTTTAAGTGGGTTCTTTTTTTCTGCAAAAATATCCTAATTCAAAAGGAAACTATGTTAAACCTGGATATTCACTAAAACTTCTGGGCTTCACTTACAAGGAAACCCTATAAGGGTAGGGATTCAAGTCTGTTTTGATCTCTGTAATCCCACATCTAAAATGCCCAGTATGGAACATAGCAAACACTCAATAGAACATTTTTGAATGAATGAATCACTAACATTTTCCTTTAAGCCCTAATGATCTAAATTTGGCCATTTATTTTTCTCTCTAAGCCTCTTAATTGCCATAAATACATTATGGACAATGTTACAGGCATATTTTTTAAAAAGTACTTACTGTAAATATTACAATATAAAAAAATCATGAATAGCAAGTAATGCTTACTAATGTTCAGATTTTAACTGGCCACCTGAAAACTAAAATCTCAAAATCTCACTAGAGGCAACATACAAAGCCAATATTTGTTTTGCTCCAATTAAATGTTCCATGTCATAATCACAAGCGTTTTTCTAGAAATCATGTACTTCTTGACAGTACTTACTCCAAGAAATATATTTTTAGAAGAGTCAAATCCGGCGGCAAATATCCGTGCTGTGTAAGGCTCATTCCTGTCGCACACGATCCTGCAGGCAAACCTGGATATGGTGCTCTGTGTGATCTGGGCTTCGTCCGTGTTCTGGCTGCCAGAAATCGTGTCTGTGACAACGAAGTCGATAGGGCTTTCTGTTGATCTGCCCACCTAAATAAATCAAATGTACTCGTGATTCACTCGGAAAATAGCAGGGTGCCGTATTTTATTCACATGGAAAAAGCATTCAAGATCCCTTTAACACTCACTATCTTTGTTCTGAGGGTTAGAATTTAATGCAAGATTTTCATTCATGCTCCTTTTCCTATTTGACTAGGGAAGATATTAAGGTAACCAAATATTAGAGATATCCATTTTTAATTGTATTGTATTGTGGTAAGAACACAATACGAGATGTATCCTCTGAAATATGTGAGCACATAATGCAGTCATTGTTGACTACAGGCACAGTGGTGCACAGCAGATCACTAGAACTTATTCATCTTGTTTCACTCACTTTATGCCACTCATTAGTTCATTAGATTTTAAGTATTGAGAAAAAGCTTAATTAAGAGGACAACAGTAGATCTTCGGCCACTCATCAGACTTTATCTCTTGGATCCAGGAAGCAATATTACTTTCACAACAATTTTTTTTTTCCTATCTCGGGGGTTAAAAAAAGCAAGATTTTAAATAAAGGAACTCTTGCTCCCTACTTTCTTGCCCAGCTTCACAGAATGGTTTTCCTTGTTAGGTAAATTCAACAGTGACTCCCAGCACTGAGCAAGAACAGCCCTAATCCAGACAAAGAGATAAATGTCCATTAACACTACTCAGCATGAAAGAGAAGGATATGAAGCCAGCCCAAAGTTTGGGATGTAGTCAAATGAAAGATTTCAAAAGCTGGTCTTGGCATTTCAAGTTTGAATTTTTAAAAAACTCTCTTGTGGAAGTCTAAAAGATTGTCAATAATACTATATTGACTAACCTTTCTTTGTAAAGATTTAAACGCTGCCAGAAAGAATACATTTCATTAGGAAGATGTGACAAAGTTCTAACAAAGCTTCTAACAAAGCATCCAATAAAGGTTTAATGAAGCTTGTCCTATTCGATCAATTCAAGTAAGACAGGTATTACTCTCTCCTGTGAACTAGGAAAAGTATTTGTTTACAAATATGTAAATCCTCAATATGGAATATTTAAAAAGTTATGTAATGCTGCTTCATGAATCTCTAACTGGAAAACAGTGCTAAGTGTTTTATGTGCCAAAGGGACTTCTTAGGTTAAAATCACTTATACGTAAATTAATACTTTCTCACTAAATATGATATTAATGTTCTCTCCCAACAACTGTAACTCTGATTCTGAAGCTGCCAATGGGAGGAATGCAGAGACCTGAGATGTATGCACATAAAGCTCCCAAGTCAATTTCCAAGGTATTTTTACTCAGGTCTCAAAGTTCTGTCTACAAACTAGGCAATGTAATACATTTTTCATCCAAATGAATAAAGTAGAAAAAAATCTTGTATCACTTAGCTCAGCTTGCTTCCTAGAACAATATCAAATTTCTTTTGTAAATCTCATATATACATTCTCATGCACAGACTATCTTTCTAAAACCAATGACCACAGATATCTATTTTCTCTTGTTTTTATAAACCTTAATTTCTTGTCCTAATGAAATATTCCCGGAATGAACTAAACTGCTGGTTTCATTGAAACTTAACAATTTGAACAGATGCATATTGCCTAGATATATGCATTTCAGGTTTAGAAAACACATAACTTGTTAAAAAATGCAATGTAAAATCTAAATTAGATGTATTATAAAATCATATAATTCATCCTTCTAAAGTTGCAAAATCTCTCTCTGCTAGATTCATTTAAAAACCGGGTAACTTGGAAGCTCTACTGATTCAGACTGCTTTAATTTTGTTAAACAATTTTTAAAAAGAAAATTAGAAAAGTAATGAAGACTTACTGCAAAATATTTAACAAATAGAGAAAAGTATAAAGGTGAAAACAAAGCCAACTTCAAACTTAGGCGCAAACCCGTCCTGAGCCTCAATGAAGTTTAGGAGTAAAACGTGATAAATTCTAGAATTTTCCAGTCATCTCACCAAACCTGGAGCCTCACAGCAACAGTCACTGTCCCAAGATTTGTTAATCTCCATGGAAGAGGGCAATGCCTTTTCAAGCTCTGTTATAAGTTCAAACCAACTCTGCTGGTTTGAATGTTTTGTAACTACTCCTTCTTGTGTACAGTAATTACTCTTTTCTAGAAGGGCCACATTCTGAGTTCATCCAAATGTATTAAATTAATGTCTTGATGAAGTCATTGACTGTAAAACAGGAAATTTTATTCTAACTGGAATAGACTGCTAGGATCAATGATTTTAAGTCATGACACTTACCTTGATTGGTCATATGTATGACTTATCAGTTTGCTTCCACTTAAATCTAACCTCTAGAGTGCTGGTAAAATTTTATACTTTATGATGCAAGCCTCTTGTTGCTTTTTCCAGGAAAACGAAACAAAACAAAAAATAAAACTAAGTAACTTTCCTGCTGAAAAATCACTCAAATGTGGAAAACTTGCAGCCTGCCCTTTCTCGACTACTGGATCAACTCTACATTATTTTAAAGGCAGTCATGCACACAAGCCAAGATGCTTTTGAATTTCATCTGATATTCATATAGCACGCAAGCCAGGATGCTTCTGAATTTCATGTAATATTCACAGAGTGCTGATAGTCATATAACCAGCTACAGTGAGAACCTGCTCCATTCAGTATGTTAAATTTTACATATATAAGAAAAGTTTGGGTTTGCCTGGATGTCAGCTGAAGCCAGGACAGGTAAGATGGTATCAAATCATCTAGAAGGGCCTCCCGTTTTTCTCACCTCCCTCAACCAATTCCTACCCATCTCCCCGCACCAATCATTTTATTTTCTGACTTCCCTCCTGGAATAAGGATGAAAAGTTGTTGCTCCCATCTAAAAGCAATCTTTCCATTGACACTTGGTATTCCAATATTCTCCCTTTCCCAAGGATTTTGCTCCTAATACTATCTCCTCTCTTTCCTGAGTCACCAATTTCTCCTTTTATACTGGATGGTGCCATCAGCTCTCACACACATTCTAGAGCTTCTCAAACTCTGTGGTTAAAGGACCAGTATTGTTGTTGTTGTTGTTTTAAATTTTAACCCGTCACTGATGCCTTTTAAACATACAATAAAAATGAGTACTTGAGAGATGATCATCTGCTTGGATGTTTCGGCAATGCCAAACTGTCATAAAGGTTTCCTCTCAACTTGTATGCTCATCTCATTCTGTATTTTAACAAACATTTCACTGCTGGGCAGAGGGAGTGCAGTTTGAGTAGCACTGCTCGGGACTAGTCTCCCACTTTTAAAAATGCTTTCCTTCACCTGCAAGCAGCCCTCAGGCTCCAGCCCTGTTTCTCTGATTCACTTAACAGCAAGACTTCTTAGAAAACCTGTCATTAGTTATTTCCTCCATTTCCTCACCCATATCTTTAACTTCCTTCTTCCTCAACCCACTCCAACTGAGCTTCCTTCCCCACAACTCTACTGAAACCATTCATGCTGATTCCAACAATCAATATATTGCTAAATCCAGGGCTTATGCTGAGCCAGCATATCCTGGTCCATCTCTACTTGGTACTAAGATAATGAAACTTTCAGGTTAGTTGGTAAATAGTTCCCCCTTCCCTTTTCTTTCTGTTCTCTCCCTAGATAGTATCACCAAATCCCACCAATCAGCTGAAAGTCTTGATCTCTCCCCTGAGCTTCAGACCAGCATACCCAATCTCCACCTGTATGTGTGATAAATATCTCGAATGTAATATGTGCCAAACAGAACTTGGATCTCCCTTCACCCTGGGGCTTCCCTGTATCAATGACTGACTGACATACAATTTGCTCAAGCCAAAAGTCAAAACCCAAGAATAACCCAGTTCTTCACTTTCCTCCATGCCCACATCAGCCCTGTGTAAACACTGTCAGCTGAACCTCCAAACACATCCTCAATCCTTCCACTTTGCCCATTTTGGTTTTGGTTACCATTATCTCTTACTTGGGTTCTATCATCTTAGCCTCCAAACTGGTTTCCCTGTTTTCATACTTGCCACCTAGATTCTTTTCCACACAGTAGTTTGAGAAATTGTACAAAAACGTAAATCAGATTATACCTCTCTCCTGCTTAAAACCCTCCAACAGCTTCTCAAAACTCCTAGAACAAATCCCAAACTCTACCTAGCCTGAAGGTCCTACCTCTCTCAGCCTCTACCTGCCCTTCCAAGTCCAATGGAGTTCACTGCCATCCTTCTCCACTATGATCTTGACTTGCAGCCTTTGCACTCACTGTTTCCTCTGCCTGAAGGGCTTGCTTATTTCTGGTCTGCTGCCTCCTCCAGATGTAGGCTGCTTGAGAGGAGAGCCTTAGTTCTCTCTCCCCAGCCACCAAAGGAGTTTCTGACACAGCAGATGGTCAAGAGATGAAAATAATAATTGGAAGATAATGACAGGGAGGCCGAATCCTATGAGATATACACATACCTGCACAAGCCTGCTCATGTGCAATGGTTGTAGAAATACCCACTAGAAAATGTAGACATTCTTTAATATTTTCCTCTTAATAGATACTAACTAAATGTTATCATCTAAAACTACAGTAAATCAACTAAATTGAAAACCAAAAAAAAAAAAAAAAAACAAAAAACCAAAACCCAAAAATGTTAGGCCTTGTAGTACCAGGTTCGAAGCCTGTGAAAGTGTGAAATCTGAGAGAAAGGACCCCTGAGCACTGGCTGCAGGACCCAGTCAGTCTCCTAGCCCCTATGGTCAGAAGGCACTTGGCACTTCACTTTAGGCACAGTCAAGACAATGCACCACTTCCTCTAATTCCTTCCATGAACTATTTTCTCCTTTATGTTTCACTTTCTTGTTAGACTTTCTTTCTTTCTTTACCCCTACTCCAGACAATAATGACCAAGATCTTACTCTTTCTCATACCTTAAATTCAGATCTAGCTTTGAGTTTTCCCCTCAGGCCATAATATTTCTGAGTTCTGAGTGTACTAACTTGACTCCACAGTGGGAAATGCAGCATAAAGCCCTTTCTTGGTTCATTCTGATATTCTGCCTTTAGATACTCAATTAACCCTAGAAATCATTTTAATGGGAATGACTAAAACGAACAAACTCTCCACACTAAGGTCCATACTTGAGAACTGTGAGTGCTGTAGTGCTTTTTGCTTGGTGATTTTTGTCAGTAGTAGGTTTTGGAAATGCAAACTTGTTAAAAGGAGGAAAACGCGGAAACAAATCTATCTTTTCAAGGTCTTCTGAGAGTTGCTTAGTTCTCTGCTTAAAATGATCTGCCACGGATCCTTCTAATAGGTCCAGTTAGTCTCTGTGTGTAATGTGTTATGTTACCTTAAGAAACATGTGAATTCTTGCTTGGCTTACCATATTTTACTTAAAGAGGCTGAGCTGGTACTATTCAGAGAATGAAGAGCCCAATGACCTAAATCTTAGCTCTGCCCCTAAAGCCTCCTCTGACCTTAGTTTACATTACTTTTCCTTTCAAAGACCCAGATTTCTCAGCTATGAAATTAAGAGGTTGGTACAAATCGGTATTCTCAGAATGTGGTTCATGAGCCCCAGAGGGTCCTTGAGACCCTGCCATGGGGTCTAGGTACATGAGGCCAAAACTACCTTCATAATAATACAAAGACATTAACTGCCTTTTCCACGGTGCTGGTCTCTACACTGATGGTGCTAGAACACTGGTGGGTAAAGCTGCTGGTGCTTTGGCATGATTCAAAGCAGTGGCACTAAACTGTATTGACAGTCATTGTATTTTTCATTGCTGTGAATGTGCAGTTAAAAAAATTATGAATTTTATTAAATCTTGAGTCTTTTAATGTTCTGTATGACAAAATAGGAAGTATGCATAATGTACTTAGAAGTTCGTAATAGGAAGCTGAAAAAGTCCAACTAAATCTTTAATTCATTCTGCAGAGATGAGGGGGAAGAAAGTGAGCACGTGAGTCGAATGTGACTGTTGAATAGTGCGGAATACACTATGTGACACATATGTCGCTAAAGAATATCTATGAAACTCTGAAAAATTCCAAAGAAACAAGATTCTTCTTAAAGGAATTTAACGTCTCACACTTTGAGAGTAACTGACTTACCTATAACAGGTACCATCACAGTAAGTTCTTGAATTTAAGTGGTAAAAAAGTATCATGGACAATTGTGACATAGGCTTGATCCACTTTTTTTAGGATTAAGAACTCTCTGTAAAAAAAATCTTTAAAATCTTTACTGCTACTATAAGTAGGGAAAAAAATTATAAATTGAAAATAAATAATTGTAATGAGTATGAAAAAGACATAATAATGAAGTTTCATAAAAATATCAACAGGGAAGAATATGCATATACTTATGTAGGAAGATATTTTCCTTAACAGAAGAAGAAGAAAAGACATTTATAAGATTATATAACAGAATGGCATGGAGACTTTGCCCAAACATGATAAATCTTATTTTTGAGTTCAAACTGGCACTTTAATAACTATGTTTATAACTATGACTGTATATTTTATCTAAGATTATTTAGTTTTAAAATATCTAATACATACACATAGTTCCAAACTCGAAAAGTGTAAAATATCTCCCTGTATACCACCTGCTCAGTCCCCTTCCCCACAAAGGCAACTGCTACATTAATGTCTTGTTAATCATTTTGGAGATTTTTTAATGCATATAAGCATTATTTAAACCATTTTACAATATTAAATCAATAATGTAATATTTTACAATATTAAAATAATAATGTAATATTTAATATTATTTAACATTTAATTTAGTAACATTTTAAATTAATTGAATATATATTACCAATATGACTCAATATATTCAATAATATTAATATTTAACTCATTTAATATGTTTGGAGCTCTTTCTGTGGCTATACATACAGCTTTTCTTTGTTCGGTTTTATACCCTTGGAGGGCTCCACTGTATGGCTGTACCCAAATTTACTGAACTGGTCCACTACTGAAGAATATTTAGGTTGTTTCCAATCTTTTCCTATTAAGCAATGCTTTGAGTAATAACTGTACAAATGGCATTTTGCATGTAGGTAAGGATATCTCTGGGGTAAGTCTCTAGAAAGAAGAGCTTTACAAAGAGAAGAGCTGAGTCAAACTATGTAAACATTTTGTATTTTTCATAGGTATTTTCAAATTGCTACCCCATAAATGCCATACCAATTTATAGAATGTAGGATACTGTCTGTTTTCCCCACATCTTTGACAAAACCTTTTGGATTTCTGCCAATCTGACAAGTGAAAAGTGGTATCTCTATGTGGTTTTAATTCACATTTTTCTTTTTGTAAATGAGGTTGAGCATATTTTCTTATTTTTAAGAGCTACTTAGTTTCCTTTTTTGGTGAACTATCTGTCAAATCCTTTGCTCATTTGTCTATCTGATTGTAGGTCTTTTAACAAGAGATTTCCAGGAGTACCTTATATATTTGTGACATTAACCTTCTGTGATACAAATTGTAAATATTTCCCCCATCTGTAATTTGTCTTTGGCTCTTCTTATCAGTCTGAGGTGTTGAAGTTCAGGACTACTACAAATACATTTAAAAACCACATAAAATTTTCTTTCTTTCTCAATCAAAAGTACTGACTTAGGTGATCCAGATTAGGCCTGCACTTCACAATGTTATAGAAAATGGAAAAAGAGCTGGGGCATTTCTTTTCAGTCCCATCTGTCTTCCATACCTATGTTTATGTGTGTGCATATAAAAATAAAGCATGAAGTGGATGGATATAGGCCTTTTTTCATTTATTTTATTGTATTTCCCATTTAATAGTCATGTAATGGCTGCACGGTATTTTGCATTTAAATGCACCATACTGTAATCATTCTTACCTACTCCTGGAAGTGTAGGTTTATTTCTACTTTTTTACTAGTATATACAACACTACAATGAACAACCTTTTGGTCAAATCTTTGTTCATATTCCTTAATTATTTATGTATAAAAATGACTAAAGTTAGAATTACTGGGTCAATTGGTCTGAGTGTTGAAATTCATGGTAGTATTGCAATGTTGCCCTATAGAAATGCTGCACCAATTCACAGTCCCATCAGGGGGACCAATTCCATACAATGCTTTACACTGCTGTATTATTTAATATTTTCCAATTAATAGGTAATAAAGAGTATTTTATTAATTCATTTGGTATTTTAAAATTATTTTTATATATTTATTGGCCATTTATATTTCTTCTTCTGAGAATTGTATGTTTTGTTCTTTGTCCATTTTTGAAAGCATGGGAAAAGTGATTACTGTATAGTAGGTATCAGTCCTTTGTCTACTTGATTTGTTGCCCTAATTGTCTCTAGTTTGACTTCTAATTTTTGTGACATTTAAAAATAAGCGAAAATGTGTAGGGTAAAATCTATTTCTTCATTTACTATTGATCCTTCCCTATTCCAAGAATATGAATTCTCCTAAGTTTTTTTCTAGAACTTTTTGTTCCTTCAGTTTTACATTTAAATGTTTATTCTCTAGAATTTACTTTAGCAGAGTATAATGTTAGTATTTATCATACTTTTTTGATGTTTGTTTTGATATCATTTATGTAATAATTTAACTCTCCATATGGAAATGCAAAGCCTCACCAATTCCAACTTATGCTTTTTTCTGTTATTAGTCTAAATTTTAATTGTTCGCTGTTTTAAAGTACTAAATCTGGAATATATCATTTATTCTCTACTTTTTAAATTCATTAACTGACGAATTTTTTTTTTCCTTCCTACTGCTTTCTTTTGATGTACTTCTGGACTTTATATTATATACCACTAAAACTATGCCCAAACCCATCCTATACTTTCTTAATTGCTGTCCTTTGTCAAAAAAGAACTTTTGAGATAAATGTTTAGTCCTTTGATTTTCTTTCTTTCTCTCTCTTTCCCTCCTCTTAGTAATGGAAGCACTTAAGGCATTTTCTTCCGAGTAAGATGTTGGCCTCATCTTGTCAGTTTTGCTACATGATATTCTCACAGATATTTCTGAAAAGGTCTATAAATGTAGTTTGGATATCCCTTTCATTCAAGTGTTATTTAGAAAGTATTCTGAAAATGTTGGTTTTAAAAGTGGTTAGCTTTTAAAATTTTTATTCTTGTTATTAATGTCTATTTTTATTGCACTGAGGTCTGAGAATGTAGCCTTTATAATTTCCTTTTACAATTAAAGAATTAAGTTTTTTCTTAATCTTTCAACAACCAAACAGGAATAATTTTTATATTATTTTCAACTTTTTCCCCCTGGACACTGGGCTGGAAGATCTGACTACATATAAAAAATACAGAATTAAAGGAAAATGTGCTAAAATTTCTATTAAAAAAGAAAAATATTACCTGAAACATATCCGTATCTTTATCATGTGTGTACTCCACCACCACAGTCTGATTCCTTGACAAAGTGTAGGATATACTGTGTTGACCTTTGCAGCTGATAGCCTAATAATAAAATTTTTAAAAAATCCATTAAAATCACATTTCAACAACTTATCAATTCTGTTTGTAGTTATGAGCCATCACTCTACCAGCAAAGCCCAGCACAAGCCAGCATTTTCCACACAGTCAGGGTTTTTCCCTATGCTCTATTCCCTCAATCACAGACACGCCGAGAGCCACAATTCTGGTTTTAGCAAATATTCTGTCTTAAAGTGAACAATATTTTACTTAAATCAAAGTTTATTTACTAGTTTGCAAGACTTGATTCAATCAGATTCTTAGAAAAACACATACTTTCTCCATATTACCTAAATTCAGTAATAGAATTTTTAGACTAATAGAGTCATTTATTTCAAATTTTAAGATTTCACACAACAGGTAAGTCACATTATTTTTCCTAGGTGATAGAGATTATCAGCATAACAAAAGGATCACTGGAAAATTTGTCAATGTTCTAACTGAGATTTCAATATAATAATAATTATTGCATTATTTCAATACAATAACATATGGTTATCCTAGTCAATGATAACCATATTTGTACTGTGTTCTTCTACATCTCACTTAAATCTTGTATAAGCAACTAGTTATCTCAGATATTTACCTTACTAATAAATAAAGTAACTAGCAATTTTATTTTTTTCAAATTTTAGGCTAGAAAAGGCTAATATTCTTTTTCAAATAGCCTAGGAATAATACGACATCATTCTTATTTTGTCCATAGTGATATGTTTGAACAAAAAGTTGTGGTCACATACTTTTAATGTTTCTAAATTAACAAATAAATCGTTACAAAGTGGACTCCAAATTATTTCAATTATATTCTATTCATTCTACTTTAACTTATCTTCATTTTTAATCTTTTACATTAAGTATTACAAAATTTTAATAAGCTTTTCTATTACACATTTATTGAATGATGACACTGCATGAAGACCAAGAAAGCATCTAGAAGAAACTGGACATGCACAGCATGTTAATGAAAATGTACTGAACATTTATATTTGACTAATGTAATTCCTTACAGCAATAAACAGTAAAACATGCCACATCAACTTTGAAATTAGCCTGGTTAATCTCATGGTTATTTAATAATCTGCCCTGAGGAATTTCACGATTGAGCTGATGTTTTATTTTATGTGCTTCGTTAAGATAATACTTCTTTAACATGGTCAGGAAACTAAAAAATACTTCTTAAAGTACTCACACTACTAACAGACATCGTCTTAAATTTTCGTTGATCTGAGTCAGATAAATTCACTGACAGTGACTGTTTGTGAAAGCCAAATTTATAAAGAACTATTTTCAATTTAAGTGGATGTAATCTTTGTGTTAATTAACTTTTGTGGTGATCATTTCACAATGTGTATATATATCATCATGTTGTACACCTTAAATATATACAATTTTTATCTGTCAATTATACCTCAATAAAACTGAAAAACAATTTGTAAAAAGTAGATGTTTATCTTAAGAGTCAGTGAAAAACCCACTTTAAGAAAAATAATTTATTAAACTCAAACTTATAAAATTAACAATCAGGAGGTGATTATAAAATAATTTATTTCAGGGTTTCCTATAAAGTATCTATTGCATTTTAAATGGATTCAATTTACAAATATATCAACTCCAACACAACTTTCATGGCATATACATATTGCATAAAATGTCTATAGTGTACAAATGATTTGCAAAACAAGGAGTTAATAAGTGCAATAATGGGAAATACTTTTAAAGGTTATACATTTTTGTACAATGGCACCTGCTTAAGTATGGTGTTTCTCAAACTTCCACTCCATTTGCCTGAATAGGAAGGGTTACTTGAACCTGGAGATGTCTGGGGAGCAGCTCTCAAATGGAGTTTCTCAGGCTTACAACAGCTTACCTTAAATTATAAATTTTTTTTTTTTTTTTTTGAGGTGGAGTCTCGCTCTGTCGCCCGGACTGGAGTGCAGTGGCCAGATCTCAGCTCACTGCAAGCTCCGCCTCCCGGGTTTACGCCATTCTCCTGCCTCAGCCTCCCGAGTAGCTGGGACTACAGGCGCCTGCCACCTCGCCCGGCTAGTTTTTGTATTTTTAGTAGAGACGGGGTTTCACCGTGTTAGCCAGGATGGTCTCGATCTCCTGACCTCGTGATCCGCCCGTCTCGGCCTCCCAAAGTGCTGGGATTACAGGCTTGAGCCACCGCGCCTGGCCTATAAATTTTTTTAATTCCCTAACACATTTGCTAGTTTTAACATTTAACATTGTCTCACGAAGAATTGTTCTGCTCACCTGAGGCCTAGCACAGCCATGGACAGGGTGCTCCAGAGTAGTGGTGCCCAACCTTTTTTGCACCAGGGACTGGTTTTGTGGAAGATAATTATTCTGTGGACTGGATGGGGGGAATGGTTGGGGGATGATTCAAGCATATTACATTTATTGTATACTTTATTTCTATTATTATTACATTGTAATATGTAATGAAATAATTATACAACTCACCATAATGTAGAATCAGTGGGAACCTTGAGCTTGTTTTCCAGCAACTAGATGGTCCCATCTGAGGGTGATGGAGATACTGATGGATCATCAGGCCTTAGATTCTCAGAAGGAACACGCAACCTAGATCTCTCGCACACATAGTTCACAATAGGGTTCGTGCTCCTATGAGAATCTAATGCCACTGCTGATCTGACAGGAGGCGGAGTTCAACCCGTAATGTAAGCAATGGGAAGCAGCTATAAATACAGATGAAGCTTCCCTTGCTTCCCTGATGCTCACCTCCTGCAGTGTGGCCCAGTTCCAAAGAGGCCACAGACCACTACCTTGTTCCCTTGCTCACCCGCCGCTCACCTCCTGCTGTGCGGCCCAGTTCCAAAGAGGCCACAGACCACTACCTTGGGGTTTGGAGATTTCTGCCCCAGAGGCACTTCCTCGCCACTTTAGAAAACACCAGAAACAGCCATTTTATAGGCTGCAAGTTGTTACTGGACACAAATTCTTGTAAGGTGTTTCATTATAAAAATATTCTTGTGACCAAAACTGTAAGACTATGTAGCACATGAAAAAAGGGTATTTCTAGTGAGAGCATCACCTTACCTGGAAAATGCCCACAGCAAAGGGGAGTCTTACCCAAGCTCCCAAAACAGAAAGAAAACACTGATGTAGGATGCCTTGAATGTTGAGCCAATTTAAAGAAAATTTATGATTTCAGACTTCTGCCATTTTTGTAGGTTAAGGCAAATGGCCAGGGTTAGGAAATGGGAATGCTCTTAGGTTAGGAAAACGCCTTTTCTGTGTCTTTTAGATTAAAAAAGTACTAGCCACGGGCTGTGATTTGGAGGCCTTGGAATTTGGGGAAGGTAGGAAAGTGGGAAAAGAGACTGCAAGCAGAAACAAATCCCATGAAGGTGGGGAGTGGCTCTGGGGCAGCAGGTGAGGCACACCCCGTAGCATGGGCAGCTGAGGAACTTCAGAACCAGTGTAATCATCACCTCAAAGTCACTTCCACTTCTGGCAAGGATTTCCCTCTGGTAATGCTAAGCCAGGAGAAGGGTCCTGCCCTTACAAGGGCCCAGAGTACTGGTGCCCTGGGGTCCAACAGGCTGCCACCTATGGAAAGCAGAAACGTGGGCTGAGCTGGCCTGAAAAGATGAGACTGAAGCCAGCACTGGGATTTGGTGGCAGTAAAAACCAGCGTGCCTAAGGCCACCATCAGAATCATAGCCAATAAATGGGGAAGTGTGGACTTCCTTCAGTTACATGAATTAGGGCTCACATGACCTTGTTTTCATGTATTAAAGTCTAAAATAGAGTCAGATTTAGGTGGTTGGGGTAAGTTAAAGAAGAGTTTAAGCCTGAGATCAATTTTCACTTTCCTTCTTGGGTCATGTCTTACAGAAAAGTCTGCCAAGTACATATGGCATTGAACTTTTTGTTACAAGTATCAATTGTTCAACAATAGTTTTTAACATTTAAAATACGACGTTCAAAAATAGAGCTTCTAGTAAATCACAGATTCACTGACTTGAGTCAATCATTTCCAGTATTTTGGAAATAAAAGTTTCTCCAAGGCCCTAAGTTGTTTTGGAATCTATTTCCAAAATATCAGAAAGGACACCAGGTAGGGCCTTTTCTTGGCATTCACTATAACTTAGTTCAAACACAATTACTGTAACATAATGCCGTGATCTTACTAAACTAACACAAATTTAGAAAGCTCTTTAACATTGTAAAGAAAACCAGCTCAAGCAGCTTGTTGTGTAGAACCAGAGGTCCCCAACCCCTGGGCCATAGAGTGCTATCAGTCTGTGGCCTGTTAGGAACCAGGGCACACAGTAGGAGGTGAGTGGCAGGAGAGCAAGCGAACTTTCATCTGTATTTATAGCTGCCCCCCATCGCTATCATTACCACCCGAGCTCCTCCTGTCAGATCAGTGGCGGCATTAGGTTCTCATAGGAGTGTGAACCCTGTTGTGAACTGTGCATGTGAGGGATCTAGATTGTGTGCTCCTTATGAGAATCTAATGCCTGATGATCTGTTACTGTCTCCCATCACCCCCACATGGGACTGTCTAGTTGCTGGAAAACAAACTCAGGGTTCCCACTGATTCTACATTATGGTGAGTTGTATAATTATTTAATTATGTATTACAATGTAATAATAATAGAAATAAAGTACACAACAAATGTAACATGTTTGAATCATCCCAAAACCATGTGCCTCCCTGGTCTGTGGAGAAACTGTTTTCCACAAAACTGGTCCCTGGTGCCAAAATGGTTGGGGACTGCTGGTGTAGACAATAATGATTTCCTATATCCACTTCTCTATTGTGCAGCTGTGATGAGAAGGCAGGTTGCCATCTCTTTTCTCATAACACTGCTTTGTGCCTCGAAGGCACGTTCAGTCTTATTTATTTTTCCACCCCTAGCACCAAGAGTGTGGCAGACATTCAATTAATGTCAAATGAATGAATGAATGAATGAATGAATGAACGAACTGCTACAGATACAAGATGAGATTTAGAGTTTCTTTCTTCAGGTCTTCCCCTCACCTTCCCTACTTCTCACTAGCAAAGGTACCAGTAGTGATACTCTCAGCTCAAATGTTTTGAGTCTATAAAAACCACTTTATTACAGTTTAAATGTTATTAGGTTGAAATATAATTGGGCAATTACAGATAAGCAGATTAAAGAATTTCAGCTTTATCCAGCTGAAGAAATTAAGCCTTACTTTGCAATCCTAGATGCCCAGACCAGATGTGAGTCAAGGTATTTTCTTCTCAGCTGAGGATATGTATTTTCTTACTGCTATGCTGCTTGTGTCACAGGCTCAGTTCTGCCAGACTTTGCCATTCAGGGTTGAGAACAGTTAGAACTGGCTGTCCTGCCTCAACTTACAACTAAAAACTAATGTCAGGGAGTTCTGTGAGTCTCCAGACTCTAAAACAAACATGGTTCATATGTCTGGAGAATTTTCTTCCTCTTATAAACCCATATACATACATAAAAGCACTTATATAATATGTTATGATAACAGAAAGCAATCTTGCAGAATACACAACGAGTAACACGTTTTAATGGACATGTTACTGAAGAATTTTCATCCACATTTTAAAGTATGAGGGAAACAATTAAATCTTTTATTTGTTAAGAAGCAGTGGTAGCTCTCAACCACAAAGTGAAAGCCAATAGAGAAACTAACACGCATCCAGAAAATATTAATTTATTATAGTTATGATTTAGCCCATTTAATTCAAGCTCTATAAGGCTGCTAAGTGGGCCTTTATCAACTGTGTGGAGAGAGAAAATGGGATTCATCACTGTGGCAGACACCGTTGGTTGCCTGCCTAATGTCCTCCTCTCTGCTGGCTGAGCTGGCTGCCTGTGAAAAAGCCTGACAACATCAACGCTAGCTCTCCCACTCTCCTCTGAGGCTAGCGTGTGGAAATGTGATCCACTATCAGCCAGTGGGACTTAGGAGAGATCTGGTGTGGAGCTCCTGGGGATGAGAGACATTGAGACTCCTTCCCTTCTCTGTCACTAAAATACGACACGATGTTTGCAGCAGAAGCAGACCACCTTGCAACATGAGAGGAAGGTCAAAAGACTGTCACAGAAGTTGGCTCAGAGCCCTGACATCTTTGAGATGCTGAATCAAACATGGAACTACCTGTCCCCAGACCTCTGGAATAAAAATCAGGGTTTTAGGCTGCTGTAGGTTAGGCATTTTGTCACTTGAGTGTACGGCATCATTATACGGTTTGGTTCAAACATTTTCTCCTTCTGGGTTTCCTATTTCAGTCAATAGCATAACACTCACACTTAAAAGCTTCATGTCACCCCTGAGCCCTCTCTTGCCACTGCTGTTCACATACAGTTAGCATTATTACCATCATAATTAATCCAACAGGGAGTCAAAGACGGGCTGATTTCACTGTGTTAAGGCAAAAATCAAATACAAAACAATGTGTAACATTTCACTTTTTCTCCTCAAAAACAAAGTAGTTGTTGGGCAACCAGTAGCTACAAATCTGATTTATTCCTCAAAGGAATTTTATCATCAGCTTTTTTATAGCCCTTAACTTTCTGTTCTGACGATGCTTTTGTGCAATCTTCATGGATCATCTGGTATCTGGGCTGGCTTCAGCAGCTTGCCCACTGACCAAGAGAATGCCGTGGATGTGACACATGGGACTTCTGATACTAGCTCAGGGAAGGCCTGCAGCTTCCGTGTGCTGCTCTGGGGGTTCCCAGCTGTGGGCAAGAAGCCTGACTATGCACATGCCACTAAGCTTCAAGAAGCCAAAGCAACAGGGAGAGGGTCTGGAGAATGAAATGCCACATGGGGAGAGGGAGGCCTGGGAGTACCAAGATGCAGACAGGTGCGTGGAGAAGCCTCCGTGAGAGTGGATCCTCCAGCTCCAGTTGCCCCAGATGTGGACCAGAGACTGACTACTCAGTGGTGCCCTTCCCAGATTCCTAACCCATAAAATGATGAATAAAACAGAATGGTTTTTGTGAAGTCACTAAATTCTGTGGTAGTTTTCTACACAACAAAAGATAACTGAAACCATCAGCTTACAAGGCCTACTAGTACCAGAGCACTTATGTGACTCATCACCCAAGACACTATGGTTATCTGTGCATACGTCTTACCTGCACCCAAGAGCATGGGATAGATGTGTCTACCACGGCAGGCAGCAGCATCTCCACACAGAGCAGGGTCTATGTTTCTCATGGAAGTGTTATGTGCTCCTGAATGTATGTTAAGAGGTTGTTTGTGTTTAAAGCAAATATGCATTTTTATTGTTATAATCTCCGATTAGAAGACTGAGATGTGAAGAAAATTTTGTATTAATATTTAAAATGATCATAGACTATAAAAAGTATCTGTGAGTCATTCAAAGTATTGCCAGAGAAGACAAAGGCCACCAAGTGTGTCACATGGAGATTTTTGTAGTCCTTACATTTAGAGCAAGAATAGAAGGGACACTAGGAAGGCAGAAGAAAACCACCACGTATGTTAGAAACTATAAAGCCACTTTGCAAACTACATGTATGATGTATACCAAAAAAGTATGCCTTATTAGAGTTTGCATCCTTTAAGGGAATACAGTGTGCATGTGTGTGTGTATGCATGTGTGCACATACATGAGCATGCTCGCATCTGCATTTCAAATAAAATGAAATTCTTCTTCTTCAAAGGATACCTAATTTTTTTATTATGAAGTCTTTCTTAGTACCAAATGACTCAGGAGTTTAATATCCCTCTTGTCTAGACGTCCTGGAAGTTGACTATTATAGAACTGCAATTATTGTTCCTGGGCCACACAATAGTCTGGCTAAATCAAATGAATGTTTCTGAAATGAGCACACCCTGCATATTCTTCTTTGTGTGTAGATATAATTAGGGTTGTTTTTGCCTCTCAAAAGTAGAGGGCCAGAGACCTGGTGTAGCTTATATGCTGAAGCAACCTTTTCTAGATACCAAGCTGCTCTGAAGAGCTCTGCACCACATATCTGAACGTGGTGCTCTTCTCTAAGGCTGCTCACTGTTCCTGCCTTTCACATCCCCGCAAAACACCTAGGAAGAAAGAGTCCCTGGGGCTGGATGTGCTCTGGGCTGAGCACGCATCTCCTCACTCTGCCTGTGCTCATGCGATCTGCTCTCTGTGAAGAAGTCAGAGGTTCTCTAACAGTTTGCCCGATGGGGGCAGGGCTAGGAAACGTACTGAACGCTCTATTGGGACAGCTAGTCTTCGGGGTTCTACTAAGAAGCATAATGTAAGCTTGTGTTCTCAACAGCCTTCTGAATGATGGCCACAACATGGCACTACTTAATACGACATCATAGACTAAGTATCGGCTCCCCTGCCGATGATGATGTGTGTTTTAGACAAGTTTATTTTCAGCCACTTTAACTGTTAAATCTAGTTTGTAATTTAATATTTCAGTTCATCATAAAATCTAAATAAGTAACTACACAAAATGACTACTACAGAAAGGACCGAATGAAATTGGAAAAATGACACTGACCTCTCACAGTGGCTCTGGTTATGAAATACAAGCTTTCTATGACAAGGTGTATTGCTGTAGAAACATTTTAATTGGTATGGGAAAACACAGTAATAAAACTGTTTGGGGGTAGGTCTGAGTGGGGCCAATGAGTCGAACCTTGGTTGTTCAGAAATAACTTCTGATATTTATGTTTATGACAGAAAGCTGCACATTTATGAGCAAATGAATGAGTTTACAGTGAGCGTGCAGCAGCCTGGAAGTAACTGCTGAATGATTTTACCATCTCGAGCACTGTGCACACTGTGATGTAGAGGCAGAGCAAGGTGAGGACTAGAGGTTATCAAACATATATGGGCATGCACTAATTATCCCGTGAGGCATGATACTAATTGCATCTAAAATTTCATCACCTCACGCAGTAGCCACTGATAATCCAGAAAATGCTTAAACATCGGACAGAAAAAACATTTATATCAAACTGGCTCTCTCAATGGTTTTATTCTGCTGAGCTCAAACTTTACATGTACTTTAGAAAAATGGAATAACCACATGTAGATACTGCAGAGATCAACTTGGCTAGTGGACTCTAATGCTGGAAAAACAACACACTGGACCAGGTTTGAATCCGAGTTCAGATACTCACCAACCATAACCTCTCTGATCTTTCAGCTACTACCTTTATAATTCATTAACAAAGGGAGTCAATGTCAGTAGCACTGATTTCACTGGATTCAAAGCAGAGGAAATGATGTATATAAAACATGGCATTTTCTCTCTTCAAATATGAACCTGTATTTACAGCAGTTCCCTGCAGTCCATAACACATACTTTGGAAACCACTATAGCGTTTGGCTTTAAGTATATGCTAGATATTGACTGTATTAATTAGAGATAATCCTGGTATGACAAATATATTTTTCTAGAACTACTGACTTTTATGTCAGGCTGACAAGTATAATTAAGCAATAAATCCTCAATCAGTCTGGTTCAATTTGCTACAGGGAAGATGAGGTCTCTGCCATCTTTGTCAATTTATGTTTAAAATATGTATGAGTACTATTTCTAAAGAGAGGAGGTGGCTAAAGGAATTCACAATTTATGTTGCATGAAACACACTCTTTAAAACATTCTATCTTTTCAAGGAACCACATTTCAAACAAGTGCCTGAACCATGGCTACGATAAAGTCAAAAAGTGCTAACTTGGATTTCATCAGAATCAACATCATTTTCTAGCAAATCAAAATGATAGGCCTATTTGTTAGAGGCAATAGCTTTGAACTTGGCCCTGGGCCACTCCTGAGCCCATCCTGGATTGGTTTACTGAGCTATTCGATAAACCCTGGCACAGAATCTATGGCACACACAGTGCTGGACAGGGCTGGGGCAGACACGCTCAATCTATCAGCAAGCACAGACATCAGAGAGAGTAAGAATGTGTGAGGAGAGCCTGTTTCTAATTTGGGGTGACTCCCAAGTACAAAGAAGCTAGATCTGGCTAGTGGTACTAGTTTCAGAAGATGATCTGACTTGAACATAGTTGGGAAAACATGAACACCAAGGGCTGCAGCCAGAGACTTGGGCAGGTGACATTCACATGCTTTGTGGACATCTGTTCCCAGGAATCCTACCACTTCCAATCAGATGAAAAGCTCCTTGAGGGTAAGAACTCCAGTCTTTTTAAACCAGCCTTCAATTCCAGCAGTGTATTATTTGGCTAATAGTACAGATTGGGCTCAATCTCGAATCCAACATGGGCTGCCTGTGGGACTCTGGGCAAGTCAGGCCTCTGGCCTCATTTTTGTCACCTGTACAAGTGCTGGCCTTGTCCCCAGAAAGGTCATTGCTGTCTAACAGCTGAGATATTTCAGCTCCTGTATCTACCCAGTTTATGACAAATTGCTAAACAAGTGAAAGGTTCATATTCAAGTTTGTATGGATTTTTTCATTGAGTTTTAGAACATATTAAGTCAACCTAATGTGCAATCTTTTTTTTTGAGACAGGGTCTCACTTTGTCACCTTGGCTAGAGTACAGTGGCATGGTCATGGCTCACTACAGCCTCAATCTCCCAGGCTCAAGCAATTCTCCTGACTTAGCCTCTCGAGTAGCTGGGACCACAGGCACACACCACCACACCCAGCTAATTTTTTGTATTTTTTTGTAAAGATGGGTTTTATCCATGTTGACTAGGCTGGTTTTGAACTATTGGGCTCAAGCAGTCTATCTGCCTTGGCCTCCTAAAGTGCTGGGACTACGGCTGTGAGCCATTGCACCCAACCCAATCAATTCTTTTTATTGCTTTATTTGTCCCATATCTTTTGGAAAATAGGGGCAAAGTGTAGCTTTCCCACATAGGAATGCTGTGATTCAGTCACATATCTATATAGACATGTTTACATTATCAACCATGCACTGTACACTAGTTACCATAAATGAAAGCCAATCAGGACTTTCAAAGTTCTTCTGCCTTTTGGTCTCAGTTGAGAAAGCACACACTTTAATGTAGACTCTAATGATATCTCACACCGACTCGGTGTAGCAATTCCCTACAAAGCATGAGAGGATGCAGCAGGGGTGCAGACCTGAAAGCGTCACATACCACAGCGTGACGCAATGCTCTGAAATCACACCCATCTCAACATACACACAGCAGGCGTCATAACTGCTGGTCACTTCAAGGACTGATCCTGCAATAAGGACCACCCAAGGTCACCTAGAGAAGAAAGTTAGGGAAGGCCACACTTACCTGATAAGAGATGGAGAAAGTGACCCTGAACAACCCCATTCTTTAAAACAGCATTGCGTTTGCTTTTGAACATTTTACATTTCCAGATGTGAGCAAAATGCTGCACAGGAAGAAATGAAGGTGAAACATTCTTGTGAAATGCCAAGTGCTATAGTAAAAATTAAAATAATATTTCTTATTGTACATATTAAGAATAAGAGAGAAAGAAAATCTAACTGCAGTCTCATGTAAGAACAGGAGTTGGTAAATTTTGTAAGGAGATATCTATTTAGTCAACAGATAATGCTTTAAAGGATGCATATGAATCTATCTGCTGTGACATCCTACATTTACTTCTCTAAATATTTAAGTACTGACATATATATGAGCTACTCGCCATGGGAAGCAAAACTTTGAACAAGTAAACCTAACAAAAATGAATCATAAGCAAAAATAAAGCATCCTGCAAATGACTAAGTTGAAAAAGCAAAATTCCTGGTTCAATAATTCGATATGCCTATTGCTCTTTTAAAAATGCACTTACTAGGCAAAACAAGGTACATACCTTGTTTCTAAAGAGCACTGGAGAAAAAGTATATAGGCATCCACAATATACTGTGTGTTACAGTGAGTCAGTAGTAAATGCAAGTCCTAGTTTGTTGGCATGAGCAGGCAAACTTACAGATGCTATAAATTGAATCTGACATAAATCGATTTTATACTAAGATACCCAATGACTTACCATGTAATTGTTTTAATATGTAACCCAGTTTATCAGCTGTCAAAATGAACCCTTGAGTACTGAGGAATACAAAGACTGAAACTTACAAGGATAAGCTCCAAAGAGCTTATCTTTCCAAAGAAAACAAAATACATCCTATTGATTATTTATAGCGATAGAAACCAAAGTCCCCATTGAAACGATGTAAACAAAAAGGGGAAGATTCAAATTTTTCCCTCATTTTACTTGAATTTTTTAAGACTTGGCCTAAATTTAAAATTTGTTCATCTGTTGAATAATCTCATTTTCTTTATGGAATAAAACCAGATCAATAAGGCCACATTCCAGTTATACAGAATCATGAAAATATTTATTCTCAAAAAGCAAAATATATTTTGACAGTTGGTATTTTCAAGATGTTGAGTCTGCTGGAAACATGCAAATTACAATCTTAGTACACACAATTTTGAGTAAAATAATGAATGCCTTCCTTGGAAGTACCTGCCGCCATGCAATGCCATTCACAAATGTTTTTCTTCAAAGCCTGGATATATCCGGATGTTACTCCTCAAGCATCATTAAACTGAACTTCTTAATAGGCTCCTTATTAGCTGTGTATTCTTAGGCCATACCCTGAATCTATTTCTTAATCCGAAAAGTACAACTACCTTGAAGGGTTTTGCTGGAAAAACTCAGATGATGTTTGCAAAGTACCCAAAGGACAGTACACAACACATAATTACTATTAGTCAATTGTTTTGATTACTATAACATTCATAATCTCTATAACACTTAATTTTATGGGGTCCCTCGGGTTCTTGACTGATTTGTAGAGCAAAAGATATTTTAAGGTAATATGTACACAAGTTACTAAATGTTACCAGTGAACAGTATCTCCCTTCCAATTCCAATCTTCTATCACTAAGAAAGCCACTACTACTAGTTTCTTATATATCCTTCCAGAGAAAAGTCTATGCCTACACTAGCATAGTATACACATCAGAAATGATAGCATACTGCATACAGTGTTCTGTTCCCTGCTTCTTTAACACAATAACTTACAGAATTGTCTATATAATGTAGTTACAGTGCTGTCTCATTCTTTTTGATGTATACATGCAGCATGGCTTATTTAATGCATTCTTTTAGCAGACATTAAATTATTTAAAGTATATTTTCAAGCAGTACTGCAATAAATATGCAGGTATTCGTTTTGCATATAGGGAAATATATCTATAGGACAAATTGCTAGAAACAAAATTGCTCGATCAAATGGTACATGGTATGTCCACTTCTGATATTGATAGTTATTGTCAAACTACTTTTCATAGAAGTTACACCAATTTGCATTCTCACCAGAACTATATGAAAGTATGTTTTCCCCACTCTCACCACTATACGGAGTAAAGTGTAAAATGGCAGGTATCTTTACTAGATGTACCATATGACCCAGCCATCCCACTACTGGGTATATACCCAAAGGATTATAAATTATTCTACTACAAAGACACATGCACACGTATGCTTACTGCGGCACTATTCACAATAGCAAAGACTTGGAATCAACCCAAATGTCCATCTGTGACAGACTGGATTAAGAAAATGTGGCACATATACACCATGGAATACTATGCAGCCATAAAAAAGGATGAGTTTGCGTCCTTTGTAGGGACATGGATGCAGCTGGAAACCATCATTCTTAGCAAACTATCACAAGAACAGAAAACCAAACACCACATGTTCTCACTCATAGGTGGGAACTGAACAATGAGATCACTTGGACTTGGGAAGGGGAACATCACACACTGGGGCCTATCATGGGGAGAGGGGAGAGGGGAGGGATTGCATTGGGAGTTATACATGATATAAATGATGAATTGATGGGTGCTGACGAGTTGATGGGTGCAGCACACCAACATGGCACAAGTATACATATGTAACAAACCTGCACATTATGCACATGTACCCTAGAACTTAAAGTATAAAAAAAAAAAAAGAATAATCTCATAGTGCTTTTAATTAGCATTTCTACTATTATGAATAAGGCTTTTAAGAATGTTTAACAGTTATCTCTTTTTTTATTTACTATAAACAGTTTATACCCTTTGCTCATTATTTTTTGGGTTGCTTGTCTCTTATTGACACAGGCACTCTTTATATATTAAAAAAGATTTCTATTGTCTGTGATATGAGTTGCAAATCTTCCCACTCATTTGTGTTTTGACTTTACTTAAAGTGTTGTGGGTTTATTTTTTGTCATGCAGATTTTTAAAAAAGTTTCTATAGTCAAACTCATCAGTATTTTCTTTATGATTTCTGGATTTTACTTTATAATTAGAAAAGCTTTCCTCACTCCTAGATTAAGTGAAGAATTCTCCATCTTTCTTCAGTATTTCTAGGATTTTGGTTTTATGTTTAGAAATATTAGCTAAACATTTCAACAGTCACAGTGCTTATAAAAGCTATAGTTTGTTTTCACCATATGCATGTATCAACAGTTCACTACCTTTTTTTTTTTTACTTTTTTATTGCAGAGTATTCAGTTTTAATGATAATATCACAATTTGTTCATTCACTCATCTGTTAATGAACATTGGATTAGATCCAATCCTGCCAACTTTTGGGACTGTCTTTTAATGTTAGCCATCCATATGAGTGTGTAGTGATATCTCATTGTGGTTTTAATTTGTACTTCCCTAATGATTAATGAGGCTGATAATATTTTCATATGTAAATATGACATCTATCTATCTCCTTTGGGGAAGTCTCTGTTCAATTCTTTTGCCTAGTTTCACAAATTGGATTTTCTTATTGTTGTTTTGAGAGTTTATACATTCTGAACACATATTCTTTATCAGATAAATGATTTGCAAATATTTTCTACCAGTCTGTGTACCTTGTCTTTGCATTCTCTGAAGAGTTTATTCCAAAGGGTATAAGTTCTTAACTTTGATGTCTACTTATCAATTTGTTCTTTTATAAATCACATTTTTGGTTTTATATCTAAGAAATTTTTGCCTAACTCAAAGTTGTGAAGATTTTTCTTCTATGTTTTCTTTTAGAAGCTTTATATTTAGTTTTATGATCCATGATGAACTAAGTTTTGTACACAGTGAAGATTATAAATCAAATTCATATTTCTGCATGTATAAATGAAACAGCACCGTCTGTTTAAAAGACTATCCTTTTTCAACAGAATTGCCTTCGCATCTTTGTCGAAAACCATGTCCATATATATGGGTCTATTTCTGGGCTCCACTGTGATGAATTATTTATCTATCTTTACACCAATACCACACTATCTTAATTACTGTAGCTTTAAAATAAAGTCTTGAAGTCACTGTGAATACTTCAACTCTGTTCTTATGTTTCAAAGTAGTTTTGGTAATTTTAGGTTTTTCACATTTTCAAATGAAATTTAGAATCAGCTTATTAATTTCTATTAAAAAGTCTGCTGGAATTTTGACTGGTATCGTACTGAATTTACAGATTTTGGTAGAATGCACATCACTGTTGAGTTTTCTGATCCATGAACATGGCGTATCTCTCCATATATTTAGGTCCTCAACTTCTCTCAGCAATGTTTTTATAGGTTTCTGTATAAAGGTCTTCCACATCTTTTGTTAGATTTATCCCTAAGTGCAGTCAATTCTCATTATTCACAGTTATATTCTATCAAGTTGTCACAAACATTGATTTACTGAATACTGAGCCACTGCTCCTAAGGAAAATACAGGATTCAGTTCCTAGGAGGCTCTTGTTGCAACACTTTTGTCAAATTATCAAATAATTGTTTTCTGTTTTTCTGTTTAAAAATACCTCACTTAATATATATTTCTTACAAATAATCACATAGTAATCTTTATAACGAAACACTACCCAAGAAGGGTTTACCATTTTCCTGCCCCTGGGTAATGTGACCATAAATTTCTTTGGCTTTCAGTTTCAGAACAATATTGTCCACTAGGCTTTTTAAACTGGCTGTCATATCATGAATACCTACATTTAGCCACTTTCCCATCATTTAGCCATTTTCCCATTTTTCCCATAGCTTCGTAATACACTGTACATGTTACTGTAACACTTTCCAGTGTGGCCTTCATGTATGTATTAACAAATCTCCTCCTCCTTTTTCTGGTGTAATATATTGTTAATTCATTTCCACCAAACTCACAGTCAAGAGCACTTTAACTGAACAATGATAATCTAACATGTATTTTCTCTGTAAGGTACATCAGTCTTCTTGCACCTAGGAACACTAGAGAACACTTCAACACCACGCTTGGGTGACATTTCAAACAGTGAAATCACCAAGAAAAGCACAAAAGTGAGAAAAATTTAGCCCTAAATAGACCATGCAAAGAACACTTGTTGACAGTATGAGAACTGAAGCAAGAAGGCAGTGTTTTGCCTAGTTGGGCCTCACTTGGGAACGTGTGTCCTGGACAGGCCACTCATATATCTTGTCACCATGCATACATCCACAAATAATTGCAAAAGGACCCTGAGTATTAATTTGGGAGTTACAAGTAAATTTTAGTCAGTAGGTAACTTTGTAAACATGGAATCTGTGAATAATGAGCATCAACTGTGTTTTACATTTTTTATGCTATTTTGCAAATAGTATTTTTAAAAACTTTTTCAATTTCTGAGCTTCTGTTGCTTTTAAAAAAATCTTCTGCATTGTAATCTGTGCTTTCTTTGCCTTACCTGTATTTTATATGATCACTGAGAAGGGGCATATTCCTATTCCTACAGTTACTTTTATGCATCCAACTATAAAAATGTTTGCGCCCATTAACTCTCTAATAAGAACAATGATGAGTAAGACTATTTTCATTTTCTGTCATCCTTCTGTGCACATTTTCAATTATTTTTAAATTGTTTATTGCTGTTTGCTTTTTTAACCTTTACATATATCTTCCTGTTTTAAGTGATAATTTTTGTCTCCCAGCTATAAAATCTGAGGATATTAGCATGCTTACAGAACCTCTCTCCTTTTCTTTCCTTCCTCGCCCACCTTTTGTAAGTTCTATTATTTCTACATTGTTGGAATAATATCATTTACATTCTATTCTGTGGCAATCATTTTCTCATTTGTTTTAGTCCTTCAGATAGAGTGTAATTCAATGTTTAGATGATAGCTTT
Organism: Trachypithecus francoisi; assembly: GCF_009764315.1. NCBI lineage: Eukaryota > Metazoa > Chordata > Mammalia > Primates > Cercopithecidae > Trachypithecus > Trachypithecus francoisi. The sequence continues at coordinate 48,993,844 of NW_022681468.1, forward strand.
CCATTCACCTCTTTTTTTTTTTGCTGAAATTTGTCTTCTGGTAATTTTTTCAATAAGGGCTCATAAAAATTCTATATCCTGCATTCTCTTGTATGTTTATCAGTATTTGTCAATTGGTTTAATATTTAAAAGAAATGTGGGGTAAAGAAATCTTGGGTCACTAGGCTGGGTGTGGTGGCTCACGCCTGTAATCCCAGCACTTTGAGAGGCCAAGGTGGGAGGATCACCTGAGGTCAGCAATTCAACACCAGCCTGACCAACATGGTGAAACCCTGTCTCTACTAAAAGTACAAAAAAATTAGCCAGGCATGGTGGCGGGCACCCATAAATCCCAGCTTCTCAAGAGGCTGAGGCAGGAGAATTACTTGAACCTGGGAGGCGGAGGTTGCAGTGAGCCAAGATCATGCCACTGTACATCCTTGAGCAAAAGAATCAAGGCATTTAACATCAGAGTGTAGAAAATCTATAAACAACCCCCCAGATAAAACAGGACTCACTTAAAAAAAATGGGTAAAAGTTATTATACACAAAAATGGTTTCCCTTGAGCATATTCTATATTAAAACTTTTACATTCTGGCTATATTTGGTTGAGAATATGATCCAAAAAAGTCAGGGATATTATATAACACAAGAATCAATGCAGTGACAGCAACAGCACTAGGACATCCTGTGCCAGGGGACACAGAGTTAGATCAGGAACAAGGCACTCAGCTTGCGGCACAGCCCTAACGTCAACTAACCATGAGTCCTTTAGCATGTGACTGAAACCTTACAAATCGGCCAAAGAGGAAAGCCATGGCACAGATTTTAAATGTTACTTCACATTGTGAGAATACATTCTATCTATGGTGAAGAATTATTTTTATCATCCCCTCCCCAGTCTCAGCTATATTAAAATTAAAATTTACATTTCTTTAGAAATTAATGGTGAAAAGAATTGGTTGTGAGGAACATCTCAGAGAAAATACTCTGATATGAAAAAAATCTGTGGTTGATGATCCTTTTGCATATAATTAAAAAAATCAACAGGAAAAGTTAAATGGCTTGATATTGAATACACTGGGGATTCAGATCTAATTCATTATTAAATCAATATGACTATTATTATTGATTAAAAAGTCTATCCATGCAGTAGATAAAATGTTTATTCCTTGGGTGTTACTGTGGAACAAAACTCCTAGAACTGCAGCTAAAAATACCAGGGTCAACATTAGGTTATTATACTTGCTGTCTAGCTAAAGCAAGACAAATAAATGAAAGGATAGATTTGCCTTAGGATTTTGCCTGTAAATTGCTGCTTAAAATAAACTTGTCCTGCCTCTAGTACTTTCGGAAAGAGACAGAATGTAAATAAATTCAACAAATAATATGTTGCCCTCTTATGGATAAAGCCTGTGCTGAATGATAAACCCTAAAGACATCACCCACTAAAGCAACTTTTCGAGAGTCAAACTATGTGATAACCAGAGCAGACAAGTCTTATTTATGGGGGACGGAAAGTCAGCACTCTTCAGTCAATATACTTATGTGTGAAGTTTAATCAGATTAGCCATCTACAAGTATAAAATCTCCTGCATGGATACAACTCCAACTAACAAATAAGAAACCCACACAGATTTATAATATAAACATATACACCTTAATAACCAAATCAGTGAATATTCTGGGTAGCTAGTGCTTTTTCAAGGCACAGTGTTACCGCATTTATTGTTTTACTGCAGTCATCTGATCCACACAATCACCGTGAGGTGAATATTGTTATCTCCATTTTGCAAAATAAGGAAACTGACTTGGAGAGGGTAAGACATTTCCTAAGTGGATGGGCAAGTCTATACTGCATTGCATACTCTTTTCTTTGTTTCTTTACAAAAGAATTTCCAATTTTAGGGGAGAGGATTTATATGAATTTTGTAATCATTTATAATTTAAGAGACCATAGGATTGGAAATCACTTTGAAAAGCGATGTAGTTGAAAGCGATGTAGTTCAGTTACCCATCAAATCCCGTTTCCATCATTAGAAAACAACATTAAGAGAAGTAACAGAAGAACCAGCAAAGAATGGCACTGTGCAAATCAAATTTGTAAGAATGAACTTATGAACGAATGAACAGAAACAAGCAGTAAGCAAAACAGTCAGCTGGGGCAGAGAGATCAAACAACAGAAATGAGTGGCTGTTGAATGTGAGTCATCTGCGGCATCACAGAACACAGTTACCAAGTATTAACACAAGCTGAAAACGAGCCTATTCTTCAGAAGTGTTTAGAATCTCCTTTACAGCATACTGCCCTTGTCAACAGTATCCAGTCTAAAAAGTTACCAAACTTGAATAACCGGGAAGCTTCGTGGTGGGTAGACAGCTATCTCCCTGTAACCAGAACATTTAAGAAAAAAAAAAAAAAAAAAAAAAAAAACCAATCCCTCCACATTTTAGAGTACTTCAAATATCTAGAAACAGCCTCACTGTACCTCATCTCACCTCCAGTGATTCCTTCCTTTGGTGAAACACCTCTCATTCCTTCTCATTGTCTTCAAAATACATGGCTTCAAATCTCTTTACTCTCCCGGTTATTCTAAGCTGAACACAGATGTGTCCATATTCATTCATTAGGAAGTCACGTTAACAGAACTTCATAACCTGCACATGGGCTGATCCCAGGCAAAGTAAACAGTTCTACTTTTGTCATTTCAGAAGAAGAGTGTGTTCGCTTCTTGAGGAATCCATCATACTATTTACTCACACAAGGATTACCAAATTGTCAAATGTACTTTATGAAAAACTTTTCCATACTTTAAAAATCAGCTTCATTGAAGTATAGTTTACATTTACTAACATTCACCAGTTTTAAGTGCACAATTTGAGGAGTTTTGACAAATGAAAAGAGTCATGTAACCACTTTAGTCAAGATATAGAACCATCTCGTCACCCCAAACAGTTCCTTCATGACTCTCTGCAGCCAATCCCTGAAACTGCCTGCCTTTCCCAGCCACCACTGATGGGCTTTCTGTCACTATAGCTACACCTTTTCTGGAATTTCATACAAATAGAAACTTAATATGTAGTTTTACATACTCAGTGTCTTCACCAAAACCTTTTGAGATTTATCTATGTTATTATGTGTCTTGGTAGTTTGTTCCTTTTTCTCTATTAGTAGTTATTCCATTGTATGGACATTTCACATGATATCTTAAATGCTTTGCCTTCAAATTTTCCATTCTCTGTTACTTATTGCTAGTATAGAAAAACTTTTTTTGTATATTGGTCTTGTATCCTACAAGTCCACTAAACAGACTTACTGGTGTGAATAGCTTCTCGTTTTGTTTCTACTGTAGGATGTTCTATGTGCATAATCATACTGTTGTGAAACAAAACAAGTAAGTGTAGTTACCTGTTAAGTTTTTCAAAAACATCCTTTATCAAATCAGGAAGTTTCATCTATTCCTAGTTTCCCAAGAGATTTTATAATGAATGTTTAACTTATCCAGTGCTTTCTGTGCATGCATATGGAGATGATTATATCATTTTCTTTTTAGTCTGTAGAATTACATTGACTAATTTTTGAATGATTAACCAACCTTGTATTCCTGGGTTAAACAATCAAAGAATCTTATGGTCTCCTCTCTCCTATCCTTGATGCTGCTATCATTTTATTTCTATGTATGTTATAAACCCCACACATTATTATTAATTTGGCTTAAAAGTCAATGTTCTTTTAAAGAGATCAAAAATAAAAAGGAAATGTCTTTCATATTTCCCCTCATTTTTACCACGTCTAGTACTCAGCACTTTGTATAAATCTAAATTTCCATCTGTTGTTTTTTCCTTCAGCCTGGAAAAGTTTAACATTTTTTGTTGTGCAGGTGTGCTGGTGGTAACTAGTTTTAGCTTTTGTTTTTCTGAAATAAAGTCTTTATTTCTCTTTCACTTCTGAAGAAATTTATGCTAAATTCTAGGGTGATAGTCTTCCTTTGTTTCCCCCTACTTCTGTCCCTCCCCTTCAGTACTTTAAAGATGTTGGTCCATGGTCTTCCCACTTGCAGTGTTTCTGTTTAATTTTTTCATTCTTACCTTTGTTCCTCTGTGCATATTGCCTTTTTTCTTTGGATGATTTTGAGATTTTCTATTTATTATTGCTTTTCAACAATTTGACTGTCATGTGTCTTACTACAGTTTTCTTTATTTCTTTTTAGAGCTCACTGAGCTTCTTGGTTCTTAGATTTTATCATTTTCATCATATTTGAAGAAGTTTGGTCTTTTAAAATTGCTACTTTTACCTCCACTTATCTTTCTAGGACACCATTTACACATATTTGAGACCACTTGATATATACCCACAATTTACTATGGCTGTCTTTATTTTTTTCAGTTTTTCATCTCTTGTCCCATATTGGAACTCCCTATTGCAATACCTTCAAGTTCACTGATCTTTTCTTCTTCAGTTTCTAATGTACTGCTACCTCAATCCAGTGTTTTTGTTTTTTTTGTTTTTTCCACTTCAGACATTTCATTTTTCACCTTCAGAAGTTTCACTTGAACCTTTTTTCTGACATTGCTCTTCTCAACATGCATGTTTCCCTTTACATTCCAGGTCATAGAGAATACATTTGTAACAGCTATTTTAACCTTCTTTTCTGTGTTTAATTCCATCTGTAATTTCTAGGTTTGTTTCTACTGATTGATTTTCCTCCTGGGTGTAGGTCTTATTTTACTACTTCCATACATTTCTGGTAATTTTTGATTGGATGCTGGCCATTAATTTTTTTGGGGGGTGGTTCTTGATTTTGTTAAGAGTGTTAAACTTGTTCTGGCAGGCAGTTAACTTTAGATCAGTTTTGTCTCCCACGGCTTGCTTTCAGCTTTGTTTGGGCAAGTCCAGAGCAGACTCTGATCCAGGGATAATTTATCCTCATTACTAAGGTGATACTCTTCTGCAGACTCGATCCTATTTGCCTTGTATTTTGAGGTCTTTTCACTCTGCAGGTGGGAACATAACTAAACTCAGCCCTCTGTGAGCTACAGAAGTTGTTCAGCCTATTGCTTTCCAGTAGTTCTTTCCCCATTCTGTGGAGCTTCACCATGCACACAAGCAAAGCAGTACCTGGCCAAGGGCTCAGAGAGTATCCTCTGTAGCTATACAAAGTTCTATACCCCTATGAAGCCCCCTCATCTCTGGTAGTCTCCCTTACAAATTCCAGCTGTCTCACCTCCTCAGACTGTAATATTTGTCTCTTCAACGCAGATCACAGGGCTGTTGGGTTTCGTATTCCTTGTTCTTGGGCCTGTGAAAACCACCTTAGGCAGTAAGCTGGGGCTCACCTCGCTTATTTCCCTTCTCTCAGGGATCACAGCCCTGAGCTGCCTGTTGTCTGCAACCAGTCATTTAATATATTTTGTCCAGTTGCTTACAGTAGGGAGAGGCAGTGAATTCTGTGACAGTTAATTCTTCATGCATGGAAGTGGAATTCCGTTTTGCATACATTTTAGAATTTCTTCTCTGTTCCTCTGTGTGTGTTTCATATATTCATTCATATATATATATAGAGAGAGAGAAAGTCTTCATATATATACACACACACACACACATAAAGAGAAAGTCCAGTACACCTGAAGCAATGACAATTTTTAAACTTAAATAATTTTAATAATTAAAAAAATTTTAAAGTTAAATAATTCACCATCAAATTATGCTTCTAATAACATCAAATACTAAGTAACACCCCGATCCAGGTGTCTCTAATTTTATTTTCTTCAGAGCATTTACAAGAAGCTAGTTGTTCACTGTACTTATGTACTTCTTCCTGCCAGCCCATATTACACTGTAAGCTCTGAGGGGGTAGGATCATTTTCTTTGTTGTTCACCGCTTTTATTTCCAATACCTAGAACATTTCCTAGCACATGCATACATGATTAACTTAACTCTTCTCTGATTTGGTAGGTACTTAGTAGAAAATATACTTAATTATTATAAAGGTAATTTTGATTAAATAATATCCTACTTGCCCTTGATGCCCACTATATACTATTAATACAGAGCCTCATATGTGAGCAGGCAAACATTAAGAATAAAGATGAACATTAAAATTCATATTGAAAGAAAAAATTAACAGTATAAACTTTAATGTTTATCAAAGCAAATAATATGCAATAAGGCAGGGTATCCTACCTAGCTATTTAGACAGCTGGCACCTTCCAGTAGCACACGCTAATATGAATTTGAATACAGAAGACTACACGCTGAAGCCTACATACATTCTAAAAAGCTGCCACTTTAAAATGTGTAACCTACATTAATCAGAGCATGCAGGGTAGAGGAGAGGAAACCTGTCTGAAATCTACCTGCAAATAAAATCCTTTGTTATTTAAGAGGATCTACACTAGGTTAACTCAGAATTTTACGTATTCTACATATTAGTTACTTTCCAAGAAAACTGAAGTTTTGAATTTTCTTATTACATTTTGTCTTAAATAAGAAAAGCAGACTTAATCTCCACATAAAATCTTGGCAAAAAATTCCAAAATAAAAAAAGGTTATTTAATCAGAATTCAATAAATATTTTCTGGATATATGTTTTCTTCAGAATCACACCTGGCTTCTTACACTTATAATTAATTTTCACTTTGAAGTTAATGGTTTTTTTTTCCTTTTTTGAGACATGGTCTCACTCTTTGCCCAGGCTAGCATGCAGTGGTGCCATCAGAGCTTACTGTTGCCTCAATCTTTTTAGGTTCAAGAGATTCTCCCACCTCTGCCTTCTCCCACCTCAGCCTTCAGAGTAGCTGGGACTACAAGTGTGCACCACCATGCCCAGCTTTTTTTAAATTTGTGTTTTGGAGAGATGGGTCTTACTATGTTGTCCAGGCTGGTCTTGAACTCCTGGGCTCAAATGATCCTCCTGTCTCAGCCTCCCAAAGTGCTAGGATTACAGGCATGAGCCACCGCTCCTGAGTGTAAATGGTATTTTTTGTCTTGCCTAACAAAAACTGATTCCATCATGAGCACTGATGATACAGGAGTTAAGATGAAATTACTTAGACAGATAGTAAGAAAGGGTATTGGAGTCCTTGGTAAGGCTTTTCTTTTTAATGAAAAGCAGCCCCAAATCATTTTCTAACAAACAGCACCCTGTAAAGTTGAGCTGCAGACACAGACAAGCAAGCTGGGAGCTTGCACGGGTGAATGCCAGCAGGAACTAGGGACTAGCCATGTTCAAGGTGATGGCTCCATCTTCCCTTCTCTTCCAGCCACATGTACAGTAAGGAGCAGACAAGATGGCGCCAGTCAAGGACAATTCATGTGCATAATAAGATTGGGGGGGGGCAGCCAGCCTTCCCCACACATTATGTAAATGACACACCTGATCACACCGATCTGTGGGCCCTACGTAAATCAACCACTACCTCCTCCATCCTGCCTATACAATCTGCTGTGGTCTGCCACGTTCCCCCAACCCCACTTTTTAAAAAATTATACTTTAAGTTCTGGGATACATGTGCAGAACATGCAGGTTTGTTACATAGGTATGCACGTACCATGGTGGTTTGCTGCACCCATCAACCCCTCATCTACATTAGGAATTTCTCCTAAGACCCCTACCCGCTGACAGGTCCTGGTGTGTAATGTTCCCCTCCCTGTGTCCATGTGTTCTCATTGTTCAACTCCCACTTATGAGTAAGAATATGTGGTGTTTGGTTTTCTGTTCCTGTGTTAGTTTGCTGAGAATGATGGTTTCCAGTTTCATCCATGTCCCTGCAAAAGACATGAATTCATACTTTTCTACGGCTGCACAGTATTCCATGGTGTATACGTGCCACATTTTCTTTATATAGCCTATCACTGATGGACATTTGGGTTGGTTCCAAGTCTTTGCTATTGTGAACAGTGCCACAATAAACAAATGTGTGCATGTGTCTTCATAGTAGAATGATTTATAATCCTTTGGGTATATACCCAGTAATGGGATTGCTGGGTCAAATGGTATTTCTGATTCTAGATCCTTGAGGAATCGCCACACTGTCTTTCACAATGATTGAACTAATTTACACTCCCACTAACAGTGTAAAAGTGTTCCTATTTCTCCACATCCTCTCCAGCATCTGTTGTTTCCTGAACTTTGTAATGATCGCCATTCTAACTGGTGTGAGATGGTATCTCATTGTGGTTTTGATTTGCATTTCTCTAATGACCAGTGATGATGAGCATTTTTTCACATTTGCTGGCTGCATAAATGTCTTCTTCTGAGAAGTGTCTGTTCGTATCCTGTGCCCACTTTTTGATAGGGTTTTTTTTTCCTTGTAAATTTGTTTAAGTTCCTTGTAGATTCTGGAGTTCCTTTGCTGTGCAGAAACTCTTTAGTTTAATTAGATCCCATTTGTCAATTCTGGCTTTTGTTGCCATTGCTTTTGGTGTCTTAGTCACGAAGTCTTTGCCCATGCCTATGTCCTGAATGATATTGCTTAGGTTTTCTTCTAGGGTTTTTATGGTTTTAGGTCTTATGTTTAAGTCTTTAATCCATCTTCAGTTAATGTTTGTGTAAGGTGTAAGGAAGGGGTCCAGTTTCAGTTTTCTGCATATGGCTAGCCAGTTTTCCCAACACCATTTTTTTTTTTTTTTTGAGACGGAGTCTTGGCCTGTCACCAGGCTGGAGTGCAGTGGTGCATCTCGGCTCACTACAACCTCCGCCTCCCAGGTTCAAGCAATTCTCCTATCTCAGTCTTGTGAATAGCTGGGACTACAGGCGCGTGCCACCACACCCAGCTAATTTTTGTATATTTGGTAGAGACAGGGTTTTGCCATGTTGGCCAGGATGGTCTCGATATCTTGACCTCATGATCTGTCTGCCTTGGCCTCCTAAAGTGTTGGGATTACAGGCATGAGCCACCATGCCTGACCAACATCATTTAATAAATAGGAAATCCTTTCCCCATTGCTAGTTTTTGTCAGGTTTGTCAAAGATCAGATGGTTGTAGATGTGTGGCATTATTTCTGGGGTTTCTGTTCTGTTTCATTGGTCTATATATCTGTTTTGGTACCAGTGCCATTCTGTTTTGGTTATCGTAGCCTTGTAGTATAGTTTGAAGTCAGGTAGCGGGATGCCTCCAGCTTTGTTCTTTTTGCTTAGGATTATCTTGGCTATCCAGGCTCTTTTTTTGTTCCATATGAAATTTAGTGTTTTTTTCCTAATTCTGTGAAGAAAGTCACTGGCAGCTTGATGGGGAGAGCACTGAATCTTTTGGCAGTATGGCCATTTTCACGATATTGAGTCTTCCTATCCATGAACATGGAAAGTTTTTCCAATTGTTTGTGTCCTCTCTTGTTTCCTTGAGCAGTGGTTTTTAGTTCTCCTTGAAGAGGTCCTTCACATCCCTTATAAGTGGTATTCCTAGGTATTTTATTCTCTTAGTAGCAATTGTGAATGGGGGTTCACTCATGATTTGACTCTCTGTTACTGGTGTATAGGAATGCCTGTGATTTTTGCACACTGACTTTGTATCCTGAGACTTTGCTGAAGTTGCTTATCAGCTTAAGGAGATTTGGGTCTGAGACGATAGGGTTTTCTAAATATACAATCATGTCATCTGCAAACAGAGACAATTTGACTTCCTCTCTTCCTATTTGAATATCCTTTATTTCTTTATCTTGCCTGATTTCCCTGGCCAGAACTTCCAATACTATATTGAATAGGTCTGGTGAAAGGGGCCATCCTTGTCTTGTGGCGGTTTACAAAGGGAATGCTTCCAGCTTGGGCCCACTCAGTGTGATATTGGTTGTGGGTTTGTCATAAACAACTCTTATTATTTTGAGATACGTTCCATCGGTACCTAGTTTATTGAGCGTTTTTAGCACAAAGGGGTGTTGAATTTTATCGATGGCCCTTTTCTGCATCTATTGAGATAATCATGCGGTTTTTGTCATTGGTTCTGTTTATGTGATGGATTACGTTTATTGATTTGCATATGTTGAACCAGCCTTGCATCCCAGGGATGAAGCTGACTTGATCATGGTGGATAAGCTTTTTGATGTGTTGCTGGATTCTGTTTGCCAGTATTTTATTGAAGATTTTCACATCAATGTTCATCAGCGATATTGGCCTGAAATTTTCCTTTTTTGTTGTGTCTCTACCAGGTTTTGGTATCAGGATAATGCCGGCCTCATAAAATGAGTTGGGGGGGAGTCCTCTTTTTCTATTGCTTGGAATACTTTCAGAAGGAATGGTACCAGCTCCTCTTTGTACCTCTGGTAGAATTTGGCTGTGATTCCATCTGGTCCTGGGCTTTTTTTCGTTGGTAGGCTATTAATTACTGCCTCAATTTCAGAACTTGTTATTGATCTTCCTTTTTTCCAGATGTCTCTCTCTCCCTCTCTCTCCTCTCTCTTGCAAGAAGCTGCTCTTTTCTTTCTCTCTCCTTTCCACTATTAAACTTTCTGCTGCTTAACCCACCCATGTGTCCATGTTCTGAATTCTTTCCTGGCACAAGGCAACAAACCACAGGTTATTCCCCAGACAAAGAAGGTGTTTCACTGACACTCATCTTACAATATGTTACAGTTTAAATGTGATTTTATATAGGTAACTTTACAACTATATTTTCTAAGACTTCTTTCAAAGCTGCTTGATTTGGCAAGTAACAGAATGGGTTACAGTAGTTTACATACAACAGGTGTCCCAGTAAAGACATTGTGATATTAATGAACAAGGTATAGGAACACCCTCACTTTGGGAAATCTTACTCTAAAACAGGAGTGTGCCACCATTAACTATGAAAATAATTTTAAAGACCTAAACTCCTTTTTTTCAAGTCTGGCTACTCTTATAGCACACTTACTCTACGCTATGACAACTATTTACTTGTTTATGAATTTTTACCTTCTTACTGCACAATATCTGGTACAGAGAGCACTCAGTGTTTCCTGGACAAATTAATGAAGCAGAATACCCTATTCTGCCAAGTATCCTAGGTGCCTGAGACATTATTGCCCTGTGTTATTGTCAAACTCACCTGATAACAATTCTCAAAGTCCTACATCATAATCCATTTATGCTTCGCTATTAAGAATTACGGTGTATACACTTGACATCTCAAGCTGTCATGTCAATCTAGATAAGAATCCAAGATGAGTACAAATTGAATAGCTAAAATATCCCAGTGACTACTCTTGATGTGAAGCATTAACAACTTGTCCTGATACGCTATGCTATGCTAGCTTTAAACAATTAGCACAGCTAACATTTTAGATCTAATGCTCTCCCAACATTTATGCTTAGCAGCCTCTTTCCAAGAGTAGTTCGTGTCAAAAACTTGGGTTTTGGACTTGATGTTGCTTAACAACTGCAGAGGCTGCAGGGTATGATGAGACTGAAACAGAGTGTGGAATCAAACAGGGGCTCACAATTACAAGGGCACTACATACCAACCATGAGGACACAGGCGAGTCACTTCACCTCCCTGCACCACAACAATCAACCAACAGGGTAACAATAATGAACTGCTGCAAGGTTCAAACAGAAAACTCGGCAGAAACCACAGCTGCTTGATCTTAAGTCATTTAAGCTTCATGTACTAGAACACTTGACTGTAAAGACTCAGTAACTACCCTGCTCGCCTTACAGGATTGTTGTAGGGATAAAACAAAATAAGAAAATAAGCTTGGTTTTTAAAATTCAAAGTGCTACACAAATATTATGCTACTATCTTCCTAGGAGGATAACTGCATCTGTGAACGGAATGAGGCAGAAGAAGTAACGATGTCAACTTGTCTCTGAAGGAGCCTCTGCCAATGGCCCTCCCAGGCTGAGCTCCTGCTGCCCTTTGTGAGCAGCTGAGTGCTGGCTACTAATAGCTCACAGTCAAGTCCTTCTCCAGAGAACTTTCCTTGGCCCACTCAGTCCAGAAATGCCTGGGAGATGGTGCCCCCAGGGGCGGCCTGTAGCTCAGAACCAAGAAAAGAAGGCTGAGCCCCTGCTCAAGGTGGGGTGGCTATGTGGCCTCAGAGCTCCCGAGGGGGTCAAGCTGAGACTAGACTTGGGCTGAGAGCACTTTTTCCCAGCTTCTTCCCTTGCTCTCACTTGCTTCCCTCACTTCCTTCCTGGTTTCCCCTGACAGTACTTCTTCAGTAAATCAATTGCACTAGCTTTGTGTGATGGTTAATACTGAATGTGAACTTGACTGAAGGATGCAAAGTATTGCTTGGTGGGTGCCTGTGAGGATGTTGCCAAAGGAGATTAACATTTGAGTCAGTGGACTGAGAGAGGCAGACCCACTCTCAATCTGGATGAGTACCATCTAATCAGCTGCCAGTGCAGCTAGAATAAAGCAGGTAGAAGAAAGTGGAATGAGGAGACTTGTTGAGTCTTGTAGACTTCGTCCTTCTACCATGCCGCATGCTTCCTGACCTCGAACATCAGACTAGGAGTTCTTCAGCTTTTGGACTCTTGGACTTAACATCAGTGGTTTGCCAGGGGCTCTAGGGCATTTGGCCACAGACTGAAGGCTGCACTGTCGACTTCCCTACTTTTGAGGTTCTGGGACTTGGACTGGCTTCCTTGCCCCTCAGTTTGCAGATGGCCTATTGCTGGACTTCACCTTGTGATGATGTGAGTCAATTCCCCTAATAAACTCCCTTTCATCTATTCATCTATCCTATTAATTCTGTCCCATTAGAGAACCCTGGCTAATACACTTCGCTTCTAGAAAACCTCATCTAAGCCACCACCAATATCTTCTAGTATTGACTTATCTGGCTGAAATCTCACATCCATCAACAAATGGAAATGTTTCCAGTGTGGCTCAAGCTCTCAGTAGGAACTGTCAGTGTATCAGGCAGTGCTCCACAGGTCCAGTCAGTGCTGATGGCTTTTGGAAATAAGCTTGAAGCCAAAGTTTTGGCAGAAAACATGGCATTACCAGAGGGAGAGGATATAGCCCTGCTTGGAGCATCCTCAGTAAGGACGATAGGGCGTTCCAAAACCTACAGGTCAAGGGGACTTCTGTCCCCTGGAGAAGATGAGAGAGCACTGGTCTTGTTCCCTGTGTGAAACACTTCTCTGATCTAGTCTGTGCACAGAAGTCAAACAGATCTCCCAAATGCTCTCCCCACCTCAAAAATATTTCAATGACATCGAGATTCGCATGACGCATGCTAGGCACGTGTGATTCTTTGTTCAGTGACTGAGTCAGGGCACACATCAATGCGACAGAGCAGTGAGAGACACATTCCTGTTGTCAGTCGCTCTCAAATCTCTAACCTCTCTGAGTTCCCACAGAGCTGAACACATGAGCCACACATGTTGTCAGCCACTTGCTGTCCCAAATGCTGTGTAACTCCTTGTGTGTATTCTCACACTGCTTCCTCAGGGGAATACAAGCCCTTCCTTGTTCATGAGACACACCTGGAGCCTCAGCATCATGCTTAGTACTGGGGTTACAAAGGATAGTTCTTGTCCCTTAGATACTCACATGGGACTCTGCACCTAATAGTTCCAGAAATACCCATTGAATTAAACTGACTGCACCTTGGAAGAGCTGAATGGAGGACGAAGTGGTCTTTGGCCGGGATGCTGAGGCTGCAAGATTTAGACAGGAGGGAAAAGGTATCTGGGGGAGGAGAGGCTTTCGCACTGATGGCGACAAACATGTAAGTAAGAATAACCAACAATGTGATGAGGGCGGATGGGCAAATGCATGATATATGTAAAGGATGTTGAAGCAGGGAACCATTAATGCCCAGGGCATGGGGCCTTACTTTTTCTTCTTTCCCACTCCTATGCCTGCCTGGCACACAGTAAATGCTCAAAACTGCTTGAATTTTAGTGGATGTTAATTACTTAAGCCTAGAATTCTCATATGTGAATTTTTGGAAACTAAAATATACCCATATCAATCTTTTGAAGCCAATACACACTTCTGAGCATCACATAATCTATCTCCCATGGCCAATTCACGGCACCACTATGACAGGAATTACCTGTTAAAAGTACTCAAACCTTTGTGGGAAAGGCCCAACAGAAACACAAACACCAAAACTAGGCACAAACTGGGAGAGAAGACTGTGCATTTTACTTTTTGAAATGACCATTAACCCTGCTTCCCTGAGACTTGCTAAGAAGAAACGTGATATCCTCTCCAAGTGGCATGGTAGGCACAGCCACAGCATACGGACTGCCCTTCTCATGGCATTCAGCAACCCCCGGGGGGTTTCCAACAGCTAAGTCCCAGAATACTAAGGAGCAGCAACAGCCCTCTCAGTGTCTTCTCTGTGCCTGAGCCTGATTAGAGTCACCCGCTTTCTCTATACCTCCCAACCGGCTTCTCATGTTGCAGATTCAAGGCCAAATTCCTGGGCCTGGAATTCAAGACTCCAGGATTCGGTCTCCTCACGGCACCCTTTGGGTCAGCCTCCCCATCCATGCCCCTGCATGCCTTCCTTCTGTTTGCCAACCCTCCAGGTTCTCCCATGCCTCTCCACCAAGGCTCCCTGCCAGCCTGGATGCTCCTTCTCACAGTCACCCTCAGCAGAACAGTAAGCCACCTCTTGTGTGAAGCTTTCCCTGACTCTCCTGATGATCAGAATGAATCGCTCCTTTTTCTGGGCCGTTTTAATTCTCTGTGCTTCAATTCCTTCAGCTAAAAAAAAAAAAATGGGAATAATGATCTGTATTCTTTCACTTCAGAGTTCTTGATCTTAACAAATTAAATAAATTAAAATGTGCGCGAAACTTAACGTTCTCATTATTTACTATGTTCAAAGAAGCCACATATTTGGTTGGCTCATATGACATGTTCGTTGCATAATAACAGCATGGTAGACACTGAAAATTATTTTTGGGCTGTATTTCACATTTAGGCAACTACTTTTAATGGTTTAAATCAACCCAAATATTCTGAAAATATAGTTTAACTGATTATATTAAATCTGATCTTGCTAAAAAATTGCCAAATGGAGCATCAACACTGGAGCCAGTTATGTGGCAGCTAGCCTAACGAAATCAAAATAGCACTGACACTTTTCCTTCTCTTGGCGATAAAACAGTGGGCATTTTTAGACATTTTTCAGACGTTTTCCAAAGTATAGACATCTGTCGTTTATATTTCAAGTTTCTCCAAATATAGAATATAGTGTCATCCTTCCAGACTGGGTAGCAAAGATTACTCACCAAAAGACTACTTTCTTAACAAGATTCCATGAAGGCATCTGACAAGGTCTGTCTTGACATTTCTATACATACAATGGAGAAATATGGTTAGAAGATAATACCCAAAGTAGATTTATACCTGGGTGCATGATTATACCTATAAAATCAGTTTCAACATAACAGGAGCCCTCTGGTGGTAACTACAGAATTCTGTCTTATGTTAATCCATGATTTTCAAGATGTCAACGAAGTAGGTTGATCACAATTTTTAAAACGAAGCAATAGCAAAGACAGTGAATCCACTGATGACAGGGTCAAAATCTACCCAATGACTACATTATAAAAACAGGCCAAATATAACAAGATAAGGCATTTTTTAAGTGGTAAGTGTATATTTATATGTGTAGGTTCAGACAACTCTCATGAATAAAGATCTATGCTAAAGCCGTCCCAAGCACCACTGTTTCTAACAGCATGGCGACAACCTAAACATCCATCCGTAAGGGGACAGCTAAATAAATTAAGGGGATAGAGTATACTTTGTAGCAACGAAAAGAAAAGCTACAGTGGACTGAAATAATGATTGGAAGAATATACACGATCAATCTTGGGTGATAAAAGTAGTTAAGCACTGGGCGCAGTGGCTCATGCCTGTAATCCCAGCACTTTGGGAGGCTGAGGCAGGCAGATCACGAGGTCAGGAGATCGAGACCATCCTGGCTAACAGGGTGAAACCCCGTCTCTACTAAAAATGCAAAAAACTAGCCAGGCATGTTGGCGGGCGCCTGTAGTCCCAGCTACTTGGGAGGCTGAGGCAGGAGAATGGCGTGAACACGGGAGGTAGAGCTTGCAGTGAGCCAAGATGTGTCTCAAAAAAAAAGAAAAAGAAAAAAAAAGTAGTTTAAGCATTTTACACACAGACTGTTCCCATTTTTGTTTTGGTTTTGAAAGAATTCCACGTGTGTGTATGTTGATTTTCATACACACATTATGTAAGTGTTTGTACGTATAATAGCAACATCTGAGCCCTTGCTGTGTACCAGACACAATTCTACAGGTATATTATATTTATTAACTCAGTCTTTTCAGAGACACAGGTACAGATTCATATGTCTGTATTTTATTTAGGTACAGAAAGTAAGCAGTGGACCAACAATGTAAAAAGGTACTCTCGTATCACACTGCCACATGGTTACTAGGGTGGAGAAGGTTTTTCTTATAAATTTCTGTATAGTTCAAAGGTTTTTCAGAAGAATGTAATATTTCTTAAATTCGAAAAAGGAAACGTGGCTAAGATAGTAAATATGAGAAAAACTGCACAATGTAAGTCAATGTATGATGAAATAATTAAATGGGATACGAGACACAGCTCTGCTACTTCCTAGGTAAATTACCTTGAACAATTTCCTTAACTTTTGAGTCTCAGTTTCCCAGTGTACTAGAGATAACCAAAACTATTTGCAAAGTAATATGGGTTAAATAAAGTAATGCATGCCCACGTCAAGCCCATACTTCATGGTACACAGTTGGCCTACATCCGCAAACACTGCTTTTAACAGAGAAACCACAAAAAATCACTCCAATCAATACAGGAAGACCACACGTGTCCTGAAGAGCACTCAAATGCAGAGGCTTGGAGAGGCCAGAAAGGAGGACATGGGAAACACAGGAGGAAGGGTTGAAAGAATCAGTGCAACTTGCCCTGGAAGTGATGTCTTAGGGGAAGATTAGCAGCTTAAGTGGTTACTAACATTAGTGAAAATGTTGACTTTTTCTGCTTGGCTGTGATGGACAGAATCAAAACCAAGGTATAAAAGTTATGGTTAAAGGGAAGGGGGATCAGATTTGAGTGTAAATATATAAACCTTGTAACAGTTATACAGCTGTTGAAAATGGTACCAAGTTGCCCAGTAATGGAACTGTTGTTCTTGCCAAGTCACAGCAAGCTTTACAACCTGTTTGCCCCATGAGAGAAAGTTCATGGAGAATGCACCAGGTGCGCTGCAGAGGAGATTCATGCTTGCAGAGGAAGGATAAAGTAGATTACTCCTGAAGTCTCCTGTAACTTTAAGATTTATACGATCTATGGCATTCAAAGGCACTCTGCAGTTCAAAAAGTCTATCAGTTTAGTAGCTACAGTCATCTTTCAGTGTCCAGGTGGACTGGTGCCAGGACTCCTGCAGATACCAAAATCTGAGGATGCTCAAGTCGCTTATATAAATTGGTATAGTATTTGCATAAAACATATATATTAATACATCCTCCTATATACTTTAAATCATCTCTAGATTTCTTATAACATCTAAAACAATGCCAATGCTATGTAAATAGCTGTTATGCTTATTGATATACGGTATAAAATTCATATTATTTTTTGTTGTATTGTTATTTTTCCCAAATATTTGTGATCCTCAGTTTGTTAGATCTGCAGATGTAGAATCCGTGGACAGAGAGTTGTGGTATTGCTATTTTGACTAGTAAAACTATCTGGCTATTCTCATTTTTATAGATGAAGAAACAGTTCCCAAAGAAAGAAAATTTGCCTGTATAGAGTCACATAAACACCAAGCCAGAATAACAACTCTCCAACGCTTAAGGCAGTACATTCCAAACTTTTGCCAACTAGGAATTCACTTAATGGGCATATGGTAGACATGCAGAAAGATAGTTTGTTACAAAATTAATAATTTTTACATGTTTATCATACATAGTTTTACATGTTTTAAAAAATATTGATAAAATATATTTTTAAATTAATTTTAAGTATTCTATATCAGCATAATCTTTCACTTGGGTTCAATGACATATTTAGCTTGAGTAATATTCTGGTTCCACATCTAAGCTAATTACTTAATAGATTTTCATTTACACCAATTAGAAAATCACAACTCATGTACTGTACAGACTGTTGGTAACTGTTGCAGTGTAGATTTTCATTTACACCAATTAGAAAATCACAACTCATGTACTGTACAGACTGTTGGTAACTGTTGCAGTGTTTTGTTCTAGTAAGGAGTATAGATATTCCCACCAAGGATGAACCCAGATAGTATGGAAAAATTTACTAAAGGCCTGGCTTGGAATTTATTGGAAACCTGTTATCCTTTAAGGCTGGGAGATGCAACGTTTAAAATTAAGAGAAGTGGGAAATAGATTCTTCATTCATTTATTGCTTATATTTACCTCCGGTTTTTACATATGCCCAACATTTATGCTTTCTTGATGAAAATCACACATGCTAGTAAACAGATCTTAGTGATCCAGTCTCAGCGGTATTATCCAGTTTTTAAAAATTCTATTTCTTATTTCTGTTATTGACCAGGAAGAGACAGATTCAGTCTGAAAAGAGAAAAGCCTATGCAATATGCCATCTGTCTAAGCCAACTGATACCATAGACATGGTCTTTACTCACATCAAGACCATGAAGAAATATTTTATTTCATACCTTAGTCCAAAAAGATCTCCTCAACAGCCAGCACAACTCAGTGGAGAAAAGTTGAGCTATTTACTTGCTGAGAATCTCTTTACACAGCCCAGGGGAAATACACATTCAGTGATGGAGCTTTCATCCTGCTCTTGGTGGAAGTAGTGGAGGGAGGATGAGCATTAGCAGACTGGCATCTTCCTTGCTGCCTATTCAGCTGGTGCCCTGTCATTAAGAATGTCTGGGAACCTTTTGTTCATTATCAGTGACTTCCAAATGAACAACTCAAAGAATCTCTCCTGAAGCAAAGGGTTTCAACGACAAAAATTAGAGAAAGTCACTGAACATTTCTCCCTCATGTGTTAGACATATTCTAAGGACTGATTCATATTCTACACAGTGAATTCAACAAGCTATAAAGCAAAATATTTATGCACGCACGACTGCTCTTCCACATTGCATACCCCTGATGTTATGTCACACACAACAGCAGTATTTGATCAAGGACTTTGCCAAAAGCTTGTTCCTCTTTCCTTTAGAATATGTTTGTCATCAGTGTTGAGGTTGATGTTGCAAACTTCTCAGCAAACCTACTTTTGTTATGATGAATGTAACTATGAATGATGCCTCTGAGGTTTTGTTCTATATTCTGGGCCCTCAGTAACAAAATTCATCAATTTCACCCTGGAAAGCACTATTTTGTACTTGATCTGGGAAGACTCAACTGGTTTACTGGAGAGGCCACTGTACTCTGTCTGAAAATGACTCAAAAGCATTGGGGGGTTTATGCCACTATTTGACAAAGTTTCATAACAGAGAAAGCACTGGAGACCATGGACAAATAAATCACCTGCCAAGTAAAATTCAATTTTCAGACAGTCATTATGATACTTTCTATTTACAATTTTTCTTTTTCTGTGACTTAAGTAAAATTATCAACCTGGCAGATTAACCGGTCCCTGGACATTAAGATTCACATTTTATAATGACACTGGGTTTCCATTCACTATTTACACTTATGTTATTTTGAGCTGTAGTGTTTCTTATTTTTGTCACTCCTTTTATACTTCAAAGAACCACTTTGAAGTACTGATCCATTCTTGTGAACTGGATAAAGAAAACAACACAATAACGACCCAGAAATGCAAAGGTTAACAAAAGTAAACAAATAACAAACCCCAGTATGCTTACTATGTGCCATGCACTATTTGCAAGATTTTAATTATCTTAACTGATTTACTCTCCACAACAACCTTAGGAAGGAGGTAGTATTATTCCACTTTATAGATAGAGAAACTGAGTTGTGACTTCACTTGCCCAAGATCACAAAGTGCCAGAAACTGAGGCCAGGCTCTTCCCGTGCTCTAAACCCTCTCAAACGAGAAGAAAGCCTGCAGAGATCAGTGCCTGTTAGCTCCGTCAGGGGCCTCACTGCAATAACGTCATCCCAACCCCCTCACAGCTGGAATCTGCTTAGAGACGTCAACAGCTGGAGGCTATCAAAGGACACACTCCCAAGTGATGGCTGCCATCCTGCGTCTTACATCAAGGGGGAATCACACATTCCCCTGGCAGGCTGGTTCTGTGTTACATGACCTACCAAGTTACTCCCTTTATTTTCTTTTTTCTATTGTTCTCTGTTTCTAATCAATAGATTAGAAATCAACAGACAGACATCTAGAAAACTCGCAAATATTTGGAAATCAAACAAGATACTTTAAGCCACGGATGAAAGGAGACATAAAAAGGAAATCAGAAATATATTTATTCAACTTCAATAGTTTTTGGGGAACGGGTGGTGTTTGGTCACATGGATAAGCTCTTTAGTGGTGATTTCTGAGATTGTGGTGCACCCATCACCTGGGCAGTGTATACTGTACCCAATGCGTAGTCTTTTATCCCTCATCCCCTCTCTCCCTTCTCCCCTGAATCCCCAAAGTGCTTTACATCCTTCATATGCATTTGGGTCCTCATAGCTTAGCTCCCACTTATAACTGAGAACATACTATAATTGGTTTTCCATTCCTGAGTTACTTCATTTAGAATAATGGTCTCCAGCTCCATCCAAGTTGCTGCAAATGTCTTTATTTTCTTCCTTCTTATGGCCGAGTAGTATTCCACGGTGTGTATATATATCACATTTTCTTTATCCACTCACTGATTGATGGGCATTGAGGCTGGTTCCACATTTTTGCAATTGCAAGTTGTGCTGCTCTAAACATGCATGTGCAAGTGTCTTTTTCATAGAATGACTCCTTTTTCTTTGGGTAGATACCCAGTAATGGGGTTGCTGGATCAAATGGCAGTTCTACTTTTAGTTCTTTTTGATTACATGTTACTTTTGACCTCCTATTTTACATGATGAGACTTTAACTTCCTCACACAGACTCTCCTCCCCCATGCTGCTAATATAAAATAATTTTGTATTCAATTGATAGTCACCGTTTTCATGGCCATGACTATGGTATATAATGTTCACAGGAGAGTCTGTAGTGCACTACGAGTGTATTTCCTTTCTTAATAACTCTGTTTCTTTTGGAATTATAACTTTGTTCACGGTCTCCTGGTTTTCTACTTTCCTATTACTAATTCATCCCCAAACCTTCTGACACAACTACAAAATCCTCTGTGCAGAACCCATGAGGTGGCTCCTCGGTAGGTCCTCCTGTTCCCTGGATGCCTCGCACACAGCCATTCCTTCCATAGGCCTCTGCCTGCCTGGCGGCTGATTGCTAGGCCATGGTAAAGCTCTGTGCCTCTCACCATCCTGGGAATTCCCTTTGCTGCCTTCTTGTGCTGGATCTCATTTCCTGCATCACTTGTCTTCCTCTTTATTTTACTCCTTCATTTTAGTGGAGTGTATCCTTACAGCAGCTAAATAGTTTATTTTAGTCCTTACGGATCTAAAATATCTTAGCTCTACTCTTGTACTTGACTGTCTGGCTAAGCACAGAACCATACGCTGGAACTCATTTACTCATTTCCCCTCAAAAGTAGTGTGCAGCTTTATCACTGGGAATTCCAATGCCATTTGATCCTCGATCGTTTAAAATCAAACCTCATTTTCCCCTCTCTGGATATTTTTACTATTTACCCTTTATCCCTGGTGTTCTGAAATTTCACAATAAAGTGTCCTGGTGTGAGTCACTTAAAAAATTGTTAATGTAATTCCAACAGAATATACACTCCACAATAGCACAGGTTTTTGTCTGCTTCCTCCCAACTCCTGTGTCTCTAGTGCACTGGACACAGCCTGTCCTCTGGTAGGCCTTGGCAATACAGGTAGAATAAAAGGCAAAACACGCCTGTACTTGCTGCACCCTTTCTATTTGGAGGTGCATCAATTTCATGAATTACTTCTCTGTAACTTTCTGCCCACTACTACCTTTGTAACTCATATTAGTTGGGTGTCAGACTTCCTGAACTGATTCCAGAATTTCCCAAATATTCTTTTCCCCCCTCACTCTTCTACTTTCTGAGAGACTTTTTATTATTAAAAGTTGCTTTACTCTTTTGTTACTAAATTTTAGTTTTCAGGAGTTCTTTCTTGTAGGCCTAACAGTGGGTTATTGGGAGTCCCATTCATTTTACTGGAGGGAGCAGAATCCTCACACTTTGCTATCTGCAAGTCTTTTTCTCTCCATATGGTTGATTTCCTCAGAGAAGAATCCTCAAACTTCCCAGGAATGATACTGGTCCACTTTCCAGTGTTCCAGGAGCCAAGCAAGGGGAGACTGCCAAGATCTCACTACTCAGTACAGGGATTTTCACTTTGAAAAATCCCCATGAGTTCTTGCTTTCTCATTATTTTAAGGAAATATGTATAAAGATAATGCAGTGGAATAGAGGGAAAAACAGACATGGTCATAATGTGTTATTGTTCTTAGTGGCCCACTTTACAGAGAAGGCAACTGGGTCTAATCAGATGGGGGCAGGATCCAAATCCATGTATCCAGACTTCAGCCTCAAGCTCCTCCCCACAGCTACTCCACCGTGGGGACCCTCATCCATCCAAAGCTAGCATTCCACCTGAGCCTGAGTATCAGCATCTCGTTATCCCCTAGTCCCCTCTTGTAGAGCTACTCCATTTCCTCTTTACTGGCTTCTTAGGTTGGCATTCAAACATGGCCTATCTTAAAGATCCCCTCTTGCTCCTCATCTCCGTCCACTTACCACTACAAATGAACACAGCCAAACTCCTTGAAAAAGTAGTCTTCCTGTACTGTCTCCATTTCGTCACCCCTCTCACTCATCAACCGTCTAAAATGCGGCAATTCACCCCCATAACTCCAGGGAAACTATTCTTGCTAATATCACTAACAACCTTGTCTATAATTCAGTTCACACTTTCACTTCTGGCATCATCCTTGTTGCCCCCTTTCCTTAAGCCCCGCATCCGATCATTTACCCAGTTGGTCATTTCTACCTCCTACACATCTCTGGAGTTTATCCCCTTCTCTCCTGCTCCACTGTCATGCCCCCAATCATCTCGCCCCAGGATACCCTAACAGCCTCCCATCCTAACAGGTCTCCTGCCCTCCAGTCTTGCCCTCCACACTGCACGCGAGTGGCGGTCCTAAAACACAGATCTGATCGTGTCACACATCCCTGCTGAAACTACTTCTGTGTTGTCTCACTGCCCTTGAAACAACATTTCAAACGCAACACAGCTTATCAGGCCTTCATGATCTGGTCCAAATATCTTAATGAATAAGGGACTGGAAGTTCCCAGAGGGGTCAGTGACTTGTTGCCATTGTTGGCTCACCAGCAGGGGAGACTGAGTTTGAACCTGGGTCCTCATCTCCAAATCCTACTCTTTTCTGCTGATAGATTATTTCTTTTATTGTCTACTTTATATTATCCATCCTCCTTGTCATTTCTATCAATACATGTAACTAAGAGTTGATCATGGATGAAGAAATGTAGACTCAGGGAACTTGCTGAAAGTCACACAACAACCATGACTCCCCCTGAGTTCTGTGCTCTCATTGCTTCTCTATAGGACTTCCCAAATCACTGGTGCTTCGAGAGGTCGGGTCCCTCCACAAGTGCATGGGGGTTGGGGAAGGACCACAGGGCACTGAACTCAGAAGACCTGGGCTCTAGTCTAGTCTGTATGCATATCCACAAACGGGATAAACACGAGGCTTACTCTGTTTGCCACTCAGAGCTCTTATGGAAATCAAACAATAGAAACAGGAAAATACCTTATAAATATGTTGTAATTACTACTAATAAGGGCAGGTTTAAAAATAAAGGTCTAGAAGAGCATGCGTAACCAAATAGTGCATTACAACATACCTACTTACTCTAAAAAGTCAGTTGTCATATGTTGGTAGGACTATCAAACTCAACTGAAAAGCAAGTCAAAGTTAGGAGATACTCTCTTGGGAAGTCCAGGAATTTTTAAAGCTGGTATTCTAAGATATCCTCTTTTTGAGGACTATTTCCCCATTTTCCATTCCAAAGAATGAACACATATTCATCTTTCTAGACTTTCTAGACTATTTAAAGCTCACAAAGGCAACTGTTTTGCACTTTTGAAACTGTAAAGAGCAAGACAGGCAATAAATATCATTTGTGGCTTAATAATTAATGTTTTTCATTATTTTAGCCCTTTTACAAAGATGAATTTATACTTTAAGATCTCCAGTTCACTAACACATAATTAGCATAAAAAGGCCTCTCTGAAAAATGTGATAACATTTAGAGTTAATTCATGCTTCTAATCAAACCCAATGAAATAAACATTTTTCACCATTAACAATAAAGTATGTTTAATTTACTGCTTGAGTTGGTTTAATCACATCAAGGAAGTTTTCAGCTACCTTCCTACCTGTTACTCTTCTAATCTCTTTTATCTCTAGAAAAGCATTGTTTTTCTAGTTCACTGAACAAATCCTTTCATGTGAACCTTAAGATAACTTTAACCCACAAATTCTCCTGGTTAAAAATCTCTGTCAAATATGTTCACGGGCCCAGAATCTGCCACTCACCTGGCTTTTAGATACAAGCTTTGTGTCTCTGTACAATTAGTTTCACAAACTATCTTAGTAATGAATTAATTTTACTCCGAATTCAGTGTCTGAAATTTAGAAAAAACCTTATCACAAATACAATCACAGTAAGTCTACACAACCTAGCGAGCCCTTCCGTCAAAAGTCAGGAAACCCAGCAAAAGTACTTAAGAGCACAGAGGGATAAGGGTTTTATTACGACAGCGGCAAAATCATTAGAGAGATGGATTAAGGACCCTAAGCATCTTCAACTACCACTGCTAGAACTGCCTCCTCAAAATATTTATGACAAGAACCTAAAATACACCTAATAGATTTTTTGGATGTATTATGTACTAGAAGACTGAAATCAGCAGGAATTCTAATTAATGCAGTTAATATAAAACAGCAATTGACATCAAGTGTTGGGTAAAATGAGATTTTAAGAACTTTAATCTCTTCCCTTAAAGACAGTAAATGAAATTCCTCTGTAAAATATAGTATTTTAAAAGTCAATAGAACTGCAAGAGGCATATTAACTCAGCAGAGTTGGTTATTATTAATTATAACTGAATACCTACCAACTTCTGCAGACAGAACTGACTGACAACAGGTTAAGTCAAAGTGACAGGCTTTTAAACAACTTAGGAGATTTTCAGATTCCAGATAATTTTCTATTCAAGAAAATTATTCTTAAGCAAAGATAAATAGAATTACATCAGGGCCTTAATATGCCCATTCAAAAAAGAATCATATAACAGCAATATCATTTACCTTTTTTTAAAGACATATTGTCCATAATTCGAGGATAAATAAGATCTGAGTTAAAACAGTACATATGTGAAAGCTCAGGGTTGGGGGTAGGAGGAGTAGGGAGTGGGGAAATAAGAACTGATTGACTATTAGTTCTATCAACTGTAATGAATGGTGCCACAGTGCTACACAGAAAGACACAGATAACATGAAAAGAAGTATCTGGTCAGTCCATATGCTCTGACATGGTCAAGTCATGACTGGAATAGTATGTCTAACTATGAACACGCAGTGTCTGAGGAACGGTTTGTACAAACTAGGTATCAAATAGAGGGAAATAATCAGCAATTATGATGCTTGGGGATGGAAATCTACTTCAAATCATGTTGCCCAAGAAGCAGCTAGAGACTTCTTGGGAAGTCTCTAGAAAGGGAAGGAAGCTCAGTGGTGGAGGAAGGAAGAGGCCCAAAATACATGAAGCCACGTGGGAAAGGGAGATTCATCTGTGTTGCTTCAAAGAACAGAATATTAAACAATGGGGAGAAATTAACAGAAGAGAGAATTTAGTTCCGCCTAAGAAAGAAGGATCTAAAAATTAGAGTTGTCTGAGTACAATGGGATGCTGAACAAGTGAGTACTGAGTATTAAGCAGGGTCTGGATGCCTCTTTGCCATGGATTCTGTGAATTTTCCTAGCCCCTGCAGTGGAAACCAGACAGGCTAAATAAATAATTGATTTCTTAGGAATTAATTGAGGATTTCCATTTCTGGGGTGTTGTCTAAGTAGGCACTCTGACCAATTTTCATACTGAAAACTAAAAATGATGTATACAACATTAAAAACAGGTCAATAATAAATAGGACCTGGCTGGTGAGTAAGGAATATTAGAAGTCAAAGCTTAAGTGAGGGCAGGAGTCTCCAGAGGCAAGGAGGGACATTTGCTAAAGGGGGACAGACTTTTCCTTTGATTTTCACAGTCTTGCGAAAGTGCTAGGAGCAGGGGGAAAAGTCCAGGGGCTGCCCAAGATGGAGCATCTAATAGGGCACCCCAAAGGACCACAGCCTCAGTATTTGGCAAGGAAACAATTAAAGTGACACCTCCAGAGTACAAAGAAAGTTGCCTGTCTCAAATCTTGGTACAAATAGAACAGGGAGAGATCCATGCACCTTCAAGAATTCATAATCACAAGCCAGCCCTTCTATAAGTGTGTGGCCAGAAATAACTTGAGGTCCAAAAAAACCCCAAGTGGAAAGTTGACTTTCCAGTGCCCCCCAGGGAAGGGGAGGGTGGTGGCTCCAGTCACCTGGGAAAAGCAAAGGCAGCTCCTCTCTGGAGGAACCTGCCCTTAACTCCTGTCTCAGAGAATTACCCCAGATAGGATTCCAAGAAATACGAACTCATAGTAAAAACTAAAAATACAAAAACCAATGCACCATGAGTAAAAGTCAGCAAAAACAACAGAGAATAGAATCAGAACTGTAAACGCTTTAGCTACTGAATTTATCAAAAACAGGACTGAGACTGAAGGCATGCATATGTATGCATCACACACACAAAACTCAAAGCCAGCTAGAAGTCTGGATATGCTGGAATCTCATTCATTCCCCAGAAGCATCTTAAGATCAGAGCTTTAGAGTTGCTGTAAAAGTTATTACATAAAGCATCGTTGAAACCCGAGAATAAAAGCCTCCTCCAGGTATTCATGACATGACAGCTTATCTCCATACAAAGAGACGTAGCTAGAATAATGCTATATGGGTACTAGTATATATATATGCCTCTGAACATGTGCTTTAAATCAACTCCAAGTATGTTTACTTTGAAACATACTAGAGTAATTAAAAGTGGTCAGTTTAGAAATTAAAAAACAGAATTAAAAATTCTATTAGTTTCACAAGAGTTAACTTTAAAAAATCAAAACAAAAATTTTTTAAGTGACATATTTTTAAAGTGATAATTTTTTTAAAGTAATAGTGGGGAGGCAGGTGAAATCCCACTAGCACCGAAACAGAAACAAAAGAAAATGTCAAGGACCAACAGTTAAATTCTTTTCTGAATTTGATTCCTTGTAATTACATAGATAATGAAATTGAATAAAAAAGCACAGTAGAAATCTAACCTCACCATCTAGAAACAGGTTATGCCTTTGCACCTAAATGTATGCAAAAATGCCCTTCTCTTCCCTGTCTTCCCCATGGTTTACAAGCAGGGATGAGCAACAAGAAAACTGGGCAGACAACCCTTCTGCAGGATAGACGCTTATGTATTAGAAATGGTATAAGGAAATGAAAACATCCATCTTCCATTCTTCTATAAATTGAAAGATACAGATTTGCCATAAATACCATGTTCTACAAACAAGTATTGCTTGTACCACTACAGCCCTGGATGGCCAGGCTTGGACTGCACAACTCTGGCAGGGCCAGTCCCTGCATACAGGTGACCACAGGAGCACTGGCAGTTTGAGGCGAGGGCAGTTAGGCCAGCAGTTCTAGCCCTGGCTCTAAAAGGTGACCTGAGCAACAAAGAAAGACGCCACCCTTTAGTGTAGAAAAAAAGATGAAAGCTCAAGATGTCACAGGAGTGAGCCAGAGTTCTGAGACTGAGTTTCGCAGTTTCCCTTTAAGAACAATGTACATTTTCAAAGATTTCTGTGGAAGTCCCCAAATATTTGGGGGACATATTTTGACACTGTAGTTATAATAATATTTTTTCTTTAGGTCTTTGTATTATTTACTTCTCTAGCAGGGAACATTTTATTCACCACCACATTAACTTTATTTTTTTTTAGGTGGTTCTAGTAAAGGAATATTAACTATTAGGTTGGTGCAAAAGAAATTGTGGTTTTTGCCATTAAAAGTAATTACCAAAAACACAATTACTTTTGCACCAAGCTAATACTAAACTTTGAGGTAGAGATGATAGTTTTTTTCCTGATATACTTCCTAACCCTATTTCAGTTTTCTTAGATGTGAAACAAACATAACACCCTCAGAAAAGAAAGTGTAGTAGTAGGAAGGAAAAGGCTTCCATGCTAAGCTCTTTCGGGAAGATCAAACTTCCTCGTCTCTGTTACCAGGTTTGGGCAATTCAAGCCCCTGCCAACACCCGCAACCAGCCCTCCATCCCCATGCTGTGCACACGCTGAACCAGCTCCATGCTCCATTGCCTTCTTCACCTTCATTTCCAGTTTTCCTACAAATCAGCGCAAAAGCACTCACAGGCCTCACCAGGTTTCACTTTTTAAATCTTTTTATTTCTTTAAAATACTTTAAGTTCTAGTGTACATGTACACAACACGCAGGTTTGTTACACATGTATACATGTGCCATGTTAGTGTGCTGCACCCATTAACTCGTCATTTACATTAGGTATATCTCCTAATGCTATCCCTTGCCCTCCTCCCCGCACGACCATTCTTGCGTAGAAATGTTTATAGTATTCTCTGACAGTGGTTTGTATTTCTGTGGGCTCGGTGGTGTTATCCCCTTTAGTGTGCCATTTGCTAAGATCATTGGAAAAGCGCAGTATTAGGGTGAGAGTATCCTGATTTTCTAGGTACTGTCTGTGACGGCTTTCCTTGGCTAGGAAAGGGAATTCCCTGACCCCTTGTGCCTCCCAGGTGAGGTGATGCCCTGTCCTGCTTCGGCTCACACTCCATGTGCTGCACCCACTGTCCAACAAGCCCCAGTGAGATGAACCCGGTACCTCAGTTGGAAATGCAGAAATCACCCATCTTCTGCGTCGCTCACACTGGGAGCTGTAGCCTGGAGCTGTTCCTATTTGGCCATCCTGGAACCCACCTAGCCATTTTTTAAATCTTCACACAAATTGAGCAGGTGAATTTCTTAATCCAGTTTTTTAAAAACGTAAGTTTATAATCATGTATTTTCCCATAATAAAGTTACTCAATATTTTCGTCACCTAAGTATAAAAAACACGACTAACTGTGAACAAAATAAAAATAAATAAAAGATACTCAACTTAGGTATCCTTGAAAAAAAAATTAGGCCTTTATAGATATATAGGATAGATCAGAAGTCTAATTCTCCAGGGTTTTAAAAAATTGTTTCTTTTTCCTTCCAATAGCTATGGATCTACATGTAGGTTCCCAGAGTGGCCCAGATGGGTGGCTGCATCATGCTGAAAAAGGGAAAGATGAACCACAGCGAGTCAGGTCAGTATGACTGACTTCAAATAATAATTTCCCTGTCACAAATTAGAAATGCTTAATATCCATTTGAAATAAAAGTGTTATATTTTATACACGGTTATTGTTCTCTCTATTATCTCCTGAAATGAAAGTTTTACAGGGCAGGAGCCTTCTTTGAACTCATGGTCTTCTACTCAGATAAACTTATTATTAAAACATTGCACTATGTATATTAGGAGTGATACATTATTTTCCATGCCTACAAGCAACAAAGGGGTAACCCTTGGCTTTTTAGTTCCACTCCTAGTAGTGGTACAGATCCACTCCTCAGTTTGAATTTGCATTATTTTTTGGTGGGGAACTTTAAAATTTACTTCGGTGCTGATACTCTCCAGATTTGCTGGTGGAACTCCTTCAGTCTGGCTTGTGAGCCCTTCTAAAAGGCCTCTATAATTTTTGAGCACTCTCTTACTTTTTGGCACAACACAATGTTCAGGCCTATTTTGTACTTTCCCTCCCTAGGCCCTGGAATTGGTCACTTCTCCAAGGAGCCCTGATTCCTTTCAGGGGAGAACAGTATCTAGAAACTGAGATCTGGATGTCCGCTATACTTGTTGCTACTGGAGGGCTGCTGCTCCCAGGCTCCGCCAGCAAACAGAGCTAGAGACTACATGTAAGTCTACAGATATGTACACATATATTCATATTTGCATACATGCTTATTTTTATTTCTGCATGTATTGAAATCCATGAGCTTATACCAATAACTCCAATTCAAAACTACAACCACAGCATTCATTCTCGTTTTCTCCTCTCCATTTTCGTAATTCTTTTCTCTGAAGTGAGAAATCTGGCTCCAGTTATCCTTGATATACTTATGTATTTGATCTATTTTCCTGTATGTAACTAACCACTCATTCACTGCCTTCACTGGGCCTAGCCCCAGTGGGGGCACTCTCTTCACTCTAAGTGGGCTCAAACACCCTGAGTTGGTCAGCTACTGCCACTTCCCACATGCCATCTCATTCCTCTCAAGCTCTGCACCCAAATGCCTTCCCAAGAAGATGCCCTTGTCATCCCTGCTGGCCTGCCCTGGCTAAGTGCCCCACTCCCCACACAGTTACCTTGCCCAGGCCTACCTAATGACTTCTGGGCTGAAATGTTGAGGAAGTGGAAGAGGAAGAACTTGGTAACTATCTTTAAAATAAAATATAACTAATATTTTATTAGATAATTTGTTTCCATTTTATGTAACAGACACATTCCTGAAAATTGCCACAGACATTTAAACTTTTATAGAGGAATCAAATTTTAGAGCCCTGGGGGCCTTCTACTTAAAGAAATGCTGTGGTATTTCATAAAGTAAAAAGTCATTTTGTAATGTGAATAATTCCTACTAAGGTATATGTTCTGTAAAATTTGATTATCACCAAACATGAGTTTTTAAAGTGCTAATATCTGAAGTAAGATATAAAGTTCACTAAATAATCAGTCAAGGTACTCCAGAATTTCAAAACTTACACCTGAACAAACAAAATACCATTTCATTGTAATGGAGACATCCCAGGGCATAAACTTCTTTTTCAGTAAAATAAATCAAAGGGCACATTCGAGAAGTTTCTAACAGCTCACAGAATATTACTAATCTTAACACAAGTGCCAATGCATCTACGTCTGGAAGAGAAGGTAAACTAGGAATTCATAAAGTAATTGTTGTGCAAACATATGCCCATTAATACAATTTGAGGGATACTTAATTACCTGTACATTTATTTAAAAATTTGGTGTGAAATCCATGCAAATGGATTAGAAAAAAATCACAGCACCTTTCACCTTGCCTTTGTGTCATTAATTGTTACCAGTAAAGCACAAAGCACCTCTCTGCCTCCAAATAATTCGGGAAGCAAGGTTTGCCTGGCAGCAAGGAATACCTCCAAGAGGCAGACGGCAGCACTGGTGGGCAGGCCAGTGAGGCTGATGATCAGTGAGGTGGGCAGGGGTGAAAAGCAAACGGAAGGAATGGAGAAGCAGCCTGGGCCTGGGTTAGCTATGCATGTGCTAGAACCTGGGAGCAAAATCCTCACTGGGTCAGGTGGTGGTGGTGGGCTAACGAGACAGGTGGGTCAGACCTATGTCAGATAAGCAAGGTGAGACTGGGGTATCAATCAACTATGAGAGTGACTCAGGCTCGTTTGACCTGACTTCTCTTTTTTTTTTTTTTTTTTTTTTCCTGTTTGGTATGCTGGGTCTTCCTTTGGCAACCTTGACCCTGGCAGTCGGTTTCCACACTGGGAAAGGGAGTGTAGACTAGTGTTAAAAACACAGATTCTG
This sequence comes from Trachypithecus francoisi, assembly GCF_009764315.1. Lineage (NCBI taxonomy): Eukaryota > Metazoa > Chordata > Mammalia > Primates > Cercopithecidae > Trachypithecus > Trachypithecus francoisi. The sequence goes on from NW_022681468.1 coordinate 49,025,638, forward strand.
AAACCAGACTGAGTTCAAATCCAGGCTTCACAGTATATTATCACAAGATTTGCAACTTCTCTGTGCCTTCGTTTCCACATGACATACATATCCCCAAACACCAGAATGTGGACTAGTGGAGCAAGGGGCCCCCTGCCCACCTTGGTGGCGTGCTAGACCATGGAAGGGCAGCTGTGAAGTGGTTTGGGGGCTGTCCCAAGTCAGAGGCTTCTCCGGATAGGTTTTCTTCAGGCTCTCCTTTGGTGGCTTCTGCCTCCTCTAGAACAAGAAAAAAAGAGGGAGAAGTACCAAAGTGGGCACCACCGCTCCTGAAAAGGTGATGCTGTTGGGTGTTGTGAGTGCTGCCCCTGCCCCTTCCCTCACTGCAGCCTTCTTGGTGTGTCCCCAGGAGAATGACCCAGGCTGCATCACCCCCACAGCTAGCACAGGACCACACTTGAAAATGTGCTCCATTCAGCCCAACGTGGGCCCCATCTCCCATTACTCTGGGAGCTCCTGGAGGGACCTGGTGTGGTACCAGCCTCATCCCAGCTCCCTTTAATCACGGGCTCCTCATCCTCCACATCTGATAGCTTTGTGGTCACATCGCTCCTGGTAGTCTTATCTCCTTCACACGCTATACTCAGTCGGAGCTCTCAGAAACCTTCCTGATTCCTCAGGAATCTTCCTGGAGAAGTTAGCCTCTGCCTCACTCCAACACTGCTCTCCTAACAGCAGCCTGATGCCCCACCTCAGCCTGTGCCTCTGAAGTCCCACGTTCATACAGCTGCTGCTCGGAATTCCTGGACAGGCCCCATCCTTTCCCTGTCGACCAGGGTCAGACCTCCATTCTCATTGTTCATCCTTACCAAACACTGATTACATATGCACACGCACATGTATTTACTCACTCTCCGCGTACTAAGCACCCGGCATTACGGTAGGCTATGGGACATCCACTGAACATACAGTTATGTGCACACACCAAGAACTTCAAATGAGGCAGAGCACTGGGGGAGAAACCACTTAGTAATTACTACCAGCAATTACAGGGCAATGTGGCTGGTGCTATGGCAGGATTATGTACCAAATGGGAGGGGACCCAGAGAAGGGAGCTAAGGCAGACAGGAAGTGGGTGTGGGGGCCAGGATTTTGCATTTTAATTCAACTGTACTTCACGTGTTGACATTTTGATGAGTCTCACAAGTCCAGTAAAAAAAAGATTACCTTGTTAAAATACAACAAGTCCTGCAAAAATGTAGCAAAACATTTCCTTCCATGTGTACATATAGAAATCAAATTATTATAGAAAAAATGTATTAAATTCTGATTTGCTTTTGTGAGCTAATAATTTAAAAAGTCCTGACAAAATGCAGTGGTCTTGAGCTCAGTTTCTAAAAGGAGAGAAAGATACATAACACTTTACATTATACTGTAAGAATTCTATCCCTACTGAACTTTGAACAGATGGCCCTTTTCTCAAGTGCAACAATTTTACCAGCTAAGTTTCTGGGTAAGCTATTAATGAGTTTTTAAAAAGCCACCAGAGGGCAAATCACAATGGACTTTCCAAGTGAGAAGATTCCAACTTATTAACTGTGCAGACCACACTAGGTCACAGTCACCACCAGGTGGGATATGAGATTCAAGACAGATTTAGTAAACAGTGCCAGAATCTGCTTTTTCCTGAGTCTACATCACAAGTCTCTATGAAGTCTGCAAGCAGTATTAAATCATTGTATGGAAGCGAGTATCCTATAACTGAAGATGGACACCCGAAATCAGCCCATTCAAATGAATACTGAAAGCCATGTACGCATTATTCTGGATATTTCTGAACCTGTGCTGATTTCTAAACCAGAGCTTTTAAAAGTATATATACATCAGTCTCTTCTCTTTTCTCCTTTTAAAAGCCATGTTCATCTATATTTTCACATAAGATCAATTTATATTGCTCCATTATTTTGTAGACTATGAAGTCATTTGCTCTCAGAAATACACTCTAAAGTACATCCATCTCCACCATCCTTGTATATTTCTATTTGCCAAAATGGGGGCTGGATGGTACGGGAAAACAAGTATTACAGATACAAACTGGTAAATTAATCTCCTTCTGGAATTTTAGCAAACTGCATTCAAATCTTATGAAATCAGAGTGAATGATGTCTAAATTAGAAAAATGAACAAAAAACTTACTGTGACTTATTTTGCCCTTCTGCAACTTCAGAGAGTTACTAAACATGGTATTGAAATCTGCATTTGGTCCTCAATGAAGTTAATAATAATAAAAGATCAAATATTTTATAGCATGAAAAGAAGAAAAATAAGATATTTACGCAACTTATAAACAGACTCTTTTACAATTAGATTTTCCTCTCTCTACAGCTGCTTTCATATTTCGCTTTCCTCTTATTATGACTACACCCAATCCATAATTGTGACCTTTTTCTGCACATCTGCAAGCCATAGGGGAATAGGATAACATGGGAGTAGAGACCAGGATGTTCTTTAGAGACCAAGGGGTGGGTCTCACCACCTATGGGCTGAAGACTACTCAGTGACTGGGAACCCCCATATGAGTCAAGGGGGAGAATGTCAAAGCTCTAAAGTATTTCACACCATCCCACAGTGCCTCTAAGTCCTTCTCCCAGAGAGCACTGGGAGCCTAAGAATTCCCTCTGCCCCTTAAGAAGAAGCACTATTAAGCTCTGAAGTTAGAAATTAAGACCAGAGAGGGAGTTATGGTTAAGGAAAGAAAGACTCCCTTGGCAGCGGCAGTGGTGGTGAGAGTAGTGCAATTTGCTTGGGTTTTCCAGAGCCCTCTTTATTCCTTTGGGTTTTGGCCACAGGCTGTAGAGGTGGACGCAGGCACGAGCATCAGGGGTCACTGGGAGGACCAAACTGCCTTACAGGCCTTGAACAGGGGTCGGCTGCAGTCATTTACCCCTTCCTCTCCTCCCCAATTATCAAATAATGTTCTCGATTATTCACCATTTGCCAAGGTATCATTTTGTACTGTACGTGTTCCCTTCTCCTTCATTCATCCTTTGTCCTTTCTGCATCAACACCTTGACCCACTCCACCCCACCCACAACGTGCAAACATACACTTCAGCTGCCATGTAGTTAGGCCAGGTTGTGCAATGCACAATAGTGCACAAGAAGCTGGAATCTACCCTGCACTGAGCTCCCTGTACCACACAGCCTAGTGTCAGAGAAACAGAGGCACAAAAGCACCATCCATTCACCAAGCCTGTGCAGTGTTTGCCCAGAGAGGGCATCCTTTTCTAATACGTATGAACTAGGGCTGGCTCTGCTCCCTATCCTCTTAAGCTTTCACTGTAAACTAAAAAGACAATTTTTCCATCAAAACAAAATATTTTCATATTACCTTTAATAAAACACTTTTTTCAGTTTAAGGCATGATATCCGTTCCTCTAAGTCAAACAGAGCTGTTTTAATGGAAATAAATGAAGGGTTTCAGACAGTGTCTGGCACAGTAACCTGGTGAGCTTCAACTAAGTGTTAGATGTTAATGTTCCTACCTTTGTAAAGTACCATTCAATCCTTGGTTCACCTAACAATGCGAGCACTTCTAATAGTGACTTAAGGAAAATCTGCCTTAGGCAAATTAAGGGAACTAAGTTGTTCCCGCTTCTGATCTACATCCAGCAAAACGACTACTGGAATTTGAAAAAAAAGAATCACAGCTACAAAATGATTTAATTAAGCCACACATATGCAGACCAATGAAAAAGACATCTTGCCATGAAGATTAAATGAGGTGACACAGATAAAGCTTCTAGCATAATACAGCAGGAAGTTGGTAAAGTTTTTTATCAGTACACTTTTTTTCAAAACCAAGAAAAGGAGGTGGAAAAACTATTTAAAAAAAAACAGTACAAAACTAAAAAAGAATAGCAGCCTAGGGCCATTGTGCATAGAGGAAATCTACCTTAACACAAAATAATTGTTATTCAAGTCAAGGACTTCTTGCTGTGTAGTCTCTTCCACACTGGCAAGAGGCAGGAAGTAAACTTCATGGAGTTCCTCCTGTGGCTGTCCCACGTTATCAGGATACGCATGTTATCATACGTATGCTAAGCTCATCAGTATTCTACTAGCTGAGGGTTGTTATCCCTCTTTCATACAAAAGGAACCAGGCAATTAGTCTCAAGGGAGGACATAACCATGCAAAAGAAGGTTAAAATAAAATTTGAACGTTTAAATCATCAACTATTTAGAAAACTCTTCTCTACAGAATCACCCATTCACCAATAGTTTCAGACAGAGCTGAAGGTTTCCATCAGTACAATTTCCCTTTGAGCATCTACACAAAAAAGGAGAACTCTTAAAACAGTATGCTGGGCCCCTGTGGGTTTGCGTTTTGGCCTAGTCTCTCATAGTCACAGGTCTAGTTATCTTGGCAGTCAGACAAAAGAGGTTTAGAGAAGACACTCATTTCCAATTTGGGATCTGGCAAATACAAGTCTTCTGCAGTTTGTTTTATAAAATGAAATAATTATTCCTGAGCACTGTGTTAGGTGGAGTATAGGGAGTTGGAAAACCATGTGTCCTATTCCTAGATTTTTAGCCTCAACAGTTGGCAGGCAAATCCTTGGAACCTGCTGCCAACACTGCAGGTCCAGGGCAAGCTGATGCCTCAAAACCCCTTATCCTCTGTTCTCCAAGTGACCACTGGCTGCCTCATCTGAATCCCCTCCTATTAATGTCTCAGGGACTAAGTAACACTTTCTGGGGACAGATCCTCCTTAGGTAGGTCCTTCCTTTCCTTCCCAATGGCCTAAATTCAGTGCCTCACAAAATGTTTGTTCTTTTTAGAATTCGGTATTACAGCCTCTGGTGCAGTCTATGAAATATAACTTTGGCTTCCTAGAAAGCATGGCCAGTTTTGCAGGTGGAGGTATGGCTTTGTCTTCAGTCTGTTACAGCTGTCTATGGCACAGAATGTCATGAGGCCTGTCACCTGGCTGATAAACGAGGGCTATGTGCCTCTTCTCCTTCACAGCACTGCTGAAAGGACAGAATCATGTACTTCTGAAAACTGAAGAAATGTAAGAAGTATATAATTCAAATTGTGCAGCTGTTTATATTTTCTGGAAGTCTGTGTGGGATTCTGAATTTTAGTCAACAAGTCGGCACCATTTCGTGTCATTTTTTCCTTCCCACTCTCCATCTTCATGTTCATCTCCTTTACCTGCTCCTCATCTTGGTGCGGGTTCTCTATCCATCAGTTATGCAGACACCTGGCTTTTCAATCTATGCCACCACCCTGTGCTTTTCAACTGTAGGGCGGATTCTTCTTTTGCTCCCTCCTTTTTTGCTTTTAATTGTTATACTCCTAAAAAATTTCAAACCAAAAGTGCAAACATACCGATTGTTTCATCTCATGGTTTTTTTGGCACAATCACATGCAGTATCGGAATCAGTGCTGTCCTTTTATACAAACTGTTATATAAATGCCAAAACACAGGGAAGCTATTGCTTGGTTTCTGGGTATTTTTCCAGGGTGGAAATTTTGATTTTTTTCCAGAAGAAAAATATAGATACATGCTGTGCCTTATAACTATGTTGTTTCAAAACTATTATTTTCCTTTCTCTTATTTTTTCCCCAAATACTAGCTTCCAGCCAGACTGTCATCTGTGTGTCAAACAGTAAAATACACCCCTGCTGGTGTGCCTTTGCACAAATGAAAATAATCTGATTTGGAAGCTACAGAGAGTTAAACCATCATTCCCGCAGCGTGGCCCACTGTGTTCACCTGGGCACTGGCAACAGTGCTCTGTCACACTGAGTCAGCAGCTGGGACACGTCTGTTGTGTGCCTCTTGTCCAGAGCCTTATAAAGAGAACAGAAGCTAGGGACAAAGTAATGCTAAATGTCTGCAGCCTATAGATAAGACACATGTTTGGTAAAACAGGAAAATTCTCAGTGTTTGTCAATTTATTGTTTACCTAAACTGTTTATGATATGATTCCCAGGGCAAGCATTCATAAAGCAATAAAAAATGTTAGCAGAACACTTCAATTAACTGTTCTGCACAAGAGTTTTTTCAATCCTGGGCTGTTTTAAGGAGCCTGTATCCATTACAGACATAACAAGGGGCTCTTTCTATAAGGATGTCAGCTGCCTCAAGTCCACTGTGGAATGGGGCAAGTTACAAACATGTAAAAACAAATACATAAATGACTCTAACTGAATAGAGTCAAGGCATGTCATGTCATTTTTCAGTTTACCAACCTAAGTATAATTTTCCCCATCTAATTTTCTGCTTTTAAATTGGCTACTGAAATAGAAATGGGATAATCAGCCAGTTAAGAATCATCCATAAACAAGAACAAATGAGTCCTGGGAGTAGGACGAAGGAGGCCTCTTATGAGTGTGTGGCAGCTCAGAGACCCTTTCTTTGACTTCCTTGTCGATGCCTACTGTTTGTCTCTGTAAGACTGAGGGAGAGGTTGCTCAGATGAGAGAGCTATGACTGTGATAGCTGAGGGGTAAAACACATCTGTAGTTACTGTGAGAGGAAAGGATGATAAAAAGATGGAACCTGAACAATGAAAATCAAGGAGGACTGGTAAGAGTTAAAACAGCTTATAACTTTAGGAAAATCAACATCCATTTTAAAAATATTTTAAGAATTAAGAGGGGGACCTCCTCTTTCAGCTTTGGAGCCCGCCTCCCTCTGTCTCTGTACAGGGGAGCTTCTTCTTTCTGTCTTCTCCCTTCCTTCTTGCCTATTAAACTCTCTACTCCTTAAAACCAAAATAAATAAACAAACACTTTATTGTCCTAAAGTCATCCAAAAAATAAATAAATAAATAAAGAATTAAGAGACCAGGATACTTAAAATGGCTTGTATTTGAAGCTACCTTCCCTTTCTAGGATACTGTTTATTCTTAGAAAAAGAAATGCAAAAGAAAACAGGAAATGGATCTGGTCATGCTCAAGAAAGTATAAGGACTAGGCATTTTATAAATCCAGGTAAAAGCAGCGCGAGAGCACTGTGTGCTGATTTAATATGTGCACAGCATTACATGACCAACCCCTTCATATTTACCACCTCTGAAAACTCAACTCCCATCACATTTAATGCTGACAAAATTTTCTGTGAATCAGAGCGCACTCCACAGACACAACACAGTTTCAGACCAATAGCTCTCTTCCTTTGTGTAGCTTCATCTGTAATCATCTTGGCAATTAAATCATCTCTCTTCATTCCCCATCATCCTCCTTCTCTCTCTCTCTCTCACACACACACGCACACACACACACACACGCATGCGTGCGTGCACATAGTCTTGGATCTGATTTTTCTTAAGGCATTACCCACAACAATAAAGAAGAAGAATATTTCCATTTCCATTTCCTAGGGAAAACAAAGGAAAACATCTGGGAGGTGGAAGAGTAGGCGGGAAGAAATTAACCTTAAAATTTCGCACAAAATATTAACTTGTATACAAATGACTACACAGTCAACTACAGAACTGTCAAATGTGTAAAACTTGGCAACAAGTAAAGAAGTAACAATGTTGGTCTCAACACCAATCATTTTTATTATCAAAAAGATCCACCTGGAACTACTTCTTTGCTCTAGTGCCATGAGGCATAAATAAGAAGAAAGTGCAGTTCTTGGCTTATATGTTGAACACTAGACTAGTTTGCTTAACTGAACATCAGAACAGACAAAAAAAATTCTCTAGGTGCAAAAGCTACTAGCTACTTTTTAGAAAAGGTTTACAATATTTGAAGGGAGATGCGCCAGAAAACAATGATAGATCACAACTACTTAATCTGGCCAAGGAAGGGACAAAAATCAGTCTGTTCTTTGTTAGACCACTGGCTATGGAGTCCGGCAAAACAGGGCTCAAACCTCAGGTTTATCACGTATTAGCTACATGATGTTGAGCAGGGGTCCTCACTATGCCTCAATTTTTTCATATATAAAATAGGAATAGTTAGAATATTCAACTAATAGGGTGGCTGGAGGAATCACAGGAGGTCCTACGTGAAAAGTAGTTAGCAGAGTGCTTGCCTGGTGAACGACCCTTCCTAAGTAGCTGGCTGAGCAAGAGCCTGACTAAACAGTATTTGCAAACAGATCCTCGAGCTGGTGAGTGTAACACTGTATGGAGCAGGCAGAAGGGAAAAGCAATCCTACCAAGGAGAAGTGACACCACGCTGAGCCAAAAGAGGAGAGAACAGAGAGATGACTGTCAAATTTTTAAAATCCCAAAGGTGAGAAAATAAGAAATAAACTGCCTTTTTCTATTACACGTTTTTGCTTTTCCTATAATGAAATATATGTCTAGCTTTTAGTGTGGAGCAGAATGAAAGGGTATCAAATGTTTGTTTAATGCAAACCTCAAAAACTACAGTTTCCTGATGCAGTGAGGGGGGTAAAAAGAACGACCCAGCCTTGGCTGTTACTCAGAAAGTGGCAGACAGGGGACCCCTGGTGGACCCGTGGCCAAGTCGGACGCAGCTCTCCCCTCACTGCCAGGAGTCCTACTCTTACAACAGCAGAATACGAATCTCATCTGTGAGGTTAACAGTCTCTGCACCACCTGATGATGGTTGGTTAGATACTATAATCCTCTTTTGTGTTCTTGTTATATGCCCATTCCCCTCCTAGAAGACAGGATGTGCCCGGCCTGCCAGGAGGTGGAGGGGGCAGGGGCACTGGGCTGCAGACCACAGGCAGCTATGTGAATCTGGGCAAAGTCCTTACCCTACCTTGGCCTCAGTTTCCGTTTCCTCCTCTATGAAAAGCGGAGACACAGCTAATATTTTGGCCTCACAGAACTGTTGTTATCCTCAAATGAGAGATGCAACTATAGTGTAGCAAAAGAATGCAAGGAAATCTATTATTAGAAACAACCGTCTGTTTGGAAACACTTTCCTTAATGTATTTAACACACTATTACACTCATAGTGAATGCTTTAAAAAAAATAATAACTTCTAGAACTGAATTGAGATGCTGACAAAGGACTAAATAATTTAGGGCATGTTTGAAAATGATTAAATTCTTGCATTATTATATACGTAAGCAAAATTATTCTTAGGGACATTGTAACACTGCATGCTAATCAGCCTCAAGAGAAGCAGTAACTGTCAACAGCTCATGGCACACAGCCAACTGTCTGCTGGGTAAGTAAAGAAACTGAATTAGCTTTTTCAGGGAAGCCAGAACACTGAGCCCTGATGACATGAATCCTGAAAGCAATGGAACTCTGAACACAGCCTTTGCCTACAGAGTTTTGCTCTTTTCTTGTCTCTGAATTAAGTTAAAATGAATGCCATTGCCATCAGTTTATAACCACGTAGCAATGTTCATTCAAAAACTATCATCAAATGTATGAAAACTCAGTCACCGCAAATTAGAGAGTCAGAATTTGACAAAAATGATACAAATCCTGTGAAATATCTGCCTTTAAGAGTGTCTGTGCTTGCAGCACAGAACAGCCTATGTCTTGTTGGGTATGAGTACGTGTATTTTACAAAATAACAGTGCTGCTCAAGTATCCAACAACACGAGCTCACACTTCGCTGAACAAGTAGTTTAATATACTTTAATAATAAACCTGGAAATGAACCTAGAGAACAAGATTGAACACAGTGTAACTTCATGACTGGCTTAGAAAACAGAAAACAGAAAAGAACCTTAACAAATAACACTACAATCACACATGTATTTTCCCTTTGACCTTGAACAGCCTCTGCCTGACTCCCTAGCCAAGAAGCCCCACACATGTAAAATCTGAACCAACTAAAAGATGATTTCACGGGTACACAAAAAGCAAATACATAAACAACTGCATGAAGTTTTTTTGTATTTACCTTTCTATAATGCTGACTAAAAAATAAAGCAATATTAAATGCTACCTTGAAAGCTTAGAGATGACTTCTCCGCAAAATATAAGCCAGATTAAGCAAATTCCTGAGTAGTACTGGCATGTATTTCCTACATAAAAATAAAATTATAATATTAGCATAAATGTGATATATATTCCACTGCATCATAACAACGTGAAATGTGACTACAAAATAAAACTTCATAATTTCTATAACCCACTGTTGTGTCGTTACTTTGCAGTAACACTGTTTTAAGCTACTGACTAAAGCTCACAGCCTTAGGTACCTAAATTCCACACTGCTGGTGATAATGACAAGACCTGACAGGCATAATTAAACAATAGTGAGTTCAATTAAAAATCTGATTTGCAAAACTGGGCTATACTTCAAGACTCTGATTCTGATTCTCAAGACTCAGTTAACTTTGAAATTAAAATGCTCCTTAACTCATGTGTTTGGCTACCAAAATGTAGAGTTAAATTAAAATATTATTACAGTTTAACACCAAAAATGAATTTCCAACAACTGATTTATTTTGCTTCTAATCATGTCTTTTGAGTCTTGGTTCATGAACTAATGATGTTTTTAAAAAGCTGTAATTAAGTCTTAAATTTAGAAGACAAGTATTATTTCCTTCTACCTACCTATTGAGGAAACCCAAAATCATATGAAAAGAACATCAAAGTCTATTCCCTCACAATGCAGTCAGCAGCATGCTCCCCCCTGCGGGCTTTCCTGTGTGCTATGCTTCACTACAGCAACAGTATAGGGTTGTCTATCCTCACATGTCCAAACCCCCTGGTGCCCACGAAAAGGGTGTAGCCTCCAAGACACATTAAAACCCCTCACTACAGAATTATTTCCTAGAGAGCAAATACACTTCTGAAGATAGGAAAGAGAAGTTTCAATTTCTGAGTCTCAAGGCTGATAGAAATCTATTCTGATGTTATCTATATTAGAAGTGAGACTGTCACATAGATAAGAGAAGCACAATTGTGTGATTCATGAATGACATACGCCAGCATCTTAGAGCTAACCAAAAAAAGCAGTTATTAATTACTGATACATCCTCTTACTGACCAACTATATGTGTGACTATTAAGCTAAAGTTGCTAAGATGTCCAGAATATCTAAATTAAAATTTAAAAGGCTATTCAGGAGAGTATGAAGCCCATGCAGTCACCTGCTGGTCCTCAATGCTCCTCTGTCAACGCTGGCAATGCTGCACTGTACTGTTTATCTCCTTGGTCATTTCTCCTGAGGCTGTGGAATCCCGGAGGCTATGAGCTGTCTTAGCCTATCTATCCCAGCATGTCACCCAGGAAATCTGAAGGGACGTCCTCTGTGTGGCATTCAAGACATGTCAATGTGTCCCCAAATCTACTCTTCCAATCAGCCTTTCCTCACTAACCAAACTTCAAAATGCTACCCTGTGTCCCTCAGTGTATGTATATCTTACAAATGAAAAACACCGAGACAGTATTCCACCCAAAATGATTAAACATCCAGCTTCCAAACTCGAGAGATCGCCAGGCCCTCCAGCCTGCTCCAAGGCTGCCCCTGACATACCGCAGCAGCTGACTCCAAGCTGGCTTCCCTCCAAGACACAGGGTTCCTTGCCCTCTTCCTACTAAGAGAACCAAGAAGAAACCACTTGATAAAATTCTGGACACACTCAGGAGAAGGGCTGGGAGAGGAAGAGAGATTAACATTAAGGATGTTCTACCAAAGCAATGATCATACACATTATCATTTGCAGATAGTCTAAACAATACTTCCTAAACCCAATCAGTCCAACCTGTGAATACCACCAACATCCAAAAATGGATTCAGAGAAAAAAAGTAGCATCATTTCCTATTCCAAACCATCCTGTAAGGCCACTGCATAGCTTCCAGGGCCTCTAGCCCCTCTCCCCCTTCCCCCTCAACCTTCCCTCTGTGCAATCTTGGAGGGTTGAGCAACTGCAGATGCTCAACCCTCCAAGATGGGAATTATACTGTAGTGACATTAGGGCAAATCTTGTAAATGAGTCTTTAAAAACAACCACTGTGGCCAGGCGCAGTGGCTCACATCTGTAATCCCAGCACTTTGGGAGGCCGAGGTGGGCGGAGTTCGAGACCATTCTGGCCAACACGGTGAAACCCTGTCCCTACCAAAAAATAAAAAAATCAGATGGGCATAGTGTCGCATGCCTATAGTTCCAGCTACTTGAGAGCCTGAGGTGGGAGGTGGACCTGGGAGGTGGAGGTTGCAGTGAGCTGAGATCATGCCACTGCACTCCAGCCCAGGTGACAGAGTGAGACCCCATCTCAAAAAAACCCAAAACCAAAATAAAGCCACTATTCAAGGTACATATCTGTCATTCAGAAAACTGATATATCCTTCAGGAGAAATCCAACTAAATAAATAATCCCAAGTTTTTTACTGGTATCTTCCCACCCCTCACCAATACTGCTCACTCTGAGTCCCTCTCTTCCTACTTCAATGCCTGCCTCCCTACCACTGGCTTATTAACTTCACCCCCAAACACATTTTTGCTTCCTCCATCCTAAAATACCACCACCACCATTCTTCTCATTACAATGAAACTGTCAAACTGCTGAATGACAACAGTCCGCATGCTGCTTCAGGCTTTGCTCTTTTAATCCTTATTCTCAGCAATCTGGCCTTTGTCCCTCTCTCTCTTTCTGTCTCCAGGAACTGTCCTAAGCTGCCCTGTGAGCTAGTCGCTCCTCTCGCCTGCTAACTCGCACTCTGCTTTTAAAGTGTACTCCTTTCAGGGTATCCAATCAGCTAATTCCCTTCTGGACCTCCTTTTTCCTCTACTGTGCAAAGCTTCTGCCTGGGCCCAAAAAGTAACAGGCAAAACAGAAATAAAAGTAATTCATGATGATAAAAACTGTAACTTCATCCACACATGTTGGAGGAGAAAAGGCATCATTACCCTGACAGTTTCCACTTCCATCCAGGTAACCATCAGAAGTGATAGGGAAAGGGTGTCTCCCAGTGCCAGAGTTCCTATTCTTCAGAACGTGATACTCCAGTTTACCTGAAGTCACTTTCTAGTTTTAGGAATAATTTTAAAGATGCGCTTGAGTCAATAAGAAGACTGAAGGGCAATGACGGCCAAGCTGCAGGTCTAGGAAAGAGCCCCTGCCATCCACTTCCGAGCCAGGGCTCCTGAAAAGGGCACATGCACTGCACATGTGGACTAAGACCCTTCTCATGACCCCACTCTACAGCCTGACTTTTCATCCCTGCAACTCTGGAGAGTCTAGCCGTTGGCCTTAGCTTGATGTCTCAGCCATGGCCCAAGCTTCCCCTCTCCTGTGGGTAAGGTGTGTGTTCAGCCTCTGGTCCATGCCCAGACTGGACACTGGTACACATCCCCTGTCCTGGCCCAGCCTCCAGGACACTTGCAGGAAAGGAGCTGCTGACAGAAGACTGAAGAGTTATGAAGAGTCTTAATGCCCTGCACGATTGACTCAGACAATTGCTACACGAGCTTGGCAGTGCAGCTGCCACAGGCAGGACTGTGATCAGAGATCTCAAATTCAGCATCCTCATGCCCCAGAAGGAGAACAAGACGACAGCATTGAGGAGCTTCAGTTGTCCTCAGAAAGCCTCATACTGTGTCTTCAACTCCACTGCAGGAGCTAGGCCAGGCCAGGCCATGGTCCCTGGCACAGATCCTCTCTCCCTCCATCCCAGGGAGGCAGGGAAGAGAACAGGGATGCCTAAGACACATGACAATGACATCAGGGCTTCTTAAGGAGTAGAGGCTAAGGCTCAGTGATCGACTGAAAGTCAGCCCTGGCAGGAGAGTTCAGGGGGAAATAGTGACACCTTCCAAAATAATAAAATAAAACACAGCACTGTAGTATCTGTGAAAAGCAAAGCAACGTAGGGTAGAATGTGAAAAACCAGCTATGCTCCGTACCTAATGAAGTAACAGAATGGATTGTGTTGTAGACTTCAGACATAGTTCCCCAAGCTGGCTTTGGAGACATATTAATGTTCTAAGAAAATGGGGTCTCTGTCCCATTTTTCACCCAGCTATTTTCATTGTCTTGCTCTTCTTCGGTGACATCTACCCCAACTGGTTCTCTAATTTTTTCTGCCCCAAACACTAACCACCAGGGCTATTCCAAGCACATAAGAGGCTCCTGATACAATGTGCTGACTAAATGAAGGTCCCACTCAGCTATTTGACTTTGGGTCTTCTATTTCAATGGTCCACAAAATCACACTTCTATTCCTGGGGGAAAGTCAGCATGTATGCGTTTGTATGGATCTTGAGTTTTGGTCACACATATTTTTCCTCTTAAAAAAAGAATAGATGAATTACCTAGATATACCAAAACAAAAAAAAAAATTAAAGAGCCTTTTAAATAGCATCTCCACACCACCCGCGACTTGGAATTTAGCCATCTGGCAACCTTATCAGCTGTAAATAACAAATACAAAAATAACACACATTTGTTTAATACTTTTATAATGAAATTTCTCTAAAACTTTGATGTAAGCCTAACGTCCATCTTATTTATGTTAACCCATCTATCCACCCCAAAAATATATATTTTCACTTAATGACAAGTACTATGACTAGAGCTGAAGATACAGACATCATTCACATTCTCTATCTCAACAAAGTTGAAAAAACATACCTGAAAATACATAACTATACAACATGTGAGATACTGCATAAGAGGTGCACACTGAGTACCCTGTGAGCACTGACTCAGCTAGTACATGATGGGGGAGGGGAGTAGAGGGGGCAACCCAGGGCAGGCTTCACAAGAGGTGAGAGGCCACAACAATTCTGTGACATCTCAACTCAGAGGTCTGTCCACCAGCCAGAAGAAAACAATCATCTTGTGACCCCATAATGACCTTCAGGGTGGCCTGAGCCAGCCAACCAGCAACTGTGCAACTGGGGCATTCACAGTAACCGACTAAAGTTGCTTCAGCACTGGCAGCACTGCCTCAAGGGATCAAAGCACTCAACAGAGGTGATGGAGCAAATGTCCACAGATGAGATTTTTATCTGTCCTTATGGGTGCTTCTCAGTTGGCAGTGTAGCAAGACAAAGTACCACCGGTAGGCTAAAACAGCTTTGGGATGGCTTAGAAATCTCGCATACACAATATGCTCAGAATGTCTGAGCTGCACCCAAATGCTCTTGGTAGTTACTTAAGACCAAGGATGTGAGCAATACCTACCACCAAAAGGAACAGCAAAAGTTACTCAATAGTTATTTTTAGTTATTTAGAGAAAAAAGAATTCTCTTTTCATTTATGTCAAGGTAAAACTCTGAGGACGTTTGGCCACAGGTCAGACAGAAATAGCTGAGTCCCATCCCCCTCAACTTACTGACCACAGGGACTGCAGACTGAAGGCTGAACACAAGCACTGCCTGCCTAGCACTTCAAATTATGCCATGATTGTGGGAAACTTCAGCACATTTGGTGGCCAAATGGAACCTTAGCCTTTTGGTCCTCTGACCTCCTTAACTACAGAGACTTTCAGTCTATTCACCTATTCCCAAGGGCATTTTCTGGGTCTCATCACATCTTTATGTCTAGAAATCTTAAATGTGAACTAACGGGATCACAAACTCCTGTTCACTTGGTAATTCCACAATATTTGTTTCTGCAATTCATCAAGCCCTCCCTATTGGTCTCTAGGATTTTCCCTCTGATTTTTAAAATTTTAACTTAAGAAATACAAGTACATCGTTGATAAAAAAAAAAAAAAAATCATTCTAAAAGGTTTACAATAAAACACAGAAGCCACTGACTGACCTGCCCCTTCTTCAATACTGACTTCCCAGTCCTCATCCCAAAGAAAAGCACTTTCAACTCTTACGGCAGTTCTTTTGTTAATTAGTATTAATTCTTAACAGCACAAGTTCCAATTGCAGACAGTATCCACTGATTGATCTCTTTCCCTCTTCTTCCTCTTCCGCACCCCTCTCCCCATCAACATACTTGTTTTTCTTCACTTTTCCAATTTGAAATGTGACATTTCACTCCTAAATACTTTGGTATGCTTCTAAGAACCAGGCAAATTTACCCTACATAACCACAGTATCATTATCACACTAAAGAAATTTAACATTAATATAACAATGTCTAATACACACCCACATTCAAATTTCCCTGATTTCCCCAGTAATGTCTTATATCATTTGCATTTCCTCCAATCCAAGATCCAATCACGAACCCCGGGTTTAACTTCAACTCTTTATCTCCTTTCACCTGGTACAAATCACCCAGGATTTCCTGTAGTTCCTGACCCTGCTGCACTAGCAATTTTCCAGTTCCTTGAAAACTAGTGGTAAACCAGAGAGTCAGTGAGGGCCTTCCCAGGTATTGGTCCTCCAGCCCTTCAAATGGCTTGGCAAGCATCTAATTCCCTTATTAAATGCTTTCAGTTTCAAGTATTCAAATCATTGGTTCTCAAACGCTTTAGTCTCAAGGCTTCTTTACACTGTCTAAAAATTACTGAAAAATCCCCAAAAGCTTTTGTTCATGTATCTGTAGGCATTTACCATATTATAAATTAAAAATTTTTAATTCATTAATTCACTTACAAAGAACAACAGTAAACACAATACATACTACCACAAAGTATTTTATGAAAAAACCTAATTTCCAAAATGAAAACAATTTACTGGAAGAGTGATGTTTTCCATTTTTAGAAATCTCTCTCATGTCTGGCTCAATTCTCATATCTGCTTCTGCGCTGAGTCTGTTGCAATACATCGATTTGGTTGAAAGTATATGAAGAAAATCTTCCTTTATGTAGATATGTAATTGGAAAAAGGGGTAATTTTTAATAGCCTTTTCAGAAAACAGCAGACGCTGCTGTGGTACTACACCAAACTCAGCAAGTGGGGGGTCATTTCTTAAAGGTTAGTTGGAATATGGAGTCTGAAACTACATCAATGAGCTTTTCTTACTCCGTGATGTTAAAATTCGTTGGTGTCATTTATACTTTGAATTAATCTTTTAACTATGTACGACTCTGTAACATCACGCATTGATCATCTGGGAAATCTTAATTCACTGAGTTATATAGGTCTTCCAAATGTTGACATATTTCATTATACTCATCAAAAAATCACATTTATTAACATCACCACCAACTTCATCAAAAAAATATTAAGTATTGGGAACTGTTAAGTCTTGGTAGCAGATACAAGTTTTCCAAAATCCTAATTTTTGCTTGAAAGCTTAAATTTTAATGCTGGTAACAAAATTTTTCTGTAATTTCCCTATAGGAAATTGTTGCCAAATACCCAAGTCTGAATAACCATATTTATGTCACTCTTTTAGGTAAAAATGGTCTTCTATGAAAGTGGTGAGTTCAGCTTGCAAGTGAAACAACTGCACAAGTGCTTTTCTTAGAGATAACCATCATACTTTGGTATGTGACGGAAGTTCTATCTATGTACTTCCCATTTCATCATGCATAATAAAAACTCGTGAGTACTCAAGGGTGGAGATTTAATAAAAATAATGTTATTGCTTCTACAAATGAAACTGCATTTTTTTCACTGCAGATACTTTGTGGCAATGAAGAATAAAATGACTACGGTTTGGAACCACTGCATTGATTCATGCTAAAGTGCCAGCAGTTTTACCCACCAATGCTTTTGCATCATTAGTGTAAATGTCAACACAAGGAAAAAGGCAAATGCAACCGTATTGTAGCAGCCTCCATTCTCCTACACCTTCCAGTGAAATAGAAATACTTTTAGTTCTTAGAGTAGATTCTGCTGTGCCTGTCTGAACAGTCATTTCCCATCTCCTCCTCACACTCCTCCATCCAAATTTATTTTTCAGGTCTTAGATTTCATCTCTTCTGGAAAGTCTTCTCTGTTGCCCTGAAACTAGTTAGACTGCCATGCTGGGCACTTCCATAGCACCTGTATGCTATGGTCAATGACTTTAGTAGGAGCTCCTGAGACAATTTCTTCCCCACTAGCGCCGGCCCTCATCACTGCAAGCACTCAAGAAAGACCGTTCCTTGCTCACCAGATGACTCCTAAGTTGTTAAAGTTCTCGCTATAAAGCTGGCTGATACACCTTGATAACACAGCACTTTGAATGTAGGCACCAATGCCGTGTCTGACATGCAAGAGATGTCTGGCTTTTACAGCCTGTATGTCTGGAAAAGATTAGAGTTTTATGTTTGTCTTCTGAGTCCCGGCCTGAATACCTGATAACCTCCAATGTGCCTGTCATTTGGATAAAGGTCCAGAGTCTGTGCTGAGAGTAGGCATAATGGCCATGTTCCTAGGACGGCCAAAGACAATGAGGTACCGTCCTGGTCAGAGTTCCTGCTCTCTACTGGTGAACTCTGTGGATGCAGGTACTCTTTACCTTCTGGCCAGACAAGAAAAGCCTCGGTTGTCTTTACAGTTTCTACCCCTTTTGGCCTTTAGCTGATGCGGAATCCTACCTAGAGAGAGGGGCTCTGTAGCCCTTACCAGCCCTCTTTTCCTAGCAATCTCCATATCTGTTTCCCCTGAGTAGGTCTAGGGGATGTTAAAACTGAATTGTGCTTTATCCACACTATGTAAGTCTCATATCTATGTAAATACAATTTGCTAAAGGAAAATGAACATGCTAGAAAGTTGGCCCCTGTTCCTAATATACCCCAATAATATCATATTCTAGTGGGACTTCAAATTTTCTTGCTGGAGTCTCCTATTAAATTACAAATCCCTTGTGGGTAGTGAGTATAATATCCCCAGTAGCTACCATAGTATCTGGTATATAGTAGGTGATCAAAAAATATCTGTTGGTGCTCCTATAAAGACACATGCACACATATGTTTATTGTGGCACTATTCACAATAGCAAAGACCTGGAACCAACCCAAATGTCCATCAGTGATAGACTGGATTAAGAAAATGTGGCACATATACACCATGGAATACTGTGCAGCCATAAAATGGATGAGTTCGTGTCCTTTGTAGGGACATGGATGAAGCTAGAAACCATCATTCTCAGCAAACTGTCGCAAGGACAGAAAACCAAACACCACACATTCTCACTAATAGATGGGAATTGAACAATGAGAACTCTTGGACACAGGGTGGGGAACATCACACACCGGGGACTGTTGTGGGGTGGGGTGGGGTGGGGGGGAGGGATAGCATTAGGAGATATACCTAATGTAAATGACGAGTTAATGGGTACAGCACACCAACATGGCACCTTTATACATATGTAACAAACCTGCACGTTGTGCACATGTACCCTAGAACTTAAAGTATAATAAAAATATATGTATCTGTTGGAGCAATTAAATAATATGTATAAAATTCTTAGCACAGTGACTAGAACACAGCAGTCAATAGCAGAAGCTGTTCTGATTTTGATATGAAGACAATGACAGGATCATTAAGGTTTATATAGAGATTATTTAGTAACTTTTTTTCCTCTCTCGGCTTTGTGGTCAATGTGCAAAGTACAGTATTTATTAAATACTAGTAATCTAGTAATCTTAGCATATGTCTAAGGGCGAGGAGAAATGACACCATTCGTGAATCCTAAAGCCATATGTTCACTCTGCTCTGGGGTGGTAATTTTTGTTAATAATTTATACCATCTCTCCCATATTTCTCTGCAGAATTACAACTGAATACCCATGTAATCACTGAAAACTAAGAACCCTTATTTGATAACTTGTTGAGCACATTTTGATTAGGCATAGCCAACATGCTTTCAGGAATGGCAAGTCATTCTCACATAACATGCAGCAAATCCCTCTGAGGATAATACCAACAAGTTTAATCAAAGGAGTGGCAGTGATCTTGGAATTCAGAAAATACTTGACAGAGTTCCGTATCAAAGGTTAACAGTCAGTGTATGAGAGCCAGAAACTGAGAGGAAAATTGGTATTAGACTGATAAAACACTCAGCAGCAGGAAACAAAAAGAAATGATCAAGAGGAAAGAAAAAAGCCATAGAATACTGCACGGGCTGCTGATAACGTCCAGGATTTTTATGTTATTTTAAAACATCTGAAGGGAAACCACTCTGATTGTGTATTCTAGGAATGTAGAACCATCAGAAAAACAAAGCGGCTTTTAATGGAATACAGGAAATAGACATAGCACATTAAAAGAGTCATTTACTGAACTCTGAAATGACAGCTTACTGGAGTGCTTGGTATGACCAAAACACTAAAGTTAAACTGGAAAGAACCTCTTAAAACGTTTACAAAGTATAATCCATTTGGTGAAGGAGAATGTTGTAAGGTTGGGACAGATAGAACAGATACTTTTGTCAATTAAGAATAAGTTAAAATTTGTTTTTCTTGAAAGGGAAATGGAAGAGTGATATACAGACCCACATTCTAATATAACTTTTGTGTTTTTCTGATTAATTCTAGTAACAAGTCACAACACATCTCTTCTGATCAAGTACAGGGAAGTAATCTGAAGCACCACCCTGTAATCAGAAGATGAGAAAGCTCCTGAAGTTACCATTTGTTCTAATTAGGTCACCTTCCTACTGCAAATACTCTAGTAAATGAAGTGTGTCACTTCAGTACTCAACCTTTGCAAAAGACAGTCAACTTCTGAATAGTTGAAACACTTCCTGCTGGGAGCACCAGTTTGAAAGCTAACTGCTATTTGGTAGGTTATCTGTAGTTCTTTTCATGCATCAAAATAATGGTTACTGATTAGTCCACAGGAAAAAAAAAACAATCCAACTCTCCAATTACCCTCTTAGGTACCCATGATACTTAGAGTAGCCTTTTATTTCAGCTGTATTTAGTTAATTGCTCCCCTCCTTCTCCCAATTACTTCCTAACTCCAAGATCCAGCACCCAGTGCAGGGTCAGGTGTGTGTGACGGAGGCAACCCTGAGCACAAGGGCCCTCAAAGCGATCAGAGGTCCTTGCAGCAGCCCCTTAGAATGGTGCTGTGCTCTTGAAAGTCAAAGAGCACCCCACAGGGTCCCCACGACCCTTGCACTAGCAAAGCCAGCAGGGTTTCTCAGTCCTCTCTTCCTGACCTCTCGCTTCAGCTCCACATAAACACTATCTGACAGCAAAACATTTTACTTACTTTCAAAACCACTGAATACTTTTGCTTTTGAAACATTCATTTTAACTTTCTATAGAATCACTGCCTTTATCTATGCTTCCAAGCTTCCCCTTAACCCCACAACCCCCACAACCTCATTTCAACAAAAGAGGATTTCATGCTTCCTCAGTCCAGTCCTAGCTAAGCTCAGGTCCCTCCCGCCTTCTCGAGGATCCAGCTCAATCAACTCTTCCCTGCTGAATTTTCAATCTCCCCCTTCCCCTACAGGCTCATGACCCCACAGGCTCACTTAAGGAAGACTCGCCCACATTAAAAAATATATATGAGTAAATCCTTCCTTGACTCCACTACACTACCAGTATCACTCTTTCATCTTCTGTTCACAAATTGCATGTGTTCCTGGCTTGCCATCTCCATGTCTTCACTGCCTCCCACCTCACAGTCCACTCACAGTAGCATGGACCTGTAACTTCTCCAGTGCTCCATGTTCTAGTCAAAGAGCACCCACAGGGTCCCCACGACCCTTGCGCTGGCAAAGCTAGCAGGGTTTCTCAGTCCTCTCTTCCTGACTTCTCGCAGCCTGAGTCTGCTACCCACTCCCTGGTTTTAAAGCACTTTCTTTTTTTTTTTTTTTTTTTTTTTTTGAGAGAGAGTCTCATTGTGTTGCCCAGGCTGGGGTGCAGTGGCATGGTCTCGGCTCACTGCAACCTCTGCCTCCCAGGTCAAGCGATTCTCCTGCCTCAGCCACCCAAGTAGCGGGGACTACAGGCGTGTGCCACCACGCCCTGTACAAGTACAGGGAAGTAATCTGAAGCACCACCCTGTAATTAGAAGATGAGAAAGCTCCTGAAGTTACCATTTGTTCTAATTAGGTCACCTTCCTACTGCAAATACTCTAGTAAATGAAGTGTGTCGCTTCAGTACTCTATTTTTTAAATGTATATATTAAATATATACATTATATTTGTATATATTAAATATATAGTCAGTATATATTAATAAATGTATATATTAAATATATAGTCAGTATACATTTTTTAATGTGGACGAGTCTTGCTTAAGTGAGTCTGTGGGGTCATGAGCCTATAGGGGAGGGGGAGATTGAAAATTCAGCAGGGAAGAGTTGGTTGAGCTGGATCCTACAGAAGGCGGGAGTGACCTAAGCTTAGCTAGGACTGGACTGAGGCTAACTTTTTGTATTTTTAGTAGAGACGGGGTTTCACCATGTTAGCCAGGACGGTCTCGATCTCCTAACCTCACGATTTGCCCACCTCGGCGTCTCAAAGTGCTGGGATTACTAAAGCACTTTCAGATTCTCTTCCCACCCTCCATACCCTAACTCATAGACTCCCACCTCTTTCCCAGGCCCTCTTCTCTTCTTAACAGTTTAAAAGTCCTTTCCAGGGGAGTCATTCCCTCTTTCTCCAAACACCATCTTTATGAAAAACTCCCTAATCTTACCCAAACCCCACTTCTGAGCTCCAGACCCATACATTTTACAGCCTTCTGAATGCCAGCACTTTAGGTCTTACAGATGCCTCAAATTCATCATAGCCCAAACCAGTCATCTTCTCCCCCGCTCTACTGCCTCCAAGAAAAAGGCCATGGTCCTCCTCCAAATTCACATTATCTTTCCATTTCTTCAAGTCAGAAGCTCAGAGTGGCCCCAGCCTTTTCCCGCTCTTAGCCGCCACATCAAGACAACCTAAGGACTGATCCAAGCATCCAAATTAACCTACTATGTGAATATCGCTCTAGGTTGTCACCTGCTCTTTAGTTTTGCTGCCACCAATTCAGTCGAAAACAATTCAGTCTAAATCACATCACCTTGCCTGGACAATAGCTTCTAACTGATCTCCAAGTATTCACCAACTTTGAGATCTTTAATCATCTCTATAACATCAAAGCAATCACCAATGTGACTGTTCACAAATGGATATTCGTTCCCATCAATCGGCCCCTGTTGAACAAGCCCTCTAACGCCTGCCTGACATTTGGGATGGCAGGTCCTGCCAGGAGCTCAGCCCTGCTTACTGCTCAGATCTCCCTTCCTTACCCCTCCCAGAGGCAGGGAACTGCCATTATTTTTTCTTGCTAAAGCAGGGCCTTTGTACTGGCTATTTTTCTTTCATTTGTCATTTTCCCTATTCCCCTTCTACCCACTCACCCTTTAACAGTTAAATCCTAATCTTTTTATGGGGGAGAGACTCAGCTGAAGTCACTGATTTTCTCTACTCTAATTTAGAGTAGGGTGGGACCTCCTGTACATATAGCCATAATCCCTTTCCAAAACAACCACCCTAATTACTTGTACTTGTATCAGGCTGCAGAGTAGACCAAGATGAGGACTGGGATCTATCTTGCTCAGGAGCACCTGGCACAGTAAGGGCAGACTTAGCAGGTACTCAATAAATCTTTGCTTAATGAATTATCAGGCTAATAAATGGCCTCATAAACAACATGTTTTCATTGTTTCACTGCATTTTTAATCACTGCTTTGTCCTTCACTGTCCAACTCTGAGAAATTAATGTTTCCATAAAAAATCAAATAGTTCCCAGAAAAAAAGTCTACAGATATAGAGGACATCTATATACATACATCACACACACACACACACACACACACACACACACTAGTATGTGTGTGGAGAAAGAAAAAGACATGTACATTTGCAAAAAAACATAACTTTATTGGCTGAACTAATTCACACTAAGTTGCAAACATTATGATACCTCACCCCTAGATTTATTTATTTATTTATTTTGACAGAGTCTCACTCTGTCACCCAGGTTGGAGTGTGGTGGTGTGATTTTGGCTCACTGCAACCTGGGTTCAAGCAATTCTCATGCCTCAGCCTCCCAAGTAGGTGGGATTACTGGCATGCGCCACCATGATGCCTGGCTAATTTTTGTATTTTTAGTAGAGACAAGGTTTCAGCATGTTGGCCAGGCTGGTCACCCCTAGATCTTTCAGCAATTTCCTAAGTTATCACAATACTATTATCACATGCAATAAATTAATTTTTGTGCAATAATTACTCCATACTTCAACTTCCCAAATTGTTTAAAAAATGCACTTTAATTTTTTAAAAAATTCAGGATCCAAGGGATGATGGCACATTGCATTTGGTTGTTCTACCTCTTTAATCTCTTCTAATAAAGGACAACTTCCCTGCCTTTTATTTTTATTTAATTTTGGTCTTTCGTGATAAATATTTTTGAATAGACCAGGACAGGTATCTTGCAAAATGCTCCATGATCTGGGTTTGTCTAGCTGTTTCTCAATAATCAGATTCTGGTTAAAGATGTTGTCAAGAAGACTTCACAGATGATATGCTGTGTACTTCCCACCACTACAGAACATCAGGAGACACATCCCCAGAAGACCCCGCCTTCTCCCAATTCAGTAATCCTACACCTAGGCCCAGGCTTCATGAGTCCCACCCTTCCCCATTCCCAGACTCCAGCTGGCCCCCGCAGTGAACAGACATCCAAGTATCATCAGACACTTAAGAAAGCCTCTAATGAGAAAGACAGACACAGAGCCAGCAGGACACTGGCTGTGAGCAGACCTGGAGAGCAGGCTCCAAGTGTAGCGAAGGAGGGGAGAGTTCCAGGAAAGCTGTCTCCACTGAGAACAGAATTGACAGGTAACTATGAGTCAGAATGGGCCAAGGAAGGCTTTCACTTCTGTGGGACAGAGGAGGTACAAAGCCATTAGAGAAAAACTGAAAATGAAGCCAAATTTTTTTAAAAAGCAACTCTTACAGGCAGGCTTATTTTGATATTTAAGACAATATTCCCTCAAATTTTTTTTACTAAAGGGGTGATGCTATCTGCTTTTTCCTTCCATTTTTACAAACATGGTACAATCAACCCCACTGTTATTTGGTGAAAATAATGAAGTATTTTTTAACAACAACAACAACAAATACCTTCTATGGCCCCAGATGGATAATTTTAAGTTGGTTAAGGACATGGGCTTTGGAGACCTGACACATCACTTAGCAGTTGTGGAACACTGCCAGGTCATCTCATGCATCTCTGTGCCTCAGTTTCCTCATCTATCAAATAGGGCAATCAATTTACCTCATTGGGTTGTGAGAATAGACAAGTTAACACATGTTAAGTGCTAGAATAGTATCTAATACATAGTTAACATTCAGTAGATTTTTGTAATCATAGTGAGTTATTATTAATATTATTGCAAGCCTGTGGTTAAGAAGTTTATTTTAACTTTAAAATGATTTGAGCCACTCTAGAATTCAGCTTTTGTAAATAAAGATTATGAACTAATTGACTATGGATGGAATTACTGTATATGGTTAGCTTGCTGAATTCTTGGTTAAGCACTACTAACTGTATGTATCTTGGTAAACTATGGTGCAACTGAGCCACCCCCTAAAAGCAAAAGACATTTAGCAGTTCACCATATTTTTGCAATTAACTAGATGAGCGCCTATGAGAATAAAATGGTTTCAGGTGGAGTTTGACAATACAATTCATCCACGGTATACAGGGAAAAATATTTCCTCAAAAATAACATCTATGTGGTAGGCCCTTAAAAATGATGGATGAATGCGTGTGAAATTCTCTGTACACAGAAACACGAACTTAAAAATAGAGTACCACTACTACAATTTTTTAAATCCCCAGCTCTTTCCTGGATAATTGTCACTACTGGGTACATTACTGTCCAAGATTCCAGGATGAGTGACTATTTCACATCACGTGGAAGACGGCCTGCAGGCCTACTTAAGTGAAAAAATCTGTCACTGGTCCTAGCTTATCTTTATCTATATCTTTTGCATTTCTCCTAAGTAACACTCTCATGGAAAAACCACCAGTGAATCCAGGATCATCCTTTGACAGAACAGTGAATTTGAAGAACTGCATGGAAACGGTACTTATCTACAGTTGCATTTTGCTGGTTTCTCCCTAAAGCTCAGAGACAGTGAATCATTTATCTGGAGCCACACTGCAGGGAGCATGTTCCACATGCATAGGCCAGGGCTCTTCCTTGGGTTCACATTTAAAGACCAAGTTTAATTTTTTTTAATTGGTGTTTTATACCTAGATTAAACATACTTTAATATTAGAGATGACTATATGCCTTTCTGATTTAAAAAGAAGGCCTATGAAATCCAAACAAACTTGTGAAATCTCTATAGACGTGTGCATTTAATAATGATCACTAATGGCCATTAGACCAGGCAAAATCTATGAGGCAAACAATCAGAATGTTTGTTTGAAATGCAAATGTAAGACAACTAATATAAATGCCAACAGTTCTTCTGCTAAGGCCTGCTGTGATATTAAAAACAATCTAACAGGAACTTTAATAAGGAGAGACCTGAGTCAGGAATTCAGTTACTTAAAAAAGAATCACTTCTGCCTGAACTACAGGCTGTTCACTTACAGTCATCAGCATTTCAGAAATCAAAAAGCCAGTATTTCAACACCTGTGTATGTATTTTTGGCTGAATGGTGGTTATATTGATTATTTTACCAGCTTTTAGTGAGATTTCCTTCCTTCTTGGTCGTCATTTCCAGTTCTAGATAGTACCCTATACGGTAACAGAAGGCAGTAGAGTGTGGTAGTTATGAAAGGAAGCTCCGGCATTAGACCCAGACATGTCTTCACTCCACTTCTCACCAGCTGTGTGACCTTGGGGTGGTTACTCAACACTCTGTGCCTCACACTCCTCATCTGAAAATGGACATGATAAAAGCCCTACTTCATGAAACTCTTGTAAGGGAAAATAAAAAAATATGCAAAGTGCTTAGCACAGTATCTGGTGGCCAAAGATATTACCTATATGACACAGAATAAGCGCTCTGTATTTGAACTCTTATTATTATTAGGGCAAGGTGGTGCAGTAGTAGTAAAAGAAAGAAGAAATACCTTCTGTTACAATAGCAACTACAAATATTTGAAAATGAATTATGAGACAGATTAGAAAGAATGTAAACAGTTATATTGAGGCCTTGAATTCTGGCTTTAAATCATTGCTCCCTGTATTGTAAGAACTCTTCATTAATCTGACTGCCAGCAAAACCTAAGCTTCATATAGACCCACTGTCTACCAGGTGAATACACCTAGCGTTGCCATCCATGTTAGGTAATTTCTACAGTGAAGGTAAACCCCAGATACACTCAATCAACATCAAGTCAACAAAGATTTATTGAGCACCACCTGTGTATATGGTACAACCATAAACAGAACTTGCAGTGCAGCTTAATTAAATCCCTGGGCCCTGGTAAGCTGAGCAAAACTGTATGTAAATACTTAAGAAACAGTTGCCTGGTTTGTCATACATGTTTACAGATTTTAATACACCAAAACAACTTTTATCTCATCCGTTTATATAACCTGTAGGGTCTGTGTTTAAATCAGGATGTGTCAAAGGAGCCATTAAACTTAATTATCAGGGGGTTTTCACTCATACTTGCTAGTTATAAACCTCAGTTCATTGCTAACCACACCCCGAGAAATCAACAAGAAGAACCATGAAGCACTGGATAGATTTCATTAATGTATTATTTCAAATGTAATCTTCCATTTTAATATTCCTGATATAAAGAAGAGTTTTTCATCACGTTGGGGAATCTACCGTCTGCGATTACTTGAGCACTTTCATTCTCACGGTTCTTGGTTAACTCAACTGTGACTCAGCAGCAACATACCAAGAGAAATGACCAGGCCAGACCGTCTGTTGTATAAACAAAAACAGAACAGAAGTAAATGGAGATTAGAGCCCAGGCAGAACTGCAACATTCAGTGTCCAAATATGGGCGCATGTGGAGACACTCAGGACAATCACTAAGGATGACCCAGAAGCATCACAGGATGACTCTCACGGGCAAGACCTTGGGCAGCAAGCGAGAAACTTTTGGCTCACACATGACACTAGTAATATTGCTTTTGTTTACAGAATTCTTGTAGGAAGAGGGGGGAAAGATATGAGCTAAAATTAATGAAATTTAAGAAAATAACAGTAGAAAAAGTAAGTGAAGTCATAAGCTGGCTCTTTGAGAATATGAGTAAAACAAAAGCTAAGCAAGAAAAGAAGGAAAAAAACAAAAAATATACAAAATTAGGAACAGACAAGGTGACATAATTACAGACACTAATGATTCAAATAAAGTGACTATTACGTAAACTTTAGTCAATAAATCCAGAGTAGACGGAAGATTTTCCAACAAAATATCAAAGTATCAAAATTGACCAATGAATAGACAGAAAACAAGAACCATTTATACCCTCTCTCCTTGTCATCAATATCCCACCATACTGGGTCATCTCCATCAGCATGTAAGCATGCTCTCCCATCATCCATCATTAAAAAGTTATGACCCCCAAGGCCTCCTTAGTTTTGCTACTCCCCATCACTGCACATCTGTTCCAAAGAGCTGCCACACATGGGCTCTGCACCTGCTCATCTCCTGCTCATGGCTCAGCCACTCCATGCTGGACACTGTTCCCGCTGCTCCATCAGATTTGCCTTAGCCACCATAGCTACCAACCTGCAAGTGGTCAAATCTAGTCCCTTCCTTTAACTCACATCTCACTGGACCACTCAGCAGCATGTGATGTTGTCAGCTACACCCGTCTGCCTTAGGCACACTCCTCTCATGTTGCATGATGCCAAGCTCTCTGGGTTCTCCTATTTCCTGGTCACTCCTTTTCAGCCTTTGTCTAAAGGATGAATTCGCCAATACTCAGTCCTAAGTCTTCTGCCCCTCTCTGCGTGGTTGAATTCCAGATTCACGTATCCAATGTGTGCACTCAACTCTTCCCCTTGTATCTCACTGGCATCTCAGACTACACAAGGCCCAAACCAAACTCTTTGAGTTTCTCCCTAAACTGGCTCCTCTCTTTTGCCTTGAATGGTATCATCATCCATACATTACAACCAATTAATTATTCCTCTGAGAGAGTTCCGTTGCTTCTTCCTCAAAGATACATTCACTTCTCTGTACTGCTACTCCCTCCATCCTAGTTGTATTAGGGTTCTCTAGAGAAGTGGACCAATGGGGGTGTGTGTGTGTGTGTGTGTGTGTGTGTCTCTCTTCACCAGTCACGATCCCTGGTATGTGTGTGTATGTGTCTGTGTGTCTGTCTTCACCAGTCACAATCCCTGGTGTGTGTATCTGTGTGTGTGTGTGCACATGCAGGCTGGAGACCCCGCAAAGAGCCAAGGCTGCAGTTCAAGTCTGAAGGCCATCTGCTGCTAATTCCCTCTTGCTTGCATTGGGTTAGTCTTTTCGTTCTATGCAAGCTTTCACCTGATGTGCTTTACTCAAAGTCTAGAGATTTAAATATTAATCTCATCCAAAAACACCTTCACAGAAATATTGAGAATAACACCTGACCATATATCCAGGCACGATGGCCCAGCCAAGTTAACACATACAATTAACCATTACACTAGTCTAAGCCACTTCATCTCTGGTCTAAGCCAATGCAACAGGCCCTAACTGGTCTCTCTGCTTCCATCCTTTCCTTCCATATCAAAGCCAGAACACCCTCTTCATGCATAAATCTCTCCCCAAACACCCAACAGCTTCCTATTGCATCCAGATTAAAGTCAACACCCATGAACAAGACTTGACTGGACCCTCATCTCATCCCAGGCTCCAACTCCCCACTAACCAGCCCTCAAGCCTGCCTCAGAGTCGTAGAATATGCTGACAGTTACACTTCTGCCTCTCTCTGTTTGCAAAGCTCAACTCTATGTATGCCTTCATAACTCATCAAAACTTAAATATGTGTCCCTGGCCCTCACAGTATTCTCCACCGTTTGTTTCCTTGACAGTGCTGAGCACCAATGAATATTATATATTTATTCATTTGATTTCTTATTTATTGCCTGCCTCTGCCCCTATAACCTGTGCAGGAACCATGTTTGTTTTAACTCATCCTGTGCAGAGCCCAGGGCCTGGCACACAGCAGATGCTCAATCAATATTAATTAAATAAACAAAAAATTATAATGGAAGAAAAATCTAAACACACAGAATAAAATACTTAAAATATCTGAAAAATGTTATATAAACCTTGAGATAGATAAGTACTTCTTATGCAAAACAAGAAACTTATAAATCTTAAGTGAGAAAATTCCAGATTTGATTACACCCAAGTCAAAAAACTCAAGTACGAGATGAGACACCATGAACAAAGTTGAAAGATAAAGAAAATATATACAACACATATAACAGATTCTACAAATTAAAAAAAAAAGAAGCCAAATAATGCAATTCAAAAATAGGCAAGGAATTTAAATATCAGGTAGTTAATACATGTCAGGAAATTAACAGATTCCAATCTTAACACATCATATTGGCAAAAATTAAGACGAATGTGCCTAAAGTAAAAATATTTTTTAAAGACTATGATTTTAAAATGATCCTCCTGGCCATTTTTCAAATGGGCAGTATAATATAATCACAGTGCAGAGGGCAAGACAGCTTTGGCAAGAGAAAACAATGTACAAAAGCAAGAGGTTGCAGATTTTTTTCTTTCAGCCACATCTGTGATGGATCCACACAGAGTATGTCTGAAGCAGAGGATTACACATTTTCCAAAGCGAAGATCACCAACCCAGAAATAGTGATGTAATTACTGTCTCATCACCAGATATCAAAATATCAGAGACTAAAAGTTTTCTGTGGCTCAAATTGCTTAGTAAACATAGACTCAGAAGGGCCTTCTCCAGAAATAAATGCCAGACACACTAGTTTCAGGGTTCACAATTTCACTGAAAAACCCCTCAAAACAAAAACAAAATGAAAACATGCTTTGGAAGGAAACTGACATCATTATTTTAAGTGGGGGAGTTACTCCTAAGGAAACTCTTCTCTCTAGCCTTTAAATTCATTTGGTATTAATTCCATTTATACAATGTAACCTCCACAATCCTAAAAATTGTACTTAAAATCACAGTCATAACATTTTAACAATTTCTGTACTTACTGTACTCATCTGTTGAGTAAACACTTAACTGTACAGAGTCCCTCCTTCACCCCATCCTGAGTAATGATAAACTGACCTTTTGCAGTTAAATAAAAGCCACATCCTGCCAGCTGGGATGGGAATACACTTGCAGGGGCCATGCTCTCCTGTCCGGAGCACCATCGCATGCTGTCCGACACCACACCTGCCAACCACGGCTTGTGCACATGTGCAGCCTCTGAGAACGGGGCCCAAACTCCCAGCTGGGCAGATTAGGCTTTTTGACATCTGACTCACATTTAAACAACTAGAAGATATCTGTAGAACCGCTCCAAAACCTAAGAAACGGTTTAATATGGACTAACACAGCCAAGGTGGGAAAGTTTCTCCAGATGAGGGGTTTGCAGTATTTGAACATAGAGGGTGGCAGCATTTAGAGAAAAGGTATCGCCACCTGTTTCATTAGTGCCACTATTCGTAAGTGAAAAGATCTCCACTGCTTCTAAAGCCTTTAGCTAAATTGCTGAAAGGCCTTCCACACAGCAATTCTGTTTTAGACCATTAAAAGGCCTAACTAGCTTCAGAACTGCCTCGGTCAACAGATGCTGTGGAAAGCTGCTTCAGCCTCAAACCAGCTGTGAGGGGAGGGGGTAGGACCGCCCAGGACTGCTGGAGGGAAGGGGAAGCTGAGGGAAGGGGAAGCCCTGCTCTCTCCTGGCAGTTCCGGTGTTTGTCTCTCCATGCCCACGTCCCTGCTAGAAAATGAGAGAATGGCAAAACAGCGAGAAGCAGGCACAAAGACACAACATGACAAGTAAACAGGGTGGAGACTGAGCCACAAGAGACTTCCAGAAGCATGCTTTTGAAGGGGGGTGGGGATTCCCTTTTAGAAGGATGATATAAGGAATACCAAAGAGAGATTCTCTTCATTCTCTAGACTTATTTATCTCAGGCTTGCATGCATCCTTCCACCTGCACAGATGCCTGAAAACATTTCACTGACAGCTGTAGAAACAAAACATGTGTCAAGGAAAAGCATTAAATTAATGAGCATCTAGTTTACAGTTTTAGACTGAACTCTCATCAATGGGAAGTGAATTATGCCACATTCATTAGGGTCATCATTGCACGCAGTGAATAATAGGTTATTTTAATTTTACACAGCTGGCTCTCGAATCCAAGGCACCAACACGCGGTCCTTATATTCACTTACATAAAACACAAGATCCTAAATGTACTAATCTTTTACAATTCCCTATTGACTGAATTTTG
Source organism: Trachypithecus francoisi (assembly GCF_009764315.1). Lineage (NCBI taxonomy): Eukaryota > Metazoa > Chordata > Mammalia > Primates > Cercopithecidae > Trachypithecus > Trachypithecus francoisi. The sequence continues at coordinate 49,057,793 of NW_022681468.1, forward strand.
AGGCAGAGGAATGGGCACTGGTGGAAAGGAGGCTAGAAGGGTATGGGGGGGCCATTCTGTGAAAGACTTCATGTGCCATTCTCTGGACGTGGGGCTGCCTTATCCAGTTACCATGGAGAATTATTCAAGCTTTTCAATGGGGTGAAATGATGCCCCTGAGCAGACATGCTTCATGTGAAGGAGAAAGGGTTCCATGTTACCTTCGAAGTTATTTAGCACTCGAGTGTCACATCTAACAGGCATGGATATACTAAGGCCTGCAGTGAAGGGAACACTATCGGGCTCATCCACCAGTCCATTCACAAATGTCCACTGCAAATGTCCATGCTAGGGATCACGACTGGTGAAGAAGCAGATTCTGCAGGATCTGGGCACTTACTGGGGCAGTGGGGCCTGGTACTAAGGAAAGAAAACCTTAAGCATGATACAGGTTTCTCACTTAGATTGGACAGGGTAGGTAGTGAAGAGACCACAGCCAAAGACAGGAAAGACAGTGGAGACTGAGAGAGCAACAGCAGTGCAGGGCTGGATGTTGAGGGCAGGAAAAGGGGCACCTGAGCCTGCAGTGAGAGAGGCAGACACATGTGGGGAAACATGTTGCCCGAGTGGGAAGTAAACTGTGTATTCATAGTCAGGGCCCCAGCTTCCAGGTAATAAAAGCATCTTACACTCAGCTGCGTTTTTATCAGTGCTTCCTACGACGTACAAGTCCACAAAGTTCTGAAACAATTACTCAATTTAAAAAAAAGAACAAAGTTGTAAAAGACTTGTATCAACTTCTTAAGCCAAATTAAGACTCCCTCAACAATGAAAAAATTAACAAGAGCTCAAGGCTCAAGCTAGCTAAGCAATCCTAGAAAGGTCCTGTAACTCTAGGCCTCAGTTTTCACATTGGGAAAAATGAACAGGAGGAATCAGAATCTTCCTAACATTCTAGGAAAATGGCATCATAACTAGGGCAAATTATATACTCCTTTACCTCGGCAAAAAAGGAGGCCGACTTCCCTTTAAAAAAATCTCACATTAACTTAAAACACTTTTTCTACGTTAAAAATTCCAATTCTTTATCAAAAGTGTGTTTTAAAAATCAGAAACTTGATAAAATTTTAAAATACTGGTCATTAACATATTTGAGATTAACTCATATGGATTTTTTAAACCTATAAACTGGTCAATGTAATTCAGTTGCAAGTTATCACTAGTGGAGATATTTGGCTGATTTAAATTATTTCAAGTCTATTTTGGTATGTATGACTGCGTATCTGCTTGCAGTTTCTTCTCTTTTTCCTTTCCCATTGTCAGGTTTTAGGAAACAATATTCCCTTCTGTCCAATCTCTGCTATTCCTTCTGCACGTCCTTCCCTCCCCCAATCCCTGCCTTTTTTTTTTTTTTTTTTAATTCTATGAAATTAGCAATCATGGCCACAATCAGGGTTTCAGCAAAATAAATTCATTCTTGTCAAATCAGATAATGGGTTAAATTCAAGGAGGAGGTAGCTTCAACTGATTGAGGTAATGGAGAAAATCAGCATTTCTTTCAGCCCATACTCCCATCTGGGGGCATCTCACTACCCTCTGTCTTGGGCTAGGAACAGAAGGTCTCGAAATGTGCCTCCAACTCTGGGAAGACAGAGGCTCAGAGGACTGAGACCAGCCTTTCTTAATCCAGGACAAAGATATATTAACCCCATATCGAAAGTCAATTTGTAAGTCATCCCCCTCTATCTCCACAAAGCCTGATTTAAAGCAATGGTTTCTGCTAAGCAACACAGAATTACTGAAGGTAAAGGAACTTGTCAGAAGAGTCAGATATGCATTCACTGTGCCACACTGCCTGCCAGAGGATACAGCAATGCAGCTTTTTAAAATGAAGAATAATTTGCTAAGAAGTTTTCTCACTTACTATTTCCACTTAGGTCTCCATTCTGTGACATGGTGAAAAATAAGAAGAAAAGATGTACTATAATACCCAATGTTCTTACAAATAAAAACAGTAACGTTGGTTAACATTTGTCGAGCATTTACAACACACCAGGTGCCATTCTTAAAGATTTAATGTATTAACTCATTCATTCTAACCTATGAGTTGAGTAATACTATAGTCCCTAATGTGAGAGATGAGAAAACTGAGGGTCAGAGTGGTTGTCACTTGGCCAAAGAAGAGTTAGAATTTCAATCTAGGGAAGTTGACTTCAGAGCCTGTACTGTTAAACCGGATCCCATACTAACTAGAGCTTAAGAGTCTACATCAGTAGCCCTCCAGGGTACATCCAGTAATGCCTGAAGACATCTTTTGGTAATCATATGAGGGTACAGGAGATGCTACTGGTGTAGAGTGGTAGAGGCCATAGATGCTGCTAAACATCCTAAAAGGCACAGCACAGGTCCCACAATAAAGATTATCCAGCCCAAATTGCCAATGGTGCTGAGGTTGAGAAACTCTCAACCTTTAATTAGAAATAATATTCCTAAACCTTTTCATGTTTCCCTCCTTTACCCCAGTTTAACATGACTCGGTTTAGAAAATGATGAACAGGGAATGTACACTAGAAAGGTAACACTGTAACAAAAGATAAAATGCAAGAAATTTCAGTAAATTGGTGCTAAAAACTTTATTCCATTTTTCAAAAACAACAGTACCTTCTCGTTAATCAAAAATAAGCCAAGTTCGGTGGCTCACGCTTGTAATCCCAGCACTTTGGGAGGCTGAAGCAGGTGGATCACTTGAGGTCAGGAGTTCGAGACCAGCCTGGCCAACATGGCAAAACCCGGTCTCAGCTGAAAATACAAAAAGTAGCTGGGCGTGGTGGCGCATGCCTGTAATTCCAGCTACTTGAGAGGCTGAAGGAGGAGAATCGCTTGACCCTGGGAGACAGAGTTGCAGTAAGCCGAGATCATACCACTGCATTTCAGCCTGGGTAACAAAGCAAGGCTCTGTCTCAAAAATAAAAATAAAATATTTTCTTTCAAAAAAACAAAAACAAAGGTAGTTAACTAGAGCAAAACTTATTAAAAACAATTTTGTATTACAGCTCAAGTAGAAAGTTCTCAAAATCATAGTTTAGATTGCCAGATTCTGAGGTTGCTAGTGGCACAGCAACTTCACTAGAGGAATTTACACTGCCTCTGTCTAATCTCACAGACTCAGAAAGTGGGCAAGGAATGGAAGGAGTCCCTCATGGGTACCAGCAACACCCTTCGGGCAAATACCCTTCTAGCAGCTGGTTGCAGACAACCTGATCTGAACTTGCTGCCCTTCTTCTTTATGAGGTGCCCAGGCAGGCAACCCTTCCACAACAGTTAGAGCCTTTGTGGCCTGGACTCCTCCCGCCATCACTGTGTGGTTCATTTTTGCTGCCAGCCAGCCACACTGCATTTTCCCACCTGAGGATTCCACTTGAGTGTCAGGTAAAGATGAACTTTCACAAATGAGAAGAAAATATTTCAACCAATTTAACTGTCTGTCACACTAAAAACAGGTATTTAATTAGAAAAGCTTTCATCTGTTTCTGGTCAACAGTTACTAAACTGCTTTGCACTTCATGAAATTACCTAAAAAGCAACAGATTCTAAGAGTCCTAGCCAGGTGTTGCTCACTCATTCCAGCAGTTATGTGACCTTTTTTCTCTGGTTACCTGCCTATAAGAGTAGGTCCTGCTGTCCAGGACCTCACAATCTGCTGGGAACAGAGATTCGCCAGAACCAAGTCCAATGCAAGGCAGGAAAGGGCACATTAGAGAACACCACAGATTTCACAGAAGGGGTGGCATCGGGGACTGTCACTCACCTTTCAGAATAAAGTTTAAAGGGTGTTAGTTTTTAGTGTGCAATTAAGGGATTAAATATTAAAGATTCGTTTATATTTTAAATACTGAAATCCAGCTTCATGGACAATAAGAATGAGCATCTATGCACTTAAAACGAGGAATGAGTCCAAAGTCTTCTCAATTTACTAATTATGTTTATGTTGGTGGTTCGGTACATAATGTAGACATAGAAAAGGACTTTCAAAATATCGTATGATTCCATCATGTCTTTACAACTTCCTCGCAAGGTAACTAAAAGGTCATTCACTAATTCCCCTGCTCTGGCCAGGAGGTGTATGTTCTGTTCATTCTGTCTAATCTTCACCAACAACTCTGAAAAGCTATTTCACTCAGAGCGCTTGTCCTGGTCACATGGGTCGCAAAGAGAAGAGCCAAAATTCCAATGAGATTCTTTCTGTCTCCCACATCAGGCTGCCTCTGTATCTCACAAATGGAAAAACTGAGGGAAATTTGTGTGCAGGCCCCCAGCTTTAACAAAGATGTATGTTCCCTGCAAAAGAAAAGCAATACACCATAAAATCCAAAGTTTACCATAAAATTAGAGTTCATCCTCCAAATATTCAAGGCTGTAAAATCATTACTGTTTTAACAGACTAACCAATTTTCTAAGTGAGGATACATTTTCACTCATGCAACAAATAACTAGAGTTCAAATTGCTGCAAGTTATAAATGTGACCACTGGTAGCTTTTATTGACTTCCATATTTTTTGACTTTACATCCTAAAGTAAGATAGCTGACTTTTTAAAGTACCTTTAATAATTTACAAAAACTTAACAGGTCTTAGTGTTATCAAAATGTTAAAGCATACTGGCTAACAGAATGAATATTCACACAATGGAGTATTACATAGCAATGAACAATTATGATATCCAACAAAGGTTACTTCACTCACAAATATAATGATATATGAAAGTAGTCAGCAACAAAAAGTCTATACTATAGATCCCATTGTATAAAGTACCAAAACTAATCTGCGGTGTTTGGTCAGGATAGGGATTATCTGTTACTGCTTAGGGGTGGGGGAGTAACTGAGAGCAAGGGGGTCTTTGAGGGTATTGATAATGTCCTGTTACTTGATTTGGGTACTGTAGAAGTAGGTGTGTTCACTTTAAGAAAATTCATCAAACTCTACACGTATGATTTGTGTAAAGAAAATCTTCTTAAAAATGCTGGGTAAGATCTATTTATCAGAATTCTCATTCTCCTGCATTTTAAGGGAACCGAATTTAACATTCATTCTACCTAACCTTTAATACTTATCAATACTATTTTAGAAATTTTTAGAAATGATATTCTTAGATTTGTGACACTAGAGTAAATAAAATAATTTAATGTTGGGAAAAATTGCTAATGAACTGGTATGTCATGTTCACGATTTCAATCAAGTACCACAGAATGACTTGAAGAGATTTTTTAAAAATCTAACTATTCATATGAAACTTCAATTTAGAGGTCCAACTCTAATTTGAAAAAAATGCACAACTCCTTTGTTCAAAATGCAGGAAATGAAACTAATGTTAGCAGACTCGAGAATGCAAAACTGATTTAGGTCAGATGCATTTTCATGTAAGAATGCCTTATCAAAATGTTGTAATTGGTAAGTACATTCTCCTGTGAGGAAAGGCACTGGCTTTCAAAGTTAGTATATTCAACTAATTTAGAAACTGTTCATTGTTAAACCTTCATTGCTGTGATTTAAAAACAACAACAAAAAAGGATACATTTAAATTGTAAAGTTTATAGAGGAAATCTATATTCAAATTATGATGATGCAGTTTTAATTTTTAATCTATCAATGCATTTTAGCTAAGTTTTTATATAATTAAACTACCAATAATTAAGTACAAATGTTAGGTTTCATCATATCCTACACCTATGTATAACTTCTTATAACAGGTCATTAATACTTCCCAGAGAAACCAGCACTAATATTAGCTAACATTAATCAACTGCTACCATGTAGTAGGCATACAATGTGATCCAGGTGTTTCCCATCCTGAGTCACTAGCTGGAGGCAGACCGTATTACTACCAGCAGGGATTTAAGGATTATATATTCCCAACCTGTGAACTCAGGCAGACAGCCATGAAACTTGCTTTAGCCACTGCAACGGAAGCACGTCACTTCCAGGAAGAAGCTTGAAGAGCTATGTTCTCTCTCTTACCTCGTCCTACATCATCTCTGAAGTATACATCAAGATGGAACCTCCATTAGCAAAGGTTCCTGAATTTTCACAAGGAACACAGCCCCCAAGTTAACCCACGATGGACAAAACCTGAGGAGTAAATATGCTTTGTTGCTGTCAACCCACTGAGATTTGAGAGTTGTTACTGTACAATAACCTGGCCTCAATTGACTGATATAAATCCCCATTTTATTTTATTTTTATCTTATTTTCTTTGAGACAGAGTTTCACTCTGTTGCCCAGGCTGGAGTGCAGTGGCACGATCTCGACTCACTGCATCCTTCACCACCCGGGATCAAGCTGTCTCCTGTCTGAGCCTCCCCAGTAGCTGGGACTACAGGCACAGGCCACCACGCCTGGCTAATTTTTATATTTTTAGTAGAGACAGAGTTCCACCATATTGGTTGGGCTGGTCTCGAACTCCTGACCTCAGGTGATCCACCTGCCTCAGCCTTCTAAAGTGCTGGGATTACAGGCATGAGCCACCCACCGTGCCTGGCCTAAATATCTATTTTATAAAGTGAAAGGTGAGCCACGAAGGGGCATTTTTTACCTAAGAGCCTATAGATATTAAACAGGGGAACTAAACATTCAAAAAATCTACATTTGAAAGCCCACACTTTCACTCAGTTCTGCTTTTCATAATTTAAACAATATATAATCAACTATTACATCTTAAAACTCAAAAACAAATGCTATGCCTGAAATCAGAAGGAAAAAAGACCGGAGATACACACAAGTTTTTATGCAAAGCTGCTTATCATGATGTTATTTATAATATAAAAATTTAGAAACAACAATAGAAGGGTTAAATTTTAATGTTAATACACTGAATACATTAACATAATGAAATACTATTCAGTGGCTAAAAACCAAGTTTTCAATGGTCATTTAATGATACAGGGAAATGTCATAACATAAGAGATGGAAAAAAGGATAGAAAGCAATATTCATAGTATAATCCCAAGATTCCAGAACTAAGCTGAACAAAATTTACCAAACATACCTGATACATAAACCAATCTATGCATGTGCCTGTGGGTTTGCAGAATACCAATCCATTAGTTATTGACCCATTAGAACCAATGGCTGTCCCAAAGCAGGTCACACTATTTGGTTACTCATTCAACAAAGTGTGCTTGGCAATGGGAGTACAGAAATGAAAGACAGTATCTGCCTTCAAGGAGCCTGCCGTCCAGGAAGACATGAGAAGTCAGCCAACTTCAATGCAGCATCAGAGCACTTGTGGGGATTTACAAGAGGTACTCCAGGAGTTCACAAAACCACTTCTCACTGAGACTGGGAGTGAGGGGAGATGTCCAAGGAGGAAATGGCAGCTGGGCCAACTTTTCAGAATTCTGATATTAAGGGCTAGTACACCAGGCTGAAGAACATCCTAGGCAATGACAACGCCCCCTGCAAAGGTCCAGAGGCAAGAGAAAATGTGGCCACTTGAGAAGCACAGAGGAGAAGGGCATGGCGGTCCTGCAAGGGCTCACCTGGCAGCAGAATGAGCACAGCATGAACCAGAAGGGAGCTGCCTATCTGAGAGCTCCCAAACCTAGGCTACCCTCCATCACCTTTAACTTCAGTAAAACAAAACCAAAGCTTCCTGAAGCCACTCATTCATGCTTCCCTGGAACATGGGTATGATCAATAAAGAGCTTATAAATAGGTATCTCTGTGAATCAGTCAGCAGTGGGAGGACTTCAAAGAGGCTAAAGTACTTTTTCAGAAAAGTTAAGGCCAATCATGCACTTTAATGTGAAAAGCAAAAGGTGTAACAAAACAGGCCATAACCATTCCAAGTCAGCCAATGGTACCTCAATGACCCTCCCTTGCAGTCTGTGACTTCTTTTCAGCTATACAGAAGTTATCCTGATATATTCTCTACTACAAGTGGTCATAACTACCCCTACAACCAAACTACTTAAAAGTCAAGCCTCCATCATTTTCGCTTTTGTAGAAAAGGCTCTTTCTACAGAGACCTGATTTTAGACAGCTTATCCTAACACTGATACTTACGTAAAGTACAAACTTGTACCTTGCAAGTCTACAAAGCAACTTCCATTTTTACTGGCAACTACTATCATATTCACTTATTTTAGGGTTGCAGCATTCTAGTTTGCAAATGAATAAATTTCCCAATTCACACTACAAAAATGTGGAAAAATGAGAAGCAGAACCCAGCTTTGGTCTTATCCTTCAGAATATTTTCTACCTGCCATCGGCAGCAACAGACTAACATTCTTGGGTCCTGGGTAGCGCACCTGGCTTAGTGACTTAGGTCAACATACTGAGCTTCCCCGAACTTTTTAAGTCCTTCATTGTAAAATGAGCAGCAGTTTGAATAAAGTTCCTTCCAACTTTAATGTTCCATGTTTGTTTTTTTAAGTTGCAGTAAGATTCTCTTCCTCCATGAAAAGATGGGTTGCAAGTGCCTGAATCAGGGTCATAATTCAAATAAGTTTGAGTACACGCATAATTATAAATGCAGATACAACTATCCTTCCACACTGACATGTTAAAAGCAACTCTAATAAAATTATGCTCTAAGGACAACACAAATTATTTTTCCAACTAATACATGCATCAGTCAAAATTATAATTACTGTATATCAGTAATGCAGATAATTACACAGATAATTAAGTTACTGAGTGCTAGAGTCAAGCTTTCCTGCTCCAATGCTCTCCATCCAAAAGAATTTTAAAAGAAACAAAAAACCTCATTCCCTGCCTCTCAATTCTTTCATCTCTTCCCCAGCCTTTCATTTCCCCAACCAGGAGATTAAGAGCTGCTCAGTAATGTGAGGTATTTTATATTTAATTTTCCACAAAATAGTATGTATAAGTTTTCCCTTGCAGTTATAACAAATTATCACAAAACTTAGCACTTAAAAACAACACTAATTTCTTATCTCACAGATCTGTTTGCCAGAAGTCCAGTAGGCTTGGCTGATTTCTCTGCCTGAGTCTCACAAGGCCAAAATCAAGGGGCTGACAGGGCAGCATCTCTTTATGGAGGTTCTAGGGAAGAATCTGTTTTCAGGGACATTCAGGGACCTGGCAGGATTGAGTTCCATGTGATTATAGGACTGAAGCTCTGGTTTCCTTGCTGGCCAGCAGCCAGGGCTGTTCTCAGCTTCTACAAGCCACCTGCACTCCTTGGCTCATAGTACCCTCTCCATCTTCAGATCAAGAAGCAGCAGGTGGAGTTCCTCTCATGCTCCAGATCTCTCTTGCTCCTTCTTCCCTCATACCTCATGAGTCTTCTCCATTCCCCTTTCACTATTAAGGACCCTTGTGATTACAATGGGCCTACCCAGATAATCCAGGATAATCTCCATATTTTAAGTCTCATGACCTTAATTCCACCTGCAAAAGTCCTTTTGCCATGTAAGGTAATATATTCACAGGTTCCAGTGATTAATATATGAGCACCTTGGGAGAATGGGGACAGAAATTATTCTGCCAACCATATAATACATGCAGGAAAAAAGAGACAAATGTCCCTTTTTGCTAGAAAACAATGAATAATTCTACCCAGACCACACAGCAAAGCAGCAATTTATGTTCAATATCAATACATACACACAAAATTAGTTGTTGGTGCCTGAAAAGATGAAACTACATATGCTAGAAAAAAAGATTACAGAAAAACAAAAATGTTAGTGTCAAACTATATTAATTGCTGAAACTAACAAAAATGTGATATAATGAATCAGCTCTTCTACTTTCTTGAAGTATTCGCAGTGGACATTGCAAATCATACCTGAAATTTTAATTTTAAAAATACTATATTTTAAAACCTACTTTAAACACTCATACACAAATCTGTATAAAGAAATGATGATAAGTATGCTGCTTCAGATCTTAAATCAGTGAAAGTAACACTGCCTGGCTTAAATACAGTGGCAAAAAGCTCAAAATTTTACTTAGATGATTTGAAAGAAAATGTATTTAAATAAGACAGCCTAACGTTTGCTTTGTGAGTAACAGAAGTAAAAAACTAAACCAAAAATAAGAAAGGAAAAGAACAGCTCACAAATTGCTATACTTACATTATTTCCAACGACAGAACTACCAAAAGAACTACAGAAAAACATAAAAGTATTGATTAGTCACATTTTACAGAAAAGTACTGATTAATCAAAGTTTATGGAAATGTAATAGAGGATTCATAACAGCCAATTCTTGATCTAAAACTCATTCTATGTAAAACATAAAATAGGATAATCACCTAATCACAGATATATTTATTAAAGTTATTCATGTCAGGAGCGATATTATTTAACGACCAGCCTGTTCATAAAAAATTAGGCATATAAATAAAAAATTTTAAAATATTCCATTTATTCTCTAAATAATATGAATTACACATTTTATGAAACCGTATCCCAGGTGAAGTAAGTTACAACAGCAACCGTTCATCAAATCATGTAAATCATTTCCAAGTCATCTGTTAATTGTTACAAATTACTGGTATGATTTTTTTATTTGATATATCTGTCACAATTTAAGCAATGTATGAGCTGTGACTGATATAAGAGACCAAATTCTTTAAAAATTTTTCCCCATTTAATTAAGGAAAATGGGCAAACCATGTCTTAATATACACAGATTTTTCCACCACATAATACTGCTCATAGTAAATCTTCCATTATCTTCTACTGAACTAATATTAGTTAAATTCTATTTTTTCAGCCCTAATAATATTGAGATTTTATATTCACTATTTCTATCACCATCCAAGCCTTATGAAAATCCCTTATTTATTGGATTGTTCTGCTTAATTTCTGGCTTAATTATATAAAATTTTGCTTGCCTTCAATCTATGGTGCTTTGAAAACAACAATTAGCCAAGTTCTCAAAATCGATAAACTAAAAGGATGTAATTAAAATGTAATTGTATTCCTCAGATTTGTCACCAAATAAGTGTATTTTCTTTTAATTTGCCAGGCAATGTAATAGTTTTTCCCTTGGAATTAACATTTTGTTTCATTTCAAACTTGTTTGTTCCTCTAATACCTTCTTCTCCATCACAGTTTCCTGTATTTGGTTTATATGTTCTATCACTTAGTATTTGTCAAATAAATCTGTCCATTTCAATAATTAAAATTTTTTCTGTTTTCTAAAACCGTGGAAAAAATTCACATTGCTTAGTATATGATGTAATAGAGCCAAACTGCTAAAAAAAATTGTCCAAATGCTGTTTTACCAATGTCCATTAACACAAATATTCCCATCTTTGGTTGCCCATTAAAAGTCCAAACAGCTACCTCAATTCCAAGGTCTCAAATACGTTATTTAATTCTCTATTATTTGATATAAGATAAATATAAAATTGCCAAAACAAAGTTAAGTGGTTTACTTGGCTTATCTTCCTACTGCATCATCCAGAGATAACCAAATATGTGAGACAGCATCAAATTAAAACATCTAAAAGTTTTCCTAGAATTTCAGCTGAGACAACTTTTTCTCTCTAACACTATACTTGCACCATCTGTAAAACATTCATAAGGTTTTCATGTAAATATTTCTCATTGAAACCATTTTTCTTGAGTATGACTAATAAAGTTTAATATATTTCAGATGTTCTTCCTTCCAGCTCCATGAAATCAATAAAAACCATCACACTATCTTTGAAGTCTTGAATATTGCATTTTAAGTAAATTATTAAAACAATTCTATGTGAAATTGTTGGAGCTCTGTCAATAATGACTGAAATTTTACTGCCCTGATTTATAAGTTCTCCAAAATGCATTTCTGCATCTCAGTAGATATATGCTTTGCAACAATTAGGACCATAAACCTAAATGTCCATGCTACATTCACATAAAAACAATTCTTGAAGTCCTAATAAATACTTTATGTCAGAAAATTATTTTAAACTATACAGTACATTATATTGATACTTCATAAATTGTTTTTCCCTTGCCTTGTCAAAACGCTCAGATAAAATGTTTTTGGACGTTATTATTTCAATTTTTGGAAACTGATTTATGTCTATTATTTTTTGTTGAAATAATAAATTGTTTTTTATTCTAGACCTACAAATCATTTGTTTCAGGTTTATATTCCTGCATAGTACTAAAGATATTCTTAGCTGTGTTTTATTACTGTTATTTCTTTTTTTCTTCTCTCAGAGATTCAGAATACTCATGTTTATGACATCTAAGAAAAGAAAATTTACCCAAACTTCATTGCCTCTTTATTTAAAATAAAATACTCAACAAATTAATTCTTGAACTTCTAAGTACGAAACACCACACATGACTAATCCAAGAGTTACAATGCAATAACAATGAAATAAACCAAAGAAAGACCTATTTAAAACTCAGTTATTTAAAAACAGGAGCAATGAGAAAGTCTGAGGCTGATGATAAGCCGATGACTCTCCCAAAGAACGGAGGCCAGAGCTCCATCATGAACGTGCAGGAGATCGACACCACTCACTGCCATGAGACAGAGGCTTGGCAGGCAGACAGTGAGCGCTTTCAAAGTGGACCCCAGCACATCCTACAAAATCAGCTGGGGTGAATGAATTTATGTCGAAAATTATATCGTTATTCGTTTTGCCACTTCTCATGGTTACTGTTGTATTATTCATCAACTGATAAGAAAGTGTTTCAATATTTTATCAACCAGTAGAGCCACAGCAGCCCAAACAGGCTGAAGAGCAGCCTGGTTGTAACAATGACATTAAATGGCCCTCATGTTTCTCTAAACTATCAAAGACCACTAATATTTTCCATTCGGAAATAGGCCAGCTGGAATAAAGTGATTTTCAGTTACTTTTTAAAAGTAAAAATATCCAAAAAAGGACATTTCAATAAAGCATAATCTAAGAAGGGAAAACCATTATGAAGAGTTTTCCATAGTAATGTTGCTAAATTTAAAACATGCAGCTAACAAAATATTTCCGATCAGGCACCAGTATCCACACCGTCACCACCAACACCATCATACTATTTACTGGTTAAGTAAGAGCAAAATAGTTGTCCCCTATCATAAAAAAGTAAATGAACACATAAACTGACTTAAATTCTCAGTCATATCATGTCGCTCCCTCTGCTTCACACCCTTCAATATTTCCCCTTACATAAAAACCCAACTTTTCCAGCCAGACCCACAAGACCCCTGATCTCTGCTCTTTTGGTCAACTCCTCTCTCCTCTCCAGCTCACAGCGCTCGCACCACTTTTTTAGAGGTCCTTCCTTACACCTTGTCTAAACTCTGTGACCCCTTCCTCTTAGCGCTTTCCCCAAAGTGCAGTCAAATGTGTATCCTATGATTCTTTCTCGTTTGCCTACTCACTAGAAATTTAGCTCCACGTGGATGTGTTTGTTTGCAGCAGAATATCCAATACCTGGAGTGATGCCTGGCCACGGAAGGTGCTGAATAAATATTTGTTGAATAAATGGATGGGTGAATAAATTGCTAAAAGCCCAATGCCTATGCAACAGAATGGCCAGAAGTAAAACAGGACTTTTGATTTAACAAAAAACAAACCACACACACACACACACATTACATAATCAGAGAAATACCTCTGAGTATTATTCTAAGTACAAATATATACATGAATAAACATTACACAAACAGAGATTACACAACAGTAGCACACACTTGCCATCCTCATCTGACATGCACGGAAAACTAAGAGGTCCTGTTTCCCAGCTGCCACGACCACCAGCAAAGGGATATCCCTGTTCTGCCTCCAGAATGCGGGCAGAGGGAATGATTGTGGCAGAGGGAAGAAACAACACAGCCAAAAGCCAAAGAACTTAAATCCTAGTAATGAATAACCACACCTACCCTTCTAGGTCCCATGTTCCCAACTCCAATTAAACATGAACTTTCATTACCAATACTGCAGCATCAAAAATGTCAGGGTACACAAACCACTGTCATTTCATGCCAGTGTCTGCCAGGTACCATGACATTTACTGCCATTCTTAAGGGGCATGGGGTGAGCAATAAAGACAAAAAGAAAAAAACAGTCCAGCAGGGTCAGTAAGAGCCCAGAGTCAGACACACAGAAAGAGAGATACCTAAAGAGCCCGGAGAAAGAGAATCTGGAGTGGAATTAAGACATACTTGGAGAGGCCAAGTGGGCCAGTAACTGTGGCAAACAGAGATAGGCTAATGGGCTGGATGTCTTGATAAGAGATAAGGAAGTATATCCAGAAACAGAATGAACTGGAGATAATTCTCATTTCCAAGTGACAACAGGCTGTAAGGGGCACCACATCAGTGGGAAAAGTGGAAAAGAAACTGAAAGAGTTAACGTACTACGAACCATAGATGCTACAGGGTCAGGGAGAAAGAGACTCAGGGGCAGGTACTGAGTCACTGAATATGTTCCACAAACGTAAGACGGAAAAAATAATAAAAGAGTGCATTCATTGAAAATCAGATTCAGTTAAAGCCAGGAAGTGGGAGGGGGGTTATCTGAAGAAAAGGTTAAACAAGTAAAGGGCTGAGTTCCCAACTGGCTGGAGCTCTAAGGTAGAAGGTGCCAACTGAGCAGACCTAGCAGCAGCAGTGGCCGGGCACAGCTGGCAGGGATGACAGTTTGAGACGGAGCAGGAGTAAGCGGCGGAAGAGGTAGATGTGAGGCTCCAAGGTAGAAGGTGCCAACAGAGCAAACCTAGCAGCAGGAGACGCCGGGCACAGCTGGCCAGGATGAGAGTGTGAGAGTCTGAAAGGCAACATGGGGTGGCTGATCTACTCACAATAAATATGTCTGGTCTTAGTTTGCCCATCTGCCTTGGTTATAATTCAGTGACCCAGGGTAGGTAGACCTATCAGATTCTCTCTCTTGAAAATGTAAAACCTTTAAAAGAGATAGAAGCTGGTTGGAGTAAAGTCACTATCTAACACTCTTGAAAAAATATCCACGTGCACTCCTGTTGAGACACTCCAGTTCTACTCTCTCTCAAAACCTGGTTACTCAACTTTTCCCTGATTCTGAGGGCTAGGCTATAATAATTTCTCTAACCTTTGTCTGTTTTATCTTAGCCAGAATAATTGCTATTGTTATAACCAAAGTATATTTTCTAATTCAACAGAGCTCCTGCTTGAAGCCAATTTACTCAGTTTCTAATGAGTAAACTGAGGCCCTGAGAATATATTTTTCCCAGATTATAAAATATAGAGGGTCAAGACCAAAACCCAATCTGCCCTACTTTTAGTACTGCGGGTAATATTTTTAAACACAGACTTAGATGACAATTATCAAAAGATTAATAATCTAAATAACTTGAAGTAAAATCTAGATATAAAAGTAAAACATAAAAGGCTAAAATGGGAGGAGATGGCAGTGGCTGAAGAATAAAGAAGAGATACTTTTCTCTCAATAGCTACAAATTTTCATATTCTATCACAACATGAAGCATGAGTTATCAAAGCAAGATTTCTATACATTTTTTTAAAATGTCAGCCACTGTATTAATCTGAATCCAAGATTTTTAAAAAGAGGAAGGAAAAGAAAGAAATGTCAACAAACAGACAAAATTATAAGGACCACATCTAAATACCAGAACATTTCTGGCACTTATCACATGCTTAAAAACGTCTGTTTTGGTATCCTTCTTCACCACATATTTTTGGAGTACAAAATGTATCTCCTATTTCCTTGACCTCTTAAGATTCTGTTGCTATTTTACCTCTTCCTTTCCTGAGAATCTTCGTAAAGCTGGATTTCTTTTATTTTCCTTATAAAATGTCCTTTCTGCCTACAAATGTTTAATTTATTTCTCTTTTTCTAGCTTTGGCTTATCTACTAAATATTAATCTTTCTTGTTTCCTTGGTGTTTGATATTTTCTTATCTACTCATCCCCTCATTAATACAAGATCATTTCAACTGGCATCTCCTAACAAATTCTTTCAATGGCACTGCTTCAGAAATAGGAGCTTTTTAAAAACAAAAACATTAACAAAGGTGATCTATGTTTACATTGCATATAAATATCACACGTGCTTCCATGAAGCCATTCCTTTTTCTTCCAAAAGTAAGTTTTCAGGAAAAATGGAAATCAAGACTCTCATTTATATGCCAGGTGGCCCAAACTCATGATGAACAGGTACAGCCAATAGTCCCATATGAAATGCTTCATGTAAATATATTTTATAGAAAATAAGATTATATATTAAAGAATTTAATTAAAGAAACACTGTAATAAATCTACTATGTAACATAAATCAACTGGAATAAAAACTCAGATTTTTTCCTTGACTTATAGATCAGAAAACAACCAGTTTTTCTTAAATTAGCATTTTATTCACTTCAAAATTATGAGAAAAATATGTATAGTTGGCCTCTTTTATCACTTGGTCGTGTACACTTTTCATCTTTCTACAAGCCACACAAATTCAATTCCACGTACATACAGATTATATAAAACCACCTACTACACTCAATTAACAGAAGGAAATTAAATCATGAGGTTTATATCCAGCTTTAAAACAAAAACTCTTTAGGATAAATAACATCATGTTTCAACTACATCTATTCCAAAATAATAAACGCTAGCTGCTTTGGTATCCTAAATCAGTGCTTCCTAACAGGACAGATTTTACCTGCTCAGTCCTCCCCAGGAGATAGGCTGCAATGTCTTGAGACATTTATGGTGGTTAACAACTGTGGGAAGCAAGAATGGGTGGGGTGCTACTGGCATTTAGCAGGTCAAGGACAGGGAAGCTGCTAAACACCCTAGAATGCACAGCACAGCCCCTCACAACCAAGCATTCTCCAGCCTCAAATGGTCTGAGAGACTGTCCTACATGAAAACAGGACTAAAGGAAAGAGAGTGACAGACAAGAAGTATCTGTGAGTCACTGTTTGCCAGCACCCTCCCAATTCTTGGCAGACCCACCTACCTTAGATGCCTGGGGCGTGGATATCACATGGACTGTGCTGGGTTTGACACCATTTGCCTTGGGCCGCTTGTAGAGGGCAAATCTGCTTTTCCTCCGTCCTCTATCTCCATTGGGTAAAGCACCATTGTACCTAGAAACAGGGAGGAAAGAGTTCATCTATCTGCAGATTTTTCAAGTTTTAAACATAAAAGTTAGAGGTACTGAATAAGGGAAAAGACAGGAATGGTCATAAAATAATTGCCCACTAAACACTCCACAAAAGGAAACGGTTGCAACACAGACTTCAGCTGTAATGAAATTCAAATCACTTCTAGGAACTTAATTTAAGAGTGATGTACAAGTAATTATAGGTTTCCTATTTTATAAAGTCAGACTCTTCAAATCTTTTTGGAAAGTGGCAGAGTATAAATAAGGAAATGAGTATTCTGCAGAGGCCATATTAGCGCTGGCTCAATTCAACTAGCACCATTCTAATAGACCCCAGAGATACAGTTGAGAATATTTTTAAATGAACTAGTTAGAAAATAGCATACTAATTAAACCTCAACTCTCACTTTCAAACCACGTTAATGTTGTCTGCAGGATCTTTATTTGTAAGACAACCAATTTAGTTACTTGC
Source organism: Trachypithecus francoisi (assembly GCF_009764315.1). Lineage (NCBI taxonomy): Eukaryota > Metazoa > Chordata > Mammalia > Primates > Cercopithecidae > Trachypithecus > Trachypithecus francoisi. The sequence goes on from NW_022681468.1 coordinate 49,075,311, forward strand.
TTTCTTAAAAGTTCTGAATCCTCCACATTCACTCCCATTTCTGTTTGAACCCTACGCTGACAGATTAGCAAAAAACAGCTTGCAGAAATTAAACATATTTTTGTTAGCAAAAATTAGCTTGCAAAAATATACACACGAGTTTTAGTCCACAAACTGTCAAATAACTTAGAAGTCATCTGGAAAACATATAATGTCCGTAAGCAGGTTTCCTGTATTTAGCTAATATTAGTGAGTAAAAGAAATGCAGGATCACAGTTAGCATTTCAATTTTTAGTTGTATTTTCTAACTCTGTATTAATTGGCCCCTGTATGTTCTTACTGATGGCCCGTATTGCTACATTAACACAACTACTCTCTGCTTCTTTTCAAGAAAAAAACTAAAAGAAGGAACATTTGAAATTTACACACATATGTATGACAGATCTGAGGCTCCCCCAGAATACCAAGGTTAGGAGACAGCAGGTCTGGTGGCTTGTTCCTGTCCCACAGATCCCTGGGCCTTCTCCACTTTCCAGCTACATCCAGAAGGGAGTGGCCAGATGGGGGAAGCAGGAACTTGTGAAGTCCACTGGGGAAGAGAAGTTGGAAGAAAGGGGTTTTGTGTGTTTGTTTCACCAGTCAAGTCATCACTACAGTCTGACAATGGTTTTAAATTATCACTGTAAGTTATTCCCACTGTCTTTTTAATGTTTCCATTTCCAGCACAAAGGAATGTCAGCTATATAAAAATGTCTCATGAATAAAAAGATAATTCATTTCAAGTCTTATTCCTCTAGTTTTTCTCAGGCAAGATCAGAATCGTGTACAATATTTTCTTAAACATATTTGTGATGACTACTATAAAGTATCCATAAGTCAACAACCATTACAAACCCGCCCTGTTTTAATATATTTTCATGTCACTCAAATCAACATGAACATTCTGTATTAAAGGGAGCATATGTGAACCAATTAAAGCCAGGACTATAAACAACTCAAAGGAACATTTTCACTACTGTGGCCTACACACAATTAGTACAAGATCTGGCAAGGCTTGCTATGCCCTTCACTTCTACCCAGCTCTGTGTGTATGGCAGGTGCATTTGACAGCAATGATGTGATTGAGAATGACCCTGTATGGTAGATGCACCTGAATGTGTGTTCAGAGTTCCAAGCTACAGTATCCAAGAGTGGCCAACCCAGAGTCATTCCTTACCTGTGAGGAACATCTGAGTGCCCACCCAGTCCCATGGAACGCAGGCTCTCCAGGATATCAAGGCCCTTTGCTTTGGTTAAGTGAAAGTTGGCAGGTGGCAGTTGTTAGGGGGAGCATGTTAAGTGAAAATGCTAGGTTAACTGCATGCTTTTTATACGCAGTTGTGGTTCTCCTGTTCAACCCACCGCCACTGGACTCTCTCCCCTGTATATAAGCCACCAACAAAACCCCATGTCTCATCTGCTGGCTCTGAGTCTCTTCTTTCAGCCTCTTGAAACTGGTGCCATCCCCACTGGAGTTGGTAGGGGTTTGGTACAACTCTGTGCTGTATCTCTCTTGCCTCAACTATAGACTCCAGGTCAATAGGCCTTAACCTTGTAAGAGTGCAGCAGACGCTTGTTTGGCTATCTGATCACAACTATACTTCCTTCTCTGGAATCTATTCCTTAACTCCAAAAGTTGAACCCCAGCACCACATTTGAATGAACTGGCCACGCCAACATCTTCCCCACCACTCTGGGGCTGACTGGCCAGAGGCTGACATCTGGCCCAACCTGGCCAACAACATTCTAACTTTGGAAAATACAAAATGGGGACAGAGAGAGAGTCACCCATTCTCAGTTGTTGGCTAGAGCTATAAAAAATGTAAACCCAGGAGCTGTGGGGATGTCACAAAGTGTTATATGGCTGAAAAAGCAGACAAAGTGAAGAAGGAAGCAGATGAACAGAGACAAGTAGCAAAAAGCAGTGGAAAGAGGATCCTTAAGGGTTTCTATTGGCCCAGATGTACTGCGGCCCTTCTTGACAAAATTCCTTTAGCTTCAGCTAACTCAATTTGATTTCCACTAGTTACAACCCAAAAGCCACATCTAATATAAAGGGAGGAAAGAAACCAGAAGTGTCAACCTTAACACATGCAGAAACATTTTAATTTAAATTGCCTAAGCATAGAGGCACAGATATTGCAGGTTAAGCAAATAATAAGCCAGCCTACTTACAGACTGCCTACTTACTTAATACATCGAGATGAAAAATCCTATTGGAAATAATTAAAGTAGTAGTGGAAAAACCAGTGTCACCATGAGACAAGTTTCTAATTAGGTTAAGCTACATGGTCATTCATTCGATATTTATGCCAAGTACTAGAGCTACAATGATGAATATCAGCTTCCCTGTCTTCACAGAGCTCTCTGCTCAGAAGGAGAGAAAGGTACAATAACAAATATGATAAATATACATGTAACAAGATACACTTATAGCACAAGGCATATGGGAGGATGCATTAGAGAAGGCTTCATGGTGGAAGCACTGCTTGAACTGTCAAAATCTTTGCCAGGCACGTTGGCTCATGCCTGTAATCCCAGTGCTTTGGGAGGCCAAGGCAGGCAGACAGCTTGAGCCCGGGAGTTCGAGACCAGCCTGGGGAACACGTTGAAACCCCACCTCTACAAATAATATGAAAATTAGCCTGGCATGGTGGCATGCACCTGTAGTCATGGCTACTTGGGCGGCTAAGGTGGGAAGATCACTTGAGCCAGGAAAATGGAGACCGCAACAAGTCAAGACCATGCCACTGCACTCCAGCCTGGGTGACAGAGCAAGACTGTCCAAAAAGAAAAGAGAGAAAAAGAAATCTAAGTAAGAAATCTAAACGGAGAATGAAAGGGTGATATAATGTGCAAGGCAAGGAGGACTCCATAGTTCAGCACTGTGGAGGGTAGGAAGTTCAAGTGGAGAGAGTAGTGGGAAAGGAGGGGAAAAGGTAGGCAGGAGCCCTATTGTAACGTCCTGCTTCTATTAGTCCATTATCACACTGCTATAAAGAACCACCAGTGAAGAAAAGAGGTTTAACTGACTCACGGTTCCACAGGCTTAACAGGACGCTCGACTGGGAAGCCTCAGGAAACTTACAATCACGGCAGAAGCCAAAGGAGAAACAAGCAGCTTCTTCTCATGGCAGCTGGAGAAAGAAAGCTCAAGAAGGGGAAAGTGCCACACAGTTTTAAACCATCAGATCTTGTGAGAACTCATGAACTATCACGAGAACAGCAAGGGGGAAATCCAACCCCCCACCCCGCCATCCAATCACCTCCCATCAAGCCAGCCCCTCCTCTGACACACAGGAATTACAATTCAAGATGAGATTTGGGGGAAGATACAGAGCTAAACCCTATCACTGGTACTCCCTAAGAGTTATGGCTTTTTACCCTAAGGGGAATGGAAAGTCTGGTAAGATTTAAGCAAATGGCGAACATGATTGAAAATATAAAGTAATCACATAGGGTGGCACAGTGCAGGAGGAACTGGAAGAGATTAGAGGCAAGACCAGACCAGATTAGAGGCAAGATGATCAGAGAGCAGCACCACCACAGCCATGGGGAGCTATCTGCAGCGGGTTGAATGGTGGCCTTAAAAAGATACATCCAAGGCTGGGCACAGTGGCTCATGCCTGTAATCCCGGCACTTTGGAAGGTCGAGGCGGGTGGATCACTTGAGGTCAGGAGTTCGAAACCAGCCTGGTCAACATGGTGAAACCCTGTCTCTACTAAAAATACAAAAAATTAGCTGGGCATGATAACACGTGCCTGTAATCCCAGCTATTCAACAGGCTGAGGCAGGAGAATCGCTTGAACCCAGGAGGCAGATGTTGCAGTGGGCTGAGATCGTACCATTGTGCTGCAGCCTGGGCGACAGAGCAAGACTCCGTCTCTAAAAGAAAAAAAAAAAAAGATACATCCATGTCACCTGTGAATATGGCTTTTTGGAAAAAGGGTGTTTGCAGATGTAATTAAGTCCAGAATCTCAAGATGAGATCATACTCGATTACTGATAGGTCCTAAGTCCAATGGCAAGTGATTTTGTAAGAGATACAAAGGGATGGAGAGGAGATGACCATGTGATGAAGGCAGAGACTGGGGCAATGCAACCACAAGCCAAGGAACATTTGGAGCCCCAGAAGCTGGAAGAGGCAAGGAAAGATTCTCCCCTTAAGGGCCTTCAGGGGCAGCAGGGCCCTGATGACACTTTGATTTCAGACTTCTGGCCTCTAGAACTGTAAGAGAATAAACATCTGTTGTTGTTACCAAGTTTGTGGTCATCTGTTACGGCAGCCACAGGAAACTATAAAAGCCTGAACCAAAGCAGAGATGGTGCAGATGAACTGGAGGATTAAGAAAAATTTTAGAGTTGTTTTCAATACAAAGTGAACATCAGAATCACCTGGAAAAAACCTTACAAAAATATGAACACATAAAACCCAAGAGATTCCGGTTCAATAAGCCTGAGATGAGGCTCCAGGTCTGCATTTTTGCAAAGCTCCCAAGTGATGCAGCCACAGGTAAGAACCTTGGTTTTAAAGACAAAATTCACAGTAACTGGTAACTTGTTTGGATGCACAGGGTGAGGGATAACGGGAACATCGTATAGCCTTCTGGCCTGGCCAGAGTGACAGCATTGTTAGAAATAGGAACAGGAATTACAGGGACATCAGGGGAGGCATGGAAGAGGCAACTGAAGTTAGGTCTGGAGCTCCAGAGAAATAACCCTGGGGCCTTCACCATGCAGGGGCAGTTAAAGTCATGAGAATAAATGAGGCTACTCAAGAAAAAGGTGCAGAATAAGGAAGCAAAGAAGGCTGGGACAGAGCCTGGGAAATACAACTATTTAAGGAAACAGCCCCTTCTTTGTCACAGGCAGAAGGACCAGGACCAGGACAAAGTTATATTGCCAAAGACCAAAGAATTTCAACAGTGTTTAATCAGTTAAGAGATCAGTTAAGAGACAGAAAATGCACAACCATGATTTGGAAAAGAATGAGTCATTGGTGATCTCACCCATCTTCAAAACAAAGCAAAAACAAGCAAATGCCTCCAACCCTAAGCTTCACTGTGAGCCTCCACTCTGATTTCCATTTTCTCCTCACAAAGCCAAGAATCTTGAAAAGTACCCACACCCATTATTCTGCTTCCAATACTTGCTGGCTTTTCAGTCCACTATCATTCAATCTTTGCCCCCAGATCCAAAAGTACATTTGATCATTCATCATACACCCAGCACACCAACCAACCTCCCCTCCTTAAAGTCTCCCAGCCACTCTCCTATCAAGGAATCCAGTGTAGTAGACTAAAGAGGGCTTCTTCTCCCACTAAGAGGTGCCGTCTAATTCCCCTCTCCCTAAATACGGGCTGGCTCTAGTGGCTTGCGTACCAGCAACATGCAAAGGAAGTGATGTTCTGAGACTTCCGAAGGCCAGTGTGAAAAGCCGACTACCCTGGGACCACCGTGCTGGGAAGGCCATACATAGGTACTTTGCTTAGAAGTCCCAGCAGAGCCCACCCTTCCAGCCACCCCGCTAAGGCAGCAGACGTGAGTGAAGTCATCATGGACACTCTGGACCAGCTGATGACCACCAGGTAACCTCAGCTGATACCACATGGGGCAGAACCGCCCAAACTGCTGACCCACAGAATTGCGCCTTAAGTAACATGTTTTAAGCCACTGAGTTTGGAGTAGTTGATTACATAGTAATAGATTCCTGGAACAGGAAGCCCCAAACCCTTCCCACAGTCACAGTCATCCTCTCCCTACCAAATTTTTTTTTTTTGGAGACAGAGTCTCCTCCGTCACCCAGGCTGGAGTGCAGTGGCATGATATTGGCTGACTACAACCTCCATCTCCCAAGTTCAAGTGATTCTCATGCCTCAGCCTCCCGAGTAACAGGGACTACAGGTGTGCACCACCATGCCCAGCTATTTTCGGTATTTTTAGTAGAGACAGGGTTTCCCCATATTGACTAAGCTGGTTTCGAACTCCTTACCTCAAGTGATCTGCCTGCCTCAGCCTCCCAAAGTGCTGGGATTCCAGGCGTGAGCCACTGTGCCCAGCTGGTCCCCAATCTATTTTAAGTGGAGAACTGTCACCTCCTCCTGAAAACTATCACCAAATCTTCCCCTGCCCATTCCCACCCCCCATCTGGCCCATCCGGAATGTGAGTTCTAAAAAAGTGAGGTCTTCTGTATATCTGGCACCTGGCACAGTGTACCAGAGACACATGGTGGGCACTGAAAACCTACAAGTTGGCTGGCTGATGAGAGGACCATTATCTTAGTATGTTTGGTGCTGCTATAACAGAGTATCTGAGACTCGGTAATTTATAAAGAACAGAGATTTCTTTTCTTACAGTTCTAAAGACTGGGAAGTCCAGGGTCAGAGGGCCTGCATCAGGAGAGGCCTGCTTGGCCTCCCCAGATGTTCCATTCCATGGTGGAAGGGCAAGAGGGCATGTGTATGAGAGAATGCAAGCAACTGAACTCATCCTTTTATCAGGAACCCACTCCTGAGATAACAGCATTAATCCATTTATAAGGCGGGGCCCTCATGCCCTCATCACCTCTTACAGGCCCTGCCTCTCAACACTGCTGCATTGGGGATTAAGTCTCCAACACATGAACTTTGGGGGGCACACTCAAACCACAGCACCCATCTTTTGTATAATAGAATAGAGTCCAGACATAAAGACGAAATTCTGCTTACAAAGGCAAAAAGTTACTGCCCCATGAAAGAAGGTCAGAATGTTCCCTGGGCTGGCATGCTTTTCAGCCAGTAAGTTTGCAGAAATAAAATGTCTGAGTGCTGCTGCCACACCTGTTTCAGCTGCTGCAACAGGGGTATTTCAATTCGAACCCACAATAGCCTTTCAGGCTTAACTTTCTTTTTTATTCTGGAGATTTAAAAACATTTATTTAATAAATGTGTGATGAAAATTTAACTCTTCATATATGCAAACAGTTGGTCTTTATAGTAAGGGTATTTGGGAGCTGCAAAGAAAAGTTAAAATTCTGTGTAAGAAACTTTACCAAGTAATAAAGGGTTTTTCTGTTTTATAATTTAGAGTTCACATATTAATGGGAATTAATAACGTTTGCTGTATACTTACTATGTGCCAAGAAACCCTGTGAAGGAGACATTATTACTCCTAGTGGACAGATAAAAGACTCAGAATGGCTGATCACACACAAACTTACACAGTTAGGAAAGGTCAGGCAGAACCTAAAGCTACATCAGTTCTGTCTGACTCCAAGTTGCATACTCTTTCCAGTAGACAACACTGACAGTTTTTAAATTCAAGACATTTTTTGGCATACAGTGCAAAGCTGGAGTCTTAAAAAGATGTCTGCCACCTACAAATGTATTTGTCAATAAGAATTTTCTATGGGAAACCAGAGCAAGAAGGGGGGTTCCAGGTGCTCCCAGTCACATTTTTTTTTTTTATTATACTTTAAGTTCTAGGGTACATGTGCATGACGTTTATATCATGTATAACTCCCAATGCAATCCCTCCTCCTCCCCCCTCCCCATGATAGGCCCCAGTGTGTGATGTTCCCCTCCCGAGTCCAAGTGATCTCATTGTTCAGTTCCCACCTATGAGTGAGAACATGCGTGTTTGGTTTCTCTTCTTGTGATAGTTTGCTAAGAATGATGGTTTCCAGCTGCATCCATGTCCCTACAAAGGACGCAAACTCATCCTTTTTGATGGCTGCATAGTATTCCATGGTGTATATGTGCCACATTTTCTTAATCCAGTCTGTCACAGATGGACATTTGGGTTGATTCCAAGTCTTTGCTATTGTGAACAGTGCCGCAATAAACATACGTGTGCATGTGTCTTTGTAGTAGAGTAATTTATAATCCTTTGGGTATATACCCAGTAGTGGGATGGCTGGGTCATATGGTACATCTAGTTCTAGATCCTTGAGGAATCGCCATACTGTTTTCCATAATGGTTGAACTAGTTTACAATCCCACCAACAGTGTAAAAGTGTTCCTATTTCTCCACATCCTCTCCAACACCTGTTGTTTCCTGACTTCTTAATGATTGCCATTCTAACTGGTGTGAGATGGTATCTCATTGTGGTTTTGATTTGCATTTCTCTGATGCGAGTGATGATGAGCATTTTTTCATGTGTCTGTTGGCTGTATGGATGTCTTCTTTTGAGAAATGTCTGTTCATATCCTTTCCCCACTTTTTGATGGGGTTGTTTGTTTTTTTCTTGTATATTTGTTTGAGTTCTTTGTAGATTCTGGATATTAGCCCTTTGTCAGATGAGTAGGTTGCAAAAATTTTTTCCCATTCTGTAGGTTGCCTGTTCACTCTGATGGTAGTTTCTTTAGCTGTGCAAAGCTCTTTAGTTTAATTAGATCCATGTGTCAATTTTTGCTTTTGCTGCCATTGCTTTTGGTGTTTTAGACATGAAGTCCTTGCCCATGCCTATGTCCTGAATGGTACTACCTAGATTTTCTTCTAGGGTTTTTATGGTATTAGGTCTAACATTTAAGTCTCTAATCCATCTTGAATTAATCTTCGTATAAGGGGTAAGGAAAGGATCCAGTTTCAGCTTTCTACTTATGGCTAGCCAATTTTCCCAGCACCATTTATTAAATAGGGAATCCTTTCCCCATTTCTTGTTTCTCTCAGGTTTGTCAAAGATCAGATGGCTGTAGATGTGTGGTGTTATTTCTGAGGACTCTGTTCTGTTCCATGGTCTATATCTCTGTTGTGGTACCAGTACCATGCTGTTTTGGTTACTGTAGCCTTGTAGTATAGTTTGAAGTCAGGTAGCGTGACGCCTCCAGCTTTGTCCTTTTGACTTAGGATTGTCTTGGCAATGCGGGCTCTTTTTTGGTTCCATATGAACTTTAAAGCCGTTTTTTCCAATTCTGTGAAGAAAGTCATTGGTAGCTTGATGGGGATGGCATTGAATCTATAAATCACCTTGGGCAGTATGGCCATTTTCACGATATTGATTCTTCCTATCCATGAGCATGGTATGTTCTTCCATTTGTTTGTGTCCTCTTTGATTTCACTGAGCAGTGGTTTGTAGTTCTCCTTGAAGAGGTCCTTTACATCCCTTGTAAGCTGGATTCCTAGGTATTTTATTCTCTTTGAAGCAATTGTGAATGGAAGTTCATTCCTGATTTGGCTCTCTGCTTGTCTGTTACTGGTGTATAAGAATGCTTGTGATTTTTGCACATTAATTTTGTATCCTGAGACTTTGCTGAAGTTGCTTATCAGCTTAAGGAGATTTTGGGCTGAGACGATGGGGTTTTCTAAATATACAATCATGTCATCTGCAAACAGGGACAATTTGACTTCTTCTTTTCCTAACTGGATACCCTTGATTTCTTTCTCTTGCCTGATTGCCCTAGCCAGAACTTCCAACACTATGTTGAATAGGAGTGGTGAGAGAGGGCATCCCTGTCTTGTGCCAGTTTTCAAAGGGAATTTTTCCAGTTTTTGCCCATTCAGTATGATATTAGCTGTGGGTTTGTCATAAATAGCTCTTATTATTTTGAGGTACGTTCCATCAATACCAAATTTATTGAGCGTTTTTAGCATAAAGGGCTGTTGAATTTTGTCAAAAGCCTTTTCTGCATCTATTGAGATAATCATGTGGTTCTTGTCTTTGGTTCTGTTTATATGCTGGATTACGTTTATTGATTTGCGAATGTTGAACCAGCCTTGCATCCCAGGGATGAAGCCCACTTGATCATGGTGGATAAGCTTTTTGATGTGCTGCTGAATCCGGTTTGCCAGTATTTTATTGAGGATTTTTGCATCGATGTTCATCAGGGATATTGGTCTAAAATCTCTTTTTTTGTTGTGTCTCTGCCAGGCTTTGGTATCAGGATGATGTTGGCCTCATAAAAAGAGTTAGGGAGGATTCCCTCTTTTTCTATTGATTGGAAATAGTTTCAGAAGGAATGGTACCAGCTCCTCCTTGTACCTCTGGTAGAATTCAGCTGTGAATCCATCTGGTCCTGGACTTTTTTGGTGGGTAGGCTATTAATTGTTGCCTCAATTCCAGAGCCTGCTATTGGTCTATTCAGGGATTCAACTTCTTCCTGGTTTAGTCTTGGGAGAGTGTAAGTGTCCAGGAAATTATCCATTTCTTCTAGATTTTCTAGTTGATTTGCGTAGAGGCATTTATAGTATTCTCTGATGGTTGTTTGTATTTCTGTGGGGTCGGTGGTGATATCCCCTTTATCATTTTTTATTGCGTCTATTTGATTCCTCTCTCTTTTCTTCTTTATTAGTCTAGCTAGCGGTCTGTCAATTTTGTGATCTTTTCAAAAAACCAACTCCTGGATTCATTGATTTTTGGAGGGTTTTTTGTGTCTCTATCTCCTTCAGTTCTGCTCTGATCTTAGTTATTTCTTGCCTTCTGCTAGCTTTTGAATGTGTTTGCTCTTGCCTCTCTAGTTCTTTTAATTGTGATGTTAGAGTGTCAATTTTAGATCTCTCTGCTTTCTCTTGTGGGCATTTAGTGCTATAAATTTCCCTCTACACACTGCTTTAAATGTGTCCCAGAGATTCTGGTATGTTGTATCTTTGTTCTCATTGGTTTCAAAGAACATCTTTATTTCTGCTTTCATTTCGTTATGTACCCAGTAGTCATTCAGGAGCAGGTTGTTCAGTTTCCATGTAGTTGAGCGGTTTTGATTGAGTTTCTTAGTCCTGAGTTCTAGTTTGATTGCACTGTGGTCTGAGAGACAGTTTGTTATAATTTCTGTTCTTGTACATTTGCTGAGGAGTGCTTTACTTCCAATTATGTGGTCAATTTTGGAATAAGTGCGATGTGGTGCTGAGAAGAATGTATATTCTGTTGATTTGGGGTGGAGAGTTCTATAGATGTCTATTAGGTCCGCTTGGTGCAGAGATGAGTTCAATTCCTGGATCCTTGTTAACTTTCTGTCTCGTTGATCTGTCTAATGTTGACAGTGGAGTGTTGAAGTCTCCCATTATTATTGTATGGGAGTCTAAGTCTCTTTGTAGGTCTCTAAGGACTTGCTTTATGAATCTGGGTGCTCCTGTATGGGGTGCATATATTTAGGAGAGTTAGCTCTTCCTGTTGAATTGATCCCTTTACCATTATGTAATGGCCTTCTTTGTCTCTTTTGATCTTTGATGGTTTAAAGTCTGTTTTATCAGAGACTAGGATTGCAACCCCTGCTTTTTTTGTTCTCCATTTGCTTGGTAGATCTTCCTCCATCCTTTATTTTGAGCCTATGTATGTCTCTGCATGTGAGATGGGTCTCCTGAATACAGCAGACTGATGGGTCTTGACTCTTTATCCAGTTTGCCAGTCTGTGTCTTTTAATTGGAGCATTTAGTCCATTGACATTTAAGGTTAATATTGTTATGTGTGAACTTGATCCTGTCATTATGATATTACTGGTTATTTTGCTCGTTAGTTGATGCAGTTTTCTTCTAGCCTCGATGGTCTTTACATTTTGGCATGTTTTTGCAATGGCTGGTACCGGTTGTTCCTTTCCATGTTTAGGGCTTCCTTCAGGTCTCTTGTAAGGCAGCCTGGTGGTGACAAAATCTCTAAGCATTTGCTTATCTGTAAAGGATTTTATTTCTCCTTCACTGATGAAGCTTAGTTTGGCTGGATATGAAATTCTGGGTTGAAAATTCTTTTCTTTAACAACGTTGAATATTGGCCCCCACTCTCTTCTGGCTTGTAGAGTTTCTGCCGAGAGGTCTGCTGTTATTCTGATGGGCTTCCCTTTGTGGTAACCCGACCTTTCTCTCTGGCTGCCCTTAAGATTTTTTCCTTCATTTCAACTTTGGTGAATCTGGCAATTATGTGTCTTGGAGTTGCTCTTCTGGAGGAGTATCTTTGTGGCGTTCTCTGTATTTCCTGAATTTGAATGTTGGCCTGCCCTACTAGGTTGGGGAAGTTCTCCTGGATGATATCCTGAAGAGTGTTTTCCAACTTGGTTCCATTTTCCCCCTCACTTCAGGCACCCCAATCAGACGTAGATTTGTCTTTTTACATAATCCCATACTTCTTGCAGGCTTTGTTCATTTCTTTTTCTTCTTTTTTCTTTTGGTTTCTCTTCTCACTTCATTTCATTCATTTGATCCTCAATCGCTGATACTCTTTCTTCCAGTTGATCGAGTCGGTTACTGAAGCTTGTGCATTTGTCACGTATTTCTCGTGTCATGGTTTTCATCTCTGTCATTTCGTTTATGATCTTCTCTGCATTAATTAGTCTAGCTGTCAATTCTTCCACTTTTTTCAAGATTTTTAGTTTCTTTGCGCTGGGTACGTAATTCCTCCTTTAGCTCTGAGAAGTTTGATGGACTGAAGCCTTCTTCTCTCATCTCGTCAAAGTCATTCTCTGACCAGCTTTGATCCGTTGCTGGCGATGGGCTGCGCTCCTTTGCAGGGGGAGATGCGCTCTTATTTTTTGAATTTCCAGCTTTTCTGCCCTGCTTCCTCCCATCTTTGTGGTTTTATCTGTCTCTGACTTTGATGATGGTGACGTACTGATGGGGTTTTGGTATAGGTGTCCTTCCTGTTTGATAGTTTTCCGTCTGACAGTCAGAAGGACTGTCTGTTGGTCTGTTGGAGATTGCTTGAGGTCCACTCCAGACCCTGTTTGCCTGGGTATCAGCAGCAGAGGTTGCCGAAGATAGAATATTGCTGAACAGCGAGTGTACCTGTCTGATTCTTTCTTGGAAGTTCCTCTCAGGGGTGACGCCACCCTGTGAGGTGTGGGGTGTCAGACTGCCCCTAGTGGGGGATGTCTCCCAGCTAGGCTACTCAGGGTCAGAGACCCACCTGAGCAGGCAGTCTGTCCGTTCTCAGATCTCAACCTCCGCCTTAGGAGATCCAGGGCTCTCCCCAAAGCTGTCAGACAGAGTAGTTCGCGTCTGCACCGGCCCCCGCTCTTTCCCCTAATGGACTGCAGCTGTGTGCTGTCCGCAGAGGTAGAGTCTACAGAGACAGGCAGGCTTCCTTGAGCTGCTGTGAGCTCCACCCAGTTCGAGCTTCCCAGCGGCTTTGTTTACCTACTTAAGCCTCAGCAATGGCGGGCGCCCCTCCCCCAGCCTCGCTGCTGCCTTGCGGATAGATCGCCGCAGACGGCTGTGTTAGCAGTGAGGGGGGCTCCGTGGGCGTGGGACCCTCCCGCCAGGTGTGGGATATATTCTCCTGGTGTGCCTGTTTCCTTAAAGCGCAGTATTGGGGTGGGAGTTACCCGATTTTCCAGGTGTTGTGTGTCTCAGTTCCCCTGGCTAGGAAAAGGATTCCTTCCCCCTTGCGCTTCCAGGTGAGGCGATGCCTCGCCCTGCTTCAGCTCACGCTGGTCAGGCTGCAGCAGCTGACCAGCACCGATTGTCCGGCACTCCCTAGAGAGATGACCCCAGTACCTCAGTTGAAAATGCAGAAATCACCGGTCTTCTGTGTGGCTCGCGCTGGGAGTTGGAGACTGGAGCTGTTCCTATTCGGCCATCTTGCTCCGCGCCCCCCAGTCACATTTTTGAGACGTCACAGTTTATCTTAACTAGCCTGAACTCTTACAGTAACATCCACATGGAAGGGAAGTGATGTGTGCTCCAGAAGTGGAGGTTACATCAGCATCACAGGATCAATTTCCAGAGGTGGTCAGCTCTTCATTACAGGCTGATGGCTCTGCCTTCCTTCCAAAGCAACTGCTCTGTCACTTGCACCAACAAATCACAAGCAACTACTATAATAAAAGTAGACAGTGCACTGCAGATGAACAGGATGTGACACTAGAGACAGACAGACTCAAAGGCAGGTACCAGTCTTGAGGCAGCTCACCCTAACTCACTGTATAAATGCACTATTCCAACCGCGTTTAAGTAATTGCCCATATGCCAATAAGTGCCTAACATTGGTTTTATGAAATTATAGTCCCAACTCCCTTATTATTTAACCTATCATATACACATGGACTTCCTCTGACCCAATAAAGCCCAGAAACGCAACAATGTTTATTTCTCTATGCTTCAGAAATGCTGCATATAGGAGGCGGCAGAGCAAGATGGCAGAATAAAAGGCTCCACCCATTGTCCCACCTCACAAGGACATCAAATTAACAACTATCTACACAGAAAAAAACACCTTCATGAGAGCCAAAAATCATGTGAGCACTCATAATACCTGGTTTTAACTCCATTATCACTGAAAGAGGCTCTAGAAGAGACAGAAGAAACAGTCCTGAACTACCGACACGATCCCTTCCACACCCCATGCAGCAGCAAGCCTAGTGCTAAGAGCTTCTCTGGGAGCTGAGGAAGGAGAGCACAGTAATGGTGAGGCATTGAACTCAATGTTGTTCTGTCAGAGCAAAAGGAAAACCAGACCAAACTCAGCTGATGCCCACCCACGGAGGGAGCATTTAAACCAGCCCTGGCCACTCGCCTATCTCGGTGGTCTGAACTTGAGTCTCCGCAAACCTCACCACCAAGAGATATAGTGCTCTGTGTCTCCATGTAAACTTGAAGGGCAGTTAAGGCCAGAAGGAATGCAACTTTTAGGTGAGTCCTAGTGATGAGCTAGGCCCAGAGACCGTGGGCCTGATGGCAGGGAGAGGAGGCACACATGACATACTTAGACACCAGCTGGAACAGCCCAGGGAGTGTTGGCATCACCCCTCCCCTAACCCCAGGCTGCACAGCTTGCGGCTCCAAAAGAGACCCTTTCCTTCTGTCTGACTGAAGAGAGGAGAGGGTAGAGTGGGGAGGACTTTGTCTTGCATCCTGGATACCAGCTGAGCCACAGTAGTATAGGGCACCAGTCAGAGTCGTGAGGTCCCCATTCCAGGCCCTAACTCCCAGATGACATTTCTAGATACAACCTGAGCAAGAAGGGAATCCACTGCCTTGAAGGGAAGGACCCAGTACTGCCAGCATTCATCACCTGCTAAATGAAGAGCCCTTGAACCCTGAATAACCAGCAGTGATACCCAGGTACTACATTCTAGGACTTGACTCTTGGATGTCATTTCTGGACCTTCCCTGGACCAGAGAGGACCCCACTGCCCTGAGGGTGAGTCGCTGGCCAGTTAGTATTCACAACAAGTTGACTTAAGAGACTCTAGGCCGTAAGGGAACATTGGCAGTACTCCTCACAGCCTAATGTGGCAGTGGCTACCGGGTAAGGCTTCTCTACCTTTGGAAAGGGAAGGCAAGAACAGGAAGACCTGCATCTGCTAGTTTGAGGGCCAACTCAGCCACAATAAAATATAACACCAGGTAGACTCCTAAGGTTTTTGACTCTAGTCCCTAACTTCAGGGTGGCACTTTTGGACCCACCCAAGGCCTGGGGGACCTCACTGCTCAGAAGGGAAGGACACAAGCCTGGCTGGTTTTGCCACCTGCTGATTACAGATCCCCAGAGCCCTGAGTGAACATACGCAGTAGCCAGGGAATAGTTACGGCAGGCCTTGGGCAAGAGCCAATGCTGTGCTGGCTCCAGGTCTGACCCAGTGCAGTCACAGTGGTGGTGGCCACAGGGGTGCTTGTGTCACTCCACCCCCAGCATTAGGTGGCTCAGAACAGAGAAAGAGACTCTATGTCTGGGAGAAAGTAAGGGAAGAGAAAAAGAGTCTCTGCCTGACAATCCAGAGAATTCTCCCAGATTTTGTCCAACACCATCAAGGCAGTATCTCTATGAGTCTCCAAGAACCACGGTGTTACTAGGCTTGAAGTGCCCCCTAAAGCCGATATAGTTTAGATCACAACACCTACGTCCTTTCAAATATCCAGCAAGCCATCCCAAAAACGAAGGCCACAGATAAGCCCAGAAAGTGAAGACTACAATAAGTACCTAACTTTTGAATGCCCAGACACTGAAGAACATCTACTAGCATCAACACCATCCAGGAAAACATGACCTCACCAAATGAACTAAATAAGGCACCAGGGACCAAACTTAGAGAAACAAATATATGTGACCTTTCACACAGAGAATTCAAAACAGCTGTTTTTGAGGAAACTCAAAGAAATTCAAGATAACACAGAGAAGGAATTCAGAATTCTACCAGATAAATTCAACAAACAGACTGAAATAATTAAAAATCTAGCAGAAATTCTGGAGCTGAAAAAGTGCAATTGGTGTACTGAAGAATGCATCAGAGTCCTTTAATAGCAATATGCATCAAGCAGAAGACTTTGTTAGCCTGAAGACAGGCTATTGAAAATATACAGCCGTGGATCTCCTAACGCGGAGGTTGAGATCTGAGAACGGACAGACTGCCTGCTCATGGGGTCCCTGACCCCTGAGTAGCCTAGCTGGGAGACATCCCCCACTAGGGGCAGTCTGACACCCCACAACTCACAGGGTGGAGTCACCCTGAGAGGAAACTTCCAAAGAAAGAATCAGACAGGTACACTCGCTGTTCAGCAATTTCTATCTTCGGCAACCTCTGCTGCTGATACCCAGGCAAACAGGGTCTGGAGTGGACCTCAAGCAATCTCCAACAGACCAACGACAGTCCTTCTCTGTCAGAAGGAAAACTATCAAACAGGAAGGACACCTATACCAAAACCCCATCAGTACGTCACCATCATCAAAGACCAGAGACAGATAAAACCACAAAGATGGGGAAGAAGCAGGGCAGAAAAGCTGGAAATTCAAAAAATAAGAGCGCATCTCCCCCTGCAAAGGAGCGCAGCCCATCGCCAGCAACGGATCAAAGCTGGTCAGAGAATGACTTTGACGAGATGAGAGAAGAAGGCTTCAGTCCATCAAACCTCTCAGAGCTAAAGGAGGAATTACGTACCCAGCGCAAAGAAACTAAAAATCTTGAAAAAAAGTGGAAGAATTGACAGCTAGACTAATTAATGCAGAGAATCATAAACGAATGACAGAGATGAAAACCATGACACGAGATACGTGACAAATGCACAAGCTTCAGTAACCGACTCGATCAACTGGAAGAAAGAGTATCAGCGATTGAGGATCAAATGAATGAAATGAAGCGAGAAGAGAAACCAAAAGAAAAAAGAAGAAAAAGAAATGAACAAAGCCTGCAAGAAGTATGGGATTATGTAAAAGACCAAATCTACGTCTGATTGGGGTGCCTGAAAGTGAGGGGGAAATGGAACCAAGTTGGAAAACACTCTTCAGGATATCATCCAGGAGAACTTCCCCAACCTAGTAGGGCAGCCAACATTCAAATTCAGGAAATACAGAGAACGCCACAAAGATACTCCTCCAGAAGAGCAACTCCAGACACATAATTGCCAGATTCACCAAAGTTGAAATGAAGGAAAAAATCTTAAGGGCAGCCAGAGAGAAAGGTCGGGTTACCCACAAAGGGAAGCCCATCAATAACAGCAGACCTCTCGGCAGAACTCTACAAGCCAGAAGAGAGTGGGGGCCAATATTCAACGTTCTTAAAGAAAAGAATTTTCAACCCAGAATTTCATATCCAGCCAAACTAAGCTTCATCAGTGAAGGAGAAATAAAATCCTTTACAGATAAGCAAATGCTTAGAGATTTTGTCACCACCAGCCTGCCTTACAAGAGACCCTGAAGGAAGCCCTAAACATGGAAAGGACAACCGGTACCCAGCCATTGCAAAACATGCCAAAATGTAAAGACCATCGAGGCTAGGAAGAAACTGCATCAACTAACGAGCAAAATAACCAGTTAATATCATAATGACAGGATCAAGTTCACACATAACAATATTACCTTAAATGTCAATGGACTAAATGCTCCAATTAAAAGACACAGACTGGCAAACTGGATCAAGAGTCAAGACCCATCAGTCTGCTGTATTCAGGAGACCATCTCACATGCAGAGACATACATAGGCTCAAAATAAAGGGATGAGGAAGATCTACCAAGCAAATGGAGAACAAAAAAAAGCAGGGGTTGCAATCCTAGTCTCTGATAAAACAGACTTTAAACCATCAAAGATCAAAAGAGACAAAGAAGGCCATTACATAATGGTAAAGGGATCAATTCAACAGGAAGAGCTAACTCTCCTAAATATATGCACCCAATACAGGAGCACCCAGATTCATAAAGCAAGTCCTTAGAGACCTACAAAGAGACTTAGACTCCCATACAATAATAATGGGAGACTTCAACACTCCACTGTCAACATTAGACAGATCAACGAGACAGAAAGTTAACAAGGATATCCAGGAATTGAACTCATCTCTGCACCAAGCGACCTAATAGACATCTATAGAACTCTCCACCCCAAATCAACAGAATATACATTCTTCTCAGCACCACATCGCACTTATTCCAAAATTGACCACATAATTGGAAGTAAAGCACTCCTCAGCAATGTACAAGAACAGAAATTATAACAAACTGTCTCTCAGACCACAGTGCAATCAAACTAGAACTCAGGACTAAGAAACTCAATCAAAACCGCTCAACTACATGGAAACTGAACAACCTGCTCCTGAATGACTACTGGGTACATAACGAAATGAAAGCAGAAATAAAGATGTTCTTTGAAACCAATGAGAACAAAGATACAACATACCAGAATCTCTGGGACACATTTAAAGCAGTGTGTAGAGGGAAATTTATAGCACTAAATGCCCACAAGAGAAAGCAGGAAGATCTAAAATTGACACTCTAACATCACAATTAAAAGAACTAGAGAGGCAAGAGCAAACACATTCAAAAGCTAGCAGAAGGCAAGAAATAACTAAGATCAGAGCAGAACTGAAGGAGATAGAGACACAAAAAACCCTCCAAAAAATCAATGAATCCAGGAGTTTTTTTTGAAAAGATCAACAAAATTGACAGACCGCTAGCAAGACTAATAAAGAAGAAAGAGAGAGGAATCAAATAGACGCAATAAAAAATGATAAAGGGGATATCACCACCGACCCCACAGAAATACAAACTAACCATCAGAGAATACTATAAATCCTCTACGCAAATCAACTAGAAAATCTAGAAGAAATGGATAATTTCCTGGACACTTACACTCCCAAGACTAACCAGGAAGAAGTTGAATCCCTGAATAGACCAATAGCAGGCTCTGAAATTGAGGCAACAATTAATAGCCTACCCACCAAAAAAAGTCCAGGACCAGATGGATTCACAGCTGAATTCTACCAGAGGTACAAGGAGGAGCTGGTACCATTCCTTCTGAAACTATTTCAATCAATAGAAAAAGAGGGAATCCTCCCTAACTCATTTTATGAGGCCAACATCATCCTGATACCAAAGCCTGGCAGAGACACAACAAAAAAAGAGAATTTTAGACCAATATCCCTGATGAACATCGATGCAAAAATCTCAATAAAATACTGGCAAACCGATTCAGCAGCACATCAAAAAGCTTATCCACCATGATCAAGTGGGCTTCATCCCTGGGATGCAAGGCTGGTTCAACATTCGCAAATCAATAAACGTAATCCAGCATATAAACAGAACCAAAGACAAGAACCACATGATTATCTCAATAGATGCAGAAAAGGCTTTTGACAAAATTCAACAGCCCTTTATGCTAAAAACGCTCAATAAATTCGGTATTGATGGAACGTACCTCAAAATAATAAGAGCTATTTATGACAAACCCACAGCTAATATCATACTGAATGGGCAAAAACTGAAAAATTCCCTTTGAAAACTGGCACAAGACAGGGATGCCCTCTCTCACCACTCCTATTCAACATAGTGTTGGAAGTTCTGGCTAGGGCAATCAGGCAAGAGAAAGAAATCAAGGGTATCCAGTTAGGAAAAGAAGAAGTCAAATTGTCCCTGTTTGCAGATGACATGATTGTATATTTAGAAACCCCATTGTCTCAGCCCAAAATCTCCTTAAGCTGATAAGCAACTTCAGCAAAGTCTCAGGATACAAAATTAATGTGCAAAAAATCACAAGCATTCTTATACACCAGTAACAGACAAGCAGAGAGCCAAATCAGGAATGAACTTCCATTCACAATTGTTTCAAAGAGAATAAAATACCTAGGAATCCAGCTTACAAGGGATGTAAAGGACCTCTTCAAGGAGAACTACAAACCACTGCTCAGTGAAATCAAAGAGGACACAAACAAATGGAAGAACATACCATGCTCATGGATAGGAAGAATCAATATCGTGAAAATGGCCATACTGCCCAAGGTTATTTATAGATTCAATGCCATCCCCATCAAGCTACCAATGACTTTCTTCACAGAATTGGAAAAAACGGCTTTAAAGTTCATATGGAACCAAAAAAGAGCCCGCATTGCCAAGACAATCCTAAGTCAAAAGGACAAAGCTGGAGGCGTCACGCTACCTGACTTCAAACTATACTACAAGGCTACAGTAACCAAAACAGCATGGTACTGGTACCACAACAGAGATATAGACCAATGGAACAGAACAGAGTCCTCAGAAATAATACCACACATCTACAGCCATCTGATCTTTGACAAACCTGACAAAACAAGAATGGGGAAAGGATTCCCTATTTAATAAATGGTGCTGGGAAAATTGGCTAGCCATAAGTAGAAAGCTGAAACTGGATCCTTTCCTTACCCCTTATACGAAAATTAATTCAAGATGGATTAGAGACTTAAATGTTAGACCTAATACCATAAAACCTAGAAGAAAATCTAGGTAGTACCATTCAGGACATAGGCATGGGCAAGGACTTCATGTCTAAACACCAAAAGCAACGCAGCAAAAGCAAAATTGACACATGGGATCTAATTAAACTAAAGAGCTTTTGCACAGCAAAAGAAACTACCATCAGAGTGAACAGGCAACCTACAGAATGGGAAAATTTTTGCAACCTACTCATCTGACAAAGGGCTAATATCCAGAATCTACAAGAACTCAAACAAATATACAAGAAAAAAACAAACAACCCCATCAAAAAGTGGGGAAAGGATATGAACAGACATTCTCAAAAGAAGACATCCATACAGCCAACAGACACATGAAAAAATGCTCATCATCACTCGCCATCAGAGAAATGCAAATCAAAACCACAATGAGATACCATCTCACACCAGTTAGAATGGCAATCATTAAGAAGTCAGGAAACAACAGGTGTTGGAGAGGATGTGGAGAAATAGGAACACTTTTACACTGTTGGTGGGATTGTAAACTAGTTCAACCATTATGGAAAACAGTATGGCGATTCCTCAAGGATCTAGAACTAGATGTACCATATGACCCAGCCATCCCACTACTGGGTATACCCAAGGATTATAAATTACTCTACTACAAAGACACATGCACACGTATGTTTATTGCGGCACTATTCACAATAGCAAAGACTTGGAATCACCCAAATGTCCATCTGTGACAGACTGGATTAAGAAATGTGGCACATATACACCATGGAATACTATGCAGCCATCAAAAAGGATGAGTTTGCGTCCTTTGGGACATGGATGCAGCTGGAAACCATCATTCTTAGCAAACTATCACAAGAAGAGAAAACCAAACACCGCATGTTCTCACTCATAGGTGGGAACTGAACAATGAGATCACTTGGACTCGGGAAGGGAACATCACACACTGGGGCCTATCATGGGGAGGGGGGAGGAGGGAGGGATTGCATTGGGGAGTTATACATGATATAAACGTCATGCACATGTACCTAGAACTTAAAGTATAAAAAAAAAAAAATAAAATAAATAAAATAAAATAAAATCAAATAAAATAAAAAAGAAATATACAATCAAGGAACAAAGAAAAAGAACAAAAAAGCATGCCTATAAGATCTTGGAAATAGCCTCAAAGGGGCACATCTAAGAATTACTGGTCAAGAGAAGGTACAGAGAGAGACAGAAATAGAAAGTTTATACACAGGAATAATAACAAATACTTCCCAAATCTAAAGAAAGATACCAATATCCAACTACAAGAAGATTACAGAACACTAAGCAGATTTAACCCAAAGAAGAATACCTCAAGGTATTTAATAATTAAACTCCCAAAGGTTAAGAATAAAGAAAGGATCCTAGGCCGGGCACTGTGGCTCACGCCTGTAATCCCAGCACTTTGGGAGGCCGAGGCGGGCAGATCACGAGGTCAGGAGATCAAGACCCTCCTGGCTAACATGGTGAAACCCTGTCTCTACTAAAAACACACACAATACAATAGTGGTCGTGGTGGTGGGCACCTGTAGTCTCAGCTACTTAGGAGGTTGAAGCAGGAGAATGGTGTGGACCTGGGAGGCGGAGCTTGCAATGAGCTATCACACCACTGCACTCCATCCTGGGCAACAGAGAGAGATTCCGTCAAAAAAAAAAAGAAAAAAGAAAAAAGAAAGAAAGAAAAGAAAGAAAGAAAGAAAAGAAAGAAAAGAGAGAGAGAGAGAAAGAAAGAAAGAAAGAAAGAAAGAAAGAAAGAAAGAAGAAAGAAAGAAAGAAGGAAATCACATACAATGGAACTCCAATATATCTGGCAGCAGACTTTTCAGTGGAAACCTTAGAGGCCAGGAGAGTGGCATGACATAGTTAAAGTGCAGAAGAAAAAACTTTTACCCTAGAATAGTATATTTAGGAAAAAAATCCTTCAAACATGAAGAAGAAAGACTTTCCCAGACAAACAAAGCTGAGAAATTTCATCAGTACCAGACCCTTCCTATAAGAAATGCTAAATGGAGTACTTCAATCAGAAAGAAAAGGGTATTAATGACCAACAGATAATCAGATGAAGGTACAAAACTCACAACTAATAGTAAATACACAGAAAAACACAGAATATTATAACACTAACTATGGTGTGTAAACTACTCTTATCCTAAGTAGAAAGACGAACCAATCAAAAATATACCTATATCAATGTTTCAAGACATAGTACAATAAGATATAAACAGAACAACAAAAAGTTAAAAAGCAGGTGGAGGGGTGGCAAAGTTAAGGGACAGCATTCTTTCTGTTTGCTTATGCAAATAGTGTTAAGTTGTTATTGGGTTAAAATAAGGTGTTATAAGGTAATATCTGCAAGCCTCATGTTATCCTCAAATCAAAAAAACATACAGTGGATACACAAAAAGCAAGAAACTAAGTCATATCACCAGAGAAAATTACCTTTGCTAGAGGAAGACAAGAAGAAAAGGAAGAGAAAACCATGTAACAACCACAGAATAAACAACAAAATGGCAGAAACCCTTATTAATAATGAGAGTTCAGTCTATTTACATTTAATGTAAAGACCCATTAATTTGACCCACTGATCTGTGACCTACAAGAAACATGCTTCACCTATAAAGACACATATGGACTGAAAATGAAGGGATGGAAAAAGATATTCCAGCCAACAGAAACCAAAAAAGAGCAGGAGTCGCTATACTTATATCAGACAAAATTGATTTCAAGAAAAAAACTGTAAGAAGAGACAAAGACAGTCACTATATAATGATGAAGGGGCCAACTCAGCCCCTTTAGATAGAGAGATAAGCCCCAATACAACAATAACTGGAGACTTCACACCCCACTTTCAACACTGAACAGATCTTCCAAACAGAAGATCAGCAAAGAAACCTTGCACTTCCTCTGCACTATGGAAAAAAATGAATCTAATAGGTATTTACAAAATATTTCATCCAAGAGCTGCAGAATACACATTCTTTTCCTCAGCACATGGATCATTCTCAAGGATAGACCACATTATATGGTCTGTCCAAGGTCTTATGTGTTAGGTCACATAGGAGCTTGAAGACAGGGTATTTGAAAACAAATGTTAAACAAGTCTTAAAACGTTCAAAAAATGTGAAGTATCAAGCATCTTATCTGATCACAATGGAATAAAACCAGAAATTAATAACAGGAGAAATTTTGGAAACTATACGAACACATGTAAATTAAACAATATGCTACTGAATGACCGGAGGGTCATTGAAAAGAAAGAAACTGAAAAATACCTTGAAACAAATTACGGAAACACAACATATCAAAACCTATCAGATACAGCTAAAGTAGTATAACAGGGAAGCTTATAGCTATTAAGGGCTCACAACAAAAGAGAAAAAACTTCAAATGAACAATCTAATGATATATCTTAAAAGCAAAGACTTGGAATCAACCCAATGTCCATCTGTGACAGACTGGATTAAGAAAATGTGGCACATATACACCATGGAATACTATGCAGCCATCAAAAAGGATGAGTTTGTGTCCTTTGTAGGGACATGGATGCAGCTGGAAACCATCATTCTTAGCAAACTATCACAGGAAGAGAAAACCAAACACCGCATGTTCTCACTCATAGGTGGGAACTGAACAATGAGATCACTTGGACTGGGGAAGGGGAACATCACACACTGGGGCTATCATGGGGAGGGGGGAGGAGGGAGGGATTGCTTTGGGGAGTTATACATGATATAACGTCATGCACATGTACCCTAGAACTTAAAGTATAATAAAAAAAAAAAAAAAAAAAAAAAAAAAAAAAAAAAAAAAAAAAAAAAAAAAAAGAAAAGCAAGAGCAAACCAAACTCAAAATTAGTAGAAGAAATAATAAGATCAGAGCAGAAATTTAAATGAAAGAAACAATGTAAAAGATCAATAAAACAAAAAGTCGGTTTTTTGAAAAAAAACCAACAAAATTGACAAACCTTTAGCCACACTAAGAAAAAAGAGACAAGACCCAAATAAAAAAAACCAGAAATGAAAAAGAAGACATTACAACCGATACTACTGCAGAAATCCAAAGGATCATTAGTGGCTTCTATGAGCAACTATATGCCAAGAAATTAGAAAATCTAGAAGAAATGGAAAAATTCCTAGATACAACATACAAAGATTGAACCAGTAAGAAATCCAAAACCTGAACAGACCAATAACAAATATGATCAAAGCTGTAGTAAGACGTCTCCCAGTAAAGAAAAGCCTGGAACCTGGTGACTTCACTGCTGAATTCTACTAAGCTTTTAAAGAAGAACTAATACCAATCCTACTCAAATTATTCCAAAAAATAGAGGAGGGAATACTTTCCAAACTTACTCTATGAGGCAAGTATTACCCTGATACCAAAACCACATGAAGACACATCAAGAAAAGAAAACTACAGGCCAATATCTCTGGTGAATAATGATGCAAAAATCCATAATGAAATACTAGCAAACCTAATTCAACAATACATTAGAAAGATTATTCACCATGACAAAGTGGGATTTATTCCTGGGATGCAAGGATGCTTCAACATATGCAAATCAATCAGTGTGATACATTGTATCAACACAATGAAGTTTAAATTTGACTTTTACTTCAACTGATGCTTAAAAAGCGTGAGAAAATTCAACATCCCTTCATGATAAAAGCACTAAAAAAACTACGTATAGAAGGAACATACCTCAACATAATAAGAGCCATATATGACAGACCCACAGCTAGTATCATACTGAATGGGGAAAGCTGAAAGCGTTTCCTCTAAGACCTGGAACACAACAAGGATGCCCACTGTCACCACCATTACTCAACATAGTACAGGAGGTCCTAGCTAGAGTAATCAGATAAGATATAAAGGGCATCCAATCCAGAAAGTAAGAAGTCAAATTAATATAATCTTATATTTGGAAAGATATAAAGACTACAAGAAAACTGTTAGAATTGATCAACAACTTCAGTAAAGTTGCATAATACAAAACCAACATACAAAAGTCAGTAGCATTTCTATGTGCCAATACTGAACATGAAAAAGAAATTTTAAAATTAATCCCGTTTACAATAGCCACACATAAAATTAAATACCTAGGAATTAACTAGTGAAGTGAAAGATCTCTGTAATGAAAACTACGTAACACCGAAGAGGACACCAAAAAAATGAAAAGACATCTCATGTTTATGGATTGGAAAAATAAATATTATTAAAATGTCCATACTACCCAAAGCAATCTACAGATTTAATGAAATCCCTATCAAAATACCAGTAACATCCTACACAGAAATAGAAAAAAAAAAAATCCTAAAAAGTATACAGAGCAACAAAAGACCCAGAATAGCCAAAGCTATCCTAAGTAAAAAGAATGAAACTGGAGGAATCACATTACCTGACTTAAAATTACACTACAGAGCTACACTAACCAAAACAGCATGATACTGGTATAAAAATAGACACATAGACCAATGGAACAGAATAGAGAACCCAGAAACAAATCCACACACCTACAATGAACTCATTTTTGACAAATGTGCTAAGAACATACCATGGGGAAAAGTCTCTTCAATAAATGGTGCTGGGAAAACGGGATATCCATATGCAGAAGAATGAAACTAGACCACTATCTCTCACCATATACAAAAATCAAATCAAAATGCGTTAAAGACTTAAATCTAAGACCTCAAACTATGAAATTACTACAAGCAAACACTTGGGAAAATCTCTGGGACACTGGCCTAGTGAAATATTTCCTGAATAATATCTCACAAGCACAGGCAACCAAAGCAAAAACAGACAGCCATTTGTCACATCAAGTTAAAAAGTTTCTGCACAGCAAGGATACAATCTATAAAGAGAAAACCCACAGAATGTGAGAAAATATTTTAAAACTACTCATTTGACAAGGGATTAATAACCAGAATGTATAAGGAGCTCAAACAACTCTATAGAAAATATAATAATCCAATCAAAACATGGGCTAAAGATTTAAATAGACATTTCTCAAAGAAAGACATACAAATGACAAACAGGTGCTCAACATAACTGATCATCAGAGAAATACAAATAAAAACTACAATGAGATATCATCTCATTCCAGTTCAAAAGGCTTTTATCCAAAAGACAGGCAATAATAAATGCTGGCAAGGACACGGAGAAAAAGGAACCCTTGTACACTGTTGTTGGGAATGTAAATTAGTACAACCACTGTTAGAACAATGTGGAGGTTCCTCAAAAGACTAAAAATTGAGCTACCATATGACTCAGCAATCTCACTGGTAGGTATATACCAAAAAGAAAGGAAATCAGTATATCAAAGAGATATCTGCACTCCTATGTTTGTTGCAGCACTGTTTACAAGAGCTAAGATTTGGAAGCAACTTAGGTATCCATCAACAGATGAATGGATAAAGAAAATGTAGTACATATACGCAATGGATTACTATTCAGCCATAAAAGGAAGTAAGATCCAGTTATTCGCAACAACATGGATGGAACTGGAAGCCATAAGTGAAACGAGCCAGGCACAGAAAAACAAGTATCACATGTTCTTACTTATTTGTGGGATCTAAAAACCAAGACAACCGAACTCATGGACACAGAGAGCAGAACGATGGTCACCAGTGGCTAGGAAGGCTGAGGGGAAGGTAGGGATGGTTAACAGGTATTAAAAAAAATAGAAAAACGAATAAGACCTACTTATTAGCGCAGTAAGGTGGCTACAGTCAATAATAACTCAGTTGTACATTTTTAAATAACTTACAGAATGTAATTGGATTGTGTGTAACTCAAAATAAATGCTTGAGGGGATGGATACCCCGTTCTCCATAATGTGGTTATTTCACATTGCATGCCTGTATCAAAACATCTCATGTACTCCTGAATATACACACCTACTGTGTGCCCACCAAAATGTTTTTAAAAAGGGGGAAAAAAGAAATGCTGCATATGGGAGAGTCTTATAAAGTAGGTAGGCTTTGATTTCTAGCCAGAGAACTAATATGGTAGTGCCATAACATATTTTCTCTTTAGAGATAACCTGCAGCAGCTTTGTAAACATCAGTTCATTCAGAATATGTTCTCTGGCTTGGCCTTAAAATAGACTCAAGTCCCCATTCCTAGCTGGAAATGGTCTTTGCTTCAAGTAGCTGCTTAAGATATAATTGGAAAAAAAATATGTATTCATTCAAAATGCATCAAGTGATGTGGATGGGGCATGTTAGTCCCAGGGCTGGATGTTAAGGGGCTTAGGAAACAAAAAGACACACTGTCTTTTGACAGACTCAGTCAGGTAGACAAGACAGTCAAGGTAACAGATATGAAAGACTCAGCCAGGCACATGGGCTCACGCCTGTAATCCCAGCACTTGGGGATGCCAAGGCGGGCAGATCACGAGGTCAAGAGATCGAGACCATCCTGGCCAACATAGTGAAACCCCGTCTCTACTAAAAATACAACACTTAGCTGGTTGTGGTGGCACGCACCTGTAGTCCCAGCTATTCGGGAGGCGAAGGTTGCAGTGAGCTGAGATCGTGCCACTGCACTGCAGCCTGGCAACAGAGCAAGACTCTGTTTCAAAAACAACAACAACAACAAATCAGATGAAAGACCCCTGACAAACACTAACGAAAGTGACTCAGAAAGCACAACAGGAAAAAAAGAAGTAAATGAAAGCAGAACAGTAAGCTCTGAATTGGGATGCTCCTCTGGTGTCTCTGAAGGGCTATTTCCTGGCATGTCTTACACATGTGATTCCAGTCATGGAACCTTCATAACAGCCTTCTTTATCAGACCCATGTGACAACATAAGTTCATCTTCCATTATCTCACACATCTGTACTGGATGTTGAGAAGTTTCGTATTTCTTTGCATACTCCCCTTTACCTCTACAGGGCACCTTAAAACAGAGGAGGGGCCCAATAAAAGTCACCACATTTGTGTGAAAATAATGACAGTGGTCTAAGGATCATGAAAGAGGGATTCCAGCTCTAGCTCTTTCCTAGCTGATGCTGGGAACTTACCTAAATCATAACTAAGATGGGCCCCAGTTTCCTCAGCTACAAAGATAGTAACACAAAGTTACAAATTCCGTTTTTAAAAGATTCCCAAGAATCTTTCAAACATTTCAATTCAGTATGGACACAGAAGGCATTTCATCCAATTAAAATACTGGCATCTACTCTAAGAAAGGTGGAGGCTGTCATTGCTAGGTTAATTACTGGCTTTGATATGTTGCTGTTTACAGAAGACCCCAAATTTTTATAGCAATTGAAATGTGGGAGTTAACTTTCAGGTAATCTTTTTCTTATCTTGAAGTTTTCTAGCTTCCCCATGCCAAAATGCTTCCCAAGGCTAACTACTAAAAAGATTTTAGTGTCAGAAACACAGTACCACACCCATGTTCATTAAGTTTTAACCTGTTCTTTCTGTATTTACATACCCACACACCATCATTCATCAGCCCCCTAGTCTCACCCCAAATAAAAGACCTGGTACAAAGGGAAGAGGAAGACTGCGTCCTGGCTCTACCTCCAACGCCAAATGTGACTTTGCACAACACCCTTAACTTCTCAGGGTCTGTTTCCTCATAAAGTAGAAAAGCATAACACCACATGGTTTGGGTTCTGGGACAGTGTGGTGTGGGGAGGTAAGGGCAGAGTTAACTAGCTCATGGGAGGCCTCGACTGACTGCCAACCCCAACCTCATTAGTACCACATGTACATTGATCCCTGGGCAAGCACTGTTCCTTCCTGCATTTATTCCAATCCCTATTAATTCTTGAAAGTCAAATTTCCCTACTTCTTCCTCCAACCAGGCCACACACAAAAAGAACATGCAAAGTAAATCCAGTCTACCTAAAAAAAAACAAAGAAACTGTTTATGAAAAGAACTGTATTATCTAATATTTAGTTGCTTGCCTTTTTGAAGTCTTTCTCCTCTCCTTTTTCATCTCAAATAGGTACCGTCATTGAATTATACAAGATTTTTTATTGTACTGAATCTGACTTCTGAGCATTGCTGGAGGGTCAACAGCAGAGTACTTTTTACTACCACTTGAAAGTGGGTAAAGTACCAGGAGTCAGGAAGGCTATTTATGTTATCCTTAAACACTGTTTCTTGTATGCTGCTGTTGGTTCTAACCATCCAAAATATCGCCACTTAAGTATATATTAATATAACATTAGTTATATTATCGAAGAATTTTTTTACCCTATGGGTAAAAATTATTTTTAAAGTATTGCCCTGCAGTAATTTTTGATTCCCAAAAGAAAAGAAAATATCACACCAAGAAAAAAAAAAAGTGTAGCAACAAATAGATCAGTATAGTACATATTTGTATAATGCAAGAACCACCAGGTAAAGGTTTGTTATTAAATCTTATTCCTGAATGAGGGCCATTTTTATACTCCATACTTTATATATTTTACCAATTAATAATTTTGGGGTTAGGCCATGTGACTTGCTTTGGCATGAAATGTACTTGGCAGTTGGTATTATACTCTGGCATCTCTGCCATGGCCTAGCGTGCCATGCCAAGGAGAATGAGAGACACTTGGAGAAGACCCAGGCCACATCCACACAGCAGGCGCAAAGCCACTCCACCACAGCCTAAAGCAGTGCCTCCTCAATCAGCCCACAGATTCAAGAGAACAAACAATTGTTTTAAATCACTGAGTTTTGGGATGATTTGTTACACAGCATCATATGGCAATAATTAGCTGACACTCTGTGTTTCAAATGCAAATTAACTTAAGCAGCTTCTTCTGTATCTAAAGACTGTGAGCTAAACACACATAAAACACCAAATACATACCCTCTGAATGTTTTATATATAAAGAACACTCTTTCAGAAAGAAGTCTAAAATTAGGGATAACTTCAAATGTCTCCCTAAGAAAATCAGATTCTTTTTAAAAATGAATACATATTAAAGAAAGGACAGCTGGTACTATTAAATTGTATGTCCTTTATTTTTCTTTCCAATAAATCACTATGTCTATTAAAATCTGTGATCCCTCAAATAAGCCAAATAATGTGTGTGCACAAAGATCTCAATCTCTAATAATCAATTTTAGATACAAAAGAATTAGGACAGATTACTAATTATTTGGCAAACCATTGACTCTTTTAAATCTGTTTATATACAACTTCTACTATAGTAAGAAGCCTCTTAAAAAATAATCTTGGTCAGATGTGGTGGCTCACACCTGTAGTCCCAGCACATTGGGAGGTCAAGGCAGGTGGACAGCTTGAGCCCAGGAGTTCAAGACCAGCCTGGGCAACATGGTAAAACCCCATCTCTACAAAAAGTAAATAAACAAAATATAAAATTAGCCAGGTGTGGTGGCATGCACTTGTAGTACCAGCTAGCTACTCAGGAGGCTGAGGTGAGAGGATCACTCAAACACGGAAGGTCAAGGTTGCAGTGAGCCAAGATCACACCACTGCACTCCAGCCTAGCTGACACAGTGAGACCCTGTCTTGAAAAATGAAATTAAATTAAAACAAGAATCTTGGCTGGGCACAGCGGCTCATGCCTGTAATCCCAGCACTTTGGAAGGCTGAGGCAGGCGAATCACCTGAGGTCAGGTGTTTTGAGACCAGCCTGGCCAACACCATGAAACCCCGTCTCTACTAAAAATACAAAAATTAGCCAGGCATGGTGATGTACATCTATAATCCCTACTTGGAAGGCAGCTGAGGCAGGAGAATCGCTTGAAACTGGGAGGTGGAGGTTGCAGTGAGCCAAGATTGCACCACTGTACTCCAGTCTGGGCAAAAGAGTGAGATTGCATCTCAAAAAAAATAAAAATAAAAAAATAAATTCAAATAAGAATCTCAAAGGCAACCTATAAAGGAAACAGTAACAGAATAACACTGGCCCTATCATCTAACATTTCAAATAAAGAAACTTGATGGTACACAGAAATCTGATTATTGCCCTAAGTTTGAAACTAGGTATTAAAGCTGGAAATTGAAACTAGCACTGCAATCTCCTCTGTATCATACCTAACTACTAAAATAATTACTTCTGATCCCTTTTCCTTTTTTTAACATTTCATGGCATGCCTTTCTTACTACTTCTAAGAATCACACTAATGTATATTTGCTTTAAACTTTTTGAGTATGTTTAGAGAATTTTTCGAAATTCCTGGAAATATAGACATGCCAGATCGAGCAAATCCAACTTTGAACATTAATGGACAACATCCAAATTACTAAGGAGACACTTAATTGCTATTGTACAGAAAAACAAATTCTCAAGATGATAATTTTTACAAATTATTTTGGCTTTGTTCAATTACCCCTGACAGATTTTTTTTGGTGGGGGAAGTGATTTTATATGAAATATAAACACTTTTTAATGAGCTACAAAGCATAAAGCCATTCACAGCTTTACATGGTGTATATTGATGCTACATGTATTCATCCTCTTCATATGACTTTTCTAAAGAAAAGTCTTCTATTTCTAGAATATCTACATATAACTAACAGCTGAACCATGAGATTAGAAAATATTAGAAATAAAATGTATACAAATTCAAGCTTATTTTAAGAAATGGAAGCACTCTCTAGAGCTGCATTTTCTAACTGCAAAGGAGTAAGTGAATCAGGTCAATTACTCAAAAGTGCCTTTGAGCCTCTCAGTAGTAAATGATGTTTGCCACAACCAACTCGCCAGTGCTATGAAAGTATATTACCTAGAAGTTAATTTTAGTTTGACACATTAACCCACTGACTGCAAAGAGGGAAGCCCTTCATATATGCCATGAAAATACATGAATACACTAACTTGGCAATTATCACAAATAGCATGTTATATTTTACATGGATGCTAGGAGTCAGTCAACAGCCATGTACATAATCTGAATACAGGGAATACATTATCAAAAATTCAAGAATCAGAACACAACAGCAGTTTTCCCCAAAATCTCCCAGTTTACAAATTCTTGAATTATAAGAAGATTCTTGGGTAATTTGCAGCCTTACTAGAGAGGCACAGTTTGAGAGCTACAAATGACCTTATAGGTATAATGATTCATTGTATAGATCTGTATTGTTCAATATAGTAGCCACTAGCCATATGCAGTCATTTAAATTTTAATTTGAATTAATTAAAGTTAAATAAAATTTAAAATCCAGTTCTCCATACTAGCCATACTTCAAGTGCTCAACAGCTACATGTGGCCAATGGCTACCATACTGGACAGCTGAGACATGTAATACTTCCAACATTGCAGAAAGTTCTACTGGACAGTGCTGGTATAGATTTTCAATCATGTCAAGTGATGAAGCATCCTCAAGGTCACACAGCCAATCAGCAGAAGAACCATGAATGCTAGTTCAATTCAGTCCTCAGGATTTCTAGAATTTACCAGTTTTTGGACATTATGTTGCTAAAATAGTTCGTTGGAATAATGCCAGGAGGGCTGGAAGACATTCTCAAACTCACTCTCTTTCTCTGCTTGAAGATGTTTTTCTCTCTAAATGGTAATTAAGAAAATGTCCTACTGCCTTTTAAGGGAAAGGAAACATTTTGGCATCAAAAAATATATTTTGCTTGGGGTTGAAGCATTTTCTCTAGGGACACATTTTGGAATTTGCAATATAAGTTACTCACAAAGTATGATTCACCTATAAAAAATCTATAAACAGCTTCCAAATTCAGACTTACTACAGATACTGAGAAGACACTTGATAAATTATTTATTATTCCAGATTAGTGTTTTTAAGAACCAAGAATAAAATAATTCCTTCACATAATTAAAGATAAAACAGTAAAAGTACTTATATTAAAAATCAGAAACAAAACACGCATGTCCACTATTACCATTTTCCTAAATACTGTTATAAATAAAAGTTCTAGCCTAATCAATAAAATTGAAATGGAAATAAGGGGTACTAATTGCTGAAAAACAAGGCAGAAAACTAGCACTGTTGCTACAATAATTAAAACAATGTGTTACTTGAACCTGGGTGCTCACGCCTGTAATCCCAGCACTTTGGGAGGCTAAGGCGCGCAGATCACGAGGTCAGGAGATGAAGACCATCCTGGCTAACATGATGAAACCCTGTCTCTACTAAAAATACAAAGAAATTAGCCAGGCATGGTGGCGGGCGCCTGTAGTCCCAGCTACTCGGGAGGCTGAGGCAGGAGAAAGGCGTGAACCTGGGAGGCGGAGGCTGCAGTGAGCCGAGATTGCGCCACTGCACTCCAGCCTGGGCGACAGAGCAAGACTCCATCTCAAAAATAAAATTAAATTAAAATTAAAATTAAATGTATTACTTGAGAACAAAAACCAAAAGCCAGTAGAACAGAAGAAACACTTCAGAAATAGACCCTTGATATATTAAAAGTAATGTATGATGAAGAAAGGACCACCAGTCAATGAGAAAGAAGCTGGATTATCCAATCGATTGTGCTGGGGAAACTGAGGCTACTTTGAAAGAAAAGAATTGTCTTGGGCTGTATCTTACATTCCACCACAGAATAAATTCTAAAATACTCAAAAGATCGATGTGAACAGTCATAAAATAAAAGAATAAACAAAGTTAACTATTCATCTTATCCCTGAATCAGGAATAATGTTCCTAACATAAAAGCAATGAAAAATTAACCAAAAAAAAAAAAAACCCAACAGATTGATATGCTTGAATACGTAAAAACCTGAAACTTCTGCGTATCAAAAATTATAAAATTACACAACCAACAAAACTAGAAAAAATACTGGCAATAACATGACAAAAGCCTCGCGACTTTAATAAACATTTTTACAAATAAAGGGAAAACACAGACATCTTCACAGACACACAATAAAAAAATTGGCAAAGAACATGAGTAGACAATTCACAGATAAAACGTAACAATGGCTAACGAACAGTTTTTAACATAAAATTCCTATCAGTAATCAAAAAACACAAATTAAAGCAAGGTTTCATTATTTGCCAATCAAATCACCAAACTCTGATCAAATGACACAGTGCTCTAACATACTACTGGTAAGAATGTTAATACAATCTTTCCACAAAGGAATTTAGCAACATTCATCAACACCCTTGTAAAAGTACTCATGAACTTTAAGCTAGTAATTCTAATTTGAGGGATCTACCCTAAGGACATAAATTTGAAATGTAAGTCAAGTTTTATGTACAAAGTTGTTAATTATGTCACTGTTTATAAGGGGGGAAAATATAAACATGAATGTCTGTATTAGTCCATTTTCCTACTGCTACAAAGAACTTCCCTGAGACTGGGTAATTTATAAGGGAAAAAGGTTTAATTGACTCAGTTCAGCATGGCTGAGAGGCCTCAGGAAATTAACAATCATGGCTGAAAGCAAAGGGGAAGCAAGGACCTTCTTCACAAGGCAGCAGGAGAGAGAATGGGGGGAACTGCCACTTATAAAACCAACAGATCTCATGAGAGCTCACTCACTATATCATGGGAAAAGCATGGGGGAAACTACCCCATGATACAGTCACCTCCCACCAGGTCCCTCCCTAGACACCTGGAGATTACAATTTCAGATGAGAATTGGGTGGGGACACAGAGCCAAACCATATCAATGTTCAGTAACAATGAATCAAGTAGACTGTGTAATTCTACATGATGAAATTATATTTACTACAAATTAAGAGCAATGAAAAAAACTGTGTAAACCAAAATATACAAATGTACATATAGCATCAACTCTTAAACATGTTGAAACTTTTTAATATGCATAAGAAAAACTAAAATAAACACACCAAAATATTAACAGTGGATGATAGCCATTAGATATGGGTAATTTAATTATTTATATTTTTCTATATCTTCTAAATGTCTGTATTGAGTATATTTAAACCAGAATTAAACATTGTTAAAAGTGTATACTTTGTTAAATAAGGTGTCTTCATTGTTTTAATTTCTAATGGTACAGTATTACTCAATTTAGATTTGAAACAGAAGCTAAAAACAAAATCAACTCTTACCATAAGAAGAGGGTTTAAATTTATACTCAGTAGAAGGCCACCATGTACCTAAAGTGTTAAACAGCTACATACACAAACACCACTAATGCACGGATTATCTCTAGCACAAGAAAAGAACTCGGTTTTTCAGGATGCAGGGTGATGACCTCCATTTTAAATACACAAAACAGTTGGGGAAGCTGTTTACAAAAAACTTTATGTACCTATCATTCTTATACTTTATTTTTTAAATTAAATCTCAAGTTTCTGCTTTTACTACAGATATTCCTCACATACGTATATTTAATTCTTTTATATAGAATGTTAGTCAAATTTTTAACTCATGTAATTTATCATTAGCATACAAAATTGGTTTCTAGGGCCTAAGGACACACTTTTGAAAACATTTCAGTCTGAAAAGTTTGTATTGGATCAATTCCTAAAAGAAGAGAGTTGTCAGCACCATAAATCAGGCAGTATCAAACCCTTTTCTCTCACCAATGACCATCTTCTTGCTACTTTCTCTCTAGCTGAACAGGGTAGTAAGCTTTATCTTTAAGCTTGACCCTAACGACAATTAAGAGCAGGAACCACAGGCAACTCGGATAGATTAGGCTCTCTCATACTGCCAAAATCATTATATACAAAAACCCCATTTTCCCAAATGGCTATAGCCAATAACAAACCAATAAGCCAAAAAAATTCATCTGCAAATGAGTTTGTGAAGAGATCTAAACAAAATTAAACAGGGTTTTCTTTATTATCTTTCTCATGCTTTTTTAAAAAATGCTAATGTAATAAGATTCAAAGAGTTATGAATCTCCAGGTGGAAAAAACAACATGCAATATTTCCCAAGTGTACTTGACCCACTCTCCTACTATCATGGCACACATAATCATTTCTGGAATAGTGCTCTAAGCAGCTCCTTTTGGAACCGCAGAGGTAGGTGTGTAGACATACAGTACCACAAAGCCCACCTCACTAGATGAAGACGTGGGATGATGTCCTGGAGAAAAAGGAGTGAGAAATAATTAGAATGCATATTGCCTACATTCCCACTAATCCACATTTTCTAATTGATATCAACTGGAAATGAATTTCAATATGTGAAAACTTAATCTTACAGCCATCTTTTTACAAATTTATCTACTGTAAGAAAGAATTAACATTCTAATCATAAACTAATATGGTTATACACAGAATGTTTTCTTTACTTCCTTAGTATATTAATGACAAGCTATAGTGAAGGAAGAAATATATATGGAAAATTAAGAGATCAAAACCATAAACACAAGATAAACCTTTCTCAGACTGACCCAAGGGAGGTCTAAACAAGACCTGGGCAGGACAGACTTAGATAGAGCTGAGAAGTTCCTGGGACCTTGAATAATTATAGTAAGTTGGTGGCCACCCAGAAACCTCAAATAATGAGGCAGGCTGCAGAGCTCCAGTCTCTGGTTTTCCTCTCATACACAGACTGTTAATTGTCCCTCAGTACTCATCTTCCCATCTTCCTTTTAGTAAAATAACAATTACAACTTCTAACATCTATATAATGCTTCCTTTGTGTCAAGCCCTGTCCAGAATCCTTCATGTGTATTAAGATAATGTAATTCCCACCATAACCCCATGAAGTAGGTACTCGTATTACCCCCATTTTATGGATAAGAAAGCAGATACAGAGAGGTTAAAAGGCTTTCCCAAAGTCTTACAGCCTTAAGTGGCAGAACTGGGAATCTAACCTGTCCATCTGAAGGAAACTCCCTCAGTTTCCCTTGCAGCTAGGTGTGACCACATAATTGTTTGGGACAAAGGGATGTGACCATAAGTACAATTTTTGGCTCTTCTCCTTAAAGTTGAAACCACATTCCCTGGCTTTCTCCTTCCTGAATGCTGGAACACAGACTGGAGACAGGGCAGCTTCTACTATGTGAGTGGGACCAGCTACCTGGGAGTAACAGCATGAATGGAAGCTGGGTCCCTGAACGATCCTGTGGACTACAGCAGCCTTGGGCTACTCAACTTTGGGCTATTTGATGAGACAGGAAACATCTACTAAATTTCAGCTATATGACTTAGGTGTCTTTGGGTTATCTTTGTTAAGAGCAGCTTAATCTCATTTTCTTTTGGCCCAGAACTCTTAAATAAACTACTAATAATTTGTTTCTTAATAAAACTTGTTTCTCAGCTTTAGTCCAGATAGTAACTATAACTTACTAAATGCTTACCTGATATTGTTCTAAGCACTTTACATATATTAACTCAGTTAATCTTAACCTTATGGGGGAGGCCCTGTTAATATCCTTATCTAAGAAAGAGAAACTGAGGTGCTGGTTAAGTAACTTGTTCATCATCACGTAGCTAAGAAGCAGCAGAACTGGGATGAACACTGTGACTTCAGGTCCTAGCTGAACAACTACATTCTAACAGTTGAGGTATTATTAAGGTCACACAATGCACTGAGGAAGTTCAGCCCTTGAGAAATGTCCAACACTTACATTATGTAATGTTGTTCTAGAACAGATCTGAGTAAAATAGCAAGGAAGCATCACAGTTGAAGTACCTGGGGCCAGCAAGAATGAGCAGTAACCATGGGGTAAAGATAAGTGAGGATAAAAAGTGAGTTCACAGAGGTGATAACTGCAGAACAATGCACTGGATAGAAGTAAAAATTCAGCCGGGCGCGGTGGCTCACGCCTGTAATCCCAGCACTTTGGGAGGCTGAGGCGGGCGGATCATGAGGTTAGGAGATGGAGACCATCCTGGCGAACACGGTAAAACCCCGTCTCTACTAAAAATACAAAAAAAGTAGCCAGGTGTGGTGGCGGGCGCCTGTAGTCCCAGCTTCTAGGGAGGCTGAGGCAGGAGAATGGCGTGAACCTGGGAGGTGGTGGAGCTTGCAGTGAGCGGAGATCGCGCCACTGCACTCCCACCTGGGCAACAGAGCGAGACTCCGTCTCAAAAAGAAAAAAAAGAAGTAAAAATCCACGAGGTAAATGGGGGACGAGAGAGGGAGCAACAGGAGAATGATACAGGCAAAGGCCACGTAGCGTTAAACCCTGCAACTGCTCCAAGTCACTAAAGATGCTGCAAAGAGGCCACATGGGGTGC
The DNA here is from genome assembly GCF_009764315.1 of Trachypithecus francoisi. Classification (NCBI taxonomy): domain Eukaryota; kingdom Metazoa; phylum Chordata; class Mammalia; order Primates; family Cercopithecidae; genus Trachypithecus; species Trachypithecus francoisi. The sequence continues at coordinate 49,113,972 of NW_022681468.1, forward strand.
TGTGGGCGGGTATGGGCAGGCAGGCAACACTGTCAGAACACGGGTCAGAAGCACCTACTTCAATCTCATTTTTCACTTTTTATTTCTAAGTTCCAGCCACAAAGATGGCAAGGGTGCCTGAATCGTTCATTTTTATAGTTCTTAACATGCAAAAGACAAAATCATTTCATCTCCTTAAACTTCAATCTTCTTATCCATAAAGTTACATCAGATTTCTCAGGGTCAAGGGTGAAGGAATCCTGTGCATCACCTGGTCCAGCTACTCCAGTGCTGCCCAGAATCCACTCTGCGAGCTCTGAGACAGAGGGTTGGCTGACCAGCTGTCCCAACTGGATGGAGCACAGGCACAGAAGGCCAGCTCACGTCCCTAGTAAAGGTTTTCTGTATATTATGTTAAACTTGGCTTCTTTGTCGTTTTTACTCAATATCCATATCAAGCCCTCTTAACCAATGCAAGTAAGTCTGCCACTTTTCTACCTGACAGCCCTTCAAATATTTAGAATCTTGGAAATAAGAGGTTGTAAGATATTTTCCAAGTACTATAAATACCTCAAAATATATAAACAGATACTTAAACATTCTTAGTTATGTTAATTACCTACTCCCAAAACTCATTAATAAATACTCTAGTACTGAGCAGTGTGTCAGATACAGGCTAGCCTGACAAAAAAATCACTTATCTTAGCGTGACTACTGAGTACACTTAAAATAATTTTTCAAAAACTAAGCATATGGGTAATAGAAAATGGGATCAATTATGAGATTACATTGGATTAATTAACATACATAGCATTCATTAAAATACATCTTCATTCTTAAACTCTATCTAAATGAATTTCTTTATTTTGGCTTATACATGGGGAAATGGTTTCCTTCAAGCTGGCATATTGGCAGTTAACACTGCATCTTAATGTTCACCACCAGACACACTTGACAGTTACGCCGTGCTTTCTGCCAGGGACTTAATCCCCACACTATTTCCTCCTCAAACTACTTTGCTTTTGAAGAGATCAAAGCACTTTACCTTATTTATCCTTACATCTCAAGCACTTGAGACAGAAGGTAGCAAGCATAACTAAAGTTATTAACGTTTTCCTCTTAATAACAATATTACTAATGTCTGTAACACAGATTTCTAGGAAAACTATTAATCTCATCCACTAGGTAGCTGGAGCAGCATAGAGAGTTACAGGGAAGCAAGACCCGTTAAATCTCCAACCAGCACCAAAAAAGGAAGAAGGCAGGAAAATGCATGTTTTATATACATGGGAGGAAAGACGCTAAACATCCCTAATGAAAGTAAAACACAAAATATTTGTATTAATCCCTAAAAGATACTTGAGCTTTTAGACCAAGAAACAAAACACTACATATAAAATATTTTAGAGATTTTAAGATGTTTTTCAGAGATACTGCAAAGTGAGATAATCTGGAAATGAACTGAGGCAACATGACTCCTGAAGGTCAGGTAAAAATTAATCTACCAAAACAACAAAAAAGATTTCACAATGTGATGTAGTTTTAAAAATGAAAAAAAAAGTAAAAGGTGGGCTCCAATCTCCAAGGAAACTGAACCATGAGCCAAATGGAGAAATACCTGCTGATAAGACATATTCTTACATTTCTTCTTTCATAGCATTTTCATCCTAGACTCCCATGCTCCTTGAGGCAGGCATTCTTATTTTGTAAGGCATAATTCCACATGTGATTACACTTGGCAAGTTGTAGAAATAAAAAAGGACAAAGAACGAGCTGCAGTGTGCAGAATATCTTACCAGAATACATAAAGCAGAACTATGCATAAGAAGAAAGTTAAACAGGGAAAAGTACGTTGTTTGCAAAGCCCTCACTTTTCAATAACCATGGATGTGTGGTTTAACGCTTATCTAGTAGGTTCACCCATTTTGGCATTTAACATCTCTTGTTTCAGTTTTATTACAACCCTGGTTAGAATGTTTTATCTGCCTTCACAGAAGGATCTATACATACTAAGGCCAAAAATATTTAAACCCTAGTTTAAAGGATTTAGGTAAAATGTCAGTCTACATTTTCTTAGCACAAGGTCTTTGATGACCGCAACAAGCTAAGGGGGTGGCCTCTCTCATGAAGCTCTTTCCAATCAGTGAATGGGTTTGGGTCTCAGCCTTCCTGAAAGACACGGTTACCCACACACCTCCTCCTCCTCCAATATTCATGGGCTGCCTCTCACTTCTCACAAGTATCTGCTGCTCCCATCCCCCATTTTCCCTCACTCCTCTTCCCTCTTCATCTGAAAAGCCTTGTGGAGTGTTCACTCGTGCCAAGCATAGGACCAGACGCCAGGGTCACAAACATGTAAGAAAAGTCCCTGCTACCAGGAGTGCACAGTTCAGCAGGGGAGCAGAACACACTGCTACAGTCCCTGGGGACAAAGGACAACAGGAAAGTTGGCAAAAGTGCTCAGAGAACCACACAGAAGAGAGGAAGAGAGGAGGGAAAAGATGTGTGGGAAGGTTTCGGGCAGCTGAGGCCCCTGCACTGAGCCTTGAATTTATATGTTCAGAGCAGACAAGGGCTGGGGAGGACAGGGTGTCCCAGACAGAGTAGGATTTGTGAAGGCCTGGAAGCAAGAGCACATGGACCACCTGAGAAGCTCCAAGAATAGGCTGCAGCCTGTACATGAGGACACAGAGGGAGCTGATGTGGGCAGGGCCTGTACTGTGAAGGCCTTTTTACATCACAGAACATTTACACCTTATCCTAGAGTCAACACACATATGCACACACATTTTTACATAAATCTTAACAGGGTCACAGCTCTTTTCATTTTTAATAGATCTCTCTGGTTAGCACTGTGAAGGATGGACGGGAATGGAGAAAAGATGAAAAGGAATAAGGAGGCTACAGGCAAGCCTGGGATAGAAAAGAGAAGTCAGATTGGATGTAAGGAAGTATAAAAAGCTCAGGGATTTACATGACATGAAGGGTGAGGGAAGGATCCAGGCTGACCTCCAGGTTCCGGTTTGCACAGCTGCCAGCTGCCCAGAGACAGAATCCAGCATAAGGAAGTGGATTTACCAGGGAAAGACAACGATCTGGTGCTGAACTTTATATTATGACCCAAAGGTATTCAGTAATCTATATTTCTCATCTAATGCTATTAAAACACCAAACCTAAACTGAACTGTTCCCAGGTTCAGTTACATAGACCATGAAGTCTTGTACCAAATCTGATTCCAAGACAACCTGTCAGACTAATAATGCTGTGGTCAAAATGCCACATGGGTAATAACATAACAGTACTCTAGTTTTCCTTTTTAACACATAACCAAACCACACACCTCAAAATATTTGCTCTTCCTCCTACATATTTATAGCTTTCACCTAACTTCCCAAAAGGCTAGGGCCAGCGAATTCCATCACAAGACAGAGAATTATAACAGTGTTGTTTTAGCCCAGTTGGGGATCACTATATTTTTCTAGATTCCACGGATCGACAAATAGTTCACATAAAACCAGAGCTTATAAAGAGAAAAAGAATTAATATAAACGTTAAACTTCAGGAAGAAGAAAGTTATATCCTCAAAATGCCATTCTATGCAATTTGGTGCTGGTGTAGGAATTCAGAATGTTAAGTGAGAGACAAAGAAAGAAGCCATCCCAGCAGTGATTTTCATACTTCTCATTCCCTCTGCCCCACGTACATGTGCTGCTGTTCACCATAAATGCAAATGACAACACTGTGGCTTGTTGCCAGTAATACAATAAACTCAGTAAGATGGTACAGCATCTCATCACAAGACCTAGCAATTCCACTACTAAGTATCTACCAAAGAAAAACATACATCCACGCAGAGTTGCAAGCAAATGTCCATAACAGTTTTGCTATTCATAATAGCAAAAACTTGAAGACAATCCAACTGTCCATTAACTTATCAATACATAAACAAAATGTGGCATGGCCATTGATATACAAGGGAGTATCACTTGGTCATAAAAAGGAGTAAGCGCTTATACATGCTACAACATGGATGACTATTGAAAACATGATGTTAAGTGGAAGACACCAGACACAAAAGACTAAATCCTGTGTGATCCTACATTACAAAATTTCTAGAAAAGGCAAAATTATAGAGACAAAGAGCAGATCAGTGGTTGCCTAGAGCTGAGACGAGCACAGGAATTAACCACAGACTGGCAGGAGGGAACACTGTACGGTGATGAAAGTATTCTGAACTGGACTGTGGTGATGAATACGTAAAGCAATATGTAAATTTACTAAACCACTGAACTATGCTGAAGTAGGTAAGGTGTGGCATATAAAGAACACCTCAGTAAAGAAGAAGAAAAAAAGGAAGACCTTTATCTTATAATGTTATTACACGAGTAAAATTCATGTCTCATAATGCAAACATAAGAATTCTCTAATAAAGACTGCTAGAAAGCTACTTTCAACTTCACAAGTTTGTACTGTATTCCAGTAGTACAGAACCACTCATTCCTCCAAGACCCTATGACTGTGTACATGCTGGTAGTCTGGCTGGAAATGCCCTCCTTTACATGTCAACCTGGCAAAATCCTTCTCATCCTTCAAGTTTCAACCTAATGCTCACAACTCCTCCTACCATCAGATGGTACCTTATAGGAACTCCCAGTACAGCAATGAGCGCATCATATGGTGAAAGTATGTTTGCACCTCTCTCTCCATGGAACCAATGTGTCTCGAAGGGAGATTCATGGACCTATTCTTAGGGGTCCACAATATGTAAAGAAGCCTATTTTTAAATCTTCGTTCTCAGTGCCAGTTTGTACTGCATTTAGAGTCATGATGGGGCAAACTGTTACCCTTTCCATTGTCTGTCACTAACAAAAAACCAAGAGGCAGACCTACTACACAGATGATGCATTTCGGGCAAGAGAAGACCAAATGAAATCATACTGCACTCCACAAGAACCAGGACTTCAGCATTTCCGACACAGAACAGGGAACACTGAGTCATCCCACACAGGAGAGGTAGTCTGAACTCAAAAACCTCTGCCTGGATGAGTCAATACAATATTTTGTATTGCAAAGAGTCCTTTTGCTTTAGCAAAACAGTGTCATCTGTCACATTAAATTAATACAGTCAATCTGGATTTCAATGACTTTATAGTTTTATATTTCATTACAAACTGGCTACGGTTTATAGCTGTAAAAAATATATAAGCATAAGGTGCTTATTCCTAGTTACAGGTTTTTACACACTTAAGTAATATTATAACAAAAGTAACGTAAGTCAACAATGGGAGTTCAGATAGTTCTTTTCCCTTTGAAACAGAACCATATATTACTCAAATTAGAGAAACAGTACACTAGAATATATATCCTTTCATAGCAAAGGCCATATCTTTTCCTTTCTCTAGCCCAAATGCATAGCACAGGAAAAATCCTCATAAAATATGGTTGAATAAATGACAGTTTGCATTCTGCTGCTATTCCAAAAAACAAAAATGTGAACTGTTACCGTCTGATAATGCCCTCAGCTAATCTATTCCAGAACTTTAAACCATGGGGAGTTATCCTGCTCTCAAAGGTATAAAACCTAACTAAGCAGAACTTGTAGAAGGAGTGGAAAGGTGTGGGGAAGGGAGGGAAAGCAGGCATTCCGTGAATGAAACAGATCTGTCATTCACTGAACTATTTCAAGATTAACCAGAGGCAAAAAGAACATTTATGAAACATCTTTCTAGAGATATGATCTGGCTGTGTCCCAACCCAAATCTCATGCTGAATTGTAATCCCCAGTGTTGGAGGTGGGGCCTAGTGGGAGGTGACTGGATCATGGAGGTGGTTTCTAATGGTTTAGCACCATCCCCCTAGCGCTGTTTCATGACTGATAAGAGTTCTCATGAGATCTGGTTGTTTAAAAGTATATGGCACCTTCCCCTTCACTCTCTCTCCTGCTCTGCCATGTGAGGATGTGCCTGCCTTTTGCCTTCTTCCATGATTGAAAGTTTCGTGAGGACTCCCCGGCCATGCTACCTGCACAGCCTGCAGAACTGTTAGCCAATTAAACCTCTGTTCTTTACAAAGAACATAGTCTCAGGAAGTTATTCATAGCAATACACCTAGAATCCAGGACTTAACCTAACACCCATTTTTTGGTCTTTTTCTAACCCCTTCCAAACTGGGTCTTGCACATCCCTCTTCTCCTGTAATGGAAACAGTGGCAAAGAGTAAAGTCAGTAATAAAGAAATATGAGGATAGAAATCCTTATTCCTTTTATTCCTGTACCAGGCCCCATACTAAGTGCTACGGTTACAGGGCAAGACAGGGCTGGAGTTACAGGGCAAGAGGCCCAACAAAATTATAAATAAAAGGTATAATTAGAGATTCTGAACAGTGCTATTTTACATTCATCATGTCTGTAAATTTTACAATTCTTTATAATTTCACAAATGTTATAATCGTGTCTATCATATTAGCAATCTTGTAACTATATTATGCATATATGAGGTGTGATGGCCAGTTTTATGTGTCAATTCAACCAGACTATTGTCCCTAGTTATTCGAACACTAATCTACATGCTGCTATGAAGGTATCTTGTAGATGTTTTTAAAGGTCCATAATCAGTTATATTTACATAAAGGAGATTCTCCTAGATAGCCTGTGGGGACTGAATCAGATGAAAAGGCTTAGGAGCAGAACTCTGGCTTCCCTGAAGAATCCCCCTGTGGACAGCAGCTTTGGCTCCTGCCCAAGAGTTCTAGTCTGTCTTTCCTAGCAGCCTGCTCTATGGATTTTGGACTGACCCAGCCAGCCCCACAATCACATAAGCCAATTCTTTGCAAGAAATCTTTTTAATATATCTCTTGCTAGATCTGTTTCTCTGGTTGAATCCTCAATGATACAATAGGATTGAACAAAGAGGTAAATACGCTGTAGTAATGAGAACCAAGTTTCTCACTGTCTATGAAAGAAGTTACAAGTAAGGGAAGAGAGAAGGCTAGAATGATTTCTTAGGGTGTCAGACTGGAATCAGCGGTAGTACAGTATGAGTATACACATGCACACACACACACAAATACATGTATACAGAAATAAATAGAGATGCATATACAAGCATAGGCTAGTATACATGCGTGTTTTTCCTAGCTCTCCACTGAGAGGGTCTGGAAGCAATGATAATCCAGAAGCAATGAGTTCAATTCGCACCCAGATCCTGGCTTCTAAATATCATCTTCTAATAAAAGAAAATAAGGCTCTGTGAAAAAGTGGTTGACTGCAGGCTGAGACAGGGAACATACAAGGTGAGCCTAAAACATCATATGCTGCCAAAAATCAAGGAAGTGCCCAATGAGGCATGTCAAAAGGACACAGGAGCCAACCTGCTGGAACTCATAATGGCCAAAGCTGAAAGAGTTTGAGCAAAAAAGTAAATAATAATTTACTCCTTTGGATTATAATCATAAAACAAAATAAATATCTGAAACTCCATTTTGATATAAAAAACTGACAGAGGGCGGAGCAAGATGGCCGAATACGAACAGCTCCAGTCTCCAACTCCCAGCGCGAGCGACACAGAAGACCGGTGATTTCTGCATTTTCAACTGAGGTACTGGGGTCATCTCACTAGGGAGTGCCGGACAATCTGTGCTGGTCAGCTGCTGCAGCCTGACCAGCGAGAGCTGAAGCAGGGGGAGGCATCGCCTCACCTGGAAGCGCAAGGGGGAAGGAAATCCGTTTTCCTAGCCAGGGGAACTGAGACACACAACACCTGGAAAATTGGGTAACTCCTATCCCAATACTGCGCTTTAAGGAAACAGGCACACCAGGAGAATATATCCCACACCTGGCCGGGAGGGTCCCACGCCCACGGAGCCTCCCTCACTGCTAACACAGCAGTCTGCCGGGATCTGTCCGCAAGGCAGCAGCGAGGCTGGGGGAGGGGCGCCCGCCATTGCTGAGGCTTAAGTAGGTAAACAAAGCCGCTGGGAAGCTCGAACTGGGTGGAGCTCACAGCAGCTCAAGCCTGCCTGCCTGTCTCTGTAGAATCCACCTCTGGGGACAGCCCACAGCGGAAGTCCAATAGGGGAAGCAGCGGGGGCCGGTGCAGACGCGAACGACTCTGTCTGACAGCTTTGGGGAGAGCCCTGGATCTCCCAACGCGGAGGTTGAGATCTGAGAACGGACAGACTGCCTGCTCAGGTGGGTCCCTGAACCCTGAGTAGCCTAGCTGGGAGACATCCCCCACTAGGGGCAGTCTGACACCCCACACCTCACAGGGTGGAGTCACCCCTGAGAGGAAACTTCCAAAGGAAGAATGAGACAGGTACACTCGCTGTTCAGCAATATTCTATCTTTGGCAACCTCTGCTGCTGATACCCAGGCAAACAGGGTCTGGAGTGGACCTCAAGCAATCTCCAATAGACCAACAGACACTCCTTCTGACTGTCAGACAGAAAACTATCAAACAGGAAGGACACCTATACCAAAACCCCATCACTACGTCACCATCATCAAAGACCAGAGACAGATAAAACCACAAAGATGGGGAAGAAGCAGGGCAGAAAAGCTGGAAATTCAAAAAATAAGAGCTCATCTCCCCCTGCAAAGGAGCGCAGCCCATCGCCAGCAACGGATCAAAGCTGGTCAGAGAATGACTTTGACGAGATGAGAGAAGAAGGCTTCAGTCCATCAAACTTCTCAGAGCTAAAGGAGGAATTACGTACCCAGCGCAAAGAAACTAAAAATCTTGAAAAAAGAGTGGAAGAATTGACAGCTAGACTAATTAATGCAGAGAAGATCATAAACGAAATGACAGAGATGAAAACCATGACACGAGAAATACGTGACAAATGCACAAGCTTCAGTAACCGACTCGATCAACTGGAAGAAAGAGTATCAGCGATTGAGGATCAAATGAATGAAATGAAGTGAGAAGAGAAAACCAAAAGAAAAAAGAAGAAAAAGAAATGAACAAAGCCTGCAAGAAGTATGGGATTATGTAAAAAGACCAAATCTACGTCTGATTGGGGTGCCTGAAAGTGAGGGGGAAAATGGAACCAAGTTGGAAAACACTCTTCAGGATATCATCCAGGAGAACTTCCCCAACCTAGTAGGGCAGGCCAACATTCAAATTCAGGAAATACAGAGAACGCCACAAAGATACTCCTCCAGAAGAGCAACTCCAAGACACATAATTGCCAGATTCACCAAAGTTGAAATGAAGGAAAAAATCTAAAGGGCAGCCAGAGAGAAAGGTCGGGTTACCCACAAAGGGAAGCCCATCAGAATAACAGCAGATCTCTTGGCAGAAACTCTACAAGCCAGAAGAGACTGGGGGCCAATATTCAACTTTCTTAAAGAAAAGAATTTTCAACCCAGAATTTCATATCCAGCCAAACTAAGTTTCATCAGTGAAGGAGAAATAAAATCCTTTACAGATAAGCAAATGCTTAGAGATTTTGTCACCACCAGGCCTGCCTTACAAGAGACCCTGAAGGAAGCCCTAAACATGGAAAGGAACAACCGGTACCAGCCATTGCAAAAACATACCAAAATGTAAAGACCATCGATGCTAGGAAGAAACTGCATCAACTAATGAGCAAAATAACCAGTTAATATCATAATGACAGGATCAAGTTCACACATAACAATAGTAACCTTAGATGTAAATGGACTAAATGCTCCAATTAAAAGACACAGACTGGCAAACTGGATCAAGAGTCAAGACCCATCAGTCTGCTGTATTCAGGAGACCCATCTCACATGCAGAGACATACATAGGCTCAAAATAAAGGGATGGAGGAAGATCTACCAAGCAAATGGAGAACAAAAAAAAGCAGGGGTTGCAATCCTAGTCTCTGATAAAACAGACTTTAAACCATCAAAGATCAAAAGAGACAAAGAAGGCCATTACATAATGGTAAAGGGATCAATTCAACAGGAAGAGTTAACTCTCCTAAATATATATGCACCCAATACAGGAACACCCAGATTCATAAAGCAAGTCCTTAGAGACCTACAAAGAGACTTAGACTCCCATACAATAATAATGGGAGACTTCAACACTCCACTGTCAACATTAGACAGATCAACGAGACAGAAAGTTAACAAGGATATCCAGGAATTGAACTCATCTCTGCACCAAGCGGACCTAATAGACATCTATAGAACTCTCCACCCCAAATCAACAGAATATACATTCTTCTCAGCACCACATCGCACTTATTCCAAAATTGACCACATAATTGGAAGTAAAGCACTCCTCAGCAAATGTACAAGAACAGAAATTATAACAAACTGTCTCTCAGACCACAGTGCAATCAAACTAGAACTCAGGACTAAGAAACTCAATTAAAACCACTCAACTACATGGAAACTGAACAACCTGCTCCTGAATGACTACTGGGTACATAACGAAATGAAAGCAGAAATAAAGATGTTCTTTGAAACCAATGAGAACAAAGATACAACATACCAGAATCTCTGGGACACATTTAAAGCAGTGTGTAGAGGGAAATTTATAGCACTAAATGCCCACAAGAGAAAGCAGGAAAGATCTAAAATTGACACCCTAACATCACAATTAAAAGAACTAGAGAGGCAAGAGCAAACACATTCAAAAGCTAGCAGAAGGCAAGAAATAACTAAGATCACAGCAGAACTGAAGGAGATAGAGACACAAAAAACCCTCCAAAAAATCCATGAATCCAGGAGTTGGTTTTTTGAAAAGATCAACAAAATTGACAGACCGCTAGCTAGACTAATAAAGAAGAAAAGAGAGAGGAATCAAATAGATGCAATAAAAATTGATAAAGGGGATATCACCACTGACCCCATAGAAATACAAACAACCATCAGAGAATACTATAAATGCCTCTACGCAAATCAACTAGAAAATCTAGAAGAAATGGATAATTTCCTGGACACTTACACTCTCCCAAGACTAAACCAGGAAGAAGTTGAATTCCTGAATAGACCAATAGCAGGCTCTGAAATTGAGGCAATAATTAATAGCCTACCAACCAAAAAAAAGTCCAGGACCAGATGCATTCACAGCTGAATTCTACCAGAGGTACAAGGAGGAGCTGGTACCATTCCTTCTGAAACTATTCCAATCAATAGAAAAAGAGGGAATCCTCCCTAACTCATTTTATGAGGCTAACATCATCCTGATACCAAAGCCTGGCAGAGACACAACAAAAAAAGAGAATTTTAGACCAATATCCCTGATGAACATCGATGCAAAAATCCTCAATAAAATACTGGCAAACCGGATCCAGCAGCACATCAAAAAGCTTATCCACCATGATCAAGTGGGCTTCATCCCTGGGATGCAAGGCTGGTTCAACATTCACAAATCAATAAACGTAATCCAGCATATTAACAGAACCAAAGACAAGAACCACATGATTATCTCAATAGATGCAGAAAAGGCTTTTGACAAAATTCAACAGCCCTTTATGCTAAAAACGCTCAATAAATTCGGTATTGATGGAATGTACCTCAAAATAATAAGAGCTATTTATGACAAACCCACAGCTAATATCATAGTGAATGGGCAAAAACTGGAAAAATTCCCTTTGAAAACTGGCACAAGACAGGGATGCCCTCTCTCACCACTCCTATTCAACATAGTGTTGGAAGTTCTGGCTAGGGCAATCAGGCAAGAGAAAGAAATCAAGGGTATCCAGTTAGGAAAAGAAGAAGTCAAATTGTCCCTGTTTGCAGATGACATGATTGTATATTTAGAAAACCCCATCGTCTCAGCCCAAAATCTCCTGAAGCTGATAAGCAACTTCAGCAAAGTCTCAGGATACAAAATTAATGTGCAAAAATCACAAGCATTCTTATACGCCAGTAACAGACAAGCAGAGAGCCAAATCAGGAATGAACTTCCATTCACAATTGCTTCAAAGAGAATAAAATACCTAGGAATCCAGCTTACAAGGGATGTAAAGGACCTCTTCAAGGAGAACTACAAACCACTGCTCAGTGAAATCAAAGAGGACACAAACAAATGGAAGAACATACCATGCTCATGGATAGGAAGAATCAATATCGTGAAAATGGCCATACTGCCCAAGGTATCTATAGATTCAATGCCATCCCCATCAAGCTATCAATGACTTTCTTCACAGAATTGGAAAAAACGGCTTTAAAGTTCATATGGAACCAAAAAAGAGCCCGCATTGCCAAGACAATCCTAAGTCAAAAGGACAAAGCTGGAGGCGTCACGCTACCTGACTTCAAACTATACTACAAGGCTACAGTAACCAAAACAGCATGGTACTGGTACCACAACAGAGATATAGACCAATGGAACAGAACAGAGTCCTCAGAAATAACACCACACATCTACAGCCATCTGATCTTTGACAAACCTGAGAGAAACAAGAAATGGGGAGAGGATTCCCTTTTCAATAAATGGTGCTGGGAAAATTGGCTAGCCATAAGTAGAAAGCTGAAACTGGATCCTTTCCTTATCCCTTATACGAAGATTAATTCAAGATGGATTAGAGACTTAAATGTTAGACCTAATACCATAAAAACCCTAGAAAAAAATCTAGGTAGTACCATTCAGGACATAGGCATGGGCAAGGACTTCATGTCTAAAACACCAAAAGCAACGGCAGCAAAAGCCAAAATTGACAAATGGGATCTCAATAAACTAAAGAGCTTTTGCACAGCAAAAGAAACTACCATCAGAGTGAACAGGCAACCTACAGAATGGGAGAAAATTTTGCAACCTACTCATCTGACAAAGGGCTAATATCCAGAATCTACAAAGAACTCAAACAAATTTACAAGAAAAAATCAAACAACCCCATCAAAAAGTGGGGAAAGGATATGAACAGACATTTCTCAAAAGAAGACATTCATACAGCCAACAGACACATGAAAAAATGCTCATCATCACTCGCCATCAGAGAAATGCAAATCAAAACCACAATGAGATACCATCTCACACCAGTTAGAATGGCAATCATTAAGAAGTCAGGAAACAACAGGTGTTGGAGAGGATGTGGAGAAATAGGAACACTTTTACACTGTTGGTGGGATTGTAAACTAGTTCAACCATTATGGAAAACAGTATGGCAATTCCTTAAGGATCTAGAACTAGATGTACCATATGACCCAGCCATCCCACTACTGGGTATATACCCAAAGGATTATAAATTATTCTACTACAAAGACACATGCACACGTATGTTTATTGCGGCACTATTCACAATAGCAAAGACTTGGAATCAACCCAAATGTCCATCTGTGACAGACTGGATTAAGAAAATGTGGCACATATACACCATGGAATACTATGCAGCCATCAAAAAGGATGAGTTTGCGTCCTTTGTAGGGACATGGATGCAGCTGGAAACCATCATTCTTAGCAAACTATCACAAGAAGAGAAAACCAAACACCGCATGTTCTCACTCATAGGTGGGAACTGAACAATGAGATCACTTGGACTCGGGAAGGGGAGCATCACACACTGGGGCCTATCATGGGGAGGGGGGAGGAGGGAGGGATTGCATTGGGGAGTTATACATGATATAAATGATGAATTGATGGGTGCTGACGAGTTGATGGGTGCCAACATGGCATAAGTATACATATGTAACAAACCTGCACGCTATGCACATGTACCCTAGAACTTAAAGTATAATAAAAAAAAAAAAAAACTGAATAAATATTTAAATGAAGGAGAAGGGACAGATCTTCCTTATGGAAGAATTCCAATAAACATAAAAGAAATGAAGGAAATACGAAACCACCATTAGGCAAACATTACAGAAATGACTTGCAGGCAAGATGTACTGATGGATGCTAAAATCAGTGGATGAAAGTCTAAGGGAAAACATGAAAATTCATCTCAACGTGTCTCCCCCAAGATATTTATCAATTACAAAGGAATAATACTAACTACAGAGGAGAATTAAGCAGACATCACCTTCACTAAGTGATCAAGGTAAGACATTTCATCATCATTTGTATACAATGTATCCAGCTGTGATACACTAAGAACACATTACTTCCGTGGACTTCTAGACAAAACTGGATAGCCTCAGCCTAACCACAAGAATATACTGACTAACCCAAATTGAGAGGCAGTCTACAAAATAATTGACCAGTGCTCAACAAAAGAGTCATGGTCATGAAAGACTGAGGAACTGTCACAGATTAGAAAGAAGGGAGTAAGGAGACACGACAACTAATGCAATGTGAGATACTGGACTGGATTGTGGAACTGAAAAAAAGGGATTGGGGAAAAACTGGTGAAATGTATAGAAGATCTGTAGTTGCAGTAATAATATTGTACCATTGTTGATTTCCAAGCTCCATAATTTTTCCATAAATATGAAAATTGATACTAGAAGAAGCATGAAGGATATACCGGAACACTCTGTACTAGTTGAACCATTTTTACACAAGATCAAAATGAAAAGCAAACAAAAAACGCTGTAGTTTAAAAAGATCTAAATCTGGTCCTATAATTTTTTAAACTTAAAAAAATAGGGCAGTAGTTTTTTTCATCTTTTTTATTTGAAACACAAAGGCTATGTGCTCCTATTTTTATTAAAAATAAGTATTATAAATAGCAATCTTTAGTGCTTAAAAAAAAAAAAAAAAAGTATGCCATAACCTCATCCTCTTCATTTACAATGAAAAGGAACTGAACTGGCCTGGAAGGAAAAAAATCAAACTGAGAATTTTGTAAAGGACAAATATATATGTAATTATGTGTAAATGTGCATGCAAAGAGAAGGGCGTGGAAGACTGATTCATTCATTCCTTGTTTAACACATTTCTACTAAGCCCCCACAATATTCTAGGCCTCTGCCAGGTTCTAGGTTAGGGATACTACTACGATGTCATCCCCACGCATGGAGCTCACCACCACTTCTAAGTATTAAATTCCTAACTCTGACAACTTAGCGACTGTGAGGCATCCAGGGGCGAGTTACTAGGTAAATGGGAGCCTAATGGCTCAGTGGGAGTTTCCTCTCACAAGCCCACCATATTCTCAGATGGTGCAGTGGGTAGGAGCAAGCCTCCACTTAGAGATAATAGCATTCAAGAAGTGGCATGTCTTGATTCCGTCCAACAGACTTCTAAATGAGTAATATATTTGTTGCCTATTTACTTGAAACCTTAAGTTTGTTTTAACTTTAAAGGGTAAGCCAAAATTTTACAGGTGAAGCAGAGATCAGTGTCACTATCCAAAGTTATGAGCCCACGGTGACCTCTTATTTCCAAGGGGGACAGGCAGACTCAAATCACAGTAACTTAAGAAATGACTGCAATACAAGAGCTCTCTAGAGCTGGAAAAGATCAGAACTACATTGATGTGGTACCGAATAGCCACAAGCAACACCCTTTGCATTTGTTTAAGCTTATGAAGGCCTTTGTACAACGCTACAAGGAATTTTCCTTGTCATGAAATATTAATAATTCAAATCCAGGAATACGGTCTCACATGGTTTGGCTCAGTGTCCCCACCCAAATCTCACCTTGAACTGTAATAATCCCCACGTGTCAAGGGCTGGGCCAGGTGGAGGTAACTGAATCATGGGGGTGGTGCCCCCCATGCTGTTCTCATGGTAGTAAGTATCATGAGATCTGATGGTTTTATAAGCATCTGGCATTTTCCCTGTTTGCCTCATTCTCTCTCCTGCTGCCCTGTGAAGAGGTACCTTACAATCAGGTGCCACAATTGTTAGTTTCCTGAGGCCTCCCCAACCATCTCGAACTGTGAGTCAATTGAACCTCTTTTCTTTATAAATTGCCCAGTCTCGGGCATTTCTTCATAGCCACGTAAGAAGAGACTACATGGTCTATGAAATAAATTATCTCCTAAAAACTGTGAGGCAAATTCCACCTCAGAAAAAAACCTAACAGGCCAAAGAGGAAAAGATGTTTAGTTGCCTAACTGGCCATTCTTATGCCAGCCAGTCTTGCCCTGCCAGTCCTAACGTCCTTCCTGACAAAAGCCCTGAGGGTTCAGAAGAGCACATACAAGATTCTGGTCTGATGACATCTCTTCCTACATTTAATTTTCCCGGACCCATACACACAGTAAACAGAATAATGCCTGGAAAATGTTAAGCATTTTCATTATGAATCAAACAGAAACTTTGTCTTAAGTTGACTGAAACAAGTTTTACTTTCATCTATGCAAGGGAATCCCAGACTTCCCAGGAAACTGTTCAGTACTATGAACAGCCATCCCTCCCTGATGGTCCAAGCCTTGCCAAAGCCTTTGGGTTCTCACCAAACCAGACAAAACGACTATTTTTATACTCCTGAACTAATGCTCTCCTCAGCTGACAGGACAACTAAACAATACAGTAGTCGGGGAAAAAGGACAGAAATCAATGTTCAGCTGCTATGTCAGCATCCCCATGCCCAGGCCAGCAAACCCGCCAGCTTCATGCATCTTTGTCATTCTCTTGGCCTTCCCTCCTGTACCTCGGGATGAACAGTGATGCTCCCATGATACCAAGTCACCACCCAACTTGCCCATTAGATCCCGTGCGCACTAGTTCTTGCATCGTCAATTTTTCCATCTTGTGGTTAAACCAAAATTTCAAACTGAAAACACTATTAAGTCCTTGGGATAAAGTTAAAAACTAAAACACTTTTAAGTCTTCAATATTCTTCTTCCCTGCAATTATTCCATCAGGAGAATTGACAAACATCCTCCTAAAGAGGCATATGATCCTGAGGACTGCACTGCATCTGCATGTAACTCTTTAATGTAGGTAGTCTTGACTTAGAAACTTTCAAAAACTTGTTTTCAAAACAGAAGTTGTTTTCAAAGGTTTGATTAAATTTAACATCCTTTTCTTTTTAGACCTCACTGTGAAAGCAAAATAGAACTTAAGGAGACACTGTTGTATCTACTGTTGCTTTGACTACTTTTGAAGAATTAAATTAATTTGCACCTAACAAGAATATATTCAAATGGCTTTCATTTAAAGTGACCACTGATATGGTTTTAACTCTTTTTAAATGAATAAGTACAATGCGGTAGAAGGAATGTGCTTGTGTTTTGGGAGGAGGAGGCTGTTATTAACTATTCTTTACAAGTCCTGATGACATTAATGAGAGGCATGCATCAGTTCTGTAAAATTACAAACCTTTCAGATGTAAGAGCACTCAACTGAAGCACCCAGCTCTAAATTATACATGTTTGAGGCATGATGCATGATTTAGCTATAATCAACAGAGCTATATTTCCGTTTCATTCAGACATGTGCTAAGACGTTAACAAGGGAGGAAAAAGAGAAGGGAGAAGGAGGAAAGGTCCATTTTCAGAATAAATTAATTATTCATTTCTGATGAAAGCCAGTTTGAACAGTAATGAGCTGCCCTACAAATGACAAACCTCAAATACTAAAATCTCACCTCTTTTTTTTTTTTTTTCAGTAAAGAAGCTGGTTTGCACCACCCTTCCAAAGACAGGAGCTGAATTTTACCAACTATAAAGACTGCCGAATTGGGAGTGGTGTGTGACATGATTATTGTTGAGGACTTCTCCTGGGTCGGTTTTTCTTTCATTTGTGCTAGTAGAGTCTCTCTGGATAGCAGAATCATATTTTTAGAAAACTATCTTTAAAAAAATAAAGTTTGCAACATAGAAAAACAGAAAAAGGTGTGTGTGGTGGGGGGACAAGCTGAAAACATAGAAGGTAGTAAGAATTTTATTTAAAAGACCTTCAGGTACTTTACAAAAGTAAATCTAAAATTTTTTTAATGAACCAAAATGTAAAATGTACCCCAAGAAGAAGAACGAAAAGGAAAGGTAAACAGTAATAAGGAGCAACAAATCGGGGGTAAGAAGTCAGTTCGATAACGAACTGTCACAGTGCAACAAAAACTACAGGGTCCTTTCCTTAGAAAATAAGCAATCTCATAGCAAATATATAAAAATCAATCAATTTTCATAGTTTCATAACTAGTCTAAGACAATTAAATCATGAAACTACTAAGCACAAAGAAAACCCACCATTTTTCAATCCCACTGTATTCAGCAGCCCACAAGGTCTCTCTCCTCCCCCATCCTCTCCCTCCTCCTCCACCTTCCTTGGCCCATCTGTCTTCCTTTCCTTCCTCCCCTTCTATCTCCACCCCCAGCCAGCACCACACCAAGGAAAGTGATTGGGTAGGCAATGCCCTATCATCTGGGGTATGCAAGAAGCAAGGCACATTGTCAGAGAATTAAGGATTCTGTGGTTTATCCAGTAAGTCCCCCTCCACCCAGCTGTCCCTGCAATTCTGAAAATCCCTCCAGTCCCGTCGGGCTGGACTAGCTTGAATCACACGTAACCCCCATTTTTTCCCATTGCCTTCCCACATGTTCATCAACTTAGCAGGAAAGGAGTAAAAGTCAGGCTGTGAAAAGGCACCTGAGAAAACAGGCAAACCAACAACACAGGAGAAATCATTGTTTCAACCTGAACTCAGCGTTTCCATAATCACATGATTAAGGCTTCACACAAGCTGAGTGAATGAATGACAGATACTACTAGCCTGACAATACGCGAAAACAACGTGCTCACTATACATTTTAGTTATGCCATAAGTCAGTTATAGTCTGAAACAGAATAAATGCTAAGACAGGCTTGCTGGATCAAACCTTTAAAATTTTAATATTCCATTATTAGTCACACATCACTGATAGCAGATTTGACTTTTTCTTAAGTGTACTAAGCAGGACATTTTATGAAGTTACTAAAGTCAAAACTATAATATTCCTGTTAAGCAGCTGTCATTTCATAGTCTAATAAAAGGTAGATATTGTAGAACATAATTCATGAATACTTTTCAGTCTTTGAAAGAAAGAACGACAGAATCGCCCGTACTTTGATTGAAAAGTTGCAGGGGACCCCCAAGAGAGGAAATGCTCAAATCCTGGAAAATGCCTTTTCTAATTCCACAATCAGACTCTAACTCCAAGTGTATGGAACTTTGTGTCAAAATCTATGTAGAAATGCACTGTCTGTTTTGAAATGTGGCACTTTTTGCCAAATACATGTGCAATTTTCAAAGAATATTCCTGAAGTTACTTGTACCTCCTCATGGAAAATGACTAATTTAAACAAAAACAGCCAGTTCTTAGAGAAAGCAATTTTCTGAGCCCTGCAACGCTCTGGTGAGCACCTAACAGACGCAGGCATCAGTGTCAAGCTGGTGCAGGGAGAGCGGGCTGGGGAGAGATAAGGCATGTGGCCTGGCTGACCCACATCGCGGAGTATCTGAGCACACAAAGCAGCCTCCTCCACGGATACAGAAGCAGCAAAGGCAGCAGCCACAAGACTACCCAAGGGAAATGTGTTCCTGGGAGCTTCCCATAACTTCGTAGGTAAAGAAGTGATGTCAGGCAAGTAACCGCAGCCCAGAGCAAGCGAGCTCATTCCAACCTCAAACTGAAATATCTGACATCAACTAATAGTTCTATGAGAATGATCCAAGCACTACTCTTAAAAGTTTCTGAATTCTCTGCAACGATCAATGTTTTCAACTCCCTAAAGAACATCAGCAATTTAAATAAACTCAGAACAGTTTAACATCTTAAAACCATCAGCCTCAAATGTGATCGCACAATCTTGTTTTTTAAACAACCGATGGTCAAATTAGAGCTCCACACACCAAAAGAGTGGTCTTTTTCATAACTATATTGCTCAATACCTTAGAAGGGGAAAGCATGCACTTTTCTACACTGCTCCTTTCTATATGCATGAGCCTGATCTTCAGCAGAAGAATCGAACTTAAGACATTCAAATCAGCAACATTCTGGAGGTGATAAGGAACCAGGGTCAGAGTACCCTCTAGGGAACCTGGAAAAAAAAGTCTGCTGTTCTGGCAACGGGACAGGTTCCAATGACCCGCTAAGCTCTAGGTAGTGTAGGGTTTCATTCTTTTCCTCCACTTTAATCCAGAGACAGAGCAATGACATGCTATGTGGTCCAAAAACCTCATTTTTTCTCTGTTACCCACTCCAGTGACTGAGAAAGACACCTCTCAAACTTCACGTGCAAAATTCATCTTACTACACATACTCAACAGCCTTTCTCGTCTAAGAAAAAAAAAAAAAAAACAGTTACTATGGGCTTGTGTTAATAATGAGACATAAAACTTTCTGAAAGAGGTTACAAATCCCATCTTTAACTCCTAGCTATAAACTTGACACTGTTACCTCTTATGCAGTACAGGTTTCTATTGGGTAGGTGAAAACTCATTTTGTTTCAGTAACACCCAAGCAAACCTGTCCAGTCAACATAAGACTAGACACTAGCCAGGCATAACATTGTCACCTCTAGCTAGAAGGCAAGGAAGTGTGAAGTAGTTTTAAAAGAAGCTGAGGAAACAGACTAATTCTATATTGGTGGGTTTTTCTCCACATGTATCCTAGAAGAAACTGCCAAAGACAAACTGTGAAGGTCTACCTGGAAAGTAATGATCTCAGAGTGCACAATTACAAAGAGAAGAAGTGGAGAAGGGAGAGGAAGAGGAGGAATGTGAAGTGGAGAAGGGAGAGGAAGAGGAGGAATGTGGAAGAGAAGGAGAAAAAGAAAGACACATTCAACTTTAGAGTGAGACCCTTGGCAGGAGTCCCATATAAATTCTGTGCTTTATGCACCAATTAAAACCCCTAGCACTCAGTAAGTTACACAAATAAATTACATCAGAGGATGTAATAATTTCCAAGATCAGAGGGCTGAAGTAGCCAATTATTATTTTTATTCTTATTTAAACAAAAGGCATCCCTCTAACTAAACAGCTCTGGAGAATGATATATCACATATGACATCTCCAGCTTTGCTTTCCAGTCCCAATTCTCCTCAGTTGAAACCCTGATTTAATCTGATTTTCAACAGCCCAATGTTTTACAAGAAAATGCCAGTTTAAAAGGTTAAAAATATAATCTGACAGCAGTGATGCTTCTAAATTATAGACACTGCAGATGCACCAAGTAAACATGTTTATTTTGTTGCCATGCTATCTAAATCCAGAACCTCTGGGTGTGACCAGAGACACTGTGGACCTCAACATTCCACCACACCCCCTTGAAAATACTCAAAAACTCAAATATGCAGAATCTAAGTGAACCGGTGGAACCCTGGATGACAGAAATACCTTCTGTCCTTTAAAACATCCTTTAAACTTGGTTTTTAAGTTTTAATTTCATCTATAAGAATAAAATGTATAAATGGGATTTTCAGAGAATTCTTTGAAACTTGGTTTTTCAGTTTTAAACATCCTTTAAAACTTGGTTTTTAAGTTTTAATTTTATCTGTAAGAATAAAATGTATAAATGGGATTTTCAGAGAATTCCACTGGGTTCCAGTTTTCTACGTCTTTTAAATTTACAGTGTTATGCAATGATTACTAATGTTCAGAAAGATCAACAAGGTAAGCCTCATCCACCAAAGAAAGATGCAAGCAGATTCCATATGTTATATTAGAAAAAGCAGAATCACAAACTCTAATTAAAAAAAAAAAATTCCTCTACAAAGATTTCTGCTTAATTATCAGTTAACCTAAAACTTCCATAGTCCATAAGGATGCCTCTTCTGAAGCATTCCAGTTAACAGAGGTCTTTACTACATAAAGCCAAGGTTGTCAGCCACTCACTTAAGTTTTCTTAGCAAGCAAAACATACAGCATATTATTCTCTTAGTCTTGATCCTTTTTTTCACCCAGTTACTTTTGGTTCAGAAGAAACAACAGTTCCAGATTTTGGAAAATAGTCTATCAGAAAAATAAAGGCTGTTTTCAATTAAATAATAGTCACCACGTGTAGCTGATACATTTGTAACAGAAAGCCAAAAGATGTCAGCTCTTGAAGAAATCTCACTTTAGAGAGATCTTCAACAATAAATTGCTTCATCAACCACCAACATGCCCTCAAAATCTCTGAGCTACCATCCTTGAGAATTATTTATTAGAGAAAATATCTGCAATTTCTGGATCATTTTTTATTGAGATCATGTACCCATCACACACCAGAAAGAAAACCTACAAGGCAAAAAATAATCGGCCAGATACCCACCATAAGACAGTCCCTTATTATAATCCAATCAAAACTAAATGAACAAATTCATTAAGCCACTTCACAAAGCCACAATTCACAAATCATTTGGACTGCGGCTTACTCCCAAGGTGTGTGCACACACTGGGCAGCAGACCTCACCCTTCTACTCGCTGGCCCCTCACGCAGCAGCACACAGGCTCACAGAACCAGATTTGTGTCTGTGTATCTTTCACACTTACACTACAGCTCTGGGGTTGCAGAGATACCACTAAGACCCAGAACTTTAATTCAGAATAATTTATGCCACCACACTGCTCTCCATTGTACATGCAATTTTAAAAAATATTACATTTCCCTTTTTATGTGTTACAAATCCTATCAGTAAGTTGAATTTTAAAAATTTCATTATCCATTATGGTCCCTATAAAAACTAGATTAGAAATGGAGAAAGGAGATGAATATTCATTTGAGAATTCTATGAACGGAGGGCGGGTTGGGAAATTGGATTGGGGGATGGTGTAATAAAAGAAAAACAGAAAAAAGATGGCTTATATTTTCCTGCTATACTCAATCCTCTCTAGCAAAAAGAAATAGTTTACTGACAAGATTACTGGTTCCTCATAATGATTTTTTTAAAAAAGAAAGACAAAAAGGAAGAAAAAAATAAACTGAAGTTGGCTTTCATGGTATCACTCCAGCAGTCTTGCTTCAAATACAACAAGCTGCACTCAACATAGGAGCAGGGTGGAGGAAAAAAAGTCAACAAACAGCAAGTATTTTTGTAGGGATATGAAAAAAGAATACATCAAAATTGGCTGAACAGCAAATATCACATATAGATTTACAAGCACAAAGTTCTCTAAGAATCAAAGGAAAGGAGTTGAAAAGTAAAAGATTCAGAGATACACAAATATAAGCACACAAATGCAAAAGCCAGATGTGATAACAATCAGAAAAAAATAATAGAATATTTATCTGTGACTTTAGAGTGAAAAGAAACCAGAGCAACTAATGTTGAGTAAAAATAAAGCTTTATCACTGTCAAAACATGTTTCGGTTTGTCGATTTTTCTGGGGAGACTTTAATACTACACACTAAGAAAGATCATTTCAGGCAAAAAGCTGAAATTACTGTCAGCTTCAGGCCACATCTCTGTACTCATAACTGTAACCCCTTCTCTTTCTTAAAGTTTAGAAGGAAACTTTAAAATTTATCACCATCTCACTTGAGAAACACAGTCAATTGTCAATGAGTACTTATAATAGTTATATGTTGAATAATTTTACAATCTACCTTACCTCGGAAGACACAAACAGGAGAATGCTTTTAGGAAACTAAAGAAATATAAATAAACTAAGTACCTATTTTAAACTAAACAATACATTCTTACAAACTACATCAGGGTACAGAAAAAAGGAGGAAGAAGATATCCTTATGAGAATGTTTATATTTCCAATCCATTCTGACCCTCCACGTACTGCCAAGTACACCAGGTACTGGGACAGATGACAGCTGAATGAGCCCCAGACCCTGCCCTGTCGTGGCGCTTGAAGGAGGGGACATTTACAAGGCACGGAAAGGTCACTAGAAATCCTTGCTCCTGAGTGGAGGGAAAGGGGGAGGATTCAGGAAGGGCATCATGCTGGAAATGACACCTGGGCTAAATCCTATCCGTTTAGCAGGTTGTAGCAGGTAGAGGGAGTTGCATGTGCCAAAGCACAAAAGATGAAGAAAAAGAAAAAAGTCATATGAACACGTAATGGGGGTGGGGGAAAGGCCCCAAGGGCAGAAAATTGGATCCCAAGCTTGCCTGGGCAGGACGTGTAAAATGGAGTGTCCTTTCCTCTAAGTACCTAATAGACTTATTTTCAGAAGCCATGCCCTGGGCATACATTCGGTCTTTCAGAGATCTTCCAAAGATCTCAGAGGACAGAACACTGTTTCTCCTCCTCCCATATATCCTGTTAAAATATACAGAGACTTTAGAAATCACATGGCAATTCCTGATGCTGCCCCCTCAACCCGCCCAAAAAAAGCAGACTTGTATTCACTTATTAACATATACCTCACTCTGATGAAGAAAAAATATATTTGGCTTATTTTAAATGATTTTTAGCATCAATCAAATTCTCGCAAGTCAGTTGGCTAACGCTTTAAAAAGAAGCACATACACTATGTTCAAAATGAGGTGTATGAAAATACATATGTATATGGACAATAATTAGAAGTGAATGTGAAAAAAATGAAAATAATATTAGCATTATGGATTAAAGGAAAATGAGTATTTTTCCAAAATTTGGAAAAATTTTTCTTCCAAAATTTTCATTAACATACCATTTAGTATATAGCCTTTTAAATTAATACAATATTACCTAAATATAAATGGCCTGCCTTAAGAAAATAATCCCATTTACAAATTTTTTAGTGAAGAAAGCTAAATGATTTGTGTTAATGATTAGTGTTCACATCTAAAAGTTGTAGGAATCAATGAGAGATAACTTAAAACTGGCTTAACCTAGGGAAAACTGGGGTGAATTAATTTCACAAGCAAAATCGAAGAGGGCGTGATTTATGGTAACCAACATGGTGAGTGTTCAAGTAGATAAAAAGACCCAATTAGATCAGAGAAACAGTCACTTAAACTGAGCTGAAAGGGCTACAGAAAGCCCTTCTCCTGAGGGAGCTGAGCTCTATTGTCTGGATTTGATCTGAATGGAGGTAACAGGAAAAACAGGGGCAGGCACCCTCTGACCCTTTCCGTGGGCCTGGGAGGGAAGAACAGAACAGGAACATAAACAGGCCAAGCAATCCAGCAGCGGGGCGGGGGTGGCTCCAGCAGGGCTATCCGCCTACACAGCTGTCCACCCCACAACAGGAGTCCCACGGGGAAGTCTCCAGCATTTCCACTGTCATCATTACAACTTCGGACCTTAATGTAAAACATTAAGTTACATCCTCCTGATCTCTATCAGAAGTTATTACGGACAATGATACAGCCTTTGGGCAGTGCCTCCAGTCTTGTAAAGTCCTGATACAAGCATAAGATGTATACATAGGCTTTGAGAAGTGGAATACACTTGAGCTTTAGAATCTCAGACCTGGATTCAAATTCCTGAACTTCAAAATCCTTTACTGACTGTGCACAGTCACACAAGTCACTGAGTGTCTGGACATCAGCATTTCCTCACTTGTTCAATGGGATGGCATCGCCTCCTCTAGGGCTGCTGTAAAGGAGCACATGGCATGTGGCAGGAGCCTGGGCCCCTTTATAAGCCTCTCACACTGGGCAAGAGACTGGCAGTTCAATTTACTAATTTATAATTAGTAAGTTGCACAGGAGAAAGGAAAATTCAGTGAGGGGGAAATCCCTCTACTCAGACCTCCGCACTACCTGCAAAGAGAGAAGCAACTCTCTCCTGAACTCGGCACAATTAAAGAGCAGTTTCATTTCATTTTTTTGTGACAGGGTTTCACTGTGTCACCCAGGCTGGAGTGCAGTGGTTTTTATACAACACCAAGTCTGTACGCTTTGTTATCCCAGACAAGATTTCCAAGTAATAAACCCAAAACATAAGCTTTGACTAAAGGGGGTAAGGAGTGCGAAAAAGAGGAAACAAATTACTAAGGTGATGAAGATTTGGGCCTTTTCCATCTGTGCTATCTTTTAATATTCAAAACAGTAGTGCACAGGCAGGCAACTATGATAAGACAATAATTCAACCGAAGGGCATTCTGGTACGTGTAAACTCCTCAGGTTTCACCCTTGTGTCGCTTATTACATTAGCAGAACCTGCTGATTGAATTACTTCCCTGCAGTGCTTCCAAGTCTCTAGTTTTTCCCATATAACATCTAATACTGCTTATGAAGATGTTGTATTTGTCCTTTGGTATTTTACTAACTGATATCTCAAGATGCCTGCCTGCTCAGAATGTTTTTCAGAAACTCTGGGTCATATGTACCTCACCACCTATGTAACCAAAAAGGCGTAACTGCTCTCACAGGAAGGTTCAAACTATACAGTGTAAAGCTATGCCAGCTCTCAGAAGGGTCTAAATCAACTGAGTTTCATCAAAGCCTTAGAGCTGGCAGCTGGTCTAAGCTAACACAATAAGCAAATAAAAGGCACTTTTCCTGGACTGCTGTTGGACTCTGCTTTTTGGATTAGCTAAACCAAGTGCCACTGCTGGAACAAGTTATACCAAGTACTGTTAGTGAGGAGATAGGAACTATATGGTCTTTTCCCTTAATCAATACTAACAGGAAGATCAAAAGACAAGTAAGGAAAAATCAACACAACAGTGACATTAGTCCCAGGCAAAGACAGACCTTTATTAGAGAGGAAAAGTACTTGAAGCCCCTTTTCCAAACTATAAACAAAATACAAATTCTAGCCTAAATTACCAACCACAGCAACAAAAGCAAGAAGAAAGATTTCAAGGGTACATGCCATAGCTAATAAGGTTAGACAGCTTTTCTGGAAGGAGAAAGAAAATGGATCATCTTGAAAACTAGAGAAATGAACTTACTATTATGGATGATAAAGGCAGCTTTTCCTGCCTTTATCCAATATTCAATTCATATTGATGCATCAATTCAATATGAAATATAATTATATATATTATAATATATTCAGGTAAATAGGGCAGATATGAGGATTCATTTTTATTTCCTCAAAAACATATATTTCATTTTCTGAAAACATACTAGGAGCACAATACTTACATGGGCAAAGCACGTATGTGGGCAACTTCCCAAAAAAGTTAATAAAAGTTGTAAACCCAAGAAAGAAAAATTCACCTTACTGGTAACTTCTTTGAATGAGTGAAGTTTTACACCATGTTTAATAAGAATACCCAGTATGGCAAGGGTTTGGTTAAAAAACAAAATAAAAACATACAAAACTGCTTTGGAACACATACTTAAAGGCAGGACTGAACAACCTGGAGTCAAAAAGGCCTAGGTTCGAATTAGCACTCTGTCACATGTGGCCCTGCACAGGTTTCTCAAGCATCATGACTCAGTTTCATGCATAAAATGATGAGTGATGGTACCCACCTCCCTTGGTGAACACTTAAAGAGGCCACACAAGGAACAGCACTTTACAAAGGACCCAGCTAAGAATCAGCCCTCAATAAAGGACAGATACCATCAAGGTTCAGGAGCCACCCCTCTGGGCACTTCCCCCAAGGAGCAGGAAGAACCAACCCACTACGCAGCAAGAGTCTAGCCAGAATTTCCTCATCTCCGCAGGAAAAGAAAAAAAAAGACTCAGATCTCGATGCTTCCTCTTTAAAGATAATTTTTAAGTGCAGGTTCTGGCCAGGGACCTCCACTTCAATTCAAAAGGAGCAACCTGAAGAAATGGCAGAGGTCAAGATGGGAACACGACCAGGCCAAGCAGGGCAGCCCCTCAGCAATCCAAGGCCGCCACCTGCAGCAAATACTGCAAGGCCAGAAATCTGCTCTGCTCTTTTCTCCAGCAATGGGATCAATTACACCCTCAGAGCCTCAGAGGGGCTCCTCTGGGGGCAAAATGCCAGTCCCACCTGCTCCACACTATTGCTGCCACAGCTCAGCAAGAGACAGCCAAGACCCCAAGGCAGAGGGACAAGCCCACCACTGCTTGAAACAACAGCCTGGAGGAAAAGCAGCCCATTTTGCCTCCTGAGGGCAATCCCTTAGCTGGTGGGCACACTCTGTGTCCTCCGATGCAGGAAAGAGCACGGGGCTATGGGTCCTTCTCCTCCCTTCTTGGTGGACAAAGCACTCAGGACCTCATCCCTTGGGCCTCCAGGGAAAGCAAGGCTCTGGAGGACAGTTGTCTGAATGGTTAACAGGAAAGAGTTCTTAGATCACTAACTGCTTGGCCAGTGGAGTTTAACCCCAAAACATTCACTGGTTCCACCACAAGTTTCAAAATCAAATCACTGAGTGCCCAAATGACTAAACGGATCATGTCACCCCATCTCACTGTCACCATCGCACAGAAGGGGGCTATACCCATTGTGAGCAACTGTTCTTTGGCAGGGGAAGTGAGACAAAGGTAGGAGGGAAACTAACTACCAAAGGGAAAACAAGCCTATTTGGAGATTTCAAGCAAGACCGGGTCTTAAGGATCAGTTCACTAACCTACTCAGAAGGCTGACACTGCCTGCTACGTAGAGTCTGGAATAAAGCCCTTATTTGCAGGGCTTCCCCCTCTCAGAGGCCACAGACTTTATTGGGCCCAGGTCCTTCCTTTCAAGTCTCTCTCATCATGAAGGCCCTCTCACCCCTTCAACTCCAAAGGCGCTGGATATCTCTCAGCCTCTCAGTCCCTCAACCTCTCGATGTGCCTTCAGGCACTCTGCTTTCCCCTTTCGAACCCTTAGCTAACTCACTCTTTCTACTTCTGCTGACATGGAATTCCTTCCCTCCCCACAAAAATCTGCCCCCCCACCAAAACAAATTTTGTCCCCTGCTGTACATCAAACCCTGTACTCCTTGGCAGCACCTTGCCAGGTTTGCTTAAAGAGCTTCCTTCTTGATGGACTATAAGCTCCATGAAGGCAGGGACTACTCTGAGATTACCTATTATAACCCTAGCCCAAGTATTTCAATACCCCGACAATACCCCAACCTGACTTTCCAACTTCACCTCCCTCACCAAGTACTTCAGCCTCCAGCCAAACCCCTCAAGGTTCCAAAATCGCCATGCATTTATTACTACTGCTCTATAAAAACCCAGGTCACCTCTCAAGGCTCTGCTAAAGGCCACCTGCCCCAGGAAATCTTTCCCAATCTCCCAGCAATACACATGCCTCTCACCTTCACACTGGTGGAAATAATCAAGCATGAGAGCCATAAGGACCTACCTTCTAACCAGATTCCCATTTATTAGGGAGTGAGCCTTGGACAAGTCACTAAGCTGGAGCCTCACTGCCCAGATAACAAATTTGAACTCCTGGAAAGGATAATGTAAACCACCTAATGGAACCTGGCATATAGTATGCCCACAGCTCTCACCCACCACCCCTCTACATCCTAATTAATGATTTGTTGCTAAGTCATCTGTCTTGCCCTTAGACTATATACCCCTGCAGGGACATTTCCTTATGGAGCACCCCAGTCCTCTGAAGCGAAACTAGCCTCGTAAAATAGCAACAACAGCAGCATCACCTAACATAAACTGAGTGATCAGTGTTTAGTGTGTATGCTGAGATAGTGCTTAATTCCTAGTATGTACAGGGAATCCCATTTTTTTTCTTCAACTTAAGGTTCAGGAGTCCATGTGAAGGATCTATGAATCTCATTTTTAATATACCCATGCAGAATACACATGCAATAAAATATATACATACGTGCATGCATCTCAAAATTCTTATTATAATTTTAAGCTTTAAAAATGACAAAATTATGAAAGCTACAAACTTAACATCATTTGGAAGTTCAATTATTTAAATTTCTTTTACACTCAGTTGATCAATTTTGAATGCAAAAGTTTTTATTTTACATTTTTCATTCCCTCTCATTAGAAATGAAAAATGCTAAAATTCCCCAAACAGATTTTGGGGAAATTTTGGAAGTTATGTTCACTTTAGCTACTAAAGCAATGTTTTCATTTTCTTTCTATGGCGAAGTGTTCAATCTGGAGGCAGTAACCAGTGGATGCTAGGCCTGTAGCTCTCCCCACCCTGAGTGCTATACAGGTGGCTGGCAGCAGTGGCTGCTGTCTAAACTGCATCAGACAAGAGCGATCTTCTGCCTTGGCTTGCTTCTCACCAACACAGAACTGTTCTCCATGGTGTGGAGGAGACATAAAGTACTTCAGGAACTGTACTACCTTCTTACTGCCAACAGTCACAGACAGGTACAACCAATATAAATGAGCTCTTCATCCTGTCCTCTAACCACCGGAATGCAGCGTTAACATTCTTCTGGTCCTTCCGCCAACCTGTACCTGCAGGATGCTTCTATAGATTACCTCACCTACTCCAATCTCTTAGTTCTGTTATTTCACGTCAGGTGACCTTTAAAAGCTTGAAAATCTGTGTCATGCATTAGCTCTCCTGGGTGAAAGCTGCTTATGTTCCAGTCTATCAGAAGCATAGTTCTCAGTAAGCTAGGCTATTCTTCAACTGTCGTGCTCTCAACAAATTTCAGGAGATAATACTGGAGATTAACAAATGCAAAAAGACTGGGAGATGACTTACAAATTATAAAGTCACTCTAAAAATGCTTTTGTTAGCTAAGATTTTCAAACCGTACAGTACTTAATGTTTGGAATAACTCATCCAAAAGGCTGAAATTGTGCTCACTAGAATGATCAATAACCCGAGGAGGCAAAAAACAACTCAACAAAAACTGAATGAATTTATTTCATATCAGTCTTGTCAGGTTGCATTTTGAGTTATATCCAGAGCATGTGATGGAAGTACCCGAACCATAATGTAATCTCATGTACTCCATCAAGGATCTAGTCCGCACAATCTTCTGGGATCTAGTTTGAAAGCACACTCCTTTGTGTTTACAATCCTTCCGCAGGAAGGGCCTTTCCCCAACACAATCAATCAATCAATCAATCAATCATCAGTCCAGAAAAGCCTAATTGCTCACCCATCACCAGTTCTGATTATAATTAGTGTTCTATAATCATGGAGCAGGAAGCACAAGATGGGAAAGGAGGGGGGCCACCGAGGTCCTCCCAAGTACTTGGTAATCATGATCAGCCGTTTTATATCAATAGCCTAGAAGCCAAACACACAACTGCTCGCTCTAGTTAAATTCTGTTAAACCAGTACTAATAAGAATGGAAGTACAAAGCTTGAAATAATGATTTCTTATCCTAAAAACAGATTCTACATGAGCAGAAAAGCAGGGATAAGCAGAGTTAAGTGTTTTGAGAGTGAGAAGCATTATGTGGATGGCTAGAAAGAAAACCTCAATCGAGAATGACTCTCAATAGCCTTAAACCTGCGGCTGAAAATGCCCCCTGATGCATATTTATTAGGTCTGTCATCCAAGAGGCTTGTATACCACAGTATTTCCAGCCATCATTAACAGGCATTAATGACCACAGCCTTTCAACGCCACTGTGGCGCACTGCAATGCAGCTCTGAGCAGCTGGTGGAATCAGAACAGATGGCCGGCTTCCCTTCAAGGCAGGACTTTCTGCAGGTGACAACATGACTGCTAGGTGACTGACAAAAAGAAAAACAAACAAAAGTTGAAACTAGAATATCTGATGTCAGTAAAGCACATGTTTAGTTTCTCAGGGAAACTGTGACTTGGGCCCTAAAGGTTGGTAGGATTGTTTACAAAACTGCAGTTGTGCTACAGAAGCAAAATGTTCCTTCCAAGTCCAGAAACATTCACTGAGCCCTGGCCACATCTCCATGTGGGGTGGTAAACTAGGGTGTGTCACAGAAATCCATTTCTCCAAGAGGCTCAGCGAGTACCTAACGTGCACCAAAAAGGTAAGCCCAGCACTCCAAGCGGGGTGGAAGTCGGGGTTCCTACCCTCAAGGAGCAATACGCTCTAGTGGAATGCAATGGCCACTCTGGGCACATGGCAAGCAGCACAGAGGGCAGAACCACGTTTTTGTCCAGGGATGCTTAACTATCTGCCCTTGTATTTGTCTACACTTCTATTTTCCCTTCAGTAAATTGCTTATATACTTTGCCTCTTAACAACGGAATGCTTGGAATCTTCTGATTGTAAGAGCAGAACCCACTCAAGGTGGCTTAAACAGAAAAAAAAGTGAATAACTGAAAGAAGTGGGGACTCTCAAAGGACACAGGATTATTTTCTCAGAAAAGCTTTTCCTGATTATTCTGCCCAAAAGGATCCCCCGCTACCTTATCCCTAGCATTTTACCCTGCCAATTCACCCACCCCTGCCCACCCAATCACCCTCTTCCTCCTTATCCTGCTTTAGTTTCCTCCCAGCAGTCTCTGAAGTTCCCTTTTTTATCTACTCATTTGCTTGCTCACCTCTCCCAATAAAAGGTAAGCTCCAAGCAGGCAGGAAGGGAAGCTCCAAGCAGGCAGGAAGGGAAGCTGTCTGTCTTGTTCGCTGGTGTAGCCCAGGGCTGGGAGCAGTACTGGTCCTCAGTCAATATATTGAGTCACTCAATGAATGGTCAATCACAAGAAACTAGGTCTCAGGAGGTACCCAAACCACGAACTAGAAGCAAGACGGCTGCCCTCTAGCTCACACTCCATTCTCTCTTTGCTTTGTTGGGCTGCAGCCTCAGTTTCTCCTTCCAACTCCACTGTGCCTTCCAACTCCACTGTGCCTTCTAACTCCATTCTGCAAAGAGCAGAGAGGGCTTTCTTCACTCTCAACTCATACTGGAAAACTCTGCGACAGTCTCCTGTGCCCTCAGGGTAAAGTCCAAATCTCTTCGAATATCTTATAAGCCCTTCATGATCTCCCCCCCATCATCATCCCTCACATTATTTCATTCAATCATTCTTTTCTAGCCATAAAGAGAGGAATGACAGGAGAAAAACCACAGTTTAGTCTGTTCCTCAAAGTAGCCGCATGTGCTCATCTCCAGGTTGCAGAACATTCCAAATCTTCTTCAGAAAGCACTCTTTCCCTCTTATCTCCAACCTGGTCATCCCCATCTCATTCTGGCACATGGCTAGGGGACTCGCTAACACATCCACCAACCCAGCCTTCTGGTCTCCCAGCTAGGCTGTCAGCTCTGCAGCAGCAGGGACCATGACTGTCTTGTTCACCTGTGCATCCCTTAGTGCAATCCACAGCATCTGACAAGTGGCAGATGCTCAAATATTTGGGGAATACATCAATGAACCATGTATCAGTAATGGTTATCCACAAAGAGGCTGGGACAAAAATAAGAGAGCAGTTCACCAGGAAAAGGAATGTGTCTGCCTTGTCCTAGCTGTATTCCTCATGCCTGGAAGAGTCCACAGCCAATAAATATTTGCTGAATGAATACATTCCCGGATTGCCTGATATAACTCCACCCCCTTTTCTCCCACTTGAGAAAACACATCAGAATGCAAGAGGGTGAAAAATGGCATTATTAACAGGACATCTCCGAATCATTTGAAAGATCCACATTTTATTACTTGTCATAAATTACTGGCCACATACCCTCAAGACTGATCACATATGAGGTAGTTGAGACAGTGGTTGAGAACAGCTGATTTAGACAAAGCTAAGAAATACGGAGCACTTTCTGCTCTTATTATTTTATTTTCCAGAAGATAAAGTGACAATAAGCTCAGTAAGAACTAATAAATGAATTATTCTAACCTTTACTTTTCTTTTTATAAAATAGATTTCTGCACACCCCAGGAGAAACGTTTAATTAAATCAAAAGACATTATAAATTACTTTTCAGTTATTTTTCTCCCATACCAATGAGGTCTACCAAGTTGATGTGGTCTCCATTCAAAAGCCAACCTACAACCCCATATACATACTTTCAGGAAGGCCACACTGCAAGCCCTGCACAGCAGAAATAAAACCAGTGCTCCAATGTGACAATACTCGTCTCCCTCAAATATAGCAAAGGCTATTTTGTTTGTTTTGGTCCTTTGTGCATAAATATTTTATCTTTTCGATAAAATGTTTGGTAAAACTACTGAACCTGAATCAAGCCTATTTTACTTTCCTTTATATACAGCATCCCCAAATATTGATCGCAGGATGAAACACCACCAAAAATGAAAAGCCCTAATGAAGGTTTCAGTCTTGGTGTGTTAAAGAGAGAAACAAATAAATCTGAGAATGCCAGACCAGAAACCACACAGCAACACAGACAGCCACATATTCCAAACAAGGCTAAAGTTAGTAAAGGAAAATATAGCAACTCAAAGCCAGTAACACCATAACCCTTAATAGCCTACAGAATTAGACACTCCATCCACACAAACAGGTCTGAGCTCTTCAGATCACCCCACATGCTGAGTGACAGCAAAGATTTTGTTTTATAAATTTTTTTTAAGTTCAAAGACCTTTTAGCCTATAAAAGATACTAATGTTTGATGTCTTTGGGCCCAAATTAGAGTGGAGGATAAGAAAAGGAAAAGTGTTAGGGTATATTTGAAGGTTTCTCATTGCCACCAAAGGGTGGAGTAGTCAAGGCAAAGTGTTGAGGTTACAGCAACAACAAAAAGCATATAGAAATTGGGACCTGCTTTAAAAAAAAAAGACCATAAACTCTACAAGCTACTATAATCCTCTTTGTCTTATCTGACAGAACACTGCATCATCCAAAGCAAATGAGGCAGGTATCTACCTCCTTTTGTAGAGCTTAATCAATTTCTACCAAAATACTTCATTTTTCAGTCATATTTATACATTTTCATTTGTAGAGGTTCTTACCCTCTTTTTGTGCCAAGAATCCCTTTGGCAGTTTGATGACATGTACTGAGCCCTTCTCAGACTATGTTTTTAAACATATAAAATAAAATACAAAGGATTACGATTGGTATCAGTTATGCTTCATTCTCAAAAGTCTTAAATTGTAATACATATGTGCACTTCTGTAATAATGCAATCAATAACAAAATCTAGCAGCAAATCTTTTTGTTGCCTACACTCATAAGTGAATGAAAATGCTAAACTGCAGTTTGAATATCATGAAAATAAAGACATATTTTTCCCCCATCTAAGTTCAAGAACTTCCCAAACTCCATCTGTGGACCCTAGATTAAGAACCCTTGGTTGAGAGAGCCAATAAAAATACATTTTGTGAAGCAACAAAAGAAAAAAAAAAGGCTTGCAAAACGCATTATCCATTCAACTGTGAGGTGAGAAGAACTAAGAGAGTAAGCAATATTTTTCCAAAAACCATCATGGGCCATTAGCAAGAGAGCCACATGCTTCAAATTGAATCCAGAAAGGATGCTTTGAAGAACTGGCAGCGCTGCTGGAATCTGTCTTAAAGTGGGAAAAGGGTAGAGTGGGGTACTACAGCCACCTAGCTCAGCCCAGATCAACTATGAACTTGAACCTCTCTCGTTCTGGGAGCCTCAGTTTCCTCATGAATAAAATACAAGGGCTAAACATATACCATGACCATTAGGCTTCCTTCCAGTCCTAATTTTTTTTTATTATACTTTAAGTATAAAAATTATACTAATTTTTTTTATTATACTTTAAGCCTAATTTTTCTTTATTATACTTTAAGTGGGGTCCTTCCTCAAGGGGACCTGGCTTCCCCATCATTCAAGGGGCTCCAGGTCTGTAAACTGGCTTAAGTCTGGAAATTGATTGAGGGGCTGTGATTCTCTCTTTTTATAATTCAAATTAGTATTTTGTCCATTCAACCTAGAAGTTTTCTGCTTACATTAGATTAGGTATTTCTCCTAATGCTGTCCAGTCCTAAATTTTTATCATGAGATCATCTCATCTTTATGCTGGTTATTTCCGTCTATTTACCTAAACTTCAAAACATCACTGTCTTTCTTAAACTTGGAACATAAAGTTTTACCCAATTTAAATGCTCTCATGGGTAATCTAACATCAGTGAGTCAAATAGATGTATATCATTACAACTTTTTTAAACATTCTGTTTTTAAGCACATGTCCTTCATAAAAAACAACCACAGCATTGGTCTTTTCTGCTACTAAAACAACTGTCAGGGTTAGAATATGTAATTAAATATTTTCCACATTTGCACCAATGAACAGAATTACTGAGCACAGACCAGGAAGGGCTCTTGAAGACGACCTAATCCAATCATACTTTGCAAATGGATAAAGAAACAGAGAGGAGGAAGAACTAAACCAAAGTCACAGAACCAGTCAGCAAGAGAGCAGGGCTTATCCAGGTCACCCACGTGTAAATGCATGTTCTTCCCACTACATCAAACTGCCTCCCAAATCCTGATCCACTTACCTAACCTTAAAACATTAGTAAGTTTAAAATTATAGCAAAAAGCCCTGCTGGTTAGACCACTCATTTTTCTCTACTTTCAGTTAAGCAGTGGACACAACAGAGAGTCGCGGCTATGATACAATAACTGGCTGGAATCATGAAATAATTAAATTCCACTGATCTGCCCAGAAAGTGATGAGCTCACTAAAATCCTAGCTATGTGGAACCTCTTAATGATACTGTGTAACACATGCAAAGATACAGAAGTATTTGTATATGGATATAGACATCTATCAGCTCTTCATTCTGCTCTCCAGGATTTCCTAGTAATGTTCTACTATGATATTCAAAAGTGAGCAAAAAGGACAGTCATATAACCATTAAAAAACAAAAAAGCACTGAATTTGACAAGCAAAGCTTCTATCAATATCAAATATTAGCCATTTTTAGATCTCAGGAATCAACTCATTATTCAGAAAATCTATTTGAAATTTTGTTTTCCAATATTTATGTCCCAGAGGACATAAAGATATCATAAAGATTGTAATTCTATGTGGATGTTATTGTTGTTTTAAGATGAAGTACACTGTCTGAAACCCTAAGGGTGGAATATGAATAAGGTTCTCTTTAAAAATCCACCTACCTCGTCACTCTTTCACCAGCACTCTTCAATGTGTTCAACAATGGTAAACAGTCAGAAACCTACTCTCAAAAAAAGAAAAACACCACAATTCAAGTATTCAAAAACCAGACTAGCATCCTCTATTCACATTGCACCTCCTGAGAGAGAACTTCCCTGACCTTCCAGTCGAAGAAAACAATACCCACCTAAGCAGTCACTCTCTAAGTTTATCAGCTTCTCTTCGGAACTTGGTTACACCTGAAATGGTCACTTATTACTCATCTATTTGAATGTTTCTTTCTGTTTATGCCTGTCACTCCACACTAAAATGAAAGTTCCCTGTTCTCACTGCATCAGCAATGCCTAAACAGCATAGGCACAGAGTAGGTACACAAATGACGATTGAGTGTCTCGCCCACTAAGGGCCAACTATGTCATAGCTTGGTCTCCTGGAAAAGCATTAGCAAAGGGCTGAGCATATGCAACTGCAACGTTATATCCACAGGCTCCTGTGCAGTAAGACTATGTATGATACTAGGACAATTCCGAAGCCTTTCCGTGGCTTCGGAATGCCCTGCACTTCCAGCTATGAACACAAAACCTCTTCAGGCCCACTCGCTGCTTTTCTGAAACATCTCAACAATGATTTCCTCAAAAGGAAATAATGAAAATAATGTCCTGGCATACGTTAATCTTCCGCATCAAATTCCCAGTGTTAAACATACTTTGAAGCCAGCCACACAAAACCAAACTCCACAAAATTAGGTTGGGCTGAAGTTACATAAGACAGACTAAACTGTGGTTTTTCTCCTGTCATTCCTCCCGCCTTCCTGTGAACCCTGATATTTGTCTTTGAAGTGCAATTAAGATGCAGGTGAGAAAAACACTTACCTGCAAACAGCTTCAAAATAGGTAATGAGATTTCCAATACTACCCCCACTTCATGCACTAGTAACAAAGTCAGGAAGACTGGGAAGCTTTGAGTTGTGCGGTGTCTGGAAGCTTCCCTTTAAAAACTCCTCTTAAATTATTTTTAAGTCAGCACTTACTTCAAGGTACTCAAGTATCAAAACACGTTTTGCAAAGTTCCCTGAGTCTTCCCACAGCCATGACTCCTCATATGTGTGCTAAGCCTACCTATCAGCGCCAAGGATGTTCTGAATACAGGTCTTTCAACGCAGAAGGACAAAAGCCCGGTTCCCAGGAGCGACACATCCAAAGGAAAAAATAATCCTTTCTTCAACACTAAACCCAAGTTGTTCCTTCTTCCCAGTTTCCTGCACTTCCCCCCTCCCCCTTCCCTTTCACTGCCCACTATATCCAGCTATAATCCCGCGAAGCCTCTCTCCTGGCTTATTAAGAGTAAACAATAGAAATGTCACAAGGAAACTCAGGAAGTAGATGAAGTCTCTAATTGCTGCCGTTTAACGATTGTACATAATTAGTATCTACAAAATGCGGCTTTCACCAGCAGAAAGGGAGCCGAGGCGGCGAGGCTGGCGAGCTCCCAGCCGCCGGGAGGACACTGGCGAGGCCGGGACCAGGGGGATGCGGCCCGCGCCCCGGTGCCAGGCCCCGAGCAGCCGCATCCTGCCCCTCCCCACCAGGGCATTCCAAGCAAGGAGAAGCGGAGGACCGGCCGGCCCGGGTCACACACCGTTCACTGCCCTCGGGCTGCGGCGGCCCGCGGCGTTCATCGGAACAATTTCCAAAGCGCAGCCGGGGATCCCACACCCCGCGGCGGCCCGAGCTCACGGCGCCGCGCTTGGAGTTCGGGGGCGCGGGAACCACGGTCCGCCGGGGAGGTGGGAAGACGGGACTCCGGGCCGGCCGGCCTCTCAGCTTCGGGAAGCGACCCCGCGAAGTGCCCGCGACGGCGGCGCCTCACCCCGAGTTCCTGCCCGCCCTCCCCGGCCGGACGCGGCGCGCGGGAAGTGGAGCCCCTGCCCCCGCCCTCACGATACGGCCGCGGACCCGGTGCCCGGCGCTACCCTGCGGGGTAGCCCGAGTCCCGGCCGCCACTTCCTCCACCGCGTCTTCGCGGGGACAGCGCAGCCCGGCGCCCCGCCGCAGCGCCTGGAGCGCGCGCCCATGGGGGGCGTCCCGGCCCTGCGAGCCTCTCCTGCCGCCCCGAGCGCCTCGGCAGTCCCCAGAGAGCGCCGAGCCACCCCGCCTGCCCCACTCGAGGATGCGGACGCTCTCCGCCCGCGCCGCTGCCCGGGACCAGGGACCCCAGGACTCACCCGAGCACCACCAGTTCCCCGTATTTCACTGGCTCCTTATTGGGGGCGCAATGCTCCTCCTGGCCAGGGGAAAACATGGAGCCCCGCTCGGCCGCCGACGCCGCCGCCGCCGCCTCCGCCGCGATCCCCGCCGAGTCCGCGCCGCCGCTACAATCCCATCCCGAGAACGGGGTGAGCGCGCCGGGGAAGGGCACGGCGGCGAAGGGGGCGCGGGGCGGCCAGTCCCGCTGCTGCTCCGTCGTGGCTGCGCTGCTGCTCCGCCTGACTCCCCGGAGCTCCGCGCGCCGCGGCCGCCCCGAGTCAGAGCCGGCAACAAATGGGACTGGGCAGTAGGGGGACCTGCCCGCGCCGAGCGCCGCCGCCGAAACCCCGCGGGGGGGAGAGAGGGAGGAGGGAGCGGGCGCACGAGAGGCGGGGGCCGCGCGGGGGAGGCGGGGGCCGGCGCGCAGGCAGGTGGGAACCGCCCCGCCCCACGCGGAGCCAGCCGCCCGCCCCCGGCCCGCGGGGTGCCCCCTCCCCCGGTGCGTGGGGCCGTCTGCGCCCACTCCCCGCCCCCTTCGGCCCGGCGGAGGCTCAGCCCCTGTGTTATGTAAACATAGAGTAAAAGGGAAAGGAAGTTCTTAAAGGAGCAGTTCTATTTTTTTTCCTCACTTCCTTCCCCAAACTTAGAGCGCGGGGTTCTCAGCCCTCGCCGCCTGGTTCTTTAGCCGCGAAGGCCCGCGGGAGATCCTGGAAGCGAGCGGCCGCGGATCCCAAGCCTACGTTTTCCTGACTGGAGTTCGATGGGATTAACTTCCTCTCCGAGTAGAAGAGCGCTCTCTCGGTGTCACTGTGTCCCGGCTTACATCTGGAGGTGTCTCACACACCCACTTGGGTGCCTCCCCTTCCAAAACCAAGCAGAAAGGCGTCTAGAAAATTAGAAGGTTTTGCCAGGTGGTGCTGGAGTAGAGGACGTTTCGAAGGCGCTTGGAGCACCCCCACCGTTGTACTGGATGTAGCTACCCCGGCTTGTCGTCAACAGAACTCCAACTGGCTTTGGGGGGTGACGGAGGGTTGGGGAAAGAGTTGTTTTTTAATCCATACTTTATCCACTTTTCCCATGCCTTCTTTCCATCCCCTAATACATATAAGAAGAAATTACCTGGGTGGATTTTTTAGTGAATGTAAATGTTCCTTTATGACCATGATTTAATCAGTCCACTGTTTGCTTTCTATTCTTTTTAAACTAGTCATTGCTACAGCTTTAAAATATTGTAGACTGTAATAGTTTTACTGATTGCTGTTTTTCATCATACAGGATTTAATTGTTCTAACATTTATTAAGCACTCATAATGTGCTAGAAACTCTACATATTATTGCCAGTCACTGCCTCTCAACACTGTTAAATATTTAAAGAAATAAATGCTGCAAAAGCTGCCCTGTGTATAGTGACTGGTTGGCTATGACCCGAAGCAAAGTGCTAGAAAAAATAATAATTGCATCTGTAACCTTTCATTCCGCTGTGCTGCACCCCTTGTGTAACCTTCTCTGACAGGTTATTACAGTAGTGACATGATGTTTCTGGTAATTTTACTTCAGTTAGGAACTGATTTTTTTTTTTTTTTTTTTTTTTTTGAGGCGGAGTCTCGCTTTGTCGCCCGGACTGGAGTGCAGTGGCCGGATCTCAGCTCACTGCAAGCTCCGCCTCCCGGGTTTACGCCATTCTCCTGCCTCAGCCTCCCAAGTAGCTGGGACTACAGGCGCCTGCCACCTCGCCCGGCTAGTTTTTGTATTTTTAGTAGAGACGGGGTTTCACCGTGTTAGCCAGGATGGTCTCGATCTCCTGACCTCGTTTTTGTTTAATTGAGGCTTTAGAAATAAATTATTCCAAAGTAACTGAAGTCACACCATTGGTAAGTCAAAAATAAACTTTATTAAACAGTTAACTTATTTCAGCTAACCATAGAAATTCTATATTTCAAATGAATATTAGTTATTCTGCATATATTACACATTCTCTATATGTTTTATATGTAATGAAAAATCTGTTACAGTTTTAACCAGCACTCCTTCACTAGAGGGATAAATCATTTCTCCTCCCCAGTGTTGATGTAAATTTCTTTCAAATTTCTGCTGGATTAATGTTGTCTTCATCTACTCTGTGCATCTCCTTACCACATAGATTGTATAACTATCAAAGATCTGTCAGAATCATTCTGCAGTTGCACGGTCCTGTTTAGGATGGTGCCTGCCTCTGTCACCCTAGCTTCTCTAGGCCTGCTCTATTGCTGCTCCTGCTCTCTAGGCTACCATTACCTCCCTCCTTCTCTCTTGGCCTGCTGTGCCTGTGTGCATTGCATTGCATTACACTGTCATAGCTGCATTTCTTCCTTGCTGTGCTTCGCATCTGCTCTTAGGAAGATAGAAATATGTATTGACCTCCTACTAAGTTCCCAGCACTAGGCTGAGAGTTTCCCATAGGATATCCCCATCTTCCAAGGCCCCCCAGTCTAGCTATCTGCCTATGGCACCCCTGACTTTCAGAGGGATATGTCTCTCTCTCTACTCCCCTAACATGTCTTTGAGAATGTTTATAGTACTTAATCAGGTCTGTCTTTATCAGACTGACTTACAGGAAGTGTTGCTGTGAATGAGTTTTTGTATCAATGGAGGCTTTTTATCCTAGGCAGCTCAAGGCTAGATCAGCTCTGTGAATCACTCTGAGCCCTGAAAGCTTCTGACTGGTAAGAGCAATTCTATTGATCGCAGTCAAGAACACATATAGGGACCAGGCATGGAAATCCAAATGAGCAAATGGGCTGAGTGAGGACTGTGGCACATTGGTAGGGTCTGTGCCGTCTACAGGGCTTATCTGTCACTCATCTCTAGCTGATTGTTGCCATGTGACAATGACAGTTCACTCTTGCTAGATTTAATTTTTCTAAAAGCCTCAAATCCTGATTACACCAAACCTCTCAATTTTTAACTGTTGGCAACTCATTCACACTCTCAATTTTCTTGAAACACAGCATGAGCCCATCAAAACTATGTCTGTTTTTCTAGACTCTATGGACCCAAGGTCCCCACAGTTGCTTTCTGTGATTTCAAGGAAACAGACATAAGTAAAGGTAAAAAGAACTCTTCTCAAATGGTGTCAAATTGTAGGGATGGGGGAATGGCAGAGTGGTGAGGGGTGTTAACTTGATTTTCTCAGAGCATTGATGGCTTGTGTTCTTAAAGAAGCCAGCGTGTGACTTTCTCCGTGCATCTCTTATCAGAGTTATTTGCTCACAACTTAACCCAATTAGGACATGACCCCCACCATCCCCAGTTAATACTAAGAATCTGATTGTAGCATGGATTTATCCCCTCTTGAATGT
This sequence comes from Trachypithecus francoisi, assembly GCF_009764315.1. Taxonomy (NCBI): domain Eukaryota; kingdom Metazoa; phylum Chordata; class Mammalia; order Primates; family Cercopithecidae; genus Trachypithecus; species Trachypithecus francoisi. The sequence goes on from NW_022681468.1 coordinate 49,156,046, forward strand.
AATTGTTTTAGTGAGTTGCTCCAGGCTGGTGGGACAATCTGGCTGTGCCATCTGCCAACCCACTAAGAGCCAGGGTGGGCTTGGCTGGCTTGATTGCCAAAGCAGACCCTTCCCTGCCCTCTCTGCTTGCCTTTCCATTTATGTCCCTCACCCCAGACCACTCTCTTGAAGAGGATGAGCCACCCCACAGCATCCCAGAGGGAGTCCGTGCTATTTCTTGGGCTACCAGAGGACATATGCTTACCATACAAATAAATAATGTAAGGCTTTCTCTTGACTTTTCCCCCGAACGTCTTCCTGTTTTGTTAAAATCAAAAGATTTAGTGAAAAAATGTTTGTATGTTTTAAACATACCTTAAAGTCAGTCAAATACCTTCCAGTATTTCTAGACCGAAGCATCTAAATTTTGGTCATTCTACATTCTACCTTACATGTTTATGTTTGGAAAGACTAAAGAGCAAGTAGACACTTTCAAAAATATGTTTGGACAAACGGAGCAGGATACAGTATGTTTTTTCATGGAACTTTAGATTACATTTCATTTTTAAACTGTATCTTTTTGTAGTTGTCTGAGAGTAATATAAGTTCTTTGTCAAAAGTTTTAGAAATATAAAAAAAATTTAAAAATTATATTAAATCATCTGTAATCTCATTACCCAGAAAAAAACATATTTATCATTTTTGTGGGTTTTTTAATTTTTAAATTTTTTTTATTTTTAATTTTTTGACATATGTATAATCACCCTCTCTAAAGTGTATCCTGCCTTTTTGATTTAATATTATATTGTTAGAAGTTTTCTCTTATAACTAAAACTTCAAAAATATTTTTCTTGTTTCATCATAAGTATCAACATTTATTAACCATTCCCCTCCTATGAAATATGTACAAGGTTTCTAATTTTTGCTCTTATAAATAATAAACATGTTTATATTTGTTATTACTTCATGAAGACATATTTCTATAGGTAAAATTATTATGTTAAAGGGTACAAATATCTGTAAGACCTTTCATGCATATTTCCAAACCATTTTTCAGAAGGTTGTAACTGCCAGTTTATACTGTAACTAGTGGTATGTGAGAGGCTGCCTCAGGAAACTCCAGCATTTAAAAATCCTTACTAATTTAATGGGTGATAATTTTTTATTTGCATTGTTATGATTTGCTATTGTAAGATACATTGACTTTTTCCTATTGTGGAAAAAAACCCCACATAACATAAGAACTACCCCATTAACAGATTATTAAGTGCACAGTACAGCTTGTTAATTATAAGAACATTGTTCTACAGCACATCTCTAGAACTTTTTCATCTTACGTGACTGAATCTTTATACCCGTTGAACGGCAACTCACCATTTCTCCCTCCCCTTGCCCCTGGCAACCACCATTCTACTTCCTGCTTTGATGAGTTTGATTTTTTCAGATACTTCGTATAAGTAAATCGTGTAGTCATTTGTCCTTCCGTGACTAGTTTATTTTACATAGCATAATGGCCTCCAGATTTATCCATGTGATAGCTTATGACAGGATTTCCTTCTTTTAATGGCTGAACAATATTTCATTGTAAGTATGTACATTTTCCTTATCCATTAATCTGTTAATGTCATCTGTTAATAGACATTTAGATTGTAAATAATGCTGCAATGAACATGAGAGTACAACATCTCTTTGAGATCCTGATTTTAATAGTTTTGGATAAATACATTGAATTAGAATTGCTGGATGATATGTTAGCTCTATTTTTAATTTTTTTAGGAATCTCTATACTGTTTTCCATAGCAGCCACACCATTTTACATTCCCATCCAAAATACTCAAAGGTTCCAGTTTCTCCACATGCTTGCCAATGCTTGTTATTTTCTGTTTTGTTTAGTGATAGCGACCATCCTAATAGATACGAGATGATATCTCATTGTGATTTTGTTTTGCATTTCCTGATGATTAGTGACACTGAGTATCTTTTGCTATATCTGTTGGCGATTTCTGCATCTTCTTTAATGAAGTGTCTATTTAAGTCCTTTGTCCATGTTTTAATTGGGTCATTTGTGTTTTTGTTTGTTTTGCTATTGAGTTATAGGAGTTTCTTATATATTTTGGGTAGTAACCTCTTATCAGATATATGTCTTGCAGATATTTTCTCCCATCCCATACCTATGTTTGATATGCTTTTCCCCTCTCTTGCTGGTTTCCTTTGTTGTACAGAAGCTTTTAAGTTTTATGCAGTTCCACTTGGCTATTTGTGCTTTTATTCACTGTGCTTTTGGTGTCATATCAAGGAATCATTGCCAAGACCTGTGCATGAAGACTTTCCCCTATGTTTTCTTCTCAGAGATTTATATTTTAGGTTTTATGTTCAAGTCTTTATTGAGTTTATTTCTGTATATGGTATAAAATAGGGGTCCAATTTTATTCTTTTTTTGTGTGGATCTTCAGTTTTCCCAATACCATTTGTTGAAGAGACTACCCTTTCCCCGTTTTGTAATTTTGGCACTCTTGTGGAAGATCAGTTGACCATACATGAATGGGTTTATTTCTGGGCTCTCTATTTTGTTCCATTGATCTACATGTCTGTCTTTATGCCATTACCATATTGTTTTGGTTACTGTAGCTTTGAATATGTTTTGAAATCAGAAAGTGTGAGGCCTCCAGGTTTGTTTATCTTTCTCAAGATTGTTTTAACTTCTTTGTGGTTCTATATCAATTTTGGATTCAATTTTTCTATTTCTGGGGAGAGGAGCAAGATGGCCGAATAGGAACAGCTCCAGTCTCCAACTCCCAGTGCGAGTGACACAGAAGACCGGTGATTTCTGCATTTTCAACTGAGGTACTGGGGTCATCTCTCTAGGGAGTGCCGGACAATCGGTGCGGGTCAGCTGCTGCAGCCTGACCAGCGTGAGCTGAAGCAGGGCGAGGCATCGCCTCACCTGGAAGCGCAAGGGGGAAGGAAATCCCTTTTCCTAGCCAGGGGAACTGAGACACACAACACCTGGAAAATCGGGTAACTCCCACCCCAATACTGCGCTTTAAGGAAACAGGCACACCAGGAGAATATATCCCACACCTGGCCGGGAGGGTCCCACGCCCAGGGAGCCTCCCTCACTGCTAACACAGCCGTCTGCGGCGATCTATCCGCAAGGCAGCAGCGAGGCTGGGGGAGGGGCGCCGCCATTGCTGAGGCTTAAGTAGGTAAACAAAGCCGCTGGGAAGCTCGAACTGGGTGGAGCTCACAGCAGCTCAAGGAGCCTGCCTGTCCTGTAGACTCTACCGCTGGGGACAGCGCACAGCTGCAGTCCATTAGGGGAAAGAGCAGGCCGCTTCAGATCCGAACGACTCTGTCTGACAGCTTTGGGGAGAGCCGTGGATCTCCTAACGCAGAGGTTGAGATCTGAGAACGGACAGACTGCCTGCTCAGGTGGGTCCCTGACCCCTGAGTAGCCTAGCTGGGAGACATCCCCCACTAGGGGCAGTCTGATACCCCACACCTCACAGGGTGGCGTCACCCCTGAGAGGAAACTTCCAAAGAAAGAATCAGACAGGTACACTCGCTGTTCAGCAATATTCTATCTTCAGCAACCTCTGCTGCTGATACCCAGGCAAACAGGGTCTGGAGTGGACCTCAAGCAATCTCTAAAAGACCAACAGACAGTCCTTCTGACTGTCAGACGGAAAACTATCAAACAGGAAGGACACCTATACCAAAACCCCATCCATACGTCACCATCATCAAAGTCCAGAGACAGATAAAACCACAAAGATGGGGAAGAAGCAGGGCAGAAAAGCTGGAAATTCAAAAAATAAGAGCGCATCTCCCCCTGCAAAGGAGCGCAGCCCATCGCCAGCAACGGATCAAAGCTGGTCAGAGAATGACTTTGACGAGATGAGAGAAGAAGGCTTCAGTCCATCAAACCTCTCAGAGCTAAAGGAGGAATTACGTACCCAGCGCAAAGAAACTAAAAATCTTGAAAAAAAAGTGGAAGAATTGACAGCTAGACTAATTAATGCAGAGAAGATCATAAACGAAATGACAGAGATGAAAACCATGACACGAGAAATACGTGACAAATGCACAAGCTTCAGTAACGACTCGATCAACTGGAGGAAAGAGTATCAGCGATTGAGGATCAAATGAATGAAATGAAGCGAGAAGAGAAACCAAAAGAAAAAAGAAGAAAAAGAAATGAACAAAGCCTGCAAGAAGTATGGGATTATGTAAAAAGACCAAATCTACGTCTGATTGGGGTGCCTGAAAGTGAGGGGGAAAATGGAACCAAGTTGGAAAACACTCTTCAGGATATCATCCAGGAGAACTTCCCACCCCTAGTAGGGCAGGCCAACATTCAAATTCAGGAAATACAGAGAACGCCACAAAGATACTCCTCCAGAAGAGCAACTCCAAGACACATAATTGCCAGATTCACCAAAGTTGAAATGAAGGAAAAAATCTTAAGGGCAGCCAGAGAGAAAGGTCGGGTTACCACAAAGGGAAGCCATCAGAATAACAGCAGACCTCTCGGCAGAAACTCTACAAGCCAGAAGAGAGTGGGGGCCAATATTCAACGTTGTTAAAGAAAAGAATTTCAACCGAGAATTTCATATCCAGCCAAACTAAGCTTCATCAGTGAAGGAGAAATAAAATCCTTTACAGATAAGCAAATGCTTAGAGATTTTGTCACCACCAGGCCTGCCTTACAAGAGACCCTGAAGGAAGCCCTAAACATGGAAAGGAACAACCGGTACCAGCCATTGCAAAAACATGCCAAAATGTAAAGACCATCGAGGCTAGAAGAAACTGCATCAACTAACGAGCAAAATAACCAGTTAATATCATAATGACAGGATCAAGTTCACACATAACAATATTAACCTTAATGTCAATGGACTAAATGCTCCAATTAAAAGACACAGACTGGCAAACTGGATAAAGAGTCAAGACCCATCAGTCTGCTGTATTCAGGAGACCCATCTCACATGCAGAGACATACATAGGCTCAAAATAAAGGGATGGAGGAAGATCTACCAAGCAAATGGAGAACAAAAAAAAGCAGGGGTTGCAATCCTAGTCTCTGATAAAACAGACTTTAAACATCAAAGATCAAAAGAGACAAAGAAGGCCATTACATAATGGTAAAGGGATCAATTCACAGGAAGAGCTAACTCTCCTCAAATATATATGCACCCAATACAGGAGCACCCAGATTCATAAAGCAAGTCCTTAGAGACCTACAAAGAGACTTAGACTCCCATACAATAATAATGGGAGACTTAAACTCCACTGTCAACATTAGACAGATCAACCAGACAGAAAGTTAACAAGGATATCCAGGAATTGAACTCATCTCTGCACCAAGCGGACCTAATAGACATCTATAGAACTCTCCACCCCAAATCAACAGAATATACATTCTCTCAGCACCACATCGCACTTATTCCAAAATTGACCACATAATTGGAAGTAAAGCACTCCTCAGCAAATGTCGAAGAACAGAAAATATAACAAACTGTCTCTCAGACCACAGTGCAATCAAACTAGAACTCAGGACTAAGAAACTCAATCAAAACCGCTCAACTACATGGAAACTGAACAACCTGCTCCTGAATGACTACTGGGTACATAACGAAATGAAAGCAGAAATAAAGATGTTCTTGAAACCAATGAGAACAAAGATACAACATACCAGAATCTCTGGGACACATTTAAAGCAGTGTGTAGAGGGAAATTTATAGCACTAAATGCCCACAAGAGAAAGCAGGAGAGATCTAAAATTGACACTCTAACATCACAATTAAAAGAACTAGAGAGGCAAGAGCAAACACATTCAAAAGCTAGCAGAAGGCAAGAAATAACTAAGATCAGAGCAGAACTGAAGGAGATAGAGACACAAAAAACCCTCCAAAAAATCAATGAATCCAGGAGTTGGTTTTTTGAAAAGATCAACAAAATGACAGACCGCTAGCTAGACTAATAAAGAAGAAAAGAGAGAAGAATCAAATAGACGCAATAAAAAATGATAAAGGGGATATCACCACCGACCCCACAGAAATACAAACAACCATCAGAGAATACTATAAATGCCTCTACGCAAATCAACTAGAAAATCTAGAAGAAATGGATAATTTCCTGGACACTTACACTCTCCCAAGACTAAACAGGGAAGAAGTTGAATCCCTGAATAGACCAATAGCAGGCTCTGAAATTGAGGCAACAATTATAGCCTACCCACGAAAAAAGCCCAGGACCAGATGGATTCACAGCTGAATTCTACCAGAGGTACAAGGAGGAGCTGGTACCATTCCTTCTGAAACTATTTCAATCAATAGAAAAGAGGGAATCCTCCCTAACTCTTTTATGAGGCCAAATCATCCTGATACCAAAGCCTGGCAGAGACACAACAAAAAAAGAGAATTTTAGACCAATATCCCTGATGAACATCGATGCAAAAATCCTCAATAAAATACTGGCAAACCGGATTCAGCAGCACATCAAAAAGCTTATCCACCATGATCAAGTGGGCTTCATCCCTGGGATGCAAGGCTGGTTCAACATTCGCAAATCAATAAACGTAATCCAGCATATAAACAGAACCAAAGACAAGAACCACATAATTATGTCAATAGATGCAGAAAAGGCTTTTGACAAAATTCAACAGCCCTTTATGCTAAAAACGCTCAATAAATTTGGTATTGATGGAACGTACCTCAAAATAATAAGAGCTATTTATGACAAACCCACAGCTAATATCATACTGAATGGGCAAAAACTGGAAAAATTCCTTTGAAAACTGGCACAAGACAGGGATGCCCTCTCTCACCACTCCTATTCAACATAGTGTTGGAAGTTCTGGCTAGGGCAATCAGGCAAGAGAAAGAAATCAAGGGTATCCAGTTAGGAAAAGAAGAAGTCAAATTGTCCCTGTTTGCAGATGACATGATTGTATATTTAGAAAACCCCATCGTCTCAGCCCAAAATCTCCTTAAGCTGATAAGCAACTTCAGCAAAGTCTCAGGATACAAAATTAATGTGCAAAAATCCCAAGCATTCTTATACACCAGTAACAGACAAGCAGAGAGCCAAATCAGGAATGAACTTCCATTCACAATTGCTTCAAAGAGAATAAAATACCTAGGAATCCAGCTTACAAGGGATGTAATGGACCTCTTCAAGGAGAACTACAAACCACTGCTCAGTGAAATCAAAGAGGACACAAACAAATGGAAGAACATACCATGCTCATGGATAGGAAGAATCAATATCGTGAAAATGGCCATACTGCCAAGGTGATTATAGATTAATGCCATCCCCATCAAGCTACAATGACTTCTTCACAGAATTGGAAAAAACGGCTTTAAAGTTCATATGGAACCAAAAAAGAGCCCGCATTGCCAAGACAATCCTAAGTCAAAAGGACAAAGCTGGAGGCGTCACGCTACCTGACTTCAAACTATACTACAAGGCTACAGTAACCAAAACAGCATGGTACTGGTACCACAACAGAGATATAGACCAATGGACAGAACAGAGTCCTCAGAAATAATACCACACATCTACAGCCATCTGATCTTTGACAAACCTGAGAGAAACAAGAAATGGGGAAAGGATTCCCTATTTAATAAATGGTGCTGGGAAAATTGGCTAGCCATAAGTAGAAAGCTGAAACTGGATCCTTTCCTTACCCCTTATACGAAAATTAATTCAAGATGGATTAGAGACTTAAATGTTAGACCTAATACCATAAAAACCCTAGAAGAAAATCTAGGTAGTACCATTCAGGACATAGGCATGGGCAAGGACTTCATGTCTAAAACACCAAAGCAACGGCAGCAAAAGCAAAAATTGACACATGGGATCTAATTAAACTAAAGAGCTTTTGCACAGCTAAAGAAACTACCATCAGAGTGAACAGGCAACCTACAGAATGGGAGAAAATTTTTGCAACCTACTCATCTGACAAAGGGCTAATATCCAGAATCTACAAAGAACTCAAACAAATATACAAGAAAAAACAAACAACCCCATCAAAAAGTGGGGAAAGGATATGAACAGACATTTCTCAAAAGAAGACATCCATACAGCCAACAGACACATGAAAAAATGCTCGTCATCACTCGCCATCAGAGAAATGCAAATCAAAACTACAATGAGATACCATCTCACACCAGTTAGAATGGCAATCATTAAGAAGTCAGGAAACAACAGGTGTTGGAGAGGATGTGGAGAAATAGGAACACTTTTACACTGTTGGTGGGATTGTAAACTAGTTCAACCATTATGGAAAACAGTATGGCGATTCCTCAAGGATCTAGAACTAGATGTACCATATGACCCAGCCATCCCACTACTGGGTATATACCCAAAGGATTATAAATTACTCTACTACAAAGACACACGCACACGTATGTTTATTGCGGCACTATTCACAATAGCAAAGACTTGGAATCAACCCAAATGTCCATCTGTGACAGACTGGATTAGAAAATGTGGCACATATACACCATGGAATACTATGCAGCCATAAAAAGGATGAGTTTGCATCCTTTGTAGGGACATGGATGCAGCTGGAAACCATCATTCTTAGCAAACTATCACAAGAGAGAAAACCAAACACTGCATGTTCTCACTCATAGGTGGGAACTGAACAATGAGATCACTTGGACTCGGGAAGGGGAACATCACACACTGGGGCCTATCATGGGGAGGGGGGAGGAGGGAGGGATTGCATTGGGGAGTTACATGATATAAACGTCATGCACATGTACCCTAGAACTTAAAGTATAATAAAATAAAAATAAAAATAAAAATAAAAATAAAAAAAAAAAAAAAAATTTTCTATTTCTGTAAAAATTGCCATTGGGATTTTGGTAGGGAAAGCATTGAATATGTAGCTTGTTTAGTATGTACATGTTAACAATATTAAGTCTTCCAATTCATGAACATTGGATATTTTTCCATTTATTTATGTATCTTCAATTCCCTTCAGCAATGTTTTGTGGTTTTTAGTGTAGAAGTCTTTTACCTCCTTGGTTCATTCCTAAGTACTTTATCCTTTTTGATGCTATTGTAAATGGGATTGTTTTTCTATTTTCTTTTTTGGATTGTTTGTTGTTAGTGTAGAGAAATGCAAATGATTTTTGTGTGTTGATTTTTGTGTCTTGCAACTTTACTGAATTCATTTATTAGTTGTAACAGTTATTTTCTGAAGTCTTTAGGGTTTGCCATGTATAAAATCATGTTACCTGAGAACAGAGCTAATTTATTAACAGAGACCTTTTATTTCTTTTTGTTGCATAAGTGTTCTGGCTAAGAATTTCAGTACTATGTTACTAGAAATAGCAAGAGTGGGCATCCTTGCCTTGTTTCTGACCTTAGAGGAAAAGCTTGTAGTTTTTCATCATTGAGTATTATGTTAGCTGTGGACTTCCATATGCTGCCTTTAATATGTTAAAAGAATTTCCTTTTATTCCTATTTTGTTGAGTGTATTTACTATGAAAGGGTGCTGAATTTTTTCAGATGCTTGTTCTGCATCTATTAAGATGATCATGTGATTTTCATTCTTTGTTCTGTTAATATCACATTGACTGATTTTCATATGTTGAACCATCCTGGCATCTCAAGGACAAATCATACTTCATCACACACCACTGTACTCCAGCTTGGGTGACTAAGTGAGACCCTGTCTCAAAAAAAAAAAAAAAAAAAAAAAAGGAAAGGAAAGAGAGAGAGAGAGAGAGAGAGAGACAGGGGAGCAGGAGGCAGCACACACAAGCTGGAGTGCAGTAGCACAATCTCAGCTCACTGCAACCTCCACCTCCCGGGTTCAAGAGACTCTTCTGCCTCTGCCTCCCAAGTAGCAGGACTACAGGCGCCCACCACCATACCCAACTAATTTTTGTATTTTCAGTAGAGACGGGGTTTCACCATGTTGGCCAGGCTGTTCTTGTACTCCTGACCTCAAGTGATCCACCTGCCTCGGCCTCCCAAAGTGCTAGGATTACAGACATGAGCCACTGCGCCCAGCCACACGCTTTCAGATGAGCAGATCTCACGAGAATTCACTATCAGAAAGACAGCACCAAACCATGAGGGCTCTGTCCACCAGGATCCAAACACCTCCCACCAGGTCCCACCCTCAGCATTGGGGATTACAATTCAGCATGAGATTTGGGCTGGGACAAATATCCAAACTATCACTGGGTACACACTGGCCTCACAAAGTGAGTTTGCAAATGTTCCCTTCTCTTCAATTGTTTTTAGAAGGGTTTGAGAAGAACTGCCATTAATTATTTTTTAAATGTTTGCAAGAATTCACGTGTCCTGGAGCTATCTGATCCTGGACTTTTCTTTGCTGGGAATTTTTTGATTACCAATTGTATCTCCTTACTAGTGACAGGTCTGTTCAGATTTTCTATTTCTTCATGATTCAGTCTTGGTAGTTTACATTTCTAGAAATATATCTATTTCTTCTAGGTTACCCACTTCGTTGGTGTATAATTGTTCATAGTTGTCCCTTACAATCCTCTTTATTTCTGTGGCACCAGTTGCAATGTCTCCTCTTTCATTTCTGATTTTATCTGAATCTGTTTTCATTTGTTCTTTTCAAAACACCAACTCTTAGTTTTGATTTTTTTTTCTGTTGTTTTCCTGTTATTTGTTTCATTTATTTCTGTTCTGACTTAATTATTTTCTTCCTCTTCCCAAGTTTGGGCTTAGTATGTTTTTCTTTTTCTAATTCCTTGAGGTATAGAATCAGGTTGCTTATTTGAGATCTTTCTTTTTTTGAGACAGGGTTTCACTCTGTTACCCAAACTGGACTGCAGTGGCACAGTCTTGGCTCACTGCAACTTCCATCTCCCAGGCTCAAGTAATCCTCCCACCTCAGCCTCCTGAGTAGCTAGGACTACAGGCCTGTGCCACCACACCCAGCTAATTTTTTTATAGCAACAGGGTTTCACCATGTTGACCAGGCTGGTCTCCAACTCCTGAGCTCAAGAGATCCACCCACCTAGTGGATCCTCCCAAAGTACTGGGTCTACAGGTATGACCCACCGCACCCGGCCCCTTCTTCTTTTTTAATGTAGGTATGTATTGCTATAAACTTCCTGCCTAGTACTGCATTTGCTAAATCCAATAAGTTTTAGTATGGTATGTTTTCATTTCTGTTTGTTTCAAAATATTTTCCAATTTTCCTTATTTCTTCTTGACCAATTGGTTGTTCCAGAGCATGTTGTTTAATTTCCACATATTTGTGAATTTTCCAACTTGCCTTCTGTTATTGACTTGTAGTTTCAACCCAGTGTGGTCCAAAAAGATTCTTGGTATTATTTCAATCTTCTTAAATGTGTTAAGACTTATTTTATGACCTAACAGGTGATTTATCCTGAAGAATGTTCTGTGTATCCGTGAAAAGAAGGTGTATTCTGCTGCTTTTGGGTGGATGCATTTACTTTTTTTTCTTTTCTTTTCTTTTTTTTTTTTTGAGATGGAGTCTCGCTCTTTTATCCAGGCTGGAGTGCAGTGGCACAATCTCGGCTCACTGCAACCTCTGCCTCCCTGATTCAAGCGATTCTCCGACCTCAGCCTCCCTACATAGCTGGGATTACGAGCACATACCACAACACCTGGCTAATTTTTCTATTTTTAGTAGAGACGGAGTTTCACCCCATGTTGGCCAGGATGGTCTTGAACTCCTAACCTCAGGTGATCCGCCCACCTCAGCCTTCCAAAGTGCTAGGATTACAGGCGTGAGCCACCACACCCGGCCCGCGTTCACTTTTTAAAACAAAAATGGTTGAGCTCGTAGTTGATCTAATCTTGGATTTTTGTCAGATGAATTGCTTTTAAGAAGGGTTTACCTTATCAGAACCTGTGCAACTAAATTACTGAATCTAAGTGAAATATTAAATATTTATTTCTTATTTCCAATTTGTTAGGTTTCAGACAATGCAATTAATTTTTTTCTCATTCTGCTAAAGAGATTTTAATTATTTCAATAAGTAATACATACAGACGGTAAGCAATGACAATAATACCAAAGGGTAAAAAATGTCTTAAACCTACTATTCTCCTCCCTAGTAGAAAGCACTATTCCCAGTTTCTTGTGTATTTTTCCAGCATTATCCTCTGTGTATGCATATGATTGTGCAAATAATATTTAAGAAAATATACAGACATGGCAGCACACTATATATACTACTCTGCTAACTTTTTTCACTTAACACAGAGACCAGGAAGACTCTTTAAGGAGGCCTTTGAGCAGGTGAATGAATGATGACAGTGTCACCTGTGCAAGATCTTAAGGAACAATGATATTCCATACAGAAGGTACAGCAAGTACAAATGCCCTCAGGTGGGAATAAGCTTGGCATATATTAGGAACAGAAAGAAACCCATGCTACTGGAGCTTACTGAATGAGCAGGAAAGGCGTGTAAGATAAAGTTGGAGACGTAGATAGGAGTCAGATTATACTGGGCTTTCGGGTAATGATGGGAAAATGTGATTTGTTTCTCTTTGACACTGGAATTCTCTGACAATTTGGGTATAGTTGTTGAAACAATAAAAAATAAAATCATCTAACAATTTTACCTCCCATACATATCATGAGACCATAAAATGCTTGGCTGAAGTCAAGATATGCATTTTAAAAGTTGCGTAATAAATGCTTTTTTAATAAAGGGATTCATTTTTACACTCTTAGCCCAAGGCCAGAATTATTGCAAACAAAGAGACAAACTTGTAACAGTGAGATGGTTCTGAAAGAGGGCCTCCCTACACTTGTTTAATAATGAGACAGGGACTCAAGTAAGAGGTTAACCTGAAGCCTGAGAAAGGGATTCTAATAGAGCAGAGAGAGGCCTGGTATAGGAGTCAGAGACCTCCGTTCGACATTACTAAAATTCCTTTTGCCTGCCTCAGTTTTCCCATCTGTGAGATAACACTTCCTGGCTATGTATCTCATAATGTTTTTCAGAAAATCAAATGAGGTAATGCATGTGATGGTTACTTGAAGACTGCATAGTATTAGAATGTCTACAGTATTATTATTTTTGAATAAAACTATATGAAGAATATTGTGTGAGGGAGAATATAGAAATATTAAATAACACATCAGTAAATATGTGTTGAAAGCTTCCTGACCCTCTTAGGTTCAGCCCTGTAATAATAAGCAAATGTGATAAATATTTATTTAGTATCTATTATTTTGAAATCCTGGTGATACATACAGCAAGTGATACAGCAGCAAGTAAGACAGCAGGAAACCAGAATTCCCAGTGGTCATACTTTGGAGGTAAAATCCTGATCCCAGGATGAGGGACAGTGCAAAGCTATGCAATGGGGAGGGTGTGGAAATCTGGCTGGTAAAGGCCACGTAATCTGTAGCTTTCCTGCTAGTTGTGAAATGTTCTAGTTGTAACAACTAGAACCACAGAATTGAAATAAGAAATGGATCCAAATGAGAATGCTTTCTAAACTATAGAGTATTATACAGTAGCATGATTGTGATAGAATACTAAATTAAGATCAGCTTATGTCAGGAAGCTGCCTCTAAAATTTTGATCTGTTGTTTTAGTCATCTTCAACTAGTCCGTGAGTATCCATTTGACCTTAACTTGGGCACAATAAAGGCACTCATTTTATTCTTACCTTTTTATTATCTTTTAAATGTCGCCATTATCATTGCACATGTGAAGCGATCGGGTGTGTTTAGCTGCAAAAGAAACACATGAAGCAGAGCCACCTAATCTCTATTACCACGTGCTAGTTCACATGAAAAATCCAAGGGCACATAGACACACAGCTCTGTCCAAATGGAACTGACCCCCACAGTCAACAATTAAAGTAGGAATGTGCACCAGCTAAGAGGCAGAAGTTGTAACTATTCCCTTAAGATAAATAATAAGATAAAATGACATTTTTCATTTATTTCAAAAGCATTAAAGCCAAGGTTGCAGCTTAATCATAGTAATGGGAGAATTAAACACCTTAAGACCCACAAAATCAAAACTGTTGATTTACGAAACATTCACCTGCCTGGTAAATTTAAGTTTCTATTAACCTTTTTCTTTGCTCAGTCACTGGTCAATTACACAAAGAGGTTTTCCCTCTTGTGTTCAGTTCTTGTGTTATGACTGGCTAAAGTCAATATGCCAGAAAGATCTGCTGACCAAAAGCAAGCCACAAATATACAACAGAAAAGTCAAAAATGTTAACTAAGCTCCAACACTTGACATTTAAAGAGATATTCATTTATGAGAGAAAAGAACCAAATTTATTTCCTCTATGAAATGAACATTTTATTACATAATGTGTCCTCTTCTATGTCTAGACCAATAGATGCTACAAGCTAGTTGTTTTCTTTTTTTCTTAGTCTTAAAACATTAAATCCCTTGTCCTGTCACTCCTCTAGGCATTTTAAAATTTATAATCTTTCTGGCAGTCATCTTTTATAATAAAAAGTATGGATATTAAGTTGAAATGTCTATAGTTCTAAGCATACTTTTTCATTCACAATTAGAGATTTTATTAAGCAGCTTTTGAGGATAATGATTGTATCAGTTATCTGTTACTACAAAACAAAATACTTTTGGGTTGGTTTGTAACCCAGTCATAGATTAAATAAGATAAACTACACTATCCCTTTATTTAACAGAGTCTTTTTTTTTTTTTTTTTCCCCAGACAGTCTCACTCTGTCGCCCAGGCTGGAGTTCAATGGAGTGATCTCGGCTCACTGCAACCTCCATCTCCCAGGTTCAAGCAATTCTCCTGCCTCAGCCTCCCAGGTAACTGGGATTACAGATGCACAGCACCACGCCTGGCTAGTTTTTGTATTTTTAGTAGAGACGGGGGTTCACCATGTTGGCCAGGCTAGTCTTGAACTCCTGACCTCAGGTGATCTGCCTGCCTCAGCCTCCCAAAGTGCTGGGATTACAGGCATGAGCCACCATGCCCGGCCTATTTAATATAGTCTTATTAAGCATTTTTGGTTGCAAGTCTCAGAAACCCATTTAACCTATCTTAAAGATGAGGAATTTGTAATAAGGTTATGTAGGTAGTTTATGGAAAACAAGGGGAGGAAGTATAATTGGGCTTCATCAGGGACAGAACCAGAAAATGGAAAATCTGACCAAGAACTAAGGCAGTTGATCTCTGTTTTCTTCTGAGACTGCATGGGTTCTCTCTGTTTCTTCTTCTTCTCCTTCTCCTTCTTCCTCTGTTTTCACTTTTATCTTCTCTCTGTGCAGTCATCTTTGTTTCATTATAAACCTGTCAGAGGGGAGCCACCCTATGGCTCCTGCAGTTACATGTCCTTAGCTCATGTGACTAACAAAAACTACTTAGCCACTTGCAATCCCAATTCCAGTTCTAAGGGCAAAGAATTTGATTGGCTTACCTTGGGCCAGGTGACCAGTCCTGGTCCCATCAGCTAAGGCTAAGGGTCAGTCAGGGGCATGAAGTTCAAACACAGCTACTATGGGAGCAATTTTTAGAGAAGAAAGGATGTGGGCTGGGAAACACCTTGTAACTGTCTACTACAACTATCATTCCAATGGAGAGAAAGTGGGAAAATGGAGTGTAAACAAAAAATGTGATAGAGCTGTATTTAGCACTATGTTTGGGATAAAAATGGGAAAGCATAGCCAAAGAAGACACATTAATGGAAGTAAAGAATGGTGAAGGATTAGATCACCAAGAAGATTAAAATATAGAATGAGTAATTTGAATTGGAAGGAGAGAGGTCTTGTTGAAGATTTTGAGATGGAAGGTGATGAGGTCAAAACCACAGGAACAAAATCGACATTCATGCATTTAAAATAATTTTTCAGTGAGTGTCTCCTCTGTGCCAGGCCTGGTGCTGGGTCCTGGGATTAGTTTATTTGTATACTCTAGAGCCTCTGAAGGGTCTTCACTGCCTGGAGGGCTGCTAAAGGACTCTACTCCTGGGTGCTATTGAGGGAGAATGGCAACAGAGTCAGAACAATACAGTGACCAAAAAAAGGTAAACCAGAGAGGACATCACCTTGAGTGTAAATTTCATTTTTTATTCTCTAGTTTTCTCCACCTGTAACTGAGAATAAAGTATGTGTAACATTATACTTCCTTCCCAGAGGCATGAGAAATGCAAAGTTTGGTTTCATTGCAGAATGCTATAAAAGAATCAGGGTCAAACAGGAACTTGTGTTCCTTGTAACTTTGCAGCTCATCACCGTAGGGCCTTCAACAGGTTTTCAGTTCTCTGTGCCTTATTCCTGAAGTTCAGTAGGTAATAGTAGCATCATTAACACTGACTGAATGTTTATTATGTACCAGGTGCTATCGCACAGACTTTACACAAATAATATACGTAATCCTCACAAGAACTGAATGAGGTAGGACCTATTAGCACCATTATCCTCATTACCTAGATAAAGAAATTGAAGCATAGAGAATTTAAGTGCCTTATTTAGAGCTCTCCAACTAGTAAGCGGTAGGAGCTGGGCTTTAGACTCAAAATATCTAGTTCCAGAATCCACACCTTTTAACAATATGCTATGATCCCTCTTAATTACTTTATAAAATTTTACTTTACACCTATTGGTGATATTATCTTAATGTCCTTTTATATGCCTATCATGCTCATCAGTTTTTGTCACACATACACTTCTAGCATGGAGGACCATTTAGCTAACTAGATGTACATCCCTGTCCCAAAGTAACTAAAAGCACAGGGCCAGAGATATCTATTCGCAAGGTATTATAAACAGGAATCAGGAATCACATAGCCTGTGCTAGTCAACTCTCCAATAAGAGCTCCAAGCTCCTTTTTTGTGTTTTGGGTTTTTGTTTTGTTTTGTTTTGTTTTTTGAGACAGGGTCTCACTCAGTTGCCCAAGCACTGGAGTACAGTGGCACGATCTCAGCTTACTGCAGCCTCAACCTCGTGGGCTCAAGCAGTCCTCCTGCCTCAGCCTCCCAAGTAACTGGGGCTATT
Source organism: Trachypithecus francoisi (assembly GCF_009764315.1). Classification (NCBI taxonomy): domain Eukaryota; kingdom Metazoa; phylum Chordata; class Mammalia; order Primates; family Cercopithecidae; genus Trachypithecus; species Trachypithecus francoisi. Next base: position 49,173,008 of record NW_022681468.1, read on the forward strand.
GGCATGGCTGATATTTGCATATTTTATAGAGATGGGATTTTGCCATGTCGCTCAGGCTGGTCTCAAACTCCTGGACTCAAGGGATCCGCCCCTACTTGGCCTCCCAAACTGCTGGGATTACAGGCATGGGCCACTGCGCCTGGCTAACTTCAAGTTCTTGAGGCCAGTTGATGTACCCAGTGCGCTCCCTGAGCAAACAAGAGAGCTGTTTCTCTCTGGGTGGGGGCCAGTGTTTAAAGGCTCAATCTCTGCTCACTGCTGTGCTGCCTCAGCACTATGTGCATGTGTGCACACACACACACAGACGCATACTCACTCTCGGTGGAAAAGGCATTCTGTGTCCTCACTGTCACAGAGGGACTGGCACATTGAACTCCCCCACCAGATCACTTCTGGCCTAGCTACAGAGTAATTCTATTATATGTATAATAGACCCTACACCCTATGTAGGGTGACTAAAAACTTTAACTTCGGGGCTCTTCTGACTCTGTACACTGAGCAAGAGTTTATGGCCTTGCCAAAGAACCATGCTGCTCGTTCAGGAACTGAGAAGACCTTCTAATCATCACCCTATCTGTTCGTAAGAGACCCTAGACTGGAATGGTCCAGTCACCTCTGAGCAACACAGGTTTGTCTGTTGTCTATTGGTGGGTGTGTCCTCTGTAGCTGAGTCCATAGCCAGCTGCTGAGAGGCCTACATCAGCATGGTTGAGGGAGAGATACAAACTTCTGGCTCCACGAAAGCAGGCCAACATGCAAATAATGCTTTACAATGCGGCTAACTCCAAATCTGCTTAAATTTCATTATTGAAAGGATCAATGTCAGTAACCTGAATATCAAATTATCAAGTTCCATTGCCTAATGTAAGTTGGCAGTCCTTAACCTTTTTACTTGAACTCTGGATAAGATGATGTTGAGGTGTGCGGTCTTTTGAATCACAAGAAACAGAGAGTCACTCGTGATACTTCAAGAAAAGGGAAATTTTGCTGTAAGTCTTCACCTGGATCAAAAAGAGGCCAGGGACAGTGGCTCACACCTGTAATCCCAGCACTTTGGGAGGTCAAGGCAGGCGGATCATAAGGTCAAGAGATCGAGACCATCCTGGCCAACATGGTGAAACCCTGTCTCCACTAAAAATACAAAAATTTATGGGCATGGTGGCACACGCCTGTAGTCCCAGCTACTCGGGAGGCTGAGGCAGGAGAATTGCTTGAACCAGGGAGGCGGAGGTTGCAGTGAGCCAAGATCACACCACTGCACTCCAGCCTGGCAACAGAGCAAGACTCCATCTCAAAAAAAAAAAAAAAGAAAGAAAGAAAAAGAAAGGGGCAGCTATAGGGGCCAGTGGGCTGTCTGTCCAGTTATCAGCAGATGCTTGATTTCTAATACGTTCCTGCTCTCCATCTCCTCTCTATAGTTAAACTTCCTTTATTGGCTCATAGTTGCAGAGCACACTGGAAATTAAATTCCTCTATGTTGTAATGAATGGTTCTTCTTCTGCTCCTAATAATGCTCTCTGAATTCCTTCTCTTGACATTTCTAAGTTCACATTCCTGAGAGAAGGAATCTGATTGGCTCAACACGTTTTTTTGAACATCAAGTCAGAGGTTATAGGCCAGCCTTGAACTGGGTTGTCTTTCCTGATTCAATCAGCTATAATGGTGAGGAAGAGTCAAGTGGTAGAAAAAAATGGCTATCAGCCGGGTGCGGTGGCTCACGCCTGTAATCCCAGCACTTTGGGAGGCCGAGGCAGGCAGATAACCTGAGGTCAGAAGTTCAAGACTAGCCTGGCCAACATGGTGAAACCCCATCTCTACTAAAAATACAAAAATTAGCCAGGCATGGTGGCAGGCACCTGTAATCCCATCTACTCAGGAGGATGAAGTAGGAGAATTGCTTGAACCCAGGAGGTGGAGGTTGCAGTGAGCAGAGATCATGCCATTGCACTCCAGCCTGGGTGAGGAGCAGAACTCTGTCTCAAAAAAAAAAAAGAAAAGAAAAGAAAAAATGGCTGACAATGATGCACTCTTTTTTTTTTTCTTTTCCTTTTTCTTTCTACTTTTTTTGAGATGGAGTTTCTCTCTTGTTGCCCAGGCTGGAGTGCAATGGTGCAATCTTGGTTCACCGCAACCTCTGCCTCCTGGGTTCAAGCAATCCTCCTGCCTCAGCCTCCAGAGTAGCTGGGATTATAGGCATGTGCCACCATGCCAGGCTACTTTTGAATTTTTAGTAGAGACAGGATTTCTCCATGTTGGTCAAGCTGTTCTCGAACTCCCAACCTCAGGTGATCAGCCCGCCTCGGCCTCCCAAAGTGCTGGGATTACAGGCGTGAGCTACCATGCCTGGCCGCCAATGGTGCACTCTTGTGTGCACTCTCTGTCTCTGTCTCTCTCTCTCTCTGTCTCTCTCTTCTCTCAAGTGGAGATTGCCTCACTAGAAGCTACTCTGGGCTAGCAGGCACTGTAAACATGTCTAGTGTAAGTGGGATATTTGGGGCAGAACTGAGAACTTGATTGTGATTAATGTAATTAATTAACTTAATGTAATTATTTTACATAGTTATATTAAATTACAATGGGATCATTTAAAAAATTTTTAAATAATCAAATACAGTCATTTCTAAGCAATCAATCAATATCTTAATCTTTAAGATGTAAGCCTACCCATATTTTCCAAAGTTAATTCTTCAATAAGTTTATGTATTGCTTTTGAAGAAAGCAGATTTTAAATGACTAAATTATCAAAGAAAGGTTTGAGACTACTTATAATCTCTTTCATCTTCACAAACTTCAAAAGTATCCCTAGCTTTTCCAATCTTTTTACTGGAGTTTGATTTCCACTTGCCCACACCTCACTTTAATTTAGGCCAGATAGTCATTACAAATGAAACTACCAGAAGCAACCAGAAATGTTCAAAGGATTTACCCTTGTTGTTTGGCTTCTCACATAGAACCTACAAGGTCAAAGTTTACAAAATTATCCTCTTAAGATAATTTTTAGAAAGGAAATAGCAGATTTGGAGATAAAGATGTATTTTAGCAATAAAAAGTAAAGTATTAGGTACAAAGTCTATAAGGCTAATTTTTATCATTTTTATTGTAAATACTCTCATGACAAGTAATCTAAACAGAAGTATCTCCCCCAAAGTCAGATTTCCATGATAATTTTGGGAGATTCTTGTTCTAGATATGTCCATCATTTTCCCTTGTCCAAACTCTCTTCTTAGATGACTTTTCCTGCTAAGGACCCTGAAGGAATATGACTCATGCCCTTGGCAAATGGACCGAGAGTGGGCAAATGATCTAGTCTGGACTATTCAAATCCTCTTTCAGAAATTTCAGAAATTGAAACATAGAGACTGGATAAATTGACATTTTAGGCTTAAGAGCCATAAGGTCAAATAGAATTAATATTAGGATTGGTTTTATAGCATCCCAAAGTTAAATGTAGCTGAAGCTACAGGGAAACAGACCCTAAAAGACCTAGAGAAGTTTGTTTCCATAGGGAAGATGGAGCTGACCTGCAGAGAGAAGTAAAGTGAAAAAGACCAAGACGAATTACCGCTTGAAGAAATTTAAGTTCCCACATGTCCCCAGCTGTATCATTAGATTCATAGGAGTTTTTCAGATGGTTACAATAAATTTATCTTTACTTCAACTAGCTTGAATGTGTTTCTTTTTCTTATAATGAGATTAAGATAATTCTGTTTTTATGTGCATATTTTTAATCTGGATGAATACTGCATTTAGTAATGCCTCAAAAAATAGAAAGGAATGGCCTCCACCCACTCTGGTGCTCTCTGAAGGAAATTGAAGGCAAGCACCAAAGCATGCATATCTTAAGTATTTGCAAAGAACAGCAGTTTCATCCAGAATGGGATTTGATGAGTAACTTCTGTGACCAAGATGGAACTTAATAGAAAAGCTTTTCCTCATCAGATGGATGGTTCAGTTACTGCAGTCACTCAGCAAATTATAGTAAGTGTCCACTGCATGTACTAGGCACTGCGTGAGCAGCTCTGCAGCCCTCAAGGAGATTAGGTAAGTTATAAGTAAGGTTCCCAGTAGGACAATGAGTAAATCATAGCTACTATGTAATACACTCCAGCCCACTGAATGCTAAGGATGATTTCAAAAGGAAAGCACTGGGCCGGAGAATTGAAGGGTTTGAGCCACACATAAAAATTCAGGCCTTTCTTCCTTAAATTTCTCTGACAATGCATTCCAAGTTTAAACAAATTCCTGTAAGCAAGTTTCTGAGACAATTCTGAACAAGTCGACAAAGATTTACTAAAAACTTACCATGTGCTAGGCAGTGAGCCTACACTAAGATGAAAAGGGCTTGGCACCTTGTCAAGGAGTTTTTGTGTTAGAAAGCAAACTAAGATAAACACATCCAAATGGCTTTTGTATCCCGATAAGAGATATCATTCACTCACTAGCTTCCTGTTTGTATTGATGCCTGAATATTGTGTTGGTGAATTCTGTAGCTATCTAAAACCTTTGTGACTCTACCTGATCTCCCATCATTAGTTTAAATTCTATCCCATTAGGAACAGATATGATTCCAAATAATGTCATTATATCATGAGAAGAGTATAAATAACTGAAAACCCTCAACTTTCTCTCTGGACAAAGTCTAGGAAAGTCCACTGAGTCTTAGCCTTGGAAAGCACAGTGTCAGACTTTAAGCAATGATAGATTTGGTGCCATTCTTGTTATTGAAGCAAAGGGCAAGCAGTATAACCCTCTGAGTCCACAGGTCATGAGCAAGTTAAAACATCAGTTGTCAGCCCAGGAAGCAAGTTGAAAGAGAGCTCTCTGGCACAAGAGCTGAAGCTGTCAGTCACATTAATGGAATAAAAATGCGTGTACAAATATCTCTGGATTCCCAAATCAAATTGTCTCTTTCTTCCATGACAGATCAAGGAACTTTCTCAGAATCAGTTAAGGACCTAGCACAGCTGGGATTAGAGACTTAGAGGAAGAAGCACAAGATCAGAAAATATTTAGACAGCATCTTGCAGATGCACAGTCCTGCCTAAGTGCTTCATAATCATAATGTTATGGTTGAGTGCCTATCAAATTATAGCTGAAGACAAAGCAAAGCACAGACCTTTTCAGAGCAGTTACTGCTTACTTAATGGTCTGATAGGGCAAAGGATAAATTCTTGGAAATGTCAGGTATTCGTAAGTCATAGTCTTAGAAAGAGAAAAAAAAAAAAACAGTCTTTCCAGAATTCAGGCTTATTACCTAAGATAAAAGTCACAGTTCATGTCCAGCAGGAATTTATAAAGACAAACACAAATGTTGCACTATTAGTCCCCAAAGCTCCATAATCAAACAAGGGATTTTAGCTGCTCTGAATTATTCAGCTACATGCCTAAAATGCCATGTTATCAAGACTTGAAAGATTCCATAGTGAATCTGACACAAAGACCCTCAAGAGGAGGCAGACTGCAGCTATGGAAAGGGGAAAGAGCAGGTAAATTGAAGTAAGATGGATCTGACTTTAGATCTCAGGGCCAACATTTGACAACTCTGTTCTTTGTTCAAGTTACTTAACACCTCTGAGCCTCAAGTCTGTCTTCTGTAAAACGACAGTAATAATACCTACCTCACAGGGTTATTAGGAGAATTAAGAAAGGTAATGTGTGATGCATAATACCTGGCGTGTGGTGGATAATCAATAAAGGTCTGTCCCCTTTCCCTAGTCTAGCCTAGAAGTAAATGTCACTTTATAGTTTGTGTTTCCTTATACTTTATGTTTCTTCACTGGACTGGAGAGGCACTATGGAGGAGGAGTTAAAGCACACAGCAAATGGAACTGAATTGCCTGTGCTTGAAGCCTGGTTTCACTGTTCTCTAGCTGTATAACTGGGCTAGTTTCTTAGCCTCTTTGTATCCCAATTTCCACTGAGGCTGAACTGAATGAATATAGGTGAATGGTGTGGAACAGTGTCCAGCACATAGTGAGTGCTGTAAGATTTAGTTACTATCATTATTACCATTGTTGTTACCTGCCTCCTGGGTAAAAAAAAAAAAAAAAAAAATATATATATATATATATATATCACCCGAAGCAATAACTTCCATCTCACATTTATCTTTTACAGTGTGACCTGTTGCTTCTCCATCAACAGGTGGTGTCCCCTCACCTTGAATCTGGGTGGGCTTTTCACACCTTTGTCCAGTACAGCATGGTGGAAATAATTATATGAATCACAACATGACATTCAGCTTCTACCTTGTCTACCAAACACGTTCGTTTAGAGTCCTGAGGCCACCATGCTTGTGGAGGCTGAGCCACATGGGGAGGCCATATGGAGGTGCTCCGGTCAGCAGCCCTACTCCACAAGCCACCTTTTTATCCCAGGTATGAGAATTCCAGCCCCCAGCCACTGAGTCACTCTCAGCTTTTGAGCCTTTCCATCTGAGAACTCAGATGTCACAGGGCAGAAGGAACACATCCTTTTTGTGCCCTATCCAAATTCCTGACCCACAGAATCTATGAGCTTAATAAAATGGTTGTTGTTTTAAGTTGCTATATCTTGGGAGAGTTTGTTGTGTGGCAGTAATATCTGGAACACTTTTTTTTTAAGCAGAAAGGTACATTATTTGAACTTTCCTGGAGTTAACATGTGAAAAAATTATTTTCTGATGAACAAGAAATATGGCTCCCTTCATAATTATTCATGGGAATAACTTGAAAAAGTAGCCATTTTAAATTATATTTTTCTTATATGAGTTGATGGGCAGGGCCTGGAACTGGTGTTTATATATGATATGTCAAAAAGGCTCGCATGGTTCTCCTCTTCCAACATGTATACAGTTATCCATTACTTTTCTAGAATTGGCGTTCCCAAGAAGAAATTCTTTTTTTTGTAACTGGAGTAACAAAAGTCTCTCTGGTGTTTCCCAACTCTGAAATAGAAATAATTTAGAAGTATTCAGACAGCCATATTCCGTTATTGCTGGGCATGTTAAATACCTAGTGGTCTCAGATTCAAAATTATTCACACCAGCTTATTAAAGTGGTAAAAGGGTCTCTACTGATTTGTATTTCTGTACATATTCGAATCCCTCTTAGTAAGCTGGGCCACTCTCATCACAGTATCACTGTGGAGAGGCCCATCTTATGTTTATAAAATTGGAAAAATGGTGGCTAGGTATGCAAGACACCCAAAACAGGGTTTGCTCTGTGTTAATGAAGAACACGGAATTCCATTTCTTAGGGGAAGCTTTCCTGAAAACAACCATCTGTCTTGTGTGTGTGTGTGTGTGGTTTTAGCGATCCTGATTTCAAACCAGAAGTTCTAGTAAAAGCTGACCTGAAACATTTCCATATGTCAGCTTTCACTACCTTCTCGCGGGCAGATCTAGTCTGTCTGATCAGTGTTTGTTTGAAAGGGCACAGGGGCAAGGGTGGTAAGCAGTGACAGATTGTCCCTGTCACATGGTCTGAAACTTCCCTGGTCTCAGTTTTTAGGTTTTTGAGCCCTTCTTCCTTAGAAAAAACTTCTTTTTTGCCAGGTTCCCTCCCCACTTCTCTCTCCTGTGCAAGCAGCTTGCTCCTATCACCCTCCAGGCCTTCTATAGCATGGGCTTTGCCATTAGAGACACCTGGATTTAATTCTTGGCTTCTCTACCTACCAGCAATATGCCTTTGGGCAAATTACCTAAATTCTCTGATCATCATTTCTTAACCTTAACGGAGCAGGCAATGATCTCCCTACCTTGCAAGATTCTTGTGAGAATTTAAGTAATAATGCCTCCTCAGCACTAGAACAGTGCTTAGAATGTTCACTGCCCATTAGCTATTCTTTAGAATAAATGAATGTATAGCATAGATCTTAGAACAGGGAAGAGCTTTAGAGTCCAGGCCCCGCTTTCTAAAATGACCTCTGGGACCAGGCGCAGTGACTCACTCCTGTAATCCCAGCATTTTGGGAGGCCAAGGCAGACAGATCACTTGAGGCCAGGAGTTCAAGACCAGCCTGAGCAATATGGTGAAACCCCATCTTTACAAAAAATAAAAATAAAAATTAGCCAGTTGTGGTGGAGCATGCCTGTAATCCCAGCTACTCGGGAAGCTGAGGTGGGAGGATCAGGATCTGCTTGAGCCCAGGCTGCTGACGCAGCAGTGAGCCAAGATTGCTCCACTGCACTCCAGCCCAGGTGACAGAGTAAGACCCTGTCTCTCAATCAATCAATCAATAAAATGCCCTTTGGACTTCAAAGTTATTCTAGGAGTGTTAGAAATAGGCAGAGGTGTCAAAGCCAATAAAAACAGCTCCAGAGGGCACCTAAGGCTCTGCTGATGAACTCTGCAGAGGGCAGGCTCCTAATGGGATCATGCATTCCTGGTTTAATAGTGCTTTGTGTTCATCGCAGTTCCTAACAGGATTATGGCATGAGAATGGGTGGTCTGTTAGAGAGCATCATCCTACAGGCTCAACAATCAGACACACCCTTGCTTTCTGTTCATCGCAGTGAGGAACTCCCCTGACAATATATATATAAATTATATGAAGATGCAGTCCCACCTGCCACAGGGGTTGGCTACCTGATTCAAATGTACGCTTGTTCTTCAGGGAGACCAGTGTCTCTCATTTTACATTTATGTAACAGATCAATCTTATGGTACAGGTGGCAGAAGTGTGACAAAGAGGCACTCAAGTGACCTTCTGTGGCCATGACAGGAGCAACTGTCAGATCCCTGGAAATGAAGGTAAGGAAGGTGACGTTTGTTTTTAACTTTTCATTCACCCCCTCCAACCTCTCTTTCAGTGCCAGGAGAGTGGTTCCAACTTCTCTCAGGATCCTGAATGTATCACCAGGGGTACTCCACTTTCATCTCCCCTCGTCCAAATATCATAAGTTCCAAGATAGCTCTCCTTTAGTTAGCAGAGCACCACTCTCGCTATGCTTTGTACAAATTTGTTATCAGGTTAGACTAATTCATAGTAAGCTATGATGACCCATATGTCTTGAGGCTTAGAAATCCAGTGCAGTGGTTTGATTGTGCCTCCCTCTCACAAAATGTGTTAAAGTCTAGCCTTCAGTACCTATGCATGTGATTCTAGTGTTCAGTACCTATGCATGTGATTCTAGCCTTCAGTACCTATGCATGTAATTCTAGCCTTCAGTACCTATGCATGTAATTCTAGCCTTCAGTACCTATGCATCTGATTCTAGCCTTCAGTACCTATGCATGTGATCTTACTGGGAAAAAGAGTTTCTGCAGATAAAAATTAAGTGAAGGATCTTGAGATCATTCTGGATGAGTTGAGTGAGCCCTAAATCAAATGACAAGTGTCCTTATAAGAACAGGAGAAGACAGGGATTGGAGTGATGCAGCCACAAGCTAAGGAAATGCTGGAGCCACCAGAGGCTGGAAGAGGCAAGGAAGGATTCTCCCATAGAGTCTTTGGAGAGAGAATGGCCCCACCAACATCTTGATTTTGGACATGTGGCCTCTAGAACTGTGAGATAATACATTTCTGTTGTTCAAAGCCACCAAGTTTGTGATAATTTGTCAGGGCAGCCACAGGACATAAATACACTCAGAAATCTCAACCACCACAATCCCAGCCCCCTGACTCCAAAATGGACTTTCCCATACATTATTCCAATGCCACTTTCCAAGAAGGGCAGAAGTAGATTCCTGATCTCACCTTTACCGATGGAGAGCCTGAAGTTCAGAAAGGTTCACTAACTGGCCCCTGACACACAGCTAAGACTCAAACATTTCTCCGCCTTTCTCTCCTGCCAGTTTCTCTAAGGAATTATTGTTGTTGCTTTTCTTTTTAAAGAGGATCCTCCCGGCGAGCAAGATGGCCGAATAGGAACAGCTCCAGTCTCCAGCTCCCAGCGCGAGCGACACAGAAGACAGCTGATTTCTGCATTTTCAACTGAGGTACTGGGTTCATCTCACTAGGGAGTGCCAGACAGTCAGTGCTGGTCAGCTGCTGCAGCCCGACCAGCGACCAGTGAGAGCTGAAGCAGGGCGAGGCATCGCCTCACCTGGGAAGTGCAAGCAGGAAGGGAATCCCTTTTCCTAGCCAGGGGAACTGAGACACACAACGCCTGGAAAATCAGGTAACTCCCACCCCAATACTGTGCTTTACCAAGGGTATTAGCAAATGGGCATACCAGGAGATTATATCCCACACATGGCTGGGAAGGTCCCACGCCCACGGAGCCTCCTGCATTGCTAGCACAGCAGTCTGTGATCCAATGGCAAGGCAGCAGCGAGGCTGGGGGAGGGGCAGCAGCGAGGCTGGGGGAGGCTTAAGTAGGTAAACAAAGCTGCTGGGAAGCTCCAACTGGGTGGAGCTCACAGCAGCTCAAGGAGGCCTGCCTGTCTCTGTAGACTCCACCTCTGGGGACAGGGCACGGCTAAACAACAACAACAACAACAAAAAGCAACAGAAACCTCTGCAGACGCAAACGACTCTGTCTGACAGCTTTGAAGAGAGCAGTGGATCTCCCAACACAGAGGTTGAGATCTGAGAACGGACAGACTGCCTGCTCAAGTGGGTCCCTGACTCCTGAGTAGCCTAACTGGGAGACATTCTCTACTAGGGGCAGACCGACACCCCACACCTCACACAGTGGAGTATACCCCTGAGAGGAAGCTTCCAAAGCAAGAATCAGACAGGTACACTTGCTGTTCAGCAATATTCTATCTTCTGCAGCCTCTGCTGCTGATACCCAGGCAAACAGGGTCTGGAGTGGACCTTGAGCAATCTCCAACTGACCTACAGCTGAGGTACCTGACTGTTAGAAGGAAAACTAACAAACAGGAAGGACACCCACACCAAAACCCCATCAGTACGTCACATCATCAAAGACCAGAGGCAGATAAAACCACAAAGATGGGGAAAAAGCAGGGCAGAAAAGCTGGAAATTCAAAAAATAAGGGCGTATCTCCCCCTCCAAAGGAACACAGCTCATTGCCAGCAATGGATCAAAGCTGGATGGAGAATGATTTTGATGAAATGAGAGAAGAAGGCTTCAGTCCATCAAACTTCTCAGAGCTAAAGAAGGAATTACGTACCCAGCGCAAAGAAACTAAAAATCTTGAAAAAAGAGTGGAAGAATTGATAACTAGAATAATTAATGCAGAGAAGGTCATAAATGAACTGACAGAGATGAAAACCATGACACGAGAAATACATGACAAATGCACAAGCTTCAGTAACCAAATCGATCAACTGGAAGAAAGAGTATCAGCGATTGAGGATCAGATGAATGAAATGAAGCGAGAAGAGAAATCTAAAGAAAAAAGAAGAAAAGGAAATGAACAAAGCCTGCAAGAAGTATGGGATTATGTAAAAATACCAAATCTACACCTAATTGGGGTGCCTGAAAGTGAGGGAGAAAATGGAACCAAGTTGGAAAACACTCTTCAGGATATCATCCAGGAGAACTTCCCCAACCTAGTAGGGCAGCCAACATTCAAATTCAGGAAATACAGAGAATCCCACAAGGATACTCCTCAAGAAGAGCAACTCCAAGACACATAATTGCCAGATTCAACAAAGTTGAAATGAAGGAAAAAATCTTAAGGGCAGCCAGAGAGAAAGGTCGGGTACCCACAAAGGGAGCCCATCAGACTAACAGCAGATCTCTCGGCAGAAACTCTACAAGCCAGAAGAGAGTGGGGGCCAATATTCAACATTCTTAAAGAAAAGAATTTTCAACCCAGAATTTCATATCCAGCCAAACTAAGTTTCTTAAGTGAAGGAGAAATAAAATCCTTTACAGATAAGCAAATGCTTAGAGAGTTCATCACCACCAGGCCTGTCTTACAAGAGACCCTGAAGGAAGCACAAAACATGGAAAGGAACAACTGGTACCAGCCATTGCAAAAACATGCCAAAATGTAAAGACCATCGAGGTTAGGAAGAAACTGCATCAACTAACGAGCAAAATAACCAGTTACTATCATAAAGGCAGGATCAAGTTCACATATAATAATATTAACCTTAAATGTCAATGGACTAAATGCTCCAATTAAAAGACACAGACTGGCAAACTGGATAAAGAGTCAAGACCCATCAGTCTGCTGTATTCAGGAGACCCATCTCACATGCAGAGACACACATAGGCTCAAAATAAAGGGATGGGGGAAGATCTACCAAGCAAATGGATAACAAAAAAAGCAGGGGTTGCAATACTACTCTCTAATAAAACAGACTTTAAACCATCAAAGATCAAAAGAGACAAAGAAGGCCATTACATATTGGTAAAGGGATCAATTCAACAGGAAGAGCTAACTATCCTAAATATATATACACCCAATACAGGAGCACCCAGATTCATAAAGCAAGTCCTTAGAGACTTACAAAGAGACTTAGACTCCCATACAATAATAATGGGAGACTTCAACACCCCACTGTCAACATTAGACAGATAAACGAGACAGAAAGTTAACAAGGATATCCAGGAATTGAACTCATCTCTGCAGCAAGCAGACCTAATAAACATCTACAGAACTCTCCACCCCAAGTCAACAGAATATACATTCTTCTCAGCACCACATCACACTTATTCCAAAACTGACCACATAATTGGAAGTAAAGCACTCTTCAGCAAATGTACAAGAACAGAAATTATAACAAACTGTCTCTCAGACCACAGTGCAATCAAACTAGAACTCAGGACTAAGAAACTCAATCAAAACCGCTCAACTACATGGAAACTGAACAACCTGCTCCTGAATGACTACTGGGTACATAACGAAATGAAGGCAGAAATAAAGATGTTCTTTGAAACCAATGAGAACAAAGACACAACATACCAGAATCTCTGGAACACATTTAAAGCAGCATGTAGAAGGAAATTTATAGCACTAAATGCCCACAAGAGAAAGCAGGAAAGATCTAAAATTGACACCCTAACATCACAATTAAAAGAACTAGAGAAGCAAGAGCAAACACATTCAAAAGCTAGCAGAAGGCAAGAAATAACTAAGATCAGAGCAGAACTGAAGTAGATAGAGACACAAAAAACCTTTCAAAAAATCAATGAATCCAGGAGTTGGTTTTTGAAAAGATCAACAAAATTGATAGACTGCTAGCAGGACTAATAAAGAAGAAAAGACAGAAGAATCAAATAGAGCAATAAAAAATGATAAAGGGGATATCACCACCAACCCCACAGAAATAAAAGCTACCATCAGAGAATACTATAAATACCTCTATGCAAATAAACTAGAAAATCTAGAAGAAATGGATGAATTCCTGGACACATTCATCCTCATACAAGACTAAACCAGGAAGAAGTTGAATCCCTGAATAGACCAATAACAGGTTCTGAAATTGAGGCAATAATTAATAGCCTACCAACCAAAAAAAGTCCAGGACCAGATGGATTCACAGCTGAATTCTACCAGAGGTACAAGGAGGAGCTGGTACCATTCCTTCTGAAACTATTCCAATCAATAGAAAAAGAGGGAATCCTCCCTAACTCATTTTATGAGGCCAACATCATCCTGATACCAAAGCCTGGCAGAGACACAACAAAAAAAGAGAATTTTAGTCCAATATCCCTGATGAACATCGATGCAAAAATCCTCAATAAAATACTGGCAAACTGGATCCAGCAGCACATCAAAAAGCTTATCCACCATGATCAAGTGGGCTTCGTCCCTGGGATGCAAGGCTGGTTCAACATACGCTAATCAATAAATGTAATCCAGCATATAAACAGAACCAAAGACAAAAACCACATGATTATCTCAATAGATGCAGAAAAGACCTTTGACAAAATTCAACAGCCCTTCATGCTAAAAATGCTCAATAAATTCGGTATTGATGGAACGTATCTCAAAATAATAAGAGCTATTTATGACAAACCCACAGCCAATATCATAATGAATGGGGAAAAACTGGAAAAATTCCCTTTGAAAACTGGCACAAGACAGGGATGCCCTCTCTCACCACTCCTATTCAACATAATGTTGGAAGTTTCGGCTAGGGCAATCAGGCAGGAGAAAGAAATAAAGGGTATTCAGTTAGGAAAAGAAGAAGTCAAATTGTCCCTGTTTGCAGATGACATGATTGCATATTTAGAAAACCCCATCATCTCAGCCCAAAATCTCCTTAAGCTGATAAGCAACTTCAGCAAAGTCTCAGGACACAAAATTAATGTGCAAAAATCACAAGCATTCTTATACACCAGTAACAGACAAACAGAGAGCCAAATCACGAATGAAATTCCATTCACAATTGCTTCAAAGATAATAAAATACCTAGGAATCCAACTTACAAGGGATGTGAAGGACCTCTTCAAGGAGAACTACAAACCACTGCTCAGCAAAATAAAAGAGGACACAAACAAATGGAAGAACATACCATGCTCATGGCTAGGAAGAATCAGTATCGTGAAAATGGCCATACTGCCCAAAGTAATTTATAGATTCAATGCCATCCCCATCAAGCTACCAATGACTTTCTTCACAGAATTGGAAAAACTGCTTTAAAGTTCATATGGAAACAAAAAAGAGCCTGCATTGCCAAGACAATCCTAAGTCAAAAGAACACAGCTGGAGGCATCACGCTACCTGACTTCAAACTATACTACAAGGCTACAGTAACCAAACCAGCATGGTACTGGTACCAAAACAGAGATATAGACCAATGGAACAGAACAGAGTCCTCAGAAATAATACCACACATCTACAGCCATCTGATCTTTGACAAACCTGAGAGAAACAAGAAATGGGGAAAGGATTCCCTATTTAATAAATGGTGCTACGAAAATTGGCTAGCCATAAGTAGAAAGCTGAAACTGGATCCTTTCCTTACTCCTTATACGAAAATTAATTCAAGATGGATTAGAGACTTAAATGTTAGACCTAAAACCATAAAAACCCTAGAAGAAAACCTAGGTAATACCATTCAGGACATAGGCATGGGCAAGGACTTCATGTCTAAAACACCAAAAGCAACGGCAACAAAAGCCAAAATTGACAAATGGGATCTAATTAAACTAAAGAGCTTCTGCACAGCAAAAGAAACTACCATCAGAGTGAACAGGCAACCTACAGAATGGGAGAAAATTTTTGCAATCTACTCATCAGACAAAGGGCTAATATCCAGAACCTACAAAGAACTCAAACAAATTTACAAGAAAAAAACAAACAACCCCATCAAAAAGTGGGCAAAGGGTATGAACAGACACCTCTCAAAAGAAGACATTTACGCAGCCAAAAGACATGTGAGAAAATGCTCATCATCACTGGCCATCAGAGAAATGCAAATCAAAACCGCAATGTGATACCTACCATCTCACACCAGTTAGAATGGCAATCATTAAAAAGTCAGGAAACAACAGGTGCTGGAGAGGATGTGGAGAAATAGGAACACTTTTACACTGTTGGTGGGACTGTAAATTAGTTCAACCATTATGGAAAACAGTATGGCGATTCCTCAAGGATCTAGAGCTAGAAGTACCATATGACCCAGCCATCCCATTACTGGGTATATACCCAAAGGATTATAAATTATGCTGCTATAAAGACACATGCACACATATGTTTATTGTGGCACTATTCACAATAGCAAAGACTTGGAATCAACCCAAATGTCCATCAGTGACAGACTGGATTAAGAAAATGTGGCACCTATACACCATAAAAAAGGATGAGTTTGTGTCCTTTGTAGGGACATGGATGCAGCTGGAAACCATCATTCTCAGCAAACTATCGCAAGAACAGAAAACCAAACACCGCATGTTCTCACTCATAGGTGGGAACTGAACAATGAAACCACTTGGACTTGGGAAGGGGAACATCACACACCGGGGCCTATCATGGGGAGGGGGGAGGGAGGAAGGATTGCATTGGGAGTTATACCTGATGTAAATGACAAATTGATGGGTGCTGATGAGTTGATGGGTGCAGCACAGCAACATGGCACAAGTATACATATGTAACAAACCTGCACATTATGCACATGTTCCCTAGAACTTAAAGTATAAAAATAATTTTAAAAAAATAAAATAAAGAGGATCCTATAGTCCCAAATGCATATTTAACTGGTAAAGAACTTTTTTCTCATTCCTCCTGCTTCCCTTACTCTGTTACTTTGTTTCCAGAGCTGGAGGCCCTAAAGTCTCAGCTTTTCCACTTTGCTGCCTTCAGAGAGGAGGGGGAAGGAGGCAAGGCTGCATGAAGTAATATCAAATAGGAAAACATAAATATTTGCAGTTTTTCTACTTCTTTTTCCATGCCCGTTTGTGAGGGCTCAACTGATACCATGTCCCAGCCCTTCTCTAATTTGTGAACAAACACTTTGGCAGCACTGTTAATTCCATCATCATCATCTGTGCTTACAAATATTTTTAATTAAATGATATCATCAAATTTTGGTCACAGCTCCCCATCCTCTAATTTTCAATAGCAATTATCCTTCTGGTTATATATTTCAATATGTTTCAGAAACATTTTCTTTCTGGTTGATTCATTGGGGGGAGTTCCCCCTTACATTTTTCCATAGAAATCAGAAGCTCATCAGCTCATCCCCTCATATTAATAATTTATTGAGGCTCCAGGCAGCTGAGCTATCAGCAACAACCTATCACTTTTTTGCTTCCTGTCTTGGGAATTGCTCAAGCATTCCAGCATCTTTGTAAGGCTGAGAGGTGCTGAAGTTGGCACATACGTATTGAGTGGCTCCCCTCTATAGAGCACTGTACTCCAGTTGCTATAGAAATAAGTTAGAACATCTAACTCTGAATTCTTGTGTCTCATGTATTCAAATTTAGATGAACTATGATGTGGCTACAAAAAAAAAATATGCCAACTTCCATGAGATAGAAATGCAAACCTGCCATGTCATTTTGCTCCTTAGACTGATAAAGCAGTCATGGAAAGACAAAGGAGGTCATTTATCTGTTCCATTTTATTATCGTCCACCTCGAGGGAGCTTCATTTATAGCAAAAACTTCCTGGGTGCTTTTGCTCCCTTGAAACTTAACGGAATGGGAGAGAAAGACGGAAGAGAGGGAGTCACAGCAGAGTGACATGCATGGCACATTCTTCTAGTGTTTGAGATGACAAACTGCTTCTGTTTTTTAAAATCATATCACATAAAGAGAATTCACTTAGAGACTGGCCAAGACCGAGACTGCGGAGTCTGCAAGATAGTACAGGTGAGGGTAGTGCAAAATGTGGACAAAGATTCGAAGAAGAAAAAATAAGGAACCAAAACCAAGCACTGAGTATTGTGAAAGAAAGAGGCAAAATGCTCTATTTCTGATTGCCCTTCTTTTGAGCCAAGCTTTTTTAGCCTTTCTTGAAAAGAAATTGAAAATCAATCCAGTACACACACTACTCTTTAGCTTTTGTTACTGTAAAGCATATGTTCAATTTAAAAGTGGTATTGCTGAAAATAAAGCCATTGAGAAAGGCTAAATAGGATGAGGAGAGGAGAGGGAAGAGGAAAAAAAAAACAAGAGAACATAAAAAGTTTTAGATCTCATAAAAGTAAGTCTTTAAAATGGCATTTTCCCTTTACACCAAAACAACTAAGAAAACCTGCACTTAAGAAAACACTTGAATAAATCTTTCTTCAGCTGAATTTCAAATGCTGTGTTGCAACGTTTGAAGGGGAAATTGATTTACATGAGAACAGTAAAACAGGACTTATATATCACATTACCTCTCAGTAATTTGCACCTTAGCATTTGCACCTTAGGTGTATAAGTCCAGGATTTAGATACCCAAGGTTACCTACCTCAGCAAGGACAGTGCCCAAATATTACAACGTGCAGGGACTCTCTGAGAGTTTGGGGCCTGGAGATGTTAACTAAGGAAGTAAAGAGACCGTAACATTTATCTTTGCTTCCATTTTCTTTGGAGAAAAAAGACGACCATATTGATTGATCTTCTCATGACACAAGAGGAAGTGACAGCTAACAGTTTGAAAGGCAAGTGGGGGAATTTAAGTTGATTGTTAACGAGAAGGTTTCACAAGAAACTAGAAATGTTATTTAAAAGACTTTCAGATGATGAAAGTCTTGGCTGTAGGCACCATCCTGGCAACCCCTGCCCAGGCACATAATTCTATAAACTATAGCGGCAGAGTAATGTAGCGGAAAGGCAATGGAGGATAGTGACTAAGTGATTTCCCTCTGGAATCAGATGGAGGTTCAAGTCTCAGCTCGACTACTTGACCGCTGATTAAGCCAAGCAAGTTATTTAGCCTCTCTGTGTTTTAGTTTCTTCAATTATACAATGGGGGACAATAAGTATTTCCCACTTGGGCTCCAGTGAGAACTAAGTGGAGTAATGAATACTAATTGCTAAGCCTCATGTCTAGAACACAGCAGATATACAATAAATATTAACTCCTATTGCTGCTACCGTCGTCACTACTTCTACAGAAGCAAGATGATAGCCTAAGCTACTTCTTTTCATTTGTATCGCATGCTCGTAGAGCACCAGTATAATCATACCAGCCACTCTCCCATTACTACTTCAGTTCTTCAGAAACTGCAAATGTACTAGGCCTAAAGCTGCCTACACATTTCATGTCTGGGTTGACCTTTAACCTGCTGGGACAATATTAACTCACTCTACCAAATCCTGCAACACTTCGCTGGACCAATATCAGCTTTGGCATCACATTACCAGAAACATACTACCTTCCGCTAATTTGCAGTTTCTCTTAGGTCTTAGGGCTTTCAAAATTGGATATGGTCAATTTTCTTACTAGTGGTCTATAGAGTCAATTTTAAAATCATTTGTCTTTGTAAACTCAAAGGTGCACCCATCAGCAAAGGTTCTTGCAGAATTTTCATTATTCTGGGCTACAGAGTATATGGATATACAGGCAAAGTCCCTCTCATAGCAATAAGATTATAATGACTTAACAGAGAAATGGTTATCTGCTGCAAATGGTATAAGACTTGCATTCTTAGTGAATTTTTTTTAAGTTGCTGAAAATTAGTTTTGGGGAGTTATTAGGACCATCCAGCTAATGAGGGTTATTTGTGCAAGCTCCTAGGAAATGTAGGAAGAAGGTGGCTCACACCTGTAATCCCAACACTTTGGGAAGCCGAGGCAGGCGGATCACAAGGTCCGGAGTTCGAGACCAGCCTGGCCAACATGGTGAAAGCCCCATCTCTACTAAAAACACAAAAAAATTAGCTGGACATGGTGGCGGGTGCTGTAATCCCAGCTACTTGGGAGGTTGAGGCAAGGAGAATCGCTTGAACCCGGGAAGCAGAGGATGCAGTGAGCCAAGACAGCACTACTGCACTCCAGCCTGGGTGACAATGCGAGACTTCATCTCAAAAAAACAAACAAACAAAAAAAAGAAAATGCAGGAAGATGAGATGAGACAACAAAAAGGTAGAGAACCCTTCTCTGGTCAGGCCTTTAGGAGAGGGAGGAAAAATGCAAAAGTTCTGTACCTTTGCTTACTGACTTATTTTTGGAATCCAGACATGGGATCTGAGAAAAGTCATACTCTTTTGGTGTTTTTCTTGGTACTTGTTTTCTTTTTATTTCCTTTTTTTTTCTGGTTTTAAACCCCAGGTAACGATGAGTAAATTAGGGAAAAAATGAGCAATTATTGCCTGACTAAAAAATAAATAAGCACACATAGAAACAAGAAGAAATGAGTTTCCCAGTTTAGAAACCATTATAGGAATAGGAAGAGTCTTCTGACATTTTTTTCCAGGAAAAGTCAGCCTCCAGTAAATCACCTTTTGGAGACATGGCCTTTGCACAGCAGTGAAAAATGAACAGAGGCAGATGGAATGAAGGGAAGCTACTTTACTTTGCAGAGCTAAGTTTAAATCCAGTTTTCTAAAATGTCTTCTGCAGGGTTCAGAAGTTGAGGGAGAATTAGCTCAATGAAAGCAACAAAAGAAATGAAGAATACCTCCTTAAATTTAGGAAGCCTGTTAGCCCGTCCCATGACAACAACATCCTGGAAAACCAGTCTTCGTGCATTAAACCAAAAAAAACAAAAAATGCAATGACAAAAATAAAAATTATTGTAGAGAGGAGTTCCCTGTTAAAGAAAAGCCTTTGCTTAAAATTTGGTTATCATTATTTTCAGAGCAGATGGAGCCATATTCAGCTCAAGCTTCCTCACATGCAGAAACTGGCCAAATTTGCTACTAATTAGCAAGCGCCACACTGTTCAATGGCCTTCTCAGTCCATTTGCAGGCCAAAGCCTTGGCGACCTCCAATGCACCACCTGAGACCACGACTCAACAATGAGGGCCTGTGAATCGTCCTACAGCAGCCACCCTGTCAGTCGTGTTCAATGTGTAGGGTAACAAAGAAAGCCAGAAGGCGGCTTTAGTTTTTGCTTAGTTTTTCTTTTTAATTCCTTCAAAAGAAATTTCAATTTCTCAAAGGTCCTTAGCTAAGGAAAAAATAATAATTTTTGTCTCACCACCTATTTTCCCTACTTCATATTTCTTATTTATCTTTCTCAAAGAAAGGAAATGTGAAGAGTATCTTTCTCTTAAAATAAAAGCAAGGAGAATCTTTTTCTTTTCTGTGTCCATGTGGTAATTTTCAAAAGTGCATGTATTTGTAACTTGCTTTTCACTTGCTTTATATCATTTGGAGGAAATGGTCAACCCTTCTGCCAGGCAAAATGAACGTGTAGATGGCAGCAGCTGCCCTATGCTTCTTCTCTCCTCGCCTTCTCCATGGGCCTTTGGCACTGATGGATTCTCAGCAGGAATTGGGGCCTTCAGGATTTCATTCCAGCCGCAAAGGCCCCTGGACTCTCCCTGTGGCCTCCAGTATATGACTGGTTCTGTCATGTTCATGAAAACAAAAATCACATGTTTTTTAATCCCTTTTTCAAATGCACCACCATTAAGGGAAACATTTCAGCAAATTTAGAAGTAGCACAAAGAGGTAGCTGTGCTGAGCAGACAGAAAATTCAATTCTTCAGATTGTGTGTGTGTGTGTGTGGTGTGTGTGTGTGTGATGGTTGGAAAATTTTTATACTTATACTTTATCTTCCCAGCTTGTCCAGCACTTTCTCCAAACTCTTTCTGCAACAGCACATTCAAAGCAAAAGTAAAGAAGTAACGATATGTTCATTAGGGTAATCCTAGAAGGAGCCTTATGTTACCTCCCAAATTCAAATCTCTTACCACTTCTAGTTGGCTTTTGAAATGGAAACTTTGGATTCCTAATATCTTATATTTTAAGTAGAACATATTGGATCTTCATCTCTGAAAACATGAAAGCAAGCATCTTCCAATATTATTGTAGTTTTTTTTTCTGCCTTTATAGTCTTCAATTAGCAGGAGCAAGAGCTAATATTTAAGGTAAATCAGGTAATAATAATAATAGCTAACATTTATGTAGCACTTCAAATGGGCCTGAAACTATGCTGAGAATTTTATGCCCATTATCTCATTTAATTCTCAAGAAAAAACTGCATTAGAAACTAGTATTATCCTCACATCAGAGGTCACAAAACCAGGTACCAGAGAGACTGAGTAATTTGCCTAAGGTCACACAGCTAGGTGACTCGAGTAGGTCCATCTGAACACTTAACCATGACACTTGCCTACCTGCCTTTGCCAAGTGGCAAATAATTGTCTCTCTAAAACTTTTTGAGAAAAAACTTGCCTTCAACGTGTTTTTTCCAATCCCATCATGAATAAATATAGGCTACATTGGCATGCTGCAGCCGATCCCTTCCCACCATTTTGTAAACAGGAGTTTAGACATGGCCACAGACGAATCCCTTATGGAGAGCAGTTGGTTCTGACTGTTGGGAGCATCAGAATTAACTGCAGCAGTTGCTGTTGGCACTTCATTGTTAACCAAATTTTTCTGTAGTCGTTCTGGTGACAAATACTCTGGGACAGAATTTAGTAATCACAAAAACCAAAAGACCAAAAATATTTAGGCAGGCAAATAATCTGCAAGGGACATCATGTGAACCCCAGACCTTAGGGGTTTTCATTCTTTCCCGTTCTTTAACCTTACCTTCACACGAGGGACTAGTTTAGAGTCATATTAAATCACAGTGAAAGTAGGAATGGCATCACAGTGAAAGTAGGAAAAAGGCAAAATCGTTTTGCCACTGTGGACCTTGATTCCTATTTCCCATTACAAATTAGCGTGACAAAGCCCCTGATTTGGCTAACAGGGACTAATTTAGTTATTTTAACAGATGTGGGGTTTTCCTCATCATCTTTAGAAGGAACTTTCTTACTATTTGCTCCTCAATGCTTAGAAAAATAAAGTCCTTGAAATGAGATAAAGGTCAGCCACCAACAGAGACTCTGTAATCGCTTTCCCATCTCCCTTCAGGCAGGTAAAATTCTCCTTCTTTATTGAAACGTTGTGCTCAGTAGAGGTATAAACAAATTGTAAGAGACCATTTATTTAACAGTCTGACAGCTTAACCAAATCTCCTTGTAGCAGAGCTTTCATTGTAAGATTCAGTTCTCATTTGCCACAGAGGAAAATTCATATTCATAGTAGTGTAATCTCATGTGAAAACCTGTCACGTTGATGGTACAGCCTCCACAGTTACACTGTTTACAGGACTTGTAGTGGCACCAGCCACATTACCATATTCGTGCTGAGGATCCACCATCTCCTGCATCGTTGGAAATCTTGGCATTGAATAAAATAAGAGAGCTGATCCTTTATGTAAATACTACCAGTAAACATGGGCCACTTAGCATATGTGCCTTGCCGGCCATAAGGAGCATTAGTATTGGAAACACCTCTTTCTGCCAAGAACTCTGGAGTCCTCCTGTCATGAACTATTTATTCAGAGATCAGTCTTCTTGTTGGCAGCTAACCACCAAACCCACAAAGTTGTGTTTAATGTGCTCTTGGAGGATAGACCGAGTTCTCCTCCCTGAACTGTGTGAGAGTGATGCCTCACTGAGGTGCCCTGGAAAATGTGGTGCCTGGAAATTGTCTGTTCCAAAGCTTGTGAATGATACAGCACTTCTCATGGCTGTTAATGGCATGGCTGATCTGTTCCAGCCAGCCTTACCTGAAAGCAAGAACAAAATCAACACAGCAGACTGCATGGGCTCTTGAGGGAGATTTGGCTCTACTCTGCAAACTCAGAGCTTTCTACTAACAAAAGTCTCCCAACAGCCTGCTCGTTTGCACAGTAAAAACGACGGGCAGATTTCTTGCCAATTGGAGGGTTTATCCAGCAGCTATGACAAAACTTAATGCTCACATTTTTCTTATGAAATGTGTACATGTGGCCTGCCTCTTCAGCAACGACGTTCTTAATGGACCAATTTTTTGTTGGGGGATCCACTCCTTACTCTCTCCTCATCCAGGGGGGCTGGACAGGGATCTGCCCAGCTTTCAGATAGCACTCATGCCCAGGCAATAAATGCATTGCATTTCTCTAGGTCACAGACACTGCAGGAGGTTTGCATCTAAATTGCTAGATGTTTGCTAATACGGAAGGGACAGAGGCTCTGCTAGTTCTTGTCGTATTCAAACTTGAAAGGCTGTAGCCTTAGAAGCTGCTGGCAGACATCTTAGGACTACAAAAGGTATGGGAATAGAACTGATATGGAGGAAGCTGACCCAGAGAAAGGAGACCAATGTTTCTGGTGATGTCCTTTAAAGCTGATCAAGCCACACCTGAAGCTTTTAAGAAATTTAAATGACAGTTATCCAAGTACTTTATGTATTAGGATTGTCACAATTGGTCTTCATTAGAGTCGTATATTTTTCCAAAAATATTTTAGGGACAGTAAACATGTCTTACCAAAGTTATAGAGAATAGTGATAATAAATGTTTTGCATAGGCAAAGTGTTTAGTTTAGCAAAAGCTTTCAGAAACATTATTTCATTTGATCCTCATTAGAAAAACATAATATATATAAGACAAAGATTATTATTTTATTCTTGTAAGGATTAATTGGTGTCACAACAAAAGAACAAAAGGGCAGAAATTGACCTTAGTGATCATATGTCCTGCCCTACTATATTACAGATGAGGACGTTACAGTTCCGAAAAATCAGGAGACTTACCTAACGTCGCACAACTAGTCTTTTAATTAATATTTTAGGGGAAAAACCTTTTTTGAATTTCTTTGTAAGTTCAAATGCTACCACATATTTATTATCCACTAGTCTCTTATACCTGGGTGTTTGAAGTACAGCTTCCTTCTTTAAACAAACAAAACAAAAACAAAACAGAGAACATGTTTTACTCAAACAAAAGGAACATTAAATCTAATTCAAGTAAGGTACCTGAGCCCTTGAAATGTCACTGGGTCACAAACTGGACAGAGCCAATTTTCCCCTCCATAACCAGAACTATAACCAAGACCATAACACAGCACCTTTCCTCACTGCCCTGAGATACTATCCCATCACCGTGATGTTGTAAATCAGTAAGAAGTGATTCCACCCTGTCTATGATGCCTCGCTTGGTAGTTGTGAGCACTTAGGGTCGTGAAGCTGGCTCTTCATTGGCAATGAGGCGTCTGGCTGGATGCTGGCCGTCAGCCTGCAATGAAGAAAACGCTATTCTTGGAGATCTCATTCTTGATTATGATGGGTAAGGTTACTACTGCGTAGTATCTTTCCCAGGTCTGACATAAGTTTAAACTAGATCTCTGCCATATTTCTCCCCAAATGCCTTTAAAAATACTGGATGGCAATATGTTTGGTTACTCAAATATATTCAATTAATAAAATCCATTTATCCAAATTTTCGACAAACACTACGTGAGTGGTCCTGTTCTAGGTGCTGAAATAAACTTGTGAACAAAGCAGAGAAAAATGTTTGACCCTGTGGGATATATGTTCCAGTGAGGAAGCCAATAAACAAGGTAAGTAAAATGTATAATTATGTAGCAATAAACAATAAGGAGAGGAAAAAATTAAGCAGAAAAGCACGATAGGCTTTCCTAAGATGGAAAGGAGGTGTGCTTCTAAATTGCTAGATGCTTGCTAATAATGAAGGGACAAAGGCTTTGCTAATTCCTGTTGTCTTCAAGCTTGGAAGGATATAATCTTGGAAGCTGCTGACAAACATCTTAATGACTACAAAAGGCATGAAAACAGAACTGATGTGAAGGAAGCTGCTCTGATGAAAGAAGAGCAACTACCATCTGGTGATGTCCAAGCCTAATCAAGCCCTTGGAAGTAACTAGGAACTAAGATGGAGTAACTAAGGAAGTGAGGGATCTTGTCATAAGAATACCTGGCAGAGGGAGCAATCCAGAGGGACTAGCAAGCGCAAAGATGCTGGGGCAGAAGCACACACCTCAGTTGTTTGAAGAACAGGAAAGAGGCCAGTGTGGTTGTATAGACATGATTGAGGGGAAAGCAGTAGGAAATGGGGTCAAGGGATAAGAGGGCATCATCATGTGAACTTGACTTTTATTCTGGATGAGATGAGAATCCTTGGAAGGTTTTGAGCAGAGGAGGGTCATGATTGAACTTTATGTTTTTTTAATAGAATAGCCCTGGCTGCTAGGTTGAGAAGAAACCTCAGAGGGCAAGGATAGAAGAAGAGAGACTGAGACTGCCACAGCAGTGAGAGATGATGGAGAGTTGAACCAGAATGGTAGCAAGAGGGTGATGTGAAGAATGTGAGGGACATATATATATATTTATATATTTAAAATACTTTATAATTTAAATATAGATAATTTATATATTTGTATAATGTATAATTTATAAACATATATAATTTTTAATTTTTTATACATATATATAAAAAATATATAAAACTAGGAACCAAGATGGAGTAACTAAGGAAGCGAGGGATCTTGCCGTAAGAATGCCTGGCAGAGGAGCAATCCAGAGGGACCAGCAAGCGCAAAGATACTGGTGTCTCTTCCCCT
Source organism: Trachypithecus francoisi (assembly GCF_009764315.1). Lineage (NCBI taxonomy): Eukaryota > Metazoa > Chordata > Mammalia > Primates > Cercopithecidae > Trachypithecus > Trachypithecus francoisi. The sequence goes on from NW_022681468.1 coordinate 49,198,859, forward strand.
AGGAATGACAGATATATATCTAATATATGTGTGTATATATATAATATACATATATTAGATCCAACACTATTTGCTGACAGATCATATATAGGGAGTATGAGAGAGGAAAGAGTCAAGGATGCTCTTAGGATCTTTGGGCTGAAACAACTGGAAGAATGGAGTTAGCCAACAACTGGAGACTGCAGGCAAAGCTAGTTTCCAGAAGAATGTGAGGAACTCGTTTTTGGACATGTTAAGTTTGAGACATCAATTTGATATCCAATTGGAGAATCAAGTGGGTAAATGGTTGTGAGTTTAATGGAGAGGTCCAGAGTGAAGACACAATTTGGGAGTCATCAGCACAGAGGTGGCATTAAAGTTCTAAGACTGGAAATGTTTGCCAAGACAGTAAATGCAATTACAAAAGCGAAGTATCAAGAGATGAGCCCTAGGCAAGTCCAACATTTAGAGTTTGGAGGGATGAGGAAGACACTGCCAGTGAAGTTGGGGGAACACCAGGAGAATCGGGGAGGCAAGAGAGAGAAGTGTTTCAAGGAGGAAAGCATTCAACTTTGTCAAATGCTGCCCATAGGTCAATTAAGAGGAGGTCTGAGAAATTACATTAGAATTAGCAGCGTTCTTGACCACTGGTGACCTTGAGCAGTGTGAGTGGAGAGGTGGGGGGCCCAAACTGGGTTCACGAGAGAGAGAAAGAGAGAAGAAACTCGCTTCTCTCTTTGCAAGAGGTTGCAAGAACAGATGCTTCCTTCAAGGGGTTTTTTTCTTAAAGAGAGGAGGAAATGGGATATAACTGGAAGAGGAAATACAGAGAGAAGAGAATTATTTGTAAGAAATAACGGCATGTTTGTAAGTTGATACGGCTGCCGTTGTAGAGAAAAACTTGAAGGTGCAGTGTCGGGGGTGGAGGCAGCAGGGAATTGCTGGAGCAAATGTCCCTGGGTACAATGGACAGTGGGACCAGGTGGAGACTTTGGCCATGGGCAGGAGCAAGGCTAGGTCATCACAGTGATAGGGGAAGGTAGAGGCCAGGCCAGTGGCAGGTAGGCTGGCAGATGCAAAGTAGAAATCTCTTGACAGTTCTTCTCTCATCACTTCCATTTTCTTGCTGAAGTAGTATGCTTTTCATGCAAAGAGGTTGCTTTCAATATTTTTACGAAGCTAAGGAATATCTATGTTGAGAATTTTGTGACTAGGAAACCTAATAAGAGTTGTGCAGCTATTGTTAGTTTTGTGCCCAACTTCTTATACTCTTCAGAATAGATGGCTCTGCTATCCTAGGACTGGGCCTGTCTTTCTAGAAACAAATTCCTGACACCCAGATTAGATGGTTCTGAGGAAGTCTAAGATACCTGATTCTGTCATTCCTAGGGGAAGAGACATAAACCTTCCCTTATCTTGATTTTGTGAGTGCCTGCCTTTTTTCTCTTTCACAAAGTTCCCCCTTGCCTGTCAAATCTCTTTTCAGACATTCAGGAGAGCATGCTCTGGAGGTAGTCGCAGCAAACAGTAGACCAGAGGAAACCCCAGGGAAACTTCAGGGAGGTCCTGTATCTTACTGGTTTTTCCAGATTTACATTGAGATTGTCCCTCATAATTCCTTTGTCTACTTTCATGACTTTTAAAAACTCATCCTTAAATCTTTAAGAGAGATGTTTATAGAACCATGATGGATATAATAAATACACTCTTTTCCACAACTTAGAATTTGAGATTTTCAAAGTGTTTAGGCAGGTAGGGAAAGAAGAAGGGGGATTGCTTATGTCATCCAATTCTGGCAGTTCTATGAGGTAGGTATGATTATCTCGATTTTATAGATCAGATTCAGAGAGATTAAGTAACTTGCCCAAATAGTAAGTAGGGGTCCCAGACTTGAACGCTGGACTCTCAGAGCCCAGCACTGTGCTCTTTTCATTGTACTTTGCTCTATGATCATTTAGGAAAGGCAAGTATGTCAGTAATTTATGAAGGAATTTCCTGCCCTGTCCATAGCCTAGCTCTCTAGATAACTCAGAAACTCCTACCTCACACCCTTGTTCTGTGGGGTTCTCTTTGGTATACACATGTCTCAGTAAGGAAGGAGGTTTAGGCATACAACTAGAATGTGAAGCTGCTTTTTTTTTTTTTTTTTTTTGGTCTTTGGCATTGCTTGCTTTCAAAACCAGCTTCCATTTCCCCCATCTCCATGACAGCGTTGTTTTCTTGCCCTTCGTTCTGTGTCCCAAATATACTTCTTAGGCATTCTAAGTGGACATTTACAACTTTTTACAGATCAGCTTTTCCAAGCACATGATCTACAGTGGCACTCCTCTATTTTCAGAGCTCCTAGCTCCTTTCATTAGCAATCTTTAGTGAGAAGAAGGAGGCCATCCTAGGTAAACTTCCTCAACTCCTCTACCCTTTGCATCAGATTTGCTTCATGTTTATTCCACCCTCCTTCCTCTAGTCTCAGAGGCAGGAAGCTGTGTCCCTTATCTTTCCAAGATAACCTTTCTGTGTGTGTCCACGATGCCACTTCCTCCCATGTCTTTAATGGTAACCTCTTCTCACATGTTCAAGCTCATATTTAGCCTCATGCCTAAAATTTTTTAAAAGGCCTGCTATCCTGTGAAGCCACTGCTGCATTTCTTAAGTTTCACTATGTCAAACTTTTTGGACGAGATGCTAAAACTCAATACCTTTATGTCTTTTTATGGCAATCTACCCTAATTATTCTATTGAAATCTCTCACTTTGGATGGCTTCCTTTGGGAATTTTTTCATCCCTTAGCCTCCCTGTCACTGAACTCTTAGTTCTCCTCCAATCTCATGGTTTTCTCTAAGTGCCTGCATTGAGCTTTTCCTCTTCTCTCCCTCGAATCTGTCAGTCTCCCAGCTTCTGCCTCTCCCTTTTCCTTTCCCCGCTGTGTTCTCCCCCTCGGCTCGGTGATATGACTCACTCCACAGCTCCCTCTCCCCTGGGGTGAGCTGGTACTCTCTTGCCAATGCCAAGCCATGACTCCTCTAATTGGCTAGAGATCTCCCTGCTCCCTCTTCTCCGGTAGAGCCCATCCTCAATGTCTCTTCCTTCACAAAGCCTTCCAGGCTCATCTATGCTTGGTTAGAATCAGCTCTTCCTTGGGAAGTTTTCACTATCCAGAACCTTATATATATTTATGTACTTACTATAATGTGTTTTATTATTACTTTGAATTATTGTTGGTTCCTTCATTTGACTGTAAGCTCCATAGGGCAGGCGCCATATCTAAGTTGACTTTTTACTCCCCACACCCCTATGCTGAGTGTGCTGCTTTTCTTATGGTAGGCTGAACTAATTTGAACTGAGTTAAGTAGGACACAGGAAGGACAAGTGGGGTTTGGTGAATATTCAGATACACAGGCACCTCCAGTACTTGACCCCAAGTTATGGGAAGCTCACAAAAGCCAGGAAACCCAGGTGTTAAAGAGAAATCAAAGGAGGAAAGCATAAAAATGAACTAAATGAAAGGACTTGGGGTTGACAGAACCATAGCAGAGAATGGAGAGAGTAGAGCAAAAGGAAAGGTCAAGGAGAGCTTGGGAAACAGGGGGCATGAAGGCAGGGGTGAAGGGGGCACAGAACAGGAGAATCCCATTTTCTCTGTAACTTTCGACCTTTATTTCTCACATGTAATTTCTCTGGCCCAGGGAAAATAAAACCAAATTTTCACAAGGATATTTGGAAGCTTATTATTTATAAAGTTTTGGAAGATCTTCAAACATACAGCATAAGAAAGAGATTTTATTGTTTTGTAAGTAGTCTTTAATTTTAAAGTGAGATAAATGTCTTTAAATACAACTGGAAAATACGCCAAAAGACTTTCCCTTCATTTTTCTGTTGAAACACTAAAAATAAGATACATTGACCACACTGACTGTAAGTATCTATTGAATGAATTTTTAATGACCAGATGAGAAATAGTAATTGATTATATATAAAATGCCTATTTGCACTTCCTTGTTTTACTTATCCTTTTACCAAAAGGGGGAAAGAAGCAATACAGTAAATTCATTTTTAATTTTAGTTTTCCTCTCTTTCTCCCATTTTTCTTTGCACTAATAGTAAATATTATAGTTAATTAAGCTAAAATTTCACAGGCTGCTCTCCTAATGTGATCATTTAAATACAGGCCAGATGCTAACCAAACCCTACTTAAACAAGACCTTCTCCACTCTTAAGATTCACCCTAGAATGTTCCATGGACAGTTTTAGAATATTTATTTCTGAAAACTGACATACAAACATTTACCACAACAGGAAAGAAAGCATCAGCTTTCTATTTGCAGCACAAGAAAACACCACTGGGATGAAGCCTCAAAAACACATTTGGGTGACGGCAGATCACGAGACACTTGGAGTCAAGATATCAGGTTTCAATCAAAAATATATAGACTGGATATGAATAAACTCCCCTGAAATCTCACTCTCTTCCACTGACTGGGGTTTCAGATGGGGAGATCAGTAACACTTGTGGATGACTCCGGAGAAACAAGGATCCCATCTGCAGACAGATGAAAAAGAGGAGGAAATTTTTCTTGGGTGCTTTGCTTGAGACGTGTTAGAAACAAAATAGTCTATCACATCTTTCTAAAAGCATCAGCTGGTAGTCTTTTGCCAACAATTCAATTGGTTTAGAATGCTAAGCTTGGAGAATTGCATCATCTGTCTCAGAGGTCTGCAGGCTCACTCCTGCCTAACCACTGGGAAATGAAGACATGAAAAGTCAATGACATCCTAGCATCGGCATCTGTTTTGTCTTTGCGCTCACATGCAAATACAGCACAATGAGGGAAATTATAAATGGCAGCATATTTTCAACCTTATCTCAATCAGATGTCTTCCACTGTCCTGTCCAAATCTACTCTCCACTCTGCTTCATGCAGCAGAAGGCTGACTCGTACACTACCAACTGGGCTTGGTTAATGGAACACTCTGGCAGGAGACTGGAGGAGGGAGGAGAGTGAGGTCTGGGTATGGATTCCTCAGCTCCCTCCTTGTCTGACTGCAAAGACTGCTTCTCTCCACCAAAGGCTCCTGTCAAATGCCTTCTTCATGTAGCCACTCCTTCTAGATTCTTGTAACCACTTGTCCCTTCAGGCCTAAGAGTGATAAAGGTTAACAATAGTCCCTGTATTAAGCACCCTTAAAATTATGAGTTTGAATCTACCAGCTGCTTCCTGCTCATCCCTGACTGAAATGTGGGCTAACAGTGATAACATTACTGGTGACTGCCCCCAATAATGTTGTATTGAAGATTCGAAGACTAGCACACAGATCACAATAACAAACACTATGATTGTGTTTTGGTTTTTTGTTTTTTGAGATAGTGTCTTGCTCTGTCACCCAGGCTGGAGTGCAGTGGTGCGATATCAGCTCACTGCAACCTCCATCTCCCGGGTTGAAGCAGTTCTTCTGCCTCAGCCTCCCTAGAAGCTGGGATTACAGGCATGTGCCCCACAGCCAGCTAATTTTTATATTTTTAGTAGAGATGGGCTTTCACTATGTTGGCCAGACGGGTCTCGAACTCCTGACCTCAGGTGATCCACCCACCTCAGCCTCCCAAAGTGCTGCTATGATCCTTTGTTGTTGACCTTGGGCATGGGAGGAAGAGAAAAATGGCAAAAATCCCATATATTTCCTATTCCTGGCACAGACCTTTATCATGGTAGATAAAGATTGGGCCATAAGGAACTTCAATCTAGGATCAAGTATTTGCTCTTATAATTTAGTTGAGGCTTATTGATAATTTTCATTTACATGTTGAAGATATCCAAATGTTAATATGAATATGAAGAAGGAAATTATAACCACAGGATGACCTGAAATTTTTTTCGAAATGGAGTCTCGCTCTGTCGCCCAGGCTGGAGAGCAATGGCGAGATCTCAGCTCACTACAAGCTCCGCCTACCAGGTTCACGCTATTCTCCTGCCTCAGCCTCCCAAGTAACTGGGACTACAGGCACCCACCACCACGCCCAGCTCATTTTTTGTATTTTTAGTAGAGACGGGGTTTCACCGTGTTAGCCAGGATGGTCTCGATCTCCTGACCTCGTGATCTGCCTGCCTCGGCCTCCCAAAGTGCTGGGATTACAGGCGTGAGCCACTGCGCCTGGCCAAGGATGACCTGAAAATTTTAAACCATATTTTCCTATAGAACTTAAAACTGGCAGATGAAATTTTGAAAAACACTGCAGTTGGATTCAATTTTCCTTCCACAGTCTGTCCTTGGTTTTGTGTTTTAGTTTTTCTCCTTCAGTCTTACCGTTTATATAATAACAAGATCCTTATTTCTGTAATAATCAGTTCTCTTTACTTAATTTTCCACTTGAAGTTATTTAATCCTTCTTAAGAAGGCAAATGTGTCCTAGAAACTAGAGTAAGAAATAGGAGCACGTTGATCAAATTATGTTCCTTTGAGTTAAACTTGCCTTTTCTTGTGCCTAAATTTGTCTTTTGGTAAAGTGAGAGAAAATGAAAGTTAATACCCCTATACTTTAGTAGACTGAGTCACACAAAAAGCTGACAATGCCTCAGGATTCGTGGTAATTCCAGCTTTACTACAAAAAGGCTTTATTGTTACATCATGTACACTCTCCTAGCAGACGGATGCAGCAGAAGGTATATCTCAAAAATAATTCTTTAATATTAAAACATATTTGTTTATAAATGAAATGGAGAAAACGTGTTTATCTGAACATAAGGTGTAAATGCAGATGCTTTTTCAAAAGGAAATGTGTTCTTCTTGAACTGTCAGCATCTTTCACCCAATTGTTTGATGAGCTTATGGTCCTAACTGTCAAGACTCTGCCTAATTTGCTGTTATTATTATTTTTACTTTTAACACTTAAATAAAACTTTTACTGCTTATAAGGGAGAAAAGGGGTTTTGATCACTGAACAGAAACCTTCCAGGACTGCAGAGCTTGGTGGGTATTATCCATTTGCCTTTCCCATCCATTATTCATCCAGAATTCATTCATTTATTCATTCATCCATCCATCCATCCATCCATTAATTCCATCCATCCAAAACATTTATTAATAAATGGCTAACTGTAATACAGTGTAAGTATTATTATTAAGGTTTGGATCACAAGATGTGGGAGCCTAGATAGTTCTATAGTTGAGGGTGGGAAATGAGGGGGCATTCAATTTTATGTTGGGACTTGAAAGATGAGCAAGAATTCAGTCAAAACAATGGATGAAGAAGGAATTCTGGGCAGAAAGAACAGCACATGTAAAAGCCAAGGAGCATGAGAATGCCTGGTGTGACCAGGTGATGAAGATTGAGCCAGGTGTCAAAGGCCTGGTGTGCTGAGTTAGAGTCTGAATTTCATCCTATGGACACAGGGAGGCTTTAAAGTATTGACCCAGGAATGGGACATACTCACACTTGTATTTTTTAAAAGTTGTGTTGTTTAAATTTTGGATGGATGGGAGGAGGCTTGGAAAGCAGGAAGGGGTCACTCTAAAAGTCAAGGTGCAAGACAGTGCAGGTTTAAATTAGGACAACAGCACTGGAAAGGAGAGAAGAAGGATATAACTCACATATATTGTAGAGGCACAAATCAACAGGACTTGGGCTGTTCATGGGGAGATGGGAGCGAGGGAGAGTGAAATGAGTCAGAGATGACTCTGAAGTCTTTAGTGAACCAGAGCAACATGCTTGTGGGAAGGAAGAATGAATTCACTTAACGATATGCATGGTTTGTGGTTACTGGGACCATGCAGATGGAGATATCCAATTGACAGGTGAAATGTGAAGGTGGAGCTCAGAAGCCAGGAGAGGATTAAAGATTTTGGATATCATTACTTCATGAGATTGATGCCGTGGAGATGGATGAGATCATGCAGACCAAACACAGAGAATGGGAAGAGGGAAGGGAAAAGGAAAAAGTTAAAGTCCAACTGGCATGTGCTTTTTCAGCTGCACAGTATTCATTCCTTTTTTCTGGTGCTAGTTCTTTATTTCCTTTGGCCAGCCACACCTCCCTGCTGCATGTAATTCTGTTGGAGTAAACCTTCATGTTGTTCTGTCAAAATTATGCTATGCTTTCTTCTCCAGGATGGACACAGTATGTGTCTCATCACCCTGGCCACATTGACTTGATCAGCTATGTGGCAATGACATGCTAGAATGGGCTCCTTCCACTTCACAAGTGGCATTATATCAATAGCTTGAAATTAGCCATGGTGGAGGTATTTACACCACAGAAATTAGCAAACACTAAAAATCAGTCCCTCCCTCCTTGCTGAGAGCCAGATTACTGGCACACTACTGAATGTGGGCATAAACACATGCAGACCAATGAATGTCTCCCAGAGATCTGATATACAAATCTCAGCGAAAAGGTGCCCCTTTTCACTCTGATTGCAAACTGTGAGGTGTGCTCATGGCAAACTTTCTTGCTGTATAGAAAACCTGCCTGAGAAAGAACAGACAATACAGAGGGAAGGTTGCCAGAGGGAGAAGAGACACAACTCCCAGCACAGGATTTGTTGCTGTTTCGTTTTTTCAATTTTCAAAAACTTCCTACATTTCAAAAATGCACCAACCCATAGAAAATTTCATATAACCTATGTGTTCAGTTAACAAATTAAAAAATAAATACTGAATGCTCACTGCTCAGGTTAAGATATAGAATATTATCAATTGCCCAGAAGCCAACTGTATACTACCTCACTCCTCTTCATCTTGACCTTTGTCATAATTTTCTGGATTAGAAAAATCAATTTTATGACCTATGTGTACATTCATAATTGCAGAGCTCTCTCTCTCTCTCTCTCTCTCTAAGTCACTTAAGGGAGAAGGCAGCATTTAGGAAATCATTGGTTTTCCTGGTGTGTGGAAAATGGGATAAGTTTATAGGATGATATGAAAGATCCAAGGGAGAAAGACTGAGGACAGCAGAGCCAGAGAGATTTAGTGCACGGTAATAGGGAAGGCAGAGGGACATTGAATCCAGCATGCTGAGGGAGGCCTCAGCTTTGAAATAGAGGATCGAGAGATGCCTAATACAAGGAAGGGAATTAGTGTCTACTCATGAATTTCTTTGATATATGAAACGTACAACTGAAAAATAGTAAGTGCTTCCAATTTCATCTTAGCCCATGCTCTATGAGTGCTGAGCCTTCCTCGAATAAGCTGCTGCATCCGTGGACTTTGGAGCTAGTGACCTGGGATCTCTTCTCCCTTACTCCTTTGGCCTGGCATCTCTGGGCACAGGTCTTTGTGCTTGGCTCTGGCTCCTGGAACCCAGTACTCCTTGACTTTCTCCCTGGCACAAGGCTCTGGTAGTGGCTTTGCCCCATGAAGCCTTAGCCTATGGCTCAGCACCATTTCTTACTTCCTTTGGAGCATCCGAACACCCTGGCCCAGTCAGCACGCTTACTTTCTCTGACCCTAGTTTTGTCTGTAAGGAAACCAGCTCCTGCAATGGGGTGGGGTTCAGGATTAATGGGGTGGTTGGTAGGAAAGGAACAAAGCAGGTAAACGTGGAGGTGGAGGTGCAGGAAGTTGAGTTGACATGATCCACTCCTGTGACCTCCTTTGCTGAATTTACTTGCTTAGCCCACAATCTCATGTCCAGAAAATATTCCTAGGTCCTCTGTAGTCTTCTCGTCCAAGAATTCTTGAGACCTTAGATCTATTTTCCAACCTATCCCTGCTTCTGATTAAGTGTGTGTTTAAATTGCCTTGGCTACATCAAAAATAAAACATTTCTACAAATTAAAAACTTTCTGGAGTCCTTGCCTTGTTTCTGAGCTTGCTTTTGAAATACCAATTAGTCAGAGAAATATATGCTTCATGTTTCCAAAAAAAGAAATAGGGAAGACCTCGCTAAAGATAGCTAGCTCTGGTGAGAGATGTTTTTTCTTTGAGGAGCTGCAACTAAATGTCTATGTATTCCAACAACATTTAGCAAAAGATGTCCCCTGTCCTTAAAAGAATGGAAGGCACTGAATGAGAAGTCTCTCTCAGGCCGGGCAATAATGAAAGGCTTTCAACGATTAGAACTAGAGTCTGAATTGTATAAAACATTCATCTTTGCAGGAGCAGAAAGCTCAGTGAAATGACTCCTAACAATTCCTTGACTCTGGGTTTGAATGGATAGGTTCAGGCACATATACCACTTTAACTGAGCTGACACCAAAGCATTCCATCTCATCCTAATAGATGGCAAAGGTCACTCTTTCCCTTCATTTGATGAATGACTATGGCACCACCACATTTGTCTTGTATCTGGCAGCAATTCTCAAGTTAGTGATAATGAGGGTCTTCGTAACAAGGGAACCAAGTGCTCTAGAGAGTTAGTGGAAGCCACTACATCTGCCCAACTACTTCACATAGAGTTCACAGCTGAAGGAAAGTCCTGCAGGCCAGAGGCACACAGCAAAAGGATCTTAATGCAATAACATTTCTGAAGATAGCAGTCCCCAAATAGTGATCATAAAAACTCACACACACTGTCAGCCCATAGAATAATATTACATTGGTGCAAATGAAATTGCAGTTTTTGCCATCGAAAGTAGTGGCAAAAACCACAATTACTTTTGCACCAACCTAATACTATACTGAGCATGGAACTGACTAAAGAAAAAATATCAAATTTTCCTCCTCATTTGGAAGAATTCTAGAAAATGAGAATGGTCATCATTCCACTCCTACCATGTTTCATTTGCGTAGAAGTTCTGCTGTACCAGTGGATAATTGCATTGATAACTTAGTCCTGTCCAGCCGCTGCTTACAAATTAATGTGGTGAGTGGGAACAATATTTCCTTAAGAGGAAATATTGAACCAAGAAGAAAGACTAGAAGTGAAGTAAGAATGTCAGAAGACAGAAAACACAGATGTGATGAAGTAGAACGTTGAAAATATGATTTTGTTCTATTAGACATAATGAGACTTTGACTCAATGACCTCCTTGACTCTCCAAACCTGGAATTGGTTTCACATAGGAATTGGAATTCTTACTCATTGGCAGAAAAGCATTTGTTCCTGGGGTCAGCAATGCCTTATACTTTGCAGAACATACTCCACAGCAAGTCAGCAGCTGTACCAAGGATGGAGTTCTAGATTCTCTCTAACAAACTTCAGACACAAAGCAGGATATAGACCCCCCTCCATCACTTAGTTCTTTCATCTCTGAGGAGCATGCCCAACAGAATGGTTGAAGAATAAATGACATTGCAGAGGGGCTGGGTTTTTAGCTCCACAATACTCTTTAATATGATTCTGGGCTACAATCGAAACTTTATTTACATAAATTATAGGTGCACTTCTTTCTCCTCGTTAATTTATTTATTCTTTGGTTGTTTGTCTTTTTTTAAAACCTATACATATAAGAAGCACTTTCTGTGTGTTAGATACTGTGCTAGATGTTAGAGAATCAAAGGAAAATAAACAAAAACAAAAACATGGTACCAGCCCTTGAAGGACTCTTGGTGTCTAGTAGAAAAAGATTGTCACATTAACAAACAAGCCAAATAAAGACATGCAACTGCTACTGCTGGAAATACTTATATTTACTGGATGTGGTGAAAAAAAAGGAGAAAGTGGTCAATTAACTCTGTGTGTGTGTGTGTCTGTGGGTGTGTGTGTGTGTGTGCATGCGTGCGCGTGTGCTCTCACACATGCAAGATAGGGGTGGGGATGTAGATCAATAAGAAAGGGTTCAGGGAAAGCGAGGCCCTTGAATGGAGTCTTGCAAGATGAGTCAGCACTGACTGGGAGAGCAGGGTGAAGGAGGCAGCGTGCTGTGGTCTTGACGGTTGGAATCTGGAGTGTTAGTGAGGGCATCAAGTGACCGGGACACAAATATGGTAGGGACAAGATTTCAGAAGGCCTTCTATACTGCATTAAAAAGACTGGGCTCTGCCCTGCAGTCACAGAAGGTTTTAATTATATTAAAACTGTAAACAATTGCTGTTTTGGAACAATCCCTCCCCAGCAATGCAGAGAAGAGACTGGAGGGGCGGGGGCTGAGGCTGACCAGATGGCAGGCCATGGCAAGGTCCAGCCAGTTGAGACTAGGCCAAGGCAATAGCAGTGGAGGCTGAAGAGACGTACAGGAGGGAAGCCAAGGAGGGGAGTGGCTGTGGGAGTGAGAGAGAATGCAGCCTCAGAGCCAGCCCAGGCTGTGGGCTTGGGTGGAGCATCCACGGAGATCAGGAGTGGAGGAGTAGATGAGATGATGAGTCCATTCCACTTGTTTGAATTGGAGTTGCCTGTGGGACATCAGGGTGAGAGGTCCAGCAGGCAAGATAATATAGGGATTCTTACATGAAAGAGTTTAGGGTCTGTGATCTTGGGTGGGAAAAAATTGCATTTTTCTTTTCATTAACCTCTAACTAAAATTTAGTATTTCCTTTATGAGAGTAGGCAACAGACCACAGTGGTATTAGTAGTACCTTTGACTTTGTCATCAGTAGAAATGACAGATGTATTCTTATCACCTTTCAGTTATTGCAGACATCTTGATATATTGCTCACATGTATCACTGCTTCAGAATGATGCTTGTTATTATGCCTGTGGCTAAATATTATTTAATGTTAATAAAAGGCATGCATACTATGTCACACCTTTATTTTTAATATTTTAATAACTATATTTCTACATGGTTTGTTTTATTTGTAATCTCACATATTTTATGTCAAGTATTTAAAAACATTATTCCTAGAAGGAGTTCGTGGGCTTTAGCAGGCTGCCAAGTGTATCCATGGACCAAGTAAAGGTCAAGAACCTCTAGTCTAGAGTTTGAAGACACCAGGCTGGTTCAATAATTCACGGAGTTCTCCTGAGCAACAATGTGCTGAGAAGGATGTGACCTATTCCCAGAGCTTCAGAAATAGATTGGGATGAAAGGAAATGGTTGACTGCGAAAGAAAACGAAGTTTGCACTTGTTTGGTTAGGAAGCTTCTGGCTTCCCACCTGAAATAGTTGGCCTTTATAGATTCAAAGTCTCCTGCTCACAATGTGCCCTGGGCTGGTTTCAGTTATTGCTCTTGGGAAACTGTGAAGGCAAGAATCACGAGCCAATGCGATGTTGTGCACTGATCCCAGAGTAGGGCACTCTTAAAATGAACATCATTCAGCAGAGAGTTGAAACATTGGTTAAAAACAGTTATGATGAGAGGAATGTAAAGCAATGGCAGAAATGTGTAACTGTCCCTGGGAAGGACTTTTCCTTTCCCGAGTCCAGATCCTAGTGTTCACTCAGCCACAAAGAATAATGTTGGAAATTGGGCAGAGAAGATACACAGGGGTGGAGGCAATCAGCTCAGCTGATTCACTGGACATATGAGGCCTCCCTCAGTTCATAGAACATCTCCTTTTCTTACCCCCTAAGGCCAAGAGATTGAACTTGACACTTGACCTTCCCACTAACCCTACCTCCTTCTTTACTTCTGCCATCTCGTAGCTGTTCTTGTGAGGCAAAACAACCTAAATTACTACGTGACTTTCCACCCTTAAAAAAGCGTAAAAGTCTACTTCGGAAGTCAAGGCCCTGTATCTTTACTTCTGGAAATCTATCCTACTAAAATCTCACTCCTGCAATGGTTGTTGATTGAAGCATTATTTGTGATTTTAAAACTTGAAAACAACCCAAAAGTCTATCAAGAGGCAACTGCTTAATTAGACCTGGTTCACCCATACTTATGAAGTACTTCAAAGTGCTTGAAAAGTATACACCAGTGCAGACAGATATTCATGCCACATTGTAAACTGAAAAAGAAATTGTAGAATAATACGCATAGTAGGATGATTTTTTAAACAAAAGTGTGTGTGAGGTCCTCAATAAGTTTGTAAATGTCTAGATAAGGATCTAAAAGATGATCCCTGCACTTAAAAACGCTTATTTTGAAGGCTGAGAGTGAATAAATAGGATGGGTAAGGGAGGAGGAGAATGAGAATTTCAAAGAGAAATTGTTGCTCTGTACTATAATATCTCCATGTTGTTTGAAAGTAGAAAATTACTTTGTGATTTAAAATATAACTGGAAGGCAGATCATATTAGCTCTCATCATATGTAATGGTGATCATCTGGGAATTGTTTTGTAAATTTTAATTTGTCAAATAAACTCATGCTATATCAGAAAAAGTTCTGTATCAGTTAGGATTAGGTTTACCTGTGAATAAAACAGTCCCAAAACAACAGTGTCTTAGACAAGCGGGGACTGTATTTCTTTGGACATAGACAATCCAAGGCTACTTTGACAGCTGTTTCCCTGAAGGCTCCTTTGAGTTCAATTTCCAAATCCTTTATCTTGAGTGTGCGGCCTCAGCCTCGTGGTACAAGATGGGCATAGAGCTTTTGATACCTCACTCCTGTTCTCAGAAGCAGAAGGACAGGCCAGGTGTGGTGGCTCGTGCCTGTAGTCTCAGCACTTTGGGAGGCTGAGCTGGGTGGATCACTTGAGGCCAGGAGTTCAAGACCAGCCTGGCCAACATGTTGAAACCCTGTCTCTACTAAAAATACAAAAAAATTAGCCGGGCGTGGTGGCAGGTACCTGTACTCCCAGCTGCTCACAGGTTGAGGCAGGAGAATCACTTGATCCTGGGAGGCAGAGGCTGCAGTGAGCTGAGATCATGCCACTGCACTTCAGCCTGGGTGAGAGAGTGAGAACCTGTTTAAAAACAAAAACAAAAACAAAAAACAAACACACACACACACACACACAAGAAGGACAAAGAAGGGACTCATTTAGGGGCAGAACCAGCCCCATTGTCCACATATTTTTTTTCTAAATCACCAGTTCCATATTCTTTTTTTTTTTTATTATTATACTTTAAGTTCTAGGGTACATGTGCACAACGTGCAGGTTTGTCACATAGGTATACACGTGCCATGTTGGTGTGCTGCACCGGTTAACTCATTAACTTGTCATTTACATTAGGTATATCACTTGATGCTATCCCTCCCCCACCCCCCGACCCCACAACAGGCCCCAGTGTGTGATGTTCCCCACCCTGTGTCCAAGTGTTCTCATTGTTCAATTCCCACCTATGAGTGAGAACATGAGGCGATCGGTTTTCTGTCCTTGCGTTAGTTTGCTCAGAATGATGGTTTCTAGCTTCATCCACGTCCGTACAAAGGACATGAACTCATCCATTTTTATGGCTGCATAGTATTCCATGGTGTATATGTGCCACATTTTCTTCATCCAGTCTATCATTGATGGACATATGGGTTGGTGCCAAGTCTTTGCTATTGTGAATAGTGCCGCAATAAACATATGTGTTCATGTGTCTTTATAGCAGCATGATTTATAGTCCTTTGGGTATATGCCCAGTAATGGGATGACTGGGTCAAATGGTATTTCTAGTTCTAGATCCTTGAGGAATCGCCACACTGTCTTCCACAATGGTTGAACTAGTTTACACTCCCACCAACAGTGTAAAAGTGTTCCTATTTCTCCACATCCTCTCCAGCACCTGTTGTTTCCTGACTTTTTAATGATTGCCATTCTAACTGATGTGAGATGGTATCACATTGCGGTTTTGATTTGCATTTCTCTGATGGCCCAGTGATGATGAGCATTTTCTCACATGTCTGTTGGCTACGTAAATGTCTTCTTTTGAGAGGTGTCTGTTCATACCCTTTGCCCACTTTTTGATGGGGTTGTTTGATTTTTTTTTTCTTGTAAATTTGTTTCAGTTCTTTGTAGATTCTGGATACTAGCCCTTTGTCAGATGGGTAGATTGTAAAAATTTTCTCCCATTCTGTAGGTTGCCTGTTCACTCTGATGGTAGTTTCTTTTGCTGTACAGAAGCTCTTTAGTTTCATTAGATCCCATTTGTCAATTTTGGCTTTTGTTGCCATTGCTTTTGGTGTTTCAGTCATGAAGTCCTTGCCCATGCCTATAGTCTGAATGGTATTGCCTAGGTTTTCTTCTAGGATTTTTATGATTTTAGGTCTGACATTTAAGTCACTAATCCATCTCGAATTAATTTTTGTATAAGGTGTAAGGAAGAGATCTAGTTTCAGCTTTCTACATATGGCCAGCCAGTTTTTCCAGCACCATTTATTAAATAGGGAATCCTTTCTCCATTTCTTGTTTTTCTCAGGTTTGTCAAAGATCAGATGGTTGTAGATGTATGGTATTATTTCCAAGGGCTCTGTTCTGTTCAATTGGTCTATATCTCTGTTTTGGTACCAGTACCATGCTGTTTTGGTTACTGTAGCCTTGTAGCATAGTTTGAAGTCAGGTAGCGTGATGCCTCCAGTTTTGTTCTTTTGGCTTAGGATTGTCTTGGCAATGTGGGCTCTTTTTTGGTTCCATATAAACTTTAAAAGTAGTTTTTTCCAATTCTGTGAAGAAACTCATTGGTAGCTTGATGGGGATGACATTGAATCTATAAATTACTTTGGGCAGTATGGCCATTTTCACAATATTGATTCTTCCTATCCATGAGCATTGAATGTTCTTCCATTTGTTTGTGTTCCCTTTTATTTTGCTGAGCAGTGGTTTGTAGTTCTCCTTGAAGAGGTCCTTCACCTCCCTTATAAGTTGAATTCCTAGGTATTTCATTCTCTTTGAAGCAATTGTGAATGGGAGTTCACTCATGATTTGGCTCTCTGTTTGTCTATTATTGGTGTGTAGGAATGCTTGAGATTTTTGTACATTGATTTTGTATCCTGAGACTTTGCTGAAGTTGCCTATCAGCCTAAGGAGATTTTGGGCTGAGATGATGGGGTTTTTAAATATACAATCATGTCATCTGCAAACAGGGACAATTTGACTTCTTCTTTTCCTAACTGAATACCCTTTATTTCTTTCTCCTGCCTGATTGCCCTGGCCAGAACTTCCAACATTATGTTGAATAGGAGTGGTGAGAGAGGGCATCCCTGTCTTGTGCCAGTTTTCAAAGGGAATTTTTCCAGTTTTTGCCCATTCAGTATGATATTGGCTGTGGGTTTGTCATAAATAGCTCTTTTTATTTTGAGATACATGCCATCAATACCTAGTTTATTGAGAATTTTTAGCATGAAGGGCTGTTGAATTTTGTAGAAGGCCTTTTCTGCATCTATTGAGGTAATCATGTGGTTTTTGTCTTTGGTTCTGTTTATGTGATGGATTACGTTTATTGATTTGTGCATATTGAACCAGGCTTGCATCCCAGGGATGAAGCCAACTTGATCTTGGTGGATAAGCTTTTTGATATACTGCTGGATTCGGTTTGTCAGTGTTTTATCGAGGATTTTTGCATCGATGTTCATCAGGGACATTGGTCTAAAATTATCCTTTTTGGTTGTGTCTCTGCCAGGCTTTGGTATCAGGATGATGTTGGCCTCATAAAATGAATTAGGGAGGATTCCCTCTTTTTCTATTGATTAGAATAGTTTCAGAAGGAATGTTACCAGCTCCTCCTTGTAACTCTGGTAGAATTCGGCTGTGAATCCGTCTGTTCCTGGAATTTTTTTGGTTGGTAGGCTATTAATTATTGCCTCAATTTCAGAACCTGTTATTGGTCTATTCAGGGATTCAACTTCTTCCTGGTTTAGTCTTGTATGAGGATGAATGTGTCCAGGAATTCATCCATTTCTTCTAGATTTTCTAGTTTATTTGCATAGAGGTATTTATAGTATTCTCTGAAGGTAGTTTGTATTTCTGTGGGATCGGTGGTGATATCCCCTTTATCATTTTTTATTGCATCTATTTGATTCTTCTCTCTTTTCTTCTTTATTAGTCTTGCTAGCAGTCTATCAATTTTGTTGATCTTTTCAAAAAAACAGCTCCTGGATTCATTGATTTTTTGAAGGGGTTTTTTGTGTCTCTATCTCCTTCAGTTCTACTCTGATCTTAGTTATTTCTTGCCTTCTGCTAGCTTTTGAAAGTGCTTGCTCTTGCTTCTCTAATTCTTTTAATTGTGATGTTAGGGTGTCAATTTTAGATCTTTCCTGCTTTCTCTTGTGGGCATTTAGTGCTATATACTTCCTTCTACACACTGCTTTAAATGTGTCCCAGAGATTCTGGTATGTTGTGTCTTTGTTCTCATTGGTTTCAAAGAACATCTTTATTTCTGTCTTCATTTCGTTATGTACCCAGTAGTCATTCAGGAGCAGGTTGTTCAGTTTCCAGGTAGTTGAGCAGTTTTGAGTGAGTTTCTTAATCCTGAGTTCTAGTTTGATTGCACTGTGGTCTGAGAGACAGTTTGTTATAATTTCTGTTCTTGTACATTTGCTGAAGAGTGCTTTACTTCTAATTATGTGGTCAATTTTGAAATAAGTGTGATGTGGTGCTGAGAAGAACGTATATTCTGTTGATTTGGGGTGGAGAGTTCTGTAGATGTCTATTAGTTCCGCTTGGTACAGAGCCGAGTTCAAGTCCTGGATATCCTTGTGAACCTTCTTTCTCGTTGATCTGTCCAATGTTGACAGTGAGTGTTAAAGTCTCCCATTGTTATTGTGTGGGAGTCTAAGTCTCTTTGTAAGTCTCTAAGGACTTGCTTTATGAATCTGGGTGCTCCTGTATTGGGTGCATATATATTTAGGATAGTTAGCTCTTGTTGTTGAATTGATCCCTTTACCATTATGTAATGGCCTTCTTTGTCTCTTTTGATCTTTGTTGGTTTAAAGTCTGTTTTATCAGAGACTAGAATTGCAACCCCTGCTTTTTTTTTCTTTCCATTTGCTTGGTAGATCTTCCTCCATCCCTTTATTTTGAATCTATGTGTATCGCTACATGTGAGATGGGTCTCCTGAATACAGCAAACTGATGGGTCTTGACTCTTTATCCAATTTGCCAGTCTATGTCTTTTAATTGGAGCATTTAGCCCATTTACAGTTAAGGTTAATATTGTTATGTGTGAATTTGATCCTGTCATTATGATGTTAACTGTTTATTTTGCTCATTAGTTGATGCAGTTTCTTCCTAGCATTGATGGTCTTTAAAATTTGGCATGTTTTTGCAGTGGCTGGTACTGGTTGTTCCTTTCCATGTTTAGTGCTTCCTTCAGGAGCTCTTGTAAGGCAGGCCTGGTAATGACAAAATCTCTCAGCATTTGTTTGTCTGCAAAGGATTTTATGTCTTCTTCACTTATGAGGCTTAGTTTGGCTGGATATGAAATGGTGGGTTGAAAATTCTTTACGAATGTTGAATATTGGCCCCCACCATCTTCTGTCTTGTAGCATTTCTGCCGAGAGATCTGCTATTAGTCTGATGGGCTTCCCTTGGTGGGTAACCTGACCTTTCTCTCTGGCTGCCCTTAACATTTTTTCCTTCATTTAAACTTTGGTGAATGTGACAATTATGTGTCTTGGAGTTGCTCTTCTTGAGGAGTATCTTTGTGGCGTTCTCTGTATTTCCTGAATTTGAATGTTGGCCTGCCTCGCTAGGTTGGGAGGTTCTCCTGGATAATATCCTGAAGAGTGCTTTTCAACTTGGTTCCATTCTCCCCGTCAGTTTCAGGGACATCAATCAGGTGCAGATTTGGTCTTTTCACTTAGTCCCATATCTTTTGGAGGCTTTGTTCATTTCCTTTTACTCTTTTTTCTCTAACCTTCTCTTCTCACTTCATTTCATTCATTTGATCTTCAGTCACGAAACCCTTTCTTCCACTTGATCATATCGGCTACTGAAGCTTGTGCAAGCATCATGTAATTCTCGTGCCATGGTTTTCAGCTCCATCAGGTAATTTAAGGACTTCTCTGTACTGTTTATTCTAGTTAGCCATTTGTCTAATCTTTTTTCAAGGTTTTTAGCTTCTTTGCATTGGGTTTGAACATCTTCCTTTAGCTCAAAGAAGTTCGTTATTACTGATCATCTGAAGCCTTCTTCTCTCAACTCATCAAAGTCATTCTCCATCCAGCTTTGTTCCATTGCTGGTGAGCAGCTGTATTCCTTTGGAGGAGAAGAGGCACTCTGATTTTCAGAATTTTCAGCTTTTCTGCTCTGGCTTCTCCCCATCTTTGTGGTTTTATCTACCTTTGGTCTTTGATGATGGTGATATACAGATGGGGTTTTGGTGTGGATGTCCTTTCTGTTTGTTAGTTTTCCTTCTAACAGTCAGGACCCTCAGCTGCAGGTCTGTTGGAGTTTGCTGGAGGTGCACTCCAGACCCTGTTTGCCTGGGTATCACCAGCGGAGGTTGCAGAACAGCAAATATTGCAGAACGGCAGATGTTGGTGCCTGATCCTTTCTCTGGAAGCTTCATCTCAGAGGGGCACCTGGCCTTATGAGGTGTCAATCAGCCCCTACTGGGAGGTGTTTCCCAGTTAGGCTACTCAGGGGTCAGGGACCCACTTGAGGAGGCAGTCTGTCTGTTCTCAGATCTCAAACTCCATGCTGGGAGAACCACTACTCTCTTCAAAGCTGTCTGACAGGGACATTTAAGTTTGCAGAAGTTTCTGCTGCCTTTTTTTCAGCTATGCCCTGCCCCTAGAGGTGGAGTCTACAGAGGCAGGCAGGCCTCCTTGAGCTGGGGTGGGCTCCACTGAGTTGGGGCTTCCAGGCCACTTTGTTTACCTACTCAAGCCTCAGCAATGGCACATGCCCCTCCCCCAGCCTCACTGCTGCCTTGCAGTTGGATCTCAGACTGCTCTGCTAGCAGTGAGCAAGGCTCTGTGGGCGTGGGACCCTAAGCCAGATGCAGCATATAATCTTCTGGTGTGCCATTTGCTAAGGCCATTGGAAAAGTGCATTATTTGGGTGGGAATGTCCCGATTTTCCAGGCACCGTCTGTCAAGGCTTCCCTTTGCTAGGAAAGGGAATTCCCTGACCCGACTGGTTGCACTTCCCGGGTGAGGAAACGCCCCACCCTGCTCCCTGGGCTGCACCCACTGTCTGACAAGCCCCAGTGAGATGAACCCAGTACCTCAGTTGGAAATGCAGAAATCACCCATCTTCTGTGTTGCATATGCTGGGAGCTGCAGACTGGAGCTGTTCCTATTTGGCCATCTTGGAACCTCCCTCGCCCATTCCATATTCTATGAAACTGCAGCCTTTATTCTATGAAAGTGCAGCCTATGAAGAGGAAACCTTGAGCTGCCTTTCCTGCTGACTCTAAACCAGAGCAGTAGTATCTAAAGCCTTCTTCTCAGGGCCTTTTCTTTTTCTTCCTTCATTCCACCTGCCTTCTTCTCCTTCCACATCCCCTTTCCGTATTCTCCCCCCTCCATACACTTTGGTTCACCAAGCAGGTACCAGTCAGAGATGAAGAGTTTACTACTTCCTAGGTTGCTTTGAGACTTATTAGATCCTCACAATAGAATGGCAGGGACCACAATGAAGGCACTTTCCTTCTGGGCAGCATTTGGAAAATTAGCTCTCAGGGTATGAGACAGAAACATACAAAGTAGAAAAGACACAGCCATTCAGCCAACTATGGGTTCTGCTTCTGGCTGCAGAAACAGCTAATTCTGTGTGTGTGTGTGTGTGTGTGTGTGTGTGTGTGTGTATGTCTTACAGAGAGTGCATGTGTAATGTTTATGTGAAATTTTAGCTGCTTGATCTCTAACATCTCTCTCCCATCCAAACCCCTAAAATGTTTCACTAATGCCTCTCTTATGACATTTTTCTTCCTTTTTTGTTCTAGTTGTTTGTACATCTATTTTCTTTCTCCTACTAGACCATAAACTTCTTGAGGGCAGAGGCTATTTTGACGCATCTGTATATATTTTAGCCTCTAGAAAGGTGCCTGGCACAAGGCCCAAGCTCAGTGTCTATTGTAGGAATGAATGCACCAAATGCTATTGAAATCTCAAGCGATTTAGGGGTTGCAAACTTCCCAGAAAAGGCAGGTTACGGTTGCACAAAGATATTGTGAGGTCT
Source organism: Trachypithecus francoisi (assembly GCF_009764315.1). NCBI lineage: Eukaryota > Metazoa > Chordata > Mammalia > Primates > Cercopithecidae > Trachypithecus > Trachypithecus francoisi. The sequence continues at coordinate 49,220,648 of NW_022681468.1, forward strand.
TTTTGAACACAAAAAAAGGGAGAGGATTTAAATAGGAGGAAAATGTGAGGAATGAGTTTGTATTCTGACACATTTCTGTCTGTCTTCTGTAGTCTCCCCTCATTGCCAAGTTGACACTTTTTTCTCCCTCCCTGCATCTCCTGTCACACTGACAGTCTGTCCCAGGGCAATGCTGCTCACTTTCAGATTGGATCAGCTGCCCATTGTGACTCACCTCCATATTTTAAACTCCCTCAAGGCATAGACCTTGCCTTACACTTTCTATCCCTCTAACGTAGTGCCGGATACATAGTAGATGTCCAACAAATATTTTTTCTTTTAACTGATGACTAAATCATCTCTGAATATATTACATATGAAAGGGTTAAAAAAGATAAATAGGGACACATAATGGAACACAGACTCTAAAGTTGTCTTTCTTTTCCTGTTTTATTTTCCCATAGCATATCTCACCTCTAACACGCTATATAATTTTGCTACTTATATTTAGAGACTGTCCCTCTTCCCACTGGCAACTGGAATCTCATACATTGATGAGAGGTGTGTAAATTGTTACAATCACTTTGGAAAATTGTTTGGCAGTGTGTACCAAGGTTACCAAAGATTACCATTACTAAGAATTCTACTTTGAAATATCTATTATCTATCTATCTATCTATCTATCTATCTATCTATCGTCTATCTATCTAAGAAATGAATGCATAAGTCCACCAAAGACATGTCTTAAAATGCTCATATCAGGTCAAGCATGGTGGTTCATGCCTGTAATCCCAGCACTTTGGGAGGCTGAGGCAAGCAGATCACTTGAGGTCAGGAGTTTGAGACCAGCCTGGCCAACATGGTGAAACCCCATCCCTACTAAAAATACAATAATTAGCCTGGTCTGGTGGTACGTGCCCATAGTCCTAGCTACTCGGGAGGCTGAGGCAGGAGAATTGCTTGAACCCAGGAGACAGAGGTTGCAGTGAGCCAAGATTGTGCCATTGCACTCCAGCCTGGGTGACAGAGAGAGACTCTATCTCAAAAAACAAAAAAGTTCATATCAGCTTTATTTATAAAATCTTAAAATGGAAACAATCCAATTATCTGTCAACAGTAGAATGAATAATAATTATTTACACATTCAATGAAATGTTATATGAAAATAAAGAACAAACTAGTGATACTGCAATAACATGGGTGATCCTTACAGAAACTTTTCCTTAGTAAAAGAAGTCAAATACAAGTAGAGCAACCCCAAAGAGCATATACTATGTGATTTCATCTATATGCATTCAAGATGAGCAAAACTAGTCTATAGTCATTGAAATAAGGACAGTGTTTACCTCTGAGAAGGGTAGTATTGACTGGGTAGAAACATGAAAAAAACCTCCTGGTATTTTGGAAATATTTCTATTTCCTCATCTGGGCAGTGGTTACATTGTTATATACATACACAAAAACTCATCAAGCTGCACACAATATTTGTGCACTTGTCTGTATATATACTGTACCACAGTTTGTTTATATTAGAGAAAGAAAAAAAACATAGGCTCCCCAGGGCAGGAGTTCATGAGTTCTACTCATTATAATATCCTCACCACCTGCAGAACCTGAATGTAGAGTAGGTGCTCAATAGCTATTTCTTGAATGAGTGAAGCCACTAACTCTGGGTTTGCATCCTATTTTATTCATACTTCTTTCTATCCATGTTTTGTCTGCAGCTCTTGGTTAAGCAGGAGTATATGACAACAGGCCCGGAGAAGTTTTGTACCTTGGCCATGAGAACCCAGCTAGTTAGAGAAGGGAGATCCTGTTTGCCTCCAAAGTCTGTGCTCTTTTTTTCTTTTCCAAAAAAGCCAGTAAAATCTGACTTTGTTACCTAGATCCATAGGCCCCAGCTGATGTGAGCCTGCTTAGGAGTTTCCAACTTCATCTCATTCTCTCTCCACCACCCTTGCTTCTTAGGTTTCAAATATTCAGGTGTTTAATTTTTTTTTTTTTTGGGGGACGGAGTCTCGCTCTGTCGCCCAGGCTGGAGTGCAGTGGCCGGATCTCAGCTCACTGCAAGCTCTGCCTCCCGGGTTTATGCCATTCTCCTGCCTCAGCCTCCCGAGTAGCTGGGACTACAGGCGCCCGCCACCTCACCCTGCTAGTTTTTTTGTATTTTTTAGTAGAGACGGGGTTTCACCGTGTTAGCCAGGATGGTCTCGATCTCCTGACCTCGTGATCCACCCGTCTCGGCCTCCCAAAGTGCTGGGATTACAGGCTTGAGCCACCGCGCCCGGCCTAATTTTTTTAATAACAACTTTATTGAGTTATAATTCACATATACAATTCACCCATTTAAAATATATAATTCAATGGTTTTTAGTATATTCACAGAGTTGGGCAACCATCACCACAATCAATTTTAGAACATCTTATCGCCGCCCAAAAATCCCATACCCTTTAGCAATCACTCCCCATTCCTCCCAGTTTCCCCAGCCAAGTCAACCACTTATCTACTGTCTTTATAGATTTGTCTGTCTTATTTGTAGCTCTTGAGCACACAAAGCTCTTTCCTGCATTAGGTCCTTGCATATGCTCTCTCCTCTGCCTCAAAGGCTTGCCAGTCCACTCCTCAGGCTCCCCACTCCCTTCTCTCACACATCACTTGGCTGGTTCTTCACCTTTCATCCCTAGATTGAAAAGTAACCTGTGAGAGGTTTTTCTGAGTACCCTCAGACCAGATTCCCGATGCTTTCCTTTATCATAGCTCCTTACTTTTTCTCTTCTTGGTAGACTCACAGTTGGTAACTATTGGTTTACCAGCTCCCATTGCCTGACTTCCTTCAGGTGACTTTCAGCATAATAAGGGGAGTGGCTGTATCTATCTTGTTCTCCATTGTATTCTAATGCCTGCTGCAGGGCCTGGTGCTTAGAAGACCATCAGTAAATATTTGATGAATGAATGACTGAATATACCAGATAACTGAACTGACATTGCTTGGAAGTAAGACCCCCGTGGCTGTTTCAAGCAGCAGATATTACAATGCAACAGCATTTTACCATCTAAGTTTTCTATTGATGTGAAACAGTTGACCTGAAGCCTTCCTCTCCTCTCCTCTCCTTTCCTTCTTTCTTTTTCTTTCTCTCTCTCTTTCTCTTCTCTTTCTTTTCCTTCCTTCCTTCCTTTCTTCCTTCCTTCCTTCCTTCTCTTCCTTTCTATTTCAAAACAAGGACAGTTGACTCAGAAGTCTGATCAGAATGATCAATTGCAAAACATGGCAGCAGAATACTTCTGAGTGAGTGATTGGATGATGTTGGGCAGTTTTGCTTTTCCTTCTCTTCTTAAGATTGTCACATTGATTGATGCTCCTTTGTTTTAAACATTAACAGTATGCCAATCACTATTACAGCAACTCTGTCCGCTAGGTCTCCCTGTTGTTATAAAGGATCCATTAGTGTTTCCTCACACTGGTTCCATTACTGTGAACACTGTTGAAGGTCCAGTAGTCAGCTCTGGGCAAAACCAGATTGTAAACCAATTGAAGGAAAGGGTTATATTCCATGTCCACCTGTAATAAACTGCCATTCTATCCCCATCCACACACACATCCAAGAATCTTGCAAGTCGTAGCTACTTGTAGAATGTCTATTTAATGAGTGGCATTAAGTATTAAGTAGTATCTCCCATTTTTCTTTGCTGCTTTCATCCTGTCCTCCCCCTGCCCTTACCTTGTTACTGCTTTCTCAATCCTGAACTGTCAGGCTGTTCAGATGTCTCAGTCACAGAGGAAGTAAATCTGATTGATTGATTCACACTATGCTGCTTTGTGAACCTAAGCAGGGTGTGCTGGAGCAGTTTATAATGGTTCATGAGAGCCAATTGTGTGTATCTCGTTCAACTATGCATTCAGTGACATCAGGTTGCTAGCTTGAAATTAGCCACCACGGGAGCATTTACACCAGAGAAATTGGCAAATACTATACATCAGAGCCTTTCTTTTTGAAACCAGTTGTTAAATATTTACACCACTGATGTCATATACTAACATTATTTCCTGTCTGTCCTCCTCACCCCGTTTTCTTTTTTTTAATTTTAATTTCATTTTATCCTAAGTTCCAGGATACATGTGCAGGATGTATGGTTTGTTGCATAGGTAAACATGTACCTTGGTAGTTTGCTGCACCTAACAACCCATCACCTAGGTATGAAGCCCCACACACATTAACTATTTATCCTGATGCTCTCCCTCCCCCTGCCTCACTGACAGGCCCCAATGTGCATCGTTCCTCTCTCTGTGTCCATGTGTTCTCATTGTTCAGCTCCCACTTATAAGTGAGAACTTGTGGTGTTTGGTTTTCTGTTCTTGTGTCTGCTGAGGATAATGGCTTCCAGATCCATTATGTCCCTGCAAAGTACATAATCTCATTCCTTTTTATGACTGCATAATATTCCATAGTATATATGTACCACATTCTCTTTATCCAGTCTATCACTGGTAGGCATCTGGGTTGATTTCATGTCTCTGCTATTGTGAACAGTGCTCTAATGAACATATGTGTGCCTGTATCTTTATAATAGAATGATTTCTATTCCTTTGCTCACCCTGTTTTCTAAGAGAATGCTAAACCAGGCTTAATTTAAAGAATGACTCACCTGTAGTGCATACCTGTAATCCCAGCTACTCAGGAAGCTGAGGCAGGAGAATTGCTTGAACCTGGGAGGCAGAGGTTGCAGTGAACCAAGATTGCGCCATTGCACTCCAGCCTGGGCAACGAAAGTGAAACTCCAACTCAACAAAAAAAAAAAAAAAAGAAAAAGAAAAGACTCACCAAGAAAGACTTTGAGGCCAAATACTATTTTCCCACTCTCTTGTTCAGGCTGTTTCACAGCTTTCACTGTTAAGTGCTTTGAAACCTTAGCTCTGTTCTTAACAATGTACTTCATAGTTTGCCACAACAGGCTGAAATCAGATTAGAATATCTTAGGGATTTTACTTAACTTGTTTATGTCAGTTTAGAGAGAAGGAAAAAGACTACCTAAGGCACACATCTTCCAATTCACAAATGGAACCAGATAAATGCTTACATTGTTCATATATATATATATATATATATCACTCAACCTTCTGCACTTCTGTCTTTTGAGATGAAAATCACCCTAAAATTCCTTGGGAAATTGCCTGTCTCCTAGCTCAGTGACTCCATATCACAGAGTCAGAGAATTTTAAGTTTACCAGAAAAATAAGAGACCATCGGATGCAGTTTCCTCAACCAGGCTGCACGTTAGCATCACCTGGGGAGCTTAAAAAATCACGTGTCTAGGCCCCATGCTAGACAAATTCAATCAGAATCATCTGGATTGGGATCAGGGCATTACTAATTTTAGTGGCTCTCCAGGTGATTTTAAGGGAGAACCATTGATCCAATTGTCCCTCAATTTTCAGATGAGAGTCCCAAGACCCAGTTCTAAAAGCTTTTCTCAAAGTCCCAGAGTGGCTGAATGGAGGCAGCACTAGTCTAAGACTCAGATTTTTTCTTTTTTTATTCCCAGACCACAGATCTTTTAAAATCATGCCCCAGATCTCTGGATGTTCCCATTTCTGTTTGATAAGCCCCCAAACATCAGTCCTAGAAGCAAAAACATGTTTTCCTATGGCAGAAATTTTATCAGGCCTGATTTCATTCAGAAGTCTAATTGATCTTTGATCTTGAGCAAATGATTTTCTTACTTTTTTTAGTATTTCAGAATGTCTAAAAGGGGGGATCTTTGTGACAAGATATAGTAATGTAAACTATGTAAAGACATGGACCAGTGTCTAATCTTTACTATGTCAACCATAGGGCCTGATCGATGCCACATGTTCATGTATCCATTTATACCTACTTGATGTGTTAAGTGCCTTGACTAGATGTTTGAAAGCATTTGTTCACACTACGAAGTCATATATCTCAATTTCAAACCCTGGCTCCACCACTGACCAGCCTGAGGCCTTGAGTAAGTTATTTAACCATTCTGTGCTTTGATTTTCTCACTTGGAAAATAGTTCTACACTGTAAGGTTGCTTTGTGCATTTATGAGGTAATGAATGTATATAGGACACTTAGCATGTTGCCTGGTCCAGAACCACTCAACCAATATTAATTATTATTTTGTTGTTATTTTTGTGATTTTGTTAATAATATTAGTTATTATTATTTTGTTATATTAACATATCTCTACCTCTTTGCTTGAATCCTGCTGGGAGAGGAGAGATATGAGTGATGAGGGAGCAGGAAGTGACAACCTACGAGCATCATGAACTGAAATCTCTGCCTTGGCTTCAAGGATCCCTGTCAGCTAAGAGGAAACTGCACTACACCCCTGAGGGCAACACACAGGAGGAGGCCTGGAGCAGGGCACTCTGGCCTGGTCCCATTCTTTTTCCCTCCAAGAAAGGCATTGATTCTTGAGGGCAGCGGCCCCTATGCTTGCTCATCCCTCTAACTGGGCACTGGACTCTGGGCCTGAGCTACTGAACCCAAGGAGTGCTGACACAATGCCAGCTCTCAGTGACCAATCACCACCTACTGCTCCCCGTGGCTGGTTCACAGCTCAAGTTTGCTTTTCACCCGGCATGTCAGTTCAGTAAGCATCTCCCTTCCGGCCCAATAAGAGATGTTATCAGAAGTCCATTCATAACACTGACATGGCTTCTGCTCCTCACATCAGTTTTTAATGAAAACCCCTAGGAGATTAAAGCAGAGAAGAGAAAGGAACAGAGAATGATGAATGTCCTCAAGTGAAATGAGATATAGTTCAGAGATGGTTGGGTTGCAGTCGCTCTTTCAGACAAAGATTATATGAAAGACATTGGCAAAGTGTCAAAAACTACAGTGGTTTGAATGTGTCCCCCAAAGTTCTTGTGTTAAAAACTGAATCCCCAATGCAACAGTGTTGGGAAGTAGAGCCTAATAAGACATAATTAGTTTATGAGGCCTCTGCCCTTGTGAATGGATTAATGTCATGATCATGGGAGAGGCGAAACTCCGTCTCTACTAAAAATACAAAAATTAGCTGGGCGTAGTGCTGTGCACCTGTAGTCCCAGCTACTCAGGAGGCTGAGGCAGGAGAATTGCTTGAACCTGGGAGGCAGAGGTTGCAGTGAACCAAGATCATGCCATTGCACTGCAGTCTGGAAACAGTGAGACTCCATCTCAAAAAAAGAAAAAAAGAAAAGAAAAAAATTTACTAAAGAATTTTTCTTAAAGGCAAACTTTAATATTATTTAATTTACAAAAAAAATTATTTGCACATAACATTTTAGGACCATGAAATTCAGAGTGGAAGCCTCTAAGGTATTATCTAGCCCCAAATCTTTAATTTATAGATAAAGAAATCAAGTTCGAGAAGGAGAAGGCAGTTCTTCCAAGGTCACATACCACCGTTAGGAACAAGGTTAGAATTTGAACTCAGGAACTCTGGCTCATGAGTGATTCATTAAGGAAATAGTTATTACACAATTATTATATGTCAAGCACTGTGTTAGATACTAGAACATATAAACAATCCAAAAAGAAATACTGCTGCCCTTGTATGTAGTGGAAAAGGAGATTTATACATGCAAACTTGAATGTTATGAAAAGAAGATACTATGGGATTTGACCTGGCCTGGAGGTCAGGGATGGCTTCCCTGAGGAAATGACATCTGAGCTGAGATCTAAGAGGGATGAGTAGGAATTAATGAGATGAAGGGGTATGGCCTGGGGGAGCAGAAGAAAATTATAGGTAGAAGGGAGCCTGTGTGCAAAGATTCTGAGCATGTTCCAGTATATATCACTATGTCTAGACTATTGAATCGAATAAAATACAGTTGGGTTTTTTCCAGCCTTCTTGTTTTTGTCTTTCCTTTGATTTAAGAAGGTGTAATGTATGAATGTAATGTCCAGTCTTCAATCCCTGTTTGCGCAAGAAAGAGCAAACACAACCTGTGCTTAGGAGAAAGGTAAAACTGGATCTGGAATGACGTTTTTGGTATAATTTTTAAACCTGCAAAAATAAAAGAATTGATTGGAACTCATTCTGAACTCACTGAAACATTTTTTTGGTCTTTTTAAATATTATTCCAGAAGTGAAAAAAATTACTCTCACCCCAAATCTCTTGATTTTCACCTAACTCCCATTAAATTCAATCCTTTACTTATAATTTCTCAGTTTCTTTGTCTGAAATACAAGGAAAAGAATGGAACTCTGAAAGCATAGAGATCACAAAGTCCACTGGAAAATAAAAACTTTAGAATTAGGGATACTTTGATATTTTGCTTTCATCTTAAAAGCGAGGAAATGAGAACCACATAGGACAAGCTCTGCATATGGGAGGAGGTGGGGAAGATGCATGAAGAAGGGACACCAGGAAAGCAATGGTCTAGGATCCATTCTTCTAGATGCAAGCCACTACCAACTGACTTGAACCCCCATCTTGTCTTTTCATCTTCTTTTAACAACTTAGCCTGCTGCACTCTCTTAACTGCTTATTAGAAGCTGTAGTGAGACATAGGATGCAAATGAGCAGGGTTGCACGTCAACTCAGTGGATCCATGGCTATGAGGTTCCAATCCCAATTTCAAATGGGGAGAATGAAGGCTATCTGAGCCATGACAGATAGAGAATATCTCCTCATCTGGGGAGGGGAATGGATGGGCAGTGAATGACCACATAGATGTACTATCTAGTGTGTATCTGGGTTTGCATGCTTGCATTATAAATACACCCTTGTGTCTTTCAATATGCTGAATCTCAATGGGAATTGAGATTCTTGTGGGTGCTAAATGTTACAGTTTTAAAAGAAATGAAGTATTCTATATTCTTTTGAGTCCGAGTCTTCCAAATGCATGTTAAAGTAACTATTGAAAGAGTTTAGAACGCAGACTACAAGGCTACATGGGAACACTGATTTAGGAAATCCTAAGCCCATAAAAATATCAGAGCACCAGTGACACTGTATAGAAGAGCCACTCAAGACAATGATACATAGTTCGTTTTTGCTGATGATCCCAAAGATTGGGACTAGCTGAAGGAGTTATCTTCACCATGGCCTCTAATTCCAAAAAACAATTAAGCCCTTTGTCCCCATTAATACAGCTTCACAATCTTTCTACAGTTTCCTCTTCTCTCAGTTCTTACATCTGTGGGTAGAACCAGTCTCTTTTCATCAACTTCAGGACAGAAGCCTGGAGTTAGCTCTTTCCACTCCCCATCGCTAATCATCTACATGCAATCCATCACCAAGTCTGCTTCTTCCTTCACTATTCTCTCACGTTAGTTCTTTCCAGCTTCTTTTTCTTTGTCACCATCCTAGTCGAAGCCCTCACCACCTCAGCTGGAATACTGCAATAATAGTCTAGCTAGTCTGTGATTAACCAGCTCCTCTTCCTGTGTTTAGACAGCTCTCCATTGTGTGAATCTTGATAGGAGATAGAGCCCACTTCCTGCTGTAGAAGCCCAAAAGGGAAGCTCATCTGTCTCCCAGCCTCTTGCAGCTGGAGCTCAGTTACCTAATCAGAAGCATCCATCCTCAACATGAAATCTGGGGCTAGTAATGCACAGGGCAGAAACAGTTGAGAAATCTTAGGTGGCAGCAGCAGTGACAGCAACAGCAGTGGATGCCTTTAGTGTCACACAGGAAGTCCTAGCACACCAGTTCAGCCTCAGTGCCTAGTGGTCAGCCACTGTGCTATGGGTGTCCTCACCAGACCAATTCCATGGGAGTAAATTCAACCATGGCTCTGGCTATAAAGACCTCTTCACTCCTGCTCATTTCCTAAACCTGGTTTTCTGACCTTCCAGCATGTCTGTGAGTGATGTGATAATCCATTTGAAAAATTCCTTTTATGCTCAAGACAGCAAGAATTAGTTTCTGTTCTGAGAACCTTCAATGATATTCTCGTTTCTGTATCCAGCTCCCTCCCCCAAGTTATCACCCATGCCGCTGCAAAACTCATTTAAAAACTTCACCTTTATCATATCATTTCTCTGCCTAAGAAGGTACAATGAATTCTACATGAAGTCAAGCTCCTTATCTTGATATTCAACATCCTGAATAATCCCACCTCTCTCCATCTAACAGAAACTGCCATTTTCTCTGCTGTCTGTCAAGAAAGTAGCTTTCAAATTTTTTATGAGATCCACAGAAATACCAAAATTAAGAACCAATAAACACACAAAACTGAAGCAAGCTCTTCGTGAAAAACATACTTACTCTTACCATATGTGATCAATTCTGATATTCTCTATTCCATTCTGTCCCACTTTAAAAAAAAGTTGGTTGATGCTCATCAAATTGATTTGTTAAACACAGGTTTAGCCTATATTGTGGTTTGCAGGCCACCCACACTCTGTTCCCAGTTCCACGCAGGAAGTACATAAAGAGATTAAGTCAAAACCATCAGTTAATCCCACTTTTCCTATTAAGGTTTCTTGTAGTTATACAAACCTTGCAGGAAAAAAAATTGTCATCACAAAGTAGGCCTATGAAAAATATTCATGAATACTGAATAATATTTGAATATGTAGTTAAATCAATCACAAAAACTGTTCTTTCCAAACTGTTCTTTGATATTGCTCTATTACTATGGAAGCAAATTTTTTGATTCCACATTTTTAAAATCAGTTTTTGCCCAGAGTTGGTCTCTTGGAAGGGTTCAAGACTTAGGGCACTGGCTACACTGGTTTGGCCTAGGACATTTCTCTGCAGAAACTCTAACCAAACACCTGTGTGACAAATCATTGCTGACACACTTACCAAATGAGTGAGGTAGACTTGGACTATTAAAACGATTAGTAAAAAGGCAAGTCTACACAGGTGGGACTGGAGGTTTTAATGAGCTGTTAAAATTGCACACGTCTCTTTATTAAAATCCAAAAGTTGATTTGAGAAATGGAATTGGGGCAGGAGATGGGGGTTGGGATCTAGAAAGGGTGGTAGGTGGAGACTGACAAAAGACTAAGCAACTCAGAACTGCTGGTGGTACATCTGAGTTCCTGCTCTGGGGACTTCAGGGGCATTGTCTCACCAGCTGCTGCCCGTTCACAGCTGACGACTCCCTTCCTAGAGGTTTCTGATGTCAATGCATTTAGTCCTTTTGTTTGATGGCCTGTAGCCTTTGTGTTTTGCAGCCACTATAACAATCTGTTTACCTTTGTGAATAGCTAATAGACAGTAGATGTGCTCCCCTGGGGTTAGAACCGTACACTGAGGTAAGAAAGGAAAGATTTTTCTTTCCGTTGACTCTGCAATGATTTATCTTCCAATGTATCATTGCATTCGTCCATCTTTGTGGGCTGGAGCTGGAATGCTAGCTGTATGGAATCAGATACACAGAGCAGATTCTCCCCCCGCCCCCCCACCCCTCAACCTGCTTCCCCTCCCCAGCTTAGGAAGAGCATAAATAATGACCCTTTCCCTCTTACTCCTATTGGCTGAAATCCCTTAGACTTTTGGCTATGTCCAATACCTTTGGAGTTCTCTTCAGCTCTCTGCTTCACAGCTTCCTTTGTCTACATTAAAAGAAGCACGCAAGAGTCATCAAGATAAACCCAAATCAGAAATTCCTGGGTAAACAGAAAAACACATCCTGTAACTTGCACGCTGATTGTCCCATTCCTGCCCCTCTCCCTCCCCATCCCATCTTCTCATTGCTTCAAGCTTTTGCTGGAGTGAAAAGCTACTGGTACTTTTGTTGGAGTGAAAAGCTACTGGTACTGGGGAGACAAGTATTTTCTTATTTTTTCTCTGTCTAATTTACAGGGACATCTTTGCCTTTGTCTGCACTACTATTTGGGGATAAAGTAAGGGAGGTTGACTAACAGATCATGGAAAAGAATCCTAGACATTGGAAGCCATCAATAGCAAACATCCCTACTGCTGCCCCTCTCCCCGTACAGGGGAGGTAGTGTAGAATGGGGATTAAGAACCTGCAGTCAGATGACTTGGATTAAATCCTGCTCTGCCTCTAGCTTCCTATCTGACCTTGACACATTCCCAGTTTTCCCCTTCGAACTCCAGTTATTATTACTATCCCCTGCGGGGACAGAGGTGTGTGCCCTACCCTCTAGGAGCTTGCACTGAAATGGAAAGCGTATTCTGGCCACATGTTCTACATCACTGTTATCCCAGAGTTTTACCACAGTGGATGCTGGTGGGACCTACAGGAGGGACTTGATTTCCTTCACATGATTGAGCATTGTGGGCTAGGTAGCTCACCTTTCCCATCCCATCTTTTAAGATAAATGACATCCTTGGCCTTCCAGGTTGGTTGATCTTCTGGTGATATGCCACCAACCTGAGGTTTCAAAGCAGAATCTTTCCCTGTCAACAGCATGTATGGCACACAGCTGGCACCCTATTCAGAAGCAGTGATGGCCATATGTGAAAATGGATGCTTCTGGTGGCCAGCAAAATTTCTAATTTCAATGTGAGAGGAACCTACCTTCCTTCCTTCCTTCCTTCCTCCCTCCCTCCCTTCCTCATTCCCTTCCTTCTTTCCTTCCTTCCTCCCTCCCTCCCTCATTCCCTTCCTTCTTTCCTTCCTTCCTTCCTCCCTCCCTCATTCCCTTCCTCCCTTCCTCCCTCCCTCCCTCCTTTCTTCTTTATTTTTCTTCACCCGTTTCCTGCCAGAAATCATTAGATTATTTCGGACATCTTTCTTCATTCTTAAATTAAGCTTGTTGACATTAGCTGGATGTTATAACTTCTTCCAAAAGCCATATCTGCATAGTGTGTCTAATTAGACCCTAGCATTGTAACAATTCATAGGTTCAATTTTTTAATATACAAATCTGGAGGACACTAGAGAGAACTAAAGTAATTTCACCATCTGCAAAAGATTTCACAGACAAATAGTACTTAATCTGAGAAATCCCTTGATAAATTTGCCAGTAGGCCAACCCTCCTCACTGGTACAAGGGAGGCTTATAACAGGAACCCTTTGTGCATTGTGGAAGGCAAACACACATGCATTTTACATAAGCAAATTCTAAACCAACTGGCCATGATTTTTTTCAATTACACTTTCCCCAAAATAACCCTTTTAGAACAAGTTTGCAAAGGTTTTTTTCTCCATAATTGTACACTGCTCTTGGAGTGTCCGAATGGATGGGGAAGGCAAACGAGTCAAAGCTTTTCATGGAACCACAGTCATTTCTTGCACTGGAGGTTGCTTAATTTTGTCCTCTCTTGAGAGAGAATTGCAGAGAAGATTTTACATCTGTCTCAAAATTGATTATCTGTTTTTAGTTTTACCAAGTTCAGACTTTACAAAATCCCAACAAAAGAAACACAACAATAACACTTCTCACCCTCTGCCACCCTGGTAGGCGAGTCTGCGGGGCATTTGTGTTTGGAGTAACATTATTTGTTGGTATTTACTATGAAATGCTACAGACTTACAAGTAGCAACAGGAGGACAGTGTGAGGACAGCTGCCTTTTTCTTGTGAATTGATTCAAGGCGCTCATTCATAAATTAGCTAGACCTTTGGTCAGTTTTTATATTTCTTTTTTCAGGTAATAACTTAGCGAAGTCTGGATCCAAGCCACTCTCATGAGTGCTATCCTTTAAACAAATTGTTTGAAGTCCAGCTTTCAGTTTTGGGGGATAAACAAAAATAATGCTTAATATTGTAGAATCATTCTTTGTTTTTTTTTTTTAGATGATTAATGGTCTTTTTACCAGAAGGACAAATGTATTGCATAAAACAATATTTAAGTAAATAAAGGTAGAAAAGGTACGGAGAAGCAGAAAGTAAGAGGAAAAGAGGCACAGAGGAGAAGGCAGAGAAAAGGAAAAAGAGGAAGAGAGAGAAGGAGAGGGAAAGAATGAAAAAGAAAGAGACTGAGGCAGGCAGATCATAAGGTCAGGAGTTCGAGACCAGCCTGGCCAATATGGTGAAACCCTGTCTCTACTAAAAATACAAAATTAGCTAGGCGTGGTGGTGTGTGCCTGTAATCCCAGCTACTCAGGAGGCTGAGGCAGGAGAATCGCTTGAACCACGCCACTGCACTCCAGCCTGGGTGACAGAGTGAGACTCCATCTCAAAAAAAAAAAGGAAGAAAGAAAGGGCAAGGAAGAGAGAAGGGGAGAAAAGATTGGTTTTGGAAGACTTTACAAAGGGCAGGAAAAAAATTTAATGACTGGACTAAACATCATCACTGGATCTCATTGGTGAGTACATAATAAAAAGTACTGAGAGCTTGTCCAAATTCTTCAAGCTTCCACACAAAGTTTTCAAATACATATCCAAACCCAGCAAGCCATATCAGAATGGCCCAGTAAAGGTTATTCTTAATATAACCCACGTGGCAGCTGGGATGTCCCTGCCCCTTGAGAGCGAGATAAGTTTGGCTTGCATCCTTACTCTGTGTCTTGTAGAGGTCCAAATCTCCCCCACCCTGAGCTTTCTGTAACTTTCTGGGAAGGTGGTGGTGAAAGGACATGGTGGAGTGTAAGTTTATCTTCTCAGTTTTACTGTGGGCTCAAAGAGCCTGACCTTGTTTAAATCATTCAATTTAGGGTTGTTCTCACTAATTCAAATGTGTTCTTTTATTCAACACCACATTAATCCTGATGTAAATATTTCAATTTCCAAAAAACACTGACAAGGCTTTATATGTGGAAGGTACTTTATTGAATATTTGGGAAAGAAAAGAAGATTTTTAAAATCAAGTTTATAGAGTTATTAAACATAGTAAGATGCATCCCTTCTGAGAGTACAGTTCACTGAGGTTTTACTCATGTAGTTATTTCATAGCCACCACCATAATTAAGATATAGAACACTTCTATCATACTATAAAGTTCCCTTGGCCCCTTGGTCAATTTCTACCCCACCCCACCCGAGTCCCAGACAGCCAGTGATCTGCTTTCTGTCTTTATAGATTAGTTTTGTCTGTTTTAGAATTTTATATAAATCAAATCATACCATATGTATTTTTTTGGGTCTGGCTGTTTTTGCTCTACATAATGTTTTTGAGATTCATCTTTGTCATTGTTAAGTATCAGTACTTAAGTATCTTTCCCCTCTGAGTAGTATCCCATTGTATGAATATACTACAGAATGTTCATCCACTCACCTGGTGGACATCTGGTGTTATTGAGTTGTCTATTACGGCTAAATCTGCTATGTGTGGATGTTATTATTTAAAAGTCTGTGTGGATGCATATGTTGTTTCCTTTGGAAAAAATACCCAGGCTTGGGAATTGTTGGACCATGTGTTAAGTATGATTAATTTCATAAAACTGCCCTACAGCTTTTCAAAATCATTGTACCATTTTAGAATTCCGCCAGCACAACATGAGAATGCTACTTCCTCTACATCCACACCAACACTTACAATTAGCAGTCTTTTTAGTGCTAGATGTTCTAGCAGACACGTAATGGTATCTCATCGTGGTTTTAATTTGCACTTCCCCTATGATTTCATGTTGAACATCATTTCATGTGCTTATTTGCCATTCATACATCTTATTGTGGTGAAGTGTTTGTTAAGTCTTTTGCCTGTTTTACTGCGTTGTCTTCTTACTAAGGAATTATGAGAGCTCTTTATACATTCTGGATAAAAGCCCTCTCTCAGGTATATATTCTGCAAACATTTTCTCCTGCTCTGTGGCTTGTCTGTTCATCTCCTTAATGCTGTTGTTTGATGAGCAAAGGTTTTAAACTTAGATGAAGTTGAATTTATTGATTTTTTCTTTTATGGTTTATATATTCTAAGTCCTGTCTTAAGAAATTTTTCGTCTACTCCAAAGAGGAGATATTTTAAACATAATATTTCAAGCAATTTTAAGTTGAACATTACACATCCCTGCTGGCCTCTCATCCACCAAGATTTTATACTCACCATTCTGTGTAGAGATGCTTCAGACTGGTCCCACTCCTGGGCTCATCACTCCCTCATACTCCAGAGAATATGCCATGCCAAACCCAACACTGCCTTTAATATGCAGCCTCTCAAATTTCAGTCTTAAATTGCTCTCCTCAAGAGTTCAACTCCAATGTTATGATTAATAGATACTTTTCTTTAAAAATTTATCTTTTGTTGGATTCAAACTGCGCTGTTGCTTCAAGTGTAACATGTCCCAAAGATAATTGGTCCTTCCTTCCAAAATGGCTTCTCTTTTCTACAGTCCCATTTATGTCCTGCACACTTTAGACTCTTACATCCTCATTATCCTCTGTCTGTTACTGTGGGCTATTATCCTGAAATGCCTAAGATTTGTCCTTTCTTTTCTATTCCCACCCTAGATTGGGCCTTTCTTGCTTGAGTTACTGTGGTAACTTCCAACCTACTGTCCCCAAGATTTTTCTCTCCTCTCATTCTCTTGGCCCAGTCCTCAGCCCACAGAATTTTTATATTAGGAGATCTTTCTGTCCTTGCTTAATAACCTCCCTTGCCTCACCTGCCTAACTTTGGATACCCCTGGAAACAGGCCTCACTCCACTTACCTGAATCTGGACCATCACAAGTTCTGTTCCAATGGGGCTGTCTGTGCACTCTCTCCCTATGTGTACCAAGCTCATTCTGTCTTTGGATTGTTTGTTTGGGCTATTAACCCTGCCTAAACACTCTGAACTTAAAATGTCACTTTTCACAGTTACTTTCTAAATCTTTCTCTTTTAAAATGTGGCTCATTTTACCTTATCTGACTAATTTCTCTCTTCTGTAAATGACCATTTCACTTATAATTTACTGAGTCCCAGTTGGAATATCTAGATACTATCCAGCTCACAGAGTTCGTGTGAGAATCAAATGGAAACCAAAGGGAAACAAGGGGTAACCTGCCGACGACAGAGTCTCCATGAGGCACTAACCAGCCCTGGAAGCTTCTGGTAAGTAGGACTGGACTCTGCTCCCCCCCTTGACATTTGCTCTCCCTTCCACTAATTTCGAGGGGACTGAAGCTTCCTGGGGAAAACAAAGGACTTGATCCTGTTTACTATTGGGAATTCCAGCCATGTCTGATGGGCTGGCTTGGTCTCAATAGGAGCCAAAAGGACATTCAAGTCTTCAGAGAAAAGTTATCACAGGGAACAAGGAGCCGGGCCCAGGAAACCAGAATGGAAGGGGGTTTCAGAAATGGTCCAACAGGTGATACCAGAGTCATCCCGACCTAGTGCAGGTGACAGCACTTGTTGTTGTAGAAACAAAGCTTAGTTATGTGAAATTGAATGGCTCTATATTAAGCACAGCAGCACTTTGGGGCTTGATAACCCTTCCTGACAACTCTTTCTTCTCTTTCCCTGCCTCCCTGTCTGAGCAAAATACAGAAGAGCATTCTTCTCTTTTTGCCAGAGTGGTGACAAGATCTCTGGCCTCAAGGTACAGTGGCATTATTCCAGTTTCC
This sequence comes from Trachypithecus francoisi, assembly GCF_009764315.1. Classification (NCBI taxonomy): domain Eukaryota; kingdom Metazoa; phylum Chordata; class Mammalia; order Primates; family Cercopithecidae; genus Trachypithecus; species Trachypithecus francoisi. The sequence goes on from NW_022681468.1 coordinate 49,237,994, forward strand.
CCAACAATGACTGCAACAGATTCCCACCTTCACAGGTGCCTAGAGGGACAAGGGCCAAGTTCCACTTCTAGAGGGGCACCTCTGTGAACCTGCCAGAGCCCAGACCGCAGATTCTGGGCTTGACACTGACCACAGGGGCTGGATGAGTAAGTGGAAGGCTGGATCACAAGCCGAGGCTCCCTCATCACAGCTGAGGGGAGCCCTGCACCCAGCTAAGTCTCCCAGTGTAGTTAAGATCAATTCTCTAATTCCTGAAGTGAAGTGTGAGCTTTTCCTTCTACACAAAAGCACAGATTCGGAGTAGACATCAAAAACAACTACACTTTAATTGCGCTCGCTGTCCTCCCATTACTGAGTTAGGGGAAGAGCAGGGATTCATATAAAATTAAAGGGCTAAAGTTTCTCACCAATTCAGGTGGGACTCAACACAATCTGGCTGTGAGGAAGGAGTTGTTCTGATGGCCTATGGATTCCTGGGAAGTTGGGTCTTTATCCATTTGAAGGAAGAAATAACCTGAATGTAAAAGGTCTCAGGAGCTGCAGCAATAGTAACACAAACTAGGTGTCTATCCTCATTCCTTAAACTGCTCTGGAGCTCTTCCTTTCAGGAGGCCAGCTAATGTTGACCAGTCTCTGAAAGACAGCAGCCAGGCATGAAGGCTGCACTGTCTTGTCATATCATGGGTGACCAGGCTAAAGTACCCTACCCTTTAAAATCATATGGCTACAGCTATTCCCACACTTGCATTTCAAGCATAGCATTGCCACCTACATGCACAGTATTATATTATATTCAAATTGCATCAGTCATATACAGGTATAGTCCATAAATTTCAACTACACTAGAGCACAAGCTGATGACTAAAGAAAGAAAATACTGCAAAGTGGCATTCACTTAGGGAGCCTGAGGCCACAAAAATGAGAGTGTGCTGGGGTCTCTACCAAGATATTACCCGATGCTACCTTGTATTTTGTGAGGCTTTGGTGAGACTCTCTGTCTTCAAGGCCCAGTGGCAACATATCACCTTTGCATTGGGTGTGGAGGTTTCTGGCCCTATTAGCATTATAGAAGGTGAACTATGTAATAGGCTGGATTTGTAATAGGTTGTGATAGAGGCTGAACTGTGTAATAGGTTGGATCTGGCTCTATTAGTATTATAGAAGTTGTAATGTATAATAGGTTGGAAAGGGAAATGAATTTCCTTTTGCATTTGTTTTATAAATTTAAAATATGTCAAAGTTCACCTAATCCTATAAAATTCTGTATACACATCCAACAGAAGGAAAAAATGTTACTCTTCTAGATTTTTACCTTCAGGGTTTTTTAATATAAATAAAATAGATAATTACAGTTAAAGTGCAAATTCTTGTTTCCCTCTTCAGCACGATTTATTCCCTTGTTTTTCCTCCTACAATCAACCTTTCCTGTTGTTTGAGCTCCATGTATATGTTTTTAATCTTTTTTCCTCTTACATTTGTATTCGTGAACAATGTATAGTACTACTTTGTGTTTTTACATTTCAACACCGAAGCTATCACACTGTACAAATCTTTCAGAAACTGTTTTTTTCCTTCTACTATTTTAAGATGTATCTATGTTGATACATATAAATCTAGTTACATTCATACAATATTGTCTTGCTACACAAAATGTGGTCTATGGCTTAGCAACAGCATCCTGACTAGGAAGCTTCTTAAAAAGGCAGAATCTTCTTCAAAGTTTCTTTGGTCATTCAAGATCTTCAGAATTCTAGAATCAGCTTGTCAATTTCTTCGAAACCCAACTGGAATTTTGATTGGGGCTGCATTAAATCTATAGATCAACTTGAGTAGCATTGATAGATGAACAACATTGAGTGTTTTGATCCATGAACACAGTATCTCTCTCCATTTATTTAAGTCTTCTTTAATTTCTCTTGACAATCCTTTTTAGTTTTAGTATAAAAGTCCTGCATATATTTTGTCAAATGTATCCCCAAATATTTTATATCTTTGATGCTATTATAAATAGTACTGTCTTTAAATTTATGTGTCTACCGCTAGTATAAAAAAAACTACTGATTTTTAAATTACCTACCTCATATCGTGCCGTTTTAGTTTTTTTGTTTTTTTTTTTTTTTTGTAGATTTGGTAGAATTTTCTCCATACACAATCATGTTGTCTGTAAGTAAAGACAAGTTTTACCTTTTCCTTTCGGGTCTTTCTGCTCACTTTCTTCTTCCTCCTCCACTTTTCCTCTTCCTCCACATCCTCCTCCTTCTCCTTCTTCTTTGTTGGCTTAGCAGTTACAACCTTTTCTATTAGCGGTTGCTTTAAGGGTTATAGAATATATCTTTAAATAATCACAGTCTACCTTCAAGTGATATTATTCCACTTTACATGTAGTACAAGAACCTTACACCAGTATACTTTCATTTCGCTCCTCCGGGCCTTTGTGTATTGTTCTCATACATTTTGCTTCTACATATGTAATAAACCTCACAACACATTGTTACTATTTTGGTTTTAGATGGTCACTTATTTTTAAATGATTAAAAATAAGAAAAATATTTGCTATATTTACAGGTGTTCCTCATACTTTTTTATGTAGATTCTGATTTCCATCTGATACTTGGTAGACTAATTTCCTCCTCCTGAAGACTTTCTTTAACGTCATAGAAATTCAGGTTTGCTGGTGATGGATCCTTTTAGCTTTTGTATGTTCGAAAGTCTTTGCTTTTGATAAGCATTTCTGAACTACCCTTATTTTAGAATTCCAGAATTTTTTTTCAACTTTTAATACTTCAAAGATGTTGTTCCACTGTTTCCTGGCTTGCACTCTTTCTAGCAACTAAATGCAAATTTTAACCTGCGTTTTCCTAAAAACAATGTATCTTTTTTCCCTGGCCACTTTTAAGATTTTTTCCTTATCACTAGTTTTAAGCAATTTGATTATGTCCTCAGTGTCGTTTTCCTCGTGTGTGTGTTTGTGTGTGTGTGTGGTTTACTGAGCTTCTTGACACTGTAGGATTATAATTTGCAGCAAATGGGAAACATTTTGGTCATTAAGCTTCTCCTATATATATACTTTTACTCACTTCTCCTTTTCTCACCTTCTTGGACTCTAACACATATATATTAGGCCACCTGAAATTGTCCCACAGCTCACTGACGCTCTGTTTTTCTTTTCTTTTTTTTTTTTTTTTTTCAGTCTTTTCTCTCTCTGTTTAATTTTGGTTTCAATTGCTATGTCTTTAAGTTTACTACATTTTCTTTGTTGGTGTCTAACAACAAAGAACAGAGAGCAATGAACGAAAGCATGGAGTATAAAGTGCAGGAAACTAAGTTAGTTAGTGTTCCTGAATCTTAAAGTCCAGGGGGCAAAAATGAAGAGTGTTGAAGCTGACAAGCTGTGGCCAATGCCAGATAAAATCTTACCCCTTATACGAAAATTAATTCAAGATGGATTAGAGACTTAAATGTTAGACCTAATACCATAAAAACCCTAGAAGAAAATCTAGGTAGTACCATTCAGGACATAGGCATGGGCAAGGACTTCATGTCTAAAACACCAAAAGCAACGGCAGCAAAAGCCAAAATTGACAAATGGGATCTAATTAAACTAAAGAGCTTTTGCACAGCAAAAGAAACTACCATCAGAGTGAACAGGCAACCTACAGAATGGGAGAAAATTTTTGCAACCTACTCATCTGACAAAGGGCTAATATCCAGAATCTACAAAGAACTCAAACAAATATACAAGAAAAAAACAAACAACCCCATCAAAAAGTGGGGAAAGGATATGAACAGACATTTCTCAAAAGAAGACATCCATACAGCCAACAGACACATGAAAAAATGCTCGTCATCACTCGCCATCAGAGAAATGCAAATCAAAACCACAATGAGATACCATCTCACACCAGTTAGAATGGCAATCATTAAGAAGTCAGGAAACAACAGGTGTTGGAGAGGATGTGGAGAAATAGGAACACTTTTACACTGTTGGTGGGATTGTAAACTAGTTCAACCATTATGGAAAACAGTATGGCGATTCCTCAAGGATCTAGAACTAGATGTACCATATGACCCAGCCATCCCACTACTGGGTATATACCCAAAGGATTATAAATTACTCTACTACAAAGACACATGCACACGTATGTTTATTGCGGCACTATTCACAATAGCAAAGACTTGGAATCAACCCAAATGTCCATCTGTGACAGACTGGATTAAGAAAATGTGGCACATATACACCATGGAATACTATGCAGCCATCAAAAAGGATGAGTTTGCGTCCTTTGTAGGGACATGGATGCAGCTGGAAACCATCATTCTTAGCAAACTATCACAAGAAGAGAAAACCAAACACCGCATGTTCTCACTCATAGGTGGGAACTGAACAATGAGATCACTTGGACTCGGGAAGGGGAACATCACACACTGGGGCCTATCATGGGGAGGGGGGAGGAGGGAGGGATTGCATTGGGGAGTTATACATGATATAAACGTTATGCACATGTACCCTAGAACTTAAAGTATAATAAAAAAAAAATAAATAAGAAACTAAAAAAAAAAAAAAAAAAGACCTCAAATACCTTAAGCATGTGAGACTTTGACCTATAGGTCAGTGATTCTCAACCTTCAGTGTGGATAGGAATTACTCGAGGAGCTTGTTAAAATGTTGACTTGTTGACTTGTTAAAATGCTTGCTCAGACAAGTCCTGTTTGAATTTGCAATCCGCAAAACTGTGAAACATAATAAAATGATGATTTTTTTAAGCCACTGAGTTGTTGCACAAAGTTTGGGTAGCAATAGACAACCAACACAGAATTGGGCCTCATATGCACTAACTACATATTAAAGTCACTTAGGGAGCTTTTTAAAAATATTGATTCCCAAATTCTAACCTTAGGGACTCTGATTCAATTGGTCTGAAGTGAGGCTTAGGTATTGATAGTTTTAAGCTCCCAAGATATGCCTTATAATAGACTCTATATAGATTTTGATGTGCAGCCAGAGTTTAAGGCCACTGCAACAGGTGTTGAAGAACCATGGAACAGGTTTGAGCGGGTAGCTGATGTAATTGAGCTTGTGTATAATACTATCATTGTCAACTATACAGAAGACAGCGTTGAGCTGAAGACTGGATCTAGGAAAATCAACTAGGCAGCTGCTACAGAAATCTAGGTAAGAAATGACAGGGGCTTGAACTAGGACAATGGTAGCAGGGCTGGAGAGGACAAGATGAATGAGAAAGATTCAGATGACACAACAGGTAGTTCTTGGAGAGTGAATATGAGAGATGAGGCAAAGGAAGGAGCTCAATATATAGTTGAGAAATGCAGCCTGGGTGCCTGGGTCAATGATGGTGACATTCATAGTAACTTGAATAGCAATAAGAAGAGAAACAAGTGCAGCCTTAGTGATAGGTTAACTTCACAATACCTGGAATTTCTAAGTGGAACTGTCTGGCAGAGAGTTGGATATATTAATTTGAAGTTCAGGGGAGAGATGTTAGCTACAGATACTGAGTTAGATAGTAACTGAGACCAAGAGAATAGAGGTGATCTCCCAAGTATGAATCTCGAAGTATGAAACATCCATTAGCCTTTGGGCAAGAAAAGCCATGGGCTGAGGATAGAACCCCGGGAACACCAACGTTTGTGTGGGTCAGGTGAAAACCTTGAAGGAAGCCAAGAATAAATAACCAGTCAAATCACCTGGCTATACTGGGAGTCAGTGAGGGATACTTAGGCTGTAGATCTCAACCCCATTGTTTATGTTTTATGGTGTCTTGCTATTCTGCATAGGTGAAAAGTCATCAAATGATACTTGCTTGGTTGGAAGGCAGATGGGAGGCAGAGGCCATCCTCTGTCAGCTGTTTCTCCTGGCAAGTAAAGTCATGTATTAATGAGTGAAAAGACAATTGCAGGGCCAGATTCAGATGGCCAGATGATGGCTTTTTGGCTTCCATGTCCCCACCTTCTTCATCCCTTTATACCCATGCCTATATTTCTTATGGTCTTATGGGCTGTTAGAATCCACTATCTTCATGATGCAGCTCTGGATTCATACCTTTAAAGTTAAATAAAATTGTATTTTCTTATTGTCAGCATTTCTTAACATGTTAAAATCATCTAAGCTGCTTCAAAAATCTTGATGCAAAGCTCCCATGCTCAGATATCCTGATTTAACACAGCGAAGGAGTGGTCCAGGCATTATCATGTTTTTAAAAACATTCCAGGTAACTCTAATACATGCCTAGACTTAACTACTGACTTTTCAGTGAGCTGGAAAAGGCAGACCCCCCCTTAATCTGGGTGGTCACAATCTAATCAACTGCCAGCATGGCTAGAATATAAGCAAGCAGAAAAATGTGAAAAGAGAGACTGGTCTAGCCTCCCAGATTACATCTTTCTCACATGCTGGATGCTCCTGCCCTTGAACATCATACTCCCAAGTTCTTCAGTTTTAGGACTTGGACTGGCTCTCCTTGCTCCTCAGTTTGCAGATGGCCCATTGTGGGACCTGGAGATCACGTGAGTTAATACTTACTAAACTCCCCTTTATATATACCTAGTAGCTCTGACCCTCTAGAGAACCCTAATACAGGTGCAGTCTTGATTATTTTGGTACAAACCACAAAACCTTGCATGCCCATTGTGTCTTCATGGTATGGGTCAAGAAGTTCTCTGATTTTCAGAGAAGAAACTGAGGGTGTTATTTACCTTGATTTATATTCTGAGTAAAACTTAGGTTGACCTAGGCTTCCTGAATTCAAAAGGTACATTATTAATGTTTACATACCTATAAGCACCTTCCTTGCCCTCAGTAGGTGAGCTATAAGTAATTGTAGAATAAATATTAGTGACTCAAGTATTTTGTAGAAGATTGGCTTCTAAATCTACTAACTTTTCAGAAAGCATTTTTGTAAGTACTCATTTATTTGTTAGATATTCATTAACAAGCTAGATTTGGGTTTGATCCGGAGTTAGGGTGTTAATATAGCATGTGAATGAGATGAACTAGGAGTAGAACCTGTTTTTCATGCCAACAGCATCTAATCAGGCTAGCGTCCTTCAAGTCAGTTTTCTGATTAAACATCCCAATTATCAGTTAATTGCTAGAGAATGGATGCAACTGACTCATTTATCTTCAAATTCCAAGCTGGAAGCCTCAAATGAACAAGAATAATTCTAGCTCCACAGTTAGCTAAATGCCAGGCTAAACCTGGCCAGTGTCATTATAAAATATGTCCTCAGGCTTCACAACCCTAGCATGTAGTACCAAAGAGATTTAACCTCAATAGGGTGTTTTGAAGAGCGCTATCACAGCAGAGAGAGAAAATCCAATAGCACAAACCACATGGATCTACATTTTTCAAGCTAAATACTTCACATGACTCCTTAATTAAAGTCATTAACGATAATTAACCTTGTGGGGAAAATGACTCATCTGATTGGTAAAAATACACTTGGTTTCATTTGGGTCTATTGTCTTCTTTCTAAGGTTACAGAGGAATTGTCTTTCCTTGGACACAGGTTTACTCATCTGAAAAGCAAGAAGACAGCTTTGATGACCCTTCTGTCAAGTTTTGAAAGACTTGGAGTACAAATGTGATATTGTATAAAAAAATCTGATCTCTCTTAAATAAGCCTGCTCTTCTCCCTGGAGAGACAGAATGGACACCGGTTCAGCTGCCTTAAACATTACATGGGTTGATCAGTGATAAATAATGCAAGATTTCTCACTTTACTGGCTTCCCCAGAAAAATCAATCTAGGGACTCAATTTATTATTCACCTAAATGCATGGATCAATTAATATGCATTTTTTACTCCTGGGTTTTAATCAGATTTGAAACAAATGTGCTATATTATGATACCATGAAGGAGCAAGATATGTAAAAGTTCCAATACTGAGGCAGAATTCTTCTAATTTCTCATTTTCAGTAAATATATGATATAATCCTTCTAATTTCTCATTTTCAGCACATATGAAGAAAATCCTGTGAGTTTCACTGTTCACAGAATTGCCAGATTGATTCCTCTTTCTTGCCGGGGAGAATCAAGATAAATGAAATAGGCAGGAGGTGAATGAGCTATTCTTTTGACCCTAGGGGAAAAACTCACAGGGGTTGGGAACCTATTTTATTGAAGTGGTATAAGCCTTGTTAAGGGGCTGTTCATGGATATTCAATTTAAAACAGATCTAGGTAACTCTTTTCTTCATTATGGCTACTTCTCATACAGTAGTTCCAATTTCCACAGGAGAACCCTGGGCAATTAGTCCACAGGTAACTTGTTCAGTCCTGAAATTAGGATCCACTGCAGATAGTGATGGCTCCTGACTTACAATAGTTCAACTTAAAATTTTTTTATTTTACCACTGTGCAAAAAAGATATGTCTTCAGGAGAAACCATACTTTGATTACCCCATACAACCTTTCTGTTTTTCACTTTCAGTACAGTGTTCAATGAATTATGTGAAACATTCAACACTTTATTAGAACGTAGGCTTTGTGTGAGAGGATTTTGCCCAACCATAGGCTAATGTAAGTGTCCTCAGAATGTTTAAGGTAGGCTAGGCTGAGCTATGGTGTTCAGTAGGTTAGGTGTATTAAATGCATTTTCAACTTACAATATTTTAAGCTTATGGGTTTATGGGGATGTAACCCCATTGTTCAGTCAAGGAGCATCTGTAATAGAACCTATAGCACTTGCTTGAAATATAGCAAACCAGAAGGTTAAAGTCAAGTCGTATGAATTGTTCCTCTTTCTTGTGGTGTAGTGGATGCTGTGGTATGGCACCCAAATCCTGCTTTTAGAATCTAGACTCTCATTCCCTCAGCTTCCTGCAGTGTTGGCTGCTGAAGGGCCACAGCAAAGTTACCTTTTAAAAATTGCCAAGAGCTGAAGGGAGTTACCTCGCGTGATGTTATGCCCTCTTTCTCCCAGGCTGGTCAGTGTATAGGGTGGAGAGGGAACATGAGCATGGGTGTGGATGTGGGTAGTGGTGGTTATACAAAGGCTCAGCTGCTTTCCTCGATTTGCATAATTCTGAAGGGCCACTCAAGCTCCAGAGGTTCCTATGGGATCAAAAGAGGCCTCTGTTGCAACTGCATCATCGTTCATCTCCCTCTGCCCAGTCCTGCTTCCTTTATTTCCTGAAAGGTATTGTTTCTCAGCGTACTCCCAATAAACTGCCTGCAAATAAATCTGCATCTCAAAGTAAGCCATATCTCTACCACCCTTTGCAAAGCAAAATATGGGCACAACTCAGTTCCTAGAAGTATCCTAGGTCATCTGTATTTCAGATAAATAATTACAATGTTGAAAAACTTCATTGATTTGGGCCAAGTTAGCATTTGCCCCCCTTTAGACATCACGTGACTGGGTACATTTAGAATAATATAGTGACTTTTTTTGCTAAACGGACAACCACACCTGTATTTATTTGGTTTGTAAAACATTGTGCATATATCTAGTATGCAATGTTTAAAGTAGATTAGGTCTCTAATGTGCTGGAAGGAACATATTTTCAACACTCAGGTACCTTAGAAGCACTCCTTGTAAAAACTGATACACTAACTACAGATTATTTTCTTCTGTTTAAAGCAGATCATCAAAGGGCCTTGTTTTGGAAACATGTCATTATTTTAGTTCTGTCAGTGATTTATTCTAAAAATTCTTCCATTTACTCCAAGTTATTGTCATTTTTTTACTATTATGATTAGAAATGTCTAAATTAAAGTGCCATTAGTCAAATCAGCATATGTTAATAGTTCAGGTATATTAAATATCTACTTTGCCTCAAGTACTTTCTATGTATAAACTCATATAATTCTTACACGAGATAAGTGCTATCGTAATTACTTTTTTCCAAATGAGGAAGAAACCTGCACAAAGTTGCAAACCTAGAAAGGAGCATAGCCAGATTTTTGATTCAAGTAATTTGGCTCCAGAATCTGTGCTCTCAACCACTTCACTGTCACCTCTTCAATATCTAACGCTGAGAAAAAAAGAAAAGGGGCTAAAATATTTTATGGAGGTTGGGGGTTGTAGAAAAGAAATATTACTCATATTTAGAGAAATCAGGGAAAGTTTCAGAGAAGTAATAATGTTTGAACCAAGTTCTATAAAATAAATATTACTTAGAAGTTATAGTGAATCTCTTTCTCCTTTAAAAAAGTCCCTATGAGAAAACCTCCCTTGCTGGGAGTTTCAGCAAAGAGAAAGGGGGCACAATGGGCTGAAATAATAAAAGGAAAAACCTAGCTACTTGATTTTCTCTGTCAATAAAAACAAATCATTGTCTGCCTGGCACTGTAGGGAACATCAAGACTTCTGATGTATGGTCAACATCTGCAGAAACTTACAACTAGTGGGGCAGATGAGACACTGAAGTTGAAAAGGTACCAAGCCATCAAGTTCTAGATGGTGAATACCAAATGAGAGTATAGTTGGATAAGCGGTAAAAGAAAGCTGGCCAGTGTCAGCAGTCCTGTCCCCAACCCCATCCTCAGGACATATTTCCAAAGACTCATTGAAAGACAGTCACTAAGGATTCATCAGAAGAGGATGGTTTACTGGGAAGTATTTGCAGTGTTAGAAGTGGAAATGATATGAGACCCAGGGCGCAGAAGAGTCTTTGAGACTAGATTAGAGTTGAGCTTTGTAGATTTCAAGGTTTTGAAGACTTAACCCTTACAGCACTCTGTGGAGCTTGCCAACCCAAGAGGAAAATGGCAGAGTGGTGTTCTTAGGGATGTGTTCTGGGTGCTGGAGTCCCCAGGCTTTTGAGATTGCTGACTGCTATCAAAGGACCACATGAGCCCAAGCACTTCAGTGGTACCCAGTGAAGACAAAAGGCCAGACTGTGCTGAATTGACCCCCAGGGACTTTATGTAATGGGTCGGGTGGGGAGCCCCAAAAAGAGCTGAGATTGACATTTTCCATCCTGTCCCGTAGGGCTTCTGAGTCTTTAAATTTGATAGAGAAAAATAAAGTGGCCCCAGTGTGGTGGCTTATGCCTGTAATCCCAGCACTTTGGGAGGCTGAGGTGTTGGATCACTTGAGGCCAGGAGTTCATGACCAGCCTGGACAACATGGTGAAACCCCATCTCTACTAAAAATACAAAAATTAGCCGAGTGTGGTGACGCATGCCTGTAATTCCAGCCACTCTGGAGGCTGAGGTGGGAGAATCACTTGAGCCCAGGAGGCGGAGGCTGGAGTGAGCAGAGATTACACCACTGCACTCCAGCCCAGGCAGCAGAGAGAGAGTCTCTCTCTCTCTCTCTCTCTCTCTCTCTAGAAAGAAAGAAAGAAGAAAGAAAGAAAGAAAGAAAGAAAGAAGAAATAAAGAAAGAAGGAAAGAAAGACAAGAAAGAAGCAAGAAAGAAAGAGAAAGAAAGAAAGAAAGAAAAAGAAAGAAAAGAGAAATAAAAGAAAGAGAGAAAAAGAAAGAAGAAAGAAAGGAAGAAAGAAAGAGAGAAAGAAAGAAAAGAAAGAAAGAAAGAAAGAAAGAAAGAAAGAAAGAAAGAAAGAAAGAAAGAAAGAAAGAAAGAAAGTGATATATCTTAACATTGGGTTGGATGCCATTACTCAGTGACGGGTTTTTTTGTTTTCGTTATTTTGCCAACCTAGTATCATAGTAGATCAAAATTCATATAGTCTAGGAAATATAAATACTAAATTTTATGGATGACATAAATCACTGCTGCCTAGGCATGTCAAGAAATTTCATGGGGCAAGAGTGATATCTAATAGATCCCTTGAAGATTCAATGAGATTGAGAAAGATAGAAGGAAGTGAGAAGGCAACATTTTAATGGCATTGTGATGGTTAATATTGAGTGTCAACTTGATTGAAAGATGTAGGATGTTGTTTCTGGGTGTATCTGGCTGTTGCTGGAGGAGATTAACATTTGAGTTGTGGATCAGGAGAAGAGAACCCAGTCTGTGGATGGGTGGGTACCATCCAATCGGCTTCCAGTGTAGCTAGAAAAAGCAGGCAGAAGGTGGAAGAAGCTGACTTTCTGAGTCTTCCAGCCTTCATCTTTCTCCTGTTCTGGCTGCTTCCTGCCCTCAAACATCAGACTCCAAGTTCTTCAGCTTTTGGACTCTTGGTCTTAGATCAGTGGTTTGCCAGGGGCTCTCAGGCCTTCAGCCACAGACTGAAGGCTGCACTGCTGACTTCCCTACTTTTGTGGATTGGGGACTCGGACTGGTTTCCTTGCTCCTCAGCTTGCAGACAGCCTATCGAGGGACTTCACTTTGTGATCTTGTGAGTCAATCTCCTCAATAAACTCCCCTTCATATGTACATATTTCCGATTAGCTCTGTCCCTCTAGAGAACCTTAATACAGGCATATGCAAAGACATAGAGAAGGAACCTACCATTCTCAGGAGACAGGATACTTTAGGTACCAAGTACCTTCTCCAAAGCACTGAAGACACATGTTAACAACAGTATCTTTGAGATGGCCCTGAAGCACTAAGCAGGAACTGTTCATCTTTGTTTCTAGAGAGTCTCCAGTACTTCTCAGTATGTTACCAGATTCATTTAAGCCAGAGCTGCAGGTTTAATTTATCACTGTGCATCAACCCTCTGTTCCCCTGAGATGTTCTCTTTAGGTCTCAGTGATGGTAGGAGTGGTTGCTCCTCCTGTATGATCCACATCTTACTTTGCCACATTCTTCATAAGGAATCAGGGTGACCAGAGGCTCCTCCAACAGTCCTCTGCCTCTCTCATAGTCCATCATGGTTAAAACTGGAAAGTGCCACACACAGTCAGAAATGAATCATGCATCCTTTCATAATGACTTCGGACAGCAGTCCTCGTGGGTGTGTTCTTCTCGCTACTCAGAGTTAAACAACTTGTCCTTCTCACCAGTTAATGAAAAATGCTGAGCCTGTTCTTTTCTAAATCATCTGTTGTTTCCGTAAAGGAGATGTCACCCTAGTTCAACTGGGTGCACTGGCCATAAGACGTAAGTTTTTCCATGTGAAGTTTCCAAATTTTTATCTGATAAAGGATTTTACAAATCCCATGAGCCCATATTCTATATAAATGTTATTTTACAATACCATGATATCAATTTTGCTATAGAAATTGGTGACTATTGGCCGGGCATGGTGGCTCACGCCTGTAATGTCAGCACTTTGGGAGGCTGAGGTGGGCAGATCATGAGGTGAGGAGTTCGAGACCAGCCTGGCCAACACGGTGAAACCTCATCTCTACTAAAAATACAAAAATTAGCCAGGCGTGGTGGTGGGCACTTGTAATCCCAGCTACTCGGGAGGCTGAGGAAGGAAAATTGCTTGAACCTGGGAAGGGGAGGTTGCAGTGAGCCAAGATCACGCCATTGCACTCCAGCCTGGGAGACAGAGTGAGACTCTATCTTAAAAAAAAAAAAAAAGAAAGAAAAGAAAAGGAAAAAAAGGGAATTGGTGACTATTTAGGAAAGCCTTGGTATTTAATTTTATCTGTGTATGTTTAATCAGAAGAAAATATATGAAGACACATAATTTCCTCCTTTTTCTCTGTGTCTCAAAACTTTACTAACATTCTCCTATTATCTCCTTCCTCTCTCTCACTCCTCCCTCCCTCTTTCTGATAGCATGGCTGGGCTCTGGTCCATAGTTTCAGGAGAACATGGAAAGCCAGCTCTCTAACTTCCTAGAGCAGATACTTTGATCACTTTAGTAACAATGAATTTGCTTCTTTGCCTTACATTTTTCTCCCATTTCTTCCTCTTGCTCTTTGTATATCATGACAATTGGCTTTCTTTTTGGTACAGTTCATTTTTTATATCAAAGAGATATCAGTTTCTAACTTTGCTGAGGAGAAAAACTCTTTTGCTTTGATGAATTACACATAGCAAATATTTAGGAAGATGTAGTCAAGATGAATAAATGATTTCTAACAATGAGCAGGCAAGATATAAAATGACTGTGATATTGTGAAGTATATATTTGGTCTTAGACCTCCGTTTCCTGACATACAACTCCTAGAGTCCTTAGAATCTCCAAAGTGATGTGTTTTGTATGCTAATGAGTTGGAATCATGATTGGCAACCCCTACGCAGCTTCAGGATGGGGACTGGTCACCAGAAAGACCATGGTAGGATTAGAGGGTTGGGACCTTCAGCTCTACCTCCCAACCTCTAGGGAGAGGAGAGGAACTGAAGATTAAGGGCAGGGTTACAAGGGTTTCCAGACAGCTGAGCACATGGACGCTTACAGGCAGGTGAAAGGGTGGTGCACCGTGACTCCACAGACACAGAAGCTCCTATGCTCGAGACCCTTCCAGACCTCACCCCATGTATCTCTTGACCTGACTATTTGTGTCTTTTAAAGTATCTTTTGCAAAAAACTGATAAATATAAGAGAATGTTTGCCTGAGTTTTACGAGCCACTCTAGCAAATTATTCAAACCTGAGGAGGGGGTCGTAGGAACTCTGATATATAGCTTGTTGGTCAGAAACACAGGCAACATTGCCTGGGACTTGTGACAGGCATCAGAGGTGGGGAGGACAGTCTTGGAGACTGAGCCTTCAACCTGTGGGAATCTAACACTATCTCCAGGTGGATAGTGTTGGAATTGAATTAGAGGATCCCCAGCTGATGTCCACTGCAATTATAACCGAACGTTGCAATTACGTTTTTAAAATGTTCCTGTAAAAATTCTAACTGGGGGGATAGTACTCCCACATATAAACAAGAAGGATGAGCACCATAGCCCAATTCAAATCCCCAGAAGAGTCAGGGACCCACACAATCTAGTATTTAAGTCAAATAAACTCGAAGGGGTGGATTCAGGGTACCAGAGTCCCAGCTAACAGATTATTCTCACAAGGAATTGAGACAACAGATATCAAATTACAAACTTTGTCACTGTAGATGTTAGCTAGAAAGCCAGCTAAGCATGAGCCTGCCCTGGGACTTCTTACCGCTCTCCCTGAATGGAGCCCAAGTTCAGCACTAGAGGAAAGATGGTTGCCCCGTGCAGGGAGTGAGCAGCCTGGTGTGGACAGTTTGCCACATGGAAGCAGGAGTGGCGAAGAGGGGAACCAGAGTCTGAGGGCTGGCAGTCTCAAAAGAGAGAAAGACTGGGCCACACACAGTCAGTGACCCATGATGCACCAGTGTGTCCCATGATTCACTCCTCACATGAAGGTAAAGAGGGACAAGGCTTCACCTAGGCAGCTGCCTTCTGAAGAGGGAAGTAAAAGTTCTCTCTCTTAGGAGACTCTAATTCTCCAAATAGAAGTGTACAAAGAGTGTTATGTATGGTGTCTTTCTGTATCAATTTGCTAAGGCTTTTGTAACAGTATATCACAAACTGAGTGGCTTAAACAACAGGAATGTATTGTCTCACAGCTCTGGAGGCTGAATGTCTGAAATGAAGGTCTTGGCAGGGTTGGATTCTTCTCGGAGCCATAAGGAAGGATCTGTCCAGACCCCTCTCCTTGGCTTGAAGACAGCCATCTTCTCTCTCGTCAACGGTCATCTTCATCTTTTCACATTATCCTCCCTTTGTCTGTGTTCAAATTTCCTTCCTTCCCTCCCTTCCTCCCTTCCTCCCTTCCTCCCTTCCTTCCTTCCTTCCTTCCTTCCTTTCCTTCCTTCCTTCCTTCCCTCCTTCATTTCTTCTCTTCTTTCTTTTTTTTGTAAGGACACCACTCATATTGGATTAGGATCTGTACTAAGGACCTCATTTTAACTCGATTACCTCTGTAAAGACCCTGTCTCCAAATAAGGTCATGTTAGGTATGGTTTCTTGAATCAAATGTTCCAGGAAAAGCCAGTTGAATAAATGTAGCAGTTTATCAACTTATCCAGCACATGCCAGACGGCAAAATGTCTCACTGATGTGCGCACCTGGGGCAGCATGGCTCATGCTAGAGTGCCCAACCATGCTCCTCCAATTGCCGTTAATTCTGAACAAGACTTTTGGGAAAGGAATTCTCAGCTTCACAAATACTTCTGGGTCCCACACCTCAAACAGAGTCTCTGTCAGGAACATGAATAACGGGCTCGTTTGCACATGTTCCCTGTCAATTGTTCAGCAACCCAGAGCTCCCGTCTCTAAATATTTACGAAGTACTATTTATCTGAATGAAAGAGAATGTTTCTGTACCACAATGTCAGGCATATGGTAGCAGCATGAAATAGAAGATAAATCATGCGGGGTGATTCCAACTGGATTTAATGCCAGCAATAATTATTTTTAATCAGATGCAAGGTTCCCTTGATGATACCAGACCATGTAACATTGGAAAATAATTTTGTCAGTTCTCAATGTCTGATGCTGTTTCTATAAATAATCCTGTAGGACCTTTTGAAGTATAGCTTTTTATCTTTTCTTTAACCCTTTTCATTCTTTCTTTCTCTTATGGGAAATGGCCTATTCTCTAAATCCTGGCTTTTGATTACAAGATGCCTTTATAAAATTACATAAAGCATTTGAGGCATGGCAAATGCTCTCACAAATACACATAATTTCAACAAATTTATTGATTCTCCGTGACCATCTTACCTCTCCCAGTCCCCCCAAAATAACTGACAACCTGAGAGCAGTCCCAATCAGGTGATATTTCATTGGTATTTGAAATGTGTTAGTGCCTGAGTCCAGAAGCAGGTTAGATGTGTCTCTGGGGTAATAAGAGCCCCAATGGGCACCTCTTGGCAAAGGCTGTGTGTGTATGTATGTGTGTGTCTGGTGTGTGTGTGTGCCACCACACCCACATGCATCTGATGAAAACAAAAAAAGCATTTCCTAACCAGCTGTGATCTGGAATTTTGAAAAACAGCTGGTAATTTTAAAAATAACTGGCTATTTGAATTCACTTGTATGTTTAAAGTGTGTGTGTAGGCATACAGCTAAAAGTCCCATTTTCAACCAATACAAAGAGGAAGTTCTTGTATAGGAGAATCTGATATCAATATGTGATTAAAAGCAAAGCCACATCTGTGATTCAAACCCAGCATTTGGGTCAGGCTGATGAGTCCTTGGCTGTAGAGAGAATTTTGCCCTCTGGGCTTTATGCAATGCTGGAAGATGACACCTGATACACAAATCAGCTCACAAGCTCAGCTGCTCTCCAGCTCCAAGCTTGCCGACTGCCAGAGATGCTCTGTCCTGTGAGCTAAGGAATGGCTATCTGTCCCTCCTGGAACTAAGTTATTCCAGCTTCTTCCTTTGATGCAGACTAAAGTGGATCCCACCTAGCTGCTGCCACCCCCAGAGCCAGAATCTCATCGGTAGACCTCCAACAGGGAAGAAATAGCTGCTGGGGAGTCACAAAAATATCCAAGGTTCACCATCAACCAAAGCTCTATGGGGTCAGTGTGAAGATTTCAGACTTCCAGATGTGCCCCAACCTATAACTGATCTTGTTACCTTGCCTTCAGACAAATAATCCATTTTACAATCTGCCTTTATCGCTTGATCAAAAAAGGCAAGAAAAGCCTTCTTGCTTTCTCATTGATAACTTTACTGATGATCCAGGGGTGTAAAAATCTCTGAGTCACCAAGCAAAGTTAGGGACATCAGTGTAGGCACTGAAAAAGGAAATGATCCTGATGACTGGGTAGCAATTTCCTTCTCATGTCAGGTGGTTTTTCAATTCTTAGCTTTTAAAGGAAACTTAGGAAGATCTAATCTAGTTGACACCTCATATATTGTTAAAAATAATTTTGGACAATAGATTATCATGTGATTTTTTTGTTTTGCAAATAACTCAGAGGGATGAACACAATTGGCAACTCTATTATAGCAAACCTCTTTCTATTCCATCTACTTATTTAGCACTTTGCTTAAATACCCGGAGAAAGTTAGTATGTGCCAGGAACAGGTTTAAGCCCTTTACAAGCATCAACTCATTTAATACTCACAAGAACCCCATAAGGTAAGTTTTATTATCATCCCTATTTTACAGATAAAAAAGAAAGCTCAGAAAGGTTAACTGTTTGTCCAAGATCAGAGAGGTAGGAAATGACAGAGCTGGGATTTGAGCTTAGGCAGACTGACCCCAAAGTTTTTGTGGACACAGGCTGCACTTGGCTAAATATGGTTTATTAGTTTATATCAATGAAAACAAAATGGGAATAAAATTGTTGTTGAACTCTACCTTATTTTAGCAGTATTTCCATCTACTAACAAATGATTAAGGTGAACATTTTACATGTGCTATTCATATTAAGAAATAAATTTTCAATAAAATCTTACTTTTGCATTTAATCATTATCAAACTTTCTAACATATTTTTGCTATTTTTCATTAAGTTAATATTTCTAATACTTATATTGATAACCAATCCAGGAGAAATTTTATCATTTAAAGACTAGTCATAAGGAATTGAAACATTAAATTCCACACACACACACACACACACACATTTTTGTTGCAAAGTATAATGGAGTAAAAAAAGCAAGATTTGTAAGTAAAATTACTACATTCAGATAAATTTCTTTGGGTGAAACTTGAAGCACAAAAAGGATTAATGTAAAATTTGCCATTTTAAAAATATATTTTCCTCATTTTTGGCATTTATCTTTATATATCTTTTGAGATAATAGAATTTTTTTCTTATATATAACACATCCATTTTTTAAGTGGATAATGTGTATGAAATTACTATGGTAGTTAGAGTCCTTTGGATTTTTTTTTTTTCTTGAGACAGAGTCTCGCTCTGTCGCCCAGGCTGGAGTGCAGTGGCACGATCTTAGCTCACTGAAAGCTCCGCCTCCCGGGTTCTGCCTCAGCCTCCCAAGTAGCTGGGACTATAGGCGCCCACCACCACACCCGGCTAATTTTTTGTAATTTTAGTGGAGACGGGGTTTCACCGTGTTAGCGAGGATAGTCTCGATATCCTGACTTCATGATCCGCCCGCCTCGGCCTCCCAAAGTGCTGGGATTACAGGCGTGAGCCACCGCGCCCGGCTGGGTATGTTTTAAAGGGAAATGTAAAAGTTTTATTTTTAAATGTCAATAGTTACACTATGCTGGAAATTACACCCTTCATAACTATTGAACTAATGATTTTTTGGGGGGTGTCAATCTAAAATCTGCAAGGGCTACATCATTTTTCAAAATTATTTTGAAAAATAAGTGTTATGTGAACAAAAATGTTCAAAGGCCACTGCTCTCATTATGGGCATCCCTTGTCCACTCCTTGCATATTTTATTTCTCTTACTCCTAACACTTCCTAATTTATTCATTCAATTAATATTTGTTAAGCATGAACTACATGTTAGATATGGTATCAACACGACAGTGAATAAGACAGCTGCATTCCTGATTTTATGAAATAGAGTGATGCTAAGTCCTATGTAGTTTTTTCTTATTATTCCTTTTCTTGGGCTTCTGGATCACTTTCTTTTTTAAGTATTATTTTTAGTTGGGGCCTGGTGCCCCTGAGCAAAAAAAAAAAAAAAAAAAAAAAATTAAAACTATGAAATATTTCAAACATACAGAGAAGCATAAGAACAGGAAAATGAACACTTGTGTTCTCAGCACCCAATTTGGATAAATCTTAACATTTTGCTCAACTGTTTCATATTCAACAACAAAATAAAACAAGAAAATGTCACATACACAGTTAAAGTCACCTAACTACCTCTCCCTAATTCCATGTGCTCTCCTCTCTTCTCAGAGGTAAACTCTATCCTGTATTGTGTTTCTAATTCCCAAGCAATTTGTATACTTTTACTACAGATAAACAACATAGAGTTGTATTGTTTTGTGTGTTTTCAAACTATGCAATTATATTATTTTGTACACCTCCTATATCTTGTTTTTTGTCCTCAATGTTTTTAGATTGATGTAGTTTGTATATGTTACTCTAGTTAAATCCATCAATTTTTTGCTATATAATATTTCATTGTATGAATAAATTTGTTTAACCATTAACAATTTTTTTAATCATTCTTCTTTGATTGACATTTAGGTTGTACCTAACGTTTTGCATCACAAACAATGCGGCAATGAACATTCTCATGCATATCTCTTGTGCAAGTTTTGAGAGTTTCTCTGGCATCTACATCTAGAAATGGAATTCCTAGGTTTTAGAGTTTGTACAGTCTTAACTTTATTAGGTATTGCCAACTTACTTTTTAAAGTTATACAAGCTTACACTCCAACTGGATAAGAGCATTACTCCTTCCATTCTGTTGGTGAATACCCTTGAATTTTCAAAATGCATACCTGGGTTCTCTTTTTTTCTGTCATAAGGACCTGAACAGGTTTTAGCTACCCATTAACACTTCCTTCCTCATGTTATTGTTTCCTAGAGTTTTAGTTCTACTTTATTTTAAAAGCACAAAAATTTAATAATTTTATAAATAAATAATTGTTGATGAAATTTGCCATTATCAATTTTTCTATTCAGTTCCCCTAAATTCACTTTTATTTGTATTGAAGTACATTCTCTAATCGTTCTTTTAGAGGATGTACATCCTCTTATTGTTCTATGAGTGATATTGTGTTAGTACATTTTCACATAACTATAAAGAAAATTTATAAAGGAAAGAGGTTTAATTGACTCATAGTTTTACATGGCTGGGGAGGCCTCTAGAAATTTATAATCATTGCAGAAAACGAAGGGGAAGCAAGGACCTTCTTTACATGGCGGCAGGAGAGAGAAGAGTGAAGCGCAAAGGGGAAAGAGCCCTTTATAAAACCACCAGATCTCGTGAGAACTCAGTCACTATCAGGAGAGCAGCTTGGAGGAACCACCCCCATGATCCAGTCTCCTCGCACCAGTTCTCTCCCTAGATGCGTAGGGATTATGAGGATTACAAAGATTTGGGTGGGGAAGCAGCCCAACCATATCAGATATATTACATTAGTCTTTCTTTTAAAATGTCTTATTCCTGAATGACAGTGTATATCGGTATAAATGTGTATGTTGACAGCGCTTTTCTACCCTCAACACTTTGAAATTATGTCTCCATAGTGCCTATTGTTTCCGAAGAGTCTGAAAGTTCCTTCTTCTAAAAAGAAGGCTCTGCCAGTCTTTTATTCCTCTGCTTTGGTAGCTTTTTTTGTCCTTTGCATTCTTCTATTTTACTATAACATATCTAGGAATAGATTTATTTTTATTTATTCTGTTGGGTACTTGGAATGTATGTCATCTGAGGAGTCATAAAATATTCTTAGCTATTGTCTTTGGCTTTTTAATTCAATTTTTATCTAAATAAAAATACATGCACATAATTTTAATAGGAAAATATTTCTGTAAGACTGAATGAAAAACAGCAAATTTCTGCCTCACCTTTCTCCAGTCCTGATTTTTTTTTTTTTTTGCTCCTTTGAAGCAGCCACTTTCTACTTTTAAATATTTTAGCTGTTTCTTCTAGAGTTCACTTCTATTATTAAAAATAACATTTGTATACTATTATTTTTATTTTTTTTTTAGTTTTAGATTTATCTATTGACTTTCTAACATGAAGGATAAGAATACATCCCTTTTAATCCTCACCCTCCTCAAACACACATTTTGCAGTCTCCAATCCTTCCAATACAGTTATGTTATAATTTTAAACTGACTGAACATTTGCACTATTATAACTATTAAAATATTATTTATAACTGAACCATGCTGTGATCACACTTTTTTATTGAAAAATTTTATCTCTCCTATACAAAGAATTGCCTTGTTCTTTTATTTGGTTAAATTTTTATATACCTAGCATTAATCCAACTTTAAAACATATTTTTATATGATCAGACACATCAGATAATATGCCAGTTTTATTTATGTCTTATAGATATCTCTCATGGAGTCCTTCAACCTCCTCTTCCAATCTGAACAAGTTGCTTCCTACGTTGGTTGCACAGTTGTAATCCAGGAATCTTCCTTAAGCATCTCGATTCTTTTTTCTTCTTTTCTAATTGAATTCACTGTTCCCTAGATGTTATGCTTTTGTCCTTTTTTGGATTATGTTTTGATGTTGATGGAGTATATTTTCAAACAGCTTTCTGAGGAAGGGTGCCCAGAAAGTAAAATTTTTGAGATCTTGCATGCCTGAAAAACAAGATCTTTATTTTATTCTTTAGAATGAATAAAGTAGCCTAGTATAAAATTCTAGACTACTAGCACTTTGGGAGGCTGAGGCAGTGGATCACTTGAGCCCAGGAGTTTGAGACCAGTCTGGCAATATGGCAAAATGCCATCTCTACATAAAAAAAAAAAAAAAAAACTAGTTGGGCATGGTGGTGCTCGTGTCCCAGCTACTCAGGAGGCTGAGTTGGGAGGATCACTTGAGCCCAGGAGGTAGAGGCTGCAGGGAGCTGAGATCACACCACTGCACTCCAGTATGGGTGACAGAGTGAGACCCATCTCAAAAACAAAAATAAAAAACAAAAGAAAGAAAGAGAGAAAGAGGATTCTAGACTAAAAAATTTTCTCAGAATTTGCTGTTGAGCAGTTTAAATTTCTTATTCTTGATATTTTGTGCTTGAAGTTTTATAAATACTATTTAAAATATACTAGATTCTCTCCTCTTTTTCTTTTGAGATGGAGTTTTGCTCTTGTCACCCAGGCTGGAGTCCAGTGGCACGATTTCACTGCAACCTCTGCCTCCTGGGTTTAAGAGATTCTCCTGCCTCAGCCTCCCAAGTAGCTGGAATTATAGGCACTCGCCACCACACCTGGCTAATTTTTGTATTTTTAGTAGAGATGGGGTTTCATTATGTTGGTCAGGCTGGTCTTGAACTCCTGACCTCAGGAGTCTCTTCTTAATCTCCAGGGACTGGGAATTTCAAAATAACATACATTGGTGTGGGTCTTTTTCTTTTGGGGGAGAATTTGGTGGGCCCTGGCAACCTAGAAACACATTTTCTTCAGTACTTGTAATTGTACTGAATGGAATTAAGCCATTTCATCTGTGCCTGTTTTCCCTGATTCCAGAGTCCCTCAGTATAACTTCTTAAACAAACAGAACTCCAGTCTTCTCCCAGAGAGTGAGGAGGGGTGGTAACTTGACTTGGCTGGACCTGGTGAAAAAGCAGATCTGAGTAGTTCACTGCTTCTTCAATAAAGACTTTCAACCAATTTTCCTATTAGATATATCCAAGTCTCCAATTTCTGAACCACTCTTGTTTTTTGAGGTATCAATCATGTTGGTTACTGGTGACTTCTCCCTTTGTGGATTTGGCTTAAGCTCTCATTCACCAAATCTGCTATAATTTATTCATTTATTTTCAAGCTTAAGTTTTGGATCTGTTTTCATTTCTCCTAGCTATAACTTAATAGATTTATTTATTTGTTATCCTTTTACTGTCATGTTAGTAAAATCTTGGTAAGAAGCAGTAATAAATGCTTTCTTAACTAGAAATTAAAGTTATTGTTTCTTCACATAATTGCTCTTTATTATTCTTTCCCATCTCTTTTTCTAGCATTTCTATTAGATATATGTTGGAGGTTTTTCATTTATCCTGTATCTTTTAACAGTTCAGCCATAATTTTAAACTCTTTGTCTCTCTGTGCTATGTCCTGTACAAATACCTATTCATTTATTGTCTCTTCATTCATTCCAATCTAAAGTAAAGGCATCTATTAAATTTTTATTTCAATGACTATTTTTTAATTTTGAAAATTTCTAATTATTTTCTCATTCTTAATTTATCTTTAGTTTTATGGTTTAATATAAAACTTTTATTAAAAAGTTCATTTTCTCTAAAATAAATTCATGTTAAAGATCCAAAGTTGTCATCTTTGTTAGCATTAAATTTCTTTGCATGTTTTGCATTTTGAGTTTGCTGGTCAATTTTCAGTGTTTTTCATTCTCTTTCTCCTCCTATGTGCAATTATCCTCGTGCAGTGGTTTTATGCATGTCATTATTTAGCTTCCAGATCTGGTAACATAACAGAAGTTCAGTTTTCCTGCCTTGATGTGATATTGGTGACATGCAGATTCATCTAGCCAGCCAGTGGCTTAGTTTGGCTCCACGTTGCGAGATTATATCTGGTTCTTCCTATTTTCCTAGACCTGTAGTGTATCAAGAGCCTTGCCAGACAACAGTTTGAAGTAGCTTTTTTCAGACTGCTTTTAGGATCAGGGTGGCTCCACTAATTCAAGCAGCGAGCTTCAGAAATCTCACACAGAGCATGTTGAGTCTTCATTACCCCACAAGAGCCAAACTCCTATATACCATTCTCTGAGTTCAAGATCCCATATATGCCAGTGGTTTCAGCTCCTTTCATCACTTAGTGATTGTTTCCCAAATCTTAAGTTATGTTAGTCTTATTTTTGATCCTATGTCATTTTGCTTTTCTCTCTCTACATGACTAGACTGGACCATATGAAATTGCTAGTTTGTTGGTAAAATGATCAAATATCAGCAACTTTATACAGTTCACATTAATAAACCCGTTTTTGCCATGTGTTTTGCATGAGTACATCAAAGTATGAACATATTGTGACATTTTGACTGGAGGTCTCTATATACTCTTTAATCCTTCTTTATTTCACCAATCAACTCACCTACTCACCAATCAGCCAACCAAACAGACATAGACTAGAATCCATGCAGAGTTCCATGCAGAGATTCCCCAACCTGCCCCATAAAGGGCCTTTTAAATTTTGGAAGACTGCAGAGAGGTAGGGAGGAGGCAGTGGGAGTTGATAAACAATGAACGTTTGAGAAAGAACTTTCAGTCTACCTCCTCCAAACTGTAGTATTCTTCTTTCTGTCATCATCTAAAGGTTTAAACCAAATGAATTTTTATTGAATCTAAGAGCTATGATTGTTTTGCTTTCATTTTTCAGAGGGAAGAACTAGAAAACATGCATAGTAAGAGAGAAAATAACATATTCATATTTCATTATTATTAAAATCTTGACTGAGAGCCATTATCAGCAAACATATGAATAGCCTAGATGATACAATGAATAAAAAGCCGTGGGTAATGGAAATGTCTACTGTGTGCATTTTTGGAACTTGATTTTTATGAAAGACAAGGCAGAGAAAGCTGGAACATAAGGTTTTTCAAAGTAGTAAGAGACCAAGTATTCACCATCATGAACAATTCGATAGCTCCCCCTCAAAAAGTTTAGGAAGCACCGATATCTGTTAGCCTCAAAAGATTCAGGATCCCTGAATTCTTGCTTCCACCCTGTAACATACCCCTCCCAACACACACAGACTACTAGTTACCCCTAAACATCCATTCTGTCCTTTTTCTATGTGATATTAGCCCTGCTCTTTACCTGGACACATTGCCACCCAATGGAAAGACTACCTTCACCAAGCCATAAAGTAGTTGGCAGTGACCATGTGACTAAGTTTGGCCATAGAGTTCCATGTGACTTCTGGAAGTTTCCAAAAAGGAAGGGTCATGCTCTTGGTCCCTACATCTGTCTAGCTGCCTAGAGCAAAAATATGAGGCTGGAGGTTCAACAAGACATCTCAGAGCCCCAGGGAGGGCAGAGGGGAGAGCTGGGAGGGACCTCGGTCTCTGATGACTTAGTAGAGCTGCCAGAACAGCTCCTGTCCTGTTCAAGCCACTATTACTTTCATTTTTTCTGTTCTATGCTGCCAATTGATAGTGCCTGCAAATTACCCTGGTCCTAAAATAAATTATGTATCATGATGCGTTCATGTGATTATAAGGCTCAGCACTTAGCATTTTCATGACAAAGTGGAAGGGCAGAGAGGTTTGTCATGTGATTCATTGTACTTTAATTCTAAATGCTTAAAAAAAATTGGATTTCCCTCAAGTTTGTTTGATCATGCAGCAATTTCCAATGACTTCTGCCAGCAATATTTGAAAACTGTGGTTTTCATGTCATAACTATCTGGGCCTCTAGAGTAAAATACATCTTTTGTTTCCAAATGTCAATCTCCCTCTGAAAGAGAAGAAATACTTTTAAAAGCTAAACCAGCTACTCGGGAGGCTGAGGCAGGAGAATGGCGTGAACCCGGGAGGCGGAGCTTGCAGTGAGCTGAGATCCGGCCACAGCACTCCAGCCTGGGTGACAGCGCGAGACTCCGTCTCAAAAAAAAAAAATAAATAAAATAAAAGCTAAACCCTGTTAATTGCTGTGAGCTTGACTTGTACATTACTTGCCTTGTATGTACAGGAACATCCATTACTTTCTTCCCCATAATTTCATTTTGTGCCTGGCTAAATCCTCATCATTCCTAAAGAGAAGACCCATAGTTGTCAGGAATGTTTTGATTTAAAATGTGTGGAGACATTTAACTCAAGATAATGTAAGGAAAGCACAAAGTGTTCATGCCACTGAATAGTTCATGAGACGGAGCTTCAAGCTTGGCTAGGTCAGGTGGCATCATCAGAAATATGTTTTGTTGCATCCTATGACCTTGCTGTCCTCCATGGTAGCAGGGTTTCTATGTATGATGAGCAAAATGTCTCCTAACAAACAAAAGTTCCCATAGTCCTTAATGTTAACATTAATACCCAAAAAATAGGCTGCCCCTGATTTGTCTGGCTTAAGTCATATGTTCATCCTTGAACTAATTCTGGGGAATGGAATGTTCTGATTAGCAAGGCCTGGTCCACATGTCACCCTTATAGTCAGGGGTACTACATTAGCAGAGCATGAGAAAAAAAGAAGAGTGATTTCATCACCAGAAGAGAGCATACTTAGAAAGAAAAGACAACAGGCATCTTCCATGGGCAATCTAAGACCTTTAAAAAACAGAAGGACAAATAATGTGTTATTGTTAACATCTTTGGATGCTTTCTAGGTCACACCCTTTTCATCTTACTGTATTTTACAGCTAATTACATTTTACTGCTAATTAATTTATAGTACAGCTAGTACTTATTATTAAGTATCTATTATTTATTTAAGTTTCTCATTCTTCTAACTTCTAAAGTTCTGACTTTTCAACCTAGAGGTTCATGTTTGGTAAGACCAAAGCGATGTAGAAATGGAGGGATTTAAAATTATTTGCTTTAAACAGATGAGACAGCTGGGTTTGGAAGCTTTGAGGAATACTAACATAGAGAGGAAATAGCTCTGATTTAGGAAATGCTTTGAGAGATTACAATACTTGGTTCTATCCATATGGGAAAGGAATAATACTGACAACTAGCATAAAATGGATGGTAGAATTCACCTAGCATAAGTTTTTCTGTCCTAAGAGTTTCAGCTCCAATTTTTGCAGAAACCTCAGTATGAGTCAGTTAGAGAGAGGAAGCCAGGACATGGTAAGACCAAAGGTGGATCATGAGGGATTGCTCACCAGTCATCCAAATGGCAAATGTCGTGCTCAGCTCTGACCAAACGACATCAATAACCAGGTGTTCCTGATGTGGAAGTGGCATAGGCAGAAGACAGCATGTAAGTCAAGGGGTGGCCCAAGTGTGGTCTAGGACTTCACCCAGTAGTGCTGGTTACAGACAGACCAGCGTTCATTCCTCAAGAATAGGTACTGGCAAAAGCTAGGCGAACTCTCCAAACCTCACAAATGTAGTTTAGTATTTAAAGAAAAACTTCACACCCAGGAGGCATCTTTAGGTACAAATTACAAGAAACAAAGTCAATAATAGCACAATGATGACAGGGCAGTTGGTCATGGCTTTGATCGAGGGCATGCAGTTGCCAGACAAATCCCAGATTCCAACAACTGGAGAGTAAATAACTGTTAATACCTTGCTGACGTGGAGCACAATGTCTGGAAAACTTAGGGCTGAGATTTCCAGTTTAAGATTTCAGCTTCAGGAGCCCTAGAATGACGAGGAAAAACAAAATAATGAATTTGAAGCAATCTTCAACTACTTTATACACTTACACTTATTTTTATATTTTGAAGCACCGACTCCAGTGCTGGTGATTGTACTCAGTACAGATGTACTGGATTAAAGGAAGAATGACATAAACACTCATTCACCTGTCCCAGTGTGACCATACAGAAACTGGGGGTAATTTCTCTCATCCACAAATGGGAAGAATGCTGGCTGGGCCATCTGCTGATGCAAACTTAATCCGCTTGCTGCAGGGTTCTAACCAACTGAGCCAACCAGCTTTCAGGCCACACTTTCAGGATCTACCAAAACTCTTGTTAATATCAATCTGCTTTCTAGCGCCTGGGAAACAATGTGGGCTCTTGGGTCTATGTTTTCTTGAACTTTGAGAAGACAGCTATTGGAAGTAGAAACATGGGGTTTTTCGCCCCTAGAATGATGACATCTCCAGGCCCAGTGACTATCCATGAAGGGAATTTTGTGCTTTTATAGTTTTTACACTGGGGAAGTCTGGCGCAATACTTCTGGACATGCTCACCATTGTATCTTTCTGGCTCCAATATTAAAAAAAAAAAACCTCTTGTCCCTTACACATTTCCTTCTTAAAGAGCATGTAAACCCTGGTTAGAGAGGAAATCACTCATTGCTTCCATGGGATTGCTAGTTTTTGGAACCTCTTGGAAATCAAACAAAGTAGGTGTTGCCAGACCATCTTGGCCATCATTGGACTGACAGATGTCATATCCAGGTTGTCCTCATGCCTAAGTAGTTAGTGGGAGCCAGGCCAGAGCTCCAAGCTGGCGGTCCAAGGGCACACACGGTTGGAGTGGGCAGCGGGCATGAGGCATAGTCGAATCGGAGATACACCTGGGTCAGGGAAGGCAGGTAGGCTGATAGGTAATCAAAGTTAAACAAGGCAAGAAATAGACTTTTTATCTCATATCTGGGAAAATGTAGGCAGGGAGAAAATGTCAATGCACTGAACAGCTCTGTGTGCCTGTGAGTGCCCTTGTTTTTAGGGAAAGCTTGGTTAAAGGACATCATGAAATCCCGTCGCAGTCTGATACTTTCTTGGTTGGTCACTATATCCTTCATTCTTACAGCTCTTTTCCTGAAAGGAATTCTGTTCCTAGTGTGTGGGACTTCATTTATATGGAATCACTTTTTTTTTTTTTTTTTTTTGAGACGGAGTCTCGCTCTGTCGCCCAGGCTGGAGTACAGTGGTGTGATCTTGGCTCACTGCAACCTCTGCCTCCCAGATTCAAGTGATTCTCCTGCCTCAGCTTCCTGAGTAGGTGGGACTATAGGTGTGCACCACCACGGCCAGCTAATTTTTGTATTTTTAGCAGAGACGGGATTTCATCAAGTTGGCCGGGGTGGTCTCGATCTCCTAACCTTATGATCTGCCTGCCTTGGCCTCCCAAAGTGCTGGGATTACAGGCATGAGCCACCACACCTGGCCTGGAATCATCTTTAAACACTCTTCCATATACACTCAGGAGCTATAAGCCTCAGTGTCATGAGAAGTTCAGATCTTCAGATCTTATCTGAATTAGTATTGAGGATGGAGACAGGGACACCTTTTTTTTTTTTTTTTTTTGGATACATGGTCTTTCTCTGTCACCTAGTGCAGTAGTGAGATCTTGGCTGACTGCAACCTCTGTTTCCTGGCTTCAAGTGATCCTCCCACCTCAGCCTCCCAAGTAGCTGGGATTACAGGCATGTGCCACTGCACCTGGTTATTTTTTATTTATCTATTTATTTGTTTATTTATTTATTTATTTATTTTGTATTTTTAGTAGAGACTGGGTTTCACCATGTTGGCCAGGCTGGTCTTGAACTCCTGGGCTCAAGCAATCTTCCCGCCTTGGCCTTCCAGAGTGCTCCGATTACAGGTGTGAGCTACCATGCCTGGCCAGGACAACATCTTTAGGAAAGTATTTAGGAAGAGGTTTTAAAGGAAGATATTGTCCTTTAGGAAGGACAATGTCTTTAGGGACTGGGGAGGAGGCCTTCCCTGTCCTCTTGACCATTATTTCACCTGTGGCCTCTAACTCGGGACAGGGGAGAGGCAGTACACTGCTACACTTCAGTGGAAGCTGCAGCTGGGAGTCTGGGGCCAGGGTGCAGCATGAACATTGCTGAGCCCACCCTTGCAGTGGCTGCAATCAGCCTTGGCATTTGTATGCAAGATCCCTGAGCCTCTGCATCATGCACAAGCACTTGGGAGGAGGTGGTAGCACCGAACAGACATTCTCTCCTCACCCACATAAATCCCCAGAGGGTTTCCTTCTGTGGGTTTCTAAAAGCCCTTTATCTAATTCATGGCTCAGAGAGTTGAGCTCACTGGCAAGAGGCTTTTTAAGTCAAATTTTGAATAATTTCTCAGCAATTCATTACATAGGAAAACAGGTCCTTTTTGTTCTAATACTTAGCCTAGGAATGCAACTACTCTCTGCCAAATTCATTAACAAAACCTGTGTATAAGGGCTGGACGGCTCTGGCCAATTTCTTAAATGTGCTAAAACTTGCTGGTCATTGAAATGTAAATTTTTACCTTTGGCTAGAAATGATTTACAAGTGTTAGATTGTAGGAAATAGCAATGTCACTTTCAAATGCCCGGGATAGTTCCAGACCAAGTACCCATTGTGAGCTGAGGCTTAACGTGTGGCAACCAAGAGAGACAACCACATGTCATCTTTCTGATTGGCACAAAAGGAAGGCCCGTGAATGAACATGAGCACAGCTTGAAGGTAAAAGAGTCCCCTCACTGGCAACATAAAGTGACCAGAGCTCAGCAGACAACACAAGCAGGACCAGGCTGTTCAGGCCTCCTGGTCACACTCATTATTGTCACTATTAGAACAGTCCAGCCTTGCTACCCCAGGCTGGCCTATGTGGAGCACGGGACAGGGTTCTCTAGACAGTGGAAGAGAGGGCAGTGGCTAAAGGAGCCCAGAACAAAGAAGCTAGTGAAACAGGGAAAGGTATAAAGAGTCATCTCCAGGGATGCGGCTGCTTGATACGAAACTGGGTATACTTATTCCTAGTTATAGACATTATATTATGTTGTAGTATAAGATACCATATTGTTTACATTAAAAATATTATATATGTAACATAGGTAATATAAATAATACATTTAAAGTAAAATAACATATTAAAATATTTAGAAATAATATTAACCTTTATATCCTACGTATATTTTTAAAAATATGTGTTAGTATAGATGCTTGGAAAAAAATTGGAAAAAATTATATGAATACAAGGCTATTGATTTTCCTGGCACAATTAAAGGTACATTTTTGGTTGCTTCATTATGCTTTTCTCTATGTCCTAAGTTTCTTTTAGTAAGCAGAGTTTTATCTTATAATTATAGTTGTAATTATCACCACTATCAACTAACATTTATTGAGTAATCGTTTTGCTCCTGGTACCATGCTAAGCACTTTACATGTATTATTTCATAAACCTTATAACCACCACAGGTAACCAGCATCACAACCATTTGTAGAAGTGTTATTTGGTGACAATTAAGTACTGTTCAAGATGCTCAGGCTTCGAAAGCTGATTCACTACCCAGTGTGTTAGAAACTCCTTTTTGGTCACATCCATAGAACATTCTGTCCCTGAGTTCAAAGTTAAGACAAGTTGCTTGGTAGGTAAGAGAAGCTTCTTTGTGCTAGTGTTCTCAGCATCACCTGGGAGTCTGTAGAGGTGGATAATTGTACCTTCAATTTGCTTAAATACCAGAATTATCTTAAATAATTACAGAGCACCTACTATGCATGAGGCCCTCAGACACTGGGCTGCAGATGAGAATGCCAAGAGAGAAGATGGCCCCACCTTCAGGGTCTGGTGGAGTTACAGACAGGAGAACAAGCTAACCTAGCATGTGATCAATGCTACAAAGGGAAACCATGGCAGTGGTACAAAGAAGGGAGGACTCTGCCCCAGAGATGTCCACGTGTGGCTGAACAGCCTAATTATCTGGAGTGCTTTATGAAATTACAGACTGCAGATCTGAATCGCTGGGGCAGAGCCCTGGGAATCTGTATTTTACAACAATTCTCCTGGTAATTCTGATTTGCAGTCAGGATCAGAAATCACCAATAGAGGCCGGGCGCGGTGGCTCAAGCCTGTAATCCCAGCACTTTGGGAGGCCGAGACGGGCGGATCACGAGGTCAGGAGATTGAGACCATCCTGGCTAACACGGTGAAACCCCGTCTCTACTAAAAATACGAAAAACTAGCCGGGCGAGGTGGCGGGCGCCTGTGGTCCCAGCTACTCGGGAGGCTGAGGCAGGAGAATGGCGTAAACCCGGGAGGCGGAGCTTGCAGTGAGCTGAGATCCGGCCACTGCACTCCAGACCGGGCGACAGAGCAAGACTCCGTCTCAAAAAAAAAAAAAAAAAAAAAAGAAATCACCAATAGATTCTTCTCTTTGACTTGCGTGGTGCATGGTAGGTGCCATGTTTGACTGGCAGAGTAATCTTCTCTTTTTACATAAAAAAGAAAGAAGTTTTATAGAATCCATGACAAGATGGGTGTGGAAGGATAAGCAGGAAACTTCAGTTTTATTCCCTCATTCAAGCAGCGTCCCACAGAATGATACATCTTGAAAAAGTGTTAAGAAGACACATCTCCCTCGTAATTTTTTTCTCAGTCTAAAATAATTGAGAATATCAGTGATTGTTTCATATAGTAAGTATTTGTATAAATATTTCTATCACCAAGCCTCCAATTCAGTTCCCATGCATCAAACAATTCAATGAGTCTTTTTTGGACCTACTATGGGCAAAGTACATTGCTAATCAGTGAGCAAATAAGGCCCCTGACCTTGAGGAGAGCAAAAGGCTTTTTAGATAAGTAATCTAAGAAGAGAGAAGAAGAGTAAGTCATGAGTGCATATGGACATAGAAAAGTTTGATCAAATTGCACACAAGTTAGGTTTACATAAACCTCACAACTGTATTCATATTTTCCCACACTACTAAATTGTTGGTTGTGTATTGAGAAAGAAACGGCTAGTTTCCTACCCGATATCCACCTTCCCCTTCTCTCTACATTATTGGAGTCAAAAATATGCCTCATAGGGAAAAAACCTTAAATTTTCCAACCTCCTTTACATTTAAGGGTGGCAGATGTGATGGAAGTAAGTCATTGATTGAGGCTTCCAATAAGGCCCGTTTTTATCCCTGCTGCCCTTTCTGTTGCCTGAAATTCAGATTGCAATTGTTGGAGCTCCAGCAGCCATCTTGAAACAATGAAGGAATGTCCAAATAAATCACAAACGCCTCAGTTGTGATATCTTTGTGCTGTTGAGCCATGGTCAGTCTCTATTTACCTCCAGACTTCACAATATGTGAAAGAACTAAATCCTGTGTATTTAAGCCACTTTGGTCAGGTCTCCGTTCCTAGCAGCCATAAACACCACTTAATTGCACCCATTCTGGTCAGGTACATCTATCTCCCAGAGCTAGGTCATACATACAGAAATCTACCAGTGTGCTTCAATGTACTTGTTCATATGGCTTGCAGACTGGACTACTGTACACCATCAAATAACTAATGAACATTTGATGAGGGATCTTCTATTTCATTCCCCTCAATCTGTTACATAAAGAATAGTTAGTTGCAAAAGATTTTTCTCGGAGGGCCGAGCAAGATGGCGGAATAGGAACAGCTCCAGCCTCCAGCTCCCAGTGCGAGCGACACAGAAGATGGGTGATTTCTGCATTTTTAACTGAGGTACCAGGTTCATCTCACTAGGGAGTGCTGGACAATCGGTTCCAGTCAGCTGCTGCAGCCCGACCAGCGAGAGCTGAAGCAGGGCGAGGCATCGCCTCACCTGAGAGGCACAAGGGGGAAGGGAATCCCTTTTCCTAGCCAGGGGAACTGAGACACACAACACTTGGAAAATCAGGTAACTCCCACCCCAATACTGCGCTTTACCAACGGTCTTAGCAAATGGGCACACCAGGAGATTATATCCCATACCTGGCCAGGAGGGTCCCACTCCCACGGAGCCTCCCACATTGCTAGCACAGCAGTCTGTGATCTAATGGCAAGGCAGCAGAGAGGCTGAGGGAGGGGCGCCCGCCATTGCTGAGGCTTAAGTAGGTAAACAAAGCCGCTGGGAAGCTCGAACTAGGTGGAGCTCAAGGAGGCCTGCCTGTCTCTGCAGACTCCACCTCTGGGGATGGGGCACAGCTAAACAACAACAACAACAAAAAGCAGCAGAAACCTCTGCAGACGCAAACGACTCTGTCTGACAGCTTTGAAGAGAGCAGTGGATCTTCCAACACGGAGGTTGAGATCTGAGAACGGAAAGACCGCCTGCTGAAATGGGTCCCTGATCCCTGAGTAGCCTAACTGGAAGACATCCCCCACTAGGGGCAGAATGACACCCCACACCTCACACGGTGGAGTATACCCCTGAGAGGAAGCTTCCAAAGCAAGAATCAGACAGGTACACCTGCTGTTCAGCAATATTCTATCTTCTGCAGCCTCTGCTGCTGATACCCAGGCAAACAGGGTCTGGAGTGGACCTTGAGCAATCTCCAACTGACCTACAGCTGAGGTTCCTGACCTAAACCAAAACCCCATCAGTACGTCACCATCAAAGACCAGAGGCAGATAAAACCACAAAGATGGGGCAAAAGCAGGGCAGAAAAGCTGGAAATCCAAAAAACAAGAGCACATCTCCCCCTCCAAAGGAACGCAGATCATCGCCAGCAACGGATCAAAGCTGGATGGAGAATGACTTTGACGAGTTGAGAGAAGGCTTCAGTCCATCAAACTTTTCAGAGCTAAAGGAGGAATTATGTACCCAACGCAAAGAAACTAAAAATCTTGAAAAAAGAATGGAAGAATTGATAACTAGAATAATCAATGCAGAGAAGGCCATAAACGAACTGAGAGATATAAAAACCATGACACGAGAAATATGTGACAAATGCACAAGCTTCAGTAACCGACTTGATCAACTGGAAGAAAGAGTATCAGTGATTGAGGATCAAATGAATGAAATGAAGCGAGAAGAGAAGTCTAAAGAAAAAAGAGGAAAAAGAAATGAACAAAGCATTCAAGAAGTATGGGATTATGTGAAAAGACCAAATCTACATCTGATTGGGGTGCCTGAAAGTGAGGGGGAAAATGGAACCAAGTTGGAAAACACTCTGCAAGATATCATCCAGGAGAACTTCCCCAACCTAGTAGGGTAGGCCAACATTCAAATTCAGGAAATACAGAGAACACCACAAAGATACTCCTCGAGAAGAGCAACTCCAAGACATGTAATTGTCAGATTCACCAAAGTTGAAATGAAGGAAAAAATCTTAAGGGCAGCCAGAGAGAAAGGTCGGGTTACCCACAAAGGGAAGGCCATCAGACTAACAGCAGATCTCTCGGCAGAAACTCTACAAGCCAGAAGAGAGTGGGGGCCAATATTCAACTTTCTTAAAGAAAAGAATTTTAAACCCAGGATTTCATATCCAGCCAAACTAAGTTTCATAAGTGAAGGAGAAATAAAATCCTTTACAGGCAAGCAAATGCTTAGAGATTTTGTCATCACCAGGCCTGCCCTACAAGAGACCCTAAAGGAAGCACTAAACATGGAAAGGAACAACCAGTACCAGCCATTGCAAAAACATGCCAAAATGTAAAGACCATCGATGCTAGGAAGAAACTGCATCAACTAATGAGCAAAATAACCAGTTAATATCATAATGTCATAATGACAGCACCAAGTTCACACATAACAATAATAACCTTAAATGTAAATGGTCTAAATGCTTCAATTAAAAGACACAGACTGGCAAATTGGATAAAGAGTCAAGACCCATCAGTTTGCTGTATTAGGGAGACCCATCTCACATGCAGAGACACACATAGGCTCAAAATAAAGGGATGGAGGAAGATCTACCAAGCAAATGGAGAACAAAAAAAAGCAGGGGTTGCAATCCTAGTCTCTGATAAAACAGACTTTAAACCAACAAAGATCAAAAGAGACAAAGAAGGCCATTACATAATAGTAAAGGGATCAATTAAACAGGAAGAGCTAACTATCCCAAATATATATGCACCCAATACAGGAACACCCAGATTCACAAAGTAAGTCCTTAGAGACTTACAAAGAGATTTAGACTCCCATACAATAATAATGGGAGATTTCAACACTCCACTGTCAACATTAGACAGATCAACGAGACAGAAAGTTAACAAGGATATCCAGGAATTGAACTCAACTCTGCACCAAGTGGACCTAATAGACATCTACAGAACTCTCCACCCCAAATCAACAGAATAGACATTCTTCTCAGCACCACATCACACTTATTCCAAAACTGACCACATAATTGGAAGTAAAGCACTCCTCAGCAAACGTACAAGAACAGAAATTATAACAAACTGTCTCTTAGACCACAGTGCAATCAAACTAGAACTCAGGACTAAGAAACTCAATCAAAACCGCTCAACTACATGGAAACTGAACAACCGGCTCCTGAATGACTACTGAGTACATAACGAAATGAAGACAGAAATAAAGATGTTCTTTGAAACCAATGAGAACAAAGATACAACATACCAGAATCTCTGGGACACATTTAAAGCAGTGTGTAGAGGGAAATTTATAGCACTAAATGCCCACAAGAGAAATCTGGGAAGATCTAAAATTAACACCCTAACATCACAATTAAAAGAACTAGAGAAGCAAGAGCACACACATTCAAAAGCTAGCAGAAGGCAAGACATAACTAAGATCAGAGCAGAACTGAAGGAGATAGAGACACAAAAAATCCCTTCAAAAAATCAATGAATCCAGGAGCTGGTTTTTTGAAAAGATCAACAAAGTTGATAGACTGCTAGCAAGACTAATAAAGAAGAAAAGAGAGAAGAATCAAATAGACGCAATAAAAAATTTTAAAGGGGATATCACCACTGACCCCACAGAAATACAAACTACCATCAGAGAATACTATAAACACCTCTACGCAAATAAACTAGAAAATCTAGAAGAAATGGATACTTTCCTCGACACTTACACTCTCCCAAGACTAAACCAGGAAGAAGTTGAATCCCTGAATAGACCAATAGCAGGCTCTGAAATTGAGGCAATAATTAATAGCCTACCAACCAAAAAAAGTCCAGGACCAGATGGATTCACAGCTGAATTCTACCAGAGGTACAAGGAGGAGCTGGTACCATTCCTTCTGAAACTATTCCAATCAATAGAAAAAGAGGGAATCCTCCCTAACTCATTTTATGAGGCCAACATCATCCTGATACCAAAGCCTGGCAGAGACACAACAAAAAAAGAGAATCTTAGACCAACATCCCTGATGAACATCGATGCAAAAATCCTCAATAAAATACTGGCAAACCAAATCTAGCAGCACATCAAAAAGCTTATCCACCATGATCCAGTGGGCTTCATCCCTGGGATGCAAGGCTGGTACAATATACGCAAATCCATAAACGTAATCCAGCATATAAACAGAACCAAAGACAAAAACCACATGATTGTCTCAATAGATGCAGAAAAGGCCTTTGACAAAATTCAACAGCCCTTCACGCTAAAAACTCTCAATAAACTAGGTATTGATGGAACATATCTCAAAATATTAAGAGCTATTTATGACAAACCCACAGCCAATATCATACTGAATGGGCAAAAACTAAAAGCACTCCCTTTGAAAACTGGCACGAGACAGGGATGCCCTCTCTCACCACTCCTATTCAACATAGTGTTGGAAGTTCTGGCTAGGGCAATCAGGCAGGAGAAAGAAATAAAGGGTATTCAGTTAGGAAAAGAAGAAGTCAAATTGTCCCTGTTAGCTGATGATGTGATTGTATATTTAGAAAACCCCATCATCTCAGCCCAAAATCTCCTTAAGCTGATAAGCAACTTCAGCAAAGTCTCAGGATACAAAATCAATGTGCAAAAATCACAAGCATTCTTTTACACCAGTAACAGACAAACAGAGAGCCAAATCATGAATGGACTTCCATTCACAATTGCTTCAAAGAGAATAAAATACCTAGGAATCCAACTTACAAGGGATGTGAAGGACCTCTTCAAGGAGGACTACAAACCACTGCTCAGTGAAACAAAAGAGGACACAAACAAATGGAAGAACATACCATGCTCATGGATAGGAAGAATCAATATCGTGAAAATGGCCATACTGCCCAAGGTAATTTATAGATTCAATGCCATCCCCATCAAGCTACCAATGACTTTCTTCACAGAATTGGAAAAAACTGCTTTAAAGTTCATATGGAACCAAAAAAGAGCCCGCATTGCCAAGACAATCCTAAGTCAAAAGAACAAAGCTGCAGGCATCACACTACCTGACTTCAAACTATACTACAAGGCTACAGTAACCAAACCAGCATGGTACTGGTACCAAAACAGAGATATAGACCAATGGAACAGAACAGAGTCCTCAGAAATAATACCACACATCTACAGCCATCTGATCTTTGACAAACCTGAGAGAAACAAGAGATGGGGAAAGGATTCCCTGTTTAATAAATGGTGCTAGAAAAATTGGCTAGCCATAAGTAGAAAGCTGAAACTGGATCCTTTCCTTACTCCTTATATGAAAATTAATTCAAGATGGATTAGAGACTTAAATGTTAGACCTAAAACCATAAAAACCCTAGAAGAATACCTAGGTAATACCATTCAGGACATAGGCATGGACAAGGACTTCATGTCTAAAACACCAAAAGCAACGGCAACAAAAGCCAAGATTGACAAATGGGATCTAATTAAACTAAAGAGCTTCTGCACAGCAAAAGAAACTACCATCAGAGTGAACAGGCAACCTACAGAATGGGAGAAAATTTTTACAATGTACTCATCAGACAAAGGGCTAATATCCAGAACCTACAAAGAACTCAAACAAATTTACAAGAAAAAAACAACCCCATCAAAAAGTGGGCAAAGGATATGAACAGACATTTCTCAAAAGAAGACATGCATACAGCCAACAGACACATGAAAAAATGCTCGTCATCACCGGCCATCAGAGAAATGCAAATCAAAACCACAATGAGATACCATCTCACATCAGTTAGAATGGCAATCATTAAAAAGTCAGGAAACAACAGGTGTTGGAGAGGATGTGGAGAAATAGGAACACTTTTACACTGTTGGTGGGATTGTAAATTAGTTCAACCATTATGGAAAACAGTATGGCGATTCCTCAAGGATCTAGAGCTAGAAGTACCATATGACCCAGCCATCCCATTACTGGGTATATACCCAAAGGATTATAAATTATGCTGCTATAAAGATACGTGCACACATATGTTTATTGTGGCACTATTCACAATAGCAAAGACTTGGAATCAACCCAAATGTCCATCAGTGACAGACTGGATTAAGAAAATGTGGTATATATACACCATGGAATACTATGCAGCCATAAAAAAGGATGAGTTTGTGTCCTTTGTAGGGACATGGATCCATCATTCTCAGGAAACTATTGCAAAAACAGAAAACCAAACACTGCATGTTCTCATTCATAGGTGGGAACTGAACAATGAGATCACTTGGACTCGGGAAGGGGAACATCACACATCGGGGCCTATTATGGGGAGGGGGGAGGGGGGAGGGATTGCATTGGGAGTTATACCTGATGTAAATGACGAGTTGATGGGTGCTGACGAGTAGAAGGGTGCAGCATAGCAACATGGCACAAGTATACATATGTAACAAACCTGCACGTTGTGCACATGTACCCTAGAACTTAAAGTATAATTTAAAAAGTTTGAGACCAAACTCAAAGCTTTGGGTATACCTATGCTGTGTATTTCTACTGTTGTCGTTGAGCCATCCCAGGAGGCTCTTGGACCATCCAATTCATCAAAGATAAAAAACGCAGTCTTGACATTTATAAATTTTACTTAATCATTGATTTGTTGCTAAATCTGTGAGATTTGGGGAAAGATTCTGCTGTCATGAAAGACTAGATAGAAGGACAGCCTCCCCTTTCATTCTTAAAGAAAATCTGCTCCTGCCCTGAAGCTTGTGATTCCATTTCCTTTGCTTTGATAAACTACAAGTGATTTTAAACTGAGTCATAAATTTCTCCAGGCCTTTTAAAGACCAGCCCCTGCCTTTGATTCCCTCACCTTCTGTGGCAGTGAAATCTGGCTGGAGACATACACATACCACTTTGTGCACATTTAGACTCGGGGTTGGAAATTTACAGTCCATGCCTTGCAGAATGACCTCGATTTTCCGATAGCCTGAGATGGAACCAAAGAGATTGCCAGTGTAGATGTGCCAAGGTTGGCAGGTCTCTGGGACATACCCAAACCACATCTAGAGAAGACCCTAACACCATACATCAAGAAGTGAACAATTTATTGGTGGCTCCAATGAACTCCTTGAGTTAATGATATTGCTTCCTTGCTTTGGAGTCATGGACAAAGATAAATTTTTCTTTGTTAAATCATTATTTTTAAGTTATGTACTTTGGCCTGATTACCTATGCCTGAGCTACAGGAACTGAACAATTTTGAAGTGTAAAACCACTGTGTTTAGTAAGACATGATTACTAAAATCCATCTCACCACTAAGTTCCTATACATCCCCTTGGTGGGTGTCTTAGTTGGTTTTGTGTTGCTATAATAGAATACTTGAGACTGGGTACTTTATAAAGAATAGCGATTTATTTCTTACAGTTATGGAGGCTGGGAAGTCCAAGGTCAAGAGTCTGTATCTGATGAGAACCTTCTTGCTGTGTCATCTCCTGGTAGAAGGCAGAAGGGCAGGAGATCATATGTGCCAGAGAGAGCAAGAGATCAAACTCACAGAAACAAGCACTTTTATGATTGGCATCAATCCATTCTTGAGGGTGGGGAGCCCTCATAACCTAAACCCCTCCCATTAGGTTCCATCTCCCAACACGGTTGCATTGAAAATTAAGTTCTTATTATGTAAACTTTGGGGGACACATTCAAACCACACAACAGTAGGTCACAGCAGATGACTCTAGGCAAGTATGTGAGTCTCCCATCTAGCCCTGCTTCTTCTCTACAGTCAGTTCATCAGATGAGAGAGACAAAGTCGCGGTAGAATGCCTCTACCTAAGCAGATGCAATGCATGTGGCCTGGAAATGGGAGCACCAAACCCTTTTTCTGCACCCTGTACTTTTTACGGGCAGGGCTTGTAATCTCCAAATCGTAGCCAGTTCTAGTCTATTCTTTGAGCAGGCCTGACTAGAGTGAAAGAAAACTTCTGCAACTTTGAAGTTTCTTCTAAAGTCAAACCTGTCCCCGGGTCTCTCTGCTGGCAAAACATTCACTGTCTATGTTACCCAGTCTTGGTCTTTCTTAATCTCACACTCACAACCCCAGATTCTTCTCTGCTCTTCTCCATTGCTATTCCCATTCTCTCTCTCAGTACAACTAACCTCAGGAAATGTTAGAGAGATAAGAGTCTTATTAAATTGATTCTCATTAAGGTGTGAATAATGTATAGGCTCCTCACCAACCACTGTCATCCTCTTAAATCATCTTCAATTTTACGAATTTGACTTTTAGCCCCAACTTTTCTTCCAATAAGCAGTGCAGTGTTGAGTAAATCACTTTATTGTAGAGCTTTCTTTAATTCACTTATATTGTCATTCATGCATTCAAATATTAACCAGCAGTACAACATAGTATTTAAAAGGTATAGACGGCCTGGGTTACAGTCCTGTCTCTAAAACTATCAAGCTGTGCAAACTTGGGCAAGTTGCTTAACCTCTCTGCGCCAGTTTTGACGTCTTTAAAATGGAGATAAGAGTAGTGCCTTTCTCAAAGAGTTGCTTATTTAAAAAACATTTTCATCACATTGAGGATGTACAGGCCCTCATCTAAACTTTTTATAAGTATTACATACATTCATACATACTTACATATTATATAGAGAGAATATGTATATAATAATATGTATATAAAGGTATGTACTGTAGTGTCCCCTTATCTGTGGGAGATACTTTCCAAGACCCCCAGCGGATGCCTGAAACCACAGACAGTGCAGGATCCTATATATACATTATATCTTTCCTATATTATGCATATAGGTAAAATGTATACCTTGAAATACCTATGATACCTGTTATTTGATCTATGAAAAAGTTTAGTTTATAAATTAGACACACTAAGAGATTAACAACAATAACTAATAATAAAAGAGAACAATTGTAACAATATACTATAATAAAAGTTATGTGAATGTAGTCTCTCTCTCTCTCTCAATATCTATTATACTGCAGATCACTGAAACTATGGAAAGTGAAGCTGCAGATGGGAGTACTACTGTATGTATATGGATGCATGGGTATCCATACATGTGAATATGTATGTATATATAAAATAACTAGTTAAGCCACCCTCATATTATAAGTAGCTACGAGGTAGGTACTACTATCTCCATATTATGGTTGAGGAAACTGAGATACAAAATATTAAAATAACTTCCTAAACCCACATAGCTAGAGAGAGTTGTAAGGATTAAATGAGTTATTAGGCAAAGCACTTGGAACAGAGCCTGGCACATAGTAAGCACAACATAAATGTTAATTATGATTATGACAACGATTAGTATTATAACATTCTGGGCATCATACTAGAACAAGGGATACAATGATTTACAAGATATAGCCCCTGCCCTTTAAGAACTCACCATGTGGGGAAAGTAGACATGCAAGTTGATAATTATGCTGGAAGGTAAGTGTTAGAGGTAGAAAAAAAGGACAACAGGAGCACATGGAAGAAGTACTTGGCTCAGCCCAGAGCAGACTTGGCCAATAAAAACACAAACAAACTTCAAAAGGTTTGTGGAAAGTGGAATGAAAAGATAAAAATAAAAAATATAAACTTTGTTTCTCAATATAAACTCCATCAAGTTCAAGACACTTTCGTAAGTGGTCATACCAGCCATTTAGTCCATCCCTAAAGACCTGAGGCTCCTGGGCATTTAACCATGTCAATGCAGTTTTTGTACATTATACCCTGAAGAAAAATGGGTGCCCTTTGCAGATATTTTAAGATTAGGAAACAACAAAGTCAGAAGGAGACAAATCAGGACTATAAGGTGGATGACCAATGATTTCCCATGGAAACTCTCACAGAATTGTCCTTGTTGAAGTGAGGAATGAGCAGGAGTATTGTTGTAGTGAAGGACTCTCCAGTGAAGCTTGCCTGGGTGTTTCTCTGCTAAAGCTTTGCTACCTTTCTCAAAACACTCTCATAATGGGCAGGTGTTATCATTCTTTGGCACTCCAGAAGGTCAGCAAGCAAAATGCTTTGTGCATCCTAAAAACCTTTTGCCCTGAGCTTTGCTCTTGACTGGTCTTCTTTTGCTTTGACTGGACCACTTCGACCTCTTAGTAGCCATTGCTTTGGTTGTGCTTTGTCTTCAGGATCATACTGGTGAAGCCATGTTTCATCTCCTATTACAATTCTTTGAAAAAACGCTTTAGAATTTTGATGACACTTGTTTGAAATTTCCATGGAAAGTTCTGCTTTTGTCTGCAACTGATTTGGGCGCAAAGGCTTTGGCATCAATCAAGTGGAAAATCTGCTCAACTTTTAATTTTTTAGTCAGAATTGTATAATCTGAACCAATTGAGATGTCTATGGTGTCAGTTATTTTTTCTGCTAATTGTCCTCTTCAAAAACAAGATGACTTTTTCCTTGAAAATTAATGTGAATGATCTGCTGTTGCAGGCTTCAGATTCAACATTGTCTAGCCACCTCTTAAAATGAGTTATACATTTGTAAACTGCTGATTTATTTGGGGGATTGTCTTCATAAGCTTTTCGTAAAGCATTAGTGATCTATCTACGATTCTTCCACCCAAGCTTTATCACAATTATGATGTTTGTTTTTGCTTCAATTTTAGCAGAATTCATGTTGCTTTGATGGAAGCTCTTTTCAAACTGATGGCTAATCCTTCTTAGCACCTCAAACTAGATCCTATTCAGACATGTTGTAACAAGTTACTAAAAGTTTATTTTGGTGCAAAAAAAAATTGAAATCCATGCATGGTTTCAT
This sequence comes from Trachypithecus francoisi, assembly GCF_009764315.1. Classification (NCBI taxonomy): domain Eukaryota; kingdom Metazoa; phylum Chordata; class Mammalia; order Primates; family Cercopithecidae; genus Trachypithecus; species Trachypithecus francoisi. The sequence continues at coordinate 49,281,773 of NW_022681468.1, forward strand.
AATATGCACTTTCCATGAACTTTTAAAGACCCCTCATGTAGTACAAGCCAAATATGCAACTTTAAAGTTTCTAGCAGCCACATTAAAAAAGCAAAAACAAAACAAAGTAAGTGAAATTAATTTGGTAATTTCACAATTTTATTTAATCCAATATATCAAAATGTTAAAATTTCAGCATATAATCAATATTTTAAAAATCATTAGTAATTCTGGGCATTGCGGCTTATACCTGTAATCCCAACACACTGGGGGACTGAGGTGGCTGGATTGCTTGAGTCCAGGAGTTCAAGACCAGCCTGAGCAACAGGGTGAGACCTCACCTCTACAAAAAAATATAAAAATTAGCCAGGTGTGGTGGCATGTGCCTATAGTCCCAGCATCTCAGGAGGCTGAGGTGGGAGGATTGCCTGAGTGGTCAAGGCTGCAATAAACCACGATCACACCATTGCACGCCAGCCTAGCAACAGGATGAGACTCTGTCTTTGATAAAACAAACAAAACCATTAGTAAAGTATTTTATTCTTTTTTGTGCTAAGTATTTGAAATCTAATGTACATTTTACACTTAGACTAGTTACATTTCAAGTAATCAATAGCCACATGTGTCTATTGTTTTCTGTATTGGCCAGGCCAGACAATACAGAAGGCTTCCCAGAGGGAATGACACATGAACTGAATGAAGAAGTCATTCAGTTTCCATTTACACCTGAGGAGGATGAGATTGCAATTCACTGGTGACTTTGACTCCAGGCTCCACTTCTCCAGGACAATGCTTCATATGGTTGGCAGAAAAATGTTCCTCAGAGATGTCTATGTCCTATTTCCCAGAACCTGTGAATATGCTACCTCACCCAGCAAGGAGAAGTTAAGATTGTAGAGGGACTGAAGACTTCTAATCAGCTGACCTTGAGATGGGGAGATTCTCCTGTTTTGTGCACATGGGCATAACTTAATTACAAAAGTCCTTATATGTGACAGGAGGAGGCAGAAGAACAGTCAATGTCAGAGAGATGTGATATGAGAAAGACTCAACTTGCCATTGCTGGCTTTGCAGGTGGAGGAAAGGGCTGTTAGCCAGGGAATGAAGGCAGCCTCTAGAAGTTGGAAAAGGCAAGAAAACAGATTCTTCAAAAAACAACCCCAATAAAAAGTGGGCAAAGGACATGAACAGACACTTCTTAAAAGAAGACAGTCATGTAGCCAAAAAACATAAGAAAAAAGCTGAACATCACTGATCATTAGAGAAATGCAAATCAAAACCACAATGAGATACCATCTCACTCCAACCACAATGGCAATTATTAAAAAGTCAAGAAACAACAGTTGCTGGCAAGGCTGTGGCAAAATAGGAACACGTTTACACTGTTGGTGGGAATGTATATTAGTTCAACCATTGTGGAATACAGTGTAGCAATTTCTCAAAGACCTAGAACCAGAAATACTATTTGACCCAGCAACCCCATTACTGGGTATATATCCAAAGGAATATAAATCATTCTATCATAGAGATAACATGCACGCATATGCTCATTGCAGCACTATTCACAATAGCAAAGACATGGAATCAACCCAAATGCCCATCAATGATAGACTAGATAAAGAAAATGTGGTACATATACTCCATGGAATACTATGCAGCTATGAAAAGGAATGAGATCATGTTCTTTGAAGGGACGTGGATGGAGCTGGAAGCCATTATCCTCAGCAAACTAACACAGTAACAGAAAACTAAACACAACAAACACTTATAAGTGGGAGCTGAACAACGAGAACACAAGGACACAGGAATGGAAACATCACACACTGGGACCTGTTGGGAGGGTGGGAGAAGAGAGAGCATTAGGATAAATAGCTAAATGCATTTAGCTATTTAGCTAACGCATTTAGCTATTTATTTATTTAGCATCAGAATAAATAGCTAATGCATTAATGTAATTTGTTGTAGCAACAATAGGAAATAGTCCCATTTTTCCCTTCTGGGCACTGGGGAACTCGCCTCAACCCTACTTCTTTTATGAATCTATCTTCACCATGGTTAGGTTCCTGAGAACTGGGATGGGGTGAGACTCTGTGGGCTTTCTAGCTCTCCCCAACCCATCACTAACTATGATGATGTCTACCATCATGTAACACTCTTGTTTCCTGTGCAGTCCACTATTAAATGAGATAATGGAAGCGAAAGTCCTTTATCATCACAAAAATTCTTACCTGGCACTGCTGTTCATGTTAATAAAAAGCAAAAGGTGTTAATAATAAGGGAAACTGAGGGCAGTAAGAACCACATGGGAGCACTGCACTTTCTGCTCACTTTTCTGTCAACCTAAGACTGCTCCAAAAAATAATCTATTAATTTTTAAAAAGTAATGTAAATACAAAGAAAAAACAGACTCACAATCCAACACCTGCAAATATGCAGAAGGCCTTGTTAGCAAGATGTAAAAAAGAAATCAGATGAGAACAGTAATGAAGCCACTTTTCAAAGCATAAAAGGAAGCCCACACTATGTAATGAAATGAAGAACCAGGAAACTATGGCTCAATCCCATGTTCCCACAGAAAAGAGGGCATGACCACACTTGATCATCAGGAACGAGGGACCTCTGGTGTCCCAGACCCTTTCCCTTGGCATGTCACAAAAGGAAAACGGACCAGTGTTCCTGCCAAGTGATTTAAACAATGATCCCAAGCCCTCTCCACCACACCCAGCCTCATCCCCCTGGAAACCACTTGAATGCGTTCTTAACCACTGTTCACAGGAGAACGGGCGGATCTTCTTACAGGTCCCTTTGATGACTGAATGACTTCATTGCTGAAGGGGTGGCCGCTGAAAGGAGAGTGAAGGCTCTTTCCACCCTCAGGCCTCCTTTCTCACCATGACTCTTTGAGAAGAGAGGGAATAGCCTCTCTTTTCCTGTGAATCCTCTTCTTTCTGGCTCCAGAGGAAGAGGCTTGAAGGAGACACTGAGGAGTGAGAAGAGGAACACACGCCTTGGTTAATATTCCTAAAGTGTATCCAAGAGCTTGGGATGAAAGACAAGAATCCTATCAGCAGGCTTCACCTTCTGTTCCCAGCCAGCTAGGCAAAAACGGCTTTGTTCATTTCCTGTTTTCAAAAACAGTGCATTATCAGAGGGTTTTTGTTGTTGTTGAGGATGTTTGTTGTTGTTGTTGTTGTTGTTGGGGTTTTCTTTTTAGAGATAGGGTCTGGCTCTGTCACCCAGGCTAGAATGCAGTAGTGCAATCACAGCTCATGGCAGCCTCTAACTCCTGGTCTCAAGTGATCCTCTCACTGTGGCCTCACAAGGTACTGGGATTACAGGCCTGAGCCGCCATGCCGGCCTACAAGAGGGTTTAAGATGCATGAGAGCAGTGGTTACAAGACCCAGCAGGGAAGAGAGCAGAGAGAAAACGGTGCCCTGAGAATAGCAGTGCTGTCTCCACCCTGAGGCCCATGATGCAAATGGAGAGGGAAACTTATTACTCACCTCAGGTTAGAAAGCGGACAGTTTCATCAATTGATATTCCAAGGACTTGGCAGTCTGAGATTTATGGACTTAATATAGTTTATTCTTTTGTGGCATCATTGGTTGGGAAAGTGCAAGATTCTGTGTTAATGAAACTCAAAGCAGAATAATAAATCACATCCCATGGGGAATGGGGGTTGCCCATTGAGACTCCCCCTGCATGGGCCCCAACAAACCCCCTGCTTGGGGCAGAACAACAGTTCCTGGGGTGTTACAAGCGGCTCTACAGACCCAGCTAGCTTTCTACCCCTAGACCCCTCCACAGTGAAGCAGTGACTCCCAGAAGGCAAACTCAGAGGCCAAAATTAGGTAAAGATACGTGACTTTATGCTAGACCAGATGGGACTCCTGGGATTCCTTGGAAATGCGAAAGGGGAAAATGCAGCTCCCTCGTGGGTGTCTATGCTGATGTGTCATCTTGCTGCCCATGGAAACAGCAGCAAAGAGAAACGAATATTTGTTTTATCTTATGGACATTGCCTCACACAGATATGGAAAAGAATTTTGTAAATAATTGGTTATTTAAAATCAGTGTTTTCCTTTTCTTGATGACATCCTGAAGTACTTATTACCTGGCAAGCAAATGACGCAGCTCACCTGGAAGTTTCAGGTACCCAGAAATTGATTTACTTGAATATTATCATCGAAGCACTACTTTTAAGCACCTAGTTATTAGAGAAGGAAGGGGAATATGTCTGTGAGCCGGAGGCTAGGAGTAATCCTAAGAAAACACAAGTTTTTATGATGCTGTGGTGTGTCAGGACAGAATCCAGCAGACCTGGGAGACGGGAGATAAGAGTCATGGTTCCCAGCCTGTCACCAGCAACCTTAAGACTCCTTAAATACAGTGCATACTCATGGGCGAAACAAAGCGAGAAGCAGCACAGAGGAGCAGCCTGCGACTCTGCTATTTTTAAACTGCCAATTAGAATGCCTAAAATTACGTGGCTAGAACCACCATATCCGCTCAGAGTTAATCATACACTTCTGAGCTGAAGTTTTACATTTTCTGTTTTCCAAGTCCCTGATCGGAATATTTAAAAAGATTATTTCTTGGCTGCCTCAGGCCCACAGTTGAGTTGTGGTTCAGGATGATCCCTACTGGGAATGGCTTTTCTTGGTCAGAGTTGTTAAAATCTGTCATATATGTACACACACACACACACACACACACACACACACACATACTTTTTTTTTTTTTTGCGGGGGGATGAATTTTAAAACATAGAGATTTTAAAACAAAAGAGACAGGTAGACAGAAATGCAAAACAATCCAAAGAGTGACCTAATGGTTCCAAGATTCTGTTTGACCAATCAAATTACAATAATTAACATGGGCCTGGCCACCACTTACCCTGTTTCTCCTGCTAGGTCCTCTTTACCTCCAGGTCTTACTGTCTGTGCAGTGAAAGAATATGACATTTTGCTCAGGGCACACGACTCCAGTTTCCTCCAATGACAATGGACCCCAGAGCTCAATTCAAATGAAATGGGAGAGACAGTACATATTAAAATCCTCGTCATGCCCACTTAGAAGACCTATTACAGGGTCCAGACTTCACGAAGGCTGCAGTGGCTCAAGCCTGTAATCCCAGCACTTTGGGAGGCCGAGACGGGCGGATCACGAGGTCAGGAGATCAAGACCATCCTGGCTAACACGATGAAACCCCATCTCTACTAAAAAAATACAAAAAACTAGCCGGGTGAGGTGGTGGGTGCCTATAGTCCCAGCTACTCGGGAGGCTGAGATGGCGTGAACCCAGGAGGTGGAGCTTGCAGTGAGCTGAGATCTGGCCACTGCACTCCAGCCTGGGCGACAGAGCGAGACTCTGTCTCAAAAAAAGAAAAAAAATTAACCAGGTGTGAGGGTGCATGCCTGTAGTCCCAGCTACTTGGGAGGCTGAGCCCAGGAGTCGGAGGCTACAGAGAGCTATGATCCTGCCAGTGCACTCCAGCCTGGGCAACAGAGTGAGACCCCAACTCTAAAAAAAGAAAATAAAAAAGAAGTTGCATCCTATCATATTTCTCATGACTGTACATTTATTTATTTAAACTTCATCAAGATGAGAGCATTAACTTGTTTTTCTGAGAAAAGATGCATGATATCCTTGACGACAAACAGAGCAAGTATTTTTCAAATACTGTTCTACAAATTAACAACACCTCAGGAGAGATAGAAAGGGAGCATGCAGAGCCCTGCGCGCTGCTCTGAGTGACGGCTGGTTGGTGAGGAAGTCTCCTGTCCCTCGGCAGCCTCCTGCTCCCTTGTACACTTAGCCCTGCAAGGCTCTTTTCTGAAACCAGAAATGATAAAGAGGAAGGACTCTTGCCATCTGTGGCATCTCCTTCCAAATCAGCCTTCAATGTGCTTTTCAATTATTACATTTCCCAGACAATGCCCTATCCCCTACAATCTTATACTTAACAAAAGGCTGCCTATACTATTTTTTTTTTAAAAATCAAAAGATGGTGAACACAAAATTAAATGAAAAATTAAATGTGTGCTTATGATTTCTAAACATTTAAAAATGTATCTGTGTGCATGGCAGAACTGCCACCAAATTATACCTCTTGCAGCTGAAACCACTGTTTAATGTGGTCTTTTTGGTACTTCAATAACTATAACCATTTGAATGAGTGCAAGATGATGATGGCAGCAGCATGCCAGGTTTCATAGCAGTATCATAAGACAGCTTCAAAGATACAAAATAACAGTGATTCTATTTTATGGTGAGGAAATGAAGTTACACCATAATTAAATAATTGTTCCAAAATTTAAACTAGAAACAAGGAAGAAGAAAGAACTAGAACTCAGCAAGGGAGTTCAGATGGAACCCTGGTTTCCATGCTCTTACTATCTAGTCCTTTTCTCATTTACATACTACAGTATATCTTATTCCTGCCACAATAAATAATATAAGCTCTCTTCTCTCCTGAAACGAGTTCGTTCTGGGGGCCAGACAGGGCGCCTATTTCTTTTTTAATACTGCCCCTCAGTCCTGTGAGCTCTGATTGAATGGTTTCACATGCTGAGTTAAATAATTGGAGTTGCCTAGTTCCCGACCATTTGTTTGCCAGCTATAATGAGTGTGGCTGTTTTAAGGGAATGACTGATATACAAAAGCAGCAAGAAAAGCAAACAAGGCATCCTATTCAGAGAATGTGAAGAACGAAAGGTTACCATGGCCCAGCTTCCTGGGTACACCCCCAAGCCCCCCGCCCACCCCACACCTCCATGCTCATAAATTACAAATCTACATTCAGAGCACAGTGCTTTTGCTGGCAAGCTGCCTAAAAACTTAGAATGCTAGTAATGCCAAGGCCCGACTCCCAGCCCCTGTTTTCTTTCTGTCATTTACCAACCGAGTGTCCTTGAGCAAGCTGCTTCATTGTTCTGAGGCTGCAGTTTCCTCATCTGTCAAAGGAAAAGACCAACAGGACCTCAGTGACATTCTGTGCTTCCTCATAGGGAAGGTGGTTAAAGTTATTTTAATGAAGGTCACCATGATCACCCAGAGGCCCCAATGGAGAGTCCATGAGCTGTAGAGTGTTATTTTATGGATTCCAAAGGAAGGGGAGGCTCTATACTGAAAAATGGACTCTATGTCTACACTTAAAAGCTTAAATTTTAATAGCAGCAGTAATATATCAAACTAGGAAGAGAAAAATAATAAAGGAGTGTATGTACAATACTTGTTTTTATATATATTATATAAAAATAGGTCTTGATGTTTGAGAATTCATGAAAATATCTACAGAGCATCTTCTATATGGTCTACACTGAACTAGGGACTCAGGAAAGGACAAGACACAACCCTCAAGGTGCTACAAGTTTAATAGGCATCATGGAGTCCTGGAACCCAGAGGAGGCATGTCTAATTCTGCCTGGGCTGAGAGGTCAAGGAAGACTACCTAAAGGTATAATGTAGGCTGAGCCTTCAAAGCAAGTAGGAGTTCACCACATAGTAAGGTTAATGATCCAAGGCAGAGAAAATACAATGCGCCCAGGAACACAGGCTGGAGAGAGCTGCTGCAAAGGGCTTAGAACAGCCGGGGTACGGAGTGTTGGGATGGGAAGGGGCAAGAAAGAAGCTGGAAAGGAGAACAGAGAGGAGCCATGAGGAGCAGACACAGAAGGGCCTGGGGGGCTAGGATTCACCCACAGCACAGCTCTGGGGGCACCTGGAGGGTGGGTGTTGAATAATGGATCATGTTTATGTTGAAGAAGATTATTCTGATAGCACAGATTTCAGATTAGAGTGGGCGGGATGGGGGGTTGGAGGGTGAACAAAGATGCAAGCATGAAAGAGTTTCCTGGTAGTGGTGACCATATTGGGGTTAAAATAAAGAGATTTCTGTCCATATATTATAAGAAAAGCACCTAAGGCGGGGGTAAGCACACTGAGGCCCTGGGCCAAATTTTGCCCTGCCCTGACCTGGTTTTGGACAACCCCTGATCATTTTTTAAAGATTTTTTTAAAAAACCCAAAAGAAGACTAAAATTCATGGCACATGAGAATGACATGAAATTCAAGTTTCTGTGTCCATAAAGTTTAACTGGAGCCCAGCCAGGCCTCTGAGTTTAGGATTACCTGTGACTGCGTTAGCTACTACCATGGCAGAGTTGAATAGTTGCAATGGATCAAGTGACTTGCAGAGCCAAAAATACTACCTGGCCCTCAACTGAAAAAGTTCACAGGCCCTGGCTTAAGACTTACAGATGAGAGGAAATAATACAAATTTCTTGAGAGCAGAGATAATGTTTTCTCATCTCCCTATGCCCAGCTTACACCTGGCTCCTAATAAATATTCAAAGACTGCTGAATGAAAGAATGAGTGAGGACCAGGTGGGAAACGTACCAAAACTATGATGATGACAAGGCAGCTCCAGAGACCAGCAAAGTACTTTACCTTGGTGGGATGATCTTTAGACCTGAGAAGGGCCCAGTGCCTCCTGCTCTGCACCTAATATGTTCTACTACTTTTGGTGGGGTGGAGAGTGGGGGTAGACACAGAAAAACCCAAGTGAGTAACACAAAAAGATTCATTCACCTTTTTTCACTCTTTAATTTAAAAATAATTACTAGGTACCTACAAGAAGCCAGAACTGGGCTAAGTCCTGGGGATACATCTGGCATACAACACGACACTTCTAATTTTCTATTCTCTTGTTCCTCCCCTCCAATTCATTTTCCTCCCAGATACTAGGGTAATTTTTCAGAAACACAGAAGAGTTTCTGAAACACACATTTCAGCCTTTCCAAGAAGAAAGTTCAAACCCTGGACCATGGCAGACAGGCCCTGTGTGGGCTGGTTCTCCTTTCTGACCTATGCTCCAAGGTCATTTAGTTACTTTTGGTTTCCCAAATGGGCTAGGCTATTTTATCACTATGAACTTTTGTTCTTGCTTGTCCCTCTGTCAGGAAGGTGACCTCCTACACTTCCAACACCTACTCATCCAATATAATTCAGCTCCAAGGGACTAGTAATGGAGTTGGCGGGTGTGAGGACAGCACATGAAGATGGTCTTTACAGAGTTAGTGGGCAAGAGTGGCACAGAGAAGGCAAGCCTGGATGCTCAGACACCAGAAAGATTGAGTCCTCAAGACCCTGTTTATTAGCGATGAACCCAGGGGTGAAACAGCGGGACAGCCTTAGAGCTGAGGTTGAGACTCAGGAACAGGGTTGCTTTCGGGCTATCAGAAGCTATGTTTTTTTTTTTTTGAGACAGAATCTCGCTCTGTCACCCAGGCTGGAGTACAGTGGCATGATCTAGGCTCACTGCAAACTCCACCTCCCAGGTTCACACCATTCTCCTGCCTCAGCCTCCTGAGTAGCTGGGAATACAGGCACCTGCCACCACACCTGGCTAATTTTTGTTTTGTATTTTTAGTAGAGACGGGGTTTCACCGTGTTAGCCAGGACGGTCTCGATCTCCTGACCTCGTGATCTGCCCACCCCGGCCTCCCAAAGTGCTGGGATTACAGGTATGAGCCACCATGCCCAGTCAGAAGCTATTGATTTTTAAAAGCTGGAGTTCTTACACTTTGGTGTTCCTTAGAATCATCCAGGAGATTATTAAAAATATAAGTATCTGGAGGGTGGCTGGCAAGATGGCTCAATAGGAACAGCTCTGGTCTGCAGCTCCCAGCGACACCAACACAGAAAGGCAGGTGATTTCTGCATTTCCAACTGAGGTACCCAGCTCATCTCGTTGCGACTGGATAGACAGGGGTTGCAGCCCACGGAGGGTGAGCCAAAGCAGGGTGGGGCATTGCACCAGGGAAGTGCAAGGGGTCGGGGAACTCCCTCCCCTAGCCAAGGGAAGCTGTGAGGGACTGTGCCATGAGGAATGGTGCACTCTGGCCCAGATACTACACTTTTCCCATAGTCTTCGCAACCCACAGACCAGGAGATTCCCTGGGATGCCTACATCAGGGCCCTGGGTTTCAAGCACACAACTGGGTGGCCGTTTGGGCAGACACTGAGCTGGCTGCAAGAGTTTTTTTTTTTTTTTTTAATATCCCACCTGGAACACCAGTGAGACAGAACCATTCATTCCCCTGGACAGGGAGCTGAAGCCAGGGAGCTGAGTGGTCTTGCTCAGCGGATCCCACCCCCATGGAACCCAGCAAGATAAAATCCACTGGCTTGAAATTCTCGCTGCCAACACAGCAGTCTGAAGTCGACCTGGGATGCTCGAGCTTGGTGGGTGGAGGGGCATCCACCATTAATGAGGCTTGAGTAGGCAGTTTTCCCTTCACAATGTAAATAAGGCTGCTGGGAAGTTCAAACTGGGTGGAGCCCACCACAGCTCGGCAAAGCTGCTGTAGCCAGACTGCCTCTCTAGATTCATCCTCTCTGGGCAGGACATCTCTGAATGAAAGAAAGGCAGCAGCCCCAGGCAGGGTATTATAGATAAAACTCCCATCTCCCTGGGACAGAGCACCTAGGGGAAGAGGCGGCCGTGGGTACAGCTTCAGCAGACTTAACCGTTCTGCCTGCTGGCTCTGAAGAGACCAGAGGATCTCCCAGCACAGCGCTCAAGCTCTGCTAAGAGACAGACTGCCTCCTCAAGTGAGTCCCTGACCCCCATGCCTCCTGACTAGGAGATACCTCCCAGCAGGGATCGACAGACACCTCATACAGGAGAGCTCCAACTGGCATCTGGCAGGTGTCCCTTAGGGATGTAGCTTCCAGAGGAAGGAACAGGAAGCAATCTTTGCTGTTCTGCAGCCTCCACTGTTGATACCCAGGCAAAAAGGGCCTGGAGTGGACCTCCAGCAAACTCCAGCAGACCTGCAGCAGAGGAGCCTGTTAGAAGGAAAACTAACAAACAGAAAGGAATAGCATCAACATCAACAAAAAGGATGTCCACACAGAAACCCCATCCAAAGGTCATCAACATCAAACACCAAAGGTAGATAAATCCAAGAAGATGAGGAAAAACTAGCACAAAAAAGCTGGAAATTCCAAAAACCAGAACGTCTCTTCTCCTCCAAAGGATCACAACTCCTCATCAGCAAGGAAACAAAGCTGGATGGAGAATGAGTTTGATGAACTGACAGAAGTAGGCTTCAGAAGATGGGTAATAATGAACTCCTCTGAGCTAAAGGAGCATGTTCTAATGCAATGCAAGGAAGCTAAGAACCTTGAAAAAAGGTTAGCGGAATTGCTAACTAGAATAACCAGTTTAGAGCAAAACACAAATGACCTGATGGAGCTGAAAAACACAGCACGAGAACTTCGCAAAGCATACACAAGTATTAATAGCCAAATCAATCAAGCAGAAGAAAAGATATCAGAGATTGAAGAGGAACTTAATGAAATAGGACGTAAAGACAAGATTAGAGAAAAAAAGAATGAAAAGGAACGAAAAAAGCCTCCAAGAAATATGGGACTATGTGAAAAGACCAAACCTACGTCTGATTGGTGTACATGAAAGTGATGGGGAGAATGGAACCAAGTTGGAAAACACTCTTCCAGATATTATCCAGAAGAACTTCCCCAACCTAGCAAGAAGGCCAACATTCAAATTCAGGAAATACAAAGAACACCACAAAAATACTCCTCGAGAAGAGCAACACCGAGACACATAATCATCAGATTCACCAAGGTTGAAATGAAGGAAAAAATGTTAAGGGCAGCCAGAGAGAAAGGTCGGGTTACCCACAAAGGGAAGCCCATCAGACTAACAGCAGATCTCTCGGCAGAAACCCTACAAGCCAGAAAAGAGTGGGGGCCAATATTCAACATTCTTAAGGAAAAGAATTTTAAACCCAGAATGTCATATCCAGCCAAACTAAGCTTCTTAAGTGAAGGAGAAATAAAATCCTTTACAGAAAGGCAAATGCTGAGAGATTTTGTCACCACCAGGCCTGCCTTACAAGAGTTCCTGAAGGAAGTACTACGTATGGAAAGGAAAAACTGGTACCAACCACTGCAAAAACATACCAAATTATAAAGACCATTGACACTATGAAGAAACTCCATCAACTAATGGGCAAAATAATCAGCTAGCATCATAATGACAGAATCAAATTTATACATAACAATATTAACCTTGGCCGGGCGCGGTGGCTCAAGCCTGTAATCCCAGCACTTTGGGAGGCCGAGACGGGTGGATCACGAGGTCAGGAGATCGAGACCATCCTGGCTACACGGTGAAACCCCGTCTCTACTAAAAAATACAAAAAAACTAGCCGGGCGAGGTGGCGGCGCCTGTAGTCCTAGCTACTTGGGAGGCTGAGGCAGGAGAATGGTGTAAACCCGGGAGGCGGAGCTTGCAGTGAGCGAGATCGCGCCACTGCATCCAGCCTGGGCGACAGAGCAAGACTCCGTCTTAAAAAAAAAAAAAAAAAAAAAAAAAAAACAATATTAACCTTAAATGTAAATGGACTAAATGCCCCAATGAAAAGACACACACTGGCAAATTGGATAAAGAGTCAAGACCCAACTGGTGTGCTATATTCAGGAGACCCATCATACGTGTAAAGACACATATAGGCTCAAAATAAAGGGATGGAGGAATATTTACCAAGAAAATGGAAAGCAAATAATCATCATCATCAGCAGCAGCAGCAGCAGGGGTTGCAATCCTAGTCTTTCATAAAACAGACTTTAAACCAACAAAGATCAAAAGAGACAAGGAAGGCCATTACATAATGGTAAAGGGATCCATGCAACAAGAAGAGCTAACTATCCTAACTATCCTAAAGCACCCAGATTCATAAAGCAAGTTTTTAGAGACCTACTTAGAGACCTACAAAGAGACTTAGACTTTCACACAATAATGGTGGGACACATAAACACCCCACTGTCAATATTAGACAGATCAATGAGACAGAAGATTAACAAGGATATTCAAGACTTGAACTCAGCTCTGGACCAAGCAGACCTAATAGACATCTAAAGAACTCTCAGTCCCAAATCATCAGAATATATATTCTTCTCAGCACCATATCACACTTATCCTAAAATTGACCACGTAATTGGAAGTAAAACACTCCTCAGCAAATACAAAAGAATGAAAACCATAACAAACCGTCTCTCAGACCACAGTGCAATCAAATTAGAACTCAGGATAAAGAAATTCACTCAAACCGGGAGCAAGACGGCCGAATAGGAACAGCTCCAGTCTCCAGCTCCCAGCACGAGCGACACAGAAGACAGGTGATTTCTGCATTTTCAACTGAGGTACTGGGTTCATCTCACTAGGGAGTGCCAGACAATCGGTGCTGGTCAGCTGCTGCAGCCCGACAAGCAAGAGCTGAAACAGGGCAAGGCATCGCCTCACCTGGGAAGTGCAAGGGGGAAGGGAATCCCTTTTCCTAGCCAGGGGAACTGAGACACACAACACTTGGAAAATCAGGTAACTCCCACCCCAATACTGCGCTTTACCAAGGGTCTTAGCAAATGGGCACACCAGGAGATTATATCCCACACCTGGCTGGGAGGGTCCCATGCCCACGGAGCCTCCCTCATTGCTAGCACAGCAGTCTGTGATCTAATGGCAAGGCAGCAGAGAGGCTGGGGGAGGGACACCCGCCATTGCTGAGGCGTAAGTAGGTAAACAAAGCCGCTGGGAAGCTCGAACTGGGTGGAGCTCACAGCAGCTCAAGGAGGCCTGCCTGTCTCTGTAGACTCCACCTCTGGGGACAGGACACAGCTAAACAACAACAACAACAAAAAGCAGCAGAAACCTCTGCAGACACAAACGAATCTGTCTGACAGCTTTGAAGAGAGCAGTGGATCTTCCAACATGGAGGTTGAGATCTGAGAACGGAAAGACTGCCTGCTGAAATGGGTCCCTGATCCCTGAGTAGCCTAACTGGAAGACATCCCCCACTAGGGGCAGAACGACACTCCACACCTTACACGGTCGAGTACACCCCTGAGAGGAAGCTTCCAAAGCAAGAATCACACAGGTACACTTGCTGTACAGCAATATTCTATCTTCCGCAGACCCTGCTGCTGATACCCACGCAAACAGGGTCTGGAGTGGACTTCAAGCAATCTCCAACAGACCTACAGCTGAGAGTCCTGACTGTTACAAGGAAAACTAACAAACAGGAAGGACACCTAAACCAAAACCCCATCAGTACATCACCATCATCAAAGACCAGAGGCAGATAAAACCACAAAGATGGGGAAAAAGCAGGGCAGAAAAGCTGGAAATTCAAAAAATAAGAGCGCATCTCCCCCTCCAAAGGAACGCACCTCATCGCCAGCAACGGATCAAAGCTGGATGGAGATGACTTTGACGAGATGAGAGAAGAAGGCTTCAGTCCATCAAACTTCTCAGAGCTAAAGGAGGAATTACGTACCCAGTGCAAAGAAACTAAAAATCTTGAAAAAAGAGTGGAAGAATAGATAACTAGAATAATTAATGCAGAGAAGGTCATAAACGAAATGACAGAGATGAAAACCATGACACGAGAAATACGTGACAAATGCACAAGCTTCAGTAACTGAATCGATGAACTGGAAGAAAGAGTATCAGCGATTGAGGATCAAATGAATGAAATGAAGCGAGAAGAGAAACCAAAAGAAAAAAGAAGAAAAAGAAATGAACAAAGCCTGCAAGAAGTATGGGATTATGTAAAAAGACCAAATCTACATCTGATTGGGGTGCCTGAAAGTGAGGGGGAAAATGGAACCAAGTTGGAAAACACTCTTCAGGATATCATCCAGGAGAACTTCCCCAACCTAGTAGGGCAGGCCAACATTCAAATTCAGGAAATACAAAGAACACCACAAAAATACTCCTCGAGAAGAGTAACTCCAAGACACATAATTGCCAGATTCACCAAAGTTGAAATGAAGGAAAAAATCTTAAGGGCAGCCAGAGAGAAAGGTCGGTACCCACAAAGGGAAGCCCATCAGACTAACAGCAGATCTCTCGGCAGAAACTCTACAAGCCAGAAGAGAGTGGGGGCCAATATTCAACATTCTTAAAGAAAAGAATTTTCAACCCAGAATTCATATCCAGCCAAACTAAGTTTCATAAGCGAAGGAGAAATAAAATCCTTTACAGATAAGCAAATGCTTAGAGATTTTGTCACCACCAGGCCTGCCTTACAAGAGACCCTGAAGGAAGCACTAAACATGGAAAGGAACAACCGGTACCAGCCATTGCAAAAACATGCCAAAATGTAAAGACCATTGAGGCTAGGAAGAAACTGCATCAACTAACGAGCAAAATAACCAGTTACTATCATAATGGCAGGATCAAGTTCACACAAACAATAGTAACCTTAAATGTAAATGGACTAAATGCTTCAATTAAAAGACACAGACTGGCAAACTGGATAAAGAATCAAGACCCATCAGTCTGCTGTATTCAGGAGACCCATCTCACATGCAGAGACATACATAGGCTCAAAATAAAGGGATGGAGGAAGATCTACCAAGCAAATGGAGAACAAAAAAAAGCAGAGGTTGCAATACTAGTCTCTGATAAAACAGACTTTAAAACATCAATGAACAAAAGAGATAAAGAAGGCCATTACATAATGGTAAAGGGATCAATTCAACAAGAGCTAACTATCCTAAATATGTATGCACCCAATACAGGAGCACCCAGATTCATAAAGCAAGTCCTCAGAGACTTACAAAGAGACTTAGACTCCCGCACAATAATAATGGGAGATTTCAACACTCCACTGTCAATACTAGACAGATCAATGAGACAGAAAGTTAACAAGGATATCCAGGAATTGAACTCATCTCTGCACCAAGCAGACCTAATAGACATCTACAGAACTCTCCACCCCAAATCAACAGAATAGACATTCTTCTCAGCACATCACACTTATTCCAAAATTGACCACATAATTGGAAGTAAAGCACTCTTCAGCAAATGTACAAGAACAGAAATTATAACAAACTGTCTCTTAGACCACAGTGCAATCAAACTAGAACTCAGGATTAAGAAACTCAATCAAAACCGCTCAACTACATGGAAACTGAAAACCTGCTCCTGAATGACTACTGGGTACATAACGAAATGAAGACAG
Source organism: Trachypithecus francoisi (assembly GCF_009764315.1). Taxonomy (NCBI): domain Eukaryota; kingdom Metazoa; phylum Chordata; class Mammalia; order Primates; family Cercopithecidae; genus Trachypithecus; species Trachypithecus francoisi. The sequence continues at coordinate 49,297,813 of NW_022681468.1, forward strand.
AAATAAAGATGTTCTTTGAAACCAATGAGAACAAAGATACAACATACCAGAATCTCTGGGACACATTAAAGCAGTGTGTAGAGGGAAATTTATAGCACTAAATGCCCACAAGAGAAAGCTGGAAAGATCTAAAATGACACTCTAACATCACAATTAAAAGAACTAGAGAAGCAAGAGCAAACACATTCAAAACCTAGCAGAAGGCAAGAAATAACTAAGATCAGAAGCTGAAGGAAAGATAGAGACACAAAAAACTTTCAAAAAATCAATGAATCCAGGAGTTGTTTTTTGAAAAGATCAACAAAATTGACAGACCGCTAGCAAGACTAATAAAGAAAAGAGAGAAGAATCAAATAGATGCAATAAAAATGATAAAGGGGATATCACCACTGACTCCACAGAAATACAAACTACCATCAGAGAATACTATAAACACCTCTATGCAAATAAACTAGAAAATCTAGAAGAAATGGATACTTTCCTGGACACTTACACTCTCCCAAGACTAAACCACGAAGAAGCTGAATCCCTGAACATACAAATAGCAGGCTCTGAAATTGAGGCAATAATTAATAGCCTACCAACCAAAAAAAGTCCAGGACCAGATGGATTCACAGCTGAATTCCACCAAAAGTACAAGGAGGAGCTGGTACCATTCCTTATGAAACTATTCCAATCAATAGAAAAAGAGGGAATTCTCCCTAACTCATTTTATGAGGCCAACATCATCCTGATACCAAAGCCTGGCAGAGACACAACAAAAAAAGAGAATTTTAGACCAATATCCCTGATGAACATCGATGCAAAAATCCTCAATAAAATACTGGCAAACCGGATCCAGCAGCACATCAAAAAGCTTATCCACCATGATCAAGTGAGCTCCATCCCTGCAATGCAAGGCTGGTTCAACATTCGCAAATCAATAAACGTAATCCAGCATATAAACAGAACCAAAGACAAAAACCACATGATTGTCTCAATAGATGCAGAAAGGCCTTTGAAAAGTTCAACAGCCCTTCATGCTAAAAACTCTCAATAAATTTGGTATTGATGGAACATATCTCAAAGTAATAAGAGCTATTTATGACAAACCCACAGCCAATATCATACTGAATGGGCTAAAACTGAAAGCATTCCCTTTGAAAACTGGCACAAGACAGGGATGCCCTCTCTCACCACTCCTATTCAACATAGTGTTGGAAGTTCTGGCTAGGGCAATCAGGCAGGAGAAAGAAATAAAGGGTATTCAATTAGGAAAAGAAGAAGTCAAATTGTCCCTGTATGCAGATGACATGATTGTATATTTAGAAAATCCCATTGTCTCAGCCCAAAATCTCCTTAAGCTGATAAGCAACTTCAGCAAAGTCTCAGGACACAAAATTAATGTGCAAAAATCACAAGCATTCTTATACACCAGTAACAGTCAAACAGAGAGCCAAATCATGAATGAACTTCCATTCACAATTGCTTCAAAGAGAATAAAATACCTAGGAATCCAACTTACAAGGGATGTGAAGGACCTCTTCAAGGAGAACTACAAACCACTGCTCAGTGAAACAAAAGAGGACACAAACAAATGGAAGAACATACCATGCTCATGGATAGGAAGAATCAATATCATGAAAATGGCCATACTGCCCAAGGTAATTTATAGATTCAATGCCATCCCCAATAAGTTTCTTCACAGAATTGGAAAAAACTGCTTTAAAGTTCATATGGAACCAAAAAAGACCCCACATTGCCAAGACAATCCTAAGTCAAAGGAACAAAGCTGGAGGCATCACGCTACCTGACTTCAAACTATACTACAAGGCTACAGTAACCAAAACAGCATGGTACTGGTACCAAAACAGAGATACAGACCAATGGAACAGAACAGAGCCCTCAGAAATAGTACCACACATCTACAGCCATCTGCTCTTTGATAAACCTGAGAAAAACAAGAAATAGGAAAGGATTCCCTATTTAATAAATGGTGCTGGGAAAATGGCTAGCCATAAGTAGAAAGCTGAAACTGGATCCTTTCCTTACTCCTTATACGAAAATTAATTCAAGATGGATTAGAGACTTAAATGTTAGACCTAAAACCATAAAAACCCTAGAAGAAAACCTAGGTAGTACCATTCAGGACATAGGCATGGGCAAGGACTTCATGTCTAAAACACCAAAAGCAATGGCAACAAAAGCCAAAATTGACAAATGGGATCTAATTAAACTAAAGAGCTTCTGCACAGCAAAAGAAACTACCATCAGAGTGAACAGGCAACCTACAGAATGGGAGAAAATTTTTGCAATCTACTCATCTGACAAAGGGCTAATATCCAGAACCTACAAAGAACTCAAACAAATTACAAGAAAAAAAAAAACCCCATCAAAAGTGGGAAAGGATATGAACAGACATTTCTCAAAAGAAGACATTCATACAGCCAACAGACACATGAAAAAATGCTCTCATCACTGGCCATCAGAGAAATGCAAATCAAAACCACAATGAGATGCCATCTCACACCAGTTAGAATGGCAATCATTAAAAAGTCAGGAAACAACAGATGCTCGAGAGGATGTGGAGAAATAGGGACACTTTTACACTGTTGGTGGGATTGTAAACTAGTTCAACCATTATGGAAAACAGTATGGCGATTCCTCAAGGATCTAGAAAGAGAAGTACCATATGACCCAGACATCCCATTACTGGGTATATACCCAAAGGATTATAAATCATGCTGCTATAAAGACACATGCACACGTATGTTTATTGCGGCACTAGTCACAATAGCAAGGACTTGGAATCAACCCAAATGTCCATCAGTGACAGACTGGATTAAGAAAATGTGGCACATATACAGCATGGAATACTATGCAGCCATAAAAAAGGATGAGTTCGTGTCCTTTGTAGGGACATGGATGCAGCTGGAAATCATTCTCAGCAAACTATCACAAGAACAGAAAACCAAACACTGCATGTTCTCACTCGTAGGTGGGAACTGAACAATGAGATCACTTGGACTCGGGAAGGGGAACATCACACACCGGGGCCTATCATGGGGAGGGGGGAGAGGGGAGGGATTGCACTGGGAGTTATACCTGATGTAAATGACGTGTTGATGGGTGCTGACGAGTTGATGGGTGCTGATGAGTTGATGGGTGCAGCACACCAACATGGCACAAGTATACATATGTAACAAACCTGCACGTTATGCACATGTACCCTAGAACTTAAAGTTTAATAATAATAAAAGAAAAAGAAAAAGAAAAAAAAAAAAAAGAAATTCACTCAAACCACACAACTACATGGAAACTGAACAACCTGCTCCTGAATGACCACTGGGTAAATAACAAAATTAAGGCAGAAATAAATAAGTTATTTGAAACCAATGAGAACAAAGACACAATGTACTAGAATCTCTGGGACACAGCTAAAGCTGTGTTTAGAAGGAAATTTATAGCACCAAATGGCCACTGGAGAAAGTAGGAAAGATCTAAAATCAACACCCTAACATCACAATGAAAAAAACTAGAGAAACAAGAGCAAAGAAATTCAAAAAGTAGCAGAAGACCAGAAATAACTAAGATCACAGCAGAATTGAAGGAGATCAAGACACGAAAAACCCTTCAAAAAATCAATGAATCCAAGACCTGGTTTTTTGAAAAGATTAACAAAATAGACTGCTAGCCAGATTAATAAAGAAGAAAAGAGAGAAGAATCAAATGGACACAATAAAAAATGATAAAGGGGATATCACCACCGATCCCACAGATATATAAACTACCATCAGAGAATACTGTAAACACCTCTATGAAAATAACCTAGAAAATCTAGAAGAAATTGATAAATTCCTGGACACAGACCCCTCCCAAGACTAAATCAGGAAGAAGTTGAATCCCTCAATAGACCAATAATAAGTTCTGAAATTGAGGCAGTAATTAATAGCCTACCAACCAAAAAAAGCCCAGGACCAGAGGGATTTACAGCCAAATTCTAACAGAGGTACAAAGAGGAGCTGGTACCATTCCTTCTGAAACTATTCCAATCAATAGAGAAAGAGGGACTCCTCCCTAGCTCATTTTATGAGACCAGCATCATCCTGATACCAAAACCTGGCAGACACACAACAAAAAAAGAAAATTTCAGGCAAATATCCCTGATGAACACCGATGTGAAAATCCTCAATAAAATACTGGCAAAAAGAATCCAGCAGCACATCAAAAAGCTTATCCATCATTATCAAGTTGGCTTCATCCCTGGGATACAAGGCTGGTTCAACATAAGCAAATCAGTAAATGTAATCCATCACATAAACAGAACCAATGACAAATATCACATGATTATCTCAATAGATGCAGAAAAGGTCTTTGATAAAATTCAACACCACTTCATGCTAAAAACTCTCAATAAACTAGATATTGACAGACTGTATCTCAAAATAATAAGAGCTGTTTATGACAAACCCACAGCCAATATCATACTAAATGGGCAAGAGCTGGAAGCATTCCCTTTGAAAAATGGAACAAGACAAGGATGTCCTCTCTCACCACTCCCATGCAAAATAATACTGGAAGTTCTGGCCAGGGAAATCATGCAAGAGAAAGAAATAAAGCGTATTTTAATAGGAAGACAGGAAGTCAAATTGTTTCTGTTTGCAGATGACATGATTGTATATTTAGAAAACCCCAGCGTCTCAGCCCAAAATCTTCTTAAGCTGATAAGCAACTTCAGCAAAGTCTCAGGATACAAAATCAATGTGCAAAAATCACAAGCATTCCTATATACCAATAATAGACAGAGAGCCATATCATGAATGAACTCCCATTCACAATTGCTACTAAGAGAATAAAATAACTAGGAATTCAACTTACAAGCAATGTGAAGGACCTCTTCAAGGATAACTACAAACCACTGCTCAAGGAAATAAGAGAGGACACAAACAAATGGAAGAACATTCCACGCTCATAGATAGGTAGAATCAATATCGTGAAAATGGCTACACTGCCCAAAGTAATTTATAGATTCAATGCTATTCCCATCAAGCTACCATTGACTTTCTTCACAGAATTAGAAAAAACTACCTTAAACTTCATATGGAATCAGAAAGAGCCCGTATAGCCAAGACAATCCTTAGCCAAAAGAACAAAGCTGGAGGCATCCTGCTACCTGACTTCAAACTATACTAAAAGGCTACAGTGACCAAAACAGCATGATACTGATACCAAAACAGATATATAGACCAATGGAACAGAACAGAGGCCTCAGAAATAACACCACACATCTACAACCATCTCATCTTTGACAAACCTGACAAAAACAAGCAACGGGGAATGAATTCCTTATTTTAAAAAATAGTGTTGGGAAAATTAGCTAGACATATGCAGAAAACTGAAACTGGAGCCCTTCCTTACACCTCATACAAAAATCAACTCAAGATGGATTGAAGACTTAAATTTAAGACCTAAAACCATAAAAAAACCTAGAAGAAAACCTAGGCAATACCATTCAGGACACCGGCATTGGCAAAGACTTCATGACTAAAACACCAAAAGCAATGGCATCAAAAACCAAAACAGACAAATGGGATCTAATTAAACTAAAGAGCTTCTGCACAGCAAAAGAAACTATCATTAGAGTGAACGAGCAACCTACAGAAAGGGAGAAAATGTTTGCAATCTATCCATCTGACAAAGGGCTAATATCCAGAATCTACAAGGAACTTAAACAAATTTACAAGATAAAAACAACCCCATCAAAAAGTGGGCAAATGATATGAACAGACACTTCTCAAAAGAAGACATTATGCAGTCAACAAACACATGAAGAAAAGCTCATCATCACTGGTCATTAGAGAAATGCAAACCAAAACCACAATGAGATACCATCTCAAGCCAGTTAGAATGGCAATCATTAAAAACCCTGGAAACAACAGATGCTGGAGAGGATGTGGAGAAATAGGAACACTTTTACACTGTTGGTGGGAGTGTAAATTAGTTCAACCATTATGGAAGACAGTGAGGCAATTCCTCAAGGATCTAGAACTAGAAATACCATTTGACCCAGCAATCCCATTACTGGGTATATACCCAAAGGATTATAAATCATTCTACTATAAAGACACATGGACATGTATATTTATTGCAGCACTATTCACAATAGTAAAGACTTGGAGCCAACCCAAATGCCCATCAGTGATAGACTGGATAAAGAAAATGTGGCACATATACACCATGGAATACTATGCAGCCATAAAAAAGGATGAGTTCCTGTTCTTTGCAGGGACATGAATGAAGCTGGAAACCATCATTTTCAGCAAACTAACACAGGAACAAAAAACCAAACACCGCATGTTCTCACTCATATGTGGGAGTTGAACAATGAGAGTACATGGACACGGGGAGGGGAACATCACACACTGGGGCCTATCGGGGTCTGGTGGGCTATGGGAGGGATAGCATTAGGAGAAATACCTAATGTAGATGATGGGTTGATGGGTGCAGCAAATCACCATGGCACATGTATACCTATGTAACAAACCTGCACATTCTGCACATGTATCCCAGAACTTATAGTAATAATATATATATATCCAACTAGAATGACTAAAATTAAAAAGATTGATGATACCAAGTGTTGGTGAGGATATGGAGTAACAAACTTTCGAACAATGCTGGTTAGAATCCAAAATTAATTCAACCACTTTGGAAAACAATCTGGCGGTTTCTCATAACATAAAACAAACACTTATGACCCAGCAATTCCACAGTGACATTTTACATGGTTGCTTATAGCAGCTTTATTTTTAATAGTCAAAATCTGGAACAGCCCAAATGTCCATCAGAAAGTGAACAGATAAACGAATTGCAATATAGCCAAACGATGGACTACTACTTACCAATTAAAAGGAATGAATCAATCAGAAATGCAAACAAATGAATGAATCTCAAAACATTATGCTGAGAGAAATAAGCTAGACGTATGAAAATATGCTATATAACACCATTTTTATAAAATTCTAGAAAAGGCACCAATTATAGGGACGGATAGCAGATCAATGGATGGCTGGGTCCAGGGGTAAGCAGGGATTGAGTACAAAAAACAGGAAGCTTTCTTGGGTGATGGAAATGTTCTGTATCTTGATTGTGGTGATGGTTACAGGGGCATATACTATCATCAAAGCTGATCAAACTTTGTACTTAAAATGAGTCCACATGGGTATGGCCCTAACAAAAGGTTATGCAAATTGTATCTCAATAAAGTTGACAAAAAAAAAAAAAAAGATCCAGGCCCTATGAAAAAGTTGAATCAAAAGCTCTGTAGACTAGGCCCCGACCTGTGTGTTCAACAGGCCCTACAAGGCCATTCAGTTGGTCCTGTTTGCGAATCACCTCATTACCATTTTGTTGAGCTGCTTAAAATACCACAGCCATGCTTCTTCCTTCAGATCTCTCTTCATCAACCTTGGCTTTTAAAGAGGAGTGGCAGTGTCACAGTCTCTCAGAAGAGACTTCATTAAACTAGAAGAAGCCTTGTAAAGTCACACTGGCCAATCCTCTGCCTCTGGGCAACCCCAGACATAAACCTGCTCCTTGGGTTCTGCTTAGTCTCACTGCACACAGAAGAGGACTCCAGAGTGTCCTTGAAATGAGCTCAGAGTGGGCTTTAGGCTCAGAGTCCTCAGTGGGGGACACCTTCCAAGGGAAGCCCAATCCCAGACCTCCTGGAAGTGAGTGTAGGAGCCCCTGCCCTTCCCAACACTCCCAAGTGAGCCAATGGATCCTGCAGCCTAGTGTGTATTCCACAAGCAGTGCAGAGCTTCTGCAGTTAAGTTTCTTACAGTTCTGCATATTCTTATAGGCAACTGTGCTTGATTTTTTAAAAAATGTGTCAACTAATAGTTAGGTTACAGGAAGTTACAATTTTTAACTAAAATAAATATGCCATTTTGGAAAAGCACAAGTAATTCTGTGTCTGTGATTGTTCTCAGGATGGGTTCAGGAGTTTAGAGTGTAATGCAATGCAGGGCACTGCCTATGATAAACTGCTGATAACCCATAAGCAATGCATTATGGGTTAAGTTAAATTACCATCCAGACACTACTAATAAATCACAGCCAAGGGTAGAAATGAATATTATAATGTCTCCGGCAGTAGAGATTTCACCTTCCTGGAGGCTGACTACCTGTCTTGATCAGGGCTGCTGCTCTGTAGGCACCGGCATCAATAGAACAGATCTATAAAATGGAGCTAATGTCACAATGAATTACAAAATCTCCTGACAGTGCCAAAGAAAATTCAATACCTAAGTCTAAAAGATATTTTACAGAATTATTGGGAAGATTATTTTTATTATTGCTTTTATTTTTATCTTTTAAAATTTTATTCAGTTTTAAGGAAGCCTGATTCTGTACAGCAATTCCTCATTCGGACTCTTCATTAAGTCAATTTGGAGTAGAACAGATCAATATCCTTAAATAATACAAGACAAAACTACATGTACTACGCAGCTCTTGGAAGAATGATGGAACAAAATATCCTTGCCATCAGTATATCTTGGCTATATCTAGCACTGGGACAAAAAGGGAAAGGCTTTGATGCCTCAAGAAAACAGAAGAGAATATTTGTCACATCCTCGCAGCAGTATCTGGAGTTAGGAATGAAAAAGTTCCTGGAGTAACAGTGGTGGACATTTGTAGTGAGCAGGATAGTAACTACTCCTTAAAGAGTGCTGTCTGTTGTGATAGTACAATCATCAAAGAGTTATTGTGAAGATGAGTGAAAGAACGTAGATGAAGCACATAGTATAGTTTAGGGGGCATTTAGGGAGCTTCTTAAAGAGTAATTAACATCATCATCTTTTTTTTCTTCATCAACCCTATTTTAGAAATAGGAAAACTGAGGAGCAGAGACTCAGTAGCCTGCCTAGAGTCATAAATGACATAGAACAGGACTCAAACTAATATCTGAGTGAGTCTAAATCCATCGTTGTAACCAATCTCTAGTACCTGGGTAAACCTGCTGAGAAAATGTAGCTGAGCAAGCCTGCTGAGAAAATGATTTCCTTCAATACAGAACTACTGCCCTTGGTCCAGGTCAGTAACTAAGGTTTTTTTTCTTATTCAGGCAACTCTCGGAGGTCTGTATTTATCTATTGTTGAGTTAGGGTACATGAGCTAGATGAGAGGGGCTCACAGGCTGAAGTGTATGTAGAGGAGGGGAGAGACGGTGACGGGCTAAGGGAACTGCATTATGTAAATCCTCCTTGGAAGTACCTTGGCTCCTGCACCTTCTCCACACACCCTGTTCCAAATTAGACTTAGCTTTCAAAGGTATGCAGACCACACGGACATCTGATCTGAGTTGCTGGGATTTGTCCTACATCTATGGTGAATTTAGGCAACATATTCCATTTTTTTTAGCTACTTGTTTCCTGGTTTAGTTCAAGAAAACACAAAAGTGTATAAAGTTAAGTGTATATAATTAGTTCTTTTTTTCATGAGGAACGACATTTCAGCCCTGAATGATGAAAATCACTTAGTTCGCCTCTAGTGGAAGACATAGATCCACCCATACTCAGAAAGTATTGCAGAAACCAGAAACCAAAAATGTTCGTAGACAGCACTGAGATGCGCTCTGTTGCTAGGGTGCCCACTGATGCACACATTGATAAGGACTCCATAACATCATATTAATAAAGCTGATGTGTCTTTGGTTGACTGGCCAACTACGGCTGCCTTCAAAGTTATTAAACTTCAGACCAGGCTCAAGATTTATTAAGAGATCTTGCTGCCCGATAGTCTACATAGTGATTTTCTTACAGCAGTTGCTGCTATCACGTTCAGCCACTGGGTAAATTTCCAGCAACCAAGGTTTTGAGAGAAACTGAAATCAAATTTAATATAATCAACTACAACAAGAATGCAACCAAAAAATAGAAAATGCCAGATACCAACGATTTTCTCAGACAATTATACATAATTGACATTAAAGAAGAATTGCGTCAGGAACCCAGGAATCTAGGGAACGAAATTTTTGCTTTACATAAAAACACTGTTGGTTCATTATCATCTTTATCGTCATCATCAAGGCTAACATTTACCGACCACTTACCCCACATGAGGCATTGTGCTAGGTACTTTATTATCTCATTTATTCCTCCCCCAAACTCCACAATACAGATACAATTATTATCATTGCTTTTACAGTGAGATTCCCAAGGTTTAAAGCAAGTGACTTACCTACATTTACATGGTTTCAAGTGGCAAAGCTAAAGTCAACTCAAGTCATCTGGTTCAGAGTCCACATGGTCACTGCGACACCAGATATTGCGCTCTATACTTTTCATGAGTTCAACTCTGACTAGAATTCTATGTGATAGGTACCAGCATGGATTGGGCATAAACTTTGTGTGGTTTCTCAATTCTCTTGGTCACCTGCTTCATTCCAAAGGCTTCTCTCAGGCTGCACCACTGTGGGCACCTTTATTGTGCCCCTGCCCAGCACCCCTGGCTGATCAGCATCCACATGAACCCCTGGGTCTGCCCAGCTTTCACGCCACACCTGTTGAGCCTCATCATCTCTGAATCCCCTTCTGCTTCCACACTGGGATCAAATGCCACACTGCAGACCATTGGAGTGAGATTCCTGAGCAGTCACCAAAGGGCTAGAAGATGCAACCTGGAAGCTGGGGAGGAGGTAGTTGCCAATGAGGTCAATCTGTACCAATGGGAGACAAGAGATAGTAAGGGATTGAATCAATAAGTCCCTCTCCTTTCTCCCCTGTATGAATAGCTCTGAGATACGGTTTCTATAAGCTTTCTAAAGAATACCCTGCTGAACAACTTCCTGTAAAGCGGTGGCCAGCCCAGTGGCACATGGCATCACATTTTTCCTCATCTTTCCTTGCCTTGTTTCCCTACTTCCCTTTACATGCATGGCTCTGGGTTTGCATTTGTCAAAGAAAGCTTCAGTGCTTTAGTCCTTGCCTTGGTTCTGCTTCCTAGAGGTCTAGGCGAAGTATCATCTCAACCTTACATCTTAAAAAACTGGGTTCCCGGAAAGTAAAGTGACTTGCCATAGATAACATATCCACCAAGGCAGAACAAATATTTAAACTGAATACTAGCAAACTCAAAAGTCTAGTGTTGACTGAATTTCAGATTTCTGATTTCAGAAACTTGGTAATTGCATTGTTTTAAGCCTGTAGGAGTCTAGTAAGCTGATGTGAAATTCACATATTCGCTCAGTCCTGAATCATGAACATGCATGTAGACTACCACACACTCATGCACGTGACCTCAGGAAGCAAACTCAAGTTGGAGGTACAGTGCTTCCTGTGCTATTTTACTCATAATCTTTGAATTGCTCTTAGTATTAATTGCAAACTTTTTTCTGATATAGTATGTCTTTCTCTTCTGGTTTGAGTAAAATTAAGTAAATGTCTGTTGGAAATCATCTACATGCAATGTACTGGGCAAACCACTCGACTGTTTCTGAATCTGATGCTGCTTATATATAACCTGACCGGGATAGCATCCAGTTTGATTAGCCTTGAGAATACCCCTGCCCTGGAATTGCAAATGAGTTAGATAGGGGTCTTTCTCTGAATTCTAGAGCATCCATCCTCAATCCTAATTGGAACACACAGAGAGATGTATAAAATTATCTCAAGAGACATAGAACATTTTCTTCAAAAATGTCTAAGCAAATTAACCTCAATGCTCTTATTTATTTATTGTTTTTGAGAAACAAATTTATGCTATCCTTCACTTTCAGTTAAAAAAGGCATTAGATAAAATCAACCTAAATAAGACGGGATGTGGATGTCCCAAAAATGGTGGGGATTATGCTTTTAAAGCATGTAGGAAATCACCAGAATCTTGTGTCTGACCTGTGAGGATAAAAATGGATTAAACTAGTTCCTTGGAGAAAAGTATTAGAACCAATGCCTAGCGATTAGGCTTCAAAAAGTCAGCTCCTTCAGAATACAAAGAGGTGCTTGTGTTACTTTCAATTGTCAAAGCTTTTTGAAATATTGTGAAACAAGAAACATCAGCTTATCTCTGTCTGAGGTGAATGCACAGAATGAGGAAAGGATGGACTCACAACCCAGGACAAAGAGAGAATTCTCCTGCATTTTCCCAGGCTGTCTCCCCATCACCCAGAGGCTTGGGGGATGCCATCTACTACCAACCCTCTGGAAACAGGCCTAGTTTCTGCAAGGTGCTGCTCTCAAGGTACTGCAAGTGGCATTTTAAAGACTTCTTTTATAACTTCATTTGCAGCCCTTACCATTGGTAAAACAACTCATCTTCCTCAAATCCTTTTTCAAATTTTTGTCCTCTCCCTTCTGGTAAGAGTCAAGATAGAATCCTTATAGGGCTCTCTTCTGAATGGAATGCTCATGAGCTGTAGATGATTTAAATACATCCCCTCTAAACTACTGTCTTAGTTTTGGAACCTCCCCAAAGAGGTCCCCAGATGAAGACTTGAGTGACAGTAGTTTGTTTGGGTGGTGATTCCTGGGCATAGAATTGAGGGAGTGGGAACATGAGATAGGGAGGGGAGAAAGCCAATAATGAGTGTGTTAATGGGAGGGTTACTACTAGGGGTAGTTGAGGCTCAAGTCCCCTGGAGAGCACACCTCAGAATCACCACACTGGAGGACACAGAGTTGGGTCTTATCCACTTTTGCCATCTCCCATTGGTGGAGGGTTGCCTCAGGGGCATGAGCTCCCCTGCACTTTCAACTTATCCCCAAGAATTCATGGGGGCATAGGGAGAGTGCAGGAGGAACCACTCAGGCAGAGCAGTGAGTGGCAGGTGCTTGAGGAGGGAAGCTGTTGGTGTGTTGAAAACTGTTTTCCCCTGCAGTTGCAGGTGGACTCAGGTGGGCCAGGGAATATGAGGCAGGCAACTACCTTCCTCTTACTCCCACCTGTCTCCTCTCAAATATGCTTTGAAATCCTTGACAAAGTTGCCTTATGAAAGAATCATACCTCTGGCCCTTACTAGGTATGTTATCATACGCTGACTTTAACCTCTCTGGATCTCAAATCCTTCAAGATGAAGATGGTAACAGTATCCACTTCATATGGTTTTTGAGGAGACTAAAATATGACAATACATGTAAAGCCCTTAGCACAGCGCCAGCACATTCAGTAAAATACTGGCAATTGTTATGAGCTTTGTTTTGTATTTATAAGAAGTTTTTGGTTTCCTAATGCACATAAAAGTGATGTTTATACTACATTGTAGTCTATTAAGTGAGCAAAAGCACATGTCTAAAAAGCAACATATACAGCTTAATTTTAAATTACTTTATTGCTAAAAAATGCTAACAGTCATCTGAGCCTTCAGTGAATCATAATCTTTTTACTGGGAGAGGGTCTTGCTTCAGTGTTGATAGCTGCTGACTGATCAGGGTAATGGTTGCTGAAGGCTGGGATAGCTGTGGAAATTTCTTAAAATAAGACAGAAATGAACTTTGACATATTGATAGACTCTTCCTTTCACAAAAGTTTTCTCTGTAGCATGAAATACTTTTTGAGAGCATTTAACCCACCGTAGAACATTTTTCAAAATGGAGGTCAGTCCTCTCAAACCCTGCCACTGCTTTATCAACTAAGTTTATGGAACACTCTGAGTCCTTTGTTGTCATTTCAACAATGTTCACGGCATCTTCACCAGATATAGGTTCCATCTTAAGAAACCACTGTCTGCTCATCTATAATAAGCAACTCTTCATTCTTTAAAGTTTTATCAGAGATTGTAGCAGTTCAGTTACATCTTCAGGCTCTACTTTTAACTCTAGTTTTCTTGCTATTTCTACCACATCTGCAATTAATTTCTCCACACAAAGCCCTGAAGTCCCCAAAGACATCCATGAGGGTTGGAATCAACTTCTTCCAAACTCCTGTTAATGTTGATTTTTTAACCTCCTCCCATTAATTATGAATGTACTTCATGGCATCTAGAATGGCGAATCCTTTCCAGAAGGCTCTCAATTGACTTTGCCCAGAGGCATCAGAAGAATCACTATCAATGGCTGCTAAAGACTTACAAAATATATTTCTTAAATAATAAGACTTGAAAGTTGAAACTGCTTCTTGCTGCATAGGCTGCAGGATGGATGTTATATAAGTAGGCATGAAAATAATACTAATTACCTTGTACATCTCCACCAGTGCTCTTGAGTGACTAAATGCATTGTCAATGATCAGTAATATTTTGAAGTGAATATTAAATGAGCAGTAGGTCTCAACACTAGGATTAAAGTATTCAGTAAGCTGTGCTATAAATAGGTATGCTGTCATCCAGACTTGGTTCTATTTATAGAGTATAGGTAAAGTAGTGTGAGCAAAATTCTTAAGGGCCCTTGGATTTTCAGAATGGAAAATGAGCATTGGCCACGATATATATATAGTCACCAGCTCCACTAGCTTCTTACCAGAGAGTCAGCCTGTCCTTTGAAGCTTTGAAGCCAGGCATTGACTTCTCTTTTCTAGCTAGGAAGGTCCTAGATGGCATCTTCTTCCAATGGAAGGCTGCTTCCTCTACATTGAGAATCTATTGTTCAGTGTAGCCACCTTTATCAATTACCTTAGCTAGAGCTGGATAACTTGCTGCAGTTTCTAAATTAGCACTTGTTACTTTACCTTGAACTTTTATGTTATGGAGACAGCTTATTTCCTTAAACCTCATGAACCAACCTCTGTTAGCTTCCAACTTTTCTTCTGCAGCTTCTTCACCTCTGTCAGCCCTTATCAACAATGAAGCCTTTTTAATTTTCTTATTATTCATATATTCACTGGGGTAGCACTTTCCATTTCCTTCAAGAACTTTTCCTTTGTTTTCACAACTTGGCTGATTGATACAAGAGGCCTAGCTTTTGGCCTGTCTTGGATTTTGACATGTCTTCCTCACTAAGCTTAAGCTTTTCTAGCTTTTGATTTAAAGTGAGAGACAGGGACTCCTCCTTTCATGTGAACACTTAGAGGCCATTGTAGGGGTCTTAATTGGCCTTATTTTAGTATTGTTGTGTCTCAGGGAATGGGGAGGCCTATGGAGAGGGAGAGAGACAGATGACCATTGGAGCAGTCAAAACACACACATTTATTGATTAAGTTCACCATCTTATATGGACATGGTTTGTGGTGCCCCAAAACAATTACAGTAGTAACATCAAAAATCACACTGATCACAGATCACCATAACAGATAAAATAATAATTTTTTAAAGTTTGAAATAGTGTAAGAATTAACAAAATGTGACACAAAGACACAAAGTGGGAACCTGATGTTTGAAAAACTGATGCTGACAGATTTACTTGATGCAGGGTTGCCACAAATCAATTTGTAAAAAACAAACAAACAAACAAACAAAAAACACACACAATATCTGCAAAGCACAATAAAGCAAAGTGCAATAAAATGAGGTATGCCTATACTTTGGTCCAGGGCACTGAGCAGCCATTGAAGGCTTTTAACCAGGGAAGTGATATGGTCAAAGCAGTACTTTAGGAAGAATTATTCAGCAACAAGTATGGGTGAGTCACGGCAGGGAAACATGGGAAGGTGGAGGTCAGTTTAGTAAGCTTTGTCTCCTCATCACGTTTTTGGCATTTAAAACAATCAAAGCCGCATTGATTTTAAGTATAGAGTCTGCATAGTGGGCTCTCTTACATACCCAATAACAAGATTCAGTTCTCTCATCAATCATTCTGGGTTCCATCACTACATGGAAATGATTTTGTGTCATTAACTATCTGGTCTCACATGTTTCTCAGACTCTCCATGGGGTAGGGCAAAGCCTTTCCTATTGATGCCTACTTTTATTTCAGCCAGACCACAGTAAATATGACTTGTGCCTAACGTGCTTCACACATCATGTTAACATTGCTTTATAATTTTCAACCCTCACATATTCCACATTGCCTTAATCTCTGCCTCAGGGTACACACATAGGACTTTCTTCTCCTACCTAGCCAAATTTCTACAGAATTTATCTTGTGAACCAAGTTTGAGTTCTCTAGATATTTTATTCTTCAGCTCTATCTCAGAATCCTCCAAATGCTTGTCCTATCCGTTGTTTCTGCCCGTGAGCAGGACAATGAATGCCCATTGTTCACTTTATCATTAAGACAGAGCATCTATTTGCAGTTCTTTCTGTCATTAGAATTCGAAACCGAGAGATAAGTTATTTGCACAGAAACATTTCCCCCTGCTGCATAGCAATGGGCTGGTATCCAAGCGGGGCCCAAGGGCACATCTCCAAATGGCAGATGGCGAATAACTGGCTTTGTATAAGTAACTCAACCTGATGATTACATCTAATAATTTCAGGCCTGATCCTGGGGACTCTGCCAGTACAGAGAGCAACCCTACCACCATTTCCAGTGTGAAACATTCTTGACAGCAAGCATAATTTCATTTTTAAAAATCTGTGTGTATGTATAGGCATATACATAGATGTTAAGATGTATAGTCCCACACAACTTGGCAGTCACTTTTGCTTGTTCTTTACCTATTGCTTTTAATAAATCATTATTACTTTCTGTGTACAGCCTTTCAGCCAAACTATACATCTTTGGAAGATAACTGACATCTACTTACGTAAAGCAATAATCATAGTGTATTTACTATTTGCTGAGTATTTGTTATATGGGAGACACTGAAATGGCTCTCTTAAATTTCACAGTAATCCCAGGAAATATGTATTATTAACCTCACACTATAGGTGAGGAAAGTTAAGTAATATGTTCAACACTATTTTGTTAAGAAGGGTGGGCTGGGAATTTGAATTTGAGGTTTTTTTCTGGGTAGGGTCTCTTTAGGAATCTGTAAATACTTGCTAAATGAGTGAATGAGTAAGGGACTCTAAAACCTATAATCTCTATGTTATATGGGATTAATTTATAGCCATAATAACAAGCCTTGGACATTGCATATGTTCCCTAACAGTAGGTGATTAAAATTACACAAAATTAACAGTTGTCTTCAAAATGTAACACCAAGGGAATAAAATCCAGGAAGCTGCACAAGTAGACTGAGGGGATCTATGTGTGGAGGTTCCCTACCCTACACACTGGTCATCTTTATAGCCATCACTGACCACCACCATTCCCTAGGTCTGAACGTAGACTCCAACAGGCCACATCTACCAAGGACTGGCCAAAAGAAATAGATCAGTTTTGCCTTGGGCCATTAAATTCACACATCAAGATTAGGTCTTCGGGGAACTGAAAGACATTGGCAGAGGACTTCCTGTGAGCAAGTCATGGTGCTAGAGCCTAGGGTTGAGTTCCAACCTTCTCATTCACAGTCTGGGTTCTGGAGTCCATTTCCACTATCTGGGATGTATCATTACTGTTAATATTTCTCTTTCTTTGGATCTTATTAGTGAGCCAATAGACTGATAAACACACTCAATCCATGCACCATATTCTTTGATATTATAAAGCTAAAGAAGCAACATACTGTTACTTGGCTAGAGGCTGCTGTGCTCTGCCACCTAAATGTGCGCCAACATTTCTCCATGGCTAAATTAAATGACTAGAGGGAATGAGAGCCCATTCACGTTTGGCTCCCCCCATCTCTTTTTCTGAGTAGTTACATCTTTTTAACTCATTTCTCCCTCGAACAAGTGAATTTTCCTTTCTATTGCAGGTTATCTCTTGAGTTCACTGTTATGTCCATTTTAATTCTTGCATTCCCTTATGAGATATTCATTCTAAATGAATTGCTATCCTGTCAGTTACGTAGCTTAGCTCCTGGCATGGGAATTGTATTTCTTTAATGGCTTTATTCATCTAAACATATTCTTTTTAGAGGTCTCCATTATACCCCAGTCCTTGGAGGGAGCCCTGGCAATTGTAGAATAGGGCCTTTGGCTGCCAAGAGGCCTGAGAAACAAATCTGAAATATTTTAAAACTAAAAGAGCTCATGAACTGATGCGTGTCCTGGATTGACTGTTACTGGGCTCTCAGCACCAAACACAACACAAAACGGCAATTCTTCTTCCTGGCTGTCAGGGTGCCGAATGAGTTTTTTCCGTACTTAAAAATGGACAGAGGTTTGCAGTAATTGAATGAAATCATGTACAATAATTTTAAATATTGTTCATTCGGAGAGAGATTAGGCTTTAATTAAATGGTGTCATTTAGTATACCGTCCAGCAGGTACCGTAATTGGTTTCTTTAGCAGAGAACACAGTAATATCTGAGCTTTACTGAAGTGATAATGATACTAATTTAGCTCAGTGGATACATAAACAGCATGGCTGCCTCTGACACCCCCAGTGAACAAGAAGTAAGCTTTGATCATGACACCTGCATAACTCTTAATCAGTCATTTCTTTCTGAAATAAAATTAGCAATCACTCAGACTAAACAAAATCTGTTTACATTAAACAGGTTTGATATCTGAGATTTTTACTGGCATTAAACTGCTCATTTCCTTGAAAACAAAAAGGTACGGCTGTCTTCAAAGTAGTTATGAAATTACATGTCATTTTAGCAGGAAGAATTGCATTTATTATTTTTAAAACCTGACATAAACGCAAAATAGCACTCACCGGTTCGTTCAAAGAGGGCAGGCAATTTTCTGGCACCATAACGGCTACATATTTTAACTCCTATCTTCTCTTGGTCATTTACAAGGACATGTTCATTTCCAGGCTTGGCTCCTGTTTCCTCATTGCTCATTCCCGAAATGTGATACAATAAGGTCCTATTGTCTTTATGCCATTCTGCTTGATAATTCTGTACAAAGCCAGAAAGGAGGTTGGGGGTTGGGGTGGGGTGGAGGAATTTACCTGAATCTAAATGAAAGAAAAAAATTACCTTCCAAGATCTAATGCTCCAGACAAATTACAAAGTCACCAGAGATTAGATTACATTCCTTTTCTAAATTCTTTGTTTGCAAAAAATATATGCACTGCACCTAGGGATGGAAACCTTTCATTTCCCTGTTTGCAAATGACCGTCCACATGTTTATTTTGGAAAAGAATGGAAACATTGATTATAGCAAAGAGCTGGCTGGATCGCAATGTCATAAAAACAGTCTGGCTCTATCACTGGGTGGAGAAACAGAACTGGCAACCACTGGATAGGGTCCCTGGGATGTGACTCCACCTTTATAGACTTTCCAATGGATTATCAGGGATTTGCAACAACGCTTAGAGCTCCTCCCTTCCCCATTCAAACTCAAGGAGGAGGCCAGGGCGGTGGCTCATATCTGTAATCCCAGAACTTTGGGAGGCCAAGGGGGATGAATCACCTGAGGTCAGGACCAACATGGTTAACATGGTGAAACCCTGTCTCTTCTAAAAACACAAAAATTAGCTGGGCCTGGTGGCAGGCGCCCGTAATCCCAGCTACTTGTGGGGCTGAGGCAGGAGAATCGCTTGAATCTGGGAGGTGGATGTTGCAGTGAGCCGAGATTGCACCACTGCACTCCAGCCTGGGCAACAAGATCAAAACTCTGTCTCAAAAAAAAAAAAACAAAACAAAACTCAGAGAGGGTGTTCCCGGGCTCATCTTCAGAAGGTGACAGATGTAACTGGGGACACAGAAATGATCATAACGCTTCCTATTTTTAAATTACATCCTGAAAACTCTAAAATCAGGATAATCTCAACAAACTCAGGAAAGCTGGCAGCCCAAGTTGGAGAAAAAGACCCTGAGCTAAATAAAGGCTGCCCCAGAGGCTGCTTGTGTCCTCATGGTTAAAGGACAAACCATGCGGCAACACAACCCACATCACAATCCGGCTGTCATGGGCCATCATAGTCACTGATGGTATGAATAAGCCAGCAGGACTCCTGCGCTCCTTGGGTTTTCTTCCTTACAAAGCAAACCACATTCACTGGACTGGAGAACAACCACAAGAAAGCTACTATATTCTGAACAATTAGGGCCTCTGCTTTGCTTCCCTGAAAACGACTCTTTAAGCCAGGGTCATCCAGTTGCCACCATAGCACCATTCTGGACAAGGCCCCACTGACCTCTTTGCCAAATCCAGTGTCCTATTTTCAGTCATTGCCCTTCTTGACCTTTCTGGGTCAATTCCAATGGTTAAATGCTGCCTTTCTGAACGCTCCCCTCCACCGGCTCCAGTAACCTATGATACACTCTTTCTCCTCTCTGATTGCCAGAGTCATTGTTTCAGAATGTGGATGTGCTCAAGTTATCTCCCTGTTTGAACTTTACATTGGCTTCCAGCTCCTACAAGACAAAAAACAGAACTCAATGGCATAGCACGACAAAGAAAGCTACAAAGATGGCCTCAAACATCCTTCTATTCCTGCCTTGTTGCCTGAAACGTCCTTACTGCCATCTGTACACCTAATCTCTCTCTACTTATCTCTTTCTCCCTCTCTCTCTCAGAATTTCTTGTGACTATCTCAGCACCCTACCTTTTCCCAGGTCTCTGGGTCTTCCTCCATAACGGGACTCAAGTTATGTCTCTAACCTAAACATGTAAACTTCCTCCAAGCCCTTTCTGGCCCATGCAGGTAAGGTCTGCTCTTGTTTTGCCTGTTATTGGCACCTTGCACAGAGTTTGACATGTTACAGGTATGTGACACATGTTTGCTGCAATGAGTTAAGTTGATGTCCCCAATATTTAGTCACACTCTTCCTCAAGTGTCCACTGAATGTTCTGTGTATCTTAAGTCTTACAAATTTTAATGTGGCCTTATTTAACTGGATGGGAATTATATCTACCAAAACCAAGATTTTCCAGGCCAAGGACCTTAGCCTGGTGCTTGGCACACAGTAGGCACCCATGAAAGGTGTTCTGGGTGAGGGCGGAGACTCTGGAAAGTGGTCCTATGAGCGTCCAGAGTGGAATTCCTTCTGAACTCCTGCTTTCTCCCTTGCTCAGGGTGGCATTTCTATAACTTTATCAGTGCCTCACAGCAGTCTTTTGAATTCTGTTTCCTGGATTCCTGCAGTGACCCAGCAGTCTCAAAGCCAGCAAGGACCGGTGTGGCATTTCACCCACAGCCCCACTCATAGTCTCCTTCAGGGCACACCAGAGCCTAACGCACACAGGATAAAGAAGCCTTTTCGAATCTAATCAAAGGACTGCTTCATAAGTCTTCATTTCCCCACATTCTCTGCATTCTCCTGCCTCCTCCCTTAGGCACCCACCAGGAAATAACAGCAGCCCCACAAGCCTGCAAGATAAACCCAGTGGGATGACAGCCATTCCCCACAATTGAGCACACTGAGTCGCGAGATGCCCATACATTTTGCATTAAACACAGTGTATTAAATTAAAAATGAAACTTAAGTTGTTTGGTTAATGGCTTTCCCAGGCCTGAGGTTAAGACCAGACCACTGATCCGTCTCTTCAGGAATGTCAGCTGGTTTTGCTGCTTGCCACAGACACTGTTTAGCTATTATGTGGCACATGAAGCACTTTTATTCATTCTTAAACCTAATGTCCAATTAAGTGAGAAAGGGGATTCATTAAATAATTTAAACTAGCTCCAAATTAAAGAGTAGTTCTCTCAGTTGTACTTGCAAAAGAGTCCAATTCCACTGAAAGAATCATTTTAAACCAATGTTTGTTTGGGATGTTCTCTAATATAGGTAATTTTGAATCAGCTCCATTTATATCATCTTTTCATAGGTAACTTAAGAAAATCTAGCCTGTGGCACCCACATACAACATTTTCTCCCTGTTGATGAATTAAACTTAATTCTTTGAAAAATTACATGAGTTTTGGTCAAAATTATATGTTCAGCTTTTACTTATGTTACACTGGAAGATGAGTCATATTCATTGCCAAGATGTGAGAAAAAAACCCTTGAGTGCCATCTGGAAAACTAGTCGGTTGTAGACATCATTTATATCAGTTTATTCTTAGAAGAGCTGAGAAAAGAACTCAGAACGTTTGACCTCTACTTCCATACATTTCCACCTCACCTGCTTAATAATCTGCCAGGAAGACCTGTAGCCCAGAGCTGCGCCATAGGAAATGCAGTTTAGAGGGTTCCAGTCAATTAACCCACCAGGTATTTGCAGAATGCATTATTGTGCTAGGGAAGGCAAGAAGAGAAAATTAATCTCCCATTCCTGAAAGTTGGTTTCTCTAAGTTTGTATGCAGCTCTTAATGCCAATTGGAAATGTAACTTCTTAAAGGGGGCAGAAAACCTGCAAGTATTTCTCTCAAGTCCAGGCCTTGACCCAGGCCACTGGGACTTCTACAATAACTTCCACCCTGTACATTCCACTAAGGAGGAGACCACCCCTCCTATTGGCTTCTGCCCAATTTCTGCCTCCAAAGAAAGAAGAAGTAAAAACTAAAAGGCAGAAATGAAATCCATAGGCAGACAGCCCGGTGCCACACCCTGGGCCTGGTAGTTAAAGATTGACCCCTGACCTAATTGGTTATGTTATCTATAGATTACAGACATTGTATAGAAAAGCACTGTGAAAATCCCTGTCCTGTTCTGTTGTGTTCTGATTACCGCTGCATGCAGCCCCCAGTCACGTGCCCCCGGCTTGCTCAATCGATCATGACCCTCTCACGTGGACCCCCTTAGAGTCCTTAAGAGGGACAGGAATTGCTCACTCGGGGAGCTCGGTTGTTGGAGACGTGAGTCTTGCTGAAGCTCCCGGCCAAATAAAGCCCTTCCTTCAACTTGGTGTCTGAGGGGTTTTGTCTGCGTCTTGTCCTGCTATATACCACTATGTCCTTTTCCAGACAGTGAGTCCAAAGAAAAGTACATAAAAATCATCCTTTCAGCAGGCCTTCCTTGGATGACCTAAGCCCCAAGTTCACTTTCATGACCACCTGCAAAACTCCCTGGGCTGAGGAAGCTGTTCTTATGGCTAATTTGTTCCTTAACTGGACGGGAGTTATATCTACTACCTTTTTCAGGTGCACTTTCACAGACAGACTTTCTAGTCTTTGGATTTGTCTTTTCCTCTCTTCAGTCAATGGAATAATAATGAAAATAGTTATCATTATTATTTACAACAAAATACTTATTTCCAGGTGCCCTCTTGATACTGAGCAGATAATTAACACAGCCCTTCTCTCCCCCGAGAGAAAATCAGGCTGGGGCCAGCCCAAGTCAGAGACGCCTCTTCATGCTATTCCATGCTGCTTCCAATGCTGGTTCCCAGCTGCTCCCACTCACAAGGGTTGCCGGCAGTGTCTTCTGGCAACTGTTCCTCCTGGGGCATCTCTCATCACAGTTGCACCTTCCACCTTGCTTGTCCCTTGCCCCAGTCCATCACTTAGGAAATTTCCAGCTGCTCCAGTCTGTGGCTTCTCTTGCCTCCATGAACAAGTCCATAACCTCCCAGGAGCTGGAAAGCTTCATTTACATTCTCAGCACCACCTCCAGAGAGTGGCTTCCCAAAGGGTCCACTCAGTGTCTTCCAGAAGCAGCCACAAAGGTCTGCAGCCCCTTTAACAAACATTAAGAGAAAGAAAACCACAGTGACACGTATTAAGAGGGAGATGGCTACACAGCATTTTTACCTGCATATTTATTTTCATTTTCACAAAAGTCATACAAGGTAAGTGGTGTTATTTTATAAGTGAAGGCTGTGGCAAAAAGCCCCAAATTCTTCTTATGTTCCTCTGCCCTCTCTTTCACTTTTGGAAGACATAAGGAAACCTAATTACTCTGCTCTTGTCACTTCTGTGCCCCAAATCATCCACGATTCCCCAGTGTCTGTGGAATAAAGGCCTAATTCCTTACCATAGGGCACAAGGCCATATGCAATAAGATTAAGCCTGCAATATGATTTCCCATTTTGTCTCCTAGTCCTCTCTTATATGCATGCTGTGATCTAGGCAAAGTGAATTCCTGAGTGCCTCACACTTACCCATGTATGACAGACACCATAATGCTATAAGAAAAAGCATTAGATTTGGAGACAGACAGATTTGTTCAGATCCCCAGCTCTGCCCTTAACTAGCTGTTTTACCTCAGAAAAGTAACTGAAGCTCTCTGAGCCCCAGTTTTTAAAATGAATGCATTCATTTAAAATATACTCATTGGTGAACAAAGAGACCTAGTTCTTGCAGCTCTGCAGCTCACCCTCTGGGTTGGAGTGGAGGGATAGGGGAGTTGCTCAACCTCAGCGCTGGTCCAGTGAGTGGTGGGCAATCAGAGGGAGGTACAGAGGAGAGAACTGAAAGACTTCGAGTAACTGGAGGCTGGAAGCACAATGGAGAATGGTCCCAAATGAGGCTGAAGAAGGAAGCAGAGGTTGCATTATGAAGGCTTTTTAAGCTTTGTTCAAGAATTTGGACTTTATTCGAAGGGAAATGAAGAGTAATCACAGGGTCTTAAGAAGAAGAATGTGACCCAGTTTGTATCCTTCAAGGATCTCTTTGGCTGCTGTGTGGGGAATGGATTGGATGAGAATGGGTGGGAGGGTAAGATCAGGAGCAGCAAGACCAGCTAGCTGAAGGTGGTTGCAATAGTGCGTGAAAGATCGTGTGGCCTGGACCAGGGCCGAGGCAGCCAGGCACCAGGAGAGTGGGTGGACTCCAGGGATGTTTAGAGGTTGGGATCAACAGGGCTGGATGATGCTGAGGGGCAGAGTTGGAAGAGGCAAAAATCATAAGGAAGACTCAAGCTTGGGCAACAGAATGGATAGTGATGTTATTAACTGAGACAGACACAGAGGACACAAGGGAGCTGTAGCGAGAGGAGGCAGAAAGAAGTGATGAGTTCAGCTCAGACATTTTGAGTTTGAGGTGGTTGTAGGATAAACAACAATACCACTCCACGGGATTCTTATACGAATTAAGTGGCATAACACATGCAAAACTCTGGCACCTGGTGGATACCCACCAAGGTGTAGTTTTCTTTTCTGTTTCTCAAACCATTTCCCTTGCCTTGAATGTCCTCTTTCTCATTTCCATAAGTGCGAATATAACCCATATTGCAGAGCCCACCTCAAAAGTCACTTTCTAGCACTTCCCCAAGTTTCCCAGTCAGAAGTTGTCCATACTCTGACCTCCCAGAGCATATGCTTGACCTTGCATTGTAGTTATTTGTAGCTCTGTCATGTTGCTCCTATAGCTATGGACATTTCATTAACGATAGAACTCATGCCTGATTGACCCCTGACCCTCACATTGGCATTTGGTAATAAATAATAATATTTATATAATAATAAGAATTTTTATGTATGTAATAATATAATATATTGCAATATACCATTTATAGTGTATAGTATATTATAATAAAATATAATCATATTAATGTACTAATTCAGGGAGCCAATACAGTTATTACTGAATGAATACGTGTATTTTGCCAGATCATTTTTCTCCTGAAAGTAGTAGAGAGTGGTGGGGAAAAGAGCGTCAGTTTCTGAGTAAAACTGACTTCAGTAAATAGTTCTTTCATTTCCTAATAGTGTGACTTCAAATAAGTTACCTGATATCTCTGACCCTCAATTTCTTTATCTGGAAAATGGTAATGGAATTACCTGACTCTGGAGGTAACCATGGAAATAGATGAACTACAGTAAGTAAAGTGTCCAGGACAGTATCTGGCCCTTCAACACTAAATTCTGGCTTCTTCACACTCCCGCTGTCAGTATTCACTGAAGATAAAGGAGGAATGGAGAGCCAAACACTAGCAAGAAGAAGACAATATTGATAAATTTCAGATGTCTTCAGATATATTTATTTAGTATGCTCACTGATAGTACAAATTTCTGGTATGTCTGCTGCTGTTATTAAGGCCAAAATACTTCATTCCATGGTCTGTTTTCATTTCTCATTACGTTATATGCCTTGCTTCCTCTTACTTCGTCATTTCTGCAAATGTGTATAATATTCAGAAATGATAAACAAGGGCCATTGCTTTGATCAGAGTCTAACAGAAATCACTGATAGAAAGTTGACCTGCCTATTGTTTAAAGAATCTTATGAGGACAGGAGATGATGAAGTAGAAAACAGAACCAAATATTGACTGAAGGCAACCACAGAAGTCAGAATGCCACCCTATCTAATCAGGACTTAAAAGAAACAGCAAAATGTGTAAAATTGAACTTGAGAGATGCAAAGGCTCAGAGATGGGGACTAATTTGAAAATGTCTGCATTGGGGGATAAAAGGGATCACTGTCTTCTCATTAATATCCAAATTGGCTTTATATTTTTCAGGATCAATCACATAATTAAATATATATCTGGCAAATGAGAGCATAAAATCATTTGTTTATAGTACACCATATTAAGGAGTGTTTTTTAAAAGTTCAAAATAAAAACAGGAATTATGGCCCTGAAAGAAGAGCAGACACATCATTTATGAGTGTCCCCTGTGTTTGCACTAAAAAGGCAAGATGATTCATTTTCCATGCAAAACATGCTTGAGATTGAGAAGAAAGTTACTGCCAGCAATTTCTGAATCTTCTCTGGGTAATCAATCAAGGTATAGAATTTAGAACTAGGCAGCTCCCTCCCCAGTAGACCAACCTTCATCTGTATCTGCCCTTGTCAAAACAGATGCAATACCAAACCAGAAGGCAAGATCCTGGGCACCAAGGTGAGTGAAGTGGAATTCTATGCACTGAGCTTTGACCCTCAGCTTCACCCTCATGTGTAAAATGGAGATAATGTAGTTTCTTGTCCATGTGTGCATGTTACCCAAGTGAATGCATGGCTCAGAGTTTCTCTCACACTAATCATAGCTTTCAGAGATGGAGAGAGTACAATTCTAATTCTGCTGAAACATCAGGCAATCCTATCTGAGAAGAAAAGCCCTAAAATCTGTCCTTAGCCCAAGGTCACCCCAATTTTGGGCCCTCTCCTTGCCCTATCAGCTCCCCTTTGAGATCCCAGCATGCCTTATAGCTGAGACCATATGGGTCATGTCTTTTTGCAGTATTTTTCCTGAAGAAGGTACAGAGTTTCAATGCTGTTACTTTATTCTAAGGCAACATTACAGTCATATTTTAATGAACTCATTCTCATCGGCTTTCTTTCTTCATTGATGTTTTCCTTTGGGATTTGTATGGTCTTAGAGAACAAGATCTATGTCCATTTTACCTACTGCACAATTATCAATGGCATTTTAATAAACATAATTTAAAATCTCACATCTGCTTTTAGAGTTCTTGGAGATTAGTTTTCAGGAATCTGGAAAAGAGGGCTTCTGAGCTTCTACTGGCAACCACTCAACTTTTATGGCCTCAGTGGGTGGCAAAGGGGGTATAGCGGGCTGTTGCAGTCAGAGATAGTTCTTCTTGTCACTATATCTGTCTTTCTTTTAGGGTTCTGGGGAAAAAAAAGTCAGGGATCAGCTAACCTTCAGCCCTACCCATGTCACAACTCCCAGTAGCAGAAGACTGCCAGAGCTCAGACTCACAAGCACTCGGTGGACAGAAGAAGCCTGAGCTGAGTAGTGGGGCAACCCTACCATGGATATTATCATTTGGGGAGGGCAAGCTGGACTCATGTAGCTTGGGGACAGCCAATTCTATTGCCAACTTAGTTTAAAATCCAACAACAGACTATCAGCTTACAAATATCTTTAAACCTGACTGGGAAATAGGAGCTCAAGTTTTCTCAACAAGAGGGAATCATGGGTTTGGAAAGGGCCATGAGAACACACAACCAATTGTCTGCCTTCTGCATCTCCTAAAGAGTTATGTTCCTACCCTGTAGAGATTCAGAAAGCAGAATATTTTGTAGGCACCCAGCACCACCCAAGTTCTTTATTCAAGAATGGTTTGTTGAGCACCTACTATGAGCTTAGGAAGTAACAAATAATGTTACTTTTACCATCTGGCTAAAATTTTTTACAAGACACTTCAGCCCCTTGCTCCCTATTCTGGATTAGAATACTAGAATTTCTGAACTAGAAAGATCCTGGAAATTGAATTCAAACCCTTCTTTTTAGGGGTAGGAAATAAAGCCCAGGAGCCTAGGTGAATTTTTCAGTGTTCCAAAAGCAGATACCACAGAGGTAAGATGTGAGCGCAGGCCTCCTAGCTCGCTGTGCAGTGTCCTTTGCCTGCTGCTTGACATTTCTTGCAGTGTACACTGGCATGAGCTTCACTGAGTCCTCACAGAAATACACTGAAGCACCCACACATTATTTTCCCAGCAATCAATAAGCCTTTAGGTCTACATTGTGACATTTGTGGAGCCCTAGGCACTTCTGTCTTTGTGGATCTTTTCCTCCATTAAAAAAAAAAAAAAAAAAAGATTTAAAAATTCCATTTAACAGCTGAGCTGGGATGAAGCTGGACATATGCATATTATATGTAAAAACATTTTCTTTAACCTAAAAGTTAATTGTTTTCTTCTGATTTTAAAATAAATTAAAACATCTTCATGGACCCCTAAAAGTCTTGTGCACCCTGGGCAGTATGCCTCCTACATTAATGGATAAGTCAGCCCTGCACTCACTAAATGCAAGTCACAGAATTCCTTCCTGGAAAGGAGAACTGAGAAATGTAAAGATCTTTCCCATCAGCCAGCACCTAAGAACGATGGAGAGAAAGGATGGACTTTTTTTCATGATCTGCTTCCTTCAGAAATGGTAAAGGAATGGCATTTACTAAAATAAAAACTGTGCTAGTCACAGATCATTTCCTCCATCAGTGTCTCTCCACTAAGGAAACCCAGATGCAAACATTTTGGTTGAGTCACGCCTGTAAATTCTCCTGCCCTCTTTTGCCCAGTCATTTCTAACAACAGCCAACCAGGGGCTGAGATAATAAGCCCATCTTCAGCGAGGTAATATCTTCCTTCACTCCATCATCAGATATGATTGGTGTCATCTTTCTTAATAAAAAGCCATTGCTAGAAGCTATCTCCACTAAATACTCTTGACATTACTTCCTTTAATAGAGCTTAAAAGTTATAAAATATTTAAGCAGCAAAGCGTGACAGCGCATTTATTACTCTGGACCATTCATTCAGTTCTCACTCCTGGTGTGAGACAAGATGCTGAAGGCCAGTCTGTTGCCTGCCTCCCCTGGAGCTTGAGTGCAGATGCTGAATGCTACCTCATTGGGAAAGCTAATTTATTACCAACCTTGGTCTTAAAAATAATTACTAGATGGAAAAGTATCAACACAGATGATTACCATAAAAATAAACTGACCCCCTGACAGTGCCACGCGCCTGGCTCTGTGTCTTCTGATTATTCTATAATATTGTAGTCTCTCTGTGCCAGTGAATGCTAACTTATTTGAGTGAAGCCCCCTTAAACAAGGCAAAAAACTGTGTGAGCCACTAACATCACCTATTCCCAATTTTCAGTGGAGAAAGAACTGGATGATCACAAGAACTGAAGAGAAACTAAATAGAAACCCAAAAAAAGACTGTGCAGCATTACACACACACAAAACAAGCTTTGAACAGAAGTAAGAGCTACAAACAGAAGTTGATTAATGCTAGAACAGCAATGAAAAGCCACAAGCATCCAAAGCAAAACTCATATTCTGTACTGTTAAGGATGCAATCTTTCTCACAAGTTTCAAGAATTTCAGTGATCTATAAAAGGGTTCTATACCCAGTAGGAACTTTTCCAAAGAAGTAAGTCATTTTAATAGCATAGCTATTATGCCTTAGTTGGCTCTCCTAATGTGTTAATTTATGAATATCAAACTTTAGTAAGCTTTAATAATTGAGTTTGTAAGTTACTAGACATTACTTGTAAGTAAAAACAAAACTCTGTAAAATTATGCATTCATTTGCATATATGATCCCAAGAAAAGACATGTTCTTTTGAACTGGTTTTCACCTCACCCTTAAAAGCTACCAGCGGGCTACACTTAGAGAAACATTGTTCTGTTGAGACATACCTCACACATAGTAGGTGCTCAACAAAGCATAAAATTTTGATCCTCATAGTTCCCACCATTCTCTCCTAGCCCCTTTCTCTTTAGTAGGATGATAAATCATCACCTTTCTAAGAAAACTTACATTTGCTTGGTATAATGCAGAGTCTGAGAGCCAGGATATGAAGTCCATATTCCTTGCTCTTTAAAAGCATCTCCCAGAAACATCCACAATTCTCTTGCAGGTGAGATAAAATTAATCTTTTTAATGTCTTTAAAATGAGTGGTTGAAGACTTTGAAAAATCAGATCAAAAATGGAAAATGTGGAGTGGAATGTGAGTATATAATTAGGCAGTAGCTCATGTCCTGACAGATGATTCCAGAGGAAAAAAACAAACAAAGCCTGCCATATGTTCAGCTTTCTGTTAAACCACTGTAGACAGAGATCTTTATGGAATATTCTATAGCATATGTCTAGTCAGTATGTTTGTTCCACCCTACTTGTTGCCAAGTTCTAAATGCTTAAAATAATTAACCTTTGCCTCCTCTTTGCAAAGCTTTGCAATACATTCCAGAAAAAGAGGCTTTATTCTGTCAACCTTACAGGTTATATCCCACCAAAATTCACCAATGAAATAGATTTATTCTCCTCTGAAATTCAATCCCAGCATTTATGGTAGGAAATCTGTTTTCCAGAATGCAATTCAGCTGGTTGTACAAACACATGTGCCAAACACTAGCTTTTCAACCATTACAAAATATATATAAGAAATCATATTAATGAAACATGCATGATACTCAGTGTTAAGCTGCTATTTGTAAGAACATGGGTTTTTAAAAATCTGTTGTTTTACTGAATATTGAGTAAGTACCTACTACATCCTAAGTGCTTCAGATGCAAATGTAAGTGAGACCAGTGCTCTGATCAAAAGAACTTACACCCAAATAGTGGAAACATGCCTGCAAAGAACTATTTCTCTTACATAGGGAAGATATGGGGGATTGTACTGGGTCGATCAGCTAAGCTGGATCTGTGTTTCTCAGAATCCCCTTCCCTGCACAGTTCTAGGTTGCTATAGGCCACAAGAGCTGTTTTACAGGCAACTTGAAAGTAGAAGTGAAATCACCACATTTCTTTTACACTGGAGGGTTGAGGCAGGGGCAGGGGTGCTCCAGGATCCCACATATGCAGCTGCTTACCAGTCAGCTTGCCTGGAGGTGGAGGGTGGTGCAACAACAAGGCCCACATGGACTCCAGCTCCTGCTGGATCCTTTTTCAGTTTCTCTGACTCCTGGACCAGGTGCACAGCAAACATGAAAAAGTGCACCAGCTTCTCTTGTAGAACATCTGCATCATTAAAGTTAAAGGCTTGGATTTCCAACCAAGGTTCCAGACCTACCCAGTTCATCCTCATAGGCACCATTCAGGTCCCAATTTGTCCTTCTTTCCTATCTTTCATTTTCAACTTCCTGCCTTCAAGATAAACACAACAACCTCCCAAAGGCTGTTTACCAACTAACTAGCGCCCACAATTGTGAAATGTCAAATTCCTACAATAAGTCATATATATCCTGGTGGTTCTGTCAGGGGACATCAAGAAATGTTTCTTAACCAATTGATATTTGAGCTGAGGGTTTTCAAAGATGAAGAGGAGTTCTCCTGTACTGAGAGTAAGAGTAAGACCTTGCATGCATGGGGAGAAGCAGATGCAAAGGCTTGGAGACACTCAAGACTATCACATGTTCAGGATACAGTGAACCCCAATGTTTGTAGGAGGGGGTCCTAAGAGTTGAAACTGAAAAGATGGGGCAGAGGTAGCTCTAAGGAAGCTGAGGTAGCTCCATGTGGGCCATGCTAAAAAGTTTGAGTGAAATCCAGTCAGCAATCAGGAATCATAGAAACATTTTAAGCAGATGCTGCATGGAGATGTGTATGTCTGTTGTGTGTGTAAAATAATAAGATTTGTACTTTAAAGATAATCCTGGCAGCTGTGTGAAGAATAGATTAGAAGGCATAAGACAGGCCCAGAGCCAGAGAGTTTGGTTAGGAGCCTGTTGCAATACTAATTAGCAAAAGATAAAGGATGGTAGAAGTTGGGGAAAGTCTCCTGTCCTGTAGAATCCAATTTTTCATTTTGTATATACAATTATAGGAGACATAATTCAATTACCATGCAGATGTGCAGGATCATCCCTTTAAAACTGTTTTTCTTCACTTAGAGTTAAATCACCAGTTAGTTTCCCTCAAGGTGGGGGGGAAAAAAAAAACACCAAGAGACCTAATCCTAACCAATTTAAACTACAAAAGACTTTAATGTAAGGTTCAGAGGCTGGACTTCAAGATCAGTTTGACCCAGAGCTTCAATCATGTCACCAAAATGTGGTGATTTTTGTCTCTCTGCTGTACCTTCCAAGAAAATTAAAACACAAACATACACCAAAAGCAATAAACAGATGTCTTAATTTGTTTGTGCTGCTATAACAAAATACCTTAGACTGGGTAATTTGTAAATACCAGAAATTTATTTCTCAGAGTTCTGGAGGTTGAGAAGTTCAAGATCAAGATGCTGGCAGATTTAATGCCTGGTGAGAGCTTATTCTCTGCTTCTTGCTTCCAAAATGGCACCTGTTGCTGCTGTGTTTTCATCTGGTAGAAAGAGAGGAAGGGCAAAAGGACCAAAAGGGAGAACTAGCTCCTCAAGCTCTTTCATGAGGGCACTAATCCCATCAATAAGGGCAGAGTGCTTATGGCTCAATCACCTTTCAAAAGCTCCATCTCTTAATACCATCACCTTGGGGTTTGAGTTCCAACAAATGAATTTTGGAAGGGCACATACATTCAAACCACAACAATAAAGAACACGTGTTAAGCATTTACTTTGCACCAGCTACTGTTTAAAGTGCTGTACATGTATTTACCAGGTTTCATCCTAAAGTAAAGTGCTACTAGCAGCAATTAAAACTACACAATTTCTTGAACACAGATCACAGGAAATGAAATAATCTCCCTCTGCTATCACCCAACAGTATTTACCCCAAACCAATTGCTATGGAAATAGCAATGAGATTATATTCACACTACTCTAATCAAATCTCATTCTGAATCTGGGGTTAGTGTCAATGACCAACAAAATAATTTGTAATTCCATTACAAGTGAGAAGAGGAGCCTGGAAAATCAACTAACAATACTCATTATTTGTATTATTATTGGTTAAGTGTCCCAGTCCCGGATTTGCACTCTTCCTTCTTGTGCTCTGCTTGTTATAGCTGTTATTGTCATGAAAAGTGGCTATTTAGTCCCACCGATCAATACTAAGGAAGACAAAGCCTTCTTTTTTCACCTTTAAAATTTTCTTATTCTTTCATCGTATTATAAGCACAGTCTCATGTCCCAGTAGGATTGTAGCTCATTGAAGACATGGATCTTGTCATATTATTTTGTATCACCTAAAGCCAACATACAGAAAACGTTAAGAAACGTCTTCTAACCTAAACTGGAATCACGGGGACTAAACCCATAATTACATGGTGCCATAATAGTGACATGTATCCAGTTGATTCTATCCATTTTTACTTCATGTATCGGGAAGCTCTGTTATTCAGCATATACACATTTATGCTTATTATGTATTCCTGATGAATAAACTCTTTTTATCATTTAGAAATGTTCCTTTATATCTGTTTTTTTCTGATATTAATATAGCTACTCCACTCTCTTATATTCTCAATTTGTGTAGTATATCAATTTTCCAGCCATTTACCCTCAACCTACATTGTTTTTATTTTTAAAGTGCAACTCTTATAGACAGCATATAGTTGGGTAGGGCTTTGTAAAATCCATGTTGACAACCTCTGCCTCTGAACCGAAGTGTTTAACTCACTAATATTGAACACATTTATTCATATGTTTAGATTTAGATTTATCATTTTATTATCTATTTCCTGTTTGCCTGATTTTTTTGTTGTTGTTGTTCTTCTGTTCTCTCTTTCCTGACTTCTTTGGATTTATTTTAACATGTTTTAGATTTTTTCTTTTAATTACTTTATTGGCACTTTAGCTATACCTCCTTGCATTACTTTTATACTCTTTGCATTACAGTATTTATTACTGCTAATATTTGCTGCAGTGATTACAAGATATATCCTTAACTTTGCAGACTACTTAAAGTTATTATTGTACCATTTTACATAAAATATGCTCCAATCCCTTTTCTTTTAACCTATATTTTATTTCTTTATTCCCTTGTTGTCATATGAATTTCATCCTCATATATTATAGCCCTTCATGAAACATTATTTTTTGTTAAATAGTTCTCTTTATTTTAAAGAAACAAAGAGGGAAAATGGTCTTTTATATTTACCTATTGCTCTATTATCTTAAGTAATCTTTATTCCTTCCTTAAGATTCAAGTTTCTCTCCAGTATCATTTCCATTTATCTTGGAGAGATTTATTTAACATTTCTTGTAGTGCAGAAACTCCCGATGATAAGTTCTCTTAGTTGTCCTTATCCAAAAATATATTTAGTTTATATTCATTTTGAATATTTTTGCTGAATATAAACTTCAGAATTTATAGGGTTTATTTTTCTAAGTGTGCAAAACATGTTGTTTTGCTGTCTTCTGACCTCTGGACCTTCTAAGGAGACCATTCTTCCCCTTTAGGTAATGTATCAGTTTTCCCTGGCTGCTTTCAATATTTTCTGTTTGTATTTGAATTTATTTCAACTGTTTGACTAAGAGATATTTAAGCATGATTTTCTTCATCTATGTCCTGTTTGGGGATCATAGAGTTTCTTGAATTTGTAAATTTATGTCTTTCACCAATTTTGAGAAATTTTTGGCAACTGAAGAAATATTCGAATTTCTTCTAACATTCCTACTGTCCCATTTTTCTCTCTCTTTTTCTCCTGGGACTCCAATTACATGTCTGTTGGATATTTTTGCCATTATCCCCACATCCTTGAAGCTCTGTTTATATCTTCAATCTTTTCTCTCTCTTTTTCTATCATCAAGTTTATTGACTCCTTTCTATTATCTCTATTCTGCTATCAAGGCTATCTAGTAGTTTTTTGCTTATTTTAGATATTGTAATCTTCCATTCTAGAATTTTCCTTTGATTTTTTAAAAATATTTTCTATTTATTTGCTATGATTTTTAAATCCCATTTATTACAAGTACATATTCCATTATCTCATTGGGCATAGCTATGGTAGTTCCTTGTTTGACATTCCAATCCAGGTTATCTTGGGGTAGGTTTCCACTGAGTGCCTTTTTTGGGGGACTGGGTCACACTTTGTATGTCAAATAATTTTAGCTTGGATTCTGCGCATTGTAAATGTATGTTGTGGAGGCTTTGGATTTTTGTTAAATTTATTATTACTATTTTTATGCTATTTTGAATGGAATTTTTTCTTTAATTTTACAACCTCTTCTACAAAAAAATAAAATTAAAATAAAAAAAAATAATAATAATAATAAAAAGTTACTGCATCAGGAAGGGACCAGAATAAAACATAAAGCAAAGTAGGGTCTATAAGGAATCTACAGCATCATCTCTGATAGGAGTTGGCAGAGATACTGGCCAATGACTCTGCGTGGTAAAATGAGGTGGTTTAAGGTATTGCTTCCTTCCCTCCTTCTGTACCTGAGTAGGAGAGAGCCACCACAAAGCTCTTACCCTGTGATCCCCTTTCCAGGCCGGCCTTTAGTGCCGATAGTGCTGGTGGGATGTCCTGATGACTCCATGAAGTGGATGAATGGGACATACAGAGGGGGGCAGTCAGCAGAGAAGAGGGCTGGCTTATTGAGGGAGTAGGTCTTCAGTACTAGAAATAGCTTTTGGAAATAGTAGCTCACACCGGTAATCCCAGTGCTTTGGGAGGCTGAGGCTGAGGTGGGTGATTGCTTGACTCCAGGAGTTCAAGACCAGCCTGAGCAACATGGCAAAACATGTCTCTACAAAAAGTTTTTTAAATTAGCCAGATGTGGTAGTACATACCTGTAGTCCCAATTACTTGGGCGGCTGAGATTGAAGAATTACCTAAGCCTAGGGAGGTCGAGGCTGCAGTGAGCTGTGATAGTGCCATTGTACTCCAGCCTGGGTGACAGGAGTGAGATCTTGTCAAAACAAAAGAAAAGAAAAGAAAGAAAAGAAAAGAAAAGAAAGAAAGAGAAAAGAAAAGAAAAGAAAGAAGGAAGGAAGGAAGGAAGGGAAAGAAGGAAGGAAAGAAGGAAGGAAGGAAAGGAAAGAAAAAAAGAAAGAGGAATAGTAGCTTTAGTCACCACAATCTACCCATACAGGTAGTGACGGCTTTAAATCCTTTCTTAAAGCTATGCTTCAACAAGAGGCAAGTCTACAGAGTTTAATTTAGTACATGTTCCAAAGCATACTCAAAGTTACTTTAAATGTGTTGCCTAAAATATTTCAGGAACAAAGTAGTGTATAAATAAATAATAAATAAATACCTATTTCTATAAGTGGGTCAAGAAAAGTAGAGATATAACCACTACTCCACAGATATCTATTGGACTCAAAAAAAAAGGTGCTCCTTAAATAAAAACTCTCCCAAGGGATCTGTGGCCACAAACTACTTCTACCACAAATCCACTGAGTCATAGGACCCAAGAGCTAAGGGGGGTTTTGAGGTCATTTAGTTCAATATCCTACCCAAATCCAATGTACTGGATCCTATAGCCTAGTACATTGCTTAGGGATAAGTAATAATGATAATAATACAAAACACTTATGTATAGTTTACTATGTACTTTATAACATTAATTTCTTTAAACCTCAGAATAACCTTGGAAGGTAGGTAGTAGAATATGCCCATTTTACAGAAGAGGACAACTGAAGACAGAGGCTTAAATGTCTATCCAACTTTTGCTTAATGTTACTGCCTTGCAGTTTCATTATGAAAAGGATATGCCTGATATAAAGCTCCCCTTATAAAAATTAGTCCCCAGAGTTTTTCCTCCCTAACAACTCTAATTCATTTTAATTCAATCTGAGCTGTTTCTTCTTCCTCCCAGATAATAGGAATTCCCAACCCAAACTCAGCATGCACTTCAGTCTATTGCCCTCCCTGTATGAAGGCAATGTTTTCTGGACAGCATCCCTTGGCATCACTCTAAAGGTTACTGCCTGAATTACAAATTTACCTTTGCCCTTTGCTTCAAGGAAGTCCCCAATTACCACATTGCTTCTTCCAAGGGTCTGGGAGCTCTGGGCAGGCAGTAATTCAGGTCTCTTTAACAAGCAGGCAGTGGCTCTGTTGTCCAGGGGACAGCACTCGATAAACATGCTGTGCTTCGTACTTCCCCCCATCTCCACTTACCTCTGAAACTAATTACCTTGCTAACTGCAAGTCATGCTAATGAGCTGCTGGACGATGGCAGTTTTTGTTCTCCAGAGAAAGGCCACAATGCAGTGGCAGAAACAACAGGAGCCTGGCAAGTTCAGGTCAGCTCTTCTCTGAGACTAAGCTTCGGAATTCTCAAAATACCACTTAGCAGGGAGACGGACTTGGATGCAAATTCCTCCTGGTGCTGAATGTCCTTTAATTAGCATTCAGGGAAATAAAGAAACATGAAGATTTAAAGGTCGCTGCATTAACATCTTACCCCCATTTCTGAATAGCTTGGTGTATATACTAATCTTCCACCCATTCCTTCTATTAATCACTGTCTCTAAGGAGAATTTGGCCAAAGCAGATTAGCCAACATGTTTCCTGATGGCAAAGTTACCCTCCATAAATAATAATAAAAGAAACCCCTGCCTATTTGTTCAACATTAACGTTTTCATGTAAATGAGTGCAATAGGGGTGGTTAAAATTTTAGCTCCCACTGAAAAGAAGTCAGACAGAATTTCTTGTTTCTCTGCAAACTGAGATCAGTGTCAAGACCTTTGTTTTCAACTTTCGAATCTGACCAGTTATCCTTCTCCCTAGAAGGATTTCATTTTACAAAATGCCCATTAGTGACAGACTCTTTTCCTGCATGAACTAAGAAGTCATTACAATATTTCCTTTGCAAACAACGCAATATGTTCTTTAGATTTGAAACCTGTCGAGTCCGGAAGAAAGGCTTTAGGAAACAGTTTGGAATTCAGCATCTTCTGGTCACTGTACCTGTATCCTACTCTACCCCAGTCCCCCACCATTTGCAATAACCTCAAAGCCTTTCCCTTGAAATAGTACCTTTCCATACTGCCCTGCTCTCCTAGTCCCTGAATGAGTGAGAAGAGGACAAATTACACAGCCGAGCCCCAAATTCCCACAATGTTTGTTCAGAGAAAAAAGAGTCGCTGGGGGTTTCCTTCCAGAGGTCTTCAAATGGACTTGTACTGCTTCTTCAGCTCTGCCCTTTCACGGGAAACATTTTACACTGTATTGTGAAAAGACAGTCTCAGAGAAAACCCATCCCTGGTGCTACCCTCGTATGGAGACATCTCAGAATCTGAGGGGCTGGGGGTCTGGACACCAACCATTCCGACCAGTGAGCATAGCCTTGAGCTTTGGTAGCCAAAAAAACAACACTTGTTTCTACAGCACATTCCATCGTGTCTCTTCTGCACACACTCACTACCTCTAGTAAAAAAATGTTTCTAAAGCTGATGAGAAGAGGAGTGGATGTCCTGACAATTCATCTCTGCAATAATTTTTTTTTTCCAGCAAGCAGCCAAAAATCATTCCAAACCAGCAGCTGTAAAGGTCAGGAGGGAAATTTGTTGCTGTTGTTGAATAATTTCTTACACACATGAGGAGAATATGATAGAACAGGGAAAGGAATGGATGCCTCTTTCTTAGATGTCAACCTGAGAGGCATGAGACCTTTCCTTCCCTGCCTCCCCACCCACCTGTTGGCATCACTCACGCCATGCCAAGGTATATTATTATCCAGACCATAAGAGCATTATTGATTCACTGACTTTCACAGACCAGAGTCCTACCCAATGGACTCTGTTATTACAAATATAATAAGCAAGAAACTGGACTTTTCTTGTTAGACAATTCTAAGTTTTATTGATTCCATCACTTCTGTCTAATGGTACACAACCAGGAACAATAAATCTCAAAAAATGATTGAAAGCAGAAATCAAATGCATGTTTTCTAGTATTCATAGGCTGGTCCAGTCCTCTCCTCAGAGGAAGGAGTGAACAAAACATTACCTTTTGGCTGTGCATCAGGAGAAGTCCCCAAGAGGCACACAGTCACATTCATTGTTAAAAATAAAGAAGTCTAGGGTCCACCAGAGAGAGGGAAAAGGTTGCTGTGCATATAGGGTTTCAAGAACTTCTAATAAAGGGGCCGTACAATTTGGTCAATGGCTGTTAAGAGCAGACAGAGCCATACACCATCCCTAACTGTTACTCAGCCCAGTTTCCTGATGCCCATAGGCCAGTGGGCAATGAGACCTTCATTAAATGTCCCTTGGAGGGACATTTAAGGTCTCCAGAATATAGTCAACCCAGCAGCAGAAGAAAGTGAAAGTGACTGTAGCTCAGTTTCCTTGATCAAAAAGACAAGCATACACCAAGAATTACATACAGGGCAGGCTGGCACTTAATTGAACTATGCCTACAAACAAATAGGATGACAGAATTAACAAAATGTTTGAGCAAAATAATTGTAATGAACAATGTAATACTTCTGACCCTTCGTGGTACCTAGGCTTTATTTGGCGGAAGAATTCATCACCAGATGGAAGCAGCGAGTCCTCTGAGTCCTCCTGTGACCCTACCTTCTTTAGATCCACCTATGGGTAGAGCTGGGGTCACGGTAACAGCAATGTCTCATCTGTGAGGTCCTCAGCACTTCTGGAAGTCCCAGAGCATGTCTACTGTATGCTGATGAACAAGCTCCCTCCTGTGGGGCACAGCACATGCTTCGCCCAGAGCTGGGACCCTGCTATATCGCCACCAGCACCCTGGCTTTCCACAATGCTATAGCTGCTTGGTTTATGGCAAATTGAGGTTGAATTCTCTCCTCCCATTTCAGTAATTCTTGCTAAAGCCATGCTTTCTGATATTTACAGTTTTCAGTAGGACAGCACTTGCAGTTCCTACCACTAATTCTCTCTCTGCTTAGGTTCTACAGAGTATCCAAATCCAGCAATGGACCATATACTGTCCTTAGAGCCACTGCACTCCTCTGATGATTAAGGCTGTGACTCAGCCAATTCAGCATATCCAGCTCCTTCTTTGTTTTTGTTTTTTGAGACAGTGTCTCACTCTGTCATCCAGACTGAAGTGCAATGGCATGATCTCGGCTCACTGCAATCTCCACCTCCCAAGGCTCAAGCGATCCTCCTGCCTCAGCCTCCCAAGTAGCTGGGACTACCAGCATGCACCACTACACTCAGCTAATTTTTGTATTTTTTGTAGAGACAGGATTTCACCAGTTTGCCAGGCTGGTCTCAAACTACTGGGCTCAAGCAATCTGCCCACCTTGCCCTCCCAAAGTGCTGGGATTACACGCGTGAGCCACTA
The DNA here is from genome assembly GCF_009764315.1 of Trachypithecus francoisi. NCBI lineage: Eukaryota > Metazoa > Chordata > Mammalia > Primates > Cercopithecidae > Trachypithecus > Trachypithecus francoisi. The sequence goes on from NW_022681468.1 coordinate 49,338,075, forward strand.
GGCCCAGCCTCCTTCTTCCTTTAGGATACTTTCTCTCCAAGGGGTTTCCTTAGCTTGTTCACAGAAACTTGTGCCATGTCATCCTATGGTCCAGACAAATCATAGCACCAGCAGTGGGCAGGTATCAGACAAAAGCAGGGCTTCTGCTTATCTTTGTATAGGAAAATTCTCCCACACCCTCACAGAGGGGGCCCCATGGTGGCATGAGACCCTGGGGCAGGGAGTCAACACACAATGTGGGATCTTCTCTCATATTTATTTGCTTCATCTGATCTGACACACCTGTAAACTATCAGAGGCGCTCTCTGATGGAGGCAATACTTCACTGTTTCTAGAGAGATGGTGCAGACTTTTGAATCTAAAATTTAAAACCTTCTTGAACTTTCCTAATGAAATGAATTAAGTCAAGGTTTGGCTGATGGAATAGCAAGGAGTAATTTCCACCTTTTCTGTGTGGTATTTGAAGTTCTTCTATTGCCTATCAGGTTCACCTGCTCACAAGAGTCACTCTGGAAACATTTGCTGAGCAAAACTGAGTTCTACTCCACTTCTCCACCTCTAGGGAATAGCAAAAGAAATGAGAGACAGAAGTGGAAAGGATTCCTGTTCAACTCAAGTTCTGAACCAAATCCACCATTCTTGTATCTACTAAACAAAAGGCCAACATTTCCACCAGAGCAGGTCCTCATATCTTGTTTACTGTTGGAAAGCTGAATGCACAGAACAGCTCTAGACAACCCAACTGAAAATGTTTCTCATAGTTTCATATTTTAAGTTGATGCTTAAAATAGTAAACACATATTTTATATTTACCAAGAACTTTAGGTTTCAGAGTACTCCTTAGCATTTATCTCACCCACAAAAGACTTGTAGATGACAGTCTTTTTCTTCCTATTTTAGAGCGAATTTATTCCTATTTAGTGTATGGAACCATTTACTCACACACTTACTCACTCTTTCACTTCCACATCCATCCAGTCATCTATTTTCTATTCTTTCCATGTCAAACCTGAATTACATCCATTTTTCACCTTTTGTTTGTTTGTTTGTTTGTTTGTTTGTGCCACAGTTACAACATGAGCAGGAGAGGGTAGAAGCTTATAATCTTTCTCCCTAGCCTGTCTCTTCTCCTTCAGTCACGATTCAACCAGAGAAACAGAAACACTATGAGATAATAGGAGATTTATTGGAAAGGACTGCTTATGTGACAGTGGGGCTGGCTAGGCAGGCCCAAAATCTATACAGCAGGCCATCAGGAAGGGTAGGCTGGAATTCTCAGGCACTGGCTGAAACTTCAGTCCACAGGTAGAAATGTCTTCCTCTTCCAGGAAACCTCAGCTCTGCTTCCAATGCCTTTCAACTGATTGAACCAGACCCACTAGATTATCAATGATACTCTCTCTTACTTCATGTCAACTGATTATGGACTTTAATCACAGTTACAAAATACCTTCATGACAACACCTATATTAGTGGTTAACTGGGGCTGTAGTCAAGCGAAGCTGACACATAAAACTGACCTTCATACCATCCACAAGATAACACTTCAAACTCACTAGTCTTTCTTTCCTCAAGCTACCATACTCTTCAGGCATTCAGAATTATAACTGCACTTTGAAACACAGCATTATGGGCAACATCCACATTTTAAGAGCTGTTAATGTGAAGTGTCTCTGACTGTTTTTAACATTTTTTAACTCCCTCATTCCTACTGAGAGTATTCTCAACATCCATCATGTCCCAACCCTGGACCCTATCACATGCACCTAGTCCACCAGCACACTTTCAGCCCCAGTCACACTCCACCTGGTTTGGTCAATGATGCTCTAGTAACATGAATGTCCCCTCTCTGACACTCTGACATTTCTCCTGACTTAACCTGTCTTTTCAATTCCCACTGCTGGGAAACACCAGTTCACCCATTTCCACCATTGTTTCTGTCTGTCTGTATCTGTCTGTCTCTCTCTGTCTATTATAATATCCTAGAAATTCATTGAATGAGGTCAAGAACTGATGCTGTAATGAATGTACATTTTCCACCCTAAACGAGTCTCTCACTGCTACTTGGATTTTTACCCACCTCCATCTGATTCCCCATCGCTCCTCCAGTTTAGGAAATCTTCCCACTCTCTTCAAGCCCCCAGCTGCCCCTTCTCTGCAGGTGACCTAGAGTCCTAATCAACTGGTGCTGCAGAACATGAATTTTCCCTCCTCTTCCCTCCATTTCTAAATGTCTCTGTATCTTCCCTCACCCTTTCCTCCCTCCTTCCAATTACAGAGATAGTTCTTTCATTTCCCTCTCTGATTCTCCTTTACTTATATTAACCATCCTAAGCCTCTCAACTCTTCTTGGATTTTGTTTCTTGTTCTATCAGCCCCTCTCTTGTATCCAAGTTCTCTGCTCTTTATTGCTTTTCTCTCCATTATTAAAAACACATGCAGCATTATTCTCTTCTGAAACGTAACAGAACAAAATCCTTCTCTATGTCCCCGCTTCTTCCTGAAGTTATTTCCTCTTATCAGTTGCCCTCCCTACATCCTCAAAAAGCCTTCTCTGTCCACATTTATTCTATCCATGGCTCTTGCCTCCTCACCAAAGAAATCATTCCCTTGAACATCAAGTGACTTACCAGGCACCCAACCCAATGGTCATTTGCAACACCTGACTGTTAAATCTCCCTCAGTTTCTAAGACCTGGTAATTTCTTGGACTCCTCTGCCTCTCTTGACTACTCCTTGTTTGTCTCCTCTTACCAGTGATTCTCCTTTGTTGCACATTTATAGATTATAGGAACCTACGTCTTTCAAATGGAGTATTAATACCCATGAGGCTTCCCTATGATGCTGCAGGAGGATGTGAAGACACAAGATAACCAGAGTGTGTATAAAGTGGAGAAGACACATTTAAAAATAATGACAGGGACCCTTTACAGAGAATTCAAAACTAGCTATGACATTTAACACAAGCCTTCTAAGAAATAGCACATTTTTAGCAGGACGCTTTAAGCCACACCCTCCAGACTACCCACGAATGCTATTCACCAGGTTCTGACACTAGACTTTGGCGGAAAAGTCTCCGAAACTTTGACCACATTATCTTATTTGACCTTCATGACAAATCTATTTTTAGGACACTATAATTATTACTCAGTTTTGCAGGTGAGGAATATGAGAGTAGAGTAGGTTCCTTAATTAATCTGGGGCTTCAGTTATCAAGTGCTACATTTAAAAACATTCCAGACTTAGTGGTTTGCAACAACCAATTTATTATTTCAAATGATTGTGTGGGTGGACTGGGGATCAGCTGGACAGTTCTTTTGCTGACCTCACTTGGGATTTCTCATGATGCTGCATCAGATGGTGGCTGGGCTGGAATGTCTTAGATGGCTCACTCCCATGTCTGGCACCTGGCTGGGGACAGCTAAAAGGCTGGGCTCAGCTGGGATGGCTGGGTCTCTCTCTCCATGGGTTCTCAGGGCCTCTCCCTCTTTATGGGCTCTCCAGCAGGGTAATTGGATTTCTCACATGGTGACTCAGAGTTACTCAAAGAGCAAAAGTCTTCTTGGAACTTAAGTCCAGAACGAGCACAATGTCACTCCCACTGCATTCTTTGGCTTAAAGCAAATCATTGGCCTACGCCAGGTTCAAGCAGAGGGGAAGCATGGTCCACTAGAAACTGCCAATATGACCCACTACTGGACTTGTCTGAGTGACAAAGCTGGGGCTTGGGACCAGTTTTTCTTTAATTTTACCTTTTAAAATTATTTTTTGCTGTTACTTGGTGATGAACAACCTCATTTATGTAGCTTTTTAATGTCTGAGATTACCTCCTAAATGTCCAAAATTGGTGTTACTAGATTTAATAATATGAATGCTTTTATAGCTCTTGATGCATACTGCCAACTACTGTCCAAGACATTTAAACTGTTTTATAAAGAGATTTGTATATATCATATGAATAAACAATTTTCCTATCCCTTCAATTAGAACTGAATATTATCATCAAAGTTTTTCCAATTTAATTAGCAAGAAGTGATATTAATACTTCAGTTTGTATTTCCTTGAGTAGTGAGGCTGGCCATTTGCATACATTTATTTACCTATTATAATTCTTCTTTTAGGAATTGTGTGTCCATGTCTTTTGCCCATTTGCCCTTTGATATTTTGCCATATTTCTTGTCAATTTTATGGTGCTTTATGTAATAATATAATTTTCTATTGCCTATACATCTTTTAATAATTTTTTTTTTAGACGGAGTCTCACTGACACCTGGCTGGAGTGCAGTGGCATGATCTCGGCTCACTGAAACCTCCACCTCCTGGGTTCAAGCGATTCTCCTGCCTCAGTCTCCTGAGTAGCTGGGATTACAGGCATACACCACCAGGCCCAGCTAATTTTTGTATTTTTGGTAGAGATGGGGTTTCACCATGTTGACCAGAATGGTCTCGATCTCCTGACCTTGTGATCCGCCTGCCCTGGCTTCCCAAAGTACTGGGATTACAGGTGTGAGCCACCTCGCCCAGCCTTAATAGTTGTCTTTAAGTCACAGCCTTGAATATAACAATCTTCTCCTAACAATGAAAGAAAACAGTCAATCAATGAAAAGAAGAGTCAGCAGTTCCCTACTGTGTAACATAGCAGTTCCCAACACCTTCTCACTCAGGCATCTGTGACAGATGGCAGTCACGTGCCTGACACATCACCATACACCCTGGGTTATGCACATTTTGCACATTTGTTGTAACTTTATCCCTTTCTTTCACTTTTAAAAAAGTATATTAAAATTTTCTATTTCTCTGCTGTGATTGCCTATTTTTTCATCCATTAAAAGTATATTTTAGTTTGATATACTCCCACTTGTTTATTTTTGCTTTTGCTGCCAGTACTTTTGGTACAATATCCAAAAGAATTCTTGCCAACACCAATAAAGGAGATTTTTCCCCTGTGTTTTCTTTTAGGAGTTTTATGGTTTCAGATCTTATGTTTAAGTCTTTAATTCATTTTGAGTTGATTTTTGTATATGGTGTAAGATAAGGATTCAATTTCATTCTTTATCATATGAAACTTCATACCCTTTGACCTTTGTACCTTTTGACCCTTTATCATGTGCATATCCAATTTTTCCAGGACCTTTTGTAGAAAAAAAATATTCTTTTCCCATTGTATCTTTTCGGTGACCTTGTTGAAGATCTGTTGGCCACGAGAGGCTTTGTTTCTGGGCTCTCCGTTCCATTGGTCTATACATTTATTTTTATATCAATAGCATACTGTTTTGATTACTATTGTTTGTAATATAATTTGAAATTAGGAAGTGTGATACTTCCAACTTTGTTTTTCTTTCTCAGGATTGTTTCAGCTACTTGGAGGTTTTTTTGTGATTCTATATGAATTTTAGGATTTTTTTCCATTTCTGCTAAGTGAACTAAATCAGAACAGAAAGAAAAATGCTGGATAATCTCACTTATGTGTGGAATCTAAACAAAACAACAACAACAAAAATCCCTTGAATTCATAGAAACAGAGAATAGAAGGGTGGTTACCAGGGACAGGGTTGGGGGGAAGGTTATAAGAGAGAGAATGGGGAGATAGAGGTCAAAGGGTACAAAGTTTCAATTATGTAGGATAAATAAGTCTAGAAATCTAATGTACAGCATGAGGACTATGGTTAATAATATTGTACTATTTAGTGAAAAATTACTAAGAGAATAGATTTTAGGCCCTTTTACAAAAAAAAAAAAAATTGTGAGATAAAGCATATTCGAGCATGGTTATAGCAGCTGCTTTTCTACCAATGTCTATATTGCTCTTTTCTAACAATTCTAATGTCTACGCTATTTTGAAGTTAACATCTGTTGATTGTCCTATCCCTTAGGAATGGGTCACATATTCCTGGTTCTTAAGTACTTTTGGACTTTGTCTTTAACACATCAATACTATGTTGTGCAGACTCTTAATTATTTTATACTTTTTCAAAGAGTGTTTTTTTTTTTTCTTTAGAAAGCAATCAACTTGGTTAGACTCAAAATGCACACTCTGTCTGCCCAGGATGTGGGAGGATTTAGGGGAAAGAATCTAGGGCAACTGGAATCACTGGAGAGTAATGGGGAACCCCAGTGTACTAGTCCCTTTTCATACTGCTGCAAAGAACTGCCCAAGACTGGGTAATTTATAAAGGTTTAATTGACTCATAGTTCAGCATGGTTGGGGAGGCCTCAGGAAACTTACAATCATGGTGGAAGGTGAAGGGGAAGTAAGGCACTTTCTTCACAAGGTAGCAGGAAGGAGAAGTGCCACATGAAAGGGGAAGGGGTCCCTCATAAAACTGTCAGATCTCGTGAGAACTCACTCACTATCATGAGAACAGCATGGGGGAAACTGCCCCCATGATCCAATTAACTCCACCTGATCTCTTCCTTGACATGTGGGGATTATGCAGATTACAATTCAAGACGAGACTTAGGTGGGGACACAAAGCCTAACCATATCACCCAGAAAGCAGAAAACCAGACAAGGGAATGCCAGATTCTGAGTATAAACTATGTCCAAGGCTTTGGCTGACTGCTGAGCCACACAGAGGATTTAAGGAAAGGCTCCACCTTTAAGGAAAGGAAAGGATTTAAGGAAAACGTTTCCTTAAATTCTCTTACCAGAGAGGCACAGACTTTGTATTGAAGTTTTAACTTCGTGCCAACATTATGATTACCCTGAGGGTAAAACTCAGCAGTCCAAATTTGACTTCCTTTCTTTTCTGCTCTTCTACACTCTCCAGAGCCCTCAAAGAATAGTTGTTTTTTGGTGGGGGGTGGATTTTTGGGATGGACTTCATTGTTGTTATCTGTCAGAGGGTCAGGCTATTAGATAAAAAACCTACTTCACCATACTGGAAGCAGAACTCTTTCAGAATATGTGCTTGTTATGTGCAATAGAAAGTTCATAAAAATAAACATGGTATTTGTCCAAAGTGAGGAAAGGAATATTTTAGTTTAGGGAATCACTACTTACTCACAACTTTTTGTTAGTGATGGCTGTGGAAGTGCAAAATGTTGCAAGTATAATAGCATTTTCTTCTATATTAATTGCCTACACACACCTCTAAGAACATACACAGTTTTTGTAACTCTTTTTTTCTGTTTGTTCTGGTTAAACTCACTGAAATATTATGTCTATCTGTTAAATATGTATGACACATTAATATTTAAATACATATATTTATATATTTTAAATATATTTTTGCTGTGAAAATATTGACATATAACCAGTCTCTCTCGTCATCAGATCTATTTGACAAATATTCTCATGTGGATTTCCAGTAATATTTGGGTTTTTTTCTCCACACAAGCAGACTCTGATTAAATTGGTTTATGTTGACTCCCATAAATATTTGCACCTATATCATAACTACCACATAACATTGTTGGTATAGTACCTAGGTTTTGTTGCTATTGCTCTTTGTTGTTTGCTTTGGTTTGTTTAGAATTCCTGTACTGGGCCGGGCACGGTGACTGGAGTGCAGTGGCACAATCTCGGCTCACTGCAACCTCTGCCTCCCAAGTTCAAGCTCACACCTGTAATCCCAGCACTTTGGGAGGCCGAGGTAGGTGGATCACCTGAGGTCAGGAGCTCAAGACCAGCCTGACCAACATGGTGAAACCCTGTCTCTACTAAAAATACAAAAATTTGCCAGGTTTGGTGATGTATCCCTGTAATCCCAGCTACTCGGGAGGCTGAGGAAGGAGAACCACTTGAACCTGGGAGGTGGAGGTTGCAGTGAGCCAAGATTGCACCACTGCACTTCAGCCTTGGCAACAGAGCAAGACTCTGTCTCAAAAAAAAAAAAGTATTCCTATACTAAGTGGTGTTAGTAAGTTCCACGAGGATCTGCAGATTCCAGTGGGAAGTCTGGAACCAGTGCTCACTAATAGACTTCTCCATAAATTCCCAAAAGGAGGAGGACTTTGTCGTGTTTGGGGAAGATCAATAGAATTTTGGTGCCTGGTAAAGATGGAAGACTCCAGTTTCTTCTTGATCAAACCCCATAAGAACATTGGTGATATCAGCGGTATCCTGTGTTCTGATATGAACATGAGAACTTTGGTCATATCCCTAGTTTCCTCACTCTCACACGTTGGCCACCACTTGGTGCACCTGCTACAAATGAGTCTTGCAGCACCTCCCAGGAGAGCAGTGATGCCTAACTTCAGACCTAAAGTCCATTTCTGCCAGTGAGTTTCCCATAAAGAGAAAAAAGAGTAAATATACCTTTTTCAGGCAAGCAATACTCACCCCATTAAGACTCCAAAATAACGACTGCTTTAGTTAACCATCTGCAACTAAAAGAATCATAGACACTAATACGTAATTCTTGTATTATGACCAAATATTTATGTGGATGCCTCTCCAAGGAGTAAACATATGTACATATGTTCAGTGCCATAGTTTCAACTCAGCTGCTATACTACAAAGCCAATCAGCTTGCTGTGCTGTGTCCACACTGTGATGGCTCTCACAGCTGACCAAGTACTTGGTCATCCTTACAGCCTCTTTCTTCTTCTTTTACCATGATGTCAAGCATACATGTCAACTCACAGCTGAAAATTGCTCCCCTTCCAGAAGCCTCCCCAGCAATTTCCTTTTATTGCTACAGAACATAGATCAGCAGGTCAGTGCTGCATTATTCCGCACTTGTTTTTATATCACTTCCTTGGTTAAACAAGATGATTGAGCACATGACTACCTTCACTCCCACAATCGCTTAGGTGGACCTGAAATTTTTGTGATATCCCAGACAGGTAGCCTGAAAAAAAAAAAAGATTATGAAAAATCTTTTTTATTATATAGCTAATTCTATTGTGTTGTGGAAAAATTATGAAATATAGAAAACAATAAAAATTACCCATAATTCTACCTGTAAGCAACATTAGCTGTTAGCATGTTGGTATTATTCCCTTCTAGAGAACACCGCATATAACTGTAGACAGATGTAGAGATAAATATGGATACAGACCCAGATGTCGATGTAGATATAGACGTATTGGAAAAATGTACAGCTTGTTTTCTAGTCAACTTTGAAAACTCACAAGATCATGAGTGGTTATGAAGATAACAATTCCATGGGGAAATACAAGTTAGATACTGTGATAGTGTTAATTTTAGGTATAATTTCACTGGATTAAAGGATACCCAGATAGCTGATAAAGCATTATTTCTAGATGTGTTTGTGAGGGCATTTCTAAAGGAGATTGGTGTTAGAATTGATGGACTGAGCAAGAAAGAGTCATCCTCAGTCTGGATGGGCTCTACCCCATCAGCTGGGGACCTGGATAGAACAAAAAGGCAGAGAGACTAATTCTCTCTTCTCTTGGAACTAAGACACCTTTCTTCTCCTGTCCTTGGACACTAGAATCCCAGGTTCTCTGGCCTTTGGACTCTGGGACTTGCACCAGCACTGCCCCCAGGTTTTCAGGTCCCAAGCCTTGGACTGAGAGTGACACCATTGACTTCTCCGGTTCTAAGGCCTTCGGACTTGGACTGAGCCACACTCCTGACTTTCCTGGTTACAGCTTACAGATGGTCTACTGTGGGACTTTTTAGCCTCTACAATCACATGAACCAATTCCCCTAAGAAAGTCCCCTCTATCCACATATCTATGTATCTATGTATCTATGTATCTATGTATCTATCTATCTATCTACCTATTTATCTATCTATCTATCTTTCGGTTCTGCTTCCTTAGAGAACCCTAATTAATACAGATATTTTACATTAACAGATACTCCACCAGTTCTTAGGTTAAATTCCAAAAGACTACTTTTCTTACCTGGAAAAGAGGAAAGGAATATTGCCAATTCACTGGCTCTAAGGCCTTTCCTGGATACAAGGAAAGTTAAATGTAAACATGAGTTGCTGGGGGAATGTCATGTAATCTCCTCTAGCTGTCTTAAGAGAAACAGTAACAAAGCAATATAAATTCTAGTACATAAGGACAATGTAAATGTGGCCTTCTGAAGGCAGGGATACAATGGCAAAACAATCCTCCAGGTTGCCACATGAAATTCTGCTTCAATCTAGGGGGTCTCGTGGCAAGGTGGGCTGAGTCATGAGCCATGAAACCCTGTTCTAATTGACTGCTTCTATGACCACAGGAAAGTCAGTTTACCCCTCTGAGCAGCAACATCCTGAGTTTTAAAATAAGGACATTATAGGGGAAATCATCCATGAGAGGATGTAGCACATCAGCTGTGGTCATGATTCCTTACCTCTAGACAATAAGAGGCTTGCTTCCTATTGGTTTCTAAACTTTTTTTTCTTCCTCATGAGACATTATAAATAGAAACTTCTCTTAAGAAGCACACACACAAACTTTTTTGGAGTCTGTATCACTTGAGACTTATCAGTTTCTTAAGGATTGGCAAAGACTTTCTGACAAAATAAAGACACACACCCCCATCCCACATCTTTATACTCATAAAAAGATTTTATATGATCATATGACATTTCCTGGATTTGGTTTGGACTAGAAAATACAACACAGGATGAGAACCAAAAATTTCAGAGGTTTTAAAACTCAGACAGTAGAAAAATCAATGCAAACTATTGGAAAAACTGGGGAGAAATGAACCTGATCAGTGCCTGCCCTGTACTGTCTCTATGTGGTACAATGCTATCCCTGGGGGAAAGGTCTTCATAGAATAGAGTAGCCATCCCAATATTCAGAGAACTCATCACTTCCACACATAAAGGCAAACACACTCTTTTATAACCCTGGCATTCTTGGAACAGTATTGTAACATATTTATTAATATAGGCTTTCTATTTTTATCCCCCTTTGGGTATGGCAGAGAAACTAGAGGAAAGAATGAGTTGGTGAGGTGGAGAGTCAAGTGTACTCTACCATGTTCTCTAAAACTTCAGGGCCTGAGCCTCAGTTTCTCAACTGTAAAATGTAAACAGCAATTCTCAGTGAGGTGTCGTGGTGCTCAAATTACATAACAGATCTGAAAGGGCTTGACAAACTGGAAAGCACTATATCATTACAGGGTAATGTTACTACAAAAGATGAAAATCTCCTTTTTGTACACTAAGCATATGTGACACCTAAGATTTCTTCCCATAGCACCTAAATGTACCTGTTTCATTATATTTACTATACTACCAATCTAGATCCCTTATCTGAGCTCCAGAGTGTTCATCCAGTTGCTTACCTGACATGCCGACTGGGATATCTTACAGTTACCTCGAACTCTACAGGTCCAAAAGCAAATGCATGATCCTTCCTCCTCAAGCCTGGTCTTCTTTCAGCATTCCCTAACTCAGGGAATGAGGACACCTTTTATCAAACAATGCAAGCTAGAAAATGGGGAATTATTGACATCTCTCTTTCCATCACCATAGGCTGAATTCAAAGACCTAAGGTAAAAAAATAACAGTTTTTGACTTTGCAAATTTAACAAATTAAATAGTCGTTTCCACAAAGCAGTCTCCAATGTTAAAAGCAAACAAACAAAAACAACTTCATATTGAATTTAAGGACTCAGGACTCCTAATGCAACTAATGGTGACCCACCATAGCACCCCAGATTTTTTGACATGTACATACTATTAGGCCCTCCCTGAATCCGTGCTTCTTATATTTGAGTGAAGATTTAGGTAGGGAAAAGAATCTAGAGACTGGCTATAAATACCATTCAATCGATGCCAGCCAAATCTTTGACTGGATTAAAGTCAGGATCTGAAATGTGTTGTATTCTGGAAATTCATTCATTTCCCTACGTCTGTGGTTCCCTCCCTCTCTTAGTAAAAATGATAACCTTGTCATATATGAATGAAGTGGGATGGAAGTCTTCAATTGTCAGTCAGGTTAGATAGGTGAGGTAGGGGTAGGGGCAGCAGACCCACAAAACTGAGGGAGACAAACATTAGGACCAGAAGGCATAAGAATTAGTGCTACCGATCTTGCCGGGGGGGCGGAGCAAGATGGCCAAATACGAACAGCTCCAGTCTCCAACTCCCAGCGCGAGCCACACAGAAGACTGGTGATTTCTGCATTTTCAACTGAGGTACTGGGGTCATCTCTCTAGGGAGTGCCGGACAATCGGTGCTGGTCAGCTGCTGCAGCCTGACCAGCGAGAGCTGGAGCAGGGCGAGGCGTCACCTCACCTGGAAGCGCAAGGGGGAAGGAAATCCGTTTTCCTAGCCAGGGGAACTGAGACACACAACACCTGGAAAATCGGGTAACTCCCACCCCAATACTGTGCTTTAAGGAAACAGGCAAACCAGGAGAATATATCCTACACCTGGCCGGGAGGGTCCCACGCCCACGGAGCCTCCCTCACTGCTAACACAGCAGTCTGCGGCGATGGATCCGCAAGGCAGCAGTGAGGCTGGGGGAGGGGCGCCCGCCATTGCTGAGGCTTAAGTAGGTAAACAAAGCCACTGGGAAGCTGGAACTGGGTGGAGCTCACAGCAGCTCAAGGAAGCCTGCCTGTCTCTGTAGACTCTACCTCTGCGGACAGCGCACAGCTGCAGTCCAATAGGGGAAAGAGCGGGGGCCGGTGCAGACGCGAACGACTCTGTCTGACAGCTTTGGGGAGAGCCGTGGATCTCCTAACGCGGAGGCTGAGATCTGAGAACGGACAGACTGCCTGCTCAGGTGGGTCCCTGACCCCTGAGTAGCCTAGCTGGGAGACATCCCCCACTAGGGGCAGTCTGACACCCCACACCTCACAGGGTGGAGTCACCCCTGAGAGGACTTCCAAAGAAAGAATCAGACAGGTACACTCGCTGTTCAGCAATATTCTATCTTCGGCAACCTCTGCTGCTGATACCCAGGCAAACAGGGTCTGGAGTGGGCCTCAAGCAATCTCCAACAGACCAACAGACAGTCCTCTGACTGTCAGACGGAAAACTATCAAACAGGAAGGACACCTATACCAAAACCCCATCAGTACGTCACCATCATCAAAGACCAGAGACAGATAAAACCACAAAGATGGGGAAGAAGCAGGGCAGAAAAGCTGGAAATTCAAAAAATAAGAGCGCATCTCCCCCTGCAAAGGAGCGCAGCCCATCGCCAGCAACGGATCAAAGCTGGTCAGAGAATGACTTTGACGAGATGAGAGAAGAAGGCTTCAGTCCATCAAACCTCTCAGAGCTAAAGGAGGAATTACGTACCCAGCGCAAAGAAACTAAAAATCTTGAAAAAAGTGGAAGAATTGACAGCTAGACTAATTAATGCAGAGAAGATCATAAACGAAATGACAGAGATGAAAACCATGACACGAGAAATACGTGACAAATGCACAAGCTTCAGTAACCGACTCGATCAACTGGAAGAAAGAGTATCAGCGATTGAGGATCAAATGAATGAAATGAAGCAGAAGAGAAACCAAAAGAAAAAAGAAGGAAAAGTAATGAACAAAGCCTGCAAGAAGTATGGGATTATGTAAAAAGACCAAATCTACGTCTGATTGGGGTGCCTGAAAGTGAGGGGGAAAATGGAACCAAGTTGGAAAACACTCTTCAGGATATCATCCAGGAGAACTTCCCCAACCTAGTAGGGCAGGCCAACATTCAAATTCAGGAAATACAGAGAACGCCACAAAGATACTCCTCCAGAAGAGCAACTCCAAGACACATAATTGCCAGATTCACCAAAGTTGAAATGAAGGAAAAAATCTTAAGGGCAGCCAGAGAGAAAGGTCGGGTTACCCACAAAGGGAAGCCCATCAGAATAACAGCAGACCTCTCGGCAGAAACTCTACAAGCCAGAAGAGAGTGGGGGCCAATATTCAACGTTCTTAAAGAAAGAATTTTCAACCCAGAATTTCATATCCAGCCAAACTAAGTTTCATCAGTGAAGGAGAAATAAAATCCTTTACAGATAAGCAAATGCTTAGAGATTTTGTCACCACCAGGCCTGCCTTACAAGAGACCCTGAAGGAAGCCCTAAACATGGAAAGGAACAACCGGTACCAGCCATTGCAAAAACATGCCAAAATGTAAAGACCATCGAGGCTAGGAAGAAACTGCATCAACTAACGAGCAAAATAACCAGTTAATATCATAATGACAGGATCAAGTTCACACATAACATATTAACCTTAAATGTAAATAGACTAAATGCTCCAATTAAAAGACACAGACTGGCAAACTGGATCAAGAGTCAAGACCCATTCTGCTGTATTCAGGAGACCCATCTCACATGCAGAGACATACATAGGCTCAAAATAAAGGATGGAGGAAGATCTACCAAGCAAATGGAGAACAAAAGAAAGCAGGGGTTGCAATCCTAGTCTCTGATAAAACAGACTTTAAACCATCAAAGATCAAAAGAGACAAAGAAGGCCATTACATAATGGTAAAGGGATCAATTCAACAGGAAGAGCTAACTCTCCTAAATATATATGCACCCAATACAGGAGCACCCAGATTCATAAAGCAAGTCCTTAGAGACCTACAAAGAGACTTAGACTCCCATACAATAATAATGGGAGACTTCAACACTCCACTGTCAACATTAGACAGATCAACGAGACAGAAAGTTAACAAGGATATCCAGGAATTGAACTCATCTCTGCACCAAGCGGACCTAATAGACATCTATAGAACTCTCCACCCCAAATCAACAGAATATACATTCTTCTCAGCACCACATCGCACTTATTCCAAAATTGACCACATAATTGGAAGTAAAGCACTCCTCAGCAAATGTACAAGAACAGAAATTATAACAAACTGTCTCTCAGACCACAGTGCAATCAAACTAGAACTCAGGACTAAGAAACTCAATCAAAACCGCTCAACTACATGGAAACTGAACAACCTGCTCCTGAATGACTACTGGGTACATAACGAAATGAAAGCAGAAATAAAGATGTTCTTTGAAACCAATGAGAACAAAGATACAACATACCAGAATCTCTGGGACACATTTAAAGCAGTGTGTAGAGGGAAATTTATACACTAAATGCCCACAAGGAAAGCAGGAAAGATCTAAAATTGACACTCTAACATCACAATTAAAAGAACTAGAGAAGCAAGAGCAAACACATTCAAAAGCTAGCAGAAGGCAAGAAATAACTAAGATCAGAGCAAACTGAAGGAGATAGAGACACAAAAAACCCTCCAAAAATCAATGAATCCAGGAGTTGGTTTTTTGAAAAGATCACACAATTGACAGACCGCTAGCTAGACTAATAAAGAAGAAAAGAGAGAGGAATCAAATAGACGCAATAAAAATGATAAAGGGGATATCACCACTGACCCCACAGAAATACAAACAACCATCAGAGAATACTATCAATGCCTCTACGCAAATCAACTAGAAAATCTAGAAGAAATGGATAATTTCCTGGACACTTACACTCTCCCAAGACTAAACCAGGAAGAAGTTGAATCCCTGAATAGACCGATAGCAGGCTCTGAAATTGAGGCAACAATTAATAGCCTACCCACCAAAAAGTCCAGGACCAGATGGATTCACAGCTGAATTCTACCAGAGGTACAAGGAGGAGCTGGTACCATTCCTTCTGAAACTATTCCAATCAATAGAAAAAGAGGGAATCCTCCCTAACTCATTTTATGAGGCCAACATCATCCTGATACCAAAGCCTGGCAGAGACACAACAAAAAAAGAGAATTTTAGACCAATATCCCTGATGAACATCGATGCAAAAATCCTCAATAAAATACTGGCAAACCGGATTCAGCAGCACACAAAAAAGCTTATCCACCATGATCAAGTGGGCTTCATCCCTGGGATGCAAGGCTGGTTCAACATTCGCAAATCAATAAACGTAATCCAGCATATAAACAGAACCAAAGACAAGAACCACATGATTATCTCAATAGATGCAGAAAAGGCTTTTGACAAAATTCAACAGCCCTTTATGCTAAAAACGCTCAATAAATTCGGTATTGATGGAACGTACCTCAAATAATAAGAGCTATTTATGACAAACCCACAGCTAATATCATACTGAATGGGCAAAAACTGGAAAAATTCCCTTTGAAAACTGGCACAAGACAGGGATGCCTCTCTCACCACTCCTATTCAACATAGTGTTGGAAGTTCTGGCTAGGGCAATCAGGCAAGAGAAAGAAATCAAGGGTATCCAGTTAGGAAAAGAAGAAGTCAAATTGTCCCTGTTTGCAGATGACATGATTGTATATTTAGAAAACCCCATTGTCTCAGCCCAAAATCTCCTTAAGCTGATAAGCAACTTCAGCAAAGTCTCAGGATACAAAATTAATGTGCAAAAATCACAAGCATTCTTATACACCAGTAACAGACAAGCAGAGAGCCAAATCAGGAATGAACTTCCATTCACAATTGCTTCAAAGAGAATAAAATACCTAGGAATCCAGCTTACAAGGGATGTAAAGGACCTCTTCAAGGAGAACTACAAACCACTGCTCAGTGAAATCAAAGAGGACACAAACAAATGGAAGAACATACCATGCTCATAGGAAGAATCAATATCGTGAAAATGGCCATACTGCCCAAGGTTATTTATAGATTCAATGCCATCCCCATCAGCTACCAGACTTTCTGCACAGAATTGGAAAAAACTGCTTTAAAGTTCATATGGAACCAAAAAAGAGCCCGCATTGCCAAGACAATCCTAAGTCAAAAGAACAAAGCTGGAGGCGTCACGCTACCTGACTTCAAACTATACTACAAGGCTACAGTAACCAAAACAGCATGGTACTGGTACCAAAACAGAGATATAGACCAATGAAACAGAACAGAGTCCTCAGAAATAATACCCACATCTACAGCCATCTGATCTTTGACAAACCTGAGAGAAACAAGAAATGGGGAAAGGATTCCCTATTTAATAAATGGTGCTGGGAAAATTGGCTAGCCATAAGTAGAAAGCTGAACTGGATCCTTTCCTTACCCCTTATACGAAAATTAATTCAAGATGGATTAGAGACTTAAATGTTAGACCTAATACCATAAAACCCTAGAAGAAAATCTAGGTAGTACCATTCAGGACATAGGCATGGGCAAGGACTTCATGTCTAAAACACCAAAAGCAACGGCAGCAAAAGCAAAAATTGACACATGGGATCTAATTAAACTAAAGAGCTTTTGCACAGCTAAAGAACTACCATCAGAGTGAACAGGCAACCTACAGAATGGAGAAAATTTTGCAACCTACTCATCTGACAAAGGGCTAATATCCAGAATCTACAAGAACTCAAACAAATACAAGAAAAAAACAAACACCCCATCAAAAAGTGGGGAAAGGAT
Source organism: Trachypithecus francoisi (assembly GCF_009764315.1). Classification (NCBI taxonomy): domain Eukaryota; kingdom Metazoa; phylum Chordata; class Mammalia; order Primates; family Cercopithecidae; genus Trachypithecus; species Trachypithecus francoisi. The sequence continues at coordinate 49,355,333 of NW_022681468.1, forward strand.
ATGAACAGACATTTCTCAAAAGAAGACATCCATACAGCCAACAGACACATGAAAAAATGCTCATCATCACTCGCCATCAGAGAAATGCAAATCAAAACCACAATGAGATACCATCTCACACCAGTTAGAATGGCAATCATTAAGAAGTCAGGAAACAACAGGTGTTGGAGAGGATGTGGAGAAATAGGAACACTTTTACACTGTTGGTGGATTGTAAACTAGTTCAACCATTATGGAAAACAGTATGGCGATTCCTCAAGGATCTAGAACTAGATGTACCATATGACCCAGCCATCCCACTACTGGGTATATACCCAAAGGATTATAAATTACTCTACTACAAAGACACATGCACACGTATGTTTATTGCGGCACTATTCACAATAGCAAAGACTTGGAATCAACCCAAATGTCCATCTGTGACAGACTGGATTAAGAAAATGTGGCACATATACACCATGGAATACTATGCAGCCATCAAAAGGATGAGTTTGCGTCCTTTGTAGGGACATGGATGCAGCTGGAAACCATCATTCTTAGCAAACTATCACAAGAAGAGAAAAACCAACACCGCATGTTCTCACTCATAGGTGGGAACTGAACAATGAGATCACTTGGACTCGGGAAGGGGAACATCACACACTGGGCCTATCATGGGGAGGGGGAGGAGGGAGGGATTGCATTGGGGAGTTATACATGATATAAACGTCATGCACATGTACCCTAGAACTTAAAGTATAATAAAAAAATAAGAAAAAAAAAAGAAAGAAAGAAAGAACGAAGAAAGAAAGAAAGAAAAAAGATAGAAAGAAAAAGAATTAGTGCTACCATCGACTGCCAAGAGGGGATTTAACTATGCTACCCAGTGACATGCTGGGAGCAAAGGGCAAGACTGGACAAAGGAGTGGAGTGCTCAGCAGGGAAGGAGGGCCCCCTAGACACCCCAGATCAGGCCAACTGGGCCCCCTAGGTGAGTATCTGAGAGCAGGGCTGGAAGGCTGGAGGGCAGGTTGATGGCTATTACTATAATAATAGCCCTAGAGCTGAATCAGGGAGCAAAGCTGGGGACAGGCTTCTTTTCCGTTTTCCACCAATCATTTGCAAAAAAAAGTGTAAAGCACTGGAACATTTGCAGAAAAATTAAATCTTAAATATAAACTCAATGCATAACAGATCAAGGCAAGAAATGCTGCTCTAGTTACAGAGATGCGGGGAGATTGGGCTCCACTTTGTCTACTGCAGATGGGAGGGGTCCCTTTCTACTCCTCTTAATCACTGTGGATGGAGTCGGGGGGTGCAGAGGTTGGGAGTGGAGACACTGAGCCTTTTTTTCAATCCTTACCCCATCCCTGACTGATGAGAGAAAGATCTGTTAGCAAACTCTTGCCTCTGGTTATTTGCCTTCAATCCTGGCCAAGAAAAAAAGCAAATGGAAATGCTAAATCTTATTAAAGATCCTGGCAATGTTGGCCACACCTGGAGCCAAACCAAAAACAAAAACAAAAACAAAAATTCCCTGATAGCTAGCAGGCTTTAAAGAAGATAAGGAGGAAAAATATATTGCCCATATATTCCCTGGCATAAATTTATGGTGTAGAATTGTGCAATGACAGCCATCATGTGAACAAGGGTGACCTTGGGCTTTGACTGCACATAATGGTTACCACTGAGGCAGAAAGTTCAGGGCTGTGGATCTGAAGCTGTCCTGCAGTGAGCTGGTGTTACAGGAAGTTTCTGTGACAACAGTAAAGAGAACACACTCAGTGCTTGTGTCTAATAAGCACACTAAGTGCGGGGCTGAGTATCTGCTACATATTGTAAATAATGGCAATAAAAACACAGATGAAGGTGCAGGGAAAAGCTACTCATTCTTTATTGGTGGGAATACAGATTGGTCCAGCTTTCCTTGAGAAATCTGGCAATAGTCATCATTTTAAGCGTAGATATTCATCAGCACTGCAATTCTACTTCTCAGAATGTATCTTGTAGAAATACTCAACAAGTATACACATATATAGATAGATGAGATTTTTTGCAGCATCATTCTTAATAGCAAAAAGAAAAAGTGGAAGTATTAAAATAACCATTAGTAGAGAGCTTGTCAAATATATTATGAGCAATACTCAGGATGGAACCCAGCATAGCTTTTAAAATGGAATATATCCATATATATGAATGTGGAATTAATTATCAATATAGTAAGCAAAAGAGAGTTTCAGGCAGTATGTATAATTCCACTTGTGTATAAAAAGCTCAAGATTATATGCATTTATATAATCCATATTGACAGCTCTGGAGTCGTGGTTAGGCAATGCCATAGAAAAAGATCGATAAACAGCCAATAATTTTAACAGTGTTTTCCCCCTTGGGAACAAGAGTGCAGGAATAACTCAAGGAATCTTCATTTTAACTTTATTGTGTTCAGTGTTATTTGAAAATTTTCAACGAGAAAACAATAAGACGGGTATGGGAAACACGAGGAAATGACAGTGTCAAGGTTTGTGGCCAGGTTGGACTAACTCCACCATCCATATTCTCTGCTCTGTGTCACAAGCAAAAACATACCACCGTCTATAATATGAATTGCCTAGCACTCTATCTAAATGGAACCTTTTCGGCAGGTTCCACTCCTGCTGCCACAGTCTGCAGCCAAAATTTTGTTCATTGCTTTATCCTTCTCAGAACGGTGACTTGCCATTTAAGATTCTTAAAATTTGCCTGAGATAGAGAATGGGACAAGCTATTTGAGGCCCTGGACACTCGTGACCAGGAATTCGTCCTTGTTTTATTAATCAAAAAGAAAGTCCCCTATTAGCAAGCTAAGCATAAGCACAGGTGAAGCAAACATCAGAGCAGAGTCGGTGTTCAGAAGAAACCTCTTGATCAGACAAGCTCCAAGGCCTGGTTGACTATGCTACCCTTCCTAGCATTTAAATCCCTTGTCTCATGGCTGTAATCAGGTTAAGGAGGGGGTCTGGGTACTTTACAGGAGGGTGTGGACACCCTCCAAGGGTGACACTGGGTCTGGTTCAGGTTAGAAGCCTTAGAAACTGTCTCAGCTTCTCCTGAGCGCCTGGGACATGAATTTCTGAGACTTGCCCTCCAATTATTTCCCGCCAAACTTCCCTTCCAAAGGGAGCAGAGCCATGGCAGAAAGTACCCCTGGATTTCCTGATCTGCTTTTTCATCCTCTCAAAGCAGACCCTTTTACTAGTGCTGGTCAGGTGTCCACACATGGGCCCTGCTGCTCCAGGCTGTAACATCCTCTTGCGCCTGTCACTGGTCAATACAAGGAGACTTTCCTACCTTAGATTGCTGCTTTACTCTTTCTTTATGTTTGGAAAGTATCTGTTCTTAATCTCCCTCTTTTCACACTTCACACCTCTGATCACCAATATTTTCCTCAGATATCATCAGTGACAATGTTTATTTATCTGATTCTTAACTGTACCCACTATTGTGGGACTTTTGTACCCTCCTATTTCTCCATCCCTAATCATCTCCATCACTTTTCTTCTGGGAGAGCCTGATCTTCCTCAGAATCCACAGGGCAGTGGTAGCATTGCCACCTGCATTCACCTGCATTCAGCAATGGAGAGGGCAGAATCACCCCAGGGCACTCAGCATGTGGGGACAGACTGGGCTGGGGCCTTCAGAACACTGGCCTCCTGTTCAGTAAAAACCTGCCCAATGCCTCCCCTCACCATCCTACTCCCATAAAACCCATAATCGTTTATTTAAAGTCTTTGTCTTCTAACCTTCAGTAAGATTCTGTGGGAAGTCCTGAGAGAACACATCTAAAATTTGGAGTGTATATTTTCTCTTAGAATTTGGGGCCCGTTTTGGAATTTGGAGTTTATGTCTACCTCTTCAAAAAAGTGTTTGCAATACTAGCTGTTGTAGTCAGCTAGGGCTACTATAACAAAATACCATAGACTGAGTGGCTTAAACAACAGACATTTGTTTCTTGTGGTTCTGGAGGCTGGGAAGTTCAAGATCAAGACCAACAGTTTTGGCTTCTGGTGAAGGCCTTCTTCTGGCTGGCAGGGACCACCTTCTTGCTGTGTCCTCACATGGAGGAGTGAGTGAGCTTCAGTCTCTTCCTCTTCTTATAAGAACACTCATCCCATCATGGGCCTCACCATCACAACCTCATCTAAACCTAATCACCTCCCAAAGGCCTCACCTCCAAACACTATCACATAGGGGGTTAAGACTTCAATGTAAGAATGTTGGTGGCAAACAAACATTCGGTACTTAATTCCAGCCTCAGCAACTGTCAATTGAAAAACCTTCATCTCTGTCATGTGAAGAAAATCAAAAAGATGGCCCCATGTTTGGGTCCTTGTAATCCACAAGATAGACAACTCTTTGCAGATGGTTACTCTAACTCGGAAAAACTGAGAGAGTGAAGAAAATTTGAAAGTATGTCTCCAAAACAGCCCTGATTGACATGGTAATTGTGCTTACCTGCCCTCCTCCCCCGACACAGACAGACAGACAGACACATTTACTCTGCCCCAGGTTCTGGGAGGTGAGTGTGGTACAGTGGATAAGGGTCACACTTTGGAGGCAGTGGTGGACCAAGCCTGAGAAAAGGGCTTTTGCACGATTTCTGGAGACAACCCTCTTCTGTGGTCTGGTTCACTGGTATTTCTCATTTCCCTGCATAACTCTGTCCATTGTACCCATCCCATCCCAAATTCCTTCTCTTACCTACGTGCTTAAACTTCCAAAATGATTCTATTTGAGGGTATCCACTGGTTGCAGAAGAACATTAAATAAAGTAAACAAAGGATAGTACTGCAACCTACTGCCTTCTCCCCACTCTAGTGCCCTCTTACCTAGCTCTTTCTTGGTTTCCAAAGCACTTGTCTTCTGATATACGGTAAAATGCCTTGATTCATTATGCTTCTTGTTTATCATTTATTCTTCCTATAGAATGTAAACTTCAAAAGGGCAAGAATCTTGGTCTGTTTTCTTTACTGATATATCCCATGCGCCTGTAAGAGGTCTGACATGTAGCAGGGGCTCAAAAATAGTTTGTCAAATTGAATGGAAGTTGCACCTGGGACAGAATTCAAGGTTCTCTTCCCTAATCCCTGAACCCTCAGATTTTCAAAGCTTTTCTTGCTGACGGGTCAGGCCCACTTGTGCCAGCTTGTTGGCACTCGTCTTGGACGCTGGCCATGCTTTCTCCAGCCAACCGTCGTGACACTGATTCATTGTTTGTATACAGCTCCTCTTAGGCACGAAGACAGTCTTCTGTCCATGGGCTTACTGCCGAGCTTAGGAAACCCAGCTCAGATGTGAAACCCTAGGCTTGGCAGCCAGCAGCCGGCAGCTGGCAGCCAGACATGGTAAGCAGTCCCCAGCTCTTTCAGCCATTCCCAGGCACTCCTGGGTATGCCACAAAACTACTCTGAACTTTTCCGCACACGTGCTTTTTCACTGAACATGACTTGGAAGGGAATGAGTGAGCCGTGGTATATTGCTCACCATCAGCTGCTTTGCATGACAGCAAACATTCAGCCATGCCCATGTGTTCAGCACAGGCCTGCCTGGGGAAGCAGGCACAAAGGCTGGGCCAGTCGCCAGCAGGTCTAGAAGTGGGCCCCAGATCTGTGCTCTCTACCAGACAGAAGGGAAGAGGGCTGCAGATTATCACTGGGAATGAAAAACCGAAAATCAGATGGGTGAGGGGACATATCCAATGTTGCATTGTAAGATGGAGGCAAACCAGGATATAGCTCCTTCCCCTTCACTTCCTTGTCTCTTGGATGTTCAGCATCTTCTCTTAACCTTTTCCCGAGTGGCAGAGCCTGCCTGCATAAGTATGGCTCAGTCACAAAGGGCCTCTGAGACCTTTCTTGCCTAATCTTCTTCACACAGCTCAACTGGTTCTTCACTTAAGACAACTGACTTCCAAGACAGTTTCTCCTCTACCCCAGACCACCATTCTCACTCACTCAGCTTTTGCACATCTCTATACTCCTGAGCACCTAACAAAGTTCTCTGCATTAAGTACTCAATAGGCAATCATTAAATAATAAAATCAATCAATAAGTAAGTGAATATGCTGCATCCTCTTAGTGTTGTAGACTTGGGACAAAGTGTCTTTCCATGATTATCACAGTTTAAACACCAACCTAGCCAGAGAGTCATACAGCTGACCAGTCCTCACTTCTCAGGACAGATCTCCACTGTGGATATTTTAGGAAATTTGGTGCTGTTATGCAAAAGCAGGGAGCAGAGAGCACAGAGCAGGCCTGCTGTTGAGCACTGGGCTCCTTGAAATTGACGTTCCGAATCAGACCCTCCAGGTCAGCCAAGGTGGGAGCAGTACTCAAGAAGCAGGTGCAAGATGGAAGACAGGATGTGTTTCTGTCCTGGTGTGATTCAACATCAAAGCTGGGCAGTGCTAGGAAATCGCCCACTAGCTGTGCTAATGGGTCAGCAAGGACACAGATAAGTGAAAGCATTTGAGTTATGACAGTAGGTTTTTGGGTTAATTTCTGGAGACAATGTGACAGAATGGAAATATCTCAGGCTTTACAGTCAAATCAACAAGTATTCCTATCTCTGCTCCACCAGTTTCTAGCTGTGCGACTTATGACAAGTTACTTGACCTTGTTTACTCATTTGTAAAAAGAAGGAAAGTAAATCACTTGCAGGAATAATGTAAACAGGAAAGGAAACAAAAATGTGTGCATGTGTATGTGTGTTTTTATCTTCTCACAGTACCTAAAACACTGCAAGTACTACATTGCTAGTACAAAACTAAGTTATTTTATGTATTCACTCAGTAATAGTTTTTAGGCAGTTGTTACACGCTAAGCAGAGGAAATTATGTTTAAGTTTTATCTTAAAATGTTCTAAAATGAGAAACATTCACTTTGAAAAAGTTTCTGGAAGTAGCAGAGGCGTTTTATACAAGTTGCAGGTAAGCTATTATGATATTGTGAAATATATACATTTAGTGTTCCTCCCATTTCCTGGCACACAGCTCCTAAAACCCTTGGAATCTCTGGAGTGATAAGAATGTATTTTGTATGCTAATGAAACGACTGCTGGCTGGGGTCCCCTAGATAACTGGGGACTGGTCACTGGAAAGACCCAGGCAGGATTAGAGGGCTGGAACTTTTGACCCCACCCTCCAACCACTGGAGAGGGAAGAAGAGTTGATGGTTGAGTTGATCACCAATGGCCAATGATGTAATCAGTCATACCTACATAACAAGTTCCATAAGAAAATTAAAGAACTGGGCTAGGCATGGTGGCTCACGCCTGTAATCCCAGCACTTTGGGAGGCTGAGGTGGGCAGATCACGAGGTCAGGAGATCGAGACCATCCTGGCTAACACAGTGAAATCCTATCTCTACTAAAAATACAAAAAAAAAAAAAAAAAAAATCGCCGGGCATGGTGGCACACACCTGTAATCCCAGTTACTTGGGAGGCTGAGGCAGGAGAATGGCATGAACCCGAAAGGCAGAGCTTGCAGTGAGCCGAGATCATACCACTGCACTCCAGCCTGGGCGACAGAGTGAGACTCTGTCTCAAAATAAAGAAAATTAAATTAAATTAAATAAGAACTGGGTTCAGAAAGCCTACAGATAGCAGAACGAACGGAGATGGCTGGAGGATGGCTCACCTGGAGAGCACAGAAGTGCCATGCCCCTTCCCACATGCCTCACCTAGGTGTCTCTTCCATCTGGCTGTTCATCTGTCTCCTTTGTAATATCCTTTATAATAAATGGGTAAATGTAAGTAAAGTGTTTCCCTGAGTTCTGTGAGCCACTCTAGCAAGTTAATCCAACCTGAGAAAGGGATGAAGGGAACCCTGGGTAGTCTGTCAGAAGGATAAATCACAACCTGGGATTTTATATTAGCATCTGAAATGGAGCAGTCATGTGGGATTGAGCCCTTAACCTGTGGGATCTGACTCGATCTGCAGGTAGTTTCAAAATTGAATTGATTTATAAGATAGCCAGCTGGTATCTGCTGGAGAATTGCTTAGTGTGTAGGAAACGAAGAAGAAGAAGAAGAAAAAATCACACATCTGGTGTCAGAGGTGTTGTGCCAGGTGAGTAGTGTGTACGAATAGGAAAAACACTTTTTTCCCTCTATCTTTTTTAGCTATAATCATTGATAAGAAGACACCAAAAAAAGTCAGCATGCAAAAATCTCTCAGCTTGATCACTACTAATGAGCAAGAGTTCACTCTGACTAAAGTAACTGGGGAATCACTGCCTTCTGAGTCGAGAGGATATGATCTTGAAAAATTTATCTTCTTTTTTTTTTTTTTTTTTTTTTTTTTTTTTTTGAGACGGAGTCTTGCTCTGTCGCCCGGTCTGGAGTACAGTGGCCGGATCTCAGCTCACTGCAAGCTCCGCCTCCCGGGTTTACGCCATTCTCCTGCCTCAGCCTCCCGAGTAGCTGGGACCACAGGCGCCCGCCACCTCGCCCGGCTAGTTTTTCGTATTTTTAGTAGAGACGGGGTTTCACCGTGTTAGCCAGGATGGTCTCAATCTCCTGACCTCGTGATCCGCCCGTCTCGGCCTCCCAAAGTGCTGGGATTACAGGCTTGAGCCACCGCGCCCGGCCGAAAAATTTATCTTCTTAACAAAGGGATACTTGTATAATTTCTTTCATTTTGCACTTGTTGCAAGAAAGGAAAGTTGTAAAAATGTTAGAGATACTGCCCATGTCTTTAGGTCAGGTGTACCAACCTTTTTAAAATTAATGTACATCATGCTTAGAAATCCATTTTCATGACTTTTTTACTGATAATGGTGAGTCAAGAGGTTCCTCACTTGGTGTGAGTATGGAATGTAGTTCAAATATTAATTAAGCCCATGGCGAGTCTTTATTTCAAATTATCTTATTTTTTGCCTATCATTCTTTATGATGCTCCAATGTAGCTGAATTAAAATCAAATGGTTTAGAAGTACATAATTAATTATATTCAGCTTAAATTACAGTTCCTAATTAATCCAAACCTGTTAATATGATATCTGGTGGGAATCAGTTACAAATGGTGGCAGTCACGTGAGGTCCCCACTGGTTCTTTTGTATTAGATAAAGAACTTTAAGAAAGTTCTGGTTAATGAATCATGGCTTGTGAGCCACATGTTGGACTCCCAGATTACTGGGGATCTGGGCAGCTCAAAGGGAAACTAAGACCATCCTGTAAACACTTCTGATAGGTTAGGCCTGGGTTGACAAGCAGTGGACACTAGTGTTGCCTGTTGGATTCTTTACCCCAGCACCCATGACCAGTTGATCATCATGCTCTCTCCTGCTGAGCCTAAACTCAAATTCATAACAGTTTTCAAAAGCCATCAACAATTGTATCAACTAATATCCAATTAGTTATCTATTGACACCACAGACTTGGTGGCTTAAAACAACACACATGTACTGTCTCACAGTGTGTTAGTCCCTTTACATACTGCTATAAAGAACTGCCTGAGACTGGATAATTTATAAAGATTTAATTGACACAGTTCCACATGGCTGGGGAGGCCTCAGGAAGCTTACAATTATGGTGGAAGGCAAAGGGGAAGCAAGGTACCTTCTTCACTGAGTGGCAGGAAGGAGAATGAACGCAGGAGGAACTACCAGACACTTATAAAACCATCAGATCTCATGAGAACTCACTCACTATCATGAGAACAGCATGGGGAAACCACCTCCACGATTCAATTACCTCCATCTGGTCTCACCCTTGACATGTGGGGATTATGGGGATTACAAGTCAAGTTGAGATTTTGGGTGGGGACAGAGCCAAATCATATCACACAGTTTCTGTGGGTCAGCAGTCTGTGCTCTAAGATCTGTCACAAAGCTGCAATTCAGACATATTATAGGACTGAGGTCTCATTTGAAGCCCGACTAGGGAAGGACTCACTTCCAAGCTGAGGTGGTTGTTGGCAGAATCCAGTTCCTCACAGGCTGCCACACTGAGGATCTTGGTTTCTAGCTAGTTGTTGGCTGGAAGCTCCCTTCAGCTCCTCACATGGCTCTCCCCATATGCAGCTCACAAAAGGCAGCTTAGTTTTTCAAAGCCAGCAAGGAAAACAGTCTTCTAGCAAGACAGACATTACAATGTTGTATAATCAGGGGCATCCCATCACCTTTGCTGTACTCTGTTGGTTAGAAGCAAGTCATATATCCTGTCCACACTCAAAGGAAGGAGATTACACAAGGGTGTGAATACCAGGAAGTGGGGATGATGAACGTTACCTTAGACTTGGTTAGCCACACCAGTATTTCAGAGTTAGCAGGGGAAATGACATAGTTTTGCCTTTCTTGGCTTAGATAGGCAAAGTGCCTGTGATAGAAAGCTTTCAATAGCTGAATGAGACAGCCTAAAAGCATTTGAAGGCCATGTTAAGTCAGTCTCAGAAGAATATGATGCTAAGGACTTTTGTTTTGTTACAAAGTATCACTCTAATCAAATTCTAAGGATATGCACCAAAAAATGTTAGGAAAGACTTCCATATTCAGAAATACGGCAGACAATTTGTCCAGTATGGAACATCTAAAAATATAGGATAAAAATACAAGAAAACGCCTTTTAAGGGCATGGTTAAGCCTGTATAAAAAAAAAAAAAGATAAATCCTCAGAAATCTAAATGAGAATACCCAAATCTAAGAGGCAAGAGAGCACTGAAGCACTTGTCTGGGGCATCTGTTAATTTCTGATGTCCTGAAACTTAGGTTTAAAGGACCGAAGATGTGGTAGGGTGGGGCATGGTAGAAGAAGAGCCTGGGTCTCCAGCACTATGTTAGGTTGGAATGAAGCCCACTGCCCTCCACCCAAAAAAAGCCAGAACATAAGAAAGGACAGACCCTCGGAGGTAAACTAGGGGAAAACATTCATCTTTCATTGGAAGATGATATAAATTGTTTTTGCCTTGACTATTAGCAGAGAAGAAAATAAGGACAAAAATCTCCTCTAAGAATACCTAACAACCGTAAATATCTGTTATGAAGATTTTGGGGTAAGATTTTGTACTAGCACTTCCAAAAAAATCTCACAGTGAAAATTTAGATTAAAATTGTCTTGGAATACAGCTTCCCAAGGCCTTTGGTAGAAACAGATCAAATCCTCTTAGAAGGGATGCATGTTAAATCCACGCTTCAATGAATTCCCACAGAATTAATGAATGTACAACCACCACAATCACAGCAACAAAATCGCAAAACACATGAGGAAATAAGCCAGTGTGAGCTATCATCTGAAGAAACAAACTGAAAAACAAATCTAATCACTAAAAAGTAGATATGCAAAGGCATGATACAGAAATTATAAGATATGAAATATGAAACAAATATATTTAAAATGTTTAACAATGAAAAAGAAGAATTAAAGATACTAAGGAACAAAAGATTATTATATTTGATTGGGCAAAATTTTTGAAAATACAGCTGCTAGGAACACAAAGACCATAACTAATACTGGAAATTTGGTGAGAAATTTAAATAGCAGATTGGACATAGCTAAAGTGAGAATTCAGGAATTGAAAAATAGATCTGAAAAAAATTACACAGAAATTAGCCCAGTGAAACAAAAAAATGAAAAACCTGGAAGAAAGACTAAGAGAAATGAAGGACACAGCGAGAAGGTCTAACCAGAGTTCCAGGAGATAACAGAGAGAATGGGGAAGAGGCAATATTCAAAGAGATTGAAGGGGCATTGGGTCTGGGGTAAATACCCGGGGTCTGTCATCTTGTGCCAAGAAGATTAAGGACACTGACACACTCGAGGAGTGAGTTTAGGAGCAAAGGTGTAATAGGCAAAAGGAAAAGAAAGGAGAGCAGCTCTCTCCCTCTTGCGAGAGATGGCATCCAAAAGAGAAAAGGCAGCCTGCGACAGACCACAGCAGATTTTACAGGCAGGCTTGAGGAGGCAGTGCCTGACTTATTTAGGGCCCACAGATTGGGTTTGACCAGGTCTGATGTTTACATAGTGCAGGGAAGGCTGGTTGCCCCATCTTAATCTTATTATGCAAATGGGCTTTCCACTTGGCCAATGCCATCTTGTCTGCGCCTTACTGCACACACGACTGGCAAAGAGAAGGGAAGACGGAGCCGCCCTTTTGATCATGCCTAGTCCCAGGTAGCCTTTTCCTATTGGCACAGCTGCCGTCATTCACCCCAGCAAGCTTCCAGCTTGCTTGCCTATGTCTGCAGCTCGATTTTACAGGTTGTTCTTTGTTAGAAAAGTAAATGATTTTGGGGCTGCTTTTCATTAAAAGGAAAACTTTTTTTTACTTTCTTATAATAATCTTTTTCTTCATTTCTTCTTAAAAAAGGGGGGGGATACATGTGCAGAATGTGCAGGTTTGTTACATAGGTATATGTGTGCCATGGTGGTTTGCTGCACCTATTGACCTGTCCTCTAAGTTCCCTCCCCTCACTCCCCACCAAAAGGCCCTGGTGTGTGTTGTTCCCTTCTCTATGTCCATGTGTTCTCAGTGTTCAACTCCCACTCATGAGTGAGAACACGCAGCGTTTGGTTTTCTGTTCCTGTGTTATGTTGCTAAGGATAATGTCTTCCAGTTTCATTGAAACGAAAACTTTACCGAGGACTTCCTTACCCTCACTATCTGCCTAAATACTTTCTTTTTAACTCCTATATCAAGATGACAGATGAGAATTTTCCAGAACTGATAAAAGATATAAATCTTCATATTCAAGAAGCCCAAGAAGTGAATCCAAAGCAGGGTAAATTAAAAGAGGACACACAAACAAACAAAAAAACCCTAGAATTATTGTTAAATTTCAGAACACCAAAGTCAAACAGAAGATCTTATACTGTGAAATATTTTAATCTGCTAAAGAGAAAAGGAAAATTACTTATAAAAGAACAACAAACTGACTTAACACACCTGACTTCTCAGCAGAACCAATAATAACAGAAGAGGATAGAATAATATACTGAAAGGGTTGAGAACAAATAACTGTCAGATTTCTATTATTTAAAACAATAATAATGTCTAACTTTGGGAACTTACAGAAAAAAACAAACACACTGGGAAATAGTACATGTCTCAGAGTGTGATAGGAGTTAAATTCCTCACACTTTTCTGGGCAAAGAGAAAAACATTATCTTTAGATTTCATTGAATTAACATGAATATTAAAATTTGTGACTGGACACAGTAGCTCACATCTGTAATCCCAGCACTTTGGGAGGCTGTGGCAGGTGGATTGCTTGAGCCCGGGAGTTCAAGACCAGCTTAGGCAACATGGCAAGAACCCATCTCTACAAAAAATACAAGAATTAGCCAGGCATGGTGGTGTGTGCCTGTAGTCCCAGCTAGTGGAAGGCTGCGGTGGGAGGATGGCTTGAGCCTGGGAGGCAGACAGTGCAGGGAGCTGAGATTGTATCACTGCATTCCAGCCTAGGCAACAGAGCAAGACTCTGCTTCAAATAATAACAATAATAATAATGTCTAAGGTGAACATTGAAAAAAATAGAAATAGAGACTATAATTAAAATGAAAAAGTTTTAATATGGATGATAGCCTTAAATAATCTAAAATACAATAGTTCCCCCCATATTCATGATTTATCTTTCCATAGTTTCAGTTGTCTATGGTCAATCATGGTTTACCATTGTTCAAATATATTAAACAAAAAACCCCACAAATAAACAACTCATTACTCTTCTGAGTAACATGATGAAATCTTGAGCTGTCCTGCTCCATCTCGTCAAGGATGTGAATCATCCCTTGGTCCAGTGTATCCATGCTGTATACACTACCTGTCTCTTATTCACTTAGTAGCCATTTGGTTATCAAATCAAAAAAATATAGTATGTGTGGGGTTTGTTACTATCCATGGTTTCAGGCATCCACTGGAGATATTGGAACATATTCTCCATGGATAAGGAGGGACTACTGTAAGGCAATAAGGGGAGAAAAGAAAAACATGCATAAAATAAGATGGTAGAAAAGAATTCAAATACATCAGTAAATCAATCAATCTAAATGGCCTGACTTCCCTAATTTTAAATTAAAAAGATGATCAGATGGGGGTAAAATTGAGCTATGTAAAAACACACAAAATTGAAACACAATAAAGTTTAAAACTTAAAAATTATATACTTAAGTAAGTAGTAACACAATGTGTTATAGCTATTTTATAGCAGGCAAAAATAGACTTTAAGGCAAAAATCATTACTAGAGATAGAGTCAATATATATAAATAAATGTTTAATTTATCAGGAAAAGATAACAGCTCTAAACTTGTGTATTCCTAATCAGATAACCTCAAATTACGTAAATCAAAAATCCGTAGAACTATAAAGAGAAATATGCAATTTACTATCATAGTGAAAAATGTTATCAGCTCTTTCTCAATAATGTATAGACCAAAACCTTGAAGATTTAAACTAAACCATTAAAACCTTGATCTAATGGACCTAAACAGACCATGGTAAGCAATAATTACATTCTGTTCACACATTTTTTTTTTCTAGCAGGCATGAAACCCTGTGGTAGAAACAGGCAGTTAACTCTCAATCCCCCTTCTGAGTTTTCACCTGGGTACGAACTACATTTCCCAGCCTCCTTTGAAGCTAAGTGTGGCCACGCAACTACATTTTGGCTAATTGGATACATGTGAAGTGATCTCTGCATGGAAGGGAGGGGGCATGCTCTTCCCCTTCCCTTTTCTCTTTCCTGCTGGCGGGAACACAGTCAGGATGGTACATGTGTGCAAAGAGATAAAAACAAGAATGTTCATAGCAGGACAATTTGTGATAGAGCAAAACTGATAACACCCCAAATGTCCATCGACAGGGAAAGGAATAAATAGATTTGGAAAATCTATACAATGGAAAACTATTCCATTGTAAAAATGAATGAAAAACAGCTATACTTGTCAACATAGTGTAGAAAAAAGCAAACAGAACACAAAGGAATAAATATGATTCTAGCTATATAAAAGAAAACCTAAATACTGTATTTTAAGGGATGCATACAAGTGTTATAAGAAAAAACTATAAAGAAAAGCAAGAGAATAAATTCCACATTCAACAGAGTGGATACCTCTTGATGGGAGACAAGAGAGATACAGTCGGGGAGGGATGCATAGAGGGCTTCAGATGCACTGGCAATGTTTTATTCTGGGTGATTACACTGGTTATCAGTCTTTATTATCAGCTCTTAAATTGCATATATATGATATATTCTCTATTGTATATATAACACATTTCATAATAAAAAGGGTACTTCAAAAAATGGTTAGAAAGAAAACTACCAGATTTTTCCTAGACATTTATATCTTTAAAAGCCTATAACCATTATGGCTTATCTATTGTTTAATGTTTAACAGATTGAGTAAGTGCTTGTTACATAAAATTAAACTGGAGAAAATATTATTAGGAAGTGGTTCATTGATAAGCCTTGTCGTATGGAGCAAGCAAAGAAGAGCAGGGAAGAATTAGTGGCAGCATACTCTAACTGCAGGATAAATACCATGAGTAATTAATTCCTTGAGTGCAACTTTGCAACCAGTTGTTCTATAGTTATAACAAAGATCACCTTCTTCCATTAATCTTTAGCTAGAAAGAGTAAAGAGTCACAAAAGCTAATGATTTGTGCTCAATCTTGTCTCTGCCCATCCTCACCTGCTCAGGAGATGTTAATTAAACTGCCTATATTAGCTCCCCTGAGCTGCTTCCATGTTATGCTTTTTTATCCCCTTCCTGAATCCAGTTCCTTTTAAAGGCTTTAAGTTTTTTCACGTAGGGAATCACCCCTCACAAGGCATTCTGAGGCATAGCCTTTGTTTTAAAGGTCAAATTTCATTTCTTTAAAAGGTCTACACTTTTATTTTTCTATTCCCAACAATACAGTATTACTATAAGAAACTAGACGTTTCTGCATCTAAGGATCCAGAAGTAATGATCTACAAAACTTTATGTGTAAATCACCAATTCCTAGCATAGCGAAACCTGCGCTCAAAATCATTCCTGCTGGCCGTGCTCTGTGTCCCATCTTCTGCGACACTGGCATACTCTGGGTAGCAATGCAAACCTCTCCAGGTAACCACACTGAGGCTTCACGGCCACCTGCTCCCGTCTCCCTCCCATCTTAGACCCTCTTTCCTCTCAAAGGTGACCCATATTCCAGGGGCAGCTGGCTAGCATCCCCTCTTGATGAGCTTCGATGACTTCCACACAGGACTTTTCACTCCCATGCTGTCACTGAGAATAAGTCTGTGACTCATGTCAGGGAGCACTTATACCTAGAGGACCAATTATTACAGTTGTGCATGGACTCCTATTATCAAGGTAAGACATCTTGGACTTTGCATATTCCTTGAAATACCAAAAATTTTAAGATTTTGCCAAAAAAAAAAAAAAGGTGGAGAGGATCAGGAGGAAATCACCACAAAGGTTGAAAAAGCCACAGCATGTTTATAAAATACGTAAATTAGTATTAAATAAATAGTAGGGGTGATGAAGAGGGATACATACTCCCAAAGGGCCCTATTTACTCATAAAAGGCACCACTGGGCCTCTTGAAATGGCCCCCGGTTAGCCCAGGCAGGGTTAATTGGTACCCATGGTAGCATATTTTCAGTCTTTCCAGGAAAGCAGCTGCTGGCTCCAGAGTGCCCTCTGCCCTCTGGTCTGTTTTGCATTTGCAGGTCAGAGGCCAGACTTCCCAATGAAAGGCTGCCTTTGGTCGGGGGCACATGCCCAGTCCCTTCACTCCCCCGGCTGTGAACTGATCTTATTCTCATTTGCATCCTCTTGAGGCAGAACTCAGACAGGCTGTGAATGATCTGAGTACCGGACAGCCTTTCTCTCCCACCTTGGACTTTTTCTTCAAATGGACAAGTACTTTGGAATCAGGGCTTTTCTCATTTCTTATGAAGAAGGGCACAGGGAAATTGGGACTCGCTGTCCAGAAAGGTAGGGAGCAGTAGCCCTACAGTGTGGAACGCTCCTAGAACAAAGCAGGTGCTCTTTAACCTTGTGGGGATGGTGGCAGGTAGAGTGACAAGATGATCCCACTGTCTGTGGATACACATTTAAAACTCCCTAAAGCTGGAATGCTGGGAGAGAAGATCTATAGCTTCCATCGCATGCACAAAGAGTTCATCACCTAGAGTTTACGACCCCTTCTGCTAAGCATATGGGCTCAGCAGACGGATATGACTTTGAATTCCTGCTGTTAGTCAGTAGCTTTCTGACCTTGGAAACATTAACTTCACCTTGAAGGGCCTCAGCTTTCCTATCTGTAACACAGAATTAATAATATACGTGTCAAAGATTTGCTGTGAGGATTAATCCAGGCAGGGTATATAGAAGCACAGTGCCTGGCATGAAGGAAGCTCTCAGAATAGGTTGGATATTATTACTATTATTATTATTATTATCATTACTATCCTGACTCAGACAGTACGTTTCTGCCATCAGAAAAGAATACTTGTAAACCGGGGCGGAGCAAGATGGCCGAATAGGAACAGCTCCAGTCTCCAACTCCCAGTGCGAGCGACACAGAAGACCGGTGATTTCTGCATTTTCAACTGAGGTACTGGGGTCATCTCTCTAGGGAGTGCCGGACAATCGGTGCGGGTCAGCTGCTGCAGCCTGACCAGCGTGAGCTGAAGCAGGGCGAGGCATCGCCTCACCTGGAAGCGCAAGGGGGAAGGAAATCCCTTTTCCTAGCCAGGGGAACTGAGACACACAACACCTGGAAAATCGGGTAACTCCCACCCCAATACTGCGCTTTAAGGAAACAGGCACACCAGGAGAATATATCCCACACCTGGCCGGGAGGGTCCCACGCCCACGGAGCCTCCCTCACTGCTAACACAGCCGTCTGCGGCGATCTATCCGCAAGGCAGCAGCGAGGCTGGGGGAGGGGCGCCCGCCATTGCTGAGGCTTAAGTAGGTAAACAAAGCCGCTGGGAAGCTCGAACTGGGTGGAGCTCACAGCAGCTCAAGGAAGCCTGCCTGTCTCTGTAGACTCTACCGCTGCGGACAGCGCACAGCTGCAGTCCATTAGGGGAAAGAGCGGGGCCGCTGCAGACCCGAACGACTCTGTCTGACAGCTTTGGGGAGAGCCGTGGATCTCCTAACGCGGAGGTTGAGATCTGAGAACGGACAGACTGCCTGCTCAGGTGGGTCCCTGACCCCTGAGTAGCCTAGCTGGGAGACATCCCCCACTAGGGGCAGTCTGATACCCCACACCTCACAGGGTGGCGTCACCCCTGAGAGGAAACTTCCAAAGAAAGAATCAGACAGGTACACTCGCTGTTCAGCAATATTCTATCTTCGGCAACCTCTGCTGCTGATACCCAGGCAAACAGGGTCTGGAGTGGACCTCAAGCAATCTCTAACAGACCAACAGACAGTCCTTCTGACTGTCAGACGGAAAACTATCAAACAGGAAGGACACCTATACCAAAACCCCATCAGTACGTCACCATCATCAAAGTCCAGAGACAGATAAAACCACAAAGATGGGGAAGAAGCAGGGCAGAAAAGCTGGAAATTCAAAAAATAAGAGCGCATCTCCCCCTGCAAAGGAGCGCAGCCCATCGCCAGCAACGGATCAAAGCTGGTCAGAGAATGACTTTGACGAGATGAGAGAAGAAGGCTTCAGTCCATCAAACCTCTCAGAGCTAAAGGAGGAATTACGTACCCAGCGCAAAGAAACTAAAAATCTTGAAAAAAAAGTGGAAGAATTGACAGCTAGACTAATTAATGCAGAGAAGATCATAAACGAAATGACAGAGATGAAAACCATGACACGAGAAATACGTGACAAATGCACAAGCTTCGGTAACCGACTCGATCAACTGGAGGAAAGAGTATCAGCGATTGAGGATCAAATGAATGAAATGAAGCGAGAAGAGAAACCAAAAGAAAAAGAAGAAAAGAAATGAACAAAGCCTGCAAGAAGTATGGGATTATGTAAAAAGACCAAATCTACGTCTGATTGGGGTGCCTGAAAGTGAGGGGGAAAATGGAACCAAGTTGGAAAACACTCTTCAGGATATCATCCAGGAGAACTTCCCCAACCTAGTAGGGCAGGCCAACATTCAAATTCAGGAAATACAGAGAACGCCACAAAGATACTCCTCCAGAAGAGCAACTCCAAGACACATAATTGCCAGATTCACCAAAGTTGAAATGAAGGAAAAAATCTTAAGGGCAGCCAGAGAGAAAGGTCGGGTTACCCACAAAGGGAAGCCCATCAGAATAACAGCAGACCTCTCGGCAGAAACTCTACAAGCCAGAAGAGAGTGGGGGCCAATATTCAACGTTCTTAAAGAAAAGAATTTTCAACCCAGAATTTCATATCCAGCCAAACTAAGCTTCATCAGTGAAGGAGAAATAAAATCCTTTACAGATAAGCAAATGCTTAGAGATTTTGTCACCACCAGGCCTGCCTTACAAGAGACCCTGAAGGAAGCCCTAAACATGGAAAGGAACAACCGGTACCAGCCATTGCAAAAACATGCCAAAATGTAAAGACCATCGAGGCTAGGAAGAAACTGCATCAACTAATGAGCAAAATAACCAGTTAATATCATAATGACAGGATCAAGTTCACACATAACAATATTAACCTTAAATGTCAATGGACTAAATGCTCCAATTAAAAGACACAGACTGGCAAACTGGATAAAGAGTCAAGACCCATCAGTCTGCTGTATTCAGGAGACCCATCTCACATGCAGAGACATACATAGGCTCAAAATAAAGGGATGGAGGAAGATCTACCAAGCAAATGGAGAACAAAAAAAAGCAGGGGTTGCAATCCTAGTCTCTGATAAAACAGACTTTAAACCATCAAAGATCAAAAGAGACAAAGAAGGCCATTACATAATGGTAAAGGGATCAATTCAACAGGAAGAGCTAACTCTCCTAAATATATATGCACCCAATACAGGAGCACCCAGATTCATAAAGCAAGTCCTTAGAGACCTACAAAGAGACTTAGACTCCCATACAATAATAATGGGAGACTTCAACACTCCACTGTCAACATTAGACAGATCAACGAGACAGAAAGTTAACAAGGATATCCAGGAATTGAACTCATCTCTGCACCAAGCGGACCTAATAGACATCTATAGAACTCTCCACCCCAAATCAACAGAATATACATTCTTCTCAGCACCACATCGCACTTATTCCAAAATTGACCACATAATTGGAAGTAAAGCACTCCTCAGCAAATGTACAAGAACTGAAATTATAACAAACTGTCTCTCAGACCACAGTGCAATCAAACTAGAACTCAGGACTAAGAAACTCAATCAAAACCGCTCAACTACATGGAAACTGAACAACCTGCTCCTGAATGACTACTGGGTACATAACGAAATGAAAGCAGAAATAAAGATGTTCTTTGAAACCAATGAGAACAAAGATACAACATACCAGAATCTCTGGGACACATTTAAAGCAGTGTGTAGAGGGAAATTTATAGCACTAAATGCCCACAAGAGAAAGCAGGAGAGATCTAAAATTGACACTCTAACATCACAATTAAAAGAACTAGAGAGGCAAGAGCAAACACATTCAAAAGCTAGCAGAAGGCAAGAAATAACTAAGATCAGAGCAGAACTGAAGGAGATAGAGACACAAAAAACCCTCCAAAAAATCAATGAATCCAGGAGTTGGTTTTTTGAAAAGATCAACAAAATTGACAGACCGCTACCTAGACTAATAAAGAAGAAAAGAGAGAAGAATCAAATAGACGCAATAAAAAATGATAAAGGGGATATCACCACCGACCCCACAGAAATACAAACAACCATCAGAGAATACTATAAATGCCTCTACGCAAATCAACTAGAAAATCTAGAAGAAATGGATAATTTCCTGGACACTTACACTCTTCCAAGACTAAACCAGGAAGAAGTTGAATCCCTGAATAGACCAATAGCAGGCTCTGAATTTGAGGCAACAATTAATAGCCTACCCACCAAAAAAAGTCCAGGACCAGATGGATTCACAGCTGAATTCTACCAGAGGTACAAGGAGGAGCTGGTACCATTCCTTCTGAAACTATTTCAATCAATAGAAAAAGAGGGAATCCTCCCTAACTCTTTTTATGAGGCCAACATCATCCTGATACCAAAGCCTGGCAGAGACACAACAAAAAAAGAGAATTTTAGACCAATATCCCTGATGAACATCGATGCAAAAATCCTCAATAAAATACTGGCAAACCGGATTCAGCAGCACATCAAAAAGCTTATCCACCATGATCAAGTGGGCTTCATCCCTGGGATGCAAGGCTGGTTCAACATTCGCAAATCAATAAACGTAATCCAGCATATAAACAGAACCAAAGACAAGAACCACATAATTATCTCAATAGATGCAGAAAAGGCTTTTGACAAAATTCAACAGCCCTTTATGCTAAAAACGCTCAATAAATTCGGTATTGATGGAACGTACCTCAAAATAATAAGAGCTATTTATGACAAAACCACAGCTAATATCATACTGAATGGGCAAAAACTGGAAAAATTCCCTTTGAAAACTGGCACAAGACAGGGATGCCCTCTCTCACCACTCCTATTCAACATAGTGTTAGAAGTTCTGGCTAGGGCAATCAGGCAAGAGAAAGAATTCAAGGGTATCCAGTTAGGAAAAGAAGAAGTCAAATTGTCCCTGTTTGCAGATGACATGATTGTATATTTAGAAAACCCCATCGTCTCAGCCCAAAATCTCCTTAAGCTGATAAGCAACTTCAGCAAAGTCTCAGGATACAAAATTAATGTGCAAAAATCACAAGCATTCTTATACACCAGTAACAGACAAGCAGAGAGCCAAATCAGGAATGAACTTCCATTCACAATTGCTTCAAAGAGAATAAAATACCTAGGAATCCAGCTTACAAGGGATGTAAAGGACCTCTTCAAGGAGAACTACAAACCACTGCTCAGTGAAATCAAAGAGGACACAAACAAATGGAAGAACATACCATGCTCATGGATAGGAAGAATCAATATCGTGAAAATGGCCATACTGCCCAAGGTGATTTATAGATTAATGCCATCCCCATCAAGCTACCAATGACTTTCTTCACAGAATTGGAAAAAACTGCTTTAAAGTTCATATGGAACCAAAAAAGAGCCCGCATTGCCAAGACAATCCTAAGTCAAAAGGACAAAGCTGGAGGCGTCACGCTACCTGACTTCAAACTATACTACAAGGCTACAGTAACCAAAACAGCATGGTACTGGTACCACAACAGAGATATAGACCAATGGAACAGAACAGAGTCCTCAGAAATAATACCACACATCTACAGTCATCTGATCTTTGACAAATCTGAGAGAAACAAGAAATGGGGAAAGGATTCCCTATTTAATAAATGGTGCTGGGAAAATTGGCTAGCCATAAGTAGAAAGCTGAAACTGGATCCTTTCCTTACCCCTTATACGAAAATTAATTCAAGATGGATTAGAGACTTAAATGTTAGACCTAATACCATAAAAACCCTAGAAGAAAATCTAGGTAGTACCATTCAGGACATAGGCATGGGCAAGGACTTCATGTCTAAAACACCAAAAGCAACGGCAGCAAAAGCAAAATTGACACATGGGATCTAATTAAACTAAAGAGCTTTTGCACAGCTAAAGAAACTACCATCAGAGTGAACAGGCAACCTACAGAATGGGAGAAAATTTTTGCAACCTACTCATCTGACAAAGGGCTAATATCCAGAATCTACAAAGAACTCAAACAAATATACAAGAAAAAAACAAACAACCCCATCAAAAAGTGGGGAAAGGATATGAACAGACATTTCTCAAAAGAAGACATCCATACAGCCAACAGACACGTGAAAAAATGCTCGTCATCACTCGCCATCAGAGAAATGCAAATCAAAACTACAATGAGATACCATCTCACACCAGTTAGAATGGCAATCATTAAGAAGTCAGGAAACAACAGGTGTTGGAGAGGATGTGGAGAAATAGGAACACTTTTACACTGTTGGTGGGATTGTAAACTAGTTCAACCATTATGGAAAACAGTATGGCGTTTCCTCAAGGATCTAGAACTAGATGTACCATATGACCCAGCCATCCCACTACTGGGTATATACCCAAAGGATTATAAATACTCTACTACAAAGACACATGCACACGTATGTTTATTGCGGCACTATTCACAATAGCAAAGACTTGGAATCAACCCAAATGTCCATCTGTGACAGACTGGATTAAGAAAATGTGGCACATATACACCATGGAATACTATGCAGCCATCAAAAAGGATGAGTTTGCATCCTTTGTAGGGACATGGATGCAGCTGGAAACCATCATTCTTAGCAAACTATCACAAGAAGAGAAAACCAAACACCGCATGTTCTCACTCATAGGTGGGAACTGAACAATGAGATCACTTGGACTCGGGAAGGGGAACATCACACACTGGGGCCTATCATGGGGAGGGGGGAGGAGGGAGGGATTGCATGGGGGAGTTATACATGATATAAACATCATGCACATGTACCCTAGAACTTAAGTATAATAAAAAAAAAAAAAAAAAAAAAAAAGAATACTTGTAAACCACAGAAGCACCATGTTCTTTGCTTCATAGTTGACATATCATCAGAGCCTATAGTAGGTAGATCATGCAGGGAGACAAGTTTACCCCCAGGCGCTCTGGCCTTCTGTTTACCCTCCCTTTTCATACCCGCCTTTCACTGGTGGGTGCCGCTGACCAGTGCCAGCTCCTGAATTTCCACACAGGAGGGGCTTACATGCTCCAGGAAATGGGCTCAGGCTTGAAGCCATATTGACACAGTGCTCTCTTGGGAAAATGACAGTTGACCATATTGAAGAACAGGGTGCTGTGGGCAGGAGCAGAGACAGAGGTCATGTGGTGTATGCTCAAGGTCACCTCTGTGCCAGGGACTCGCTCTCTACTCACAGCCTTTGTTTTCTAGGAACTGTACCTCCCAGTCCCTCATGGAAACATGCCTCTGCCCTCTCCTTTAATTCTGCTCTGTGTGGCTAATCTGAAATGCAATCCACCCTGGGGCATTAATGGCTGCTCAGATGTTTTTCTCCTTAGGGGGAAACAGCGGAAAAATGATCCTATCCAAAGGAGCCCCTCCAGTGGAGGAAATAACAGGCACCGTTGTGAACCAGTGAGGGAGAGTTTACAGACGGGCAGAGTGGAGCCAGCCTGGCACTTTGTTGTTCATTGGACAGCATATTTTTTCCAGGAAAGAGTGAAAGAAAGCTTAAGCCTGCAACCAGAAAGAATAAAGGGGTGAAGGTGGGGAAATAAACATGAAATGATATGAAGGAACTTCTAAAAGTGTTAAGAAATTTTAAAATGTAAGGAAAGGGTAAGGGAGGGAGTTGTGGTGAGCCTGCTGTGAGAATTGCAGCTTGCAACCCCATTTAAAAATGAAAACAATACAGTGGTCCATGATCAGTGAACATTCCTCCAGGGACCCTTAGCACTTGAGGGGAAAATTTCCCCACCCTGCTTTCAAAGTAAAATTTTGTATGTGACGGCAGTGTTGCTTAGGGTCTTTTGCTCTTTTTAGGTTTGTTCATAAAATTCCAGTAGACTTTTAGTCTCTTGGATTTGAATATTCTAATGATTTTTTATATATACTCATGATGAAAATCTATCAAGGAAACTTTCAGCAACTGAGGAGTCCATATATGTCCACAAAGGCCAACATACAAGCTTCCCCTTAAAAAAAAAAAAAAAAAAGAGAAGTTTGTATAAAACAGATTTAACTAACTGTCATTACCACCAAATATGAGGAAACTTCGTGAATTGACAACATGGCATAAACTGGCAATTGTCTCCTAAGACCCATACTCCCTTCTTCTGTAGGAATAAAACCCCTAGTTGTTAACCAGCACAGAGCCACATGGTTAAGCTGTAGTCCACCTGAAATGATCAGGAGTGATGTGTGCAACAGCCAGGCATTGCTGATAAAGGGAAGGGACAGGTAGTCTATTTTGCCCTTTCTGGTTTCCGCTGGCTGAAATGCAAACATGAGTGTGAGACAGATTGGATGATGTGGAAGCGGGATGCCCTAGGAACAACAAAGTAGCAAGACTGAAGAAACCTGGGTCCCTGATACAGAGGAACTACCAAGCTAGCCCCAGACTGCTTACACTTGAACTGTCAGATGAGAGACAAGTTCCTGTCTCCTCTAAGCCACCATAGTTTTGGGTCTGTGTTACAGCTGCTATAATCCACTAGAAGGCTACCAAGATAATTAAAATCTGCAGAACCTACGTTATCAGTTTTTCTGCTTTGAAAAAACACACTTATGAGAACGAAACCCTGGCAGTTTGTATTCCTAAAGGATTTGCTAGAATCTAACACCTTGGGAACTGAATGTAAATGTCTGCTGTTCTCCATTACAATATCACCTCCAATTAGCTTCTATAATCCAGAAGAGCTCTTAGCAAAACCAACTATTGTTTTCCCACTCATAAAAATATTTATGAATAAACACATTATTTTTAAGGCCGAATGTAAAAGCACCAAGAAAAGAAAGGTTGAGGAAAGAAAGGAGAAAAGGAGAAGAAAATGAAAATATCAGCTGGATTGCATGGTAACAACAGCACAAAAATATCCATTTACTCCCTTTCCTCTTTAACCAATTTGTTGCAAGCTGAAATCACTATATTGGGATTTATTTGTTGAATGCCAGTAAACCTCAATGTGCTTTCAAAAATTAAAGGTAGCTTATGATCAGACTGTTTTTTCCCATTCTGTGTTCAATGGTGACAGGTCTGAAAGTTTCTGATCTCACGGAATGTAGATAGATTCTAAAAAGGGAAATTGATGAGAGTTGCTTGGGCGAGCTAAATACCAATAAACTAGCTCCCGGCAACCAGTGACCAATCATGATACTTTTATTTTGGTTCCCAAATAATAGTCTTCAAAATAGGCTCTTGGATGGTCTTTTAGATCTCTGAAATTTTTGACTCCATTGCTAAGTCATAGAAAATAGAACTTTAGAGCTTTCAGAGGCTTTAAAGTCATCAAAAAATGCTTATTAAGCACCTTCTCTAGGTTTAGCCAGGTGATACACACTGAAGAAATAAGAATAAATAAAACACACCCTCTAACCTAAAGGAGTCTGTGGTTTAGAAAATAAAAAATCACTTAAACAGATTCATGTTGCAGTTCGATGAAGACTTAAGAAGTGGTGAATGACACAGTGCTACGGAAGGCTTCATGGGAGAGGTGATAGTTGAGCTGGGTTTTGAAGAGTGATTTGGAGTTTCCCAGATAGATAGGAAGGAAAAAACTGTATTCCTAGTAAAGTGAGTGGAATATGGGAAGGGTAGGGTCAAGTGAATATAATGGGTCTAGGTAACAGGTTGTAATCCATAGCTACTCATGGGAGAAATAATGATGGGAATTGCTTAAAGTGGGATTTGAAGCCCAATTGTGAAAGACCTGATAAAGGAGACTGATGATTATTAAGTTCTTATTTCCTAGGCAGACTCAGACCCAGGTATATGGGCTCCTTGGACAGACTAAAACTTGTTTGTTGCTTCAAACCAGCAGTCTTTGAATATTTTTCCAGCATTCCGGTTACTTAGTGAGATTGGGGTGGAACTGAAAATACACTAATAAAAACTGTATAAAACAAGCAAACTAGCCAATAAGCAGAAGAGCTACACTATACTAATCCATTTTTACCAGCCAAAGCAGAGTTTCAATTCTGGAAAGAGCTCAGTTACATGGTTCTCACTTTTCTATAGTTCTTTTTCTCTTCAGTTTTCTTCTGGCCTTCTCTAAATCAGACATCTTGGGAATCACATTAAGGTTTTAAATTTTTAATGATAAAATAAATCACTCTTACCTGGTAAACAGTACCTTGACATGCATATTTGCTTTCTAAATTTCAGCTGCCTGCCAACTTTCCACTGACTGAAACCTCACATGCACAGAGCAACAATACTTATCAGAGAAATGCAGCCAGGGAGAATTGTTTTTGAGTTTTCCACTGTGGGCTACCACCCATTGCAATGGGAATTGAATCAACTTTCTATTTTCCAGCCATGTAAGGACTTGAGTATGGAAACCTGAGTTTTCTGGCACCATTTTAGTAAATCAAAAATGGACTTCCCAGTTAGCTCTTGAGTTAACCCACTCTTTATTATATTTTGTTTCTTGACTAAAGAGTTTATACTTTAACTTTCTGGAATCTTTAATGTTTTTAGTAGATTCTTCTACTCAACGAAATCTTGTAGAAAACAAATAAAGGCTGAGCTTCCTGACTGGAATTGTGATCGTTAATTTTATGTGTCAATTTGATTGGGCTAAGGGATGCCCAGATAGCTAATGAAACATTATTTCTGGATGTGTTTGTGCAGGTGTTTCCCGAAGAGATGAACATTTGAATCAGTAGATTGAGGAAAGAAGATTTTGTCCTCATGCATGCAGGTGGGCATTATCTAATCTGCTGAGGATGTGACTGGAAAAAACAAAGGTAGAGGAAGAACAAATTTCCTCTTTGCTTGAGCTGGGACATTCATTTACTTCTGCCCGCAGATGTCAGCCCTCCTGGTTCTTAAGCCTTCAGACTCCAACCAGGACTTGGAATAATTGGTCCCTCAATTTGCAGGCCTTCAGATACTAACTGGGACTTACACCATCGGCACTCCTGATTCTCAGGCTTTGGGGTTTAGACTGGAACTACACCTATCTTTCCTGGGCCTCCAGCTTGCAGATGGTAGATCATGGGACTTCTCAGGCTCCATCATCAACCTCATAATAAATATCTTTCTTATCTATACATATATCTTCTTGGTTCTGTTTCTCTGGAGTATCCTGACTAATACAGAAGGACAGGAGTACCTAAAACTTTTCTTGTAAATGCCAGATGTAAATCCCAGGATTCTGTGGCTCTAAGGAATGGGGGCAGTGGGTGTTTAATGAAGGCATTAAGCAGGAGTGACATTATCATTTCAGTGCAACATCTTTCTTTTGCAAAGGAAGAAACTAGAGCCCAGATGAATTCCAAACCATTGGCAAAAAAAAAAAAAAAAAAAAGTGTGCGTATTGGAGAGGTCAATATAAATTAGATTAATGAGTATCTCCCCCATCACCTTTTCATAGTTATCTGCCAGACTCTGAATGTAAACACACATATGCATACACATATACATATTTGAGACACTACTCCCTGTCCCTTCTAAGCTCACCATGAATGCATTAACCTTTCTAATGTGGCTACTTCTGAAGGGGACAGCTGCCTTAGCAATGGTACAGGGTGAAGCTCATTATTACAGAAGAGCAGGTCATGAAGCAGCAGAGGCAGACTTTTCCTGCTGAGAGAACCATTCCTACCCACCTGCTGTACCAAGTAACTGTCACCGTAAATCAAGGCCAGGGAGGAAGCACATGTTTGCTGGTATGTAGATGCAGTCACAACAACAAAAGCCTAGAGGAGTTGGGTACCTTGGCCTCTTCTCAACAGACCACCTGGGCCTCAGAGATCTCAGCCCTCGGTCCCTACACATGCAAAACCAGTCTGCTGTTCCAACGGCAGCAATTCCCTCTGAGCAGCATTTACCTCTTTGTTCAGGTCACCTTGTCTATTCCATTTCTAAAGCTGTAGGGTTGAGGGTCAGGCTTATGCACCTGACCTAGAAAAATGTCCCATAAATGCATTTACATTAGAGATGAGGATAGCAAATTTCTGTGTGTACTTCATTGTGAAGAGTCTAGTACCCAAAATTTCTCCATTAAAATACATATGAACATTCATTTGGGTCTTTCTCCTATTTAGGATCAGGTCAACCCAAAAAATAGGTCATCTTTATCTAGAATATTTGAATTTTAATCTTTAACTTCCCACTTCGTGTATCCTGATTGCCTTTGAAAATATGATGAAAGCTACAGACCCTCTCCCAGAAAAATGTGCAGAATTTTATACACAATTTCAGAGGGTTCATGGATCCCTGGAGCCATGTATGAAAACCCTTTGCTAGGCTGACAAGCATTTCTTTCTCCAATTATAAGAAGATCGCTTGGGCAAGAAGGAATAGTGCTTGTCATTACCAGCTACTATTAAGTCAATCTTTATTTGTCTCTTCAATAAACTGGTCAGGCTAAAAGCCCCGTTCAATCCACCACACTCATTGGGATATTTAGATTCCAACAGAATACAGAACAGAAAGTTGTAAAACATATTTTCTGCCTTTTCTGTCTTCCATTTTTCTCCTTGGATTTCTCTTCCTCCATCACCACCTTAAATCTTGGTTCTTGATTGCATCACTCTCCAGTTTAGGATATTTCAGTGTCGATTTAGTGTCTCCTACAGGGCAAAGTCCAATTTCCTTGACTTGCTTTCAAGGTCTTCCATCTTCCTCCTCTGGCCTCAGCTTCCATTCTTTGCATCATATTTTTTTTTCCGCCACCCAGAAGTACCAATAGCCCCATTCTCCATGCTTCTGCTGGTTCTGCTCATGTGGGCCTCTGGCCTGGAATGCTCCTCTGGTCACCTTGCTATTCCTACTCATCAATTCACTCATTTGCTCTAGGGAGCTTTTGCTGATGCCTCCATGTGTTCTTTGTCACCTCCAGACCCCTTTTTCCTATAGGCACGTATCAGTTAATTGTTCACTGTAGGTCTGTCTGCCCCACAAGAAAGTGAACTTTCTGGGAGCATAGCCAAGTGTGTTCACCTTTGTATGACCAGGATCTTATGCATGGTAGGTACTCGGTAAACATTCGTGGAAGGAGTGAAGGAAAGATTCTGTGAATACCCCCATTCCACTCAGGGACACTATATTCTCTAACAGGACAAAGTCTCCCTAAAAATCTATACCCAGAAAACACTGTTAAATCAGAGAATGGACCAGGCAGGGTTGCTCATGCCTGTAATCCCAACAGTTTGAGAAGCTGAGGCAGGTGGATTGCTTGAGCCTAGGAGTTCAAGACCAGCCTGAGAAATAATGGCAAAACCACATCTCGGCTAAAAACACAAAAATTAGTCAGGCGTGGTGGTGTGTACCTGTAGTCTGAACTACTCAGGAGACTGACTAAGGTCAGGATCACTTGCACTTGGGAGACTGAGGTTTCAGTGAGCCAAGATCACTCCACTGCACTCCAGCCTGAGCAACAGAGCAACACTGTCTCAAAAAATAATAATAATAAAAAACAAAAACTTTTTAAAAATCACAGAATTAAAGGGAGCAGACTTATTGTCAGTACATGTACCTGAAAAGAAGCAAATTGCTGAGTTTATTCCAGGGTAAGCCTGGTGTGTGGCACTCGCCATCCTTCCTTATAGCATCAAGGGTAAGAACCCAGAACATGGTTCTCAGCCTTGGCTGCACGTTAGAGTCACCAGGAAGCTTTAAAAACTAATAATACCTGGGTCACACCCCCCAGAGATTATGACCCAATTGTTCTGGGGTAGAGCTGAGACATCAAGAGTTTTAATATTTCCCCAGGTGATTCCAAGGTGAAAGCATACCTGAGGTTGGTGGCTTTCGAGGTGCATCTGGGTTGGAGTCCAGCTAGCTATGGTACCGAAGTAGCTGTGGACACACAAGTCGCATAATCTTCCTAAACCTCAGATTCCTCCATGTTGGCTATTCATTTGGATTGTATGAGGAGTAAATGAGATGACCACCAGGTGCTCAGCTTGGCACACAGTCAGTGTGTGCTTGGTATTAGCGGATGCTATTTAGATGCCACCAAACAAAGATCCCCAAAGGGACATTCTAAGGAAGCTGGAAAAGGTGGCAAGTTACACAGCACTAGTTCCCACAAGGCTAGCTGGCTGGATGACACTTTGTTGTTCAAGCATTCAGGAGTCTGTAGGATGCACTTAGCAATCAACACCCCCTCGTTAGCAAGGTAAAATTACTGAATACAAATTAGCAAAAAAAAATGTTGTAGCTATTTTCAAACGAGGCATTGTAACTAATAATGACGTTCATAAACTCAATAAAGCAACAACAGTGGTTTGTTGTTGTTGCTGTTGTTTTGAGACGGAGGCTCGCCCCGTTGCCCAGGCTGGAGTGCAGTGGCGTAATCTCGGCTCACTGCAAGCTCCCCCTCCCGGTTTCCGGCCATTCTCCTGCCTCGGCCTCCTGAGTAGCTGGGACTACAGGCGCTGCCACCGCGCCCGGCTAATTTTCTGTATTTTTAGTAGAGACGGGGTTTCAGTCCCCCACCTTGTTGAATCTGGA
Organism: Trachypithecus francoisi; assembly: GCF_009764315.1. Taxonomy (NCBI): domain Eukaryota; kingdom Metazoa; phylum Chordata; class Mammalia; order Primates; family Cercopithecidae; genus Trachypithecus; species Trachypithecus francoisi. Next base: position 49,386,539 of record NW_022681468.1, read on the forward strand.
CAACGTCAGCCGCTTAGCAGACAGTCAAACGATTCAAAAAGCCTCAGGAGCCTGGGTTACTTTAGCTGAAGGGCTCAAACTGCAGAATCACCTGGGGGCATGTTCAAGTCCAGAGTCCTAGAAACCCCGGTAAGAGTGAAGCTAACAAGAAGATTTTTGGGGAGGAAGATTTTAGATTATACCCCATAATCTCCATGAGCGCCATAAGCCACCCCGAATTTTATCAAAGTAATGCACTTTAATAGGATTTGGACAACTGAAATTTTATCATTCTTCTGTCAAGTGTGGATCTTTAGAAAGCTTTGCTCTTTGGAAAAATCAACTTTATTGAGATATAACTTGTGTGCAACAAAATGTACTCATTTTAAGTGCACATTTTGAGAAGTTTTGACAATTTTATATGACTGTGTAACTGCAACCACACCATTTACAAACATAAATACTTCTATCACCCCTAAAATTCCCTTCTATGCCCTCTCTCTAAATGCCAGAGTCAATATCTACCCCACCTCCCAGACATAGGTGACTGAGGATCTCATTTCTGTCCCTGTAGATTAGGTGGCTTTAAGAAAATAATCAAGGACTAGGCAGCCTTTTATGTCTGGCATCTTTCTGCCTAGCAAAGTATCTGTGGAATTTATACATGTGGTTGCGTTTATCACTAGTTTATTATTATTTTTTTTTATTGCTGAGTTGTCCATTGTAAGGCTATTCCACAATTTGTTTATTCATTCGCTGTTGTTGGACACTTGGTTGTTTTCAGTTTTTAGCTTTTATTCAGTTACATACACAGTAAGTTAAAACAGTGAATTTACTAAACAATTCCAAGACACGACATCTAGCCTTTTTATAAACCAAAAATGTTGCTGATTCTAAGTTTCTCCTGTGTGAAAATTCTGTACTTGCCTGCTTCAGGGGTTCTGGTTAGGTTTGAGGTGTAGTCTAGGAGACTGCATGTTTTTTATTATTTTTACACTTCTAAGTTCTGGGATATATGTGTAGAACATGCAGGTTTGTTACATAGGTATACAGGTGCCATGGTGGTTTGCTGCACCCATCAACCCATCATCTACATTAGGTATTTCTCCTAATGTTATCCCTTCCATAGACCCCCACCCACCAACAGGGCCCGGTGTGTGATGTTCACCTCCCTGTGTCCATGTGTTCTCATTGTTCAGCTCCCACATATGAGTGAGAACATGTGGTGTTTGGTTTTCTGTGCCTGTGTTAGTTTGCTGAGAATGATGGTTTCCAGCTTAATCCATGTCCCTGAAAAGGACATGAACTCATCCTTTTTTATGGCTACAGAGAGTTCCATGGCATTAGGTGATCCCCTGGATCCTTGCAACTCCAGCCTGATTGCTCTGCCCTCAATTCCATGAACTACTATGGAATTGTATTTCATAAAGAAATTCCATTTTCTTTATCCAGTCTATCATTGATGGGCATTTGGGTTGGTTCCAAGTCTTTGCTATTGTGAATAGTGCTGCAATAAACATACGTGTGTTTGTGTCTTTATAGCAGAATGATTTATAATCCTTTGGGTATATATCCAGTAATGGGATTGCTGGGTCAAAAGGTATTTCTAGTTCTAGATCCTTGAGGAATCCCCACACTGTCTTCCACAATGGTTGAAGACATTTACACTCTCAAAAACAGTGTAAAAGTGTTCCTATTTCTCCACATCCTCTCCAGCATCTGTTGTTTCCTGACTTTTTTTTTTATTATTATACTTTAAGTTCTAGGGTACATGTGCATAACGTGCAGGTTTGTTACATATGTATACTTGTGCCATGTTGGTGTGCTGCACCCATCAACTCGTCATTTACATCAGGTAGTTTCCTGACTTTTTAATGATCGCCAGTCTAACTGGCATAAGCTAGTATCTCATTGTGGTTTTGATTTGCATTTCTCTAATGACCAGTGATGATGAGCTTTTTTTCATATGTTTGTTGGCCACATAAATGTCTTCCTTTGAGAAGTGCCTGTTTATCTCCTTCACCCACTTTTTGATGGGGTTGTCTTTTTCTTGTAAATTTAAGTTCCTTGTAGATTCTAGATGTTAGCTCTTTGTCAGATGGATAGATTGCAAAAATTTTCTCCCATTCTGTAGGTTACCTGTTCACTCTGATGATAGTTTCTTTTGCTGTACAGAAGCTCTTTAGTTTAATTAGATCCTATTTGTCAATTTTGGCTTTTGTTGCCATTGCTTTTGGTGTTTTAGTCATGAAATCTTTGCCCATGCCTATGTCCTGAATGGTATTGCCTAAGTTTTCTTCGAGGGTTTTTATGGTTTTGGGTTTTATGTTTAAGTCTTTAATCCATTTTGAGTTAATTTTTGTATAAGGTGTAAGGAAGGGGTCCAGTTTCAGTTTTCTGCATATGATTAGCCAGTTTTCCCAATATCATTTATTAAATGGGACTGCATCTTTAATAATTATGCCTGGTTAAGCTGATGCCAGTGTTCTTCAAACTACACCTTGAGAAATACTATCCTAGGGTTTAGGGCAGTGGTCCCCAACCTTTAGGGCACCAGGGACTGGTTTTGTGGGAGACAGTTTTTCCATGGACCAGTGTTGAGGGGAGGGTGATTTCAGGATGAAACTCAGATAATCAGGCATTAGATTCTCATAAGGAACATGCAACCTAGATTCCTCGCATGCACAATTCACAATAAGGTTCACATTCCTGTGAGAATCTAATTTCACCGCCGATCTGACAGGAGGTGAAGCTCGGGCGGTAATGAGCTCGCTTACCTGCCACTCACCTCCTGCTGTACAGGTTGCTTTCTAACAGGCTACAGACCAGTACTGTTCCACAGCCCCCCGTGGTTGGGGACCCCTGGTTTAGGGCACTGGCTAACCCAGGTATACCCCTTCTTTGATCACAAGGATCTGCATCTTTCTTTTGAAAAAGGGCCAAGGGCTCACCAGTCTCCTACAATCAAATGGTCAAATCAAAAATGCAGAGAAGGCTAAGGTACTGCTTTCCAAGTTGTGTATTCTCTCAGGCCAGCGAGCTCACTGGTGTGGGAAGATCAGGGACTAGTGGTGAAAACCTTTCTCACATTCTCCATCCTCAGTCTTTTAAAGACACAGTTGTTAATCATATTAAGGAGGAAGACATGAGATGAAGTAAAGCAAATGCCACTGATGTCTGAAGCAGGGACCTGTATTAATGACCCGAGGAAAGATATCTCTGAAGGGAAAGTTATGGAAGAATTCCAGAGAGATGGCCTGAGTATCACTTCAGAGAGAGCCCAGATAACCTAGATGATATCTGAAGAAAATGAAGTACGGTGCTGACAAGGCTAGTCAGCTTGGCAAGGATCCTTTCACAAAGATCTGAAAAGGAGAGCTTCACAAGAGGTGAACCCATGAGAAGAGGATGAAGGTTTGCCAGGAGTTGTGGAGCTGGGGTGAGGTTCAGCAACTCATTACCTCTTCTTACCACCTTAAAGATCACACTGGTAAGCCACTGACACATGGATTCTCCTTTTTCCTCCAATAAATTATTGTATATAGCCTTTCCTCCCCCAAACCACTTTATTGTTCATTTCATTCCTTTCAGTTTTTTCTTTTTGGTAACACTATGCCCCTGTAAGATACAACAACAGAGAAGTGCATCACTATGTTTGCACACACACAGAATTTCAGAAGCCGTATGCTTTTCCTTCTCCTTCTCTTCCCCCAGCCTCCTTCTCCTCCTCCTCCTTTCTCCCCCACGTCTTTCTCTGATGTCCATGTTTCATGACCTGTACCTGACATTTGACACAATACTGGTGTGTCAGAAGTCAAAGCAGTAAAATACTATGCCATGTCAACTCAACCCAGTCTATTTATGAAAGTGGACTTGCCAGCCAATCCCAGCCTGATGATAGAAGTGCATTCAGTTTCTAATGGCTAATATTAAAAAGCCAAAAAATAACAGATGCTGGCAAGGTTGTAGAGGAAAGAGAAATCTTATACATTGTTGGTGGGAGTGTAAATTAGTTCAACCATTGTGGAAAGCAGTGTGGCAATTTCTCAAAGAGCTAAAAACAGAACTACAATTTGACCCAGCAATCCTATTACTAGGTATATTCCCAGAGGAGTATAAAGCATTCTACCATAAAGACACATGCATGTGAATGTGCATTGCAGCACTATTCACGACAGCAAAGACATGGAATCAACCTAAATGCCCATCAATGACAGATCAATAAAGAAAATGTGATACATATACATCAGGGAATACTATGCAGCCATAAAAAAGAACAAGATCATGTCTTTTACAGGAACACGAATGGAGCTAAAGGCCATTATCTTTAGCAAACTAATGCAGGAACAGAAAACCAAATACCATATGTTCTCACTTATAAAGTGGGAGCTAAATGATGAGAACTCATGGACGCAAAGAAGGGAACAACAAACACTGTGGCTTACTTGAGGGAGAAGGGTGGGAGGAGAGAGAGGAACAGAAAAAATAATGAATGGTTACTAGGCTTAATACCTGGGTGATGAAATAATCTGTACAACAAACTCCGTGACACAAGTTTACCTATATAGCAAACTTGCACATGTAGCCCTGAACCTAAAATAAAAGTTAAAAAAAAAAAAAGAAAGAAGTCTGTTTAGTTTCCACAACAACTGTTTCATTTGGAGTTTTTCTTTTATTGATTCATCCATCCATTCAACGAGGACCTGAAAAGTGCCAGGCACTGCCCTGGTTGCTGAGGATACCAAATTTAAATAAGATTGGTTCTTCTTTTCCAAGGGTTTACTGTCCAGTTGGAGAAACAGACACTGAAACAGACAAACGACAAGATGGCGCTTGTAGTTTAGGAGGAGAGATGAGCACAGGAGTGGGAGCACAGCGGATGCCACTGGGAGAGTTGGGAGACCCTGCAATTTGTCCAGGAAGCTGCTCTGCCATCAGTGACCTCTGTCCATGTAAGATGCAGCAGGCTTAATGAAGTGAGGGAAGGATCATAGGGCAGGAGTGCTGAGAAAAGCTGTCATAATTTATCACTAGATGCATGCTGGAAACCTGGTTTCTCCCAAAATAAAGTCAGTTGTTCTAATTAGCTCTTTTCATTTGAAAGTAAAGACTGTCCCCATCAATCAGGACACTGTCAAGCAAATCTGTTATCCGTGAAGCTGGGAGATTAGATATGAAATTACAGAAGAAACAAGCACTTCAAGGAAAACAACATGTTCTCTCTGAGAACCTCTTGAAGGTTGGCCAGAAGTTCATACCAACCCTTTGTGCTGGCTAAGTGCCTGATTTCTGAGGAGTTCAAAGCACATAGTGGACAGTTACTCCATGGTTGTCATAGAAACTCTCCAACAGGGATGCATAGCCAGAGACATTGTCCAAGTGGGAGGTAAACAATAGGGAAGAACATAAGCTAGGGTACCCCTGAGTCCTTCTGGGGGCCTCTTCCCCTTGTTTTTCACATTTACCCATTACCTCCTAGGGCTTCCACCCCCATCTGACCCTGGGGACCCCTAGGTCTGTGGGTTCAGCCCTTGCTTCTTCCGTAGATTTAGAGCTCTCTACCTGGACATCCTCTGGATGTCCACAGCCACACGTGGCATCTAGCTTCTCCAGACCTGTGGGTGGGAAAGAAAGTACATATCAGGAAGGTATTTTACTCTAATGAAGATAGAAATGGAAATTCTAATCTCTTTTCTAGAATTTTTTTAAAAATCAGATCTGATAGTAAGTAACAAAATGGATTAGTTTGGGTTAGTTTGAATTTTGGGTTTTCTATTTGCTTTTCTTTTTGAAGAATCCCAATATCAGGAAGACAGGAAAAAAGCCCCAAGATATTTAAATAGAATGTGGCAGAAACTCTGAGCAGCCTCCTACTCCTCTCTTTTTCTTAACAACAGAACCTTGATTGTATTTGGTCCAGCAGTGCACACAGCTGAAAGGTGTTTGTCAGCCTGCTTTGTGGTTAGCAGTAGCCATGTGACTGAGTTCTGGTCAGTGAGATGTATCACATGGGACTTCCGAGAAGACTATTTAAAGAGATTTAAGGATGCCTGACATGCTGGGAAAAGAGGCTATTGTCCTCCTTCCTCCTTCCTGCTGCCTGGGATATAGACATGATGGCTAGAGCTTCAGCAGCCTTCTTCTTCTAAGAAGACTTGGGGGATTGAGAACTATGCTGAAGATAGAGGAACCTGGGTCTCTAATGACTTCACAGAGCTGCCATACAAGCTCTGGGCCACTTTCATCCAGATTTCCTTAAGTGAAAGGATTTAAACCACTGTGTATTTGAGTTACTATATTCAGATCTCTGTTACAACAAAACCTAATCCTTGCTGATAAATAATGAAGAATTCATTGTAATATCAGCAGCTTAAGCTTCAGAGAGACTGACAGCCATTTTGTGAGGGTGACAAATCAGTCCTTTCCATATTCAAGGTCATTGTGACCCTACTGGATGTGAGGCAGTGGCATCAGTGGGACAAGGAATGAAAATTGGGTTGAGGGGTACTGCATGGCCTGATCAAGTTCAAAGGCCCTGGTAGCTAATGCTCTTCTTGGTCTTGTTGTCGAATGACTTCTCTTTTAGCCAATTTCAGCACTAGGACGCTGACACCTCAACCTGTATTGGACTGGGTCAGACTGTGAGCTACATGACCCAAGTTAGCATGGAGCAAACCATCCTTACCATAACTAATCTTACTTGGAAGCTGGTGACAAATCCATTCACAGCTGAGATCAACTGTGAAAGAGGGAAGAAGTCTCATTTAGTGAGAAAAACAAGTTACTTTCTGCCCTTCTCAACCCATCTAGATAGCCACGCCCATCTCCACCAAACCCCAGCACAAGGACCATCCCTATCACCAGGATGACAGACTGACAAGAGGTCAGAGATCAAATTTTGCCGGTGGTATATCCTCCCCCTTCACCACTGCCATTGAATATCCCACAGGGTCAAAAAGGGATCCAGAGGGCAACTTCCACCATCAGAGACTCAGGCGACTCCTGGAGTCAGCCCTGCCTACTTGCCTCTGAGAGCCCTTGTCTAGGAATGCGGACAGGACACAGTTTCTCCACAAAGTCAGTGGAGAGAGGCTTTGCCTTTCCCTTGTGTTTCGTTTGGCTCCCTGACATGAGCACAGCCTGTCCCACATCAAGGAATTCTTCAGGATTTCTTGGGAGTGCTGTGACGGCAGGAGCATCATTCCCAGGAGTCCAGGATAAAGCCACTTTTGATTGGATGCCTCCTTTTTCACATTACAAACTAATACTACTGTCGTTTCTTAATGAAAAACAGGGCTTTAGAATCTGAGAAGAATTAGTCCGATTTTTAACACCTTGTCAAAGACAACCTCACTCAGCACAGTGTTTGGAAACAGCCCTGGTATTGGCCACCCGAGGCTCGGGTTTGAGTGCTGCTGTTCTGTTGATTGGCCATGAGATCTTGGGCAAGTCACTTGGACTTACGGAGCCTCGAGTTGTATCCAGTCATCTTCATTTTTGTGACTTCTATGTACTAAGCATTTTCCAAGGTGCTGAGAATTCAAGAGTAAACAAATAGATCAAAAATCCTTGCCATTACGGGGCTTGTGATGGAGGGACGTGGGGATGTGGGAAGAGACCTTAAATACAGATGGCACATATTCATAGATGTTTATGAACTTTGATAAATACTATGAAAGGAAAGTACCTAGCTCTCAGATAGGTAGCCATTTAATTTAGATTGAGGGGTAGAAGCATGAGGAATGTGCAGCAGATAGCCAGGCAAAAATGGGGAAAGACAGTTCCAACAGCAGGGAGTAGACAGGGAATGGATCTGCGAATTTCTCTTGCATAGTTCCAACATCATAATAATTATAATAGTCAAGTGGTCTGGGAGAACCTGCTGACTAAGACCAAATGAGAGCTGTGAGCATCTCTGGAGATGCTGATGGGACATAAGCCAGTCACCAATGACCAGACAAGAGGATTTGCACTCAGGTAGATGCCAACCACGAACCAAACCATCTACCTTCCACCTCCACTATACCCCTAATGCCCAGATAGCAGGTGAGGCCGGGGAGCCTAGGTCCCCCTGAAGGTAAACAAGGGGTGAGGGCAGTTATCCTGAATTGACTGAGATTAAACCTGAAAATATTGAAAAACACTGCAGCAATCAAGCCTAAAGGTATAGCTAGGTGCAGTTTTCGGCCACGGGCTTCAGACGGGTGTTCTTTTTGCCACAGGAGATCAAGGGTTTTGTTTTATCTGCTCTGAACACCTGTATTGTAACCTGTGAAGCATTTCTGTGTGGGTATGTGATGTATGCCCTGTGCAAAAAGAGAACAGTGGAATGAGTCACCTGTTTGTTGTTATGAGGCACAGGTAGGGAGGCAGGCACAGCTACATCACTATCTTGAGAGACTGGTGGTGACACTCCCCACGCCCATGTCCGGGCTCCGACTCTCACCCCACTCGGTCCTCACTCTGGCCTGGTCCTCGCCCCTGCCCTCTAGGAGTGTGCACACTCATGAGAGGGGCTTCACCTGCCCTCTGGTACATTTCCCAGCCTGCTCCCAACTTTTCTTCTTCCTCTCCAGGATGCGGCTCTGAGAACCAGACTTCTGGAGTATTGCCTCCCTGCAGCCCCCTCCCCACCATGCCCTCTGAGACACCCCCTGGGCGAGCCTACAACCCTGACTGCTATCTCCCCGGCAGGGGCGGCTTCCGCTTGTGCTGCCATCCAGGGAAGGGGCTGCAGGCACCAACGTCAGGCAGAGCCCTGAGCAGAAATGTGAGTAACCATGAACACATAAGAGGCAGGCCTAGCAGAAGGAGGGATGGGCTGCACTGAAGCCTAGAGGGCACATGCCTGTGGTCCAGAAGAACAGCATCCCCCAGAGCAGAGAGACCATCTCCTGCCAAAACATACTGCCACGTAGAACTCACCCACGCGAAACCAAGACCCAGCCTTGTGTAACTAACAAATAGTATGAGGCCTTCCCTAGGGAGCACATTATACCAAGTCCATCATTTATTTATTGTGAAAACTGAGGTTTCTTTTTTCTTCTGGCAGACGGAGAGCTTGCAGACAGGATGGGGGAACTACACCACACTGAGAGCTGACCACAACCTGGAAACTCAACCACACTCCCCAGTTACCTTGGAGGTGGGGAGTCCCCATGTGCCTTACAACACAGCAGAAAGAGAACTAGCCTTGGAATCAGACAGACTCAGACTTGCACCCAGCTCTCTGTCACCTGGAACAGGCTACTGAATGTCTCTAAGTTAGGGCGAGTATCCACTTCATGAGCGTTTTGGCAGATTCATGATATTGCAGATAACGTGATATTGCATAATACCCGACTATATTTTTCTCTATCTCAGAAACCTACCGTTGACACTGCACCTATTGCAATTGTAATTATTTTATTAGTTTGCATTTTTACTTCATTTACTGTTATTGTCGTTACTGTTTATATCCCTCACCAGACTATAAAATCAATGAGAGCACAGACCATAGCTGCCTTGCTCACATACATTCTAGAACCTAGCACACAGTCAGTACTCAAGAACAATATTTTCTGTAAAATGTTTATTCATCCAATAAAAATTAGTTTCTTTTCTTCTCTTGGCTCTGAGAAATCAAATATTCCTGAGCTAGCCATCAAAGCTGGGTGGTTGGATGTTCATTGCAGCATTTATACCCCAAACTCCTGAGAAAGGAGATTGAAGAAACCAGGAGGCACTGCTGATCACTAGAAATTATCTAATGGGATATTACTAAGTCAAACCCCCCAGGAGCCACTTTAGAAAGAGACAATAAACCGCCTCACTCCGCCGGGACCAACCAGAGAGATGCTGTCTCTGCCCCAGCTCCCAGAAGCCTCAGCAAGACCCTCCGGCCCAGGAGTGGGCTGCTGGCATGAGCAAAGCTTCCAGTAATTGCAACACAGTTTCTTCAAGAGATGGAAGGAAAGGCATTTCAATAATAAGCAAAGGAGAGGGAAAATCAATAAGGATGTGTGTAATGAATTTTTGTTTCCTGAAATAGCCTGGCAGGAGCCTTGCCAGGAAGAGTTAGGGCTAATCAGTGACAAGATGAGAGACACAAATCCAAGAATATTATTCAGCTCTGCAGCCTCCCTGGGTGAAAGAATGTCAGGATAAAGAATTGCAAAGAGCTTAGCATATTGTCCAGAAAAATAGGAGAACCTGGACAAAGGTAACAATAGCACTTCTACTTGTTTGGGAAGAAACCTGCACTTCTCTGGAATTTGAGTGGGGGTCTGAGCAGGTTGGACAAATGGTAACATTTTCTTTAACACTCAAGTCAACCACCCCATCATCAATACTACATAAAAGACTAAATATGGGGCTACTGTGGGCTGCATGATGGTGATGAGCAAACTTCAACCCTGCCATTTACTAATCATTCACTGTATAGTCTTGGGTAGTTTACTTAAAACCTCTGAGCCTCAGTTTCCTTCTACAAAATAGACATCTAAGAGTTTCCAGGTTGTAAAACTATTGTGAAGATTAAATGAGGTAGAATGTCAATCACAGCTCAGTGCCTGACACAAGGTAAGCTCTCAATAAATGGTTGATGTTGTCACCGTTACAGTTAAATAATCCCATGTTGCTGTGAGTCCTTAAGATCGCTGAAGTTTCTGCTAGACTGCATGCCCTTGACAGGACAGGACCACATTTTCATCCTAGAATACCCTGTACCTGGAAGAGCCAATAGATGTAGAAATAAGGACAAAGTGATTATCACTTTCATAATCTCCTTTGAACATCTGAGATTGTGTGTGTGTGTGTGTGTGTGTGTGGTGTGTGTGTGTGTGCGTGTCCCTTGACAAATGGAGGGAATTCCCTTACAGGGATTTAAGTGTCTAACAACTCACTCACTGATGATAGAACAATTAGCCTTGTATTAGCACTTCTTAAAACTACTCTGAAGTATTTTCAATTTTTGCTATAGTTATGTGCAATGTAGTAAAGTGGTTCTGAAGCATACTATCATCTTTTCTGTAACTACATTTTTACATCAACTTTACTGAGGCACAATTTACATATAATAAAATAGACACACTCTGGTGTACAGTTTGGTGAGGTTTGATAAATATCTATACTCAGGTAACTACTACCTAAATCATGATGTAAAAACTTTCCACCATGCAACTGGGCTCCTTTGTGCCCTTTCATCGTCAATCCCCACCTCCACCTCCAGCCCCAGATAACCACTGGCACATCTGTTGTAGATGGGATGTCTTTTCTAGAGTTTTATTTAAATGGAAACATGCCATATTTAGTCTTTTATGTCTGGCCTCTTTTGCTCAACAGAACGTGTTTGAGATTCATTTATTTAGTTGCATGTATTATCAATAGTACATTTCCTTTGTATTGCTAAGCAGTATTCCATTGTATGAATATACCACAGTCTTAAAAAGTCTGTTCACCTATTGATGAACTCTTTGGGTTGTTTCCAATTTTTAACTATTATGAATAAAGCCACTGTGAATATTCATGTACAAGTCTTTTGACACATTTTCATTTTTCTTTTTTTTTTTTTTTTATTTATTTTTTATTATACTTTAAGTTCTAGGGTACATGTGCATAACGTTTATATCATGTATAACTCCCCAATGCAATCCCTCCCTCCTCCCCCCTCCCCATGATAGCCCCAGTGTGTGATGTTCCCCTTCCCGAGTCCAAGTGATCTCATTGTTCAGTTCCCACCTATGAGTGAGAACATGCGGTGTTTGGTTTTCTCTTCTTGTGATAGTTTGCTAAGAATGATGGTTTCCAGCTGCATCCATGTCCCTACAAAGGATGCAAACTCATCCTTTTTTATGGCTGCATAGTATTCCATGGTGTATATGTGCCACATTTTCTTAATCCAGTCTGTCACAGATGGACATTTGGGTTGATTCCAAGTCTTTGCTATTGTGAATAGTGCCGCAATAAACATACGTGTGCATGTGTCTTTGTGGTAGAGTAATTTATAATCCTTTGGGTATATACCCAGTAGTGGGATGGCTGGGTCATATGGTACATCTAGTTCTAGATCCTTGAGGAATCGCCATACTGTTTTCCATAATGGTTGAACTAGTTTACAATCCCACCAACAGTGTAAAAGTGTTCCTATTTCTCCACATCCTCTCCAACATCTATTGTTTCCTGACTTCTTAATGATTGCCATTCTAACTGGTGTGAGATGGTATCTCATTGTGTTTTGATTTGCATTTCTCTGATGGCGAGTGATGACGAGCATTTTTTCATGTGTCTGTTGGCTGTATGGATGTCTTCTTTTGAGAAATGTCTGTTCATATCCTTTCCCCACTTTTTGATGGGGTTGTTTGTTTTTTTCTTGTATATTTGTTTGAGTTCTTTGTAGATTCTGGATATTAGCCCTTTGTCAGATGAGTAGGTTGCAAAAATTTTCTCCCATTCTGTAGGTTGCCTGTTCACTCTGATGGTAGTTTCTTTTGCTGTGCAAAAGCTCTTTAGTTTAATGAGATCCCATTTGTCAATTTTGGCTTTTGCTGCCGTTGCTTTTGGTGTTTTAGACATGAAGTCCTTGCCCATGCCTATGTCCTGAATGGTACTACCTAGATTTTCTTCTAGGGTTTTTATGGTATTAGGTCTAACATTTAAGTCTCTAATCCATCTTGAATTAATTTTCGTATAAGGGGTAAGGAAAGGATCCAGTTTCAGCTTTCTACTTGTGGCTAGCCAATTTTCCCAGCACCATTTATTAAATAGGGAATCCTTTCCCCATTTCTTGTTTTTGTCAGGTTTGTCAAAGATCAGATGGCTGTAGATGTGTGGTATTATTTCTGAGGACTCTGTTCTGTTCCACTGGTCTATTTCTCTGTTGTGGTACCAGTACCATGCTGTTTTGGTTACTGTAGCCTTGTAGTATAGTTTGAAGTCAGGTAGCGTGACGCCTCCAGCTTTGTCCTTTTGACCTAGGATTGTCTTGGCAATGCGGGCTCTTTTTTGGTTCCATATGAACTTTAAAGCAGTTTTTTCCAATTCTGTGAAGAACTCATTGGTAGCTTGATGGGGATGGCATTGAATCTATAAATCACCTTGGGCAGTATGGCCATTTTCACGATATTGATTCTTCCTATCCATGAGCATGGTATGTTCTTCCATTTGTTTGTGTCCTCTTTGATTTCACTGAGCAGTGGTTTGTAGTTCTCCTTGAAGAGGTCCTTGACATCCCTTGTAAGCTGGATTCCTAGGTATTTTATTCTCTTTGAAGCAATTGTGAATGGAAGTTCATTCCTGACTTGGCTCTCTGCTTGTCTGTTACTGGTGTATAAGAATGCTTGTGATTTTTGCACATTAATTTTGTATCCTGAGACTTTGCTGAAGTTGCTTATCAGCTTAAGGAGATTTTGGGCTGAGACGATGGGGTTTTCTAAATATACAATCATGTCATCTGCAAACAGGGACAATTTGACTTCTTCTTTTCCTAACTGGATACCCTTGATTTCTTTCTCTTGCCTGATTGCCCTAGCCAGAACTTCCAACACTATGTTGAATAGGAGTGGTGAGAGAGGGCATCCCTGTCTTGTGCCAGTTTTCAAAGGGAATTTTTCCAGTTTTTGCCCATTCAGTATGATATTAGCTGTGGGTTTGTCATAAATAGCTCTTATTATTTTGAGGTACGTTCCATCAATACCGAATTTATTGAGCGCTTTTAGCATAAAGGGCTGTTGAATTTTGTCAAAAGCCTTTTCTGCATCTATTGAGATAATCATGTGGTTCTTGTCTTTGGTTCTGTTTATATGCTGGATTACGTTTATTGATTTGCGAATGTTGAACCAGCCTTGCATCCCAGGGATGAAGCCCACTTGATCATGGTGGATAAGCTTTTTGATGTGCTGCTGAATCCGGTTTGCCAGTATTTTATTGAGAATTTTTGCATCGATGTTCATCAGGGATATTGGTCTAAAATTCTCTTTTTTTGTTGTGTCTCTGCCAGGCTTTGGTATCAGGATGATGTTGGCCTCATAAAATGAGTTAGGGAGGATTCCCTCTTTTTCTATTGATTGGAATAGTTTCAGAAGGAATGGTACCAGCTCCTCCTTGTACCTCTGGTAGAATTCAGCTGTGAATCCATCTGGTCCTGGACTTTTTTTCGTGGGTAGGCTATTAATTGTTGCCTCAATTTCAGAGCCTGTTATTGGTCTATTCAGGGATTCAACTTCTTCCTGGTTCAGTCTTGGAAGAGTGTAAGTGTCCAGGAAATTATCCATTTCTTCTAGATTTTCTAGTCGATTTGCGTAGAGGCATTTATAGTATTCTCTGATGGTTGTTTGTATTTCTGTGGGGTCGGTGGTGATATCCCCTTTATCATTTTTTATTGCGTCTATTTGATTCCTCTCTCTTTTCTTCTTTATTAGTCTTGCTAGCGGTCTGTCAATTTTGTTGATCTTTTCAAAAAACCAACTCCTGGATTCATTGATTTTTTGGAGGTTTTTTGTGACTCTATCTCCTTCAGTTCTGCTCTGATCTTAGTTATTTCTTGCCTTCTGCTAGCTTTTGAATGTGTTTGCTCTTGCCTCTCTAGTTCTTTTAATTGTGATGTTAAAGTGTCAATTTTAGATCTTTCCTGCTTTCTCTTGTGGGCATTTAGTGCTATAAATTTCCCTCTACACACTGCTTTAAATGTGTCCCAGAGATTCTGGTATGTTGTATCTTTGTTCTCATTGGTTTCAAAGAACATCTTTATTTCTGCTTTCATTTCGTTATGTACCCAGTAGTCATTCAGGAGCAGGTGTTCAGTTTCCATGTAGTTGAGCGGTTTTGATTGAGTTTCTTAGTCCTGAGTTCTAGTTTGATTGCACTGTGGTCTGAGAGACAGTTTGTTATAATTTCTGTTCTTGTACATTTGCTGAGGAGTGCTTTACTTCCAATTATGTGGTCAATTTTGGAATAAGTGCGATGTGGTGCTGAGAAGAATGTATATTCTGTTGATTTGGGGTGGAGAGTTCTATAGATGTCTATTAGGTCCGCTTGGTGCAGAGATGAGTTCAATTTCTGGATATCCTTGTTAACTTTCTGTCTCGTTGATCTGTCTAATGTTGACAGTGGAGTGTTGAAATCTCCCATTATTATTGTATGGGAGTCTAAGTCTCTTTGTAGGTCTCTAAGGACTTGCTTATGAATCTGGGTGCTCCTGTATTGGGTGCATATATATTTAGGAGAGTTAGCTCTTCCTGTTGAATTGATCCCTTTACCATTATGTAATGGCCTTCTTTGTCTCTTTTGATCTTTGATGGTTTAAAGTCTGTTTTATCAGAGACTAGGATTGCAACCCCTGCTTTTTTTTGTTCTCCATTTGCTTGGTAGATCTTTCTCCATCCCTTTATTTTGAGCCTATGTATGTCTCTGCATGTGAGATGGGTCTCCTGAATACAGCAGACTGATGGGTCTTGACTCTTGATCCAGTTTGCCAGTCTGTGTCTTTTAATTGGAGCATTTAGTCCATTGACATTTAAGGTTAATATTGTTATGTGTGAACTTGATCCTGTCATTATGATATTAACTGGTTATTTTGCTCATTAGTTGATGCAGTTTCTTCTAGCCTCGATGGTCTTTACATTTTGGCATGTTTTTGCAATGGCTGGTACCGGTTGTTCCTTTCCATGTTTAGGGCTTCCTTCAGGGTCTCTTGTAAGGCAGGCCTGGTGGTGACAAAATCTCTAAGCATTTGCTTATCTGTAAAGGATTTTATTTCTCCTTCACTGATGAAACTTAGTTTGGCTGGATATGAAATTCTGGGTTGAAAATTCTTTTCTTTAAGAACGTTGAATATTGGCCCCCACTCTCTTCTGGCTTGTAGAGTTTCTGCCGAGAGATCTGCTGTTATTCTGATGGGCTTCCCTTTGTGGGTAACCCGACCTTTCTCTCTGGCTGCCCTTAAGATTTTTTCCTTCATTTCAACTTTGGTGAATCTGGCAATTATGTGTCTTGGAGTTGCTCTTCTGGAGGAGTATCTTTGTGGCGTTCTCTGTATTTCCTGAATTGAATGTTGGCCTGCCCTACTAGGTTGGGGAAGTTCTCCTGGATGATATCCTGAAGAGTGTTTTCCAACTTGGTTCCATTTTCCCCCTCACTTTCAGGCACCCCAATCAGACGTAGATTTGGTCTTTTTACATAATCCCATACTTCTTGCAGGCTTTGTTCATTTCTTTTTCTTCTTTTTTCTTTTGGTTTCTCTTCTCGCTTCATTTCATTCATTTGATCCTCAATCGCTGATACTCTTTCTTCCAGTTGATCGAGTCGGTTACTGAAGCTTGTGCATTTGTCACGTATTTCTCGTGTCATGGTTTTCATCTCTGTCATTTCGTTATGATCTTCTCTGCATTAATTAGTCTAGCTGTCAATTCTTCCACTTTTTTTTCAAGATTTTTAGTTTCTTTGCACTGGGTACGTAATTCCTCCTTTAGCTCTGAGAAGTTTGATGGACTGAAGCCTTCTTCTCTCATCTCGTCAAAGTCATTCTCTGACCAGCTTTGATCCGTTGCTGGCGATGGGCTGCGCTCCTTTGCAGGGGGAGATGCGCTCTTATTTTTTGAATTTCCAGCTTTTCTGCCCTGCTTTTTCCCCATCTTTGTGGTTTTATCTGTCTCTGGTCTTTGATGATGGTGACGTACTGATGGGGTTTTGGTATAGGTGTCCTTCCTGTTTGATAGTTTTCTGTCTGACAGTCAGAAGGACTGTCTGTTGGTCTGTTGGAGATTGCTTGAGGTCCACTCCAGACCCTGTTTGCCTGGGTATCAGCAGCAGAGGTTGCCAAAGATAGAATATTGCTGAGCAGCGAGTGTACCTGTCTGATTCTTCCTTTGGAAGTTTCCTCTCAGGGATGACTCCACCCTGTGAGGTGTGGGGTGTCAGACTGCCCCTAGTGGGGGATGTCTCCCAGCTAGGCTACTCAGGGGTCAGGGACCCACCTGAGCAGGCAGTCTGTCCGTTCTCGGATCTCAACCTCCGCGTTGGGAGATCCACGGCTCTCCCCAAAGCTGTCAGACAGAGTCGTTCGCCTCTGCACCGCCCCCGCTGCTTTCCCTATTGGACCTCAGCTGTGGCTGTCCCCAGAGGTGGAGTCTACAGAGACAGGCAGGTTTCCTTGAGCTGCTGTGAGCTCCACCCAGTTCGAGCTTCCCAGCGGCTTTGTTTACCTACTTAAGCCTCAGCAATGGCGGGCGCCCCTCCCCCAGCCTCGCTGCTCCTTGAGGATAGATCGCCGCAGACGGCTGTGTTAGCAGTGAGGGAGGCTCCGTGGGCGTGGGACCCTCCCGGCCAGGTGTGGGATATATTCTCTGGTGTGCCTGTTTCCTTAAAGCGCAGTATTGGGGTGGGAGTTACGCGATTTTCCAGGTGTTATGTGTCTCAGTTCCCCTGGCTAGGAAAACGGATTTCCTTCTCCCTTGCGCTTCCAGGTGAGGCGATGCCTCGCCCTGCTTCAGCTCACGCTGGTCAGGCTGCAGCAGCTGACCCGCACCGATTGTCCGGCACTCCCTAGAGAGATGACCCCAGTACCTCAGTTGAAAATGCAGAAATCACCGGTCTTCTGTGTTACTCGCGCTGGGAGTTGGAGACTGGAGCTGTTCCTATTCGGCCATCTTGCTCCGCCCCCCCACATTTTCATTTTTCTTGGGTAAATACCCAAAAGTGGTATCGCTGGGTCATGTAAGTATATGTTCAACTTTATAAGATGCTGCCAGGCTATTTTCCAAAGTGGCTGTGCCATTTTACATTCTCACTCACAGTTAGAGTTCTTGTAGCCCCATCTATTCTCTAGCACTTGGCATAGTTGTGACTGCTTTTTAATGAGTTGTCATTGCTCTATTTTACTTGGACCTTTCTAGAAGTTCTTCTTCTCTCCCTCTCTGCCTCTGTTTTCCAGAACTTCTGTCTTCCATTTAGTGTCTCCAAAGGGCAGAAGGTGACGGTGTTTATCATTACATTGCAGAACTTGTTTTAAATACATTTTGAAAGTGCTGAAAGGACTGTCAGGGCTCATCTGTCAGAGAGAGTTCTTCCATCCAGATTTTCTCTTGTTTACTTCACCACAACCCGCACATGCAAAGCTATACATGTATGATCTCTTTCTCTGGGCAAACTGGGCCCTGGAATAGTTTATTTGTAGCAAACAAAGGGGAAAAATAGCTCAACTTCCTTTAGATACTAAACAGTCCATTTTCAGGCCATTCTCTTTAGCCTCTGCTCAGAGAGTGAAATCTTCTCTGGTGTCTGTCGCTCTAGACTTGCCTCCAGTCTCTCGTTAGCCCGCTTTGGCCTCTATAGCTTATGCCAGTTGCTAATTTCACAGTAGCTGGCTGCTGATTGCACCTGTAAACAGATTAAATGCTTCATAAACAGTAAGATGTCTTGACTATGTTTCCTTTCATGTTATCAATTACTGTCTTAGAAACTAAAATCTCAATCTGCAGCAGAACGAAGAAAACACACAAGGTATTTCATTATAAAATTATAAAGATCTTGACTCAAAAAAAAATTCATGTACTTTAATTTTCCAAATTCCAACATAACCAGCTTTTTTTCCGGGACTAAAAAAAATAAAACCAAACAAATCTTTATGATGGAAATGATGGAAATGCCAAGATCTTTCTTAAAGTTATGTAAATGATTTCCTAAGAAAGGCGAGTAATAGAGTCTGGCAGACTTTGAGGTTCCTGAACATGTTTGGATGGTCAGATGATATTCTTTGAATAACTTACCGTTCTTTTCCAAACCGCGGCTATAAGAAAGTGCAAACATTTTTGCCAAATGCTTTTTCAATTTTAAAACTGAGTAATTGAAGGAAGATGTTTGTGCCATTACTCCTTTCTACTTCAGTCATTCAATATTGTGAACCATAAAACCTTTGATATGTTTGGAAGTCATTTGTAAGGCTTTTCTAAGCCCTTTCCTTAGGCACAGAATATTTTTATTTTAAGAGTAAATTAAACATTGAAAGTTTCCTGTTCAGGTGGAAATGTCAAACCCGGAGGTTTGGGTGCCATCCCCAGTGACCAGTCTAGCTTCCAGCAATAGAAATACAATGGTCAAACATGCTGCTGGAGGTGAACATGGCCAGTCCCTGTGACAGGCAGATGAGCAGTAATGCTGTCAGCCTCTTTTTAAGGGTTAAAGGATAGAGGCCCGGAGCTCCTCAACATTCCAGTAAATGAACAAAAACAAAAACAAAACACTAAACACCAAAGCATAGAATTGCTCATAAATGTGCAAGGTTTTTGCACTAACAGGACAATATGGTAAGGAGATAGTCATAGATGGTACAAATACAGAACTAGCAAGAAAATTATGAAAGACTTATAAAAGAGAAATACAATATGCACACTATGCATTGATTAAAACGCACGTTCTAGGACAGTGGATGTCACGACCAATCTTTCTTAAGTGTGATTCATGGAGCACCTGCCGCAGGATCATAGGAGGAGCTTGCTGAAATGAAGATTCCTGGATCCTATCCCACATCTACAGCTCCTCAGACAAATCTTATGCACAGTGAAGTTTGAGAACCACTTCCATAGATGGATGTATTTTTGGTAGCTAGAACGATGGCCCCCCAACTAACATCCATGTCCTTATTCTGGAACCTGTAACTATGTTCCCTTGCATGACACAACGGACTTTGCAGATGTGATTAAGATTATGGTTAAATTGGGAGCATAGCCTGGATTATCCAGGTGGGTCCAACCTCATTCAATTTAATTTAAATCCTTAAAATTGGGAAACATTCTTAGCTGCAGTGAGAGAGATACAACATGAGAGGGACGATATCCACTGTTGTTGGCTTTGAAAGATGGGAAGAGTGGCCATGATCCAAAGGATGTGGGCATCCCTAGAAGCTGGGGATGGCCCTCTGTGTTCTTCTAGCAGGAAATGAGATCCTTGGTTCTATAACTGCTGGGAAAACTAGATTCTACTGACAACCCAAGTGAACAAGAAAATGAATTCTCCCCTAGAGCTTCCAAAAAGCAATGCCTTGCCAACACCTTGATTTTAGCCCTTCAAGACTTATACCTCCAAACTTATAGGGATTTAAAAAAATGTGTGTGGTTGTACACCACTAAGTTTGTGGCAATTTATTACGGCAGCAGCAATAAGAAAATAATAGAGTTATGAAACATCTTACAAGTTATGCACCCATTATACTATTTTAAAAGTATATACAACATGTTACTACATATTAGTACATATTTCTAGTATACACATATATACATACTAGAAAATGCACCAAAATGTTAACAGCAGTCACCTTTAAGGGCTGGCTTTCTAAGCATCTTTTTCTTCTTTGTGCTTTTATTTTTCAAAAGTTTGAATAACAAATATGTATTACTTTTGTAATCAGAAAAAGTTACTTGAAAAATTAAGTAAAAAAGTAAAGGTAAGAAACAAAACCTAATAGGACTCAGTCAGCACACTGTGCTGGAATCAACTCAGGAAAAGGCCTTGAACTTGGAGCTGTGGACCCCGAGTTCAGTCTTGGGGCATCCAGCATCCCACAAGGAGTTCTTTGCATGTGTGGGTGGGACCCAAGCTCACCTGCATCTCTTTTATTCCAGGGAGAAAGATAGGGACTGAATGACTTTAAAACACCTGTTCTTCATGGAAAGCAGGCCAGACAATTGATTCGATTATTTTTAATCTCTCATTAAAAAAAAAAAAAAAAAACCCAAGTTGCTATTAATACAACTGGTGTTCTGTCCAACTAAGGGAGCAATTCAAAGTGGGTAGCAAAAAGGTTCCGTAATTGCTATTGCTAGAATATATTAATAACTCAGGCAGAGGTACAACATTTAAGTGCATGAAATTCATTGCTGACTATGCTCAGGAGAGAAAAAATATTCAGTAGATTGAAACCTCATTTGAAAAATGGAAGATATTTATTACAATTAATATAAAAGTGTAATGTCTAATGGATATAGTTTACATGTCTGTCCCCACCCAAATCTCATGTTGAATTGTAATCCTCAATGCTGGAGGAGGGGCCTTGGGGGAGGTGTCTGGATCTTGGGGGCGGATCCCTCATGGCTTGGTGTTATCGTTGTAATAGTGAGTTCTCAGAAGATCTGGTCTTTTATTTTTATGTATTTATTTTTTGAGACGGAGTCTCCCTCTGTTGCCCAGGCTGGAGTGCAATGGCATGATCTCAGCTCACTGCAACCTCCACCTCCCAGGTTCAAGTGATTCTCCTCTTTCAGTCTCCAGAGTAGCTGGGATTACAGGCAGGCGCCACCATGCCCTGCTAATAGATCTAGTCTTTTAAAAGTGTGTGGCCCTTCCCCCACCAACTCTCTTTCTCTTTCTCTGTCTTTGTCTCTCTCTCTCTCTCTTGCTTGCTCCTGCTTTTACCATGTGATGTGCCTGCTCACCCTTTGCCTTCCATCACAGTCGTCAGCTTCCTGAGGCCCCCTTACAAGCTGACCAGATGTCAGCACCATTCTTCCTGTACAGCCTGCAGAACCAGGAGCCAATTAAACCTCTTTCCTTTATAAATCACCCCGTCTCAGTTATTTCTTTATAGCAATGCAAGAATGGCCTAACACACTAAATAAAGTAAAATTTCTATTAGAATTATTTAGTTCTGTAGAATGTTAAGTCAAAGGTAGTACTAGGAGGAGGTGTTGCTACCTGTTCACTGAATCAGACCCCTCAAGGCAGATCTGAGCATCAACATGACTACCTTAAAACAATGATAAACTAGAATAACAATTTGTTAATTTAGATGAGAAATCAATTTTGTATGGGGACTATAATACATCAATCCAGGTGACCTAGTTAAATTCACAGGCATCTGAGCCAAACAGACCTGGGTTCAAATCCCAGTCTTTGTAACTAATTACTGGGTGACCTTGGCTACACCTTGACCCTAAGTTTTAAGCCTTGGTTATCTCTCCTGAAGACAAACTGATAAGCACACCACCTTATTGAGGGGTTTGCATTAAATTAGATTCTACATATTAACCATTTGGAACATTGCCTGACATATGGTAACAGTTGTGCTAGCCATTATTATCTTATGTTGCAGATAAAGCTCAAAAAATGGTGGAAAAATTTGTCCAAGTTCCCAGATATAGAACATAGATGCAAATCCAAGAGGCCTGGCTCTTCATATACAGATCATAGATGAAGAGACAAGAGAAAGTAAGAAGGTCCATGTAACTGGAAAGAGACACAAATGCCTTCTAATTTCTGCAATATTTATAATCAGTGCTAATCCATACTAGGGGAGGAAAGAGAATTCTCTTCTTCGTCATCCAAAGCTGCCCAAAGGGAAGCTGCCATGATTAGTTGTGCCCTGCACAACTCTTGAGGGTTTCATTCACGTAGACAGCAGTCCAGAACTGCAGAGCCATTATTATGCACTGGGACTAAGATAGCACTGGCAACGAAGAGTTAAACTGCAGAAGTTGTATGTTTTAGGAGTACATGTAGACATCATCAAAACTTTGATTTGCAGATACACAGAGAGTAGTCCTTAGTAGCGCTACCACCTCTTTTTTCAGTGCTAAACAGTTCTCCCTTTGGAAAGGACAAAGCACTCTTATAAATATCCTCATAATACCAGTTGTTGCTTTGGCAGTGCTTAGTCACAACAGGATCCACTGTTAAAAGTTTAAAATAGCTCCTGGGCCAAAAGCCTGCAGTAGGATTCTGAGGCCTAAAAGCTATGCTGTGACTGGTGAATCTAGAATTTTAGGGGAATTCTTCTAGGAAGCAACAGCATGCCAGTCATCATTATCCCCAGCCTTCCAGGATCGCTGCGCTGTGCATTTGTGAGCCTTCGTTATGGCTGAGGCTCCTTCTCTTCTAGCATTCCTTGTGTGTCCTGTAGCTCCCCACACTGTCAGGCGCCTGAGAGCCTGGAAGGACTATCCTTCTCATCTCTGTCTTTCCAGTGCCTGGCAAAAAGCGGAGCATCAGGGCTCGAATGAATGAATGAATGAATGTAGATCTTCTTGAGGAGGTCTCTCTGATGGTTCACAGATCTGATAGTCGTAGAAAATTCTACTGAGAAGTTTGCTTTTGTTAAAAAGGAATCAGGGTAACTTGCCGGTCCTAAGGCTGATGCTACCAAACTTTCCCCCCACCACAGTGAGCAAAATCATCTCTGGGATTTCATGATATTGAGTTCACCCTACTTCAGTCCAAAGAGATGTGTTCTATACTACACTTGGAATAAGGCATGAAGTGGACTGTCCTCAAAAGCTTTCTCAGGGCTACACTCAGTGAAGCTTACTCTTCAGAAACCATCACCATAGCTGTGTTCTTTATACTAAGCCTCTCCAAAGAAGGCAATGGCTGAACCCTACATTTATCTCTCTCGCTTCCTGAAGTCTGTCGTGATGCAGGCTGAACAAATGTATCTCCTCACTGTGTCCTGTAGCCTTTCCCCATTCTTTGGGCCTACTGCTGTTTTTTTAAAGTAATAATTACATGCTTAATGGTGTGCTAATCAAAAACAGTATGTTAATATATGTAATAATTAGTGATTATAATACATCCAATATTCTAATATAAGTAATCACAAGTGGTTATACAATATTTAATATGTATCATAAGTAGTGATTATAACAACGACAATCTGTATTTTTAGGACAAACACAGCTAGAATACACATACACACAGTCTGATATATATATATATTTTTTTAAAAAAAAACATACTGCTGGAATATATATACATGTGTTTATATGCATAATCTCCATCAATCCTTACAATAACTTTATAATGTTAGTTCTGTTATCTCAATTCAATTCAACTCAATCCAATTCAATTGACGGTGAATCTGAGGCTCAGTAATTCCCAATGTCACATCACTAATAAGTGGTGGCATGTGAAATGGATCTGAGAGATCTGTCTACAGCCCAAACCCCTACTCTCTATACTATGCTTCACTAGTAAAGCCACAAAGCTGCCTCCATTCTGTTAGGTTAATGGCATATCTTTTTAAATTCTTGCATTTTCCTCCCAGTCTTTCAGCCTCCCAAATAATAAGTAACCAAATAATAAGACTGTCTCCCAGGGTGAGATTTCATCTGAGCGATGAAGTGTACACACCTAAGGCTTTGATTTAATTCTCTTGGACTAAGCTGATTAAGTGCTGAGCAGTTTAGACTCTTTTATAATTTTATTAGATGAGATCATTAGATTTCAACGATGAAATGAATGGAAGCCTGACCGGAGACTGAAATAGCCAAATCCAGCCGCATCAAAGGTTCCTTGGGGCTAGCTTTCAGGATTCAAACAGTAGTACATACAAAGCATGACTCTCTGAACAATAGGGATAAAATTTCAATATTAAAATAACTTTTATGATGCCAGGAAATACAGTGACATGCTTTTCTCTTGAAGCAGCATGGTTTTGCTTTAATGAAACTATAGATTATCGATTCTCAGACTCAGGGAATACTGTCCTAATGGATGTGGTCTCGAGTTATATTACTACTACAGCCATTAACTCGTGCAACTAAAAGCAAATGACTTCACCTCCCTGGGTTTTATCTCCCTCGAACCTTTCTCCCAGAATTTAGACAAATGAGGACATTCAATTAAGAAGACATTTGGGTCCACGTGTAAAAGAGACAATAAAAATGGAATATGTCACCGTGTGTGCTTCTTGCTGCTTTCCAGGGGTCAGGATTCCCTGAGCAAAACCATTGTAGTAATATCTCCACAGAAACAAAAGTATCCCTGATTTTGTATATCATAGCGGATTCTATCCTAAGACAAATTATTCTTTTCTGTCTTTTTACCAATTCCTAATTTACCCACTACAAATGTCAACATTGCTCATATGAAGATGTCTCCCAAGCCTCTAATTATTAGCCATAACTTCTCATTCTCTGTTGAGTTTTATATTCCAGTTGTCCATGGGCTACCTCTGCTTGGATATGAAAAGTTAGCACTTTTTCACCACCCTCTCCCCCAGTGTCTTCATCTGGCAATGGTACCAGGTATGACAGGCACAGAAATTCATTTTTCTCATGTCTCATGTCAGATTGATTACCATGTCCAGCTCATTTTCTTTCCTTTTTATGTCTACAGTCCCATTCTTAATCCAGGACTCATTACCTTATCTCTAATTTTTTTGGCAATTGCCTTCCATCTTGTCCTCTGATTTCTTTCTACTATTTCTCTGCTCTCTCCCTGCTATTATTCTACACTAAGTGGCTAGCTCAGTGAGACAGCAGTTTCCTCTCGTCTGTCATGGAAACTGATTTCTATAGTCCTGATCTTCTGTCTCTTCACCCTATGCCATCAGCCTCGCAAGTGTCTTTTCCAACTTACACCTCTAACGTGGGCCCTGCATTCCAGCCATGCCCATTTGCATTTTGGCTCCAACACACTGTTAGCCTGTTTCCATTAACGTTATTCCAAAAGAATTCATTGAATGTAAGAATGGATACATGGAAGGATGGATGGATGGATGGGGAGATGCACGCCAGCATGCATGCATGCATGTGCCCAAACCTCAAATCTCTTCTGTTAACTCTGTCCTTCAATACCACAATAAAAGAGAAACATATACCTAGAGTCTTTGGAAATTGATCTCCTTCACAGCTTGCCACGACTGAGAATTGTTCTTTCCTTGGTTCATGTGGCAGACATGTGGTCTGTAGTCTCCTACATGTGTGTGTGTTCTCCTTCCTTTTGGCAGAGATTGCTAGCTGTTTACCAAACCCGATTCTCTCATTGTGTGTGACTGGGCTAGTAACTGGACTGCATTTCCCAACCTGCTTTGCAGTTTTAGAGGTGTGACTAATGGACCACAAAATGCGAGTGGAAGTGATATGGGTCACTTCCAAGCTGTGGAGGCTCAACATCAGGCTATACCTCCCCTATGCTTTCTTTTTTGTGTCCCTCCTGGTGGGAAAGGCAAAGAGCAAAGTGACCTTGGAAGTCAGGTGTTGATGATGGCAGAGCTGCCATCAGCCTGGGACCTTAACTGCAGTCATACACTGTATAATGACATGTTGATCAACAAGAGACCACATATGAAACAGTAGTCACATATGAATATAATGGAGCTAAAAAAATTCCTATTGCCTAATGATGTTGTAGCCATTGTAAAGTCATAGTTCAGTGCCTTACTTACTTGTTTGTGGTGATGCTGGTGTACACAAACCTACTGCACGGCCAGTCATATATAACACAAGCAGTTGCATACAGTCCCTGATACTTGATAATGATAATAAATGACTATGTTGCTGGCTTATGTGTTTACTATACATTTTATCATTAGAGTGTACTCCTACTTATTAAAAACAAAATAAGTTAACTGTAAAACAGCCTCAGGCAGGCCCTTCAGGAAGTGTTCCAGAAGAAGGTATTGTTGTCACAGGGAATGACAGTTCTATGTATTATTGCCCTGAAGACCCTCCACTGGACAAGACACAGAGGTGGAAGACAGTGATATTGATGATCCTAGCCTCCTATAGGCCTAAGCTAATGTGTGTTTGTTTCTTTGTTTTTTAATTTAAAAAATTTACAGAGTAAAAAGCAGAAACAAAATTTTTAAAATATAACTTATAGGATAAAGATACAAAGAATGAAAATATTGTGCAGTTGTACAATGTGTCTGTTTTAAGCTAAGTGTTACAAAGGGCCAAGAAGGTTTTGAAAATTAAAAATATGATAAAGTTAAAAAGTTACAGTAAACTAATATATTAGAGAAAAGATATACTTTTATACATTTAATGTAGCCCAAGTATACAGTGTTTATCGTCAACAATAGTGTACGGTAATGTCCTAGGCCTGCAGAGTCACTCATCATGCACTCCCTGGTTCACTCAGAGCAACTTCCAGTCCTGCAAGCTCCATTCATGGTAAGTGCCCTCTCCAGGTGTGCCATTTTTTATCTTTTAATACAGTGTCTTTACTGTACCTTTCCTATGTTTAGATGTGCTTAGATTCATAAATTCTTACCACCGTGTTACAGTTGCCTGCAATATCCAGGATAGCAACATGTTGTACAGGTTTGTAGCCTAGAAGCAACATGCTAGACTGGAAACCCAGGTATGTAGTATGCTATGCCATCTAGGTTTTCATAAGTACACTCTGTGATGTTCTCACAACAAAGAAATCACCTAAGGAGGCGTTTCTCAGAATGTTTCCCCAGCGTTGAGCAGCACATGACTATAATGAGGAGAGTCAACCACGGACTTGGAATATTTCCCTGGATGTGAAAGATAAATTTCTATGTCCCTGAACCCACACATTTTTGCTAGATCTTGTTACAGCAGCTCAGCCCTCCCTAACTAATTTGCCCCTCTACTGGATCACCAGTGACCAGATTAGCTGCAGCTGTCTGAGTGGTCAGACCCACACCAGGATGTGAACCAGAACTGCAGAATTGCCTCGGGTAAGACCAGGTAATCCAGTGAAAGGTGAGAAGAAAGGTGGGCTTGGCTGAACTTTGCAATTGATCCTGAATATAAATGCAGGTTGAATCATGGACAAGGAGGAAAATATTTTAGAAGAATTAATGTGAAGTCAGTGCTGGAGACTAGTGAGGCAGAAGGTAAGAGAGTGGATTAAAATAACACCAGGGATCATTCTCACTAGGTTTGGTTCTATCCTAAGTCTATGAGGAACACTGGGCTCTACTGTAGAAGAGCTTAGATTTTTCTTCCAATCTTACCTGGTAAACCTTTAAGACTCTCCTTTCTGTAGATTTCCGGGTTACTTCCTTATCCATGCTACCTTTCAGAGAACGTACAGGGTTGGGTTGAAGAGTCTTCTGAGTCCCTACAACAACTCTCCTCTGTTCTTTCTGGGCCTAAGCTGGGGCTGGAGTCCTGATAGCTGGGCTTTTTGCCAAGACCTAAACTCTGTCCCCATTGCCAAGGGCAGCTCTGATCAGGTTAAGTTCAGATGGCTGAAGAAACTCCATCCTGGACCTCTGAATTAGGCTCTTTTCCAGGGGATTAAGTGTGTATAAGATCTTGGGCTGATAGAGATTGGGTGCACTGGAGAAGCATCAAGTGCGCCAGTACAGAGGAAAGAGTAAGGGAGGGTAGGGTCGGTCACTAGGGCCCTAAGGAGCTGAAATTTGTAGACTTCCGGTTCATTCATTCATTCACTGCATAAGCAATTGTATAACATATAGTGATTTTCAGGCACTATGCCTGTAGAACTTTGATGCTATGAAAGAGTCTAAAAAAGCAGTGTACCCAAATTTTTTTGTAAAGTCAGTGGAAACTAATAGCAGGGTATATGACCACATCTGATCTCCATATCTGTTGAAAAAACGAACTTTCAACAAGGTCTGTCCCTGTTGAAATTGTTAGAATTTTATACAAATGTTTGGATTGAACCACTTTGAGGTCCTCATCTTGGGTAGTCCATGGCTTGAAAGGAAATGAGGGGAGAGAAGGAAGTAGCATGGGTAAATAGTCATGATCTATGGGGAAGTGACATCCTCAAACCAGGATGTCCAGGTGCAAGGATCAGCATAGCAGCCTCTAATGTGGCAGCTGGCAGGACGGCAGATCAGAGAGCTAAGAATTGTTTTTGAATGAAGAGACTTCTTACTGCAGTCACTTCATCAGCATCACAAAATTCAGACAGGGCTGAGGGACAGCATCATTTCCCAGACATAAGGCCAGAGTGGCCCGATTTCCTCAGGTCAAAACTGGGATTCTAGTTTTAATGACAAAGCTTTGGCCCTTAGACTCAGGATCTAGAGATACCTTTTGTCTGAAAGTTAAGGAAAGGAATGAAGAAGAATCATAGCACATGACTAGGGCAGCATAAAAGAATGTCTGGCCCCCCACATCTGTCACTGGGTCTCAAGCAGAGCCTTCCTTGCCAGCAACATCCCTTCAAGATCAAGTCATCAGCTCTGTAACCAGCTTATGCCAGGCTAGAACCTCATGGCCCCCAGTGATCAGTTAGAAGCTGTCTCCACCATGAAGAGCTATCCCGGATCCTCAAATCTGTAGGACTCAGGCCAATGTGATCTTTTCACATCTAGAAAAATACACTTTTGGGAAAGAAAACACTAAAATCAATCACTCTGGGTAAATGACTTTGCTGATATGAATATGGTATAGTATGGTATGTATGGTATGGTA